>NC_090267.1:314752611-316072611 GCF_040414725.1 Anabrus simplex | reverse complement strand
TTTCAGGTTACATTTAATGTTCTTTTCCACTTATAATTTAAGGCTGAAGATGACCCAATACAAGGGTCAAAACTAGTCCCGATGTAATAAATAATATTAATATATTACCTATATATACAGTGTTGAATATGTGGACCTTCTCATCCTTGTTAATAGGGCTTAGTCTTCCTGAGAAAATGTAAAGAAAATTTTCTCCACAATATTTTGACATTTTAAATTCATACTTGTTATATTACTGCCTGAATGTGATTGGATCATACTCTTGGCTTTTCAACTGAAACACATTTTGTCCCCCATTGAAGTTCTCCCATCGCAATAGATACATACAAAAATGATTTGCTTCTAGTGCTAGAGGTGTAAATTAATTCTCAGCTCTGAACTGGAATGGTCACTGGGTACCCAGCAACAAAAAATAGAGGAAAGGAATGAGCTACTGTAATGAAGTCACTACACCTAGTTAGTTAAGATCAAACATTGGTGTTATTCAACATATAAACTCTAGGTGCCATGGATACATACACAACTAACAAATAGATTCATGCTGTATGTTCACATACAATTGATCATGTTAATAATAAATCAAATTTACTAGTATACTTATTACATTCTTCCCAAGTTCAACTTAATAGTCCTGTAAGTAATGTAGAGATTTCATCACTCTGCAGGGTTCATTATTCCAGTCCAATTTTGTCTCCTTTCTTTTGCAGTCCTCATTCAGATTGGCTTCATCACTTTCCATTGAATTTGAACATCGAGGTGGCTTGGGAGGAGTCGTATTCTGATTGACATTATTTTCAAAGCCGTCCACTTGAATTCTATCCCTGTCCTCTATAATAGGCATCTGTCCCTTCTATCAGATGTTCGAACATAAATATAATTAGGGTCTGCTTCCATAAGCTGACCTTCCTCAACAACAAATGGGTTGAACTTACTAGCACAAACATTTCTTCTCATGAATACGGGACCAGGCGTTGTTAGCCAACTCAGTGGCACTGATTCATTCGCATTGAATCTATTGTGAGTAGACATACGTTCATGAGGTGTTGTGTTTGTAGCTGAGCATTATAGCATGCAAAGATTCCTGAAGAACAATCTCCCATTGCATATCTGAAAGTCCATCTCGTCAATACTAATCAAAATATAATTATGTACTTAACACATTTCAATTATTTTAAGTAACGTTATGCTATTAATTGAACATCTATTTATTTTAATGAAGTCAATGAAATTGTGAAATACTTTCACTGAAAAGAGAACGATATACAGTATGCTCAAAACATGTACGAGTAATTAATATACAGTATATTAAATATTAAATATATTAAATCATTTTTTGATTAGTATTGACAAGGCAGATTTTTAATCTCCTGTTTATTCAGTGCAGTAAGCTCATCACTGTAAGTAATCAACACGGGCCAATATAGACCAATAATATGGTTAAATTTATAGATTCTAACTGAAAGTCTTCGAGAATTTAAAATCAATTCTATAGTCTTCTAGATTGTCCCATTATACACTCATGTTCATAAAAAACAGAACACCTGGAAAGACTAGAGATAGGAAGTTCCTATTCACAGGACATGTTCATTAGTATGTTCTGCAGAAACGATTATCATTTCAGTCACCTACGTTCAGCATGTGTCCTGTTTCCTAGTAGGCACTGGGTTTTCCATGGGCACTGATAACTTGTTCCATGCGTGATGGCATAGATGCACATATGGGGTGAATGGTGTCCTGGGGTATAGCCATCCATGCTGCATTCACCCAGTTCTGCAGTTAATCTTTGATGGTTGGCATTCGGTCACAGCACTGCACCTGTTGTTGCACCATATCCCATACATTTTTGACTGGCGACAAGTCCGGTGATCAGGCGGGCCAGGGCAACAGTCTGACATCGTGTGACAACAAGAAGGCATGTGTTCATGCAGCAACAAGTGGTCACCCATTGCCCTGCTGAAATATGGTGTCTGGGATGTCACGCAGAAAGGGTATGGCTACGGGTCGCAGGATGTCATTCATGTAGGTCAAACTGGTCACAGTGCCCTGGACTGTGGTTGTACTCAATAGCACCCCACACCATAAGGCCTTGAGTTGGTGCTGTATGTCTTGTTCGAATGCAGTCAATGTGGTGCCTCTCCCTCTGTCTGCAGCAAACCAAAATGCAGCCATCATTTTCAAACAAACAGAACCTGGATTCATCTGAAAACGTTTATTTGCTGCTATTCCTGTCCCCAGTCAGTAGTGGCAATTGGGAATTAAAAGTGAGGGGGCACAAAAATATGCAGACAACAAAAAGTACCCGAGTCCAATGGATATAGCTGGGGGAGGGGGTAGACATCAAAATAGAAAAAAAAAGTTTTTGATGCTCCCTGAGCTAATTTTGATAGAGACATAAAGGTTGACAGTCTACTAACTTAAGTGTGGTAATAAAAGTACTATACAATAAAAATTCCACCAAAGGAACAATAATTATGCAAGTATTACAATTAAATAGAAGTACGACATGATTAAACAGTTAAGAAGTAATTTAGTATGCGGCTACAAACTAACAAAGCAACAGACACTAGGCACATTGACTGAGTGAGACTGCCAGGTGAAAGCGGGTAAAGGAAAGAGTTAGCTGAAAAGACAACAGGGTTTGCACACTTTAAAAAAAGTAATTCCCAGCTTCAGGCGGCTAAAATGGAATAAAAATTAAATTTTTGCTCCACACAGTAGGAGGTCTGACTGCTCCCCCTTGCCCCCCCTAATCACCGGTACTGTCCCCAGTGATGCCATTCCATACACCATTGCAGTCTAGCATGTTTATGCACATTAGTCAAAGGTAGGTGAAAAAGTGGACGAGGCGCCGGTAACCCAGACCGTAATAAACGGCGATGGACTGTCACTCCTGATAGTGTGCGATGTGTTACACTGTTCCACTATTGTGCCAGAGCCGAGGAGGACGCAGATCTGTTCTACAATGCCATTTGGATGAGGTATCGATCTTCTCGGGAGGTGGTCTGGGTGGTGCGACCAGACCCATCTCGTTGTGTTCTACAGCCTTTTGTGAAACATTTTGTACACACTCATTGCACTGCCAACACACTTCATCCCACACGAGCAGCAATTTTCCGGATGGATGCATCACGTTCTCTTATGCCAATAACGCGTCCTCTTTCAAACTCACTCATTTGACGGTGCGGTTCTCGCATATGTCTACGAGGCATCCTGCATATCTGCTCAAGTCACACTGATCCATTACCTTTGGTTTATAGCGACAACAAGATCGGCAGGTACATTTTACCATTTGGTGGTGGTGCGCCGAGATATCGATGTGGACCTTCAACCTCAGGGCTGACATGGTTCAAATGCTAATCATTTCTTCAGAACATACTAATGCACATATCCTGTGAATATGAACTTCCTATCTCTCCTTTTCAATGTGTTCTAGTTTTTATGAACATGGGTGTACCTCTCAACTTGTCCATTTCCTTGAGGGTTGTCTAACATAGTACGGTGAGTAGCTACTTCTTGTGAACAAAGGCTCTGCTGAAGTTGCTGTAACATGAATGCAGAACCTCGATCAGAATGGATAAAAGATGGTGTCCAAATACAGAGAACAGGGTGGATAATTTGGTTATGATGGTCTAAGCTTAAACATCACTGGAAAGGAATGTATTGAGTATTATGGTTAAGTCTACAATAAGTGCTACAAAATACAGTACCTCACCAGATCAATTACAAGAATGCTGCAAAGGAAGGGAAATCACAGCTAAGGAAGTGATGACAAAATTGATGAAGGAATGTCAGAAACTTCAGAAGACATACTTGTGCAATCATCCTCTAATGTTAATACAACAAGGGACCATTACCTTCAAAATCTGGTAACAAATATTTGCTCACAAGTATTCAAGATCCCCATTTACATTCCTTTCCAGTGATGTTTAAGCTTAGACCATCATAACCAAATTATCCACCCTGTTCTCTGTATTTGGACACCATCTTTTATCCATTCTGATCGAGGTTCTGCATTCATGTTACAGCAACTTCAGCAGAGCCTTTGTTCACAAGAAGTAGCTACTCACCGTACTATGTTAGACAACCCTCAAGGAAATGGACAAGTTGAGAGGTACACTCACGTTCATAAAAACTAGAACACATTGAAAAGGAGAGATAGGAAGTTTATATTCACAGGACATGTGCATTAGTATGTTCTGAAGAAATGATTAGCATTTGAACCATGTCATCTTCAGAGGGATGAATTCTTTTTCCAAAAACTTTGTCAAGTTCTCTCCTGCTTGGAATTTGTTCTGAGTTTGCATCACTTCTATCACCTCCTTTGGTATCCGTGGCCACAGAAATTGTGGAAAATAATTTCAATTGAAAAATTATTACATTAAAGTAGCATACATCTGTTAATCGTCATAATATATATATATATACACACACCACAGATATAACACTGCATGAAAAAAAATAAGTAGGCCTACGTAACATTACTTGGGAACATTTTGTTGGTATATAAAGAATCAGCAATTTTCAAATCAAAATACAGTATATAACCAGTTATACAAGAATCAATACCAAATTTGTAAGTTTTTTTGCTATCTGAAAAGTAAAGCTGTTGTAGATACATTATTCTGGTAAGCCAGCGACTGCATATTATATTTTGTTTGGTGTTCACCCTTCCTAAGTCTTCCCCTACTGTCATATTTTGCAAGAGATTCACGGTGTTCACAAAAATTTTCATCGTTATATATAGTCTATTATTGCAGTTTCTTCAGTCATTCAATCCAGTGCTGCTAGTGAAGTTGTATGTCCATAAAGTTTGAGGAAGTTAGTTACACTATGAGCTTATTTTGAAAAATATTAAAATTATAATTAGCTATTTTGGCAGTAAATATGTTTCATTCTAAATAAGAAAACCCATGAAATATGCCATTTTGACTATTTTTGAAGATATGCTATTTTGGTCCTAATCTGGTGCGGTATCAGGAAGAAATATTGTATTGGTGAAATTTATTGCAATATGTTATGGAATCAGTAAAATTTTTAATTTCCAGTTGGCTATCAAATCATGGTGAAAATGAAAATGAATTTATTAAATTTGTAAGAAATGAGTATTTTCTTAGTTATATTCATTATTCATTGTCTATGATTATTGACAAGAGTAGTCAGCAATTATCTTTATTTTAAATGGAGGTTCAATAATCATAAATTTCACTCAGGAAGTACCACTTACTGACCAGTTTGTTATTTATTAAGTTTTGCACAGGTGAGTGGCTGTACGGTTCAGGTCATGTAGCTGTCAGCTAGCACTTGAGGGATGGTTCATTTGAACCCCACCGTCGGCAGTCCTGAAAATGGTTTTCTGTGGTTTCCCATTTTCATAACAAGAAAAGGGGCTGATGACCTTAGATGTTAGGCCCCTTTAAACAACAATCATCATCATCATCATCATCATCATCATCATCATCATCATCATCATCATCATCATCAAAGACAAGAAAATACTGTACATGGAGGTACAAGAATGAACAAAATGTTATTTACTGATGATGATGAAGGATGAGAATAGCTTAATGCAATAATAATAATGTTCTTGGCTTTACGTCCCACTAACTACTTTTATGGTTTTCGGAGATGCCAAGATGCCAGAATTTAGTCATGCAGGAGTTCTTTTACGTGCCAGTAAATCTACCGACACAAGGCTGACGTATTTGAGCATCTTCAAATGCCATCGGACTGAGCCAGAATCGAATCTGCCAAGTTGGGGTCAGCAGGCCAATGCCTCAACCGTTTGAGCTACTCAGCCTGGCTATAGCTTAATGCAATAAATGGGAAGATGAAACCTTGCAGAATAAGAACTGATACGAAGAAATGAAGACAATGGTAATGACAAGAAGAAAGAGAATGGCACTATAAAACCCATGAGACCTACAGTTCTACACAGAAACTAAACCATAAGGATATTATTTTTAATTTCAAAACCCCAAATACATTGATCAGGATTTGTATGAATAGACTATCAGTATATCAAAAGATACTGCATTGTATGGAAGAATAAAGTTTAAAGTTCATGATTATTATCAATAACAGTTAAGATATTGTGATGTTTCAGTAAATATTTTTGAATCCACAACACTAGCAAAACATTCACAAACTTATGAAACATGTACAAGGACAGTCTGTAATTTAGTTTCTTTATTATTCCTTTCAGTCAAATTTAAGTTACATTAACAGTCATTTATCTACTTAAAAATAGTAATGTAATTTTCTCTCCCCTCACCAAGCTATAGATATTGTATCAAGTCTATAGCGATATTACATACCTTCCAAAGAATATGTGATTGTTCTGTTTTTGTCAGCATCATCTGCTACTACATTAACAATTGTCACTCCATTCTTGGTATTCTCTGTTATAGATCTACGGTAGAAAGGTTTCCGGAATTTTGGATTATTATCATTTTCATCTTCAACTATGATTGTCAGTAAAGCTGAAAAAGAAGCATATCAATAATAATATGACTAAAGGAAATATATTTCAGGGAGTACAGATTGTGCAAATTTTATAGCTTTATCAAATTTGACAAGAAAATTCCACACATAATATTAAGGTTCAGAACAGATTTGTATAGACATTCCTGGAGAGAAAGAGGAAGAAGGCAAGTCAGGTGTCTCTTCCAAGGAAAGGCTGATACCTTCTGGACCCCTATATTTTTTTTAATTTTTATTTTTTTTACAATCTGCTTTACATTGCACCAACAAAGATAGGTCTTATGGTGATGATGGGATAGAAAAGGCCTAGGAGTGCAAAGAAAGCAGCTGTGGCCTTAATTATGGTACAGCTCCAGCATTTGCCTAGTGTGAAAATGGGAAACTATCCTCAGAGCTGCCGACAGAGGAGTTCAAACCCACAATCTCCCAGATGCAAGCTCACAGCTGCGCAGCCCTAACTATGTGGCCAACTCGCCCGGTCCTCTAGATTGTTGAATACAAGTCAGTATAGTTAGCACTCTCCTCTTATTAGCTATTATCCCCAGAAACAGAAATAAGGTGGCAGTGAGCCAGTTTGCAGATAATATAGAAAGACCATCATCAATCACCACCAATCTGCATTTAGGGCTGTTGCCCAGATGGTGTATTCTGTGTCAGTTGTTTACTTAGTCTTTCCTTAAACAATTTCAAAGAAGTTAGGAATTCATCAAACATTTCCTGTGGTAAATTATTTCAATCCCTAGTTCCTCCTTCTAGAAACAAATATTTGCCCCATTTTGTCCTCTTGAATTCTGATCTTCATTTCCTACTTTTAAAAACTCCAATAAAATTTAGTCATCTACTAATATCACTTTACACCATCTCTCCGCTAACAGCTTGGAACATAACCCATAGTCAAGCAACTGGTCTCCTTACTCCCAAGTCTTCCCAGCCCAAAGTTTGCAACAGCTTTGTAACACTGCTCTTTTTTCAGAAATCAGCTAGAACAAACCATGCTTCTTTCCTTTGGAATTATAAATGAAAGGAAAAAGAAACTGAGGGAGGAAGACCCTTAATATGCTAAATGGACCTGACAATGAGCAAAATAAGGCAACAATAATGTAGAACTTCATGATGTGACAGTGTAAACCAGAACTGTACATTAAGCAGCAATATTTAATCAAGATATTTTTGAAGCGTTCAAGAGACAGTAGAAAAGGAGTGAATTATGTGGGCTAGCATAATAAGACAGAACATTTATCATACCAATATATGCAGTTGAAAACTGACCCCATGAAAATGAAGGATAAAAATGAAATACCATATAGACAACAGAAATTTAATTTCTAAGAAGTATGTTTAGAAGCTAAGAAGAGACAGAGTGAGAAATAACAACATATGTAAAGATTAATAAATATACGGTACATTATAAATTAAAATTCGGACGTATTAGAGGGGTGAATGAAAAAAGAAATTCAAAACTATTATTGGAATTACAAATTAAAGGAAAAAGAAACAGAGGAAGGAAGACCATTTTTATACTGAGTTTATCTTACAGACAGCAAAGTGGTATTGGATAAAGAAGTGAGAAGATGGAGTAAACTAGAGAGGAACCATGTTTTCCATGACTTGGCACATTTGGATGAGGGGAAATTATAATGACAAGCATATTAACAGAGAGCAGTTTTCATTCAAGACTAGCATTTTGATCTGAAAAATTAAAATATACTTCTCTTTACTCACCTCTGGCTGTCTGTTTGCCCTTTACAGCAGCTAGATCTTCCACAAGTAATCCTAAACGAATCGTTTCCACTTTCTCACGGTCCAACAGTTTCACAACTTTTAAATATCCGTTGATAGGGTCTAGTTCAAATAAACTCACATAATCATACTCAGTACTTCTTATGATGGTACCCTCTTCATTACGAGCCTCTGAACTTGCTTGATCCAACTGATAGCGCAGTATAGGTTTTTCATCTGCATCTGTAGCTTTCACTTGATGTACGTACCTCCCAACCTAATGGCATAAAATTAATTAATGTTGTACTCTAATGTTCATGTAAATTAGTATATTTAATTATGAGGGGAGCAGCTATTGATATTCTGAACAGGTTGCAAGATTTAAAATAAAATACATACCTACAACAAATTCCTACAAAGTTTGTAAGAAAAATTCCTTTAGAAAATTTAAAATAGTGTGTCTGATTTAATATTAAATTCATTTGTTGCAGCAGTGATGTATTATGTTACCTTTTGCAGCAATCCTCTAGACTTCAATATTCTGTGTTAATCCTTGTTTCATTTATTTAAAGAACTAAATTCTATTGACATTCTTTGATAACTACTTGTATTGTAATAGGAAGACATGAACAAAATTATTTATGTATTTTCAATAATTCCTCAGCATAATCTCACAACAGTAACACTATGAAATGATTCAGATTTACATGACAGAAGTTCAGTAGATTTATGGCATGTGGATAGCTTTAAAGCTTATGTATGCAGCAATGTTTCCATTTCATGTTATCAGTATAAAGTGCACAGTGACTAACATAAAGCTTTACTACATGAGACAGCATATAAGGCTGAGCAAGTTTTCCAAAAAGAACTTTGTGTTTCTCAATTTTTTCTCATTTACATGATATAAATTGGAAGGCCTTATAATGATACACTTCTATTAATGTGTTCTAGGACTAACCTGTGTGTTTTCTTTTACTCGTATCACTCCTGGGTCCATAAAAACTGGAGCCTTGTTGTTCACATCAAGAATGGTGATGTTGACTAGAGCTGTGGCTTGTAGTTGTTCCTCTCCGATACCACCATCCAGAGCCAAAATAGTGAGAGCATAACGATTGGTCTTAGGGTCTGTTCGGTCTGGATCAAGGTTAGCCCCATAGGCCACTCTTACGACACCTGTTGCAGCATCTATCACAAACTTATCTTCAGCACCATCCTGTATGCGGTAGACCACTACATTGTTGGGTGAAGAACCATCCCCATCCCAGGCTTTTACCTTAAATTCATAGAAACAAAGTAAAGTAAAAATTGGAATTAAATTCATCTGTCAGTAGTTAAATATACAAAAGTGGAATCTCAGACAGAAGCATCCTGTATCAGGTTATTAAGCTAAAGAAATCTGTTCCCTTATTATGAAATAAATATATACAAGTGTGGGGAAGTCTGAAGGTAGGTATAAAAATTAAAATAGACAGGAATTATTGAGGAACTTCTACATAACCTAGGAACTTAAAACTGTGTACCAGAAAACTCCATACGTCAAAGATTCCTAGAAATATAACAAAATTCTGAAAACTCCCTGAGGTAGCCAAATTGGGGCTCAGAAACAAATCAGCATAAGCATTCTTTCACCGAGTGCAAGCTTTTTCTTTTATACCAAAGGTATAAGGCACATTGAAAACATGTCCTTAGAAAGAAAACACTTGTATTGATACTTAAAGCATTAAATATGTTAAATAAATACTGTATATATAAAAGAAATGGTGTGTGTGTGTGTGTGTGTGTGTGTGTGTGTGTGTGTGTGTGTGTGTGTGTGTGTGTGTACCATATAATCCTGAATACCACCTGCATTTTTTTTGTACCGGTACAGAATATTGCTCCTTAAATTTGGTAGTGGATCATAGTTAAGCCTTTTGTATTGTGGTCACCATAATACATTGTCCCAAAGACACGTTTCATGTCACGCGACTTGGCAACGGCTGAAATCTTGCTCTGTCACTTACTTACATGTTACCAGAACCACATGGTGTGGCAGTTGATTAATACTGTGTGAAAAAGCATCAGCGGTAACAAGTGATGAATTCAAAAAAACGTTTTTGGTCATTTACCCATACTGTGAGTGAGAAATTTAAAGTTGTAACAGAAGCTGAAACTATCGGAAATCATGTAGCAGGCAGAAAATATATTGATGAATTGTGTATTCGCAATTGGAGGAAGAAGAAGAAGGAAATGTTACTGAAAAGTAATGGTGATCATAGAGCTCTCCAAAGGTAGAGTGCACAGTTGCCTGAAATTGAAGAACGGCTTTATAAATACGTGACTAAAAGATGTGAACAAGGTTAAATACGTGACTAAAAGACATGAACAAGGTTATGGTGTATCGACTGAAATGTGTCAACTAAAATCATTAGAGATTGCATCCAGCTCCATGGCTAAATGGTTAGCAGGCTGGCCTTTGGTCACAGGGGTCCTGGATTCAATTCCTGGCAGGGTCAGGAATTTTAACCATAATTGGTTAATTTCCCTGGTGTGGGGACTGGATGTATGTGTCGTCTTCATCATCATTTCATCCTCATCACGACATGCAGGCCGCCTACGGGCGTCAAATAAAATAAGACTTGCACCAGGCCTCTCCAGAGGCCACACGGCATTATTATTATTATTATTATTATTATTATTATTAGTGATTGCAAAGAAACTTAGAAAGGAGAGTTTTACTGCAAAGCCGTGGGTGGATAAGGAAATTTTATCGAAGAAATGGATTGGGTATGCGAAGAAGTAAATCTATTTCATAACGTCTCCCTGTTACCTACAAAGAAAATTTGACAGCCTTTTATCACCAAGTTATTCATTTGCGGAAGCAACATTCCTATTTGCTTTCTAAAATTGGGAATGCTGATTAGATGCCCGTTTATTTTGAAATGCCACTAGATAATACGGTTCATATTAAGAGCTCTAAAAGCATTACTATCAGGACAGGTGGTAATGAAAAGCAATGCTGTACTGTAATGTTATGCATGTTAACTGACGGAACCGAACCTTCTCTGTATATGGTTCTGAAAAGAAAAGTAACTCTAGAAGGAAACCTACCGTCTGGTATTTTCATTTGAAACCAAGAATCCGGCTGGATGGAGAGTGAGTGAATTGAGGCTGGGTGAAGTATGTTTGGCAACATCACCTGGGAGTTTTATTGCAGAAGAAGAGCCTGCTTGTGCTTGACAGTTATCATGGGCATACTACAGATGCTGTAAAGGAATTGATAAGTAAAGGAAAAATTGATCTGGCAATAATTCCAGGAGGGTTGACCTCTACACTATTACTCGCACACTTTTTAGTGATAGATGGACACCCTATTGGTTGACCTCAGCAATCTTCGAGATTCGTATTGGCAACCTTTGAAATACAAACTGAGAATCGCTTATGCATCGCTGTGCAACATCTGGTGTACACTTTATGTACTAGTACTGTTGCTGTTTACACAGCAAAGCCAAACTGTGGAATTCATGCTAGGAACAAGATTCACATTGAGAAATGTTATATAATGTTATATAATGTGTGTATGACACAGTTGTTGGCTTACGATAATAAAGGTTTAGAAAATTCATATTGATTGATCATATTATGATCATATTATCGATTCAATTCAGATTTAATTTCCATTCAGTTGGCAGTATTACCGGAACCGGGAGAGCTTACTCCTCAATCTCGTACACAAATCTATCACTAAAATGTGTGTGAGTAATACAGCCATTGCATGTTTGTGTGAACCAGCCTTTCAAAGCTGTACAAAAACAGTTCTACACTAAGTGGATGGTGTCTGCTGGCGATCTTGCACCAACACCAACGGGACGAGTGAAATAACCCAAAGTGGAACTTCTATGCAAATGGATAAAGACTGCATGAAATCGCATCTCCAACAATTCGGTGAGGAAAAGTTTCAAGAAATGTGGAATTTCAAATTCTGTGGATGGTAGTGAGAACGACAATGTATGGGAAGGTGACAGTGATCAAAGTTCCAATGGTAGTGGTTCTGATGACATTGAATTATGACTGATTTGTACATTGAACTAGTTTTATACCCCAGTGTGGTGTTTTTAGTGTTTTTATTACTTGTAAAGTGTTTTAAATTAGCAATTTTATGACAAGTCACCAAAATTTACAAAACTGTTAAGTAAAACATGTGATTTATAATTTTTCCAAATTTTGCTATTAGAAATTCAGGTGTGTGAGTCTTATTCGGTGTCGGGTGGTATTCGGGATTATACGGCATGTATCATACTGAATGTATTTTGGTACTTAAATTTGTAGAACATGATGGAACACCTGTGTAATAATAATAATAATAATAATAACAATAACAATAATAATGATAATGATAATAATAATAATAATAATAATAATAATAATAATAATAATAATAATAATAATAAATTATATTAATTATAATAATATAATAATTAATATAATAATAATATTATTATTATAATATAATAATTAATATAATAATATTATTATAATAATATAATAATTAATTATATTATTATTATTATTATTATTATTATTATTATTATTATTATTATTATTATTATTATTATTATTATTATTATTATTCTTCCATTATTCTGGTAATAGTATTCATCATTGAATTGTTTTTCTTAAAACTCTTTGCAATAGGTAAGGTATTTCAAAGAAAGGTATATGAAATTACCTGTAGTATGGAACTCCCTCCTGGCATATCTTCCTGGATGGACCTGGTATAGTAAGTGTGTTCAAACTGTGGAGCATGATCATTGACGTCCTGTACATATATGATGACAGGTACATCCATTGCCAAGCTAGGTTCACCCATGTCTTGAGCTCGCACTGTCAGGTTAATAGCAAGCACGTTTGATGTAGCCCTCTCTCCAGTTGGGATCAGTTGTTCAAAATCGATGTAACTTCGTGGCAGTATCAAACCTAGCTCAGGATCCACAGTGAAATTCTGAAATGGGTCACCTGATGCAATACTATACTTAATTCGGCTGTTCACTGTACCTGAAGAAAGGAACCCATTTCTTAGTTATTCTACGGTATCAATTTTACTGATAAATAAATAAATAAATAAATAAATAAATAAATAAATAAATAAATAAATAAATAAATAAATAAATAAATAAATAAATAAATAAATAAATAAATCAATCAATCAATCAATCAATCAATCAATCAATCAATCAATCAATCAATCAATCAATCAATCAATCAATCAATCAATCAATCAATCAATCACTCAATCAATCTTCCATCCATTCCAATTTAATTTACTACAGGAAGCTTCACAGTGCATTATAGACATCTGGGCCCCTGATAACAGGGAACAGCTTTCACTAGCAGGAATACATTGGAGAATACTCGGTATATATTGTTTGATCCAACAGGTTCTGCAGCGCAAGGTGTGCATGTGTTCCTATGCTGACTGTAATTTAAAGGTCAGAGCACTCTGGTTACTTAATGCAGCCACATGGCCAAGTCCCTTATTGAAGGAGTGTAGTCGAGTGGTAAGAGCAGAGCTTCTCTCCCCGAGTACTCCACACTCTCCAAGAAAATGCTGGGATAATAACTTATTTTAAAGACACTATTTAACTCATGGCTCCTATGATAAATCTGATCTAATAATATAAGGAACTTCAACCAATTAACAGCAGTCTATTGCCACAATATTGTAGATTTTGTGTTATTATTTTCATTTTATTGCACCTACATGCACTTGCTTTTTCATAAAATCATCAAAACTGCAAAATGCAAACTGCAGCATTTTCAATAATACATCTGACCACAGACTACACAATCAAAATGATGAAACTGTGTTATTCTGATGAAGCTGACAGCTGATGTAATGGGAGACTGTGACCGAAAGAGTTTAAGTGAAAAAATAAAACTGTGCATTTCCATGATAAAAGTTTTGTTCTCTGTATAGTTTATGAACACCTGTGTATTTGATTTGTTTAATATTATGCACTTTTTAGTACTTATTTAATTTTCTAGTTATTCACTAAATAGTCAAAATAAAAACTCGAGCTCCAGATTCTCTCTAGATAAATTTTGAGATCTTGTTATGCCACAGGTAATTTTCTTGCAATTGTACAAAACTAACCCATCAATGATGTGTTCAACAAGTAATCATAAATAAAATTTTCCCAACAGAAAAAAATATACTTTGATCTGCACACTCAAAATATGTACTGTACTTCAATCTGCATTCTAAAAATATATCATATTTAATTAGTATGAGAGCAGCAGTGGATCTAGCCTTGCAAAAAATGCAATGCCACAAACAAGATTTTGGTCAAGCCTCTTATAACCTTATCAAATATAAAAACATGTAAGAGAAATTATGTAAGGGCTTTAAGAATAATATAAACTATAGTAATGAAACATTTCTTTGAATCATTGTATAACTCATGGATACTTACCATTGAGATCATCATCATGAGCTTCTATAAGCAGGGGTGTTTCAAAGTCTAACTGATTCTCCAACAATCTTGCATCATATTTGTGCCTCAGAAACACAGGTGGGTTATCATTGACATCCTCTATGTTCACTACAAGTTGTACAGTATTCCTGTAACATCATTAAGTCAAGCACAGAAATAGTGAGTTTTTATGGAAGGGTGGACAACTGGATGAGTGATTTTTTTTTTTGTCTCATAAATTCACTATTAGAATGTAAAATATTTTTAAATTTCTTGTACACACGCTGTCAAGATTTAAGTGTAACATTAATAAAAGAGTGTTACAAACAGCATTATAATATACTGTAGAGACTAACATGAATTAAATGAAAGAAATGAATGTTCAATGAAGTTTATTGCAGTATATTTACAAAAGATGAATTCACTTAGTAAAATTAATTTACAAGTATTTTACATGCATCTTAATTCAAGCCTGTGATTATTAATAATTAATATTAATAATAACGTTATTGGCTTTATGTCCCACTAACTACTTTTACAGTTTTCAGAGGCACTGAGGTGCCAGAATTTAGTCCCACAGGAGTTCTTTTAGGTGCCAGTAAATCTACCGACATGAGACTGATGTATATGAGCACCTTCAAATACCACCAGACTGAACCAAGATCGAATCTGCCAAGTTGGAGTCAGAAGGCCAGTGCCTCAGCCATCTGAACCACCAATCCCGGCTAATGTTATTTTTGTTCACCCTGTTTCTATCTCAAAATTTTTTTTCAAAGAACAGGCGCAATAAAATACACTAACAGTATAGCTCAACACAAAAATGAAAGAACTAAGAAATCCTATTTGGTAATCAGTTTTGAACTATGTACAATATACTGGTAACCAATTTCATGACAAAAAGTGTTTCATTTAGGTACCAGTATTTGTTCGATCAATAGTATATGTGTATATAGGATAATATCTTTTGTTTATTTCCACCTATTCAATACAATACAAGATGTTGGCATTTATGTTAAAACATTTTTCAGATGAGACATGTTTCGCCTCATACTGTGAGGCATCTTCAGTCATTATCAAAAAACCTTATTATTTTACCAGGCATCTGGTTAAAGATATTCTAAAATGTGTTTGATGATTATAAGAGAGATAAGATTTTCGGTACATTTGTTATAAACATGTTCATGAAGTAACTAAAAATCTAATATAGTGATAAAAACATATGTAGTTCTTTGTTGAATAGGACTTCATTTGATTGTACATAGTAAAAAAAGGGTGGCTTGAAGCCGTAGTCATTAATAGATGTCTGATACATAGTGGAAGGCATATAATATCAGTTCTATGAGAATATACATTACATTCAAATGATACTAAAAACTGGTGGTTTCATAGGTAGTACATATAAAATGTTCAATGAAATAACTAAAAATCTAATATAGTGATAAACACATATGTAGTTCTTTGTTGAATAGGACGTCGTATGATTGTACGACTTGAAGCCGTAGTCATTAATAGATGTCTAATACATAGTGGAAGGCATATGAAATGTTAAAAAGAATAAAAAAAGGTAGACTTACGACTGAATTCGAAAATTTATACATATTTTTGGACCAAAAATTCAATGCTAATAAGAATTTAAATGATCCAATAGACAATAGAAGCCCTTTATATGACCAAATAGTAACATTATTCAATAAAGTAAACCTTCAGAACAAATTTTTTTTAATATTTTCAAAACAGTATCAACAAACACTCCTACGTCAACAAATACATCATACCCCCCTCCCCCTCCCAACTTACGTAATTCCCCTCCACGCGCCAATCATAAACCAATAAATGATTCATGCCCCTTTGTTTCCCCCACTATACACAACTCCCTCCTGTTCACCAATCACAAGCCTACAACTCCGCCCCCTCCTACCCATCCCCCTCTGGCCAGACAACATACGTACAACACAAGGAGTAAAACCGTTAGTGACCATTAGTATCCTAAGAGCGCCTCACACAGCATGTCAAACGGGCCTACAACGCCATAGGTGAGCACCAACATTTTCTCACTAACAACGCTTAAACAAAACCTTCCCAAGTTTTCTTTCATTCTCGACAAAATTAACTACAGTTTTTTCTTCATTTCAGAACCAATCTATAACAACAATAATTCAACAGCCCCATCAAACTTCCATAATACTCTTCAATAGTATAAATTATCACAATCAACATTTTTTATAAAATATATTGTCATCTAAGAAGAAAACAACAGCTCTCCAACCTTCACGTCAAAAAAAAAAACCATACCAACGTTGAAAATATCAGCCCACCATCATCTCTGCAACTTTCTTGGATGACTTAATACAAATTAGGCCAACTATAAACATCTGGTGAACTTCTTGTCAACGCAATCTCACCGAATAAATCTAAAATAACCTATGAACTGTTGACCAATAAATATCACGGACAAATGCATGCCAACGTCAAGTAACTTTTGTCAAGCAATTGGAATGTTTTTCCTTCATATTTTTATACTCAGCTTTATATTTTGACTTATACCTTTTCACCATATATTAGCAGTTATTTGACCTATACTTCAAACATTGACTACAGCTTTAAGCCATCAACTGTCATTTATAGTCACATGACGCCTCCATTTTAAAATGTACTGCTTATGAATCCACCAGTTTTTATGTATCATTTGGATGTATTATATATTCTCATTGAACTGATTTCATATGCCTTCCACTATGTATTAGACATCTATTAATGACAACGGCTTCAAGCCGTACAATCATACGACGTCCTATTCAACAAAGAACTACATATGTGTTTATCACTATATTAGATTTTTAGTTATTTCATTGAACATTTTATATGTACTACCTATGAATCCACCAGTTTTTAGTATCATTTGAATGTAATGTATATTCTCATAGAACTGATATTATATGCCTTCCACTATGTATTAGACATCTATTAATGACTATGGCTTCAAGCCACCCTTTTTTTTTACTATGTACAATCAAACGAAGTCCTATTCAACAAAGAACTACATATGTTTTTATCACTATATTAGATTTTTAGTTACTTCATGAACATGTTTATAACAAATGTACCAAAAATCTTATCTCTCTTATAATCATCAAACACATTTTAGAATATCTTGGTAAAATAATAAGGTTTTTTGATAATGACTGAAGATGCCTCACAGTAGGAGGCGAAACATGTCTCATCTGAAAAATGTTTTAACATAAATGCCAACATCTTGTATTGTATTGAATATGTGGAAATAAACAAAAGATATTATCCTATATACAGTTTATGAAACTTTCAATATGGACGAAAAATGATTTTCATCACTTGTAACAATAGTATATGTAGCGCAATCCAGCACTTCGGCTGAATGATCAGCTCAGTTCAGAGGACCTGGGCTGGATTTCCAGCCGAGCTGGGGATTTTAATCACATTTGGTTAATTCCTGTACCTCAGGGACTGGATGTTTGTGTTTGTCTTGACACACGCCTTCAAATGTACTTAACACATCACACTATGAAACGATCACAGAAAAACACAACAGTGAATACATTCCTCCACACAAAGTTGGCATGAAAGATAGTATCTGTCCATAAAAATAATTAAATCCATTCAAAGTGGGGATGTCATAGAACTGGAAAAGATTAGGAAGAAGAAGAAAAATATTTGTTTAATGAGAATTATTCATTTGGATATTCTTATCATCATTAAGTAATGGAAGATAACATCAAGAATATCTTTGTTACTTTAAAGACAGGTCAAATAGGTTATAAAATTTGAGAAAAAGAGGTCATCAATCTCCTACTAAAAGTTTGCTGCATACCTGTTGCCTCGCCCCAGATCATCTCTGGCTTCCACAGTCAAATAGTGCCGAGTCACAAGTTCTCGGTCCAAGCCTGGCCCGGTAGACTTGATAGTTATTACTCCTGTGACAGGGTCAAGAGATAATCTGAAAATGTTAAAGAAAGCTTCAACATTTGTTCTCAGATACAAAGTGTAGTACATACTTTTTAATTGGTTAAATTTCTTGAAAGCTAAGAATATAATTCATATTTAAACAAAGGTAACTGTAATATAGGCAATATGGAACTTTTATACTAGAGAAGGAAAAAATAGAAAAGAAGATTAACTCTCTCAGGTAAAGAATTTCTCTGAATATTACTTGAGGTCCTAGGTGGCATTAGAATGGAGATCTTCAGTTCTTCTTTTTATATTTTAAGTGATTAATTTCAAGTGATAATAATTCCACTTTTTAATGTTGTGGAGGTGGCTAATTGGATGATAAGATGTGATGGTACATCACATTCCCATACTGTATTATCACAATGTATTCTTCTTCTCCTTCTCCTTCTTCTTCTTCTTCTTCTTCTTCTTCTTCTTCTTCTTCTTCTTCTTCTTCTTCTTCTTCTTCTTCTTCTTCTTCTTCTTCTTCTTCTTAGTACTCAACCAACAGCCTGAGCACGAGGAAAAGCCAGCCCTTCCTATGGTATGTTCATAACCTTTACAACATTATTGTAAGTTTATATTTATATTTGCATACTTTTACACTTGTTTTTTCTTTTTCTTATTTTACAGTTGATGTCAAGAGGGCTACATTTAAAATGTTTAAAACTCATTTTAACTAATTTTGACAACACACACACATGTGGAATTAAATTTAAATTATAACACTGATGTTGGACCTTAGTGTTTGAAAACCGGTTATGTTTTAAAAGAGAGTGTGCTGATATGAATGTAATTGAACAACAACAACAACAACAACAATAATATACCGAAAGTCAGAGACGATCATTCAGATGAAGAATCTGAAACATATATTCTGATACTCCTAACATAATATATCAAAGAAGAATCTTATTTGGGAAATATGAGACAGATTGGTATTTGAAACTCATAACTCCGGCAGAGTTAGAATACAAAACATTATTAGAGACCTGATAAACAAATGTGTTTTATCTCTCGGTAAAGTTTTAGATGTTCCTCTGGATGCTTTCAATGTTTATCGATGGCTTAGTTTTATGTGATATTGTTCAGTAAACTAGTCAAGTGATGGAGCACATTCATGTGTAGAAAGGTTACTAAAATAACTGGAAGTTATGTGATAAAGTTGAGCTGCAAGCCTTTTATTGGTCTTCTTATAACAGCTGGCCATTTGAATGAACTATGCTAATTATGAACTGTTGTGAACAGTGTGTACAAAGCCCCGATATCAGGCCCATCATGGATCTAAAACAATTCAAATGTTTGATGATATAATAACAAAAATGAAATGAAATGGTGTATAGCTTTTAGTGCCGGGAGTGTCCGAGGACAAGTTCGGTTCACCAGATGCAGGTCTTTTTATTTGACGCCTATAGGCGACCTACATGTTGTGATGAGGATGAAACGATGATGAAGAGGACACATACACCCAGCCCCCGTGCCAGCAAAATTAACCAATTAAGGTTAAAATTCCCGACTGTGCCGGGAATCGAACCCGGGATCCCTATGACCAAAGGCCAGCATGCTAACCATTTAGCCATGGAGCCGGACATATAATAACAAGATCCATCTATAGTCAGAGGGACAAATTTGCTCCTATAAGGCAAGTCTGGGATCATTATCTGTTTACAGTTCCAGTTTCCCGGTACTATTGATAAGACTCTTCCACTCTCTTTTATTCATATATCTTGTTCTTCATGACATCATCTAGTGACCTGCCCTTGATTGCAATATCTGTCTTCATCATGTCTATCCAATGGGCTCTAGGTCTTCCAACCCTCCATTTTCCATCTACCTGTCTTTCCAGCTGTATTTGGGCTGTCCTCATAGGTTCCATTCTCTTCATGTGTCCAAACCATTGCAGTCAGGATGTTCTGTCTAGCAGACATGACTTAATCCCAGTTTCTCTCCTCATCACTTCATTTCTTAACTTATCCATCTTGGTCTTCTGGATGGTGGACCTCAGGAATTTCATCTCTGATGCCTGAAGTCTTGATGATAAATATGAATTTCAGGAAGTACTACAGACCAGGAATTACTAACATTACAATTGATGAGTAACTCACTCTTTTCCAAGGGAGGTGCCTTTTCTTACAGTTCATGCTCAAGAAATGCTAATCAAACTGTTCATTTTCAGAAAAATGTGGCATGTGCAAGAGAAATCCAGTGAATTTGTAAATAATATATTAATGTTATGCTTTATTCAACACTTGTGGAACAATTGTTGTGGTGTTGGTGGGGGTAGTGATAGACACTTCATTATATTGTAGTTATTTCAGTATTGGGTTAAATAGCAACCAAAATTTTAACATTGTATCAGACAGAAGAGTTGAAAGACATAGTGGGTCCATTGGACCATGCTTACCCAACTGTGCTATCAAAAACACTTGACCAGGAGAGGATTAAAACTTTTCCTACACTTACAGTATATCACGGGAACATAGACATTAATGGCTGTGGATCGTCCTAGCCCTCCACATTAATCAACGACAATTTGAGTTGGTTTTTTTTTTTTTTTGTGTTTTGGAGGGACATCTTTGAATTTACCAATACTCACAAATCTGACATGCTCCCTCCAACATTAGTGTAGCGTATGCCTTGCGTACCAAACTTGCCAGAGTCTTCATCTAGTGCTTGCACCCAAGCCACTGTTGTTCCAACACCAGAGTTCTCTCGTATTGACACCTGTAAGACAAGTAATAAACATATTCAAAGAATGTATTATTATATGAGTCTACCAGACAAATGGGCTACTGGTACATGAAAAAACTGAAATAAAAATGGATTATAGATTTAATATTGAACAAGTTTTTACACCATATCTGCTTAAGGGATTTTTATACCGCACCATACTGTAACATCATAAAAATTTGTATTTACAGATTTCCAAACGATAGGAACACCAACTGGCATTAAAAACAATTTTACAACATGATATGCTTCTTTCTTCATGTTGTTACCATGCATAATGGCCAGCCATATGCTGCTGTCACTGATTTTCTCTCAAATTCTGTTGCTTGTGTCATTTTAAAATTTACTTAAATTTAGTACCTACAGCTGTAAAGAGCATTGTAAAGGGAAGAAAAAGAGAAGAAATTGAATGAGTTTGCAGACAAACTGGAAGAGGACAGTAGAGGAAATATTAAACTGTTATACAGAATAGTGAAAAACAAGCGAAGGGATCAAGAGACCATAAAAGCAATAGAACGTGATGATGGAACTCTGGTACAAGAAGAGGGAGAAATTAAACAGGAACTAAAGATCTATTTTGAAAAGTTGCTGAATGGAGATATAGAAAACATAACAACGGATAGAGGAGAGCCAAGTCGAGGAACCACAACTGAACCACCAATTACATGGCTTGAGGTTGAAAATACGCTCAAGAGCATGAAGAAAGGAAAGGCAGTGGGCATAGACGAACTAAGGGCAGATATGCTGAAAGCGGTGGAAATTCCAGGAATACAATGGTTCGACAGACTGCTCAACAAGATATGGGAGGAAAATACTGTTACTGAGGACTGGAAGATGGGCATCAGTGTACCTCTGTTCAAGAAAGGAAACCGACAAAAATGTACTAATGATCGTGGTATTACACTACTGTCTCATGTCCTGAAAATATTTGAAAAAATAGAGACCAGAAACAGAGATATTGCTGAACCAATTTTGGAAGAAGAGTGGTATGGTTTCAGAGCAGGAAGTTGAACTACAGACCTTATATTTGCAATTAGGATGCTAATGGAAAAATACTGGGAGAAGAACAAGCCTTTATTTCTAATATTTTTGGACACTGAGAAAGCCTACAACAGTGTACCAAGGGAAATAATTTGGCAAGGCATGAAAGCTCTTTAAGTGCGAGACAGCCTCATAGACAAAGTGAAAATGTTGTATAGTGGGAATAGAAGTTGTATTCAAGTAGGACGTGGTTTGTTGGACTGGTTTGAAATAAAGAGAGGAGTGCGGCAGGGCACCTCATTGTCACCACTTCTAATTATTGTGATGGATGTAGTAATGAAATCTATTAAAAGGAAAGAATATGGAGATATCAAAGCCTTCATATTTGCAGATGATGTTGCGATCTGGAGTGACTCAGAAGAGGAATTGGGAAAGAGAATGCAAAGCTGGAATGAGGAGTTTAAGAAATATGGTTTAAACATCAGTAAGACCAAGACAGTGGTGATCAAAAAGTAGGGGGAAGGAGCAGAACCAATAGTCATGTTAAATGAAGCCCAACTGGACAGCGTTCCAGTTTTCAAATACTTGCGTAGTGTTCTATCAAATGACAACCTAGCAATCGAACAATCAAATCAATCGAATCAATAAGGCAACACAATTTTACCACCAGGTAAGACACCTGCTGTGGGATGAGCAAATACCTATGAAAACAAAAATGACATTGTACAAGTCCTATTATACACCAATTCTTACATACAGTCTCAAAACCACAACTGACCAATAGAGATAATTCCAAACTCCAGGCAGCTGAAATAAAATTCCTATGCACTATGATCCAGAACCAGGAAAGACAAGATTAGGAATGAGAAAATTAGAGAAGAATTAGGAACAGATGATTCTCTCCCCAATAAGATTCAGATATCAAGACTGAAGTGGCTTGGTCACATGAAGAGGATGCCAGTTAACAGAACTGCAAGGAAGGAATTTGACAGAAAAGTAGAAGGAAGACGACCCGTGGGAAGGCCATGAAGGAAATTGATAGATTTAGTTAAGAATGATGTACTG
The DNA here is from genome assembly GCF_040414725.1 of Anabrus simplex. Lineage (NCBI taxonomy): Eukaryota > Metazoa > Arthropoda > Insecta > Orthoptera > Tettigoniidae > Anabrus > Anabrus simplex. The sequence continues at coordinate 316,049,224 of NC_090267.1, read as the reverse complement.
CTGAGAGGTCATGAATAGGACAAGCTGGTGGAGGAGGAATGGTACAAGGACAGGATGAGATGGAGGAGGCTCATATATCACACCCAGGAAACTGGAGATGGTTTAGGATGATGATGATGATAAAGTCTTTCCTTAATACTGTACTGACTCATTTGGAATAGGACACTTTGTAAGTTAGTGTACCTCTCTTTTAGTTTCTTATGGCATGGGATACTTCATTTCATTTCATTTTATTTTATTTTACTAGGTGATTCTACATTGCATACAGAATTCTAGGTTAGGTAGTATATTAAATCGCATAGCTCTTAGCGTTATCCCAGAAATGTGACAGGGAAGTAACCATACATCTTTCCTCATGTGAAGACTGGGTTAAGGAATTTTCATTGTAATGGTAGGCCCTCTTGCCTACCATCGGTCACAGTCAAGTTTGGGAGTTTTCATTATAATGATAGACACTCACTCTCCACCTGCCCTTTTACATCCTCAGAAAGACAGTCTCAGTGGTTTTCCCAACTGAAATCAACATGCAGTAGGTCATTACAATGACATCAGTCGGAATGTTGCATTAAAAAGCAATGCCATCATATGAAATATTCAATCATATGAAAAACCACACATTTTCTCCCTTTTAACAAATAGTACTATGCTGCCTATCTAACAGTCTAAAGTTCAAGAGCTGGAATGACCCAGCCGCAGACAGCTGTGAACACTCCTCTAGTACTACTACTGCTACTAAATGTTTTTGTTTCTCCCTACCATTATTTCATTAAGTGTGCACACTGCTAATTCCAGTCAGTGCCTCAGAGTAGGGATTGAACAGCTGGAATACTATGATGACCCAGTGTGTTATGTACCAGCAGTATTAGAAAATGCTTGAACCAGAGGAATGGCTAGCTAAAGAAGAAAGTTATCTAATTCCCCAGCTATTTCCCACCAATATTTAGGCAGGTTGTTTTACTTGGTATGCAGTAGTAATCCAGTCTATCAGAGATGCTACTTGCTTTACGTCGCACCGACACATATAGGTCTTATGGCAATGATGGGACATGAAAGGGCTAAGAGTGGGAAGGAAGCGGCCATGGCCTTAATTAAGGTACAGCTCCAGCATTTGCCTGGTGTGAAAATGGGAAACCACGGAAAACCATTTTCAGGGCTGCCGACAGTGGGGTTTGAACCTTCTATCTCCCGAATACTGGATACTGGCCGCACTTAAGCGACTGCAGCTATCAAGCTCGGTTATCAGAGACGAGTGGCACCATAAGAGACAAAGAACATCACAACAAACAATGTTCAATGTAATGCCATTTTTGATGAATTTCATGGGCTTTTGATCTAGTAAGACTTCTAAGAATCAAATAAATATTTAGCCACCTAATTGATACCTTTACTTGCTTGGAAATTTTATAAAATCATTAATAGTACATGTTTCGACTGCTTCGTTGTCATCATCATCTACATTCAGGTAAGCTTAGGTGTAAATAAGGTAAAAATATTCACAATATATGTTCTTGTATTAGCCTTGGTAACTTCTCATGGGAAACTTAAAATATTTTTCTATTGGGGGAGGATGGTGGTAGTGAGGGGGGGGGGGGTGTTTGGAGGGGTTGGGGAACAATGCTTAAAAAGTGATTAATAACTTGTCCTTAACTAAAATATTGTTCTTCGATAAGAAGTTAAAAATGTCTTTTAAGTCTCTTTTTTAGCTTCTATTCGGAAGCGTATTTGAGAAAACACTGATTAACTTTTTCCAACTAACTACTTGAGGAATTATTAAATTATAATTAAAACTTAATTAAAACTTTGTTTTACATTGTACCAACACAGATAGGTCTTATGATGACAATGGGATAGGAAAAGGGCTAGAAGTGAGAAGGAAGAGGCCATGGCCTTAATTAAGGTACAGCCCCAGCATTTGCCTGGTGTGAAAATGGGAAACCATGGAAAACCATCTTCAGGGCTGCCGACAGTGGGGTTCCAACCTACTATCTCCTGGATGCAAGATCACATCTGCATGCCCCTAACCGCACATCCCAACTTTTCCTCACTTACTACTTTCTTATACCTAATTTTGATTTTCTGATATATTATTCTGCTTTCTTCTTTCTTCTCTCTATCCCATACTTGCAACACTTTCTTCTTTTCACTCACTGTTTATTTTTAACCCTCTCATTCCAGCTTATGGTATCCTTATGCTCAATTCTTGTCAATGTTCTACCACAGGTGTTCACTGCGTAGCTTGCATATGCATTCTTGAACATGCCTTATTCTACTTCTACATTCTCGACCTCTATTCCGCGTAAGTGTTGTTTCAAATTACCCCAGAATTTATTCTTTACTTCCATGTCTTTTAACATCTACATTTTTTATTTTCCTGCCCCTTATTTCTTTCATTCTCACTAGTTTTCTCACTTTCATATTTGCTATCACTTCTCTGTGATCATCATCAAATGCTACTTCTGGCAGGGTTGTTACATCCAACAACTGGTTGGTAGATGCAGAGTGGGTTTTGGCCCTTGGGTTTCGTCCCTTAAGAGGCCATGGCTTGCCCATGGTCTAACAGCTCTGTACTCTGACCGGCCAACCGAGCAGAGGAAAATTGGCCACGGCTCTACCGTGACTCTACGCCTCTGCATTCAGGAGACGGGCCTGGGGCACAGTGCCGGACTTCACACCTGGCTCCACCCGTCGGCTGTCCTGAGGATGGTTTTCCGTGGTTTTCCATTCTCCTGCACTAAGGCAAATGCCAGGACAATTCGTAGTATAGGCCACGGCCACCCACCTCCTCACCTTCTCCGTACATCTCCTTCACCGCAACATATCTCCCGGCCTGAGAGATGGTGTCACCGTCTAAGAGGCCCACCTCCCCCTTCAGGGGAGGAACGAAAACATTTAGTAGTAGTAGTAGTAGTAGTAGTAGTAGTAGTAGTACAACTGTCTATAATTTACTCTTTCTACCTAAAAGTAGTTGATTACTGTGTTTGTCCTCCTATTTTCCCATCCATATCATGCAATCTTCTTGCTGTTCTTTTTCCAAAATCAAATTTCTCTTTCAGAAAACAAAATAAATCAATTTTAAAGATTAGGTAATTATTCAGAAGATGCACAAGTTCAAATCCCACTGTCGACTGTCCTGAGAATGGTTTTCTGTGGTTTCCCATTTTCACTTCCAGACAAATACCAGGACAGTTCCTATTCATAGACCACAACCAATTCCTTCCACTTCCTTACCCAGTTTCATTCACTATCTTTTATTTCATCTTCATTAGCCCCTCAACTGAGGATGGTATCAGGAAGGGCATCTGGCCATAAAATCATGCCGTATAAATTCATCTCACCTCATCCCCGATCCTGCATCAGGAAACAGGACCAAGGGGTAGACATACACATATTAAATCAATGATTATCTAGGTAATGAAGAGTGACTTGTAAGAAATGTATATAATATATCTGTATTTGTTACATTTAGAATAGAAATACCAGTTTAGACTGAGATGGCTTGGACATATTAAACAGACAAGTGAAGAAAGAATATCAAAACTACCTTATAGTATCACAAAAGAAAGGCAAAATGGGTTCAAGGGAGATCAAGATTACTTGGTTAAAAGAAGAGCATATGGCATATGGGATTGGGTTACAGATAATGAAGAGTAATGAAAGGATATCTGGATGTATCTGGATAAGGAAAAAGGCAGTGATGGGAAGAGTACAGTACAAGAAAAAAGTAATTGGACTGAATTACAGGTACCTGAGAAGAATTTTACTGTTACAATTACAAATTACTTTTTTCAGTAAGTAATCAGAACGACACCGGGTTCGACTCCCAGCCAAGTCAAGGGTTTTTAATTGTAATGGTTAATATCACTGGCCTGGGGACTGGGTGTTTGTGATGTTCTTAATCTTCCTTTCCTCACACACAACATTCCACACTACCACCATTCCAATTACACGCAGGTTCATACAATATGGTGCCAGTAGGGGCAAAAGATCCACATGGGTCGACGCTCCAAAAATATAGCATTTAAAAATAAAGTAATCAGTAAAATTACAATTTACAGAACGCTAGTCTTAAGGAATTCAATGACATCTTTTGTTTTTTTCATGGGGGTGTAACAATACCATAGTTTGCAAGGAAAAATTATTCATTTTGTATGTTTGTTTTTTTAGCATAGAAACATGAAGCGACTATAATCACCAGGTGAGACTAAACATGATAATTTTGAACTTTTTAAAAAAGGAACTTTTAATATACTGTAATTTTTATTTTAGTTAATGACTTGTAGCATTTCAAATAATTTGCCATTTAGTTTACCAATAAACTAATTGATTCTTAAAATTCTTATTGCTAGGTCTCGACCTCCTTGGGGGAAAGTACATTTTGGCATTTACTGGAAAGATGCCATACCAGACACATGAAGAAATACCTGTCTTTAATTTTAAGAACATTGTTGGTATAAGAATGATGTCTTTGGAAGCACAGGAGAGGTAAGAAAGTACCTCATCCAGAACTGGTGAAGTTACTGGTTCTGCTGTAACAGAACTGGAAAAGTTATCTTCATAAGTTTTTCCCATTTCTGCTTCCCTGCAATGTACTGTACCTATATCAATTACTAGAAAGATTACTAGAATATAATGATAACAATTATATCTTGAGAAGTAAATTACAAGTAAAAATTACTTTTTCTAAAAAGTAATGATTACAAGTAAAAATGACTTCGTTACGAGTAATCTGATTACTTTTACTCAACTACTTCCAAACACTAGAAAAATGGTTGTGTTGATAGTTACCATTTGAATTAAACATTTATGATATAATGAAAGCACAATAAGTAAAGGTTGCTTATATTACCTCATAATATGGTTGGGTAAATTCCGGAAAATTGTCATTCATATCCTTAATATATACTGTAACTGGAACCAGACTATATTTGGGGTTATTTGGCACCATTTCTTTGGCAATTAATGTGAAGTTCATCACTGAAAAGAAAAAAAAAAAATCCTCATTGTGAATACACATAGTTAAAAGAATAAAAGTAATTACCCTTCATCTACAAAATGTATCTAACATCAGATATACTATAAATATAATTGAGTATGACCCAATCTCTTTAACAATAAAGATTTCCTTTTCTCACATTCAGTTTTGCCCTAGAGTAGGTTAAAAAATAATTCTAATACGTCTGTTAGATAATATTTAAATAGCGAGTCGTTACCGAGATATTTTTGAGAATTTTGTAGTATTAAAATATGTTATGGGTAGATACTAACCTGTTACTTTTTCAAAGTCCAGTTTGCTTGGATCTCTGACCCTGATGAGGAAAGAAGCTTCGTTGATACCTTTTGGCGGGGTAACCTCAAATATACCAAGATCACCATCCAGAAACATTTGAAATGTTCCATTATTTCCCTGAAAAGAAATAAAAGCTCTAATAAGACATTTAAAAAGTAATGAAGAATATGCAGGTATGGTGTACGTTTACGACTTCTGAGATAGTAGTGCTCCTGCTGCTGTCAAGGAATACCTTCGGCGCTTTCCGACACATCAAATTTCTGATCGTAGAGTATTTACCACAGTTTTCAGCACATTGCACGAAACAGGTATTCTTCCTAGTTCCCATGTTTCTTCTGAATGTGCAGTTCAACAACCTGTGGAGGAACAGCAACACATTGTTGAAATGGTACAGCGTAGTCCTACTACCAGCACATGGCAACTTTCTGTACGTATTATCCCCTTCATATTTGGCCTACAATAAGCATTTATTGTATTTGCATGTGTAAGACTTTATTTCATTAGCGCGGATGATATTCTCCAGCCTTGTATAACAGAGACAGCTCCCAGCAGGTCAAAAACCGGTCTTATTGGCAAAGGAAAATGTATTGATTTTTTCTCGGTGGAGCGATCAGCTGGCCACGCGACACAGATAAGGGAGGAGCCAAGGTCACCAAGACACATGCGGCCTGTACATGTGAGGTCTCAAGCAGAAGTAATTTCTAGAAATGAACGTTAGATGTCGACCAATTACGGACAATTATAGTGCCACACCCCTTTTCCCTGGATATGCATAAAAACCCGTGTTTCCAGAAAAATCGCTCTCTGCTGCTTTGCTACTCTGCTGTGCTGTAATATGCTCTCTGCTGTTCTGTACTCGGATACTCTGCTAAGCTGCTCTGCTGCGGACTTAGGCATGCTGTGAACTTTGAAGTGATATCTGCTGTCTACTTCAAGATGCTTATTTCTTAAAGCAATTACCTGACAGTAAAACCAGCCATCCCTCGTTTATAGTTGAATCAAAGAGCTGGGCAGACTTTCTTCACCACCAGTTACATATTTTTCTATAATTAATTTCATTGCGTGTGTGTGTGGAGCATATATTTAAAACTGTTTGTTAGTTTCAGCCTCTACTCAACGAGAAGAGAGAAGAAATCGCCACGTGTTGGGACGAGTGTCTCAAGATGCTGTCATATTATGAAGAGGAAGCCTGCAACAACTTTATTCGGAATACAGGTGCTGCGATGACCTGCTAAAAATGTAGGCAATCTTCGCCATGGGGATATAGCGACCCCGGACAGATGACTGACCACATGTTCCAGACCAACGGCGAAGATCCAGTTACATCATGCATTTAAGTACACTTTAATCATGTTTATCTGTTCATCTTTGTAGAAATAATGCTTTCTTATTCATTAGTGGTAATATTTCTTCTAGTCTTGCAGTACATTTGTATATTTTCACTCTTCTTTCCGATGGGAGATGGTAGTTTTTGTCACTCATGTGTGTATGATTTTGATCTCTATTAGTTTAGCTAGAACGTGTGTGTCTTCTACGATTATTCTGGCTGTCCCATTTAATAGTCTAGTGTGTTTAAAAATCATTGACCTCACCGATAACTAACAACTTAATTTTTGAAAAATATTTTTTTTTGGAAGTCGTGTGTTACGCCGGATTTCTACGTAAAATTTTCTCCATGTGTGATTTAAGGCATGTTAGTGTCATTTGACATATTGTCGAATTCCACTTTCTGCGAATTTTAGATCTCGCACATATAATAATAATAATAATAATAATAATAATAATAATAATAATAATAATAATACTGAATTTTCATCTCGGGTTAAATAAATTAATAAGGGTCATGAGTTTAAATATTGCTTAATTATGTGTGTATAATGTTAATGTGTGCTCAATTAGAATGAATATGAGCCTGGGATATGGCAGATTCTCGTCGGACCATTTAAAAGAGTTTATTGACTTGTGGATGGATTATTACTGTATGTTTGTGACTTGTGAATCCATTTATTGAGTCTTATTTGGAGAATACGTTTGTGGAACGTAATTTCTTCATGTGGAGCACGTGTTAATCGGTAGATGTATTGTTGAGTAATAATAATGTCGTGACTCATGAACCATTAAGGCGAATGCTTATTTTTTACCTGTTCTATGTCCATTTTTGTAGTCAACAATTTCTTCAGGTATCAACCGCCGATATTACCATGAACAATGTTGTTAATTTCATCTTCTTTAATTAAGTGATTATCTAGACTTCATCACATTTCTGAGGGACGTAGAATAATTTTTCTTTGCCCGATACCGTCATCGAGAGATTTCCAATATTTAGGATTAAAAATCAAAAATTAATATTCATAGGCTAGAATTCGCTGTAAATAGTGTAAATAATTCTCGTGTGTCTTAGTGTGAATGCTGTGTGTGTGAATGATATTATTCCAGTGCAATGTAATATTTTCTTTGACCATGATTTTGGCCAGACCACGTGTTCGCTACGTTGGGTCTTGATTATCAGCGTCGTTCTTTGTGATGGTATAACTTTTTGAAATTTAAACCTTTAATGAATTTTATTTGTTATTTAAGTAAAGAAAAGTTCAGAGTATCACACGGTAATGAATAAGGAAGGATCATTTCCGTGGACTCGGTTCACCATTTAAATTTGTAAAACCTAGAATGTGTAAAATTCTCAGGAAGTGTCAAATATTAAAGAGTAACTTTTCATTTGTCAGATGAAATATTAGAGGAAGATTGAGAGAAATAATTATTGTACAGGCACAAAGGTGCAAAATTTAAGTCCAATGGAGGCATTTTTGAATAAGATTTTGATAAGATTTTGGTTTAATTAATTTTTCAATTTAATTGAAATGATGCTTTATTCAACATCCTAAGGAAGGAAGAATTTATTTAAGATAGATGTTGAGAGGAATGAATATGGTTATTTGACATTCAAGATAAAAGGAAATCAGATTAATTTCATTTTCATTTAACTTGTAAAGATTAATTCATTATTGAAAGGAGGTCCTCCTACAAAATAATTTTTATTTTGCTATTATTTTGTTGAGCCAGAAGTAGGCTAATCCAGGTGTATATTTTTCAGAATAATGTCAACCAACATAAAGGAGGTTTGGTGCAGAAAAAAAAAAAGGAACTGGCGGAGAAGAATAAATTTTGTTTTATCAAGATTATTAATTAAATTTTGTTGTTGTCAAATGTGTTAGTTCACAATAAATGTCAAAATCTGTTGTTTTATATTTTGGTGTTATTGTCGCTAGTCCTTGTCTCTTTCCCTGCCTTCGAAAATAAGTAAAGCCAGACAACGAATGTTCCACCCTTGGGACTCTCGTTCTCCGGCTGAGCTATGCCCGGTAAGAAGGGGGCAGTATCGATGTCCCACAAAGACTTGTATGGTGAGCATTACTTGCAGAAAACTTGTGCCCATTTCAACACATCGAAGAGGTTGGGTAGGTAAGACATGTACGTGCGTGCCACAAGCCCAAAAACAAATGTACATTGAATGTGTTCTTTCTCAGAAACCATTTAGAATAGGGCATATGTCCATATGAAGATTTTTGCTTCAAATGATCGTTCCTGTCATATCCCAGAATATTGACCATTCCTCCTGGGACACTCTGTATATACACACATGACTACCAGCTAATATCAAGAGTGTCTGGCCTCACGGTGTAGGGTGGCAATGCGTCCACCTGTCACCTGGCCAGGTCAGGGGTATTTAATTGTAAATGATTAATATCACTGGCCTGGGGACTGGGTGTTTGTGTCGTCCTTAACGTTGCTTTCCTCACATTCAACACTCTACACTTCTGCAATTCCAATTACACGCAGGTTCTTATCATATGGTGCAAGTAGGGGGAAAAGTTCTCTATAGGTCGACGCCCCAAACAAACAGCATTTTATTTTTTAAAAAATATATAAAGAGTACTCATCAGTTGTAAGATGAACTGCAGCTAGACGGGCTGAAAATAACTCAATAATGTATTGGTAGTTTGTCACAGGTATCTCAAACCATGCTACCTACAATGCATCCCACAGCTGCTGGAGGGTGGATGGCAGAAGATCCATAGATCATACACAATGATCGAAGTGGTCCTATGGATGGCCAATTCAGTTCACGTCCAGGGAATTACGGGGCAAGGGAAGTCAGACAATGTCAGACATTTCCAAACCCATGATATGTTGCACTGTCTAGCTGGAAGATCCCATCCACCTCAGAGAAGGCAATCAGGAAGTATAAGTGTATGTGATCCAGAAGGCTGGATTCAAAACCAAAATATGAGTGGTCCCAGAGAATTCCACAAAAATATTTTCCAGACTGTAAAGCTGAGACCACCAGCTAGTGTTATTCCGGCAATGAAACACGATAGAAGTCCAGAAGCAGGAAATGGGACTCATTTGAAAAAGCAGTTGATAGAGACCCAAATCTGATAATGGTACACATTTCTGATGAAGCTCCCTTGGTAGCACAGGTACAGAAACCATGAATTTGCTTCAGAACCCCATACATAATGGGGTTCACTGAAGTGTCTTTGTAGATACATATCTAGTCCCTCTGTTCTTTTTTGTGGTGAACTGCTACCTGTGGTGCATTGGTTAACCTTCATACACCTTTGTAGCCAATATTCAACTCTCACATCAGCAGTACATGGTGCTCCATATTTTCCACGTTGATTAAACACACTAGTGCCATTTGTTTATTCATGATACACTTTCACCACAGCTAAACTCCAACAGTTGACAAACTGCATTGTTTCAGAAATACCGTAAAGTTGGGTAATTTCAGCCATACAGGGTAACTTCGGCCACTGACGAATAGCAACACTTATTTTCTTCTGCCTCCTATACTGAAAAAGATGAGCCACTTGCAACAACTCAAATGCACATACAATAGAATGTTCTATCAACACTTGGTAATCCACAGAACATTGGAGGGCTTCTTGTTGAGTCAATCAATTTTTTTGGCAGGACTGTCTTATCTGGTAACAGCAGAAAACAACTGTTCCCTAGCCCCAGCATTCAATTCTCCATTCCAGTGGTTTATGGGGTCAAAGTGTAAGTACGTGTGGTAACTGATCAACATAATTTGATGCATTTTATTCACACAGGTTTTTCAGGGAATAGTTTTGTGATGAAAGTTGTCCTCTTTCGGGGTAACTTTGGCCATGCCAAGAACATACAGGAAAACATTATGTGGATGCAGGTATTGTAATTACAATCCTGTTTACTTCAGGAATGCTGTAGAGGAGATTAATAAAGGCACAACAACAATAAACAGGGAAGTTTATCCCAAAAGAGAGGGGAAAGACGGTTCCCATTTTCAATGGTAAATAGACAGATATCAGTTGACATGGATAATACACATTCAAGTTCTTGATTGACAGCCCAGGTATTTTCTAATTTAGAAGACAGTGTATTATGAGGACAGTCTACAAGATTGCTTCTTTTCTGCCCTCCTTTTCTCTATTGGACATCAGATTATGAACATTAAAATAAGAATAAGAATGTTCATAATCTGATGTCCAATAGGTCTACAATGAGTTTTATTACTTATAATGTAACCTCCTTTTTTCTCCATACAGTTGGGCTTTATTATTTTCATACCTTTTATTCATTATCTTTTGTACCATTACAAATATTTATGCAAAGCAATATGTAATTTTTAATATCATACAATGCTTGTACACTTAGGGTAAATAAAATATTTTCTTCTTTGGGAAAAATGTGAATTTGATCACTATACATCTGCTTCACCATAAATCATTTTAATTTGTTTGTGACTGTTGATACTGGGTGTTCTGCAGGTTTTAAAAAAATTCACGGTGGCCGAAGTAACAGTTTGTTTCTTGAGATATTTATATCGTGGCCGAAGTTACACCAAAACATGGGTTAACTCCAGCATCTCTTTCGATAATCATAATTCATTACTGAATGACAATTAGAATTATGTACATATTTAAAAATGAAGAACAACCATGGCAGAACTTATATTTTTCAGAAAGTTAGAGGGAATATTTCATATTTTAATTTTTTAATTATACGAGAAAGTGGCCGAAGTTACCTCATTTTATAGTATTACTTCCCTTGGCCCAAAAGCCGATAATCATCCCTTTCTCGCAACTTTGATATACCTCGCCTTTCACCCCTGACAGCTACAAGAGATATGTGTGCTTACAGCCAATTGCTTACCTTACATACTCATCACAGCAGGTAATGGCACAAAACATACCTCATGGGCTACATGCAATCGATGTCGAAAGTGGTCATATGAACGTGATTCAACTGTATAACTTAGTATGAATTCGGTTACAAATACAGTAGAGTCTCGATTATCCGACCTAAACGGGACCTGGAATACGTCGGATCACCGAAAATGTCGGATAATACAGAACAACTGTGAAAATGAACTAAAACACACAGGAAGGCTATACTGTCTTACTATGTTTTACGGTACTCTATTTGTTGACTTATCAGTTCAATTGTACAGTAGATGCTGTATTCAACGAAAACATTCCAAATGTCTTATAAAAAGAACCTTGTCAACAATGTCTGCTTGCCTTCTGATTGACTTTTTCTTCGTGCGAGATCCCGCCTTCGACGATAATCCTTCACTGTGAGTCATCGTTTTCCCTTTTTGTTCTGCAATGCCTCATTCTTCTTTTTCATCATCCTCATTTTCGTTAATTTTCACAAGGCCAATAATATCAGGGTCCATTTGTTCAAACAGCTGATCTTGTGCACAGCACTTACATCTTGAGTCGTAGCATCCTCACAGCCAGGAATGCAATTCAGTAAGGGAGCAATGTTTTCCATGTCTTCTTGTACCACCTCCTCTCGATGTTCAACCTCACTGAACAATATGTTCCAAGACTTTCTCATGTCGTTGTTTCAACTTCCTCCCAAGACTGCGCTATGTGCAGTATACCACGTCTTTCATGTTGTTTCGTTTTAACTTTTCTATCATGTCGTTGCCATTGTCCATTTTCTCTATCAGGGATGAAAGGAGTTTCCGCCGATATTTCCTCTTCAATGTTTCCAGCACATCTTGGTCCATTGGCGGCATAATGACGTCACGTTAGGAGGGAGGAACATGAACAGGAACATTAACAGAAATGTTTTTAAATGTCCTACGCTTCTTTGCTTTACCGATAATAAGCAATTTTGCTTTTAAGTTCCCCAGTAATATTACTACAGGCAAGAACAGTAACTCTTTCCTTTCTACGCATGTAGCCAGGTGTAGACGTCTTGGCTTGGGCTGCGAGAGTTTCGATGGCATCATCTTGAAATTCAGCTCAGTCACATCACAATTAAAAATCTGATCACCGGTTAATCCTTCAGCAAGAATTATTTCTTGAATTTCCGTTTCAAATTTCACAACCTTATCGGATTTAGCTGACAGTTTTTCTCCACAGATATTAAGCTGCCTAATGCTGTACCGCTTTATCCACCGATCAAGCCAACGAACACTGGCAGTAAAATTAGCGCCCCCTTCATTTAAACTCCTTCTGGAAATACACCGCCATTTTTTGCAGAATGGGGCCAGATATTGACAGGCCTTTTTCCCGGTTTTGAGTTAACCAAGGAAATAGTGCTTTACTTACTTTTTCGTACTCACATTTTTCACTGTTTTTCTAATTTTCAGTGCATCACTTGTTGCCCTGGTAGAACACCACTTTTCAATTTCTTCTCTCTTATGTTTCCAGTCTACCACTGTAACACGTCTAACACCATAATTTGGAACCACTTTTTTAAAAGTTTTCCCTTTTACCCACTCAACTTGTCTTCCACAGAAACAATCACTTTCTTCCGTTTACTCGCCATACTCACAGAGGATATACGGTATATGAAAACTATAACATCCGCACCCAAGCAATATTACACTGAACAATGACTGAAAACTCGCTGCACCTGTCCTTGAGAAAAACCCGGGCCTACCGCATGACTGACAGTGCTTGTCCCACGGTCGCACCCTCCACACCGGGTGTCCCAGAATTGCGTCCAAATTGCGTTCAAATTAAGCCTACCAGTGTCGGATCACACGGAATGTCGGATAAGCGAAGGTCGGTTGAGCGAGACTCTACTGTAGTATTTAATTTGTAAAAAATAAAAGGAGTCATTTTCTACCATTCAGTATTTTTATATTTTTGATCATGTAAGAGATTTTATGTTTCTCTTAAAGTTATTGGTTAAATTGCATCTTTTAAGCTTAGCAGGTGGGCTGTTATATTTTTTGAATTGGAAGAGTATTTTGGGGCTAATCTACCATAAGTAGTGGTAGTGTTACATGTTTTGTGTATTCTTTGTATGATATTGATGAAGATTACTGTTAAAAAATACATGCAAGGTACTGTGGATTAGTTTATGAGTAAAATGGTTGTTTTATGGGAGGGAGTAAACAATAGAAACAGAAATACCTGTGAAGACTGAAAGGGAAGATCATGAAAGGCAGAAAAATGAGACTCCCAAGACCTTGCAAATCTAAGAATGTCAGAACCAGAAGAGAATACGAGTTCATTGATGATGATGATGATGATGATGATGATGATGATGATGATGATTGTTGTTGTTTAAAGGGGCCTAACAGCTCAGTCATTGGTCCAGAATAAGAGTTCACTAAGGGAGATTGTATAGGAAGGACAAAAGACAGGAGCCCGAAATAAGTAGATGCAACTTATGAGTAACATTACATATAAATATATTAGCCTGTGGTTTAGCTAAAACTTCAATTGTAATAGAGCTCGTGCGCATCATGTGATTTTAGTTGCTGGCGCTCGTAGCGGTGACTTGTGTAATCTTTCAGGGGAACGGTAGTACCTTGTGCAACTACAAGCGCAGGGAAGAATTGAATGTTTAGATGTCGACTCTAGATATTTGTGTAGAATTTCGTTAAGTTCAGTGGGATGCATCGTATTTCAGAGCTCCTTTAAAGACGGGTGAAAAAAAAAAAAAAAACTGAGACAGTCATCGCATACTACAAACAAGGGAAGCGTTTGGAGAAGAAATAACCTGCTTGTGTTTGAGGGAAACAAACATTCATCAGCCGCCTTATGCTGTTAAAATTAAAGTAAGCATCTGTTTTCTGTTTCTATATAATAACGTAGCACAGTATTTGTATCTATTGCAGTTTTAATTGTTTTTACAGTTAATTTACACAAGATTAATCTTTCTACAGATTGATTGCGGCAGAAAGGTTAAATCAGATGAGTGCGATTGCAAAGCCGGACTTTCACAATGCTGTAAACATATTTCTGCATTGTGTATTTATATCAATACTGAGAGGGATTCTTCCCAGACTTCCTCTCTGCAACAATGGGAGGAAACTTAAAACATTATTGCAGAGTATTTTAAAGAGAAAATGCAGAAGAAATACTAAACGGACCATCAGATAAGCGGCCAATTTATTACGCGTCGGAAAGTGAAAATGTTGAATCCTTAAGTAAAAGTTAAGGTCATAGACTGTGCTTTCTCGAAAATCTTGAAAGCAGAGTGTGAAGGTGAATCTTTCTGTACCTCTACTTGCATAGTTCAAAACATCGTTGGAAGCATCGTAGAGCTAATGGACTTCTTATTTCAGTGTCTTAACCAGTTGGGCAAACAAACAGTTAATAAACTATTAAGATGCTATCTTGTGAATAATTTGCCTGGAGGTAACATATCTCTACCTTCCACAAACGAGTACATGTTGCCAAATAATATATTTAAATTTTGTTGTGAAAATGTTAAAGTAACAAATTGACAGAAGCCTCAAATTGCAGTTGAGACAGGGGAACAATCTTTATGTCCTTCCTGGTTCCAGCAAAGGAAGTTAAGCATTTCGGCCAGCCAGAATGTACACCAGATCAAAACTCTACAGAATGGAGATTACGAAAGGCTGACATTAGCGTTTCTTTAATTTAAGAATTTAAATATTCCTGCAGTGAGATATGGCAGAGCTAACGAACGGAAGGCACTTGAGAAGTACTGCTTATAAAAGAAATGTAACCTGATGGAGTAATGACAACAAGAAATTTGACTGTAAATTATTTCTTATAATGAGAAAACATTAAAATTCTTTGATGAGCACTGTTAGGTCTTTCACATGGCACTTCACTGCAATCTATAATGCACGTGCAATTTTCAAGTGTTTTTCAAGAGCATTAGGCATTGTGCTTTTGATAGTGGATCATTGTGGCCAGAAAATCCACTCCTTTGTTTTCTCAAAAATATGATGGAGAGCGAATTTAAAAATAGCAGATGCTGAAGTCGTATGACAGTTAAAAATTGCGCCTAGAGTGGCGAAACTAATACCGAGTTTACATTTTATTAGCAGTAGAAGCAGCACGTTTTCTTCGGTAAATGTGCAGTTCTGATGAACAGAGGGTAACAAGGATAAGAGAATAAAAAAGCACTGCAAACTTAACAACCTGCTATATCAAGATGATGTTGTTCCTTGTCTTTCACTGGCCTGTATCCATGAAATATATATTTGGTGTCCACTAAGTCCACGTGAACACCACAATCTCTCTTAAAATAAGTGTCAGTCGTCGTCTGTATATTCACTCGAGGCATTGGAAAATTTGTTTGAACTTCCGCTTCACAATTATTTTTCAGAGCAGAAAATAACACGTTCACACTGGTTTTGTTACCATTGGTGCGCATCACTTCAGTCTGCGTGCTTGAATCATTGTATGATTTTGAAAATCTTCCGTGGTACTAGTTTCAGCATTCTTACGTCTCCGTTTTCGCCTCTTGTATCTAGTAGTCACTCGGTGCTCCTCTTCTTGCTGACGTTCAATCGAAACAAACGGTTTTACAAACAATCTCGGTACATAACCAGGACTGTCAGGATCTCTCGAAGGCATTCCATTCACAAAATGCCGACTACAAACACGCGAGTTATTCGTGGGTTCCTATGGTTTACCATAACTAGTCTGTTGTTTCAGTGCCGCAATCCAGGCATTTCTTCTAATTTCATGCTGCTTTTTATTTGGAAACACAAAAAACTTACTGCCAGGAGGACAGTTAATATACGTAAAGTTGCAATCCACCACAGAAATTTTTTTCTACTGTTTCGAGAATAGTACAAACAGTATAAACAAGACCAACACAGGCACAGGCACTCGACTGCGACTCCCCCTGATTGTTTAAGTGACTTGCCGCCAGAGCGTAGCACCCATCATACGCACGAGGTCTATAACATTTGTGTGGGTATATAAGAAATTATTTACTGTGTATGAATTCCATGAGAACAAAATAGAAGACACCATATTTTAAAGATTTTTGAAATGGTTTTTGTATATCTGCCAACTGGTGATGTATACACACAAAATGGTCACACTTTTATCACTGATACATTTGAGCCTTTATAAATATAACTCTAACACTGATATCAATCGATAATTATATTTTTAGTAAGTAATACATCTTTCTACCTAGCATCATGACCTTATGATGATAATAGCCCTACTATATCTACAATCACTTTTGAAGTGAGAATGGCTGATCCTGATAATGTGCTAGATATTTGGAAGGTTGAGGTGCTTGCATGCAAGTTAATTTCCTTGAATAGTTCTTTCATCTTCAGAACAGGCAGTTAAGATAGTTACCTGATCATAATCGAACACTTGTGGTATAGCTCCATGAAGAAAGGTGAGAGGTGTATTGGCCTGAGCATTTTCATTAATTTCTGTCACATATGCTTTACTCCTGAAGGTAGGAATCTCATCATTTACATCAGTAACAATTATCGTTACTTCAGTCCGGGTTGTAGGAGATGGAAATACTGCCTTGGAGTCCTCTGTTGCCTGTGAAAAAGAAATTTTCTTCAAATCATACTTTGATATGACTCTTCAACCAAACTATTAACTATGATGTGACCATTCAACCAAACTATTAACTATGAGTGAAACCTTAGACATTTGGCCTATAAAACCACCATGTTACATATTATTTCAGCATAACCAAATTTCATCATTCGACCCAGAAATTTTCATTTAGGAAATATTCTGAAATATTATACTCAATTTATGCATTGCAAAATATGCACCAAGTTTATCCCCAAGTGATGCAGTTCTTATGGAAATAAAAATAACGCTCCAACAGGAACATTCACTTTTTAACTCAGCTATCCCTAAGTGGTTTTAAAATATTTCAGACCGAGCTCGATAGCTGCAGTCGCTTAATTGCGGCCAGTATCCAGTATTCGGGAGATAGTAGGTTCGAACCCCACTATCGGCAGCCCTGAAAATGGTTTTCCGTGGTTTCCCATTTTCACACCAGGCAAATGCTGGGGCTGTACCTTAATTAAGGCCACGGCCGATTCCTTCCCACTCCTAGCCCTATCCTCTCCCATCGTCGCCATAAGACCTATCTGAGTCGATGCGACGTAAAGCAACTAGCAAAATATTTCAGAGCAACTGAGACAACAAGAGAAGTTCGGAAGAACAGCTGAATTTCTGTCTGCCCTGTGCTTGAATTAGTCATTTTCGGATAGTGAGGAATGAGTTATGAAAATTTTTAACTTTTACCTTCAATTTCATATTCAATATGAATGCGCTTGTGAAAGATGAATGATGTTGAAACTGATTAAGTGAATGCCTGCACTATACATCGTACTTGCATTCTGGTGTTGCTACATTGCATCGCAAGCGCGACATTCGGCGCCACTTCCAGGGTTAAGGAGCATGAAATGGTAGTAATTCTAGTTCAGTTCAGGACTTGTGAGGAACAGTAAGTTACTCTAAATCATGATGACACTTCTTTAAACAGATTAAGCTAAAGTATGAGTGAACATAGTCTGTGATATGTTTGGAATTTAGTTAAGCAGTATAACTTAGTGTGAGTATTAAGGTTATTTTAAATATTGAAAATTACTTAGTGACTACATTCTCAGTGATGACTGAATTAACAAGTTTACAGTGAAGACCATGGCAAGTGGTGAGATAAACCTTGGACAGTTAAATGACTAAAGATCACTTGTTAAACAGTACAACCTTTTGTGTGTATGAATTTAGCTGTAAGGTATTTTTTTATGCATTCAACATGTATATGTGTAAAATGAATGTGATGATTTACATAAAACATAAATACCACATAATACCATGTGAATATTAACAGTTGGGGTATTAGGAGTTTATTCCAAAGCAAGTTTATATCATGTTTATAGTGATTGTTAGATAGTGATTGTTGACAAACAAAGCCTACAGCATGTGTGATATAAGCAATATTATTAGTGAATTAATAGTTGTTCTTTTGAGAAGACATTTACTTTGTGCTAGTATGATATTGTACAGTCCCCAAGTTCTGCCATTTATCTTCAAAATTGTGAAGTCTTAAACACAACATGCCGTACTTTCGATGCTGGAACTCTATGCCCGCTGCAGATGGTTGTGACTACTACAGGACTTCATCATCATTGAAGTCACATTTTAGATTCCAGTTTTACATGAAGTATTCTATTGTTATGATAGACTTCTCTATATTGATGATAGAAGGGGAAGGGAATCTGTGTTCAACTGTCTAGAGCATTTGCATCGTCAACCTTGGCTTAAATAAAATTAGAATCACAATTATTATTATCACATGCTTCTGAGTCCTCATTAACTGGTAAAAACTTTGCTCTTCCTCCAATGATAAGACATATCACTTAACTAGCCATTTACTCAATAAATACAATGACAAACTTTAAATACAATAATAATAACAGAAATAATTTTTGAATGATACCATAACCAATGTACTGTAACCATTATGATAATCTACATTAGAGAGTCAGAACTGAAATCAAATCAAATGGATTTCCAGCTGAATACACAAGAGTAGTTGTAACTGCCACTGTAGGGGAACAGATAAATGTTAGACAACTCTTCCTGTTAGTGTACTGACAACTTAAGTTAGAAAACAAATAATCAAAACAAAGGCTTTGTGAGATGGAAGTAGGACGAGACTTCCAAATTGTATAGAAATTTTCTGAAGTCTTACAATGATTTCCAAGATGTAGGCGCCATTACTGTTATCTGGACTTTCTCGATCCAACTTTTCCAGAGTGTAAACAATCCCAGACTTTGCATCAATATCAAAACTTCTCTGAGATCCAATGGCTAAGGAGTATGTGATGCGATTGTTGATACCACGGTCACCATCCACAGCCTTGACTGGAAAGAAGAAAAAACAGAAAATCCATTAAACATTACTAAAGATTAATATAAACTGAATAAATTCCATTAACAAATGACATTTTTGAAGCATACAAGAAAGATAAAAATTTCCAACAGGGCTATATCAAGGTAATGGCTGCAAGTTTTGACATAGAATATGAGTATGGCACGAGTAACAGATACTATACTCTTAGCTACAAACATCAGTTGTGACAGACAATGTGACCTCTCTGAATCAATGCATATTCCTTATCAAACTATTCATTATGCAGTACATACAGTAACTGTGTAACCAAGGTACAATTGCACTACAAATTTGAAACCTCACGACAACACTTCAGTTCGCAAGAGTCATTGCAGACATAACAGGTGTTTATTGTCAGGCCTTGAGACTTGAGATAGGTGCATGCGCGGCAGCCATGCTTAACACCTCGCACTTCTTTGGCCGCATCCACATGACTTCTCATCACACGACCACAGTACGTACTGTATGATGGGTGTGGACAAAATAAAATACCTAGTCAGTAAAAGTTTGAAAATTTACTGTTGACAATTAATTTCTTAATTCCAAACAAATTTATACATCTTCAAAAATAAGTTGATGTACAATGGGACTGTAATATGAAAAGTAACATATGTATATATATTGAAAGAGGAACCGTCCGTGACTGAACTGGGAACTGCATGGCGTGTTTCATTAGTTTTAATTGTGCGCATTGTGGACTGTGATGCAACGCCTCCTCCTAGCGAGCTCGCTGCAGCTTGCTAAGGCACAACCACGACGTCACGGAACAAGTGGCCCGCACGTCAGAGAGAATCATCTGGAAGCTTTCTTATATCACTGATTCCTGACAGAATATCAACAAATGGATAACAAGACCATATAGCTGGTGATAACAAATAGCTAGTGTTCAAGTTTCAAGTTAACAGACGTATTATTTGAGGAGATATTGAGATTTTAAAATATCAGGTAATATCAATGACGTTTCCGCTCAGGGCCAAGCTCTGGTATATAAGGTGAGCCTAAAATCTAATACGACAAAGTGACCGATAGCAGGGTCCGGTGATGGTCTGCTGCACGAGATTGTGCGTGAGTCCCAAATTCCGAACTTCGAACTCAGTACCGGTGAGGTATGGTCTAGAACAGGGGTTTCCAATTTGTAAGGCCTCAAGGGCCATTTTGGAAACCTTAGTCATGTTCGCGGGCTGCACTTGAATAGGCCAATTTTTGTAAAATTCTCCAAACTGTACAGAAGCACCATTATGAAATAATATGCATAGTTCAATTGATATGAGGGTTTGATCATTTTAATTACTTAAAACATTGTTTTAAAATTGCATAAAAGAGTGAAATTTGGAGTGGGGCTGAGTGGCTGAGACGGTTGAGGCGCTGGCCTCCTGACCCCAGCTTGGTAGGTTCGATTCTGGCTCAGTCCGGTGGTATTTGAAGGTGCTCAAATACGTCAGCCTCGTGTCAGTAGATTTACTGGCGTGTAAAAGAACTCCTGTGGGACAAAATTTCAACATCTCGGCGTCTCCGAAACCATCAAAAGTAGTCAGTGGGACGCAAAAATAATAACATTATTACTTGAAATTTGGATTTTAAATGTTTTAAAATAAAAAATATTCTGTTGAGAACAAGTGAATACTTGAAAGAGGAACTAGTATTAAAGAATATTAGTTCTGACTTGGGACTGTAAGGTGTATAAAGATGAACACATTTTTGAATGAGCTAATAAGTATTTTTGTGACTTTTCTTCACATTATCTCTTACAGTGCCACAAAAATGGCATTGCGGGCCACGTGCGGCCCGTGGGCCGCCAATTGGAAACCCCTGGTCTAGAACTTTAACTGTGACAGTGGTACAACTCTACATTCTAAAGTTTTTCGTCCTTTCTAAAGGACTCACGTAAAGCATTCAAACACTTAAACATTTTGTATGGCTTACTTATAAGCACAAGTGTCATACGCTGGACATTATTAATTTATGCCATGTGCTTATAACTTAGTGAGACAAGTTCACGTGTAGAATTTCTGCAAGTAACCAACTAGTTAGGATTTTGTTTATTGAAGTTACGTGGATATTAGTTCACGCAAAGGGATAAAGACTGTGAAATCGAATGTTAATACTTCTTGGTGCTAAATTAACAGTAGTGGATCAGTGGTAGAGTGTCAGCCTCCGGATCCCAAGATAGCGGGTTCAAACCCGGCAGAGGTAGTCGGATTTTTGAAGGGTGGAAAAAAATCCATTTGACACTCCATGTCATACGATGTTGGCATGTAAAAGATCTCTGGTGACACATTTGGTGTTTGTCCGACAAAATTAATTAAATCTCAGCCATAGACACCCAAGAGAGTTTCGGTTTACTCAGTCTGCCATCTAGTGGGCCTAGAGTAAAATGGAACATCGAAATTGACGAGCAGACAGCCAGATGGCATCAAATTGAAATGTCTGCACACGGTAGCTGAGGCCATACAATAATTATTATTATTATTATTATTATTATTATTATTATTATTATTATTATTATTATTATTATTATTATTATTATTATTATTATTATTTCTTTTTTTTTTCTTTTTTTTTTTTTTTTCTTCTTAAATCTATATAAGGGAACATAGACTGAATCTCACAACATCATCATATATGAAGTAGAATGCTTAGACTCTGCTTAAACTTTTCGAAATGCATTAAAACTTACAGTCAGAATATAGTGCATTCAGTGTATCGTGAAGGTTCGATCACCTTATTAAGTGGAACCTTGGTTCAAAATCTCTCTGAATGTTAGACTTGCTAATTAGGAACAGACAGTGTTATATCATTCAAAGTGGTGTCTGCAACTTTGATGCCACATGCATAATTCAACCACCTGTATCATCATGTGAACTTCCATCGATGGAAGCGTGGTAGCTTCGGGGGATGCGTGGTCATGGTATTCCAGTAATGGTGTTCCTGATAGCTGGTGACATGGTTCTATGGACCTGTGAAGCTACAGCAAAATAGAGCCAGCACTTGCAAAAAGGTGATATACATCTGTCTTATTAAAGAACAGTATGAACTGCAACTTATCATTTAATTTTTCCAGTCTACAAGTCACTTTTAATTATTATTTTCTTGTTTTTTTTTTTTGCTATTGGCTTTACGTCGCACCGACACAGATAGGTCTTATGGTGACGACGGGACAGGAAAGGGCTAGGACTGGGAAGGAAGTGGCCGTGGCCTGGTGCCTGGTGTGAAAATGGGAAACCACGGAAAACCATCTTCAGGGCTGCCGACAGTGGGACTTTTAATTTTCCATGCAACTTTTTCTTATAGTGACTTCAATATAACTTTCAAAATCATAAGTACTTTCCAATTTATCAAATAACTTACAATTTTATAAAGCCAGTGTCATATCAACAAACTTACTAATGAGTATGGATTTGGACAATGCATGACTGCATTGAACAGTGTAGGTGGAAGAACTCTTGGAACAAAAGGATATTCGACAAAGCGACTGGCCTGCCCATTTTCCCAACTTAAATAATATCGAGCATGTGTGGTACATGTCAGGCAGACGTATTGCAGCATGTTTACAGCCACCAATGACCAACCAGCAGTTGTCAACTGCACTGGTGGAGGAATGGCATGCCCTACTGCAAGAACTCCTTACCAATCTCGTGGCCGGCATGGCAACATGTGGCAGAGCATGCATCACTGTCCGCAGTGATCACACACCCTTTTAAGAACCCTGTGATGTCCAGGGGACCATCATAAGTTGCAGTGACTTACGTGTATTTTATTGTCTCTGTATAAAAGTGTCATTTTTGTTTGTCTTATTGCATACTGCTTTCAGTTGCCTACTGTACCACACTGTAGCAGTTCTCCCTATGTATGGTTCAAGTTTCATCGAGCTATGCTTCTTGGTAGTGACACTACCTGCGAAAATTACTATCGTCCTTAAGTTTTGCACAGCAGTGTAGATTGACTGATGTGTTAAAAGGAAAAAAAGATACTGTAATGGGTTTGTAATTTCTTTAGGGATAAAACATTGTAAACTTTATGTACTTTGAATATTTAAATATAGCTAATAATACAGTATTTATAAAGCAGATAAAAGATGAAAATCTAAAAATTACTTCAATTATCTGAAAAAATATGCGAATTGAGTTTTGTGTAAGAATCCAGCATGAAAGAGCTATGGAAAAACGCAATGAAACTATTAAACAGGAAAATTGTGTCTTTTAATAACTACTGTTTACTTTCAAGGCTCTCAGTGACTTGCTTTTAGGGGTCAAAAAGAAATTAGTGTATCTTTGAACTGAGATATCTATGTTCAAATTTTGAACATCTTGGCACGTTACATCAATCAACTTCGAACCTACTTTGACCCTTCAGTAGTTTTTCATAGTATTTCCCCTGACATTCAGAATGATTTAATATTCTCTCTCTTTCTCTCTCTTGCTCCCTCCCTGAGATGTAGACTATCCCAGGTGCGTTTTGTTTCCTTAATTCTTACGTTACTTATCCATGAAATACGACAGAGTTGATCTAATTTACAAGAAGTAAGGTAAGCAATATTTTACTTAAATGCTTTCATAACAATTCAGTAACTGTCAAAGAGCTAAAAAAAAGTACTGTGATAGTTTTAACAATAATTACAAATGAATTTAATAACATGTTTTAGTTGACAGCTTCCTATAAGTAGAAAACCCCTGGAGACACTAAATGCTGGAATTTTGTCCTGCAGGAATTGTTTATTGCACTGCTAAATCCGTACAGAGAGAAGGTTGGTGTATAATTCAAATACTGGTTCAAACAGACTGGGTGCGATCCAATTTGCCAACTTGGCTTCAGAAGGCCAGCACTCTGTCTGACTTCTCAGGCACTCAGTCTGGCAATCTACTTTTAGTTTTTTATAATATACTTTACTGAAATGGAGAAGACCCTCGCAGTTTGCTTTAAGAATTGATTATCACAATGACAACAGGGGTAGTGCCATCATGAGTTTTGATTTCACCTTTAAATGTTGCTTACCTTGAAGTACTGAAGAACCAATTCTTGCATCCTCACTAACCCTAGTTACAGGAGGAACAATTACAAATTCTGGAGGCTGGTCCTCCATATCTTGTACTTTAACCAACACAGCTGCAGTGCCAGTATTTACCTAGAAAGATAACATAAACATGATCATTTCCAGAAAGCTTGATAGTAACGTAAAATTTACAGACAAATACTACAATGCAGAACTTGTATTATTTATTACTAGCTAATGTACCCGTGCTTCGCTACGGGATTCTCAGAAAGACTGACTTTGTGGTTTTCCTAACCAGAAATCAACATAGGTCATTACAAAAACGTATGAATGTAGCGATTAAAAGCAATGCTATCATATAAAATACTCGATCAAATGGAAAGCCGCACTTTTTATCACTTTTAACGAACAGTGCTGCGGTTAGATTGCGGTGCCAATCTAATAGTCCAAAGTTCCAGAGCTGGGATGACCAGGCCGCAGATTGCCATGAACACTCATCTGCCATTATTCTGCTAAATATGCACACTGTTCATTCTAATCAGTGCCTCAGAGTAGGGATTGAATAGTCCGAATGCTATGATGATCCAGTGTGTTACATACCAGTAGTATCAGAAAATTTATAAACCAGGGGAATGGCATGCTAAAGAAGAAAGTTATCTAACTCCCCAGCTACTTCCCATCAATATTCAGACAGGCTGTTACACTCTGTACGACTGGGCGAGTTGACCGTGTGGTTAGCGGTGCGCAGCTGTGAGCTTGCATCCGAGAGATAGTGGATTCGAACCCCATTGTCGGCAGCGCTGAAGATGGTATTCCGTGGTTTCCCACTTTCACACCAGTCAAATGCTGGGCCTGTACCTTAATTAAGGCCTAAGGCACTCCTAGCCCTTTCCAATCCCATCGTCGCCATAAAACCTATCCATGTCGGTGCAACGTAAATCAAATAAAAAATACTCTGTACGCAGCAGTAATCCTATCTACCGGAGATGAGGGGCAACAGAAGACACAAAGCACATCACGACAAACAATGGTCAATGTAATGTTATTGTTGATCAATGTTGTGAGCTTTCTATATTGTAGGCCTTCACATATAGTTTTCTTTCGACTCTGTGATTTGTAAAATATTTTATACCATAAACTGTCGTTTCTTATTCTCCGACTTCACATACCGATTTTCATTAAATACTGTTTACCCATTTTCTCGTTACTCGGCGCAGATATGGTCTTAGTAACAAAAATCCAAATTCATGAATATCTTTGTGATCATAGCCAGTACGGTAACAATGTATAAGACATGAATAATAGGAAATTTAATACTATATAACCTTAATTATGTAGCATTCATCAATTACACCTGTAATAAGAAATATTTGAGAATTACATTTTAGGCCTTCCCCTAAACTACCATTTCACTCAGCGTGAATAAAATAATTTACAGCCTAGACTATAGCAACTTATTTCCTGACTTTGCATACCGATTTTCATAAAATAGGCTACTAATAACAATATTTGAGAATTAAGTTTTAGGCCTTCGCCTATACTACCATTTTTCTCAGCGTGAATACAATTATTGATAGCCTAGATTGTAGCAACTTATTCCCCAACTTTGCATACCCATTTTCTTTAAAATACGACCACTAATAACATAAACAGTTGAGAATTCAATTTTAGGCCTTCCCCTAAACTACCATTTCACTCAGCATGAGTAAGATGATTTATAGCCTAGATTGTAGAGGCTCATCCCCCGACTTCACATACCGATTTTCATTAGACCACTAATAACATAAATAGTTGAGAATTCAATTTTAGGCCTTCCCCTAAACTACCATTTCACTCAGCGTGAGCAAAATGATTTATAGCCTAGATTGTAGAGGCTCATACCCCGACTTCACATACCGATTTTCATTAAATTCTCTTCAACCGTTTTCTCGTGATGCGTGTACATACATACATACATACAGACAGACAGACAGACAGACAGACAGAAATGACGGGAAAGTAAAAAATGCATTTTCTTGTTACTATGGACATGACCGATACAGAAATACCATTATTTTCAAATTCTGAGCAATGTACAGACAAAACTCTTATTTTATATATATAGATTCTCTGTTACTATTTTCCCATATTTATTTCCTAATTTTATTATAAAGCACCCAACAGATTTTCTCTCTGATTGGATGAATGTACCAATCTCATCAATCTGCATTTCCCCTCTAAATCAACTTCCCATCCAACAATAATTTCTTATGCTATAAAATTGTTCAAAGCAACATGTGGCTCCATGTCAGACTGAGAACATGTATACCCTGCTGATAAACAAACAATTAACTAAAATACAGAAATTTAATTCCTTAGCACCTACTTTAATAAACTATTTTCTGAGTGAGAAAATTTTCATTCAAGTTGATACACCTTGCAAATGTAGGTACCAGAACTTGTTAATACTTACCCTCTCATTGTTAGCTCTGTCCACTGCTAAAACCCGTAGTTGATATAAAAACTTGCGCTCATAGTCCAGATGTCCTAATAGTCTTATAACACCTTTTCCATTCACTGTTGAGATACTGAACATGCTATTGTCTCCATCAACTTCTTGAAGGTAGTAAACCACCTAAAATATTACAAAGTATTTCATTAAAGATTTTGGAAAAAGAAAAAATGTGAACTTAGCTACAATGGCCACATTAATTGCAGCATACAGATACCACTTAATTAACACAACAATGACATTTTTATCACTGTCAAACTTAATATTCACATAAGAGGGATTTAATTATTATTCTAAAAAATCAATTCTTTTCAAAAACAATTTTAGAGATAGTAGCCATTAGAATTTTTACAAGGATAGTGGTATGTACTAACCTGTCCGTAGGATCCTTCATCTTGGTCTGTAGCCTCTACAGTAGCAAGGATTCCTGGTGGACTGTTCTCTGGCACTGTTATTGTTGGTTGATAGGGTTTAAAAACTGGTTCATTGTCATTAACATCTTCTACCAAAATCAACAAACTCTGGGTGATGAAGTTTCCATCTCCAAGATGTCCATCAGTTAGTGTTAAAACCAGAGGGTATTCATCTCGCACCTAAAACATTAACAGAGAAATATAATGCAAGTAGCTACTCTGCTAAATCTATCAAGAAGGTTCAGTAAAATTTATGAAAATGATTCAAGTGACATGTCATTTACATTATATATTACATTTAAGTTATATAATTATACTCATGTGTTTAGCCCTGAGGACAATTTCAGTCGTGATAAGATATATTGATGAAGATGTGATAATATCAGAAAAAAAAAGAGGAGATTCGTCATGGTAGGAGATACTACTACTACTACTACTACTACTACTACTACTACTACTAATACTACTACTACTATTACAACAACAAAATATTTTCATTCCTCCCCTGAAGGGGGAGGCAGGCCTCCTAGACAGTGACGCTGTCTCTCAGGCCGGGAGATTTGTATCAGAGAAGGAGGTGTGCGGAGAAGGTGAGAGGGTTGGCGGCCGTGACCTATAAGAGAAACTGTCCCGGCATTCACCCTAGAGCAGGAGAATGGAAAACCATTCTCAGGACAGCCGATGATGGGGACCAGCCCCTCTCCATCTCCCGAATACAGAGGTGTAGAGCCATGGTAGAGCCATGGCCACCCCTCCTCTGCTCTGTTGGCTGGTCGGAGAACAGAGTTGTCGGACCACGGACCAGCTGTGGCCATTTGAGGAACAAGGGCCAAGACCCACTCTGCATCCGCTGGGGGGGGGGGTACTACTACTACTACTAATAATTGTTTTCATTCCTCCCCTGAAAGGGGAGGCAGACCTCGTAGATGGTGACGCCATGATTAAATAATGGAATGAATGTGTACCGGGCGGTACACCTCCACGCCGCTAATTTAAAAATTGCGCCAGGTGAAACTCCTCTGCTGGAGGAAGTCTGAACTTTATCTACGCTGTTAATTCTTTACCTTCTCAGAAGATGTCACCACGTGGAAAATTTTGAGTTTTTGAACTGTGTCATTTTTGATGTGTTTTTGTTTCGCTTGAAGTAAGAAGTGTAAACTTTCTCTCCTAGAGGACACTACTGAAGATCAACAATAGTGCAACCTAGTGCGGAGTCAAAGAACTATTTTGTTGGAGAAAATTTAATTTCAAGAGTTTGTTCTTTGTTAAATTTCTTTCAGTCATTGTTTAAGTTGGCAATATTCACCCCTTCTTTCCCCTTGTGTTGAACCTAACCAATCCCGAATTTCTTAAATTAATTTCTATCCAATCAGATGTATCTTCCCCCAACTTGAATATGTTGCTGTGTCCTACCCAATAAAGTGTTTGTGGGAGGGTGTTTTCATTCCCCTAACGCCTAGAAACTTCCGCAAGAGTATTTAAACTGCTGATTTTTGGGTCTCTCGGCCACTTCTGTTCCATCTTTCAGTGTATTAAGTACATAGCAGGAGGCGGGAAGCGCCTCTTTCCTCGGCAGCGGTCAGCAACAAGGTAATGGCCGATTAATAAATTCTTTCTTTGCTAGCTCAGCAGTTTAACTTTCGGGGCGGGTTCTAAGCGTTCCACTATGTAACCTTTTCCTAAAATGTAACTTCTCTTTTCATCTATTCTCTTGTAAAGCTACATACTGGGATAGAGAGTGCTAACCCTCTCGAGCTCCCACTCACATTGTCTGGAGGTGAACTTATTTTCTCAACCAATTCTTCCGTAATGTAATGTAAATTGTTATTTTCTTAAGTCACCTCTGTAGTATGGGATTAGCCCTTGCACTAACGGCCTAAGGCCAAGTAGGTCTTAAACAAAGTGTATTAGGAGTGCAAGTTCGCCTCCCCTCAAATTGTATTTTAGAGGCCATGTATTAACCTTCTTGTCATTTAATAGACCTCAGTAGGTTGGGTATTTTACCCCTGTGTATATGTCCTTTGAGGACAGCTTAAAGGTGGAGTTTGGTGTGGCCTGGGAGAGGCTTAAAATTGAGAGCGAGTGGCTCTTTTGAAAATGGTATATTGTATGCCTCAAGGAGGCTTTTCAGTGTAATTTGGAGCAAGGGCTCCTAGGTATGAATGGGGTTTTCTGCCCCTCTGTTAAAATTGTGTTTGGGGTAAAACTGAGCTGATTGCCCAAGAATTATGTTTCTGACTTTTGAAGCCCCAAATGGGGTACCTATGTAAATGTATTTTTCAATCGTGTTTCGGCTACTAAGTACCTGTTCTATTTGTTGTTACCTAATTTTGAAAAGAAAATATAACCTTGTTAAATTTTAAAATTAATTTCACTTTAGTAGCTTGAGACCTATTCACCACCCAGCACCTTCTTTCATGCATAACTACCACCAAAACACGGTAACAAGTGGTAGCAGAGCGTGGTTGAATGGGTCTCAATTTAGCCCCTTTTGACGGCTAAATATTGTTTGTTCCGAACTCTAACTATTTTCCCAGTTGCTGGAATTTTTTGAGTTTTTCAAAATTGTTCTGTCACCATGCCCGGCCCTCGCGATGTTCTCCTTCTTAACTATTTGCGCAAGGAGGAGTTGATCTATGAATTAACTATCAGAAATGTGCAATCTGGAGGCACGGTTGCAATAGACACTAACAAGCTTAGAGAGTCCCTTGATTTGCCCATTTCCATCCCCAATTTGGGAGAGAAAGAAATTGACGATTCTCTTTCCACGATCACGGAGAATGTTACTGGGCTAGCTTCTGTAGTTAGTTTTTTTTGATGAAAATGATCCGTCTCCGAATCAAATTAAGCGTGTGCAAGGTAGGCTATATCATTTTTCGAATAGGGTTAACGATCTGTTGTCTCTAAAACTGAATGATGTTCAGAGGAAGGAAGATAGTACGCTCCTGGAAAATATTTCCGAATTATCTAGTAAGGTCACTCAATTGTTAACTGGGGAAGTTCCTCCCAAATCTGATCAACCCACCATAGTAAATGCAGGTAGTGAGGAAGCGCCTCCCAAGGGAGAAGTTAATAGAATAACCGTTGCTGCTCAAAATATCCCTGCCCCATTGGACAACGAATCTGAACGTCGTGCATCATTGAGTAACATCCGTTCTGAATTAACTTCATTACCATTGAAACCTTTACCTACTATGTCACCCGGGTTTAGCAGCTTGCCTCATCCATTGGCAATGTTGCTCAGAGGTATCTCTAAGTTTTCCGTTAATACCACCAGTGACGTAATTTCATTTTTAAGATTTCTAGTGGAATTTCAGGATCATGCCCTTGTTTTTTCTCTTTCTCCATGTCAAATCTTGCAAATTATCTATCCGTATGCTATTGGTATTCTCTCTGATAAAATCGTAAGAGCCATTGCCGAGCAATCATCTATTGAGGATTTCCATGCCCACTTGCTAGCTAACTTCATCCCTGCTAGGGCCAGGTCCTCCCTTATTCAGAAGTACTATTATCGTGTACAGCGCTTGGATGAAAACTTGGCTGATTTCATACAGGACATTAAGTTTTATACTAGGGTGTTTGCCCTTCATTTTCCTGAAGATCAGATTGTACAGGCTATTGTAGAGGGAATTTCACCTCCCTATAGGTCATATTTGTGTTTCGCGGCGTGTCCGCAAACCTTCTCTGAACTTGAAGCATTGGCCGTCTCAGCGGAAGGAGTTAGATGCGCCGATTCTTTGCGTGTCGCGAAAGAACCCCCGCCTTCCTTTAGTAACACTCGGCCTCCACCTCGCCGACCAGTCAATCCCCGTAAATGTTATGCTTGCGGGTCGCCTGACCATCTGCGCAACAAGTGTCCTCTGATCAAGTCTAGTAGGGCAAATAATGGAGCGGGTTCATCACAAGGCTGTTTTAAATGTGGGGCTTTCTCACATATCGCAAAGAATTGTCCCAATTCGAATAGCACCTCCTCCTGCTCAACTTCTGGTGTAACTTCCAACAACAATCAAAAGTGACTAGTGGCTGCGGCTGAGTCAACTAATTCTGCTTCCCAAGGCTCAGCCCCTGGCAAAAAGGTCGAGAATTCAGGGAACGATAAGTCTTCGAATACATCTTTTGAATGCCCCAAAGAGTGTCTTAGGATTGCGGCGGATACCCCCGCACCTGTTCCTTTTCTTAAGATTGAGTTAAATAACGAGCCTATAACAGCTCTCTTAGATTCAGGCAGTGTTCGTTCGATTATTTCGGCTGAATGGTATTCTAAATTGAAAGCTGTTTGTAAACTACCTGACTACGTCTCATCTCCTATTCAATATGTTTCGGCTAATTCATCTCCATTAGAAATTCTAGGTTCCGTACTGGTCAAAATTCGTATTTTTAAATTTACATGGAAAATTAAATTGTTTGTGGCTAAGCACTTGTCTTGCCCCATCATACTGGGAGCGGACTTTATTTCTCACACTGGTCTTGTGCTCGATCTTCAGAGTAAGTCGTGCACATTCAAATTTGCGTCCAATTGTAAAATTCCCTTGTTAAAGTGTAATTCTGTGTCATGTTCATCTATTTCGCCTACCCAGGATGAGATGTTGTTAGACCTTAGACATCTACCTGAGGAGCAGGCTGATAGTATTCGTAAATTATGTCAGTCATTTCCAGAGGTGTTCTCTGATACTCTTGGTGTTACTGACCTTATTGAATACAAAATTGAGGTCACGGATTCGATTCCTGTCCGTTTTCCACCTTATAGGCTATCTCCACCTAAAATGAAGGCTCTGAAAGAAATTATCGACCAGATGTTGAAGGATGGTATTATTAGGCCCTCTAAGTCGGCGTATTCATCGCCTATTTTTCTAGTCCCGAAACCCCAAGGAGGCTTCAGGCCTGTCATTGATTACAGGGCTCTCAATCGGAAGGTGGTGTTGCAATCTGTGCCCCTTCCTGACCTTCATTCTTGTTTTTCATGGTTTCGTAAGGCCAAGTTCTTCACTATCTTGGACTTGAATCAGGCCTATAAACAAATTCCCCTTGCCGAAGAGTCTAAACACCTTACAGCGTTTGCCACGGACTGGAATTTATACGAATACAACCGCGTGCCTTTCGGGCTCCCCACGGGGGCAGCTGTGCTCACTAGGCTACTAGATAGGGTCTTCTCCGACATCAAATTCGAATACTTATATCACTATTTAGATGATGTCGTCGTATTTTCAGAGACTTTTGAAGAACATCTAGATCATTTGCGAGAAGTTCTCGATCGCCTTCGTAAGGCTGGGTTAACTGTTAAGTTGTCCAAGGTTGCCTTTGCTAAGCCCTCTATGTCATTCCTAGGGCATATTGTGTCACCCGATGGTGTAGCAGTCGATCATTCTAGAACACAGGCCATCCGTGATTTTAAACCTCCCAAGGACATTAAAGGTATCGCCAGGTTCATTGGTATGGTAAATTTCTTCAGGAAGTTCATTCCTAACTTTGCTAATAGAGCGGCGCCCTTAAACCTTCTTCGTAGGAAAGGCATCAAATTCGAGTGGGGACCTTCTCAACAAGCCGCTTTTGAAGACCTTAAATTAGCACTTTGTAATGCCCCTGTACTTGCTATGCCTGATTTCTCGAAGAAATTCATCGTCCAAACCGACGCGTCGTCGTCAGCGGTAGCTGCAGTCCTTCTTCAAGAGACTGAACTAGGGAGGCGCCCCATCGCCTATGCATCTAGGACTTTGTCGGCTCAAGAAGCCAAGTATTCCATCTATGAGCTCGAAGGTTTGGCAGTCTTATTCGCCTTAGAGAAGTTCCGTCTCTATCTGGAACATGTTAAATTCGACCTGGAGACAGATAATCAAGCCTTAAGCTGGGTCTTAGGTAGGCCGCGTCGTACTGGTCGTATAGCCCGTTGGGCCATCCGTATTTCTGCCTTCCAATTTGACGTCAGGCATATCAGAGGTACCGAAAATGTTGTCGCTGATGGACTCAGCCGTATGTTTTCAGATGACGTTGAGAACCATGAACAGGTCGACAGTTCATCACCTCCCGAGTCCATGCTATCCGAGGTTAATGCCATCCTAACAGATGCTCCCATGCTTTTTAGGGATATCGAGAAATACCAACGTGAAGATCCGACGCTGGCTCCGATAATGGAAGCCCTTTCTTCTGGGGAACATGCTGTCCCTTATGTTCTGAGGAATGGTGTTCTATGTTGCCCTTCGAGGCATGATAAGTTGATGAAAGTTGTTGTTCCAGCGGTTCTTGTACCTATGATCTTCAAGTATTATCATGAGACCCCATTAGGAGGGCATCTTGGAATCTTTAAAACCCGTGAAAAGATTCGTGAAATGTTCATCTGGAAAGGTATGGACGGCGAAATTCGTGAACTTGTAAAAGCTTGTAAATCTTGTTTGCTCAGTAAACCCACCATGTCCACTAAGGTAGGCTTTTTGTCTTCTCATCAAGCGTCGCGCCCCATGGAACGCCTGTATATTGATTATGTAGGACCCTTCCCCCAGTCAAAGGGGAATGCCAACAAGTTCATCTTTGTATGCGTAGATGGTTTTACAAGATTTTCGTGGTTATTTCCGACTAAGCTGGCTACCGCTCAGTCTACAATTACTTGCTTAAATTCTATTTTTGCTTCTTTTGGTCCGTGCCAATATATTGTATCTGATAATGCTAAGGCTTTTACATCTAATCTTTTTCGTAAATTCTGTTTTGACTTGTCCATCTCTCATGTAACTACTTCTGCTTATTACCCTCAACCATCCCTGGCTGAACGGGTTAACCGTAATCTCAGGTCCGCACTTATTGCCTATCATCATGAAGATCATTCCAGGTGGGACACGTCCCTGCATTGGATACCTTTTGCTTTGAATTCGGCGGTTCATGAATCTCACAAGTTTACTCCAGCTTCTTTGATGTTCAAGTTTGTTCCCAACTCGCCGCTCTCTAACCTCTGGTCTCTGAATGACATTCTACCCGAGACAATAGATCCGGATAACATTAAAGATCTTTGGAAGAAGGCTAAAGCCAATCTTAAAGTGTCTCATGAAAAGGTTAGGGAAAAGTATGATCGTGGACGGAGACCCACCACTTTGAAGGTAGGTGACCAGGTGATGGTCAAGAATTTTGTTCCCGCGGGCAAGCTTGCCCCCAGATTTCATGGGCCTTGTATAATTCTCGATTTTCTTACGCCAGTTACGTTGTTAGTAAGCAATCCAGCCACCGAGAGGATATTTAGGGTTCACCTGTCACAGGTGAAACCAGTGTAAATTTTGTGTCAACTTGCTTCATATAATTTGAAAGGAATATGAAGGTTAAATTTTTTTTTTTTTGAGTTCTACTTTTAAGGCTTTCTGCCCCTTCTATAATATTTTGGTCTTATATGTAAGCCTCGTGTAAAACCTTCCCCGATCCGTTAAACTGCCATTCTGTCCTTGCCTCGGCCATTACCACGCTCCCGTCTCCTGCTTCAATACACACTGTGGCTCGATTTGAGTAAATGCCATGGATATCCGCACGCCGCTGGCCCCTCAACCTCTCCACAAGCCTGTACCCTCAAAGAAGATGATGGTCCAACACAATTCTGCCGCCAAGCTTTAATGTTTCAGTGCCCCCGCAGCCGCGCGGCGCCGTGCAGCAACTGGAGCAGAGGACGGGCCCCCTCGGCCCCAGCGAGAACGACGTGTGCACGGCGAGCCGGAGCTCTCCTCCCGGCCAAGGCTGATGTGCGGCGCACGACCTGCTACTTGCCCGCAGCCTGTATATGTTCACCGCGGGCGCGGCGTGCTTCAACACCTCTGCTCCCCTCATAGTGCGGGCGAGCGGTATCTCAGGGTACTTGAGGGGTCCGAGCGGCCTCCTTTGGACGCAAGCCGCAACAGCCGGTCTGGCCATCCCACTTCATCACCATCTACTACATGAACAGTTACTATAAGTAATGACTACACTTGGGAATTCAACTGCAATATTTGGTGGACTTTGAAAAAAAAAAATTTCCTTCACTTTCAAGTATAAAAAGTTATCTTCAGAAATTCAACTTCTACAAATATAAAGACTTTACTTCATCTGCAACAACAAAATTTTGAAACTCTATCAAACCAAATTAAGAAATCTTATAAATGCTTCTGCAATCAAGCTTCATATCCACAGCATAACTTGGACCTTGTTTCAAACAGATTTCATGTGTCACCCCTGGAGGAACTTTGGGGGGGGGGGAGGTCTGTACCGGGCGGTACACCTCCACGCCGCTAATTTAAAAATTGCGCCAGGTGAAACTCCTCTGCTGGAGGAAGTCTGAACTTTATCTACGCTGTTAATTCTTTACCTTCTCAGAAGATGTCACCACGTGGAAAATTTTGAGTTTTTGAACTGTGTCATTTTTGATGTGTTTTTGTTTCGCTTGAAGTAAGAAGTGTAAACTTTCTCTCCTAGAGGACACTACTGAAGATCAACAATAGTGCAACCTAGTGCGGAGTCAAAGAACTATTTTGTTGGAGAAAATTTAATTTCAAGAGTTTGTTCTTTGTTAAATTTCTTTCAGTCATTGTTTAAGTTGGCAATATTCACCCCTTCTTTCCCCTTGTGTTGAACCTAACCAATCCCGAATTTCTTAAATTAATTTCTATCCAATCAGATGTATCTTCCCCCAACTTGAATATGTTGCTGTGTCCTACCCAATAAAGTGTTTGTGGGAGGGTGTTTTCATTCCCCTAACGCCTAGAAACTTCCGCGAGAGTATTTAAACTGCTGATTTTTGGGTCTCTCGGCCACTTCTGTTCCATCTTTCAGTGTATTAAGTACATAGCAGGAGGCGGGAAGCGCCTCTTTCCTCGGCAGCGGTCAGCAACAAGGTAATGGCCGATTAATAAATTCTTTCTTTGCTAGCTCAGCAGTTTAACTTTCGGGGCGGGTTCTAAGCGTTCCACTATGTAACCTTTTCCTAAAATGTAACTTCTCTTTTCATCTATTCTCTTGTAAAGCTACATACTGGGATAGAGAGTGCTAACCCTCTCGAGCTCCCACTCACATTGTCTGGAGGTGAACTTATTTTCTCAACCAATTCTTCCGTAATGTAATGTAAATTGTTATTTTCTTAAGTCACCTCTGTAGTATGGGATTAGCCCTTGCACTAACGGCCTAAGGCCAAGTAGGTCTTAAACAAAGTGTATTAGGAGTGCAAGTTCGCCTCCCCTCAAATTGTATTTTAGAGGCCATGTATTAACCTTCTTGTCATTTAATAGACCTCAGTAGGTTGGGTATTTTACCCCTGTGTATATGTCCTTTGAGGACAGCTTAAAGGTGGAGTTTGGTGTGGCCTGGGAGAGGCTTAAAATTGAGAGCGAGTGGCTCTTTTGAAAATGGTATATTGTATGCCTCAAGGAGGCTTTTCAGTGTAATTTGGAGCAAGGGCTCCTAGGTATGAATGGGGTTTTCTGCCCCTCTGTTAAAATTGTGTTTGGGGTAAAACTGAGCTGATTGCCCAAGAATTATGTTTCTGACTTTTGAAGCCCCAAATGGGGTACCTATGTAAATGTATTTTTCAATCGTGTTTCGGCTACTAAGTACCTGTTCTATTTGTTGTTACCTAATTTTGAAAAGAAAATATAACCTTGTTAAATTTTAAAATTAATTTCACTTTAGTAGCTTGAGACCTATTCACCACCCAGCACCTTCTTTCATGCATAACTACCACCAAAACACGGTAACAGAATGTTTTAGTGATTTCACTGTTTGAATGATAAAAATGTAGTCTACCAGTAAGTAAAAATATGATTATAAAATGATATTTAGGATCCATGACCCATGAATTTACCTCAGTTCAATAATAATAATGATAATGATAATAATAATAATAATAAATGAAATAAATTTTGTGTGGCTATTTCTAGCCGGGTGCAGCCCTTGTAAGACAGACCCTCCAATGAGGGTGGGCGGCATATGCCATGTGTAAGGAACTGCGTGTTATTGTGGTGGAGGATAGTGTTATGTGTGGTGTGTGAGTTGCAGGAATATTGGGGACAGCACAAACACCCAGCCCCCGAGCCACTGGAATTAACCAATGAAGGTTCAAATCCCCGACCCGGCCGAGAATCGAACCCGGGACCCTCTGAACCGAAGGTCAGTACGCTGACCATTCAGCCAACGAGTCGGATAATAATAATAATAATAATAATAATAATAATAATAATAATAATAATAATAATAATAAAGGGCTCAGCCACCTAATTTCAAACATTCCGGAGTGGTGCCACCTTGCCGGCCTGTCACAATTGATGGTGTTGCTCACTAGCACTGAAAGCAGGATTATATCGGATGGTTTGTATAGCTACCTCAGCCGGAGTCGAAGCCACAAACCTGGGGTTAAGAGTCAGGCACTCTACCAATCATCCACCAAGGCAGCTGGCAGTTTAGTGAGTGGCAAATATTGAAATTAATTGATCGCTAATGTGCCATAAGCCAGTATCGTTGTTAGAATTATTTAATCTACTGTAGAATACTGGATTATTTTATGAACTAGAAATACATACAGGTACGGATGATAATATATATATATTTTTTATTTTTTTGGCTAGTGGCTTTACGTCGCACCGACACAGGTCTTATGGCAACGATGGGATAGGAAATGCCTAGGAGTTGGAAGGAAGCGGCCGTGGCCTTAATTAAGGTACAGCCCCAGCATTTGCCTGGTGTTAAAATCGGAAACCACGGAAAACCATCTTCAGGGTTGCCGACAGTGGGATTCGAACCCACTGTCCCCCGGATGCAAGCTCACAGCCACGCGCCCCGCCCCTAACCGCACGGCCAACTCGCCCGGTCGGATGATAAATAAATAAATAAATAAATAAATAAATAAATAAATAAATAAATAAATAAATAAATAAATTAATTAATTAATTAATTAATTAATTAATTAAATAGTTCAGTGGAGCCCACATAAGGAAGCTTGTGTATGGGCTTGTATACATTAGATACTCTGCATCGTAAAGTTAATTTCAATTACACGTGGCTAAGAAGTGGTTTAACGGGAAGTAAAAATAATATGGCACCCGTTCAGTCATGAGTTATTTACCATTTTTCTTCGCCATTTGAAAATTTCTTGGAAAAACATAATATAAACTTTACATATGTACAAATTTTGCTTAACTATGAAATGCTGAATTTTTTAAACAACCTGAATGCAGCAAATTTAGATACGTTTAAAATGTTCTTCCTTTCTTTTTAAGTCATGTACTTACATGATAAAACTGAATAATAAGAGAGGTAATTCGTTTTACTGAGTCTGACCTACGTACTAAAGTTAGCGGTAATTATTGATTGGACGTGCAGTTATTCTAATAGTAATGATAGTACGATAAAATGTGTTTCTACTTGGGACTGGTAATGCAGATCTTACTTGTAGTTTAGTGTCATGGCATGTATGTTTCTGGTCCTGCAATCTGTGGTAGTTCTTTACGATGTGCGCTGTAACAACATTTACGTATAACTGTCTCATGTTTAAGACACGCGTTAAATTGACAATTTTATCAGAGGAAAAGAAGAAACATTTCCCATACATAGATGAACATTAAAATGTCTAAATTATATGCTGTGGCCGTAACTACCCAAAACTGTAATATTAGTTGGTTTTTAATTCGTTTCTTCAAACATAATGTTGAAACGAGTTCAAGCAGACAAAAGTGGTGTTTCTAGAAAGGATTCACCTGGACCGAAGGGAGTTGCATTTCTTCGAAACTGTACAAAATTATTCCACAGAAAAACATATTTTGTTCAATAGGTGCTAGGAAAGGAGTTTAAAGGCAACTTAAACCTGGAACGTATAGCACTGGCTTCATTACAGCGTCATTACAAGAATATATTGCCTTAGCAATATATAATATATATAATAGCAATATATAGTAGGAAATCGTTTACGACAGAAAATTTGAGCATGTATGCAGTTGTTCCCTGCAGTTACAAAGAAAAGGACCAATACAATATTTCTACACTCTCTTGTGAGGTTTAATCTACTGGAAAGAGATTTTGTGAATGAAGTTAAGAAAAAACTTTCAATTAAAAAAAGTATTCTTCCATAGCCATAAAATTCTAAAAGAACCTATTGTAGGCATAGAGAAAACCTGAATGGAGAGCTCAGAAGACTTACAACATTCAGGCCATAGTAAATACGAATACATATACATTACTAATACAGTACAGAAAACAATCGCTACTAGTTATGGGACTAATAACCATGATTCGGATAATCATTAAAATATAAGAATAAGAAGAACTTCATCTTAATGCAGTTAATTCTGGAGTCGCTCGAGCCACCTAGACTCATTTTGGTTTTTGCCGGAGGTTTAAGACCGGATACCCTTCCTGACGCCATGTGATTTTTGAGCTGAAAATCTCAACCCAGGATTGACCGGGATTCGAACCCCAGTCTTCCGGGTGGGAATGCAACAGCTAAGGCACTGAGACAATCACTTCCTCCATTAATAATAATAATAATAATAATAATAATAATAATAATAATAATAATAATAATAATAATACCATCTAAATTATAAATTCGTTGAAAAATAGGTTGGTTGAAGTTAATAAGTGCTCAGTGTGAGTTACAGATGAATGCATACCTCTCGATCCAATTCTTTCTTTAAATAGACGTTAGCTTCGTTGGTTCCGAGGTTCTCTATCCGCAAAATCTCGTTTCCGATCTGCTCCTTAATCCCGAATGTAAGAGGATCACCATCAGGATCCATTCCGCGTAGTCGGTAGATGAGGCTTCCTATTGACAAACAAGAACAGTTATAATATCATCAGTACAGTTATTAAACATAGAACATGAAACATTATACGTATTAGACCAGTTTGGTATAATGGAGATCAAAGCTATCTTATAACATAAATTAAACAACAACACTGGTACTCACACCAGAAAAGGTAGGTTAAAATGGTAATTTATAATTCTTAATTTTCAGTTAAATAATTTAGACACTGCAGGAGATCAATACGTGATAAATTTCTAAATTTATCTAGGCGAGTGATCGACTTAAACAGGGTAAAAACAGTCGTCATATAGTAATAAAAATAACATTAAGAACATCGACTGTTTAAATAAGAGTCAAAATACAAGGCTTAAGAAAGTGTGAGCGATGGTGTAAACGAAAAAAGAAAAGAAGAAGCATCTGGACAGAGAGGGGTGGGGGTGGGGGTGGGGAGAAGAAATTTACCATTATGTAAAGCGAGTTAATGGTCTTCATCGCTACTTTTAATTCCTGATGTTTGATTAGATGTATTTTCCTGGACGTAGCCCATTAGTTATTATTCTGTTCGGCCTTTTCCCCAGTTTGTTAGAGTCGGCGCTTGATGGGAATTTGACCCTTTTCGACCGGATATCCTTCCTGACGCCAACCTTATGTGAAGGGATATATTCACTATTGCGTATTTCTGTCATGGTTACTAGTATGGTATGTTGTATGTAAAAGAAGAGACGAACACAAACGCCTAGGAATTAACAATACGAGAATCGAACCCGGTGAACTGTGAACCGAAGACCAGTACGGTGACCCTTCATCCTAAGAACCGGACAGAACTTTCTTCAGCTAATCCGAAGTATTTCTAGGATCGCTGGAGCTAACCTGGCTCATTTTAGTTTTGGCCGGCGGTTCAAGGCCGCTCTTCCCACCACCATGTGATGTTTCAGATGAAAATTCCAATCCAGTACCGACAAGAATTCGAACCTCGGTTGTCCGGACGGAAAACAGCAAATAGGTCACTATGCTAATCACGCCTCCTATTATTATTATTATTATTATTATTATTATTATTATTATTATTATTATTATTATTATTATTATTATTATTATTATTTATTCATTCATTCATTCATTCGTTCGTTCGTTCGTTCGACAGCTCTTTATGGGCTTTGGCCTTCCTCAAAAATTTCTAGCAGTTTTTCCTATTGAATGCCATGCTCCTCCAGTTCTTAATTCTCAGGGTCCTGATATCCTGACACAAACATTCCTCCCACGTCAACTTTGGTCTTCCAACTTTTTGGAATCCTTCTGGCAACTATTAAATATCTTCTTTAACACTCTACCGTCAGTGGCACAAAGTACAAGTACAGCCCATTCTAGCCTCTTGATCTTAATGATTTTAACAATGTCGCGTTCATTAAATAGCCTATTAAGCTTATGATTGTATTGTCTTCTCCATAATCTATTTTCTTCTACTGGCGCAAAACTGCATCTCGAAATTCTTTTCTCGAAGGCACCAAACCAGATTTTGACAGAGGCCACGTTTCAGAACCAAATGTCAGCACGGATCTCACTAAGACCTTGTCGATCATTATTTTTGTTTTCCTCTTCGGTAATCGAGACTTCAGAAGTTCTGTAAGACCAATAAATAAATAAATAAATAAATAAATAAATAAATAAATAAATAAATAAATAAATAAATAAATATATAAATAAATAAAAAAATAAAATAAATAAATGGCGTACGGCTTTTAGTGCCGGGAGTGTCCGAGGACAAGTTCGGCTCGCCAGATGCAGGTCTTTCGATTTGACACCCGTAGGTGACCTGCGCGTCGTGATGAGGATGAAATGATGATGAAGACGACACATACACCCAGCCCCCGTGCCAGCGAAATTAACCAATTAAGGTTAAAATTCCCGACCCTGCCGGGAATCGAACCCGGAACCCCTGTGACCAAAGGCCAGCACGCTAACCATTTAGCCATGGAGCCGGACTCTGTAAGACCATAAAAGACCGCAGAGAATCTGTTTGTGGATTTCATTAGTAACATTATTTTTACAATTGACCTCTGATCCCAAATATTTGAAACTACGTAAAACTTCAAATTTATCTAGCGATCTTCGGTGATTCATAGCGTTCCGGGTTCGATTCCCGATTAGACTGAGGTTTGGCCGCATTTAGTTAATTCCTCTGGCTCGGGGAGTGAGCATATGCATTTACATTATTACATACCCCTTCTAACACACACACTATTGAACACATCCCTCCACCGAGGATTGGCGTTAGGAAAGGCATATAACCGTAAAACTGGGCCAAATCCACATGTAGTGCTGACCCCTAATGATTGAGGAAAAAGGTCACGAAGAAGAATATATATATATTTTTGCTATTTGCTTTACGTCGCACCGACACAGATATGTCTTATGGCGACGATGGGGTAGGGAAGGCCTAGGAATTGGAAGGAAGCGGCCGTGGCCTTAATTAAGGTACAGCCCCGGCATTTGCCTGGTGTGAAAATGGGAAACCACGGAAAACCATCTTCAGGGCTGCCGACAGTGGGGCTCGAACCCACTATCTCCCGATTACTGGATACTGGCCGCACTTAAGCGACTGCAGCTATCGAGGTTTACGTGTTTTTGTCTAAGTTTATGGTTTCAGGGTACGTTATTCCATGTACATAGGGTATTTTAATTAGCCTGACATTTATTGATCCGGAGAACAACAAACCCCAAGCAATCCAGATTGATACTGTTTTATTGTGTATTGTATTTGAAGCAGCCCCCGCGCCTACTGCCAACCTACGGAATAGTTTCAGAGGGGCTTTCTTTATTGATTAAATATGTTTATGTAACTTCCTAATATATTGAAAAATTCCATTAACACGCCCTGGAGATTGTATGTTAAAAGTTAATTTGGGCTTTCAGGAAAATGTTACAATCTTTGGGCTGGAAAGATATGGGAGTAAGGAAACGAGCGGCTCGACTAAGCGGTATGTTCCGGGCTGTCGGTGAGGAGATAGAATAGAATGACATTAGTAGACGAATACGTTTATGTGGAGTTCATAAAAGTAGGGAAGATCATTATATGAAGATAGAGTTGCAATTCAGAATGACTAATGGAGAAATATTTGTTCATAAGAAGAGGAATTAGTGATTGGAATCATTTTCCAAGGTATTTGTTCAATAAATTTCCAAATCCTTTGAAATATTTAAGAAAAGTCTCGGTAAACCCTCGAAAGAGAATCTGCCACCTAGGTGACAGCCCTAAATGGGTGATCAGTGGTAAATAAATAAATAAAAATATATATTAACTTTGCGAAAAATATGAGTCGTTGCATTCGAAAAGTTCTCCACTGAGTTAAAAACGCTTACGATTGTGCACTTACAGACTGTTTTGGTTCTGAGTCCCAGTTTCAAAGGCTCCTTCCCCTCGTCAACTCAGCCTCCGAGGAGAGTTCAGGAATCTTCCAAACGTTCTAGGGATCTTGAGGATATAAG
The DNA here is from genome assembly GCF_040414725.1 of Anabrus simplex. NCBI lineage: Eukaryota > Metazoa > Arthropoda > Insecta > Orthoptera > Tettigoniidae > Anabrus > Anabrus simplex. The sequence goes on along the minus strand of NC_090267.1, from coordinate 316,005,660 downwards.
GTTCTCTGGTAACAACTATTAAGCACCGTATATAGAGTGCTGGACTGCTGGAAGTACCTCATTCATTCAGTTATGTCTATTTTCATGTTTATATCTGAATTCATACATCGCTACATTTATTAGTATAGATCCTTCATGACATGAATTCATCAGTGACGTGCTTGGATAACAAGTTCTTCAATTCTATTTCCAACTTTATTAAGTGTGTTCTGCAGAATCTCTGAATGAGTACATACTAACAACGCGAGGCCATAGCCAAGAGGGTCACCGATTTCATTTAAACGTGGGGAAACTGATCTACGTCAAAATCAAACAGACACGTGTCCGAGGGCTTTTGCCATTTGCTCTTATACATTGAGTAGCCAATGGTCACGAGAAGGGGTGTCCCATTAGAAAATGTGCCGTGTATGACCCCTGAGCGCTGGCTGCGGCGTAGTTGAGCACTCTGTCACAGACACCAGTGTCGTGAAGATGGCAACACGTCACAAGTTAACCGGCTTTGAACGTGGGATGATCGTCGGCACACGGCGCATGGGTCAGAGCATTGCGGAGATTACACGCGAATTCGGGTTTCCGAGGTCAGCAGTGTCGAGGATGGATCTTCAATATCGAAGAGAGAATGTTACCACCCGTGTAAACCGCCGCACGGGAAGACCACAGGTGTTTAACGAACGGACATCACGTCGCCTCCATAGAACCATACTGGGCGTTCGACGAGCTACTGTGAGTCAGATCACCGCCCAATTGAATGTTGGGAGTCAGGAACACATATCTACCAGGACTGTAAGGAGGCAACTGCACCGCGTAGGATTCACCAGCCGACGACCAACTCGTGTCCCTTTGATGACACCTCGACACAGAGCTCAACGTCGTGCATGGGTCCGTGATCATCGTTAATGGACCATAGAACAGTGGCGGCGTGTTGTATGGTCCGATAAATCCCGGTTCCAGTTGTATCGAGTTAATGGGCTGGCGAGCGTGTGACGTATGCCCCATGAAGCTGTGGATCCTACGTGTCAACAAGTTTGTGGCCAGGCGGGAGGTGGCTCAGTTATTGTCTAGCAGTGTTCTCATGGTCGCAGTTAGGCCCCATTGTCCGGCTGCAGGGAGCGCTGACAGGTGCACGTTATGCGGAAATTCTTTCAGACCATCTGCATCCCTTTCTGGCCCTAGAGTACCCTGACGTAGATGCCATGTTTTAACAGGACAATGCACCATGTCACCGGTCTGTGATGGATTGGCCGTCCAGATCTCCCGATCTTAATCCAATCGAGCATTTATGGGATGCTGTCGATGCTGGTGTATGCACGAACTACACAAGACCAACTGTGGGTAGCAATGTAAGATGCGTGGGTCCAGATCCCTCCAGAACGATTCCTACACCTTATAGAGTCTATGGCTCCCCGTACTGCTGTATTTTAAGGGCTCGCGTTGGAGCAACTCGTTAACATCACATTCAGTATTTTGCCGTGACTTTTGGCCGCTCAGTGTATACGGTAATGAGATAATGACTCTTTAAATTTATCAGTCTAGTATTCCTTGACGTGTACTCATTTTTATTAAATGTGCAGTATTAATTATAAAATAGTGTTCGTGTACTATCAAATGTCTAATTCAGAATGTGTCTGAGGATCTTACATATTTTAATTCAAATTGATTTATTTTACGAAAAATGAAAGTGATGTGTGAAATTGCCAAGAAAATATGTGGCAAACTTGTTTACTTAACATTGTAAAAACTGAACTTTCTCATATAATTTGTCAACATGAGTGCTCTTTTTCTTCCTGATGCTGACGTTTTGTTATTAAACGTAGTTTCAGTCTACTTCCATCTCTTATCGTAAGCGGCTATAAAAATACCAGAATAACCCCGAGACACCCGCGTGCAAGTTGGGGAAGCTAACCACTAGATCAGCGGTGCTAAAGGTTACTAACAAATATGTGGGGCCATTTCCTCGTTAAATTAGGACCAATGGAAGAACAAAACCTCGGACACGTACCGTAACTTAATCTACAGAAGTTTGAACGAAATCGGTGACCTCATAGCTAAGGTTACTCCTTGTAAGACTCATACCTTGAGAATGTTCAAAGATTTATAACTGTTAGTGTCTTCAGTCTGTTGAAACTAAGTAACTAACCCCATGGCACTACAGCTCTGAAGGGCCTTGGCCTACCAAGCGACCGCTGCTCAGCCCGAAGGCTTGCAGATTACGAGGTGTCGTGTGGTCAGTACGAGGAATCCTCTCGACCGTTATTCTTGGCTTTCTAGACCGGAGCCGCTATCTCACCGTCAGACAGTTCCTCAATTCTAATCACGTAGCTGCTAGCCGGAAATCAAACCCGGGGCCTCCGGGTAAGAGGCCGGCTGCTGAAACTAATTTTGATTAAATAAATGTATAAATTATCGAATCACACTGATGATGTTCTCTCAAGAACGAAACATGTCATTCTATCTTAATTAAGGTGTTTTTTTTTCAGGTATGATTCTATTACTACATGTTTTCTTTTTCAGATATGTTATACATTTATTTATTCCAAGTTAGTTTCGGCAGACCGAAGAGCCTAACAGGTATAAATTAACTTAGTCGAAACTGAAAAGAGATGGCTTCAGATATTACAAAAATAATGTTAAAAATGTTTTGATTAAGTGTTTCAATCCCTTTCACGATGACTTTCAACGCCCGTACTGAACAGCTATCCTCTCGCATCTTCTTCACATATATCACGCTAACATTAGGAAGGTACCTTTTTCTTAGGTCCCGGAGGAGCTTTTCTCAACCATAGCCTCGGTCGCATTTTGAAGAATTTTGACGTTTCATCTACTCTGTGGTAAATTGTCAAGGCAGTTTTGCGGTCACGTGGAATTTAGCCCGCGGAGTAACGAATGCGATACGGACCCGCCTGCCAAACTAAAAATTCGCCCCCCCCCCCCTCAAATAAAACGTAAAAACCTATGAATAACTACTATACATTGAATTATAACCGGTAGAAGTAATGCAATATATTGGTCCGTGGTTTAACGGCTAAGTTGCTGAGCTGCGGACCACAAACACTTAGATGTTCGTACTTAACTTTAATAGGTTTCAGTTTTCAGTAACTATACTCTGTAATCGATACCGACGTATCGGTTATAATCATTTATTCGATTACAAAAAACAAGAAGAACAAATTCAACTACTGACGTGAGGTCCCTGGGACCGTTCAGCCCCGAATTTTCCGCCCTTCACCTGCATCAGTTCACAGTTGTCTTAAAAGTCTCTTTCTCTGCATAGCTTCCTAACTTCCAGTCTTCTCTGTGTTCCCATCGTGACCAAAGCTGGTGACTCTTGTAACAGCTCGGTCCCTGGGATCTCATATCCGTAGTGTGGTAGCACTATTACCTGCCGTCCTCAGAGGCCCGGGTTCAGCTCCCAGTACTGCCGTAGATTTAAAAATGGCAGGAGGGCTGGCATATGGTTAAAATGGTACATGCAGCTCACCTATATTGGGAATGTGCAAGAAAGGAGCTGCACCACCTCGGGACGAGGACATGAATTTACTTGTATTTGTAAGGTACACAAGTAGTATAATAAGCGGGTTCTGCGGCACCTCCGCCGCCGCACGCCTCCGCCCGCCTCCTCCTCCGCCGCCGCCTCCGCCTCCGCCGCCGCCGCCCGCGGGAAATTTGAATTTTGGCGGGAAATTTGAATTTGTAAACAAAGCCACGTGCTTTTTGACAGCTGTCATCGACAACAACGCATCGCTAACCTCACTGCTGCCATCTTGACGGGCCTAAACCTCACTAGTGCCAACTTAACCTAACTAGCGCGAGGTAAACAAAGCCACGTGTTTTTTGACAGCCACGTGCTTTTTGACAGACAACAACGCATCGCTAACCTCAGTACTGCCATCTTGACGGACCTAAACCTCAGTAGTGCCAACTTAACCTCACTAGCGCGAGGTAAACAAAGCCACGTGCTTTTTGACAGCCACGTGCTTTTTGACAGATTTGTAAACAAAGCCACGTGCTTTTGACAGACAACAACGCATCGCTAACCTCAGTACTGCCATCTTGACGGGCCTAAACCTCAGTAGTACCAACTTAACCTAACTAGCGCGAGATAAACAAAGCCACGTGTTTTTTGACAGCCACGTGCTTTTTTGACAGCTGTCATCCGCCATCTTTGAGCACTGTGCTGCCCTCTATATCGCAGTAGCTGCAAAATTCATCACCTGTCATCGGCAGTGCTGCCATCTTGACGGGTCTAAACCTTAGTGCTACCAACTTAACCTAACTAGCGCGAGGTAAACAAAGCCACGCGTTTTTTTGACAGCTGTCATCCACCATCTTTAATCTATAGAGCACAGTGCTACCCTCTTTGTGGTGGCGGATAATTTGAAAAATGCTTTTTTGACAGCAGCCATCTTGCATCGCAAACCTTAGTGCTGCCCTCTTTAGCTAGATACCTGTGGTGGCAGACAATTCCACGTGACAGCAGCCATCTTTAATCAAGAGAGCACCGTGCTGCCCTCTATGTGGTGGTGGTAAATTCCACGTGGTCTTGTTTGGAAACAAACTCACGTGCTTTTTTGACAGCCGTCATCCACCATCTTTAATCAACAGAGCACAGTGCTGCACTCTATGTGGTGGCGGCAATTTGAAAAAATCTATGTGCTCTTGTTGGGAAACAAAGCCACGTGCTTTTTTGACAGCTGTCATTCGCCATCTTTGAGCACTGTGCTGCGGGCAATTTCGTCAGCTGTCATCCGCCATCTTTGAGAACAGTGCTGCACTCTATGTGGTGGTGGCAAATTCCAAGTGCTTTACAAACCTATGCGCTTTTCTGACAGCCGTCATCCGCCATCTTTGAGAACAGTGCTGCCCTCTATGTAGCGGTGGCAAATTCCAAGTGCTTTACAAACCTATGCGCTTTTCTGACAGCCGTCATCCGCCATCTTTGAGAACAGTGCTGCCCTCTATGTGGTGGTGGTAAATTCCACGTGCTTTACAAACCTATGCGCTTTTCTGACAGCTGTCATCCGCCATCTTTGAGAACAGTGCTGCCCTCTATGTAGCGGTGGCAAATTCCAAGTACTTTACAAACCTATGTGCTTTTCTGAGAGCTGTCATCCGCCATCTTTGAGAACAGTGCTGCCCTCTATGTAGCGGTGGCAAATTCCAAGTGCTTTACAAACCTATGTGCTTTTCTGACAGCTGTCATCCGCCATCTTTAATCACCGTGCTGCCGGGTGACGGCAAATTCCACGTGCTCTTGTTTGGAAACAAAGCCATGTGCTTTTTTGACAGCTGTCATCCGCCATCTTTAATCACCGTGCTGCCCCGGTGACGGCAAATTCCACGTGCTCTTGTTTGGAAACAAAGCCATGTGCAGCTGTCATCCGCCATCTTTAATCACCGTGCTGCCCTCTATGTAGTGACGGCAAATTCCACGTGCTTTACAAACCCATGTGCTTTTCTGACAGCCGTCATCCGCCATCTTTAAGCTGTAAATCCCCGATTCTCGTGTTAGAAGTTGTAAAACAGATTCTTAATCCGAGTTGTCAGGAAGGGCAACCGGTCGAAAACAATAGTGTATGACGTGAGAGGCTAGATACTGCTAGTTTTGCGTCAGGAAGGGTAACCCAACAAATTCATGCGATTTAAAAATCTTAGTCAGGAAGGGCATCCGGCGAGCATCTAGCTGTAAATCCTCTCCGATTCTCGACAGATTCTTAATCCGAGTTGTCAGGAAGGGCAACCGGTCGAAAACCATAGTGTATGAGGCTAGATACTGCCAGTTTTGCATCAGGAAGGGCGACTAGTCTTAAAACAAATTCTTGCGATTTAAAATCTTAGTCAGGAAGGGCATCCAGCCGTAAAACAATAGTTCGTGATTTAAAATCTAAGAAGTGCATCTAGCTGTAAATCCCCGATTCCCCGTGTTAGACGTTGTAAAACAGATTCTTAATCCGAGTTGTCAGGAAGGGCAACCGGTCGTAAAACTATGGTGTATGAGGTTAGATACTGCTAGTTTTGCATCAGGAAGGACAACTCAACACATTCACGTGATTTAAACACATTTTTATTCCCAAGAGAATCGAACCCGAGACTACCGGGTGAGAGGCATGCATACTGTAGGCTATAGATTTGTTCTACAGTCCTCGAAGTATCGGCACAGTCATTCTGAGCGAGTTGTGTGGAATGCGTGTGTTAGCTGAAATTGTACACGTATCTTCCGGCTCGACCTTGAACGAGGACACGGCATGCTTGTAACTCGCGAACGTCTTCTTAGCAGAGTAGCATGTAAGCTCTTAAAACACAGTACTAATTAAGGTTGTAAAATATTCTGAAATAGCCCTCCTCTGTAGTGCTGTAGTTAGTGTGATTAGCTGCTACCCTCGGAGGTCCGAGTTCGATTCCTGGCTCTGCCACGGAATGTGTAGCATTTAGCCTATGTAAGTTCCTAACGTAAAATATCATGATTGTACGGAGAGGTTAAAACACACACAGTGCCTACTCCTATCGAAAGAACCTGCACGGTACCGGCATGTAGGCTTCTCCTGGTGAAGGAGCTTGCACATAGTTTAACGCCTCCTATCAACAGCCCTTACTTAATGCTGGCTTTCTTGCACACCCCGCCTCACACCATAGTTTTACGACCGGTTGCCCTTCCTGACTAGGATTTTAAATCGCAGTATACGCGATAAATTTGTTGTAGCGGGTTTTATAACTAGATATCCCGGTACCGACACATAGCCTACTCCCGCTGAAGAAGCCTGCACAAGGCTTATTGCCTCCATCCGACAAATGAATCACCGTCAAGTCTTGTACTCAAAAAATCATTTTCGAAGGAGTCTGCACAAGTTTTAACGTCCCCATCAACAGCCCTTACTTATTGCTAGCTTTCTTGCACACCCGCCTCACACCATAGTTTTACGACCGGCTACCCCTCCTGACTAGGATTTTAAATCGATATCCCGACATAGCCTACTCCTACCGAAGAAGCCAGCTTAACACCTCCATCCAACAAATGAATCACCCTCAAACACTCTTCAATCATTCTCGCTACTTCGGAAGATAGCGGGTTCGAACTGGAAGCCGTAAATGTTAGGTGAGGGACCTGCGCGATCGTCATAACATGATCTAGCTAGATGCCCTTCCCGACGGCATAAGTTACCAGGATTTGAATCGCGTACCCCGACTAGAAGAAGCCTGCACATAGCTTAACGCCTCCATCCGACGAATGAATCACCCTCAACATTCTTCAATCATTCTCGCTACTTCGGTAGATAGCGGGTTCGAACTAGAAGCTGTAAATGCTAGGCGAGGGGGCCCTGCGCGATCGTCATTACATGATCTAGCTTTAGCTCAATACCTACAGGTAAGGAATACCGCGTATGTACCCTCGAGAAGTCGAGGATCACACGCTAACTTTCCAAGGCTCGAACTCTTAAATTCTGACACCTCGGCATCAACAGGAGGTTCGAATACGTCAGCCTGCAGGTGGGAGCTCTTGTTGCATTCATCCCGACTGTACCGCAGTTGTCAGCTCAGCGATTTTTTCACATCCGGTTGGTAACAAGCAGAATATTTAGCCGCTGCAGTCTGCGCGAAGTGCTCACAGTTCTCTGTATGCGTTTATTACGTACACACACATCTCCCGTCTGCAGTGAATATTATTCTTCAGCCTTTATCTTAAGGTAAGGTAGAACTGTTAGTTACTTTTTTTATTTGCAAAGCAACTTCTACGCTAGACATCTACATTCATATATGTTTGTTCTTTTTTAGGTACCGTTCGAAAGTACACAATTTTATTCATCCCAGTAACAGTCTGCAGCACGTGCATTTTTTTAAAAAGGTATGTTTTCGAACTTTGAGTTATAAAGATAACTAGGTTAGATGATGCACCCTACACTACATTCATATATGTTTCTTCTTTTTTTAGGTACGAGCAGAATATTATCATTCGAGTTTCAGGCTTGAACGCACGCATTTTATACATCCGAGTAACAGTTTGCAGCGCGAAGATTTTAAGGTATGTCTGACCTCTATTCGTTGAAACTTGGTTTCTTCTAAAACATCGTAACTTTAGTCTATTGATAAATAGTTGTTCTCTTTAATCCTCACGCGGGGTGCGTACATAGCTATGTCTGCCCTCAACAGGCTGAAACTTGGTTTCTTCTGTAACTTTAAGCTATTCATAAATAATTGTTCCTTCAACCTACATACTATAGACGTGGTATAATTTCAAACACGCACACATAGCTATGTCCGTCCTCAACAGGCTTAAACTTGGTTTCTTCCGAACATCGTAACTTTAGTCTATTGATAAATAGTTGTTCTCTTTAATCTACATACTATAGACGTAGTATAATTTCAAACACGCACACATAGCTATGTCTGCCCTCAACAGGTTGAAAGTTGGTTTCTTCCGAACATCGTAACTTTAAGCTAATCATAAATAGCTGTTCTCTTTAATCAACATACTATAGACGTGGTATAATTTCAAACACGTACACATAGCTATGTCTGCCCTCAACGGGCTGAAACTTGGTTTCTTCTGTAACTTTAAGCTAATCATAAATAGTTGTTCTCTTTAATCTACATACTATAGACGTGGTATAATTTCAAACACGCACACATAGCTATGTCCGTCCTCAACAGGCTTAAACTTGGTTTCTTCCGAACATCGTAACTTTAGTCTATTGATAAATAGTTGTTCTCTTTAATCTACATACTACAGACGTAGTATAATTTCAAACACGCACACATAGCTATGTCTGCCCTCAACAGGTTGAAAGTTGGTTTTTTCCGAACATCGTAACTTTAAGCTAATCATAAATAGTTGTTCTCTTTAATCAACATACTATAGACGTGGTATAATTTCAAACACGTACACGTAGCTATGTCTGCCCTCAACGGGCTGAAACTTGGTTTCTTCTGTAACTTTAAGCTAATCATAAATAGTTGTTCTCTTTAATCTACATACTATAGACGTGGTATAATTTCAAACACGCACACATAGCTATGTCCGTCCTCAACAGGCTTAAACTTGGTTTCTTCCGAACATCGTAACTTTAGTCTATTGATAAATAGTTGTTCTCTTTAATCTACATACTATAGACGTAGTATAATTTCAAACACGCACACATAGCTATGTCTGCCCTCAACAGGTTGAAAGTTGGTTTCTTCCGAACATCGTAACTTTAAGCTAATCATAAATAGTTGTTCTCTTTAATCAACATACTATAGACGTGGTATAAGTTCAAACACGTACACATAGCTATGTCTGCCCTCAACGGGCTGAAACTTGGTTTCTTCTGTAACTTTAAGCTAATCATAAATAGTTGTTCTCTTTAATCTACATACTATAGACGTGGTATAATTTCAAACACGCACACATAGCTATGTCCGTCCTCAACAGGCTTAAACTTGGTTTCTTCCGAACATCGTAACTTTAGTCTATTGATAAATAGTTGTTCTCTTTAATCTACATACTATAGACGTAGTATAATTTCAAACACGCACACATAGCTATGTCTGCCCTCAACAGGTTGAAAGTTGGTTTCTTCCGAACATCGTAACTTTAAGATAATCATAAATAGTTGTTCTCTTTAATCAACATACTATAGACGTGGTATAATTTCAAACACGTACACATAGCTATGTCTGCCCTCAACAGGCTGAAACTTGGTTTCTTCCGTAACTTTAAGCTATTCATAAATAATTGTTCTCTTCAACCTACATACTATAGACGTGGTATAATTTCAAACACGCACACATAGCTATGTCCGTCCTCAACAGGCTTAAACTTGGTTTCTTCCGAACATCGTAACTTTAGTCGTTCTCTTCAATCCTCATGCTATAGGCCTAACTCACAGCCATGTCCAACCTCTATACGCTGAAACTTGGTTTCTTCCGTAACTTTCACCTAATCTCTATCGGTCGTTCTCTTTTCAGATGTTCCCCTGCTGCGAGGAATGTAATGTAACGTTTGCAAGGCGTGATAACTTCATGCGCCATATGAAATCAAAACACCCTAGCATAACATCTGCTTTATGTAAAGTTTGTAGTGTGTATTTCGCTAACGTAGAGCGATATGAGGATCACTTAGCAGAGGAACATCAAATATCTACTCGCCCTCAGGTAGTAGTAGGGAAAAAGCGTGCAGCTACTGATGTAGCCGTAGAAAGTACTAGTAGTAAAAAACCTAGAAAAAATCATGAACAGATGTCCCCCTGCTGCGAGGAATGTAATGTAACGTTTGCAAGGCGTGATAACTTCACGCGCCATATGAAATCAAAACACCCTAGCATAACATCAGCTTTATGTAAAGTTTGTAGTGTGTATTTCGCTAACGTAGAGCGATATGAGGATCACTTAGCAGAGGTACATCAAATATCTACTTGCCCTCAGGTAGTAGTAGGGGAAAAGCGTGCAGCTACTGATGTAGCTGTAGAAAGTACTAGTAGTAAAAAACCTAGAAAAAATCATGAACTTCAAACTATTCACTGCGAGCACTGTAACACTGATGTACCATCTTCGCATTTTCAGGGGCACTTACGGAGTAATGCGCATAAAAATAATGCGTGTAGAAGTGGTAGTAACGCAAACATCGAGGAAATTAATACAGCATTTAAAAGTAGGATTGCTAGTTACCGAATTCGCACCAGTCAAAAGTTTCAGAGCACTTCAAACTTTTTAAATTGCGTTCAACCGGATGTACAACAGCTTCTTGCTAAATCTTTGTCCAATCATAGTTTATTTAAAGTTAATTTTGAACTTTTCGCCTTGTACATTAAAAGCACGGATGAATCCGAAATAACGGACATTAAATCATTTAATACGAAGAATTTTGTCATAAGTCAGTCGACTAATTTTGGTGATGTACTTAGGGATGTCTCTAACATTATTTCAACTAAGAGCGAGGAATTTCAGGAAAAGGAATCAGGGTGGGCTTTAGTTGAGATAATGTATCTAGAAGTTAACATCAATAAGTACAATCCTATGCGTGGATCTTCGCACATTGATCTGCCGACATGGATTCAGCAAAGAAAAGCTGTTGTAAACATCCGAAACAATGACGAAGCATGTTTTGCATGGGCGGTGATGTCGGCTTTAAATCCTGCGAAATCAGACGTAGCTAAGAGAACATCATCCTATCCACACTATTCAACGCAGCTAAATTTCGATAGTATAGAATTTCCCGTACAGTTAAAAGATATTAAGCGCTTTGAGGAACTAAATAACATTAGTATTAATGTGTATGGTGTAGAGAAAAAGTCTGTAGTAGGTCCTCTGTATTATACATGTCATAAGAAGAGTACTCATGTTAATTTACTCTATATTGAAAACAGTGAGAATAGCCACTTTTGCTGGATTAAAAATCTGAGTAGACTTGTTGGTAGTCAATTGTCAAAAGATAAGTGTAAAAAGTGGCTATGTGATGGATGCTTGCAGTATTTTAGAACTGAAGATCAGTTAACGAAGCATTCCAAGAATGACTGCAATCATGTACGTACAGAGATACCTACTACAGGCAATAATGTTTTAAAATTTACAAATTTTCACAAGCAGATGTGGGTACCGTTCGTGATTTATGCAGACTTTGAAGCCATCCTCACGCCATGCAACACATGCTCACCTAATCCTGACAACTCTTTCACTAATACTACGCACATGCATGTCCCGTATAGCTTCGCGTATTACATCAAGTGTAGTTACGATAGTACGCTTAACAAGTTAGAGCTGTATCGAGGACATGATGCTGCTAAAGTATTTTTAGAAAGACTTGAAAGTGATGCAGTTCGTCTCGGTCGTATTCTGAATAGTAATATTCCTATGAAGCCACTCACCGAAATTCAGTTAAATGATCATGAACGTGCTACAAAGTGTAGCATTTGTGATGGGGAATTTTCCGAAAATGACCCTAAAGTTTTTGATCATGATCATTTAACTGGTTTCTACAGATGTGCCGCTCATTATAGCTGTAATCTTAAGTATAGAGTTCCTAAATTTATCCCTGTAATTTTTCATAACTTATCTGGTTACGACTCTCATTTCATCATTTCACAATTTGGAGCTTCGGATGAAAAAGTAGATATAATCCCTCAGAATAAAGAGCGGTACATTGCGTTTGCAAAGTCTGTAAAAGTAGATGCTGAGCATTCTATAAAACTGAGATTCCTTGACTCGTTTCGCTTTATGGCGAGTAGCCTCGATAAACTTTCTAGTCATTTACAGCCTGAACAATTTACAGAAATTCGACGCGTTTTCCCTGAAGAAGCGCAGTTTAATTTACTTCAGCGTAAGGGTGTTTTTTGTTACGAATATCTCGACTGCTTAGACCGCCTCGAAGAACGTGCCTTACCATCGAAACAATCCTTTTACAGCTCGCTGAATTCAGCAGATATTAGTGATGATGACTATTTACATGCACAACATATCTGGGAGCAGTTCCACATTCAAACGCTAGGTGAATACTCCGATTTATATTTAAAGACAGATGTACTTTTGTTAGCTGATGTTTTTGAGAATTTTCGTTGTGTTTGCATGAACACCTACAGCCTTGACCCATGTCAGTATTTTACTGCACCTGGGTTAAGTTGGGACGCGATGTTAAAATACACGCGTGTGAATTTGGAACTGCTGACCGATATCGATATGGTGCACTTTATAAAAGCATCCATTCGAGGCGGTCTGAGTCAGTGCAGCGGACGATATTCGAGGGCTAATAATAAGTACATGCCGAGTTTCGATTCTAGTCAGGAATCTCAGTATATCGTTTATCTGGATGCTAATAATCAGTATGGGTGGGCGATGAGTCAGCATCTACCGGTGAGTGGTTTCCGCTGGCTGACGCAGTGCGAAATTGATGCTTTACAGCTACACGCCCTAGGTGATGAAGCTGATAAAGGTTATTTCCTCGAAGTTGACTTACAGTATCCTAAAGAGTTACACACTTCTCATAATGACCTACCGTTCTGCCCTGAAAATATGAAGTCCCCGTACATTGCATCAACGACGAAAATGCTCATTGCTAATTTATGCGATAAATCTAAGTATATCATTCATTACCGAAATTTAAAACAGTGTTTGCAGCATGGTTTGAAGTTATCCAAAATTCATCGTGTACTAGAATTTAATCAGTCACCGTGGCTAAAGCCATATATCGATCTGAACAATAATTTAAGAACGAATGCGGTTAACGAGTTTGAAAAAGATTTCTACAAGCTCATGAATAACAGTGTGTTTGGTAAGACTATGGAGAATGTTGACAAACGCGTTGATGTAAAATTGATTACAAACTGGGATAATATTAAGAAAAGGTATGGTGCTAACTATTTAATAAGTAAACCAAATTTCCACAGCTGCACCATCATACATGAGAATTTAGTTATTATACAGATGAATCGTGTCAAGGTTAAGTATGACAAACCTACCTACGTCGGCTTTGCAGTACTTGAATTGGCTAAAACACTCATGTATGAATTCCATTACGATTATATGATGAAGAAGTACGCGCATAATGCGCAATTGCTCTACACAGATACCGATTCGTTTATTTATCAAATCAAAACTGATGACTATTACAATGATATAAAGCCTGACTTGGGTAGGTTTGATACGAGTAACTATCCTGCAGATAATCAATATCATCTACCGCTAGTGAACAAAAAGGTTCTAGGTAAAATGAAAGATGAATGTGCTGGGAATATTATCGATTCATTTGTAGGTACTAAATCCAAGTCATATTGCATAAAACTCTTAAATGAATTACAAATAAAGAGATTGAAGGGGGTTAAAAAGAATGTCGTTCAGAATCAGCTAAGTTTTGAAAACTATAACAATTGCATTAAAAGTAATCCACCTGTTTTGCATAAGCAAATGTCTGTCATTAGAAGCAAGAAGCACCAGTTGTACACACATTTAATTAGTAAGGTAGCCCTTAATAGCGATGATTGTAAACGGTTTGTCATTCCAAATTCTACCAACACGCTAGCCTGGGGGCATAGTAGTATTGATAAGTACTACTTTACATAAACATTATGCTAGAGGTGTGTGTACTTACGTTACGCTGTCTTACATCACAAAGAGGTATGCTGAGAGTGTAGTACGGCAAGTTTAAACTTGTACATTCAAGAATTGCATCGAGAAGTACGCAAACATCACTGGGGTAAAATGATTCAAGATAAAACTTGTACATACAAGATGTAAATAAATAATGTAGAATTGGCATATTCTTTTATTTTAGGTTAGGTATTACCTTCCTCCCACTCCTTATTTGCAAGATAGAGTTTTTGTTTATTACTCATAGAAGAAGAAAGAAGGTGATGAGCAGTTTCGTAAGTATAGTTCGGTAAGTATCTCGAGAGCAGAATTTTTTTTTTTGTCAAAAAAGCACATAGCTTTGTAAAGCACGTAGAATTTGCCGCTACCGGGGCAGCACTGTTCTCTCTAGATTAAAAGCTTTGTTTCCAAACAAGAGCACGTGGAATTTACCGTCACCCGGCAGCACGGTGATTAAAGATGGCGGATGACAGCTGTCAGAAAAGCACATAGGTTTGTAAAGCACTTGGAATTTGCCACCGCTACATAGAGGGCAGCACTGTTCTCAAAGATGGCGGATGACAGCTCTCAGAAAAGCACATAGGTTTGTAAAGCACTTGGAATTTGCCACCGCTACATAGAGGGCAGCACTGTTCTCAAAGATGGCGGATGACAGCTGTCAGAAAAGCGCATAGGTTTGTAAAGCACGTGGAATTTACCACCACCACATAAAGGGCAGCACTGTTCTCAAAGATGGCGGATGACGGCTGTCAGAAAAGCGCATAGGTTTGTAAAGCACTTGGAATTTGCCACCGCTACATAGAGGGCAGCACTGTTCTCAAAGATGGCGGATGACGGCTGTCAGAAAAGCGCATAGGTTTGTAAAGCACTTGGAATTTGCCACCACCACATAGAGTGCAGCACTGTTCTCAAAGATGGCGGATGACAGCTGACGAAATTGCCCGCAGCACAGTGCTCAAAGATGGCGAATGACAGCTGTCAAAAAAGCACGTGGCTTTGTTTCCCAACAAGAGCACATAGATTTTTTCAAATTGCCGCCACCACATAGAGTGCAGCACTGTGCTCTGTTGATTAAAGATGGTGGATGACGGCTGTCAAAAAAGCACGTGAGTTTGTTTCCAAACAAGACCACGTGGAATTTACCACCACCACATAGAGGGCAGCACGGTGCTCTCTTGATTAAAGATGGCTGCTGTCACGTGGAATTGTCTGCCACCACAGGTATCTAGCTAAAGAGGGCAGCACTGAGGTTTGCGATGCAAGATGGCTGCTGTCAAAAAAGCATTTTTCAAATTATCCGCCACCACAAAGAGGGTAGCACTGTGCTCTATAGATTAAAGATGGTGGATGACAGCTGTCAAAAAAACACGTGGCTTTGTTTACCTCGCGCTAGTTAGGTTAAGTTGGTAGCACTAAGGTTTAGACCCGTCAAGATGGCAGCACTGCCGATGACAGGTGATGAATTTTGCAGCTACTGCGATATAGAGGGCAGCACAGTGCTCAAAGATGGCGGATGACAGCTGTCAAAAAAGCACGTGGCTGTCAAAAAACACGTGGCTTTGTTTATCTCGCGCTAGTTAGGTTAAGTTGGTACTACTGAGGTTTAGGCCCGTCAAGATGGCAGTACTGAGGTTAGCGATGCGTTGTTGTCTGTCAAAAGCACGTGGCTTTGTTTACAAATCTGTCAAAAAGCACGTGGCTGTCAAAAAGCACGTGGCTTTGTTTACCTCGCGCTAGTGAGGTTAAGTTGGCACTACTGAGGTTTAGGTCCGTCAAGATGGCAGTACTGAGGTTAGCGATGCGTTGTTATCTGTCAAAAAGCACGTGGCTGTCAAAAAACACGTGGCTTTGTTTACCTCGCGCTAGTTAGGTTAAGTTGGCACTAGTGAGGTTTAGGCCCGTCAAGATGGCAGCAGTGAGGTTAGCGATGCGTTGTTGTCGATGACAGCTGTCAAAAAGCACGTGGCTTTGTTTACAAATTCAAATTTCCCGCCAAAATTCAAATTTCCCGCGGGCGGCGGCGGAGGCGGAGGCGGCGGCGGAGGAGGAGGCGGGCGGAGGCGTGCGGCGGCGGAGGTGCCGCAGAACCCGCTTATTATACTACTTACACACATTCACATTAAATTGGCATATGGATAATAACCCTATACTTTCATAAATGACACTGATGGACCCATATTTTCTGAACAGAGATACTCTTATATTACAAAAATCTCAGAAGAAGAGTTTGATTTATAAGGTGAAAGGAAGTGTTGCACATGTTTTTCTGTTGCGTGTGATAATAATTCCAAGCACCTTTTAATATGCTCCGTTGTATAAACACTACGTTTAGAATGCAGTTATGTAAATGTGTGTTACAGACTGGGAATACTCGGACATTTCCCAAATCTCTTATTTTGTACCAAAGAAACTGCAACCTAACAAGTAATATTAGTTTTGGTGCTTTAATATCGCTGTAAACTACTTATGTTTTATGCATTAAAATTAAGTAATGTGCGTTTTGTTATATAATAATAATAATAATAATAATAATAATAATAATAATAATAATAATAATTTCGTGTGGCTATTTCTAGCCGAGTGCAGCCCTTGTAAGGCAGACCCTCCGATGAGGGTGGGCGGCATCTGCCATGTGCAGGTAACTGCGTGTTATTGTGGTGGACGATAGTGTGATGTGTTGTGAGTTGCAGGGATGTTGGGGACAGCACAAACACCCAGCCCCCGGGCCATTAGAATTAACCAATGAAGGTTAAAATCCCCGACCCGGCCGGGAATCGAACCTGGGACCCTCTGAACCGAAGGCCAGTACGCTGGTCATTCAGCCAACAAGTCGGACGCGTTTTATTGTAATACATAGTTAATACATCAAAATGAATACTTTGGCATTTTCTAACCCATATTTCTAGTAGTGGTCCACGGAACCTCACGTCAGTACCTACGTACAAAATGTTAAGTCCGTAGTTAATGGTTAAATAAAAAATTGTTCAAATAAAGTTCGAAAAATATCAAGCCGCACAACTGATAAGCCTAGTCGATTATTAGCTTCGCGCAGAGAGAGCTCATTCGAAACCGAGTTGACTGCCACAACAACAACTTCTTATTGGAATTATACATTGTTGTCAAATAAATGTTTGTCAAAAGTTAAATGTTCAGCGAAATGTGTGCACAATACGATCTCGGGTGCACTACACATCAACAAAATATCATTTTCCAGCTATATGATATTTTGGTATCAATATTTTCATTGTTGTAATTATTTTTTAATAATTTGGTGCAGGTCAATAAACTGCTGCTAGATGCAACCAAGTGGCAATTCCTCTACGAACAAATTGCAAAAACCTATTTCGAGTGATTCTGTGGGGCCCCTTAAAGGCCCGGGCCCGCCTGTATTGCAGGCCCTATTGTTACGCCCCTGAATTTACCTCGTTTTGTATAGTGGAAGTATGAGCAGTCACTGTGCTGTCCGGAACTCTATAGACTCTAGAGAAATGATACTGAGGCCGAGCTGATGCCCGTTTCTGAGTACTGGGCACTATTTATGGACTATTTCAGTGTAGACCTTCGATCTTGTTATAGAAGTTGCTGGAATACTTTTCAATTTCAACCAACTCTCGCTATAAACGACCTTGTATTTAGCGAGGGCAGGTTAGCTTATCAGGTTCCTCGAATATTGTATCGTGGTTCGGATGAGTGAGTGCATAATCGCAATCGCAGATTTCTTCATGTGAGTTATTTTATTCTGGAGTTAATACTCGACGTGCCGGCCCCGTGGTGTAGGGGTAGCGTGCCTGCCTCTTACCCGGAGGCCCCGGGTTCGATTCCCGGCCAGGTCAGGGATTTTTACCTGGACCTGAGGGCTGGTTCGAGGTCCACTCAGCCTACGTGATTAGAATTAAGGAGCTATGTGACGGTGAGATAGTGGCCCCGGTCTAGAAAGCCAAGAATAACGGCCGAGAGGATTCGTCGTGCTGACCACACGACACCTCGTAATCTGCAGACCTTCGGGCTGAGCAGCGGTCGCTTGGTAGGCCAAGGCCCTTCAAGGGCTGTAGTGCCATGGGGTTTGGTTTGGTTAATACTCGATGGCAAAGTATAATTGCACCTACAGCACTTGTATTTATTTATGTATTATTTATTTATTTATGGATTTGCGACTGACATTGAATAGCACACACACATTTTTTTCTAAATACACAAACAGTTAAAGAATCAATCTACAAAAACATGCATACTGCAACAGGCTATAAATTAGGTACTGTACTATGTACGTCATACAGATGGT
Organism: Anabrus simplex; assembly: GCF_040414725.1. Lineage (NCBI taxonomy): Eukaryota > Metazoa > Arthropoda > Insecta > Orthoptera > Tettigoniidae > Anabrus > Anabrus simplex. The sequence goes on along the minus strand of NC_090267.1, from coordinate 315,987,329 downwards.
GTCGCACTATGGATAGGGATCCCATTTTTCGGAAAACAGCAAACCGGGACATGTTTATAAAATGTCGGGTTGTGCCTTCGGAAATGGCAAACTCAGTATGTTCACAAAGGATAGCCAGTTACGCAATTAATAACTCCGTGGATACGGATGGTAGAATACATCCACGGGATGCCCTGCCTGTCGTAAAAGGTGACTAAAAGGGGCACCCAGGAGCTCTAAGCTTCCGAATGTGCGTTGGCGACCACGGGCCCCTAGCTGAGTCTGGAATTCCCTTCATGATACGACGATATGAACGTTGACAATAGTTCAAATCCTCGCAAATCACTAAAAATGCTGCCAACATCAAAATGTTATATTAAGATGTACCCTCCTACAGGCAGCGCAGAATGCAAACCAATGGTTAGAAATTCGAGGGAGTTGACCTTGCGGTTAGGGTCGCGCAGCTGTTACCTTGCATTCGGGAGATAGTGGGTTCGAATCCCACCGCCGGCAGCCCTGAAGATAGTTTTCCATTTTTCACACCGGGAAAATGCTGGGGATGTACTTTAATTAAGGCCACGGCCGCTACCTTCCCAATCCTAGCCCTTTCCCACCCCTCTGTTGCCTAAAACCTTCGATATGTTAGTGCGGCGTTAAACAAGTAGCAAAAAAAAAGGTTCAAAAATTAGAAATTACTAGTTTCAGAATTAATTGGGGATAAATTGTAATGTTTCTCACTTAGGGACCAACGTCAGGTGACGCCGACGTATAGGAACTAGTGATGGGTAGTTCGCGAACGAACTAGTTCCCGGGAACTACTTCACTCTCACGAACTGTGAAGTGTTCACTCGTCTCTCGAGAACTACTTCGCGAACTGTAGGACTTCACGAGTGTGAAGGAATGGGAAGGAACTTGTTCGCGGACGAACTACTTCAGCGGTTGCAGAGTGCTCTGGTGGGAAAATTACACATTTTGAAGTAGTTCGTAAAGTAGTTCTTTCTTGGGAACAAGAGTGTTGGAGTCTGACGTTTAGCGCCACCGGCGAGGAAAAGGTTGACCAACGCTCAGATGTTATAAATTTATGTTTCAGTCAGGGGATGAAATCACCACCAAGAAAAGGGTTCTCCTGCGTTAGCAAATCCACGTTTAAAACATCTCATTTTCAAGTCGACAATATTTAACAGAAATTTTGATTATCTTTGAAAAGAAATAGATTTTTCCTACACTTACATTTCTGAGGGTTTGAGGGCGGGGGGAGAGTGTGAACTGACATTACTGGTAATAGGGTCTAGGAACGTTCACCTCTATAGCATTTATGAATGTTACTACAGAGAAGTGCACCTGCGTGCTACCTGTTGTCCGCTTTGTGTACTTCCTCGTTCTGGAAAGCTCGCGAAGCGATGAAGCCTTGTGTGAAGGGAATGAGAAAGAACTTGTTCGCGGACGAACTACTTCAGCGGTTGCAGAGTGCTCTGGCGGGAAAATTACACATTTTGAAGTAGTTCGCGAAGTAGTTCGTGAAGTAGTTCTTTGTTGGGAGCGAGAGTGAATGACCTAGTTCCCAGAGGTGAACTGCTTCTTCCCATTACTAATAGGAACTAACCAAGTACAATACTAAACACCAGAGTAAATGCACACAAGACACCAACCGGAGAAATCTACCGTAGCTGAGCACGGACTCATTTATCTAAATGATATGGAGTTTGAGGAAACTGCTGTGCTGACATCAGGGTTGCCACCTTTAGTACTTTGGTACTAGATCTAGTACTTCATGAAAGTTTTTTAGTACATTAACTTAGTTCTTTTTATAGAAATCTAGTACCTTTTACGGAGTTAGAATAGGAGCTCTCCTACTGCAGCAGAAGAACAAGGAAGAAATTGATAAGAAGCTTCAGAGTCAAGTGTCTATCTTTTCATGTTGAATTCTGCGAACAGATTTTTTTTTTTTCGTGATCCTATTTTAAGAAATCTGTCCATGTCTAACCTAGAAAATTGCAAAAGAGATGGCAGTTTCATCAGTATAATCTCATTAGCTATATATTTCCCTAATGTAATTAAAGAAAGTGTTTATGAAGTTAGATAGGAAATGGTGGTTAGAACTAGAAGTGTTAAGTAGGTGTTGATTGAAACTACAACATCGCTGCTTCCCATCATAGATATCAAAACCGGTAAATTCTGATAATTACAAATGTTTTCATTTAATAAATATGTGTTTTTTATAAGTATACCTTGTTTTCTCTACTACCTTTATGAATAATCCTACTGCATTGTGAAAAAATTTTTAGTACTTTTTCCCCATAATTTAGTACCTTAATAGGGGAAAATTTAGTACAAAATTGTTTTTCCCAGTGGCAACCCTGCTGATATTAACAACGACCCGCTAGATCCCCATGCTTGTTCACAGCGAGAGGCGTATGAAATTGAGAACTATTCCAAAATTTCAATGACAAATAAGAAGACCTGTGCTTAAACAGAGCCTGTCTTCCAGTATCCAGTACTCAGAAGCAAGCGTTAACAGAATTCTGGAATTCACAGTGAAGTTTCGCGCCTCACCTATATAAGAAGAGATTAATTCATCTTTCGTTGATGAGGTTTGATCTCGCTGGTGAAACGTTGACACTGGTCAACATGTAACCAGATCCAATACGTCGGAAGGCAACACTTATCAATATTACATTAACCCGTGAGAGTCTACATAATTACATAGACACAATTATTTCCAAATTACACTTTATATTGTCTTCTCAGAAATCTATTACCGGTATATATAAAACTGAAACCTCAGTGAGTCACTGACATAGCTGTATCTCTGAAATCCCCTATTCCACACCATGTTTGCCCTTCCTCCAACATCGTTTGATGTATTCAACAAAACTTTCACATGTTATTTTTTGATATCCTGTGTGAGAAACACGAGATATTTTAACCCTAGAACACTAACCCTTCGTAAATTTTACGACGGTAGGTAGCAGAACGGTATAGTTTATTGCCTTCCGCGCATGCGTGCGTGCCGCTATTTTGTGTAGCTGATTTTTTCGAGCAGTTATTGACTGTGGCATGTGCGATTGTTGATATCTTTGCTCATTCTTGTAATAATTGGGTGGGTTTCGTCATGTTGACGAACGGTTAGTGATAGTGTGAACTTATAAGTTTAATGTTTCTTCATGCCTTTTTTACATTTATATTTATTTTATTTATTTTCTCGGTGCTTTTGGTTTCTTTGCGATGTAAATAACCCACATTCATAATTTTAAGGGTTTATTTAAATATGTTGTGTTATAAAACTTATTTCTTATAAAACGTGTTCATTAAATACTTTTTGTGCGTCAAGTTTTCTATATTTAATAAATAATCAGATAAAATTATTTAATATCTACGTATTTTGATTCATGTTAAGTTTACGACACTATAGGAAATCTAAATAACCAAAATCTTGCCAAATATAAGCTGTTAAGTAGAAAATATAACAATTATAAATTGGAGTAGTCAAATTTACGAAGGGTTAGTAATAATGTGTGACGAAATAGGGTTAGTGTTCTAGGGTTAAAACATTTCACGCATCAGGGATTTAAATGGCAGTCAAAACACGAAAACAATAGTAATTCCTCCAAAAACCAATAGTCTTAAGAATTTGAACATCCACATGATCGTTGATCTTTTACGTTGTAGATGTTCTTAAAGAAATATTTTTATATATTTCAACCCTAATGAGTTTAAATGGGGAATACATTCAAAATCAACAATATTCATTCTTTCGAAACCGTTTGCATACGTGGTTGAAATGCCATACGATGGTTGCTCCTCTATCTCTGAGAAATCAAATAAGAAATGGACTTAAGAAACATTCCACTCTTCTGGGAATTAAACTGGGGTTAACACACGAAAACAAATAGATTTTTCAAAAATCGTTTTAAGTTCTAGGTAAATATTTCACATGAAAATTGACTTTTTTATATCCTGGGTGAGAAATGTGAGAGATTTTAAAACATTAAAACAAGAATAATAGTTAACACCACCTTTCCAATACTTATCTTTCCTTATATTTAGGAAATAAACATTACAGTTGTAAGATGGGACATGTTTCGCTTAACAGTCGTAAGCATCATCAGCCGAAAATAAATCTTAGCCTAAAGTTAGGTCAGGGCCCCAAACCTAGTGTCCTTAACATATATGGCACCCTAAGAATCAACATTTACATTTAGAAAATCAAAATAGGCTTAAAACTAGTGTGAAAAAACATAGAATGTTACAACATGGATTTTTTTATTCCTGTTGGAATTAAAAATAAACTAAAAATGTAATGGAAGCAGTAAACTTTAATATCATTTCTCCTAGACTTTTTTTTTTCTTAGCCATGTTGTAACATTCTATGTTTTTTTTCACACTAGTTTTAAGCCTATTTTGATTTTCTAAATGTAAATGTTGATTCTTAGGGTGCCATATATGTTAAGGACACTAGGTTCGGGGCCCTGACCTAACTTTAGGCTAAGATTTATTTTCGGTTGATGATGCTTACGACTGTTAAGCGAAACATGTCCCATCTTACAACGCCTGTTGTAATGTTTATTTCCTAAATACAAGGAAAGATAAGTATTGGAAAGGTCGTGTTAACTATTATTCTTGTTTTAATGTTCATATTCTGATGTCCAATATGGTCTACAATGAGATTTATTAGCTGTAATTTTAAAACATTCCATACCCCAGGGTTAAATAGGGGTTAAAACTGAAAGCAGAAACATTTATTCCTCCAAAACTATTTGACTTCCGAATTTGAAAATTCACATGATGGTTACCCTTTTGTGTTGGGTTCTTAAAGATATATTTTTAAAGATTTCACCACAAAGGGGTTAGCTCCAAAAGTAAAAATATTCGTTCCTCTGAAAGCGTTCGAAGGGCGGTACGTGATCGAAATTCACACGAAGATTGCTCTTATGTGTCTTAGATATTAAAGAAGAAATGGTATTAAAACATTCCACCCCTAAGTGGTTCGAAGAGTGATTAGACCTGATAACAAAAATATTTTATTCTTCAAAACCTTTTTTATGAAAAAGTTAAAATTTCACGTGTCCTGGATGTTAAATAAGAAATATTGTAAAACATTCCATTCCTAGGGTTAAAATAGAGGTTAGCTCTGGAAACGAAAATATTCATTCTTACGAAACCGTTTCAGGTACGAAATTTCCATAATGGTCGTATGTTACTCTCAGACCAGATACCATGGTTACGTGAGCATGGTAGTGACGTAAGTTTATTGATGTGAAGGCGACAGCCGACATATTGGTTTTCCAATTGTTGTGAAAATACGTCGGCCTGTGTAGAGGTCTCCTACACCGAAATTATTCCTTAGTAAATTAGGCTGTCTTTCCTTAGTGAGCTCAGATTTCCAACAGGGCAACTTAAAGAGTGCTCAAAGCTCCAAATCTACTCAAAAGTCTAGGAGAAATGATATTAATGCTTACTACATCCATTACATTTTTAGTTTATTATGTTTAAATCCAACAGGAAAAAAAAATTCGAAACGTAGTACTATCTGCGCACATTTTAGCGATAGATTTACACCGTAGTGCTGAATCGGTCGACTTCGGTTATCTTTCGAGATTCGTATTGGCAACCTATGAAACACAAACCAAGAATCGCTTATCATCGCTGTGCGACATCTGGCGTACACTTTACGTACTAGTATTGTTGTTGTTTACACAGCAAAGCCAAACTATAGAATTCATGCTAGGAACACGTTTCGCATCGGGAAATATTATATAGTATTAAGTATTGTGTGTGTGACACAGTTGTTGGCGTTAAGATAATAAAGGTTTAGAAAATTCATATCGATCGATCATATTATCGATTCAATTCAGATTTCATTTCCATTGAGTTGGCAGTATTTACCGAAACCGGCAGTGCTCCCTTCTTACTCCTCACCGAGTACAAAAATCTATCACTAAAAAGTGCGCGTACAGTACATTTACCTTGGTTAAATTGGGAAAGTATTGATACCAAACTAATACCTGTAGAATTTAAAAATAACCCCTATTTAAATGGTTACATAAAATATTACCTAAGAGCGTTACAGCTTTTGGCTGCAAACAAGCGGCTGCCAGACTATTGCACAAAAGTATCTTTATATCGCTTTGTTTTCAGAACTACTTTGCTGTACGGGAGTGAAAACTGGGTTGACTCGGGATATCTTACTCATAAGTTAAAGGTAACTAACATGCAAGTAGCGAGAATGGTTGCTGGCACAAAGAGGTAGGGGAAATAACAGGACGATACTCGAAATGAGGAGGTAGGAAGGTTGTATCAACCGGCTTCGGTGCTGGGGTCATATTTGACGAGTGGAGGAGGTTATGTTACTTAGTAGAATGATGGGCTGAGCCTTAGAGGGTATGAGATGTAGAGGGAGATCGAAGTGACGATTATTAGACTCATTTTTCAATTATTTAATTATCGGAGGTATGGGACTAAACGACGAGTAGGCCTACATTCTGCTATGATTTGTTTCAAGGTATTGACCTGAATGTATAATACTTCTGAAATTTTTTTAAAAAATAGTGCTACAGTTTACAATGAGATGCTGTGACCTTTTCATTTCTCGTACAATCACGCCTTAACTACTGGACTAATTGAGCTAAAATTTGGTATGGATATGCCGATATTTAGTTCAAGTGCAAGTCTATTCTAATTAATAATTAACCTTTCCTAACGGTACATTTTATCTGTTAAAAAACAAAATAATGGACAAATAGTCCTATCACCAAATAAAGTCCAGCGTGTAGACATAAAATTGAGATTTAACTCTAATGGTTTTCCATGAAATTCGGCTTTTATATATAAAACACGCAATCTAGGGCACCCGCCGGTCCTTGGTAGATATTGTTAATTCAGACTGGACACCAGAGTGTGCGAAGGCTGCTGCTTAAAAATTACACGTCAATGAAGAGTACAAAAAGATCAGCGACATCGCCAACTATCGGCCCGTCAGTGACGGGAAAGTTCTGCTAGTGTGTTTATAAAACAACGCTTTGTAGTTTACTAGAGAGAAACTACGTTTCCATAACTGTAGACCGGAAGAAAAAATCACAAGAGTAGTGCTTTGGAACTGTCTAGCCGAAGCTCCAATTCGCCCAGAAGGACTTGGATTCCATTCCCCTTCAGAATATCAGAACATTTTGAAATGCCGCACGTAACTCTGGTAATAACTCAATCAAAGGCAGAAGTTAGCAATCCAGGCAGCAAGGCATAAAGAGGCATAAAGGGGCATATTATTTTGTTTGTTTTTTCGTTACTTGCTTAACGTCGCATTAACACATCGAAGGATTTCGGCGACGGAGGGATAGAAAAGGGTTAGAATTGGGAATTTAGTGGCTATGGCCTTAATTAAGGTACAGTCCCAGTATTTGCCTGGTGTAAAAATGGGAAACCACGGAAAACCATATTTAGGGCTGCCGACGTTGGGATTCGAATCCACTATCTCCCGAATGCAAGCCCACAGCTGCGCGACCCAAACAGCACGGCCAACTCGCTCCGTGGGGCGTGATAACTGAGTGGCATAGTCATTGGATTCTCACCGAGGTGGCCACGGTTTGAATCCCAGCCATGCATACGGGTTTTCTTGAAAAGAAAAGTCACGTCCCCGGATTCAGACTCAACGTAAAACTGGAGGTCCCGTGGCTATGATCACGATACCAACAGGCACGTAAAACTACAAGAATACTTGCTTAGCAAGGCAATAAACTAACGATTCTATCCCGTATTATATGCAGGTAGTGTCTCATAAGTAATGTCGGTGATTTTTAAAACATATTTTATTCACATTAATAAATTACGATTTTGCTTTACGTCGCACCGACACAGACATACTTTATGGCGACCATGGGACACGAAAGGGCAAGGATGGGGAAGGAAGCGACCGTGGCCTTAGTTAAGGTACGGTCTGGTCTTGAGCCATCTTTCAGCCAGTGCCATGATTCAGCCACGGTAAAAGTCTTCATTCTTGGATCCGAAGAATTCGTGGATACTGCCTTCAACTTCTTCGATATTCTGGAAGTTTCATTCCCGAAGAAAATGAGCCAAGGATTTTAACAAATGGTAATCAGAAGGTGCAAGATCTGGACTGTACGCCGGATGTGGTAGAAGTTCTATTCCACCCAATTCCTGATTTTTTGGTGGTAGTTCGAACTGTGTCTGTTTTGAGTAGCCTATTATTCATGTTATGAATAATGTTTTATTAGGCTATGTTTCTGACACCTTAAAATAATAATAATAATAATAATAATAATAATAATAATAATAATAATAATTGTTTTTCATCGCACTAACTGTTTTACGGTTTTCGGAGACGTTGCGGTCTGTAAATTTTGTCCAACGGGAGTTCTTTTACGTACCGTAAAATTCACCGCCACGAGGCTGACGTATTTGATCACCTTCAAATACCACCGGACTGAAGGCCAGCGCTCTTCCATCTGAGCCATTCAGCCCGGCAAATAATATTAAATTCAAAAGCTATACTGAAATTTTAGTGATAAGAATACAATGTATTTCTCTTTAAGGGATGGAAACCAAAGGAAACCGTAAGGAATTTGGGGGTTCAATTTCATACAAAACGTTTCTAGCAGAAATTTGCACACTCACGTTCCGTAAGCCGGGCTGATTGGCTCAGACGGTATAGGCGCTGACGTTCTGACCCCTGCGCGGCAGGTTCGATCCTGACTCGGTCCGGTGCTCAAATACATCAGCCTCGTATCGGTTTGCCAGATGAAATGAATGTTCTTCCCGGGACATTCACACAAGCTCCTTTTGAAAAGAGCATGAACACATCACTCCCGTGGCACATAAAGCAATAAGAAATACTGCCTATGTGCTATAAATTTAAAAATTGCTCAGAGAGAGGTAGTATTCAATATGACGAAGAATAATGAAGTGTGAACCGCACATCGAAGTGAAAAAGGAGAAGAACAAATACCACAGCAGCAATAGTAATTATGGGTATTTCTCACAAGACATATGAAGTACATCTGAAGATACGGAATTTCTCAGATATGCTGTAATAAGGAAAAATAAACCTCTGTTTTAATGAAGAAGTCTACATGTTGCCGCATATGATATCAGGGAGTAGCATCATAAACATCGAGAGTTAATGCTAGACCTTACGGATCTGGTTTTATTTTATTTTTATTCTTTTACATGTTGCTTTAAGTCGCACCGCACAGATCGGTCTTGTGAAGAAGATGGGACATCCAATCTAATCCAATAGCCCTCATTTTCTCAGCAGTCTTCCATGATCTACCCCACCAAAAGCTTTGAATATGTAATAGCGATTCGACCCATTTGAGCTTCTGAATCAAATATCTGCTTACTCTATATCTTGCTAGAATCCTACAAGCTGAGCGTCACTGGAATAACATTTCTTAAACCCGAACTGCTTTCTATCAAATGAGTAAGTAATTTTGCAAACGCGTCTATACAATATTTTAATTTACAATTATAGAGATGAAATATTTACTGAAAAATACCTATTTAATAAATAATATTGTATTTAGCAATTTGTATTTTACTATTTTATTTCAAGAATGGCCGGCACCGTGCTGTAGGGGTAGCGTGCCTGCCTCTTACCCGGAGGCCCCGGGTTCGATTCCCGGCCAGGTCAGGAATTTTTACCTGGACCTGAGGGCTGGTTCTAGGTCCACTCAGCTTACGTGATTAGAATTTTTTTTTTTTTTTTTTTTTGCTATTTGTTTTACGTCGCACCTACAGATAGGTCTTTTGGCGACGATGGGATAGGAAAGGCCTAGGAACTGGAAGGCAGCGGCCGTGGCCTTAATTAAGGTACAGCCCCGGCATTTGCCTGGTGTAAAAATGGGAAACCACGGAAGACCATCTTCAGGGCTGCCGACAGTGGGGCTCGAACCCACTATCACCCGATTACTGGATACTGGGCGCACTTAAGCGACTGCAGCTATCGAGCTCGGTGTGATTAGAATTGAGGAGCTATCTGACGGTGAGATAGCGGCCCCGGTCTCGAAAACCAAGATTAACGGCCGAGAGGATTCGTCGTGCTGACCACACGACACCTCCTAATCTGCAGGCCTTCGGGCTGAGCAGCGGTCGCTTGGTAGGCCAAGGCCCTTCAAGGGCTGTAGTGTCATGGGGTTTGGTTTGGTTTTTTATTTCAAGAATGAAGGAATCGGAGTACCGAGACAAAAGGACATATATTGATAACGAGTATCGACAAAAACTGGTATCGACGCATCTCTACTTCCTATCTATATAAAATAACTTGTCCTGACTGACTGACTGACTGACTGACTGGTTCATCATCGCCGAGCCGAAACTACTGGACATAGAGAAATGAAATTTCGGGGATACATTCATATTAACATGCAGGTGCTCGCCAAGGGAGGATTTTTGGATATTCCGTCGCTAAGGGGGTGAAAAGGGGGTTAATATTTAAAATGAGGATATCTATATCTCAAAAACTTAAAGGTTTAGAGTAATAAAAATTGGTATTTAGAATCTCCTTTAAAAATAAAGAAACACGTATTTTTTTTGTTTTTTGAAAATCGAATGAAGGGGGGTGAAAAGGGGGGGGAGAATGGGTTGAACACCTTTTATGAGGAGACTTATATCTCAAAACTGAAGATGTTACAGTCATGAAAATTTAAATTTGGAACCTCCTTTAAAAATAAAGAAACACGTACATTTTTGTTTTTTGAGAAATCCAAATAATGGGGAGTGAAAAGGGGGGGGGGTGAATTTTAAAATGAGTGTATCAATATCTTGAAACTGTAAAAGTTTACAGACGTAGAAATTGACATTTAGAATCTCCTTTTAAAATAAAGAAACGCGCATTATTTTGTTTTCGGAAAATCCCAATACAAGGAGTGAAAAGGATTGAAAAATGGGTTGAATGCCTTTAATGAGGATACTTATATCTCAGAAACTGAAAATATTACAGACCTGAAAAAAGGTATTTGGGATCTCCTTTAAAAATAAAGAAACATGTACTTTTTGTTTTTGGAAAATCCAAATAGTGGAGGGTTGAAAGGGGGGTGAATTTTTAAAATGAGATGTAAAAATTGATATTTAGAATCTCCTTTAAAATTAAAAGAACACGAATTATTTGTTTTCTGTAAATCCCGATAGGAGGGGTGAAAAGTGTGAATAAGAGGTTTAATGTCTTTAATGGGGATACTTATATCTCAGAAACTGAAGATATTACAGACCTAACAATTGGTAGTATATGGAATCTCCTTTAAAAATACAGAAACATTTATTTTTTTGTTTTTGGAAAATCTAATTAATGGGGGTTAAACAGGAATGACAAATTGGGGTGAATTTTTAGAAAGACTACATCTACAGTATATCTCAGAAACGTAAAATGTCACAGACGTAAAAACTGGTATTTAGAATCTCCGGTTAAAGTAAAGAAACAGGTATTCTTGGAAAATCCAATCAAGGGAGGGGGGAGGTGAAAAAATTGAAAAATTAATTGAAATAATTGTATGAGGATACTTACATCTAATAAAAACTAAAGTTGTTACAGACGTGAAAATGGGTATTTAGATCATCTTTAAAAATAAAACGACGCGTTTTGGGGGGGAATCATCTTTGGGGGTGGGTGTGAAAAGGAGTTGAATTCGTTTCATGAGGACACACATCTCAAAAACGGAAGATAATCGGTATTTAGAAGATCCTTTACTATTAAAGAAACAAATATTTTTTGCCGGAAAATTCACTTAAGGGTGGGGGAGTGTGAAAGTAAGTGAAAAAAAAGTTAATTATTTTTATGGGAATACTTTTATCTCAAAACTGAAGGTAACACACGTGAACATTGGTATTTGGAATCTCCTTTAAACTTGAAACACGCCTTCTTTTTTTTGGGAGGGGGGGGGGGGGTAAATCAACTTAAACGAGGTGTGGTGAAAAAGGAGGTGAGACCAATTGATTTTACTGTTCATAATGTACTTATAAGGAGCCTCCCTGACTCAGGCGGCAGCGCGCCGGCCTCTCACCGCTGGGTTTCGTGGTTCAAATCCCGGTCACTCCATGTGAGATTTGTGCTGGACAAGGCGGAGGTGGGACAGGTTTTTCTCCGGGTACTCCGGTTTTCTCCGTCATCATTCATTCCAGCAACACTCTCCAATATCATTTCATTTCATTTGTCATTCATTAATCATTGCCCCAAAGGAGTGAGACAGGCTTCGGCAGCCGGCACAATACCTATCCTCACCGCTAGCTGGGGGCTTATTCACTCCATTCCTGACCCGGTTGAATGACTGGAAACAGGCTGTGGAGTTTCAATGTATTTATTCTGATCATAAACCGATCATTTTTAATCTTTCCTGGGTTCTTTTTCAAGAGCCATCTTTTCCTTTGGAGAACCTTCTTAGATTACAGTAGATTCTCCTGGCATATAAATACAGATTTAAACACATTTGAAATAAACGATAGGAATGAGATTGACCGTGCAATTGTTCACCTCTATAATAAGGTCAATAATGCACGGAAGTATGTCATTCGTATCGCCAGAAGTCCTGCGCACTTTCCTACGGGTGACAATGGTGCTGGTCATACTGTCATCAATGACAATGGCAGCAGATGTAATTTACCGCCAAGTAGAGGTCTTGCATCTTGCTGGGGGTCCAGAACATCAATAATAATAATAATAATAATAATAATAATAATAATAATAATAATAATAATAATAATAATAATAACGTTCTGGACCGTCGTCAAAATATGCGGACCGCGCTGGAAACGGGTGCTAGACGGATAATGACTACGAATGCAGTCCGGCCGCGGGTTCAGTACCACCAAGGCACCCAAGACGATACCACGCCGGATCTCCTCAAGGATTTGATCCACATTAAAAATGCTTACAGGAAAAGATGGCAAAGATTTAGAGACCCAACTGACCGGGTGGAATACCTGGACCTAGCTCGGGAAGTACGAAATCGATTGCTGGAAAAAAGATTGAAAAATGGGAGGAACGTTGCCGTAATCTCTGAAAAAATGAGTCAGATCGCGAATTTTGGTGGAATCTCTCAGAGAACGAGTCAAATCGCGAATATCGGCGGGCTATATATAAAACGATAAGCATTCAATTATAAATCTCAGTATAATACCGTAGCGAAGCACGGGTATCTTGCTAGTATTCTCATATTAATGGTTTCTTGAGATAATTTATCGAGATGTTGTGCTTTCGTATTTTCCCTTCCGGAAAATGCCACAAAGTCTCACTGAGATTGATATCCGAAGAAGATTGTGGCAGTATTTCCATCCAATCTGGCGTATAATACAGCAACTACTGTTAGGTGTCGAGGGCTGTAGGTTTTGGATCGTTATCCTTGGTGAAGACGTACTCCTCAGTATTACAATTACATTTTATTTGCTGAACATAACAGGCTTCTGCCCAAATACATGTTCCCATTCAAACCAAATAATAAATCAAAATGAAATAAAATAAATTCTAAATCAACTATGTGGGCACCCACATGGGCGGGAGACTGAGCCACATGTAAGTGCCACCCCTATACTATGTGGACACTCACATGAAAGGAAAACCGTACCTAATGTGAGCTCCACCCATATAACTCTAAAAATCTTAAGTTAATCTTGTGACCCCTCACACAGGCGGTAGCCAATCTGCATGAGAGGCCTATAGCTACTGACCGGGCGTGCTGTTCCACCCTGGTGTACTCCTCAGTCATCCTTTTTACACGCTTGGGAATACTAATGTAGAGTTATGATGTCCATGGTACCATCGATGAAATACAACTTGTTTACATTATTTCGCATTATACACTCTACCCCCAAATAAGTAAGAATCCTCAGAATCTTCAGTTGTAGTTGTGAGATGTTTTCATGTCCATTTCACACTGTTAGTCGCTTCTCCGGCTTGAAAAGTTTCATTTTACTTTCATCGGTGAGTACGACCTTCCTCCAGTACTCATAGCCGTTCCCTAGCATAGGCAAGTACAGTCAGCTGTCGTCTGTTCGTTTCCTACAGCCTTTTGGGTCATTACATGCAGCTTCATGATGCCTATTTCGTATCATCTGTGCTGTAACATGTTTTTCTATTTCTTGAGGCACTTAATCTCTAATCTTTGGAGCATTAAATTTCGGGTGTACTATAACTTCTCGACTATGTTATTCTCCTGCGTTAGACGAGGCGAACTACCTCTTCTAGTTTTGCTGTGATAAGTTTTCAAGTTATTAATCCTGCAGATAACGATCGTAACTATTCTGATGGGTCTGGTTATTATTCCCTCTGTATCTTTGAAGAATTTCCATTTTCTGAAATTCCTTGCCGAAATTCTTTTCGCTTCAGATGTGTCCTTATTTTTTCGTCCCATTTTAGTCCAAGTCCACCTCGACACGTTTTACTGATGAAAAAATGTTGACATTCCTCCGTACACTAAAGTAATGTATACTCGAGGTCAGGTGTGAGTGGTTCATGGTCATTGTGTTGTCTAGACAAATACTTGTTTGACATCAAAGTCGACATGCCTTAAAACGTCCGTGCTCTGACTGTAAACGCAAGAACATATTAGTCTACTTTAATGTTATATAAGCCGAAGTCTTATAAGTAGAACACGGACAGTATACAATTATAAGTAGATCATGGACAGTATATAATATCATTTACTTATTTCTTTGATATATATTAATTATAATAATGCAACGTGACTATAGCCAATCGAATGCTTTTTTTGAGCCACTGTTGGTACTAATTGATGCAAGCGCTTGATATTATGATTGTTTTCAGCAGCTGTCAGTGATATTGACACGAATAGGATAGACCGTTCTTCATTACTGATGACATGAGATAAATCCACTGCTAGGCCAAGAAAATTGGCGTTAGTAACAAGAATGAGTGGTTTTGAATGGCCGTAAGGAACTACGCGCTAACTTGCAATTTCCTTTTCTAATTCTGTAAAGGATATCTGTAAAGGAGTTACGTTTGACCTTTACTCCTTTCTTGATCAAATGATGCAAGGGATGGATCGACGTTGTAGCGTTTGGAATTAATTTAAAGTAGTAATTAGCAATTCAGGTGAGGTACTGGTCATCCTCCTCGGTTGTATCCCCCGACCCAATGTGTCACGCTCCAGGACACTGCCCTTGAGGCGGTAGAGGTGGAATCCCTCGCTGAGTCAAGAAAAGAAAAGAAAAGAAAAGAAAAGAAAAGAAAGAAAGAAAGAAAGAAAGAAAGAAAGAAAGAAAGAAAGAAAGAAAGAAATAATTAGCAATTCCTAACAATTATTTTGGAGCCGTTACATCTTTGGGACGAGGCGTACAGAATATGGCCTTGATCTCATTATCGGTCTTCTGAAATCTTTTTCAGAATTCACGCGTTCTAAGTATATTTCTAGTGTGAAAAGTCTGCGTGTAAAAAGCGGCTATTTTAGTAATTTCATAATCTAAATGTACACGAAGAAAGCTTGAATATTATATATTTATTAGAACATCAGCACTGTGTGTGACCACAAGGATCCTGAATTTTACAAAAACGCTAGGATACATAATGCTACAACTTAGAAAAAATAAACCATTCGTATGTACAAATAAGAAGCTGCTTGGATTCATACTTCACGGAATGCAACACATTCATAGAGGATTATTACACAAAGTCTAAGTGGTTAGCGTGCTGGATTTTGGTCACAGGGTCCCGAGTTCGATTCCCGGCAGGGTAGGGAATTTTAACCATAATTGGTTAATTTCGCTTGCACGGGGGCTGGGTGTAGGGCCTATGTGTCGTCTTTCTTAATCATTTCATTCTCATCACGACACGCAGGTCATCTACGGGACTCAATTCAAAAGACCTGCACCTGGCAAGCCGAACTTGTCCTCGGACACCCCCAGCACTAAAAGCCATACGCCATATCATTTCATTACCACACAAAGTGGGCTAGATGAATAGTTTTCATTCTTCATGCTGTGGAAAATATCTTCAATTTTGAAATGGAATTTTGTGATTCTATAGGTAAAGATTCAGAGTGATTTTATAATCTGTGCAAATTCTTATTTGTTCATTTGGTCTTGGGACTTGAACTACAGGAGTGTCGCACTCAGATGTTTCCAAACTTTCAATAATGAGAGGTGACGGCACCAATTTCTTGATTTACCTTCTGAAGCGTGTTGTAAGGTACAGGCCTAGGTTTTAGATAACAGGGTATACTACTGTCTTCATTTTGACAGAATATTGGTAGTTAGGTATTTTCCCAAAAACTTGATAAGATGATAAGGAAACCATCAGCTCATTTCCTTAAAACGTTACTCACTATCTCGGGCTCACAAATTTTATTCACATTGTACGTCGCGCTAGAAGGAACAGGTGATTTTTTTTCAAGTCTAATCTGAGACTGCGAATTCAGGTTCGTCCTGGTATCGGCTTCACCGGGCGAGTTGGCCGTGCGGTTAGGGCCACGTGGCTGTGAGCTTGCGGGAGACAGTGGGTTCGAATCCCACTGTCGGCAGCCCTGAAGATGATTTTCTGTGGTTTCCCATTTTCACACCAGGCAAATGCTCGGGCTGTACCTTAATTAAGGCCACGGCTGCTTACTTCCAATTCGTAGGCCTTTCCTATCCCATTGTCGCCATAAGACCTATCTGTGTCGGTGCGACGTAAAGCCACTAGCAAAAAGAAAAGTGTCGGATTCCGGGTGAGAGGCGGGCCAGCAAAATTTCGTTTAAGATGGAAGGAAAGGTATGTAAGGTATAACTTTTCAAAATCAGGCATTAACAGAATAGTTACCGTACTTCCGGAATCTACTTCGAATTTCTTGTTAATTTTACAGTGACGAAAAATTAGTGGTCTTTTTCAGCAGATTTTACGCATTGAACTGATGAAATAACCTCTACTTTATTAAATTCGTTTTCTTCGGAATCATTGTCAAACTACTGTATTCCTTGTTTACCTCTTTGCCTTTCTAGTAGATCTTCGATTAGTTTCTTCATCATCACAGCTACCTATAACCCACCATTTTTCAGAGGCCCATTTAACTTGTAAGTGAAGTGTAATAAGAAAAATATAAGAAGACTAACTCAAAAAATCATCAGCTAAATGTCCCTCAAGCCTTTTAATCTGGTGGTAGCACTCTCTTCTCGGCGATGTCAGGCGCATTCGCGAATGGTAGCGCAGCATTCCGGAATGGGCTACCTGTGAATTATTCCAGCTACACTGACGACGAGTGATTTATATGAGGTAGTGGACATAGCACCATCCGAGCGACGTCACAGCTCTTGGTAGAAAGCTTCTGTACCATGATAGCTGTGATCCTGGAGATGTTTTGATACCAAGTTTCTTTTTTACAATTGGCTTTACGTCGCACCGACACAGATAAGTCTTATAGCGACAATGGGACAGGAAAGGACTATGAATTGGAAGGAAGCAGCCGTGGCCTTAATTAAGGTACAGCCCCAGTATTTCTTGGTGTGAAAATGGAAAACCACGGAAAACCATATTCAGGACTCACGAATGCAAACTCACAACTGTGCGCCCCTAACCGCTCGGTATGCCAAGTTTCTCATTAACTTATGTCTATTTTCATTTTGATACCTACATCTGCAGATCGCTACAATTCGGCTTCTATTCCTTAGTAAGCCCAGATTATTCAGAAGGAAATGGAACAAACAATGCCGTGGCGCATACAGGCTGATATGGCTGCCCAGCCAGACGGCCTTGAGGTACTGGAGTATCACGTGACCGTCGTGGCGACAATACTTGGCTTCCGCAACCGGATCCACTGTCTCTTGTATCAGACATCTCCCCAGTGGGTTTCACTAGGCTGGGTGAACCTGCTCCAGCCGCAAGTCCAGAATTAAGACCCCTGTTCCTCAACTAGCCAGAAATAGAACTCGGGGCATCCAGGAAAGAGACAGGTACGCTATTTCTACATCAGTGGAGCTGGCAAGGATTTGCAACGGTTGTTTGAAACAACGGTGACAGAGT
Source organism: Anabrus simplex (assembly GCF_040414725.1). Taxonomy (NCBI): domain Eukaryota; kingdom Metazoa; phylum Arthropoda; class Insecta; order Orthoptera; family Tettigoniidae; genus Anabrus; species Anabrus simplex. Next base: position 315,969,400 of record NC_090267.1, on the reverse strand, counting down.
TTATGAAGAAATGAGCTTCCAATTAAAGACTATACAAACACGCTCCCGTTGATTAGACTAGAAAACGCGCCATTTGGCTCGACAACCTTCACCTCTGTCTTGAGTTGCGCCTAACTGGTTAGTCTTACGTGTTTAACGCTTCTCCAACTACTATTGGTCGTAATATTCGCCGAATTACAGGAATTTTGCTCTGAAAAGGGGGTTCCCTAATGTGATATCGAATCTACTCACACAGGCCTCTCTCTTAAATGTCAACCGACTGATCCGGCACTAAGTCCCACAACCTCCAGTGCCTAATCAACTAATCCACTCAATTATACAGTGTTACGAGCATGCATGATTTTATACTGGAGTAATACATTCGACGTAAAATCTGAAATAATTGGTCTTACGGGCAACATACATCATTTGGTTCATTGGGTAAAAAACGAGATCGCTCTCAATAACAGTGTTCATAGTTTGATATTTTTACCAATAAATTGGGTTTGATCTCCTTTTTAATAGAGTTGGATATTTCGAAATAATATGATCGTCATCAAATTCCTACTTCACATAAAACTGTTACCAAACAAGTGGACCGAGCTCGATAGCTGCAGAGTGCGGCCAGTATCCACTGTCGGCAGCTCTGAAGATGGTTTCCCGTGGTTTCCCATTTTCACACCAGGAAAATGCCGGGGCTGTACCTTAATTAAGGCCACGGTCGCTTCCTTCTCACTCCTAACCCTTTCCTGTCGCATCGTCGCCATAAGACCTATCTGTGTCGGTGCGACGTATAAAAAAAAAAAAAAATTAAAAACCCTAACAAGTGAATTGAGTGGCTCAGATGTTGTAACGTAAGCTTTCGGAGTCCAAGTTTATGGGTTCTCAGAAGATTTATTGACACGTAAAACAACTCTTCCAGAACAAAATTTTGACATTTGTGAAACCCGTAAGAGAGAGAGAGACATCAAACGTTCACATTTTTAGAACTATGAAAATATGGTCTTCTTTTTCTTAAGTATTCAATCCATGGATTGGTCTGCGGCGGTTCTCCAGTCGGCTCTATTCATAGCTTTCCTCTTCATCTCTTCATAGCTTCTGCATCCTACATCAGACATGATTGTACATATTGTAGACGTGGTCTTCCTCGACATCTTTTGCCTTCAACCATTCCCTCCAATACCATTTTCAACAGGCTATCGTGTCACAAAATATGTCCTATCAGTGCAGTCCTCCTCTTTATACTTTTTCATAAGGTATAATTTTCCTCCACCTTCTTAAATACTTCAGCCTTCGTTATTTTTTCAGTCCAGCTAATCTTCAGCGTTCTTCTATAACACCGTTGTTCAAAAGAATTTAACCTTATTTTTTTCTTCTTTTCCAATCGTCCACATTTCGCAACCATAAAGGGCAATGCTATAAACATACACTTTCAATAATCTTTTTCTTGTTTTAAGATTAATGGAATTTGTAGTGAATAAACGTTTCTTTTTGTGAAATGCTAATTTGGCTTGCTTCTTCCATCTTTGGTAATTTTGCTTCCGAGATATTTAATTTTTTTAACATTATCCAGTGTTTTGTTGCCCACCATTATTTTCATACTTGAGTCTGCTTTTTTTATCTCAGACCACAACTTTCGTCTTTGTCTTACTTATTTTCATGTTATAATCATTACCTATGATCCTCCGTGGCTCAGACGGCAGCGCGTCGGCCTCTCACCGCTGGATACCATGGTTCAAATCCCGGTCACTCCATGTGAGATTTGTGCTGGACAAAACGGAGGCGGGACAGGTTTTTCTCCGGGTACTCCGGTTTTCCCTGTCATCTTTCATTCCAGCAACACTCTTCATTCTCATTTCATAGCATCTATCAGGCATTCATAAAATCACTTTGGGAGTGGCGACCCCATCGTACTAATAGCCTATACTGTATATGATTCGTTCATTACATCTCTGACCCGGTCAATGACTGGAAAGCAGGTTGTAGGTTTTCATTTTCAATCATTACCTATGATTTTCTTCATTTTTAATATTATTTGTTTGAGATTTTGTTCACTGTCTGCAACTATGGCAATGTCATCTGCAGATCTAATAATATTAATTTGTTCACCCTGCATCCTTATTCCTGTATTCGAATCCTCTCGAACCTTATTCAATGCCTCCTGGGTGTAGGCATTAAAAAGCATGGGAGACAAAGTACAGCCTTGTCCAACTCCTTTCCTTATTTTTGCTTCCTCTTGTTCATTTCCAATTTTAATTAATGCAATTTCATTTTTGTACAAATTCCAAATTATTCTTCTATCACGATATGGGACTCCTCTTTTTTAAGAATTTCAAACATTTTTATCCAATGTACATTATCAAAAGCCTTTTAAATATCGACAAAGCATAAATACAGTTTCTTTTATCTTTTTCTAATCTTTTTTCATGCATAAATCTCAATGCCAATATATCTTCTCTTGCACCCTTACCTTTAACAAACCCAAATTGCTCTTCAATCAGATACTCTTCAATTCGTCTTTATATTATATTGGTGACAATTGTTGATGCATGAACGACTAAAGTGATAGTGCGATATTGTTCACATTGTTTTGCTGCCATCTTCTTTGGTATAGGGATCATGACACCTTTTTCAAAGTCAGCAGGTAGTTTTCCTTCCATTTAGATGTTTTGTACAAATTTAAGCAATCTGTCCTTCATACTAGGTCTGGTTTTCTTTAGGAGTTCAGCTTTGAGATTATAAATGCCTGGCGCCTTATTGTCCTTCAGTCTTCGCAGAGCTAATTCAAATTCCTCTCTCAGTACGTTGAAGCCTAAATTATCTTCTGTTACTTCATCTTCTTCCTCAGGAACTTCATTTTCTTGTAGATTTCCATCCTCGTGCAGGGTTTCAATGTAATTTTTCCACCTCTTTGCAACCTCGCTATGATCATCGAGAATTACTCCCTCTGCATTACTTATGGCATTCTTCTTTTTACACCTATTTCCAAGGAAAATCTTTACCATCTGATACGCAGAATCTACATGTCCTTTGGTAGTTTTTTCTTCTATCATTGAGCATATATCCTCGTAATAATTTCCTCTTGCTATACTTGCTTTCCTGTTTACAGCATTACGCAATCTATATAAATAAAACAGTAACGACCGTGTGTCTGTACATTGACTATTTTTACGAGATTTCCGTACAGTTATCCGTTTTAGGTGTAATAATGACTATCTGCCTATTTTTTAGCTTCGGTGTCTGTTTGTTTGTATGTTTGTCTGTCTATAACCTGAAAACTATTGGATATATTTCCACTAACCTTCATATTTAGAATCCAACAGTCCCTGGGTAGGTTTTGGGGCCAATATTGTTTCTAAATACCTGAACTGACTGGGGGTTTATACGAAACCGAAACCGTGATTTTGCACTCCCACAAAATATACACAACCAAACTTAATGGGAATCTACCTGCATTAATGGAAATCAATGTCTAAACCTTTTTTCTCATGTGCAACATTTCGATACGAGGATTAATAAGGGAGATATCATTAACGGACCGGTTTTCGGTACAAGTCCCTCCGTACTTAACTCAAGAGTGGGTGCGTATAAAGCGTATTTCTTATAACTTGAAAACTACTGAAGGTATTTCAACCAAACTTTATATATTTAGCATACACCTGTCCAAAGGTAGATTTTAGGGTCCATACCATTGCAAATTCCCGGAATGGACCGGGGGTTTATAGGGAACCGATATAGTGATTTTACTCTTCCACAATATACACAAGACGACCCTGACTGGAAATCGACCAACCTTGATGGAAATCCATTTCTAAAACTTTTTTTCTCATGTGCATTTTTTCGACAGGAGGATTAATATGGGTGATATAATGAACGATAGGTTTTGCAGGCTAAATCCAGCGGTCATAGCCCAAAAGGGGTTGTACGTGGAGCAGATTCCTTATTTATGTACATAAATAAAATCGTAACGACCATGTGTCTGTGCATTGACTATTTTGACGAAATTTTCGTGCATCTATCCGTTTAAGGGGTAATAATGACCATCTGCATATTTTTTAGCTATAGTTTGCTGAAAGTCCTAAATTTTACCCCCTCGTCCAAAATCAAGATTACAGCACAATCTGCCAGACGAGTCAGAAAACTGAAATTAGGCAAAATTATACGTTTTAGCCTATAATCGACGGAGAGATTCCAAGATCTTTAAATATTTAGTTTTTAACCCCTGAAAAATATCGGAATATTGAGGCAATTTTAATGTCGGTGCAGACCTTCGTTTGGAGGCATTTCGCGGCTAAACGATAAGTCCTATCACAAAACGGATGACACAATATCAATTCAACTACAAGTTTGGTCCTATGACGTTTTGTCAGATCTCTATTCCTTATAAGCTAGATTTGTCTCTATTTCTCGATTATACCTACATTTTGCTCTTTGTACACGTATAATTCGTAGTTTGAATCACTTATATGAAAGATCGAATCATCTAATTCTACGCGAACATTGGTCCACCCATTATCCATACGTCAGCCAAATTATGTGTTTGTAGCTGTCACATTAGTACCCAAAAGTAATGCACTGTGAGAAAACCTTGCCCAAATTTCAACCTATTCAACGTTTCTAACTCAATTTTACCCATAAATAGATGAGACAGGAGGAAATATCTTAAGACCAGACATTTAGAACGCTAAATGAGGCGTGTTATCGTACAATCCATTTGTCGATATGATGTATTGTTTAGCAGCAGTTAATCTGTAACTGAAGGTTTGCATATAATTCATATGTCGATCTATATATATATATTCATTGAAGTCGAATTGTAGCGATGTACAACGGGTGCGTTTGCCATTAAAATTAATATTTTACATCGATAGTGACTCTCAGCAAGAGGGCGTCTGTTATTGTAATCATTACTCTCCACATCGACTTTGACTGGCAGTAGGAGTGGGATCCTTCTCCAACTCCCTTGCACCTAGCATTAGTAAGGAGGGACTACCACTGTAATTAATAATTCCCTTCTCGATTCGACTGGAAGAAGTAAAGGGTTCATGCAATTTTGTTCTAAACTCCCCTAACCGATTGTGTTTGGGAGTAGGCAAGTGTGCCCGCCATTATAAACAAAATTACCCATCTAAAATTTGACTGGCATTAGGCATAATGGCCTTGCTATTATAATGGAAACTCACCAACTCGGTGTGACTGTCGTTACGAAAAGGGGTCTGTCATTATAATGATAACAGCACAAGTCAATTTTGACTGGCAGTAGGGAAGGTGCCTGATATTATAATAAAAACTTCTCAACTGTAATCTGTCCGGAAGTAAGAAAGGGCACCTGCTATATTAACGAAAACTCCCCAAATCGATTGTGACCATGCAGTAGGTAATGAGGCCTCCCATTATAATGAAAACTTACCTACTTGATTGTGGATGGCAATAGGCAAGTAAGCCTGCCGTTATCATCACAACTCCGCAACTCGCACTTTACATTGGAAACAACGTATGGGAACCTCCCTCTGCTGTTTCTGGATAACGCTAAGAAACATGCAATTTAAAAGAAATCTTATTCATTGCATGTACAGTAATTTGCTTCGATGAAAATGAAAAAATTAAAACCTACAACCTGTTTTCCAGTCATTGACCGGGTCAGGGATGTAATGAATGAAACATATATAGGCTGTTATTACAATGGGGTCGCCACTCCCAAGGTGATTTATTAATGAGTGATAAATGCTATGAAATGAGAATGGAGAGTGTTGCTGGAATGAAAGATGACAGGGAAAACCGGAGTACCCGGAGAAAAACCTGTCCTGCCTCCGCTTTGAATTTGCTTCGATATCCGTATAAATGTAGAATACCGTAACGAAGCACGGGTAGATTTGCTAGTCTTCTATATCCTTCTTTGTCTTCCGATATTGTTGAGCTCTTGAGTAAACGTCTTTTATCTATCATATCTAAAATTTATTTAGTGATCCATACTTTCCTAAGTGGTATTTCTGTTTTCCGCGAAATTTCATCAGCTGTCTCCGTCAGACCTTTTTTAATTTGAGCCAATGTATCTTCTATAGTATTCTCCATTTCTGCTTTAGTTATCTCATCAGTTTTCTGCTGGTATGCCTCAGAAATATTCTCATATTTCGATTTACTTATTTTCCAAGATTTGGTACTTCTTTTCTGCATTCTTTTAAATTTCAACCTGCTCTTCATCATAACGAGATTATGATCTGTTTCCACATCAGCACCCGGATAGTTTCTGCTATCTTTTACTTGATTCATAAATATCTTTTAACTATTATATAATCAATTTGATATCTATTGATATCACCTGGTGCTTTCCAAGGGTACCTTCTTCTTTTATGGTGTTTTTGTATTGGTGATTACAAGTTCATTTTTAGCGCAGAATTCTAATAGTCTTTCACCTCTTCCATTCCTCGTCCCCAGTCCATATTTTCCTACTATGTTCTCTTCCGCTCCTTCTCCGACTACATCATTCATGTCTCCTAGTATGATAAGGTTTTCTATTCCTTCACACATGTGTTCTATTTCTTGATCGTTGTGATCAAGCATGTAAACTTGTACCATTATTGTATCTCTTGGTTCTGTCTCTAGTCTAACTATTATTAATCTTTCACTGAATTGGACATACCCTTTCACTCGTATGCCCATTTCTTTATTTAGGACTATTCCTACTCCTGTTTGATCTGGTTTGTCAGATGATGTTCCTGAATGAATTATTCTGATATCGCCACTCCAAAAGTCTCCTGCATCTGGCCACCTTACTGTACTTCTGACACTCCTAAAACGTCAATCTTCGTTCTTTTTATCTCTTGTTTCAAATCTTCCAACTTTCCATACTTCATCACTGATTGCACATTCATTGTTACTATTCTTTTCTCTCCTCAACTGCATTTCCTTCGCTTCACCTCTTCAGTTGCCCTCGCCCGAAGATCCGAATGGAAGACTATTCCGGAATAATTTACTAAAGAGCCTTCCCTCATACTGCCGATACTTGAGAAATCTTAATAGATCATTAATGGCGTAGTTTCCCGTTGCCTTCTCCATCATATGCCGTTGACCAGCACTTAAGTGGCTCATCCGCCTTCAGAGGTAGTTTCCTACAACAAGGGCATCTGTATCATTACCCACTCATCCGCCCTCCCAGATGGCCTTTGGCACTTAGCAATAGTGGTCTCCTTACACGGGAGATATTCGGTCCCTGTATTCGTTAGCCGCTTGAATATGACAAACATGTATATTCAAATGTTTCCGCTTTCTACCGCGGGGAGGAGAATATCAGGATTTTCCTTTCATCGAGTTTATGTTCATAATGGTATTTCCTAAACTCTCCAGTACAGTACTGATATATCTTATTGTCGAATTAATTGATTCATTAAAATAATGATATTTGTTTAACGCCCTTCCAATTACTCTAGATTTTAAGAGGCGAAGGTTTGTTGCAATTTTGTCCCAAAAGAGTTCTTCAACGTGCCGGAAGCCAATGACGCGAGACTGTAGTATTTAAATACTTTCAAATGGCATAATCTTAGCCGCGATCGGATCCGCTAAATTCTCTAATTGTATTCTTCTCGTACATAAATCTTTTTGTTAAGTTGGAAGTCATGCTTTTTAGTGTCGGCTTAGTTAATAACACATTTAAGCAGTCTGTCGAACGTAAGATGAAATACTAATTCATACCTCAAAAAGAAAAGAAAGTGATTAATATTATTTACGCTCGACGATGCCGAAATATAAATATTATATGACAGAAAACTGAATCTTTTTGAGGCTCATTTTACAGTAGTTCAAGTTTCATTATGATACAGGTTCTCCACCAATCAGAGTTCAAATTTTCACTATGATACAGGTTCTCCGCCAATCAGAGTTCAGATTTTCATTATGATACAACTTTTGACCAATTAGGTAAGGATACCACCGCACCTGCGCTCAACGCTCTAGCTTCGCACTTGTTTCTAAAATCAAACATGTCGGACATACATATTAACATCAATGCACCTTCTACTTCCAATATTCCACAACTACACGGCACATTCCCACAAATTCACTTCACCAACTATACAATAAACAATTTATGTTTGAAATAAAGCTAGCTTATAATAACTTCTATCAAAACTTTGAAAACATATGACATTGTCAAGGTCTCTGATCCACTCACGGAAAATCAATAGCCTAGCGCATGTGCTCTGCCCTCTGTTCAGTAAACTCAACTGTCAAGCGACATATTGACAGAAATTTATGAATATTTTAAAAAATAGAGTTATAATTATCGTCGAGCATAAACAGTCGTATGGAAATTATAAAAAACGAGCGAATAAACATACTCGTGTCGTAATTATTGCCATAATAGGCTTGTTACATAATGTACTATTTTTTTTCAGATGTACACTAGTGTTTCATAAACTTGTATATTATGTTCGACAGACTGGAAACCTTATTACCGGTATATAACCATCAAGTTTATATTATACTGTCATTAGAGTATAAAACCAAAGAAGATTAACAAAGCAGTCAGCACTGACGTGAATCGTCAGCGAAATACCACAGGGTCAACGACATAGAATTGTAGTATGTAGAGCAAATTGAATGACTGCATCAGACATAAATCGGAATAATTACTTCCTTCATTTCATTTCATAGGGAGCCGTAAATTATATATTTTATTCGACCCTATCATAATATCATAAACTCGTGTCCTCGTCCCGAGGTAGTGCAGCTCTTTTCAAGCACACCCCTATAGGAGGTGAGCTGATTGTACCATTTTAACAGCACACCAGCCGTCCTGCCATTCTTAAATTTCTGACAGTACCGGGGATCTAACTCCGACCCTCGAGGTCGGCAGCTAGTAACACTAACCGTTACGATACGGAGGTGAACATAATACGCTAATTAAGCCCTACATGTGACGTAACTATATCATAATGAAATAAATTATGATACTGTCGTTCATTAAAGTATCCTACCTTTATTTTTGCAGCTATCGATTTCCAACTAACCATATCCGAAAATGTCCAAAGTGATCGAGATTATGGATGTATGTGTGTATGTTCCAGCATAGCTCTTAACCAAACTTTGTACACATGTGACTTAATATCAGGAGAAAACAACTGTGAGGGTGAGACACTCCTAGAACCCGTAAAATTGAGAGTTTGGGAAGGAGTGAGATTTAAAAATAATGGAAAACGAGCAATATTAGCGTCGAATCCCTACTTTTCGGGGTCGCTGAGAAGAATTATCACTCTCTGAATGGCAACATGGGTATGCGGGTCAGAAGGTTTGAAAAAAGTCCAAAATGACAAAGATTGGTGTTAAATCCACAGTTTTCGGGTTCGATAGGTTAATTGGTGACAGTCTCAATGACAGTTGGAATCGTATACATCATATATACAGGGTGAAGCGAAATTCGCGCACTCGGTCGTCGCAGCACGACTCCTCACACGGAATAAAAAATGTCTCTCACGAAAGTTCATCCTACGAGTATATCCGGGAGAAAAAGGACGTTGAAGAGTGGCAATCTGGCAACACTGTAATCACATGTAGGGTAAATACCTCTGTCAGTACGTATTTGCCGTGCCGTGCAGTTGGGGCAGTGGTTAGAGTTTTGGGTTAGCATGCAGGAGGTCGAGGGGCTCGATCCTGGTTTGAGGCGTATGTTTTTTATTTCGTAAATGTTGTCCAGGTGGTATGTTATCTGGTATATTAATCGTCAACAGCGATTGCAGCGCGTCCTCTACAAACCATTTGCACTTACATACTACGATCCTAGAAATTAACGAACATTCGTTTTCATTGGTCAGCTTTGAAAGACGCCCTTTCCACGTCGTGGGCGTGAATTTATTCGCACCACTTCATCTACTAGATGCGTTACAACGTGTTCAGCGTTACTATATTTTGTAAATGTAGGATACATGTGACCTAAGAAACGGAGTCTTACTGTATTACAGTATCTAATGTCCGATGGAAATTTGCAAATAAAAAAGTGCGCCTCAACCCAAAATCGAACCCTCGACCTCCTGCATGCTAATGCAAAACTCTATCCACTGCACCAAATGTACAGCACGCCTTGTATGTGCTGACGGAGGTAGTTACTCTACATGTGGTTACAGTGTTGCCAGATTGCCACTCTTCAACGTTCTTTTTCTGCCGGATATACTCGCAGGACGAACTTTTGTGAGACACATTATTTTATTGCTGGCGTGTGGGGAGTCGCACTGCGACGCCCCAGTGCGCGAATTTCGCTTCACTCTGTATAGTGCGTCGTGTAAATACGTACATATTATGTATTTGAAAGGATCAACTACTTTCTAGATCAGGGCCTCTCAGAGTGTCTGGTGCATGCACTGTGCACGGTGCAAAAGACGACTTCCCTTGGATGACCAGAGTGCAGACCCCCACTCCTCGATTTGGAGCAATAGCGCTGTCTCTCTCTTTCCCCACGCCTGTCTCCCTCTTCCTCACTTGCTCCGTAGCGCTCCAAATCCGAGCCGAGTTGAGCCGAGCTTAGCCGAATAGCCCAGAGACGAAGCGTTGGTCCGAGCCGAGTCAAATTGGACCGATGCACTGTGCACAGGAACTCTGCGCCTCAATTTGCACGCGTGAAATTTTGGGCGTTTGAGAGGCCCTGTTCTAGACAGTATGGACTGCAACAAGGACTAATCTCCACGCGAAACAAAATAATCTAAAACTTTAAATTAAATACACAACAATAACGCTAAAAGGTCAAAATAGTAAAATATACATGAACGTCACAATAAAGAAATCTACAAAAAAATCACTTCACACATACAGTAATTAACAGGTAATATAAATCCTAAAAGTAAACATTCAGAAAAGTACCCGGGCAGCGCATGGAACAATTTGATATCAAGACACATTATCTGACCTATTTAAAACGAATGATGCGGAGCAGCATGGGTCCTCTAATTATTATTATTATTATTATTATTATTATTATTATTATTATTATTATTATTATTATTATTATTATTGTACTAGCCACATTATTTTGAAGAACATATGGAATTAGACAGTTATATTTCTCTAACATTCAATATAAAAAGTGAAGTGATAATAATGTTATTTGATTTACGTCCCGCTAACTGCTTTTACGGTTTTTGGAAACATCGAGGTGCCGGGATTTAGTCCCGCAGGAATTGTTTTACGTGCCAGTAAACCTACCGACACGAGGCTGACGTATTTGAGCACCTTCAAATACCACCGGACTGAGCCAGGATCGAACCTGCCAAGTTGGGGTCAGAAAGCCAGTGCCTCAACAGTCTGAGCCACTCAGCCCGGCAAAGTGAGATGAGAAATCAAGACTGTAATTTTAATTTTATTTTGAGTTTGAACCAAAAGGACACGATTTTCCACTTCAAGAATTCCACATGCTTTTTCTTTCTTTCTTTATTTATTTATTTAATTATTTATTTATTAGTCCGCCTCTGTGGTGTAGTGGTTAGCGTGATTAGCTGCCACCCCCGGAGGTCCGGGTTCGATTCCCGGCTCTGCCACGAAATTTGAAAAGTGGTACGAGGGCTGGAACGGGGTCCACTCAGCCTCGGGAGGTCAACTGAGTAGAGGTGGGTTCGATTCGCACCTCAGCCATCCTGGAAGTGGTTTTCCGTGGTTTCCCACTTCTCCTCCAGGCAAATGCCGGGATGGTACCTCACTTAAGGCCACGGCCGCTTCCTTCCCTCTTCCTTGTCTATCCCTTCCAATCTTCCCATCGCTCCACAAGGCCCCTGTTCAGCATAGCAGGTGAGGCCGCCTGGGCGAGGTAGTGGTCATTCTCCCCAGTTGTATCCCCCGACCCAAAGTCTGAAACTCCAGGACACTGCCCTTGAGGCGGTAGAGGTGGGATCCCTCGCCGAGTCCGGGGGAAAAACCAACCCTGGAGGGTAAACAGATTAAGATAAGATAAGATTTATTTATTCATGTTTTAGATATAGCTTTTATACCGGGAGTATCCGAAGACATGTTGGACTCGCCTAGTAAAGGACGCCCATGGGCGTCTTGTACGTCTAGATGTGGGATGATGATGAAAATGAGATAGGGAGTGGGTGAAAACTGGTTGTAAGCACATAGCCTACTCCGGTCAAATAACGGAAGGGGTCTGCTCAAGTCTGAACGTCTCCATCCGACGGATCTATCACCATCAACAGCGTCATAAATCCTCGCGGAGAAGCTTGTAATTTAATTCAGATAATTATACACAATTTAGTGATTAGAAATTGTTTACCTACCGCGTCGGCCAATATTCTGACGACCGGGCGAGTTGGCCGTGCTGTTAGAGGCGCGGCTGTGAGTTTGCATCCAGGAGATAGTGGGTTCGAATCCCACTGTCGGCAGCCCTAACGGATTTCCGTGGTTTCCCATTTTCACACCTTAATTAAGGCCACGGCCTCTTCCTTCCAACTCTTAGGCCTTTCCTATCACATCGTCGCCATAAGACCTATCTGCGACGTAAAGCCCCTAGCAAAAAAAATCTGATGAGCCATACACCCCACAGAAACAGACTGGAGCATCTACGTCAGTTGACACTTCCACTACTATCACTTATGCAAAAGCTGCAGAACCACAAAGACCGGCATACCTAATAAATAATTTACAGGAACAGGAATCAACGCGCAAAATCTACCTAACTAGAAATGTCATAAGAGGAACAACGGTAATGGAAAATACAGACATTCAATCGGGATTTGCCTTTATTTACGTCGGGGGATGCAAAGAGACGACAGATGAAGAAAAACTGATACATTTCTTGGAAAGAAATAGAATATCAGGGGAGATGAAAGTGAACTTTTAGATACAAGTCTAAACAGAGCTTTCAAAGTCTGCATATTCTGAACTAAAGAAAATTTACTCATAAGATCTCTGTCCAAAGGGGATAACAGTCAGACGGTTTCCATTTCACAAGCCAAAGAACAATGATGCAGAAATGTAAGCAAAATATCATATCAAACACAAATAAGAAGAATGACATGAATCTGCTTCTTTGGAATGTAGAAGGACTTAACTCACTTTTGAATACAATCACACATAACTTCTGGGAAAACTTCAACATCATAATAGCAACCGAAACTTTTCTAACGAAGGAAATAAGTATTCCAAACTTATATTCGAAACATGCTTTAGCCACTACTAGAGAAAGAGGTAGACCAGAAGATGGAGTCACTTGTACGCACAGAAATATAGGCAAATTAAAAGAAACTTACGCGGATGAAAATTTGATTGTTGTTAAGACAGGTAAAATAACTATTATAGGACTTTACATTAGGCCAAATCAGAAAGCAGACGATGCTTTAGAACACATAACAAAAGCATTATCATTAACAGTAAGTGAAGAAAATATCATCATCGGCGGTGATCTCGATTTCAGAATAGACAAGCCAGACAAGAAAACAGAAATAATACTCGAACTCTTTCAAGATGAAGGATATAACTTTGTAAATAAACTGAAGAAGTAACATATATAGCACCAAATGGGAAAAGCACTATCGATCTTGTTATCATTAAAGGAAGGAGTATAACATCATATAGACAAGAAGTAATCTACTTTAGTCCAACTGCCATTCTAGGGAAGCATGTTCCCAGAACCACAAATATTACGTTGGAAAGACATACTCCCCCACAAGGAAAAAGGTCAAAGCAAATTGCCACAAAAAAGTTAGATAAAGATATTCTAGAAGCAAGAAAATGTGATTTGGTTGAGGTATTACAGCAAATAGAAGTTGGAAATGTAGAACAAGCATTAGACAACACAACAAAATACATAAAGCAAGCAAGAATGTACAAGTCCCCGAGGATAGCGAAACCTTGGTTTGATGCTGAGTGTTACAACCTTCGAAGAGAAACATTAGATCTGTTACACAGAGCTAAACAAGGAACTGCAAAAGGACCTCTATAGATCTATGCTAGGAATAGAAGGACAAAGATGCTCAACTGAGCGCACCTTCTTCTTCTTCTTAATAGAAGAGAAGGACATATAAGAAATTGTTGAAGAAAAACAGCCAGTATATCTATATATATATTTAAAAAAATATGAAAACTAAAGTCAGTCAGTCCGGCCATCGATTTCCTTAATTCTTTTTTTACTGAAAGGTATTTATGCACAGATATGTCATCAGGTACTATAAATCACTTAACTTCCGCCTTCCTCAAATTATTTGATTTTTTCAATTTTTGTCTCTTTGAAGCAATCATATCTTTAGTTCTAATTGAGGTACAGAGTTCGTTTTGGCCTACGAACACTCAGTGGCTCAAGCTCTTTCATTTCAGATTTTAACTATTCAAATTGGTTCATTCTGAGGAAAGTTATGAATACACATTGAATTTGACGTCTCATTTCTTCAACATTTTTTCTCACTGAAGCAATCATATCTTTCGTTCTAATTGAGGTACGCAGTTCGTTTTGGTCTAAAAACACTCATTGGATCAAGTGCTTTCTTTTTAAGTAATAACTACTTAAGTTGGTAGATTCTTAGAAAAGTTATGAATACATTTGTCTCCATGGTGAAGATCTATGAAGGACTTTTTAACAGTTCGGCGCGTAGTGTTATTCCAAGGAACGTTTAATTCAATTTTTTTGTGTGATGTATTTTCAAGTGTTTTGTTGACATAATATTACATTATATTACCACAGCAGATCATGTGCTTTATTTCATTAACTCGAAACTTTGCAAATACATCCGTGAGGATAGTAACGAACAACACTATACTTTGTACATTGCGGGCGGAGCCAGCGGGAAACTCCTAGTTTCGATAATCATGCAAAGAAACAGTTTGAAGACGCACTACAAAACCCATACATAGCACAGAAGAAAAACAATAAAACTTCAAACACGGAAATTCCGTTAAACACATGGGAAGTACATTTCTCACAATTACTAAATCATGAATCCAGCGAAGGAGCCCTTCAAATTAGAAGAACACAAACAATTGAAACGAATTAAATAACTTACTGAAATTGAAACAGCAATCTTTGAAACAAAAAATAACAAAGTAGCTGGGCCAGATGGAATATTTAATGAAAACTTAAGGAGACCGCAAATACGCTCCTAAATATATGGTTTCTAATATTTTCATACCTAAAAATAGGAGAGTATTAAATATAAAAATGCTATATAAAGGGAAAGGGGGAAAAAGAAGACCCAAACTTATATAGAGAAATTACCCTTCAAAACAACATCTATAAAATATATTCTAGAATAGTTAAAACAAGCTTATCAAAGAAATAGAAACACACCTACCAAAACAACAATTTGGTTTTAGGAAAGGAAGAAGGACGGTAAACCCAATGAGAAATCTTCTAGAAGATATAGAGGAAGCCTTGCGAATAAGAAGAAGAAAATTTTGTGCTATCTTTGTAGATTTCACTAAGACTTTCGATCCACTGAGCAGAAAAATTTTAGTCAAGAAATTAGAAAACATGATCGGCAAGGATAACCCATTGACAGTTGTTATCAATAACATACTTGCATACAGTGAAATTGAAATTAAAGACGGATGGACAAGTTCAAAAACCAACAATACAAACAAATAGCGTTCCACAAGGTGACTCTGCCAGCCCAATACTCTTCAATATAGCTACTGCTGACATCAGTCGGATACTAGACAATAACATTGTATCAATGTACAATACATGCAGACGGCATAGTTTCAGGATCACAGAGTAGAGAAGATCTACAATATACTATGAAGAGGTTACAAGAGTATGCTAACAACAATAGACTGACAATAAACTCAGATAAGACAGTTCGAATGATATTTAGAAAAGGTAGAAGAACAACCGCCGCAGAAAATATAACGTATAAAACAAGAAACTTATAATCTGTAAATTCTTATAAGTACCTAGGAATCACGTTACAAACAACGGCAACTTCCTTCAGAATACACGTAAGAGAAAAGGTAGCTGCGGCAATCAAGAGCATATATGAGATCTAGAGATCTATGCTAAGAAGAGAAGGACATATAAGAAATTGTTGAAGAAAAACAGTCAGAATATTTCGAAAATCATGCAAAGAAAGAGTTTGAAGATGCACTACAAAACCCATACATAGCACAGAAGAAAAACTATAAAACTTCAAACACGGAAATTCCATTAAACACATGGGAAGTACATTACTCACAATTACTGAATCAGGAATCCAGCGAAGCAGTCCTTCAAATTAGAAGAACAGAAACAATTGAAAGGAATTAAATAACTAACTGAAATTGAAACAGCAATCTTCGAAACAAAAAATAACAAAGCAGCTGGGCTAGCTATGATGCTTTTTAACGTAAAAATACTCCCAGTAATAACATACGGCTCAGAACTAATTTGGGAAAGGCTAACAGTAGGTGACCTAAACACAATAGAAAATGTGAAAGCAAGATATTTAAGGCGAGTTCTTGGAATCTCCAAAATGACAGCTTCAAGATTAGCATATGAGCTAGCTAACGAGCCAATCTTAATAGAAGGGCTCAGAATCAACCTACAACGACCTTCTACCCGTCAAGAACAGGAACTACTCAAAACCTGACAGGAAAAAAAAGATGATTCACTTGGACTTTTATTCTACGGTTGTCATGTTAGACCGAAATTGGACAGCTTCGAATAATCGCCTGCGCAGCGCTCTTACAAGATTAGCGGACATCATAAGAAGTGTATACGAACAAGTTTTCATTAGCCAAGTGAACAATAATGTGTGTGTGCCTTGTGCGGGAATTTATGTGAATTCCATAAATAGTTAAAACAAGCTTATCAAAGAAATAGAAACACACATACCAAAACAATTTGGTTTTAGGAAAGGAAGAAGGACGGTACACACAATGAGAAATCTTCTAGAAGATATAGAGGAAGCCTTGCGAATAAGAAGAACATTTTATGCTATCTTTGTAGATTTCACTAAGGCTTTCGATCTACTGAGCAGAAAAATTTTAGTCAAGAAATTAGAAATACTCCCATCTTCAAACTGTTTCTTTGCATGATTTTCGAAATATTCTGACTGTTTTTCTTCAACAATTTCTTAGAAATTAGTACACTTCAACAAGTGTAAAGAAAGAACTAAATCACTGCTGGAATATAGTGAAAATTAGATTAAGCCGATCATATGTATGTAATTTTATGGCCTTTCGGCTGAAATAAATTATTATTATTATCGTTTTCGTATTATCACTTTCTTATTATCGCACCTACGTGCTTTTGTTTTCATATAAATTCATCTGAGTAACGCACTCAAATATCTTTTAATCTTCCGTGCTCTAATATCGTGCTTCAGTTATCTTCAACAATACATTTATGTAACGATGTTATCCTCCAGCTCGTTGGTTACACCGATGAATCCGATAGCTGACATATTTGGAGACTGCAACCCAAAGAGTATAGATGCAAAAGTAAACGAGGTCTCTTCCTGGGCGCGAGAGGAACCATTCCGAGAACGTTTGTAAGATGAAGGATGAAATACAAAGTGGAAAAGGAATTGCAAGATAGAGTCGTTACCTGCATAATGGAGTACTCTATGCTTGTACCTGACACCATCTCCGTGGGGTGCGCAGTAAGTGATCTGTCTAGCCTTACGATCCAAGCAGGAGCTATCGACCAGATTTAAATTTTATGGACTTTCAAATATATTACCTTTTTGTGTGTGTATGTACAGTGGCGGTCAAAATAATAGAGCCACCTCTATTGACGAGATTAAGAACTAGGATATCTATTAGTTCGCAAAATCTTCACGAGTGCCGTGTTGTCAGTCCCTTTTAGACAATATCAGGGAAGACGTCGCTGCTGTCTGTAGTCGTGCGTTTGAGCTAGATGTTCGAAAAGAGGCATAAAGGTAAGAATCTTATGGGTCAAAATAATAGAGCCGTTTTACAGAACTCCCGTTCAAATTGATTTTTTGCAGTTGTTTTGGGGGCTAGCGATATTATTTCAACAAACCTCCACTCAATATTATTTTGTATGTAAACTGACGTTTGGTTTTGTTTACATTCTTCTAGATGGGCAGAGCAGAGCATACAAGTGATGATGGTCGTATAGTAATGTTCCGGATGTTCAAAAGTGGGATATCCATGAATCAAATAGCCAAAGATTTACACGTTTCGCGAAAAAGAGTCCAGAACGCTATTACACTGGCAAAACAAACAAAGCCGCAGGTGGGGAACAGGGGGCGACCTCGTGTAACTACTCCTCGCGTAGACAGACTCATCACTAGGGAAGTAAAGAAACCCATTTTTGTCACCACCACGACTGAAAGCCATTTTGTTTAGCGACAAAAATTGTGTTCAACCATCAACTTCAACGACTCAAAGACGACTGAGATCCGCAAAATTGAATGGGCGCATTGCGAGACAGGAGCCACATGTTTCAAAAGCTAATGTTCGGAAAAGGTTGGCCTTCGCCCGGAGAAATGAACACAAACCCAATATTTGGTGGAGGAACATCCTTTGGTCCGATGAATCCAAGTATAATAGGTTTGCCTCAGACGGAAAAGTCTATGTGCGCCGCCCACCAAACCAGGAATTTAATCCCAAGTACACTTTAAAAACTGTGAAATACGGTGGCGGAAGTGTTACGGTATGGGGATGTTTTTCATGGTATGGCCTTGGTCCAATACACCGTATCAACGGCATAATGAACGCAGAAATGTACAACGACATCTTAGCAAATGTGATGCTGCCTTATGCTGAAGAGGAAATGCCGTTGAAATTGAAATTTCAGCACGATAACGATCCAAAGCATACTGCAAGGATCATAAGGCAGTTTTTTCAATATCACCATATCGAAGTATTAGAGTGGCCACCTCAATCCCCTGACGCATCATCCATCGAGAACTTATGGGAGATCGTAGACAAGAGAATTGACCGCTCAAAAGCTTCGTCTTTAGATAAACTTTGGGAAGAAATCCAGAGAGCCTTGTATGCGATCAGCAGCGACGAATGCAGGCGTTTAGTCGACTCTATGGGTAAGAGGTGCAGGGCAATCCTCAAAAATAAGGGTTACACCACGAAGTACTAATGCACTCCTATACAAAAACGACTGTTCCTGTAAATTTCATAAGACTTAGATCAAGTACAAAATATTTGTGTCAATTGGCTCTATTTTTTTGACCCTGTGGTCTGGTATTATTTTGAATATTATTGATTAGTTTCAGTTGTGTTATCTATATAACTGACTGTGGTACAATGTGACTCTGTTGTAATGGTTCCTGTACAACGTAAAATTTTGTTTCCATCATAGTACAAACATGTCTAGTAATAAATTTGCACTTTATTCTAAACCTTTGCCAGGTGGCTCTATTATTTTGACCACCACTGTATGTGCGAGTGCAAAATTTATTGTGTTCGCCGGGCTGAGACAGACGGTTGAGGTGCTGGCCTTCTAATCCTAACTTGGCAAGTTCGATCCTGGCTCATTCTGCTGGTATTTGAAGGTACACCAAATACGTCAGCCTCGCGTCGGTACATATACTGTACTGGTACGTAACGTAACTCCTGCGGGACTAAATTCCGGCACCTCGGCGTCTCCGAAAACCGCAGATAGGTAGTCAGTGGGACGTAAAGTAAATTACATTATTATTATTATTATTATTATTATTATTATTATTATTATTATTATTATTATTTCATTTGGTAGTTATAAATATTCGAAATAAATAAAAATCGAGCTCCATATTCTCTCTAGATAAGTTCTGAAAAAAACGTTAATGGCACCTCCAGAGGGCCCTGGTTTCGATTCCCGGCCGCGTCGGGAATTTTAACCTACCTGGTTAATTCCTCTTACTGGGGGCTGGGTGTTTGTGTTCGTCTTAATACACATCTTCACTTACAACACACCAAACTACCAGTCATCACAGAAACACGTAACAGTGAATACTTCCCTCCACGTAGAGTTGGTGTTAGGGAAGACATCCGACCGTTAAACTGGGCTTATTCCTCGTATAATAATGTCAACCTCAAGTAACTGGGAAAATTTCAGAGAGAAGTCAGGAGCGTGTGATGAATCAAGCATCCTTATTCATGTAGGGAGGACGTGTTCCGGTAGATCCTGCTGTAATACAGGATTTCTTGCGTGATGTCACGTGCTCTACTAAACCGACGACCTTTCGGTGCAATGTAACATAACAACGTACATTTTAGTTGACAATGACGCATATGCGACATAGTTCACTGCGAACAATGAATTAACAGATGTGGAGCTTGAGAATGCTCCTCCATTACAGGAAGAATTTCACAGGAACTGATTACAGGATAGCAGTAGTAACTCGTTAGCCGTACTAATTTGAATACATAAGGCAACACCTGACACAGTAACATGTGAGATACACCTCTTGTTTGTGCTGGAATTTCACCCACTATACTGCTAATAATAAGAGTTGGCGCCTGACATTTCTTAGAGGGAGGTCCGTTTACTACCTGCCGAGGCGGGATAAAGGGACTGGTTGTGTGGTTGCCATGGAAACGAGGGTGGGGCGACTGCGGTTGCCATGGAGATAAAACTTCAGGGCAGCTCGCCTTGTTGGGAGTTGCCAAACCTGTCACTGTCACTGATAAAAACCTGATTGTTTGTATAAGAGTGATCGCAAATGGGACGACACCGCCTGGCCAGGTAGTCCACAACAGATTACAGCGGTCAGAATGAAGGAGGGAACAAGTGAGCCGGAAGCGAGGGGTAAGAGCATGTAGAAAGGAATGCTGGAATGTGGCAACATCGTGAAATGGCACGTGCAGTGCTCCTCCCTCCAACCTTACCTGTCAGACGCCAACTTTAGTTAAGTCTAGTATAGGATACTTCAGTTCGAGTTCGTTCACATGCTCACAAGCGTGGTCTCTATTCAAGAATTGAAAAAATAGGAGGGGATGATAATGGTGGTGGTGATGATGATGATGATGATGATGATGGTGGTGATGATGATGATGATGGTGATGATAAGTGGAGCTTGAGAATGCCTCTCCATTACAGGAAGAATTTCACAGGAACTGATTACAGGATAGCAGTAGTAACTCGTTAGCCGTACTAATTTGTTACTGTTAGGGGTGTTAGCAGACGCCGGAGTGCCGGAATATTTTTTAAACGGCATCATTCAAGGTTTAGGCCATTGACCTGTTCCGACTTCACATTGCCGTCTTCTTCCAGGACACCCTACATTTCTCTTGTCTTCAGGATGGTAGTTGTAGGCCTTTTTCGGGAGACTTCATATGTCCATTCCAAAAAAATGTTCATCGTCGCCATGAGACCTGCGACGTAAAACTGTAAAATAAAAAAAATTGAAAAAAATGTTCGCCGGGATGAGTGGCTTAGATGGTTAAGGCGCTGGCCTTCTGACCCCAACTTGACAGGTTCGATCCTGGCTCAGTCCGGTGGTAGGCCTATTTGAAGGTGCTCAAATACATCAGCCTCGTATCGGCAGATTTACTGGCACGTAAAAGAACTCCTGCAGGACAAAATTCTGGCACCTCGGCGTCTCCGAAAATCGTAAAAGTAGTTAATCGGCACCTCGGCGTCTCCGAAAACCGTAAAAGTAGTTAATGGAACGTAAAGATTTGGCGAAATATTTGTAAAGTAGTGTTTGTAGTGAAATTAAATAGAAAGTGTAAGAAAGTGTAATTTATCATTATCAGCTACATTTATAATAGAAAAATCCTTTCATGGTATGCTTGTAGAACTCTTGACTAATGGGGACTTTCGTGCCCACTACCGTTTGCGTGAAAAAACACACATTTGCAAAAATGAAGTTACATATAGTAAATATATCTGATTTTCAATTAATAAAATAATTTCCATATTAAAAATCGATAAAAAAAAGTTCCGGGCATTAATGGATTGCTATACCTTAATTAAGGCCTTGGCTGCTTCCTTCCCAATCCTAGGTCTTTCCAATCCCATCGTCGCCATAAGACTTGTCTATGTCGATGCGACGTAAAGCAAATTCTAACATATACAATATGATGAACCGAGTTTATCTTCGTTGTATAAATTATGAAGTGCAACCACTGACTGATCTTATGAATGGCATTTTCAGCAGCAGTTATCAAGCCAGGAGCCGATGACCTTCGATGTTAGACCCCTTTAAAAAACAAGCATGATCATCGTTATCAAGCTATAATCTTTGTTTGTTCTTTAGTCCAGCTCTTTGGCTGAATGGTCAGCGTTAAGGCCTTCGGTTCCCGGCCGGGTCACGGATTGTCATCGAGTCTGATTAATTCCTCTGACTCGGGGACTGGGTATTTGTATTTATCCCAGCAAACTCCTTTTTCATATTCACACAACATACAACCAACCACCAAAGAAGACCACAATAGTGAATACATCCCTCCACACAGGGTTAGGGTAAGGAAGGTTATACGGCCGTAAAACAGAGTCCACACGGCATGCATTACACAGTTCGTACCCACAACCCCGCAAAGATGTGGTAAAATTGGAGGAATAATAATAATAATAATAACACTATACAGTCATTGTAATGTTAAATTTGTACTCAGCAAATATTATTGTTGCGTCTAGTTCCATCTTCTTCATTTGTCAGAAAGACGTATTTCACGATATAAACCTTGCGGCCATGTCTTCGATACAACCCTTCCATTTCTTCTTCTTCTTCTTCTTCTTCTTCTTCTTATTACGCCCCCTATACAGTTTTCGGAATCGCCGAGATGCCTGAATTTTTGTTCTGGCGCAATTCATTTATATCTGTCTGTGTGTTAGGTCATCATCCCAGAGGCTGGTTGGATCTTCAAAGGCTTAGCTGGACTGAGTGGCTCAGACGGTTGAGACGCTGGCATTCTGACCCCAACTTGGCAGGTTCGATCCTGGCTCAGTCCGGTGGTATTTGAAGGTGCTCAAATACTTCAGCCTCGTGTCAGTAGATTTACTCGCACGTAAAAGAGCTCCTGCGGGACTAAATTCTGGACCTCGGCGTCTCCGAAAACCGTAAAAGTAGTTAGTGGGACGTAAAACAATTATTATTATTATTATTATTATTATTATTATTATTATTATTATTATTATTAATTGTCCTTACGAAGATCGTTAGGCCTAAACCCAATGTCAGATCATCACTATGGTCACTATTATTTAAATGTATTGTACGGTGGGCCTTTTAGAAGGTGACGCCCTCTCTCAAGCCAGGAGATGTGTTGCGATGATTTGAGGTGAGGTGAAGGTAAGAGGGAAGTGGCCGTGACATGATGGGTCAAGGCGTTTCGCGCGGGTCGGAATGAGACTGCGGATTTGCACCTCAAGGTCAGACTGACATCGTGAGTGGTCTCGTTTCCGTAGACCATCGATGGATTGTCCGGGAATTATCCGTAGAGGCTGGTCTCAGTCAACAAACGGTGTGGCACATACTGACGAACGTACAGAAATGGCACTGGTATGCACTGGTATGCACTGGCTGGCACCTGCCATGATGACATGTCATGGAAAACGCATATCACGAACATCACCCAGATAATATTCACTGCATTGCACATGCTGCGCGGGTATAAATACTTATTTCCTGAAAAACTCAAAAAAAAATGCTGGTAGAAAGTCTGGTTTTCCCTCATTTCGACTATTGTGACGCGATTTATAGAGACGCTCGAGGCAAGTTATTGAGCAGATTACAACGTGGTCAAAATGCTTGTGTGAGACACGTGTGTAACCTACGGTACTATGACCACGTAACTCCTTCATATAACCATCTATCTTGGCCCCGACTAGAAATCCGTCGCACTGTGCATTCCCTATGCCATCTCCATAAAATCCTTCATTCTTCACAACCATTTTACCTTATTTCATATTTCAAATACTTATCCTCTTATCACAGTCTTAACACCAGATCCACTAATAATTCCATCCTTGCTTTACCTACCCACAGAACTGCCATCATTCTATGATAAATCATTCACAGTAATTGCCTGCCGTGAGTGGAACTTCCTTCCCGAAAATATCAGGGGGTTAAGCGCTATTCGCACTTTCAAGGAAGCACTTTGGAGACATTTTATGCACCAGTAAGGATCATCTGTAAACTTGATGCTGCTACTTACAACCATTCTATTGTTATGGATCTCCTGGTAGAGAGTCTAAAATTCTTATCCGATTTGTCTTTAAAATCAAATTTTATGTACTGCCTTTTTATTTACATGTAGGATATTAGTTTTAAGAATTTATCCCTTTTTATATCTGATTTATTTAATCTTAATTTATTTTAATCTTAATTCATTTCATCTTAATGTAATCTCACCATTCTTGTATTATTATTAATTTAATTTGTATTAGATCTAGTTATTGTAAGTAATACAATGCAATATATGTATATTTCAGTTCCTGGTTAGATGGAAGAGAAGGCCTGAAGGCCTTAATCTTGCCAGGTAAAATAAAACATTACTAGTACTACTACTACTACTACTACTGCCTGGACAGATACCGCAACGAACGAGACGCTTTTCTGAAGCGTATTGTCGCCATTAACGAGACGTGGGCAAGGGCCTGCGAGCCTGAATTAAAGCGTCAATCGAATGAATAGCGTCGCCTAGTTTCGCCATGTCCACAGAAATTTCGACAGGAATCCAGTCGAGTGAAGCTTGTGCTGATTGTGGCATACTACTACGAGGGTGTTATAATTACGCATGCTGTGCCTTGAGGGACAGATCGTCAACAGTGACTACTATTACAGATTTCTGGAGCGACATCTGCGTCCGGCCATGCGGCACATAGTCCACGTTTATTGCGAGACGATCGCACTATCGTGTTACATCACAACGCACGTTTGACCTGTTTTCGAAGTTGAGGGGAAGCCAGTGGCGGCTCGTGACCAAATGGTCGGGGGGGTCACAACAAAATGTGTGTTCACGTCTCAGATATACCAAAGTAGAATGCAAATACGTACATAATCGCTTACTTAAATAATTTAACTAAAAGTTCCTTGTGCGATTGCTTCTCTACTCCTAATATGGTAGAACCCCTATGACCGAGGATACATTTTTCCGAGACTAATTTATGAGTGTACAAGAAGATTAAAATTACGACTGCCAGCCTGAGTCGCTCAGGTTTTGGCTAAGGCTGAGGCTCAGGCTCTGGCTTTCTGATCCCCTGATTACGAACACCTGTTCAGAATTACCCTCCAGCGATGTAATGCAATAGTAACTTCCGGGATCTGGTGGCCAACAGTAACAGGGGAGGTGGCGGACCCTAGTGGTTAACTGTAATACTATTTCTGGTTTGAGGGTGGTTGCTGACGGAAAGGCACATTCCTTACCGTGCTCCTCGCTTATGGAGATATCTGTGCATAAAACCATGACGTCATCTTCATGCGCATGCGTATAGTCTTAAGGCTCGTAGCAAAATCTCCATTGTGCTCCCTGGCATTGTCATGAAACGAACAGCTGCCAGTGTAACGGAGCTTCGATATAAGTCGAACGTTTTCGATCGATTGGCGAAATCAGGTCGAAAAAAAAAAGGAAACAATTTTGAATTACCGGTATCCTTGAATGCGTGAATATGCGTTAGAACAGGGTGTTCACGTGCCCATGTGCTCTTGAGAGCCCACCGCCACTGGGGGAAGCCCTCCGAGACCTCTGATTTCCATATATGGCATCTGTATTCCGCGCAGTAGGGCACTCCGTCGCTGTCATCAAGAAAGAACGCCTTGCCAACGGTCCTGAACAGCTTCCCAACATGTGGCAAAAGGTAATAGTTTTTGCGGGTTACTACACTCAAGGAATGTAATGCAATATTGTACTTGTTAGTTCATTAAATATTGCGTTCTATCAATAATGCTGCTACTTTATATACAGCCCTCGTATTATTTTTTATAAACATAACAGTATACCGATTATACACACGTTGGTGTTTTAATAGTAGCAACAATGCTGTAGTGCCGCCGTGATATGGAGCTAGGCAATTAAATTTAACGACAGGTAGATTAAATGCCTACCCTTCTTCCAAGCAAATGAACAAGCCCTTCCCCCACTGTGCGCGTGCGCAGTGATTACGAGCGGTCACGGAATACAAACCCAGTGCATTCGAAGCCACAGTAGAGGAGCTGGATAAAAATTGAGTGTGTTAAAGGTTACAGTGGACGACAGTGTTATCATGGACTGCATTACTATTGCTGAAATCAGGGCCAGATCTTATGAACCATAGCTGAAATGCCAACTGAACGAGTGGCGTCATTAAGCGTCACCGCAAAGAAGTCCGGCTCCATGGCTAAATGGTTAGCGTGCTAGCCTTTGATCATGGGGGTCCCGGGTTCGATTCCCCGCAGGGTCGGGAATTTTAACCATCATTGGTTAATTTCGCTGGCACGAGGGCTGGGTGTACGTGTTGTCTTCATCATCATTTCATCTCCATCATGACGCGTAGGTCGCTTACGGGAGTCAAATCGAAATACTTGCATCTGGCGAGCCGAACATGTCCTCGGACACTCCCGGCACTAAAAACCGTATGTCATTTCATTTTTACATAAAGAACAACAGTTCGTCAGACCCCACCAATGTCAAAGTTATAGTAATTCATGCCTACAACTGGGATGGTGTTATCGTTCCCCAAGGCAGACCGGTGATGCGGAGTACTACTACTCATTTTTGCAAAACAATCTGAGAGTTTTGTTGGGAAGAAAACGGCCATACTTTATGCATAACCCACCCACCATTCTGCACGACGCAAGGGCGTATGCAGCAGGAGCGGTGTCTTATTTGTTCACTCTCAGACACACACTCCGGATTTCATTCGCTGCGACTTCGACCTAATCCCTAAGATGAAGAAACTGTTGCTTGGGATTCTATTCCGAACAGCTGAAGATGTTCCGCAGGCAATCGATCGCTCTCTTCGCGCCATTCAGAGATTAGGCAGTGCTGACGATATCAAATGGCTA
Source organism: Anabrus simplex (assembly GCF_040414725.1). Lineage (NCBI taxonomy): Eukaryota > Metazoa > Arthropoda > Insecta > Orthoptera > Tettigoniidae > Anabrus > Anabrus simplex. Next base: position 315,942,584 of record NC_090267.1, on the reverse strand, counting down.
CTGCGTCGCTGGGAACACGTTCTGCTCAACGCTGGTGGCTATATCGAAGGCCTATGAAACTTAGTTGGCACTACTAAAACAACAACCTGTGCATTACACTCTGCATTTATAAACTATCCGAGGCTTAGTCTCGTGTTGACGAGGAGAACCCCCCAAGTGTAACAACCCGATCTACCAGAAACTCCGCTCAGTGAAGGAGGGGTCGAAACTCGTTCGTTTCGGAGAAAATAACAGTCTAACATTCTGAATTCCTTTCCGTGCCTATGAAAATCAAATGGCGTATGGCTTTTAGTGCCAGGAGTGTCCGAAGACAAGTTCGGCTCGCCAGATGCAAGTCTTTTTACTTGACACCCGTAGGCGACCTACGCATCGTGATGAGGATGAAATGATGATGAAGACGACACATATACCCAGCCCCCGTGCCAGCGAAATTAACCAGTAATGCTTAAAATTCCCGACCCTGCCGGGAACCGAACCCGGCACCCCTGTGACCAAAGGCCAGCACGCTAACCAGTTAGCCATGGAGCCGGACTCCGTGCCTATTAGCGCATAGAAAGTTCAACTGACGCGGTGGCGCATTGTCTTTCGAGACGGCTTTCCACTTTTGCACCCCGTGTTCAAATTACGATGAATTGTGTTTTGTTTTTGTTTTTTCATTTATTTACTTTTGTCCACTGAGGATTACTACATGAATGGTTTTGTTCAATGTATTTTAAAATATCGTTGTCCTTATTCGTCTATGTTCTGTCTGGTAAATTATTTTTTTTACCGAGCTCGATAGCTGCAGTCGCTTAAGTGTGGCCAGTATCCAGTATTCTGGAGATAGTAGGTTCGAACCCCACTGTCGGCAGCCCTGAAGATGGTTTTCCGTGGTTTTCCATTTTCACACCAGGCAAATGCTGGGGCTGTACCTTAATTAAAGCCACGGCCGCTTCCTTCCCACTCCTAGCCCCTCCCTGTCCCAACGTCGCCATAAGACCTATCTGTGTCGGTGCGACGTAAAGCAACTAGCAAAAAAAAAAAAAAAAAAAAAAAAAAAAAAATTAAAACATCAATAAATGAATGAAACAACTTACTTGAAACTATTTTATGAAAAATGATCCGTTATGCGTAGTTTGCCGCAAAATTATTGCCAATATCTGAAATCTTCAGTAATTTTAACGACATTTCTTTCGCGAGTGATATTCCCACCCAAAAATATAACTGTGGCAAACCTGCCTCCGCGCGATTAGTGTGCGAAATTTCTCTGTTTCGATGTTTCTACGATTGGTACTATCAAAGGGAATGCACCGTATCTCTGAGAAGCTTTAATATAAGAATGAACTTACAAAACATTCTAATTCCTAAAAAATAACATATATATGCATAATATATACATAATACTTTTTGTGAAACTCAGTTGTAATTTTACAATCAACATAACGCCCTTGTATCCACTAACTTGATAAGAAACATTCGTGTAGTGATCGTCAGTGGACATACGTAGATAAATAATAATAATAATAATAATAATAATAATAATAATAATAATAATTTTAAAACATCAATAAATGAATGAAACAACTTACTTGAAATATTGAAATATAATAATAATAATAATAATAATAATAATAATAATAATAATAATAATAATAATAATAATTATTATTATTATTATCGTATGGCCTCAACTACCGTGTGCAGACATTTCAATTTGACGCCAACTGGCTGTCTGCTCGTCAATTTCGACGTTCCGTTTTACTCTAGGCCCACTAGATGGCAGACCGAGTAAACCGAAACTCTCTTGGGCGTCTATGGCTGAGATTTAATGAATTTTGTCGGATAAACACCAAATGTGTCACCAGAGATCTTTTACATGCCGACATCGTACGACATGGAGTGTCGAATGGACTTTCTTTCCGCCCTTCAAAAATCCGACTACCTCTGCCGGGTCTGAACCCGCTATCTTGGGATCCGGAGGCCGACACTCTACCGCTGATCCACAGAGATAAATGACCGAGCTCGATAGCTGCAGTCACTTAAGTGCGGCCAGTATTCAGTATTCAGGAGATAGTAGGTTCGAACCCCACTGTCGGCAGCCCTGAAAATGGTTTTCTGTGGTTTCCCATTTTCACACCAGGCAAATGCTGGGGCTGTACCTTTAATTAAGGCCACGGCCGCTTCCTTCCCATTCCTAGCCCTTCCCTGTCCCATCGTCGCCAAAAGACCTATCTGTGCCGGTGCGACGTAAAGCAACTAGCAAAAAAAAAAAAAAAAAAAAAAGTATAAAAATGAAACAAAAACAACAACAATTAAGCGGGATTTGAACACGGGGCGCAAAAGTCTAAAGCCGCAGCGATAGCCGCTGCATCATCGAGTAGTTTAACGTTTTACCCGCTAAAGGGCCCAAAAAGCATGTCGGAAATTCGATCGTCAGTTTCTTGCGAAACGGTTGAGTGTCTACGGATAAGCCGAAACATGTGTTCGCTTATTTCAACCTCTCTTTCATTGAGTGATATTTCTGGGAAATCGGGTTCCCGTAGTGAGTGGAAGACTGGTAACCAGCCAAACTCATGTTCATTCATGTACGACTACTCCTTTGGTACCAATGTTTAAATCTAAGAGTAGAGATGGAATTGAATAAGAACTAGCGAGTGTAACAACGAAGCGATGAATATTATTTGATTTGGACACATTATATGATTTCTTATAGGCCTGCAGTATTTCTAAACTTTCCTCTCAAGATAAAAATCACAATTCTTTTCTCGGAAGTGAAGGGAAACTGCAGTCTTCGTCACGTCAAGTTCGTCCAGTTGGATCGAGCGCATCTCATCTGAAAGGAAAGTTTAAATCCCAGGAAAGAGGTTAACTAGTTTTAAATTTAATCATAATAATGGGATTCTTAAACGACTTCTCATGTCTTGCAGTCACGCTAACTTTCATGATTATGAAGTAACACCAGTTGCCTAAAGGCACTTCGTGACAGCAATCTTCTTCAGAGGTATTATTGAAATTCAAGTAAATACGGAGAACTCTAATATTATACATGAAACGTGGTGCGGTCCGGTGGCTAGGAAGCAAGACCTCCAATGAAATGTATGCAGCTGTTTTTCAATCATCTCCCTCATGGATTCAAATCCGGCCGAGTTAGTCGCATTTTTGAAGGGCGGAAGGGAAGTCCATTTGAGATTCCATGTCATCCGATGTCGGCATGCGAAACTTCTCTGGTAACAAATCTGATATAGCCTAATCTTTCTTTCTTTCTTTCTTAATCCTTTTACCCTCCAGGGTTGGTTTTCCCTCGGACTCTGCGAGGGATCCCATCTCTACCGCCTCAAGGGTATTGTCTGGGAGCGTGAGACTTTGAGGTAGGGAGGATACAACTGTGGAGGACCAGTACCTCGCCCAGGCGACCTCACTTGCTATGCTGAACACGGGCCTTGTAGGGAGATGGGAATATCGGAAGGGATAGGCAAGGAAGAGGGGAGGAAGCGGCCGTGGCCTTAAGTTAGATACCATCCCGGCATTTGCCTGGAGGAGAAGTGGGAAACCACGGAAAACCACTTCGAGGATGACTGAGGGGGGGGGGGGGAAGTGGAATCGAAACCCCTCTACTCAGTTGACTTTCCGAGGCTGAGTGGACCCCGCTCCAGACCTCGTATAACATTTCAAAAATATCGTGGCAGAGCCGGGAATCGAACCCGGGCCTTCGGGAGTGGCAGCTAATCTTGGTAACCACTGCACCACAGAGGCGGATCAGTAATTGTATACAAATTTAAACAATGAAACTAATTTACACACTTGCTGATACTTTTCTTAAGTTGCCTTCAAGAGTTTTGGCGTGTCTAGCATGTAAAAAGTTACACATGTTAGTTCCATTAGATTGTATTGAACCATTAAGAGGATTTTCACTGATTCTACTTTGAAACGGCTGCTGTTATCAGTACATTGCGCTGTGATCAATCAAAATACTCTTTCTACATTTGTATTGTGCCCAGGTTTAGAAAAATAGTATTCTTAAAATTTTAATAACTCTCAACTACAATCAATTTTGGCCATTTCTGACTACAAGGTAAGTTGTGAAATTCAGAGTCATTACTGCTCTCATTCAGAAATTGTTTGAAATTGCAGAATTTATCAAAAGATTCACATCATCAGTCTGAAAGCTAAACACAGGAACAATTTTTCAACATTATAATAATCAATATTACTTTACTTTCAGAGCCATCAATCTAAAACAGGCTTCCTTCAAATCCGAATGATGTCCTGTCGCTTGTCACATTGTCAGCTGTCACACTTTAACATAGCAATGTTCTGACAGAGTATTGCTGAGAGAGAAGCATGCAGTATACAGAGTGGTAAATACAGTAGTGTTTATTTTCGCAATAAAAGGCATGCATAGAATAATCGTGTGTAAGCCTACTGTAGATCCATTAATCACATTCCTACATATCGATACGATATCGATGATGACGTCGCGTAGTGAAGAACGCTTGCAAAAACGAAGTAATAGAATAGATTACCACAAAATTAACAGATCCGCTAAAAAGAAGGATATTTCGGATTTTTTAAAATAATCCACCCGGACTTGGGACAATGGTCTAAAAATGAGGACATGTCCGGATAAAAGAGGACGTCTGGTCTCCCTAGCCCATCAGCTCTCTCATCTGATGGAGCATTTTGTTTACAAGTTGCTTTACGTCGCACCACACAGATAGGTCTTATGGCGACGATGGGACTCTGATGGAGCAAGCCAGAATGTCGAATTAGACATGCGTGCGAAATAAATGGTGTCAAATCAAAATAATCAAAATATCTGCACGCGGTACCTAAGTGGTGGTGATTATTGTTTTAAGAGGAAGTACAACTAGGCAACCATCCCCTATACAACACCAATCAGGAAGAAAAATGGAAGGGATCCGACACTTCGAAACTTGAAGGTATCGGTCAAAGAAAGACAAGGGCCACGAAGGGCGTGAAAATGAAAGACACCCTAGGCCTTGAGTGCTCTAATACCGTCGGGGTCGGAAAGGAAAAAGATTTGACCAAGGGAGGTCGAGTAGGATAGATGAAAGTGAGGAGCCTGGCACAAGTAAGTGGAAGCAATGTCAGGACTCAGCTAAGGGCTCTGTGGTCACCAACCTATGCTCCCAAGTTGAGAGCCCCTGTGGCAACAATTAGCCTCCTCTTACGACAAGCAGGGATTACCGTGGGCGTTATTTTACCGCCCAGTATTCGGGAGATAGTAGGTTCGAACCCCACTGTCGGCAGCCCTGAAGATGGTTTTCCGTGGTTTCTCATTTTCACTCCAGGCAAATGCTGGGGCTGTATCTTAATTAAGGCCACGGACGCTTCCGTCCCACTCCTAGCCCTTTTCTGTCCATCGTCGCCGTAAGACCTATCTGAGTCGGTGCGACGTAAAGAAACTTTCAAAAAAAAAGAATTACCGCCCCCACCCACAGGGGGAGGTACCTGAGTCCTAACGATTATTATTATTGTTATTATTATTATTATTATTATTATTATTATTATTTGGCTTTACAAGGATAAACAATGTATTATAAATATTCTTGTAACACTGTATTGTTAACAGGTAAATATTGCTTATAGGAGTCGTATTTTGCTCAATGATACAACAAAGCAATTTATTGCCTGGAATGATTATTGAGTGATATTAGTAGTGAGTGCATATTACTTGCTTCAATCGTATGTAACATAGTTTTGCATTCCTCTTCGTTTCTTAATTCTAAAACAATGCCATTGTATTTCCTTGACTGTGTTTATTCCAACCTGTCGAGGCTTCGTTTTAATCGCAGTCAGCTCTGAATCTTCACCTTAACTTCATCATAACTACGTGCTTCTTAGTAAAAACTCCTGCTGGTTCATGACATAGTGCTACATCAGCGTAACGAAGCTTTCGCGATGACTGTAAACAAAGCTCAAGGACAATCGTTGAAAGTAGCAGGGATTAATTTAGAAACACCGTGTTTCTCTCATGGTCTATTTTATGTAGATTGTCCCAAGGTTACTCAGAAGAATGTATACATCTACGCTCCGAACAGTGTGACATATAATATTATTTACCCTACGGCAATGGCTTAATGATTTTTCAATTAGAAAAGATGTAAAAAGTTAGCTAATCAAAATCAATAATTCACAATAAGTTTAATAATCCGCCTCTGTGGTGTAGTGGTTAGCTGCCACCCCTAGAGGCCCGGGTTCGATTCCCGACTCTGCTACGAAATTTGAAACATGGTACGAGGGTTGGAACGGGGTCCACTCAGCCTCGAGAGGTCAACTTAGTAGAGGGGTTTCGATTCCCACCTCAGACACCCTAGAAGTGGTTTTACGAGGTTTCCCACTTCTCCTCCAGACAAACGCCGGGAAGGTACCTAACTTCGGCCGCTTCCTTCCTCTTTTTTTTTCTATCCCTTCGAATCTTCTAATACCCCTCTTCAGCACAGCAGGTGATACCCCCTGGACGAGATTCTGGTCCTCCTTCCGAGTTGTATCACCTCCGACCCAAAGTCTCATGCTCCAGGACACTGCCCTTGAAGCGGTAGAGGTGGAATCCCTCGGTGAGTCTGAGGGAAAACCAACCCTGGACGATAAACAGATTAAGAAAGAAAGAAAGAAAGAAAGAAAGAAAGAAAGAAAGAAAGAAAGAAAGAAAAACGAATGCAATTTGGTGATAACATGTTTTATTCTACGCCACAACAGTTCACATGCATTATTTCATGAACTCAAAACTCCAACTTTCCATGGGAAACTGCTGGTTAGAAAAAGACATGCTAAATTACCTACGGATTCATCTTTTATTGATTTGTAGATAGCTTCACAGGTTTCTGGAACCATTTTTGAAACAATACATTGCGGTACCTCTACTACCAACCTGCAAACTTGGAAATTTTTCTCCAGTCACCAAACACTTATGGGGTTCCTTAGGTGAGAATTTTGTTTTGCAATATAAGTTGACGCTTTTGAAACAACAAACTGAAATGTTACATAATCCATTCTTAAGTTCTTGGCCTAGCTTTACACGTCTTCATATTTAAGTTATCTTGATCTACTCCCTTTGTACCTCTTCTTCCTACCCAATCTCTAACCCAAGCAAGATTTTTTCTTTGATTTCTTCTTTAATAACCATTACTGCACTTACAGCTGCAGCATATGCACAGAACTGTTGCGGATTCATCTTTTTACAACTGTGATAAAATATATGATACAAGCTATGACATAATGCAGTATACTGTACTCAAAATCACACATTTGATTTGATCATATTCTGTGACACAGAAAAGCTGGCCCCGCGGTGTAGGGGTAGTGTGCCTGCATCTTACCCGGAGGCCCCGGGTTCGATTTCCGGCCAGGTCAAGGAATTTTACCTGGATCTGAGGCCTGGTTCGAGGTCTATTCAGCCTACGTGATTATAATTGAGGAGCTATCTGACGGTGAGATGGTGGGCCCGGTGTAGAATTAGTTGTGCTGACCACACGATACCTCGTAATCTGCAGGCCTTCGGGCTGGGTAGCGGTCGCTTGGTAAGCCATGGCACTTCGGGGCTGTTGCGCCATGGGGTTTTCTTTTGTTTGTGGCACGGAAATGTGGCCTAAGATTGGTATTTGGATGGCACCATTTTCTTCACTTAATAATTGGCTACCGGTTGGATTTCACTTGATAGTAACCTTCATTGGAAGAGTAAATGCTCCCGGGAGATATTAAGAGTGTGTCATTCTTCAATGTAACTCTCTCCAGAGAGCCTGCAGCTTGCTACTCTACACTTTCTTCAGGGTTCGGCTGGACAGGAATTGGACCGTAACGGGAAGAATGTTGCTCCAGAAGATCTTCTTTGAGAGACGGATGTTAAGAGCATGTATAAATAATAATAATAATAATAATAATAATAATAATAATAATAATAATAATAATAATAATAATTTTCTTCAGCTTATCCCAGCTATTTCTAGGGTCGCTGGAGCCACCGAGATTCATTGTGGTTTTGGCTGGGGGTTTAAAGCCTGATGCCCTTTCTGGCAACAGGTGATTTTGAGGTAAAAATCTCAACGCAGGATCGACCGGCTTTCGAACCTCAGCCTTCCGGGGAAGAAGCCAGCAGCTAAGCCACTGAGCTGATCACGCCCTCTCAAATAATAATAATAATAATAATAATAATAATAATAATAATAATAATAATAATAATAATAATAATAATAATAATAATAATAATAATAATAATAATAGAAGCCTCCGTGGACATAAGCGCAATGAGCTCAATGTTGACTGTCTGGCGTTTGCCGATGACCTGGCCATTATATCTAATTCAATAGAAACTTCAGTGAAACAACTAAATGTTCTCAGACAACAAGCAGCAAAGGTTGGGCTACGTGTGTCTCTTGAAAAAACACAATTCATCACGAACATCGGTGAATCTCCTTGTACGTTGCATCTGGAACAGGGAGAGATCAGGAAAACCAACAGGTTTAAGTACTTGGGAGAATGGGTGGAATCTAATCTCAATGAAGGAACAGCTTTGTCAACTCGAGTTAACAGGCTTGAAATGGCCTACCAACTGACGAAGAATAGCTATAATAAAAAGTGTATCTCTCGTAATACTAAGATGAAGCACTGCCGGACAGTCATCCGCCCTGAAGCCTTATATGCTTCAGAATGTTTAACACTCAACAGGAAGGGACTTATGGAAAAACTTGAAATCCGGGAAAGAAAGATAATGAGGAATATTCTGGGGCCAGTCAAGGAAGGTGACAGTTATAGAAGACGGCCTAACCAAGAGCTCTACAAGTACTGTGAAAGAATAACGAATGTAGCAAGGAAGAGACGTCTAGCATTTTATGGGCACATCTATAGGATGCATCCGACCAGGTTGACCAACCGGATTCTCAGCTACTGGCAAACTAGGAAGACCAAGTCACCATGGTTGATAGAAGTGGATAAAGATCTACAGGAACTGGGAATAACAGAAGGAAACTTAAAGGATCGGACAACACTCAGGAAGATACTTAAACATAAGGAGTTCCAGGACAGACTACCAACGAAGAAGACTGGCGCCCTTTGGACAAAGGAGAGGAAGGAGCAACACAGCCTGAGGATGCGCAACTACTGGGCAAACATCAAAGCCCATTCAAAAATGTAATAGTTGAATGTCGTGGTCCTTAGCTGGCCTATACGGAACAAGAAGAGAAGAAGAAGCCTCCGTGGCTCAGACGGCAGCGCGTCGACCTCTCACCGCTGGATACCGTGGTCAAATCTCGGTCACTCCATGTGAGAATTGGGCTGGACAAAGCGGAGGCGGGAAAGGATTTTCTCCGGCTACTTCGGTTTTCCCTGTCATCTTTCATTCCCGCAACACTCTCCATTCTATTTCATAGCATCTATCAGTCATTAATAAAATTACTTTGGGGGTGGTGACCTCATCGTACTAATAGCCTATATATGATTCATTTATTGCACTCCTGACCCGGTCATTGACTGGAAAACAGGTTGTAGGTTTTCATTTTTAATAATAATAATAATAATAATAATAATAATAATAATAATAATAATAATAATAATAATAATAATAATAATAATAATAATAATAATAATTGTTGCTTTACCGATCTAAGTAGCGTGAGTTGTTAGTCTTCTATTTTCGAGATAGTGGGTTCTAATTTTGGCTAAGTTCGGTGGCGGTTGAAGGTATTTGAATGCGGTAAATACGTTTTATTGCCTTCTACGACGTTAAGAAACTCCTGTGGAACAATATTTAGACACACTGTCATCTCTTATATTCTGTAGGAACTGAAAATCAAACAAATAACATTATCTTCTTCGCTTTCTTCTTAATATTATTATCATTGCTGTTGCTTTATTTTAAGTGCTTAGGAACATAGTGATTAGGAGCATTGTATACTGAAACCACGAAAAGTTTTATGTAAGCTTTCTTCTTGTTCTGGTTCCATCCCTTCACGAAAAGATGGGGATCGTCATGGAATGTATTAGTTACTTAACGTCACCGTAACAATAAGTACCGGGCGAGTTGGCCGTGCGCGTAGAGGCGCGCGGCTGTGAGCTTGCATCCGGGAGATAGTAGGTTCGAATCCCACTATCGGCAGCCCTGAAAATGGTTTTCCGTGGTTTTCCATTTCCACGCCAGGCAAATGCTGGGGCTGTACCTTAATTAAGGCCACGGCCGCTTCCTTCCAACTCCTAGGCCTTTCCTATCCCATCGTCGCCATAAGACCTATCTGTGTCGGTGCGACGTAAAGCCTCTAGCAAAAAAACAACAACAACAATAAGTACATTCTTGGCTACAGTGTGATTCGGAAGCCCTAGGATATGTCTTTAATGTATTATAATAACAATAATAATATTTTTACGTCCCACCAACTACACACTTTTACGGTTTTCGGAGAAGCCAAGATGCCAGAATTTTGTCCCGCAGAAGTTCTTTAACGTGCCAGTAAATCTACAGGCACGAGGCTGACGGATTTGAGCACCTTCAAATTCCATCGGACTGAGCCAGGATCGAACCTGCCAAGTTGGGATCAGAAGGCCAGCGCCTGAACCGTCTGAGCTACTTAGCCCAGTTGGCTTTAATTAAAGAAGAGCTCCGGGATTTTCTAGTGATCTGAAACCGCGGAAAATCAAATTTTGAGTTGTCGACGGTAGTGTTTGACTTCACTCTCTCTAGAATGATAACTTACAGCTACAAAATCTATACTACGGACGCACTCATTTGGTTAAAAAAAAAAATGAAATGGCATATGGCTTTTAGTGCTGGGAGTGTCCGAAAACAAGTTCGGCTCGCCAGATGCAGGTCTTTTTACTTGACACCCGTAGGCGACCTGCGCGTCATGATGAGGATAAAATGATGATGAAGACGACACGTACACCCAGCCCCCGTGTCAGCGAAATTAACCAATTATGGTTAAAATTCCAGACCCTGCCGGGAATCGATTCCGGGACCCCTGTGACCAAAGACCAGCACGCTAACCATATAGCCATGGAGCCGGACAATTAGTAAATTAAAAAGTATTATCATAAATTATCTCATCATATTGCCCTCTATTAATACTATGGTGTGGTATATTCTGATTCTGTAGCGATAAGAATATTATGCATTATACTAGAGAGATGAAATGAACTCTCCCTTGAAGTTCATTCTCTCTACATCTCAGTGGATCTCGTTCTTCCGGTAACAGAAGTCAAGGCCGCACTCCGCTTGCTCCAGCACATACGTCTCGTTTCCTTCTTCCTCTCAGACGACATCAAGAATGCTGTTCGCCAGTAGTTGGCGCGTTGTACTCCACTTCCAGTAGTAGTAGTGCTGACTTTTTCGTTCTCATCGTCTCTATCATGGTGGCTCTCCAACTTTCAGTGGGGATATATAGCATATTTTCAGGTGTGATGTTGAAAAGGGAAAGAATACTTATTAACCCTTTCTTCATCGTGGTCCTGTCCCAAATGAGTACTTGCGGTTGCGGTAGCCTGTTCGAATACCTACTAGCACGCATGTCAGCATTCAAGTACACTACTGGATATGGCTTTATCTATTGTATTTTACGATTTACATTGTCTGTTCATAAATGCTTAATAGCTTGAAATTATTTCAGCAGTTAAGAATATGGTATGAAAATCCACAGCCTGTCTCTAGTCATTAGACAGGGTCAGGGATGGAATGAATGAAGCCCCCATCTAGAGGCGAGGACAGGAATTGTGTCGGCTGCCGAAGCCTGTCGCACTCGTCTGGGGCAATGTTTAATGACTGACACATGAAATGAAATGATACTGGAGAGTGTTTCTGGAATGAATGATGACAGGGAAAATTGGAGCACGCGAAGTAAAACCTGCCCCTCTTCCGCTTTGTCCAGCACAAATCTTACATGGAGTGACCAGGATTTGAACCTCCGAACCAAGCGGTGAGAGGCCGGCGCGCAACCGCCTGAGCCACGGAGGCTAAGAGTAAAGTATACTACTTGAAATCTAATTAAGAGAAACTCCATTTCTACACGAAATGGAAAAAGATAATAATAATAATAATAATAATAACAATAATGTTATTTGCTTTACGTACCACTAACTACTTTTACGGTTTTCAGGGACGCCGAACTGGAAATAGCTGTAAACGATAATTGATGAGTTTTTTTCATAACTAATACTAGAATTTATTTTTTCTATGTCTGAAAATGATTGATTGAAAATTGAACCATATAAGGCTCTTTGTTTTTTGTTTACTTCCTTCAGTGCAATATAATTGTGAACATAATCTGCCGTCCTCTTCCAAGTGCTCATCATCTTTGTGCTACTTATTTAATGATCCTTCTGTGGATTACTGGTACAGTGTCGTCTTTGGATTCCAAGACAATCCTACTTCATATTTTCAGTTCCGTGATTTTCTTGCAGGCTCGCAATAATCATCAATCTTCCGTGTTGTGCAAATACTAATCCACTAATTGATAAACATACTTTAAAGTTTATTTTGTCCCACAAAAGTCCTATCATGCACTGGAAGCCATAATATAAAAATATCGCTTTTAAACACCATCACATTCCACCAACCTCATTAGGGATCTTTCTTTGGAACAAAAGAACGACTGCCCGATTCCACTATTGAGATCGGCTAACCAAAAAAAAAAAAAAAAAAAAAAAAAAAAAAAAAAAAAAAAAAAGATATCTCTGGTTTTAAGTCCCACGGTTTTCGGAGACGCTGAGGCGCAGGGAAGTTTGTCTCGCAGGAGTACTTTTACGTGTTAGTAGGCCTAAATCTATTGATAAGAGGTTTGCGTATTTTGACAAATTCAAATACCACCGAACTGAGACGATCTGCCAAAAAGCTAGTGTTCTTCCATCTGAGCCATTTAGCGCTGCTAATCAACAGCACTTTCCTATTCTACTATTAGCAAATCGTTGGTAAAGTACGCTGTTGTAATAGTTCACGGCATATGCATGTGTTGCAGAACAGTATTTCCAATCATTGCAGGCGGATAGCAACCTTGTCCTAGAGGCAGTTCCAGCAAACTGAATAGTAACTGTTAGTCGGAGGAAGACAGTAAAGTCATTTTGGTTTTCAGAAAATAATTTGTGTCTTTACCTATTAAGACATGTAAAATACTATGATATCCACAAGAGATAATGTTGCAGTGGTTTCTATAACATCGAAAGTACATTTGCTGCAACCTTATTCATATTTTTCTCCTTCCTTCTGGCCTTTTTCAAAATTTCTTTGCGTCTACACTTCCTGTAGATTCATCACAGCTTTAACGTAAGATGCCCTTCCTTCTATGTTTTCTGCACCACAGAGGAATGTATTCACTTTTGTGAGTTTCTGATGTGGTTGATAGTGTGGTCTATTTTGTGTAGATGAAGAGATGTGTATTAAGACGAACACAAACACCTAGTCTCCGAGATATAGGAATTATATGTAGTTAAAATCCCCGGCGAAATTGGGAATGGAATCCGAGACTCCTTGAATCAATGATCGTGACTCTGACCACGAGGATATTAAATAATGTAGTAGCTAGTAAAATGGGAAATGATTTTGATGGCCAATAACTACGTAATCTACAATCTTCCCGGACCACCACCACCACCACCACCACCACCACCACCACCTCCTCCTCCTCCCCCTAATAATAATAATAATAATAATAATAATAATAATAATACCGTAAGAGGTGTTTGACGTTACTTAGAGTATATCTTGGTGATAAGGGACTCTGGAGTACCGAAATGTTAACCAGATGAAGGGTTACTTTAACTTGCCGCTCCACCAGAATCAAAGACCTTCTCTACACTCCCCCTACTCAGCACTCAATACTCAACGATCTTTCCTAATCGGCATCCCAACTCTCCTTAACACCATTAATAGGAGACAAAAGCTTGATATAACATCAAATAAAAGCATATTCGAGAGGGGTGTAAATAGTCTCTTATGGATAAGTTGATGTGAAATGGTTATACCGCCATCTGGACCCACGACGATTTGGCTGAACACAAGACATTCTCATGGTCTTCGATTTGGACATTTTAGTAGGCTGTGTACCTGATCTTGTTATCTTTTGTTATGTTTGTTATATTTTATGATGAAAGTTTACAATTGTTAATTAGTCTGTTGACAGTACAAGTGAAATTTGCTCAATGTATCTTGTGCTTCGTGAATTAAAAAAAATATAAATCCACACCCACGTATAAACGTTCTACAAACAACGCCAGAATCGATCCTGCAATTTTAAAATTTTAAACTTAAGAGTTGAGGTCCTAACCAACAGTCACAAATTTAAAGAGATATACTTAGATGATCATAATTATGTGTAGTTCAAGTTTGAAGAAGTATAACTAATTTTGTCACTCCTGCATTTTAATAATAAGAAACATCGTGTCTCACCAATCATCTTGCTGTTGCTACAGTAGCCTACATGTGAATACTCTCTGAAAATATGCCCAATCCTAATTGTGTGTCATTGTACAATTATTTGTTACTATGGCTGCAAAATTATCCTTTTTAAATTTTTCTATTGAAAAATGGTGGCAACCATCGCAAATATAGACTCCTAAGGTAACTATAGCCTCTGGCATGGCTGCGAATCGAATCCGGGACTCTCTGAATCAAAGATCAGCCTAAGCTACTACGTTATTTATTCTCCCATTAAAACGGAAAATGTATTTTTTTTTTTATCCTCGTTACCTACGTAATATACAATCCTTACGGACAGAGTTCTAATAAGGCATTCGAGAGCTCACAATATTTGTGAATGAACATGCTAAGATGTGGATAACGGTTCAAAGAGATACCTAACGCAAACAACATGAGTATTTACTTCTGTTAACTGTTCTCAAAACACTGGAGTTTACCAATAAGGTGTATTTTTTTTTTTTTACAATTTGCTTTACGTCGCACCGACACAGATAGGTCTCATGGCGACGATAGGATTGGATGGTCTAGAGGTGGGAAGGAAGCTACCGTGGCCTTAATTAAGGTACAGTCCCAGCATTTGCCTGGTGTGAAAAAGGGAAATCAGTAGGATGTATAAGGACATGTGATTCTATTGGCTCGAGACTGGCGTATTTGAACGCTTTCAAATATCACTGGACAGAGGCTGTATCGAGCCCGCCACTTTAGGCTTGTGTTTGAAGGTAAAAAGTAAGGCATAGAAGAAAATTTATTCCATTATTTCAAACTAAATCGTTCTGTACACACAGTTTAGGAGGAGAGACTTTGAATGGTAAGAGATGCTGAAGGAATCATTGAAGACAATGGTTTGACTCATTATGTAATGATTCAAGGTAAGAAGTGAACCAGAAGAGCCCGAATTACTTGTACGTGACATTTCATTTCAAAATGTAGCATACTACTGTATCTCTGGGATTCGAACAGTCAACGTCTAAGTGAGAAGCCAATGATGATGGTGATGATCATATTCAGCCAACCCGCTCTTCGTTGTAGTTCAGTGACTAAGGACAATGTTGATAAAATAATATTAATAAACTGTGCAAGTCGTAAAGCACAAGCGTTTATATTTCTTGTGATAAGTTGATTTTCAGGTGGTGAAACTCTCCAGGTAAATCAGGAACTTCGCCTAGAATTTGCCAGTTTATTGTTGAATATGATGAACATGTGTGACTTTTGTTAAAAATTACATTTTCCTTAATATCATAAAAAAGGGCTTCAAAATGCATATCTGTATATTCTGCTCAAGATTATTATTTGTCTTCCTCTTCTTCTTTCTTTTTCCTGTTATTTCTTCCAATTACCTGGGGTCGGCATTAGGGTGGATTAAGTCGAGTTTTATACGTAAATTGAAGGGATGAAAACCATAGCGGTATAAGTGACATTTAAAAAAATTAGTTAAGTGCAGGATGTATCCTTTCACCAGAAAATAGATACACGTGATAAGGGTAATATTCTGCGCTCTAGTGATAGGGGGTATAACTACATATAGCATCCTTTATACGAGTGTTGAGATGTTTAAATGTCTTTTTCTCTGAATGATCAAAATGCTACTTATACCGTCATGGCTTTCGTCCATTCAATTAAAATGTGTATTAAGACGATCTAAGACGCCAAGCTCTCGAGTTAGAGGAATTAACCGAATGCGGCTAAAATCCCTGTTCCGGTCGGGAATCGAACTCGGGGCGTTAAGAACAGAAGGGCACTATGTTGACCATTCAGCCAAGGAGCCTGACTTTGGCCCAAATAGGTAATTTCATATTATTATGGCACATAATAGAGTTTATTTAAATCGGCTGATGACCTTCATATTGTTCGCCTCCGTAGCGTAACGGTTAGTGTTATTAGCTGCCGTCCTCGGGGGCCCGGGTTCGATTCCAGGTACTGACAGAAACTAAAGAATAACAGGAGGGCTGGTATGTGGTTGAAATGGCACATGCAGCTCACCTCCAATGGGGGTGTGCCTGAAAAGAGCTGCACCACCTCGGGATGAGGACATGAGTTTACTTTTTACCTTCATATTCAGATCAGTCATACATACAGGGCGCTCTCAAATGATAGCATTATTTCTCAGCTTATGTCTAAAACACAAATGACGTTAGCTGACAGTAGCAGAGTTTCGCTGTAACCAGTGCAATAATAAACTACTTACCAACAGGTGTCTCGGAGCCTTCTTTTAACCTGAGCACAATTTCAGTCTGACCATCAATAAGAAATCTTGGTGGTCTATTGGCGACCGCCGTCCCCAGTAGCAGCACAAGAGCTGTCCACACCACATGATGGCACCGGAACCACTTAAGTCGCACTTTACACCACATGGCTCACAACGACAACAGCACTAACACCATCACCTTCCTCTTGCACCACATCACTCAGGTAACGTCTGCACACCTCGCCTCGCCCGCAACTAGTGGCATGTCAGCTGCGTGAAGTTCTCCAGTCTGCAAACACAAGCAAAACGTCAACTAAAACACGTGGCTGAAGTGGAGCGCAGCTAGCAAAGTGGGGGACGAGTAGCCCAGTTCTCACAGCGGGAGTGGCATTTCACAGGGGTTGCTAACTAGTACAGACCCAAAGAATTCTAATTTTCTGTGAGAGAAGAAGTTCTGGAATTCAGTACGCGACAACTGAGTTCTCTGGAATAATGCAATAAAGATGTGTGTATGTCTTCCCCTTAGTTCCGTATTCTGATAGGGGTCGGGGACGAGGTGAGATAAAATGATAAAAAGATGCTTTTACGGCCGGATGCCCTTCCTGACGCCAACCTCAACTGAGGAGCAAATGAAGATGAAATGAATGATGATAAATAAAGTTGGATAAGAAGTTGGAAGAAATCGGCTGTGGCCTATGAATAGAAACTGTCCCGCCATTTTTACTGGAAGTGAAAATGGGAAACCACAAAAAAACATTCTCAGGAGAGTCGACGGTGGAGTTCAAAACCAGTCGTCTCCCGAATGCAGAGGTTGAACATGCGCGGCCGCTCCACTCGGTAATAATGACGAAGAGTTTTCAAATGCAAAAAGTATGTAATACAGAAACATGCTATAACTCTCAAATTAGTAAACAACATAAACAAAATAACAGAGAAGATAATTAAATAATTGTTATTTTCTCTTCTCAATTTTAACGAATTAGGACTAGAAATTTAGGCGTTCTTGCACAGATATCTATAGAATTCAATTAATCATTCCAAAATACATTTTTTTTAATGTTTGGTTCATTGGACATAGATTTAAACAGGTTTAAATGTAATAAATTAGTTATTTCATTTCCGCTAAATACTAAACGTAAGAAGGTAGCTCCACGTCATTTAAATTAATAATTTACAAATGAAAATGTAATTAAATATTTAATTTCAAGCTACTTCAACTAACATACAAATATAAACTTAGTATTTTAAAGAATGAAACAGTATGATTCGAAGTTATATCGGTTTCAAAACTCAACATATTGCACAAGGTTATGTTTTATTTACTGATTTCTTCTATTCTTTTTTTACTCAGTGTGTTTCTATTTCTTCACATTCTGAAACAGTTTCCTCATTATTATTATTATTATTATTATTATTATTATTATTAATAATAATAATAATAATAATATTGGCTTTACGTCCAACTAATTACTTTTACTGTTTTCGAAGACGCTGTGGTGCCGGAATTTAGTCAGAGTTCTTTTAAGAGCCAGTAAATCTACCAACACTAGGCTGTATTTGATTATCTTCAAATACCATCGTACTGAGCCAGGCTCGAACCCGCCAAGTTGGTAGCAGAAGGTCAGTGCCTCAACCGTCTGAGCCACTCTGCCAGGCGTTCCTCGTCATCTGAGGAGTGGTTACTATCATGGTACCCAGGGCTACCGACGGTGAGATTCGAAAGCATAATCTCCTGAAATGAAAGCCCACAGCGACGCGACCCTAAACGCGCCGCCACCTAGCTCAGTCAATACATTTGTGAACCGGCTTTGGTGTTGGGGTAATGTTAGGCGATAAGGGACAGGGACATGGAGGATAAGAGAACCAGAGGGACTCGGCTTTTAATTTAAAGACATGAGGCGTGGAACTCAACGATGCCAAAGAGCAACTTTGAATTTATATCGGCGAGAACAATGTCGCATGACCAAATACATCTTATTCCCAGATATGTAAACCGCTGCGTATTTTGGAGGAGCTTATTTAATTCACAGACGTTTGCAGATTAAACGCTGAAAAGCATAACGGCCTAAAATGTAGACTAATATTATAATAACAATAATAGGTTTACGACCTCGATAGCTGCAGTCACGTAAGTGGAACCAGTATCCCGTATTCAGGAGATAGTGGCTTCGAACCCCACTGTCGGCAGGCCTGAAGATGGTTTTCCGTGGTTTCCCATTTTCACATGAGGCAAATGCTGGGGCTGTACCTTAATGAAGGCCACGGCGGCTTCCTTCCCATTCCTAGGACTTTTCCATCCCATTGTCGCCATAAGACCAATCTGTGTCGGTGCGAAGTAGCCTAAAGCAACTTGTAAAATAAATAATGATAACAATAATAGGTTTAGTTTTAAATATTTCATTTTTTCAAAGGCGTTGGAGTGTCGATATCATGTGTCGAAGGCGTTCTTTTACAAGATATTTTTTTTGCTAGTTGCTTTACGTCGCACCGACACAGATAGGTCTTATGGCGACGATGGGACAGGAAAGGGCTAGGAGTGGTAACGAAGCGGCCGTGGCCTTAATTAAGGTACAGCCCCAGCATTTGCCTGGTGTGAAAATGGGAAACCACGGAAAACCATTTTCAGGGCTGCCGACAGTGGGATTCGAACCTACTATCTCCCGAATACTGGATACTGGCCGCACTTAAGCGACTGCAGCTATCGAGCTCGGTAGATGATAATTTTGCCTTATGTTATTATCCATTCCACCCAAATAAAAAAAGTATGTATTTGGTCATGTGACCAAAGTGTTCACTCATTTTCATCAAGCATGGAGGAAGGAATTGTATTCTGCTTTCCCTTGTTGTGAACCTTACGTAACGCCAATGGAATGAGACCATCTCTGTTTCTTGGTTTTCTTATACCGTCCATTGAAATGGCAGAGTGTGAGCAAGAGGTAAAATAAAACGCCAGTTTCGAAAGTGACTTTTTTTTTCCAAACGCTATTATGGAGGCAACAGTGGAATCATGATGGGTTTAGTTAGGGATCCCTGATTTCCCCTCAACTTCGTCATTTCACTAGTTTTCGACAAAACATAATCCGTAATAGCCTCGGGCGAGTGCATCAGGTTTCACCGGGAGGTATCTTCCAGGACATCAGTGCTTACAAAGGCTTCACCAACAGACCGCTTACTTGGAAGGAATAAAATTAAAGTGATTTTATATCTGCCAGAGCAATGAGTATTGTTACTGGATTTGTAAGCTGACGGGTGTTATACTGAAAGTGTAATATCTGCAGTCTGCAGTACATTTACTATGAGGCTTAGCACAAGAGTGTACAGAAGTTTCTTGAGAAACTGAAACACACGTTTATTCGATCCTTTATGTACTTCGATTACGTTTTTTTTCAAAGGCTGTTTAAGAGTTACAAATTACTTATCACGAGCCCTATTTTCGTCATGATTCATCAGAACGACATTGCAGGTTCATTGTTCCGCATAATAAAATTTACTCGTGTGATTTTTTTTCTTCATCTTACTCTTGCATAAAGCTCCTGCGCGGTAGAGTCTGTACAACAAGTTAATTATAACCTGAACTAAAATGTAATTATCTTGTAATTACGTAGATAAAATTGGCAAAGAAGGTCTACATGTTTCAAATGAAGGGTTTAGAAGTCGTACTTGCATTCAATATTGTAACCGAGTGTGTTAAGACAATTTCAATGGGACGTTTTATCCTACGGAAATCCGAATTCCAAAAATGCCAGATATATCCTTTATACAAGTGTTGAGATGTTTTATTATTTCGAATTCCAATTTCGTACCCCATTCTCAGCCCACAATAATTACAGTTGTTCATAAAAATACCAATCGTGATTCGAAGATAAATAATAATCTAAACTTAGTGAAATTCGAGGAGACTCATTTTGCTTAGACATTGAACGTGTACGTTAAAATTCTAAATAGGGATGTATTCTTGGAGAAGGAAACTGAACAGGAAATAAAAGAGATAGAACTGTGAGGTTATCACTGACCTGACTCACGCCGAGAAAGAAACCACAGTTAGAGGAATTAACTCCAGTACCTACTCACTCAGACATGACGACCAACAGCCACCTGGAAAGTTCGTGTCATTCTTGATTGAATTTCTGTCACTAACGGGTATTAAACGACATGAGCAGTGCCACCTTTCCTTCAACACACCACAGCTTTCTGAATTGGTACTGTAGATACAGTAGATATCTAGCAATCTAGTTCTCTACGTGGAGTTGACAGTCGACTACCACTTTTGAAAACTCATCGAGTGTTAAGAAGGTAACGTTGCTATTAGTAACAAATTAATTTAATGTTTATACTAACTCAGTCTCTTACACGTAGGCAGTAATTCGGTTCTACTTTGATCCTTACCTGCAGGCTGAAATGGGTGAGGAATTGCCTGTGATGACATGTAGAGAATCTGGTCAAGATCGTCAGTCATTTTCCTATCTGTTCTTGAAGTAGCAATAAGACAGGTTTCCGGCGACGCTTATGAATGGGTAACAATGGGCTAGGTAGTGGTCGTAGCCTTAATTCAGGAGCAGACCAAGCATTTGCCTGACGTGGAAATGGAAAGCCAGTCAAAATCATCCTCAGGGCTGCTGACGATTAGATTCAAGCCAGTACTTCCCGAATGCAAGTTTATAGCTGAACAACACGTAACACGAAGCAATTCCTTCAAGCAACCGCTGAGGAATTCAGTACGCTGATCGTGTGACATTCTGATATCTGCAGGGCACCTGGCCTATCAGCGGACTCATGGCCATACTAGGGTGTACGGAGTTTACTTTCTTTTAAAAAATTAGATATTGGGTGTGTACTATCCTTTGTATTTCGATTAGTCATATTCTACTCTAGTGAGTAATACAGTCGTGTACATACTGTTTCATGTAGTGTACTAAATGATCAATAGCGTTATAGTAATCCCAACATGATCCGTACGTCTTTCATTCGCATATTTTGACACCCCTCACGCACAAGTCCCCACACCGGAATTACAGACTACTAGAGCATGTCGCTGAGTTCCGCACGTAGGGTGTCTTTTGTCCAGAGAAGAAAATGACTCACTGTCTGCACTTCTTCCGTTGTCCGTTCAGTCCGAAGTTTAATTGGTGCTCTTCAAGCTCAGTTTAACTGAGTGTCTAAACACTGCTTACATCTTTCAATATGGGGGTTAATTTACATACCGATAACCGATTCCCACCCTATTACAAACAACATACTCATAGAGAAACTTTGAGAATATTACTTAGTTCTTTCCACTAGGTCGATTCAATGGTGTATTTTACTTTTTGACTAATGTCTATTGCATACTTAACTAACATTCCAAAAGAGTCGAATTTAGTGCTCATTATTTCCTTCCAGTCATCGATCCAGAAACATTTTAAGATTAAGAGAACTCGACTAAGCATACATTTTCTTTTGAGTGGAGGTGATTTTTGTATGTCTAATTCGCACTAACTGTGAACCATTTACAGGAAATGAAGTAGATAATTAATTTAAATAACGGAATTTTCATTAATTTCATTTATTTATTTATTTTTATAGCAATTCAATTATAGAACAAAGTGTGAATTTTTCAGTAGCTTTGCTGTCTGAAATCTGAACCCAGTGGATACTAGGGTGAAATTTTAACCTCAAATTCCACGTGGTATCAGAATAGATATACGTCCAAAACCCAAAATGAGCAAGAGTGCTTCCATCAGTGGCGTGCGGTGAACATATTCATTACCCCAGGTACAATTTTTAAAAAAATATATAAACAATTGTAGCCCCACTACACTCTCTAAAGTCAACATTACCATTTTATAAGGCTGCATTTTTCGTGGAAAGGTCTACGTGAGAAAGATCTTATAAGAATATTTTCAACCACACGCTCGCACATACTTCCAAATTGATATTCGCAGCAGTGACGACATCATCATAACTTAATCTATAGCAGATTTTAAACAATGTACTTACAGTTTCATCCGGTGACGCTTCGTGATAGTGCAGTCATGGTTTTCACAAAATACACTGGGAGTATTTGTTTTTTACTTAAAAAGCCAAATCTAAACTAATCAGCAAAATTTAACTGGTATTTTACTGTCGTTTTATAGTTTCACTCACATACTGAGTGTACATGTATCAACAACAAACAAGGGAAAATATTTGTCACGACGTACAACACACGTTATATTCATGAAGAATACCACAGAACTCGCGAAACCTTCACCTATAATCCTAGAGGAGCACTTCAAAAATTCACTATATATCACCATCGCAGACAACCTCTTCTTCATCTTCTTCTACCGCTTTTTCCACATCTATGGGGTCGCGGGTGTGAACTGTGTCGCACATGTGGATATGGCCTTGTTTTTTTTTTTTTTTTGCTTTACGTCGCACCGACACAGATATGTCTTACGGCGACGATGGGACGGGAAAGGCCTAGGAATTGGAAGGAAGTGGCCGTGGCCTTAATTAAGGTACAGCCCCAGCATTTGCCTGGTGTGAAAATGGGAAACCACGGAAAACCATCTTCAGGGCTGCCGACAGTGGGGCTCGAACCCACTATCTCCCGATTACTGGACACTGGCTGCACTTAAGCGACTGCAGCTATCGAGCTCGGTTGGCCTTGTTTTACGGCCGGATACCCTTCCTGACGCCAACTTTATATGGAAGAATGTAATCACTATTGCCTGTTTCTGTGGTGGTTGGTAGTGTTACGAAGAGTGAATATGATGAAGAAAGTGTTGGAACAAACATATACATCCAACCCCCGAGCCAAAAGAATTATTCAAACACGATTAAAATCTCCGACCTGGCCGGGAATCGAAGGCCTCAACGCTGACCATTCAGGCAATGAATCGGACTACACCATAATAGACAACCATTCGCGCTTAACTCTGTGTTCATGCTGGACAACCTAAATATTTTTCTGCGGCTATCAGAACATATACTACTCTACACGTGCGATCAATGAATTGCTCGAAAAAACTGTATACATGCCGAAACCCAAGACAAATATATTCTTCTGTACTACAATTGATATCATATAATGGCTCTATTTTTATTAGCAACATGATGTGCAAGTGGCTATAGTGTTACGATGTTATTTTTCTTGCAGTCTCCAATGTGTGGCGCTGAAGACTTCGAGTCTAAGGTAGCTGGCCTGTCGCCGTAAATTGCTATCGGGGGAGGGGGCACAGCTCGAGGAAGCCTCAAGTGCATGCGTCACTCAAGCGACCTTAAATTTCGCTGGCAAGGAAACCCAGCTCGCTGGAGCTGAACTGCGGTAGTGCGAGCGGATTGGCTTACATGTTCGCAATTTGTTAAACATTATAAAAAGCGTTCTAAGGAATAGTCAGAAAATATTAATACAAAGCAGCGCTGGGGTAGATGGGGTTCAGTGCCCGCCACTGGTTCCATTGGTCTCAGATATAAGCTGAAGAAAGACATTTTTAGATAATATTGTTTACCAGATCAATGTACTTGTGTGCGTGTGAAACCAGTACGATATCTTATCTTGTGTCTCTAGTCTTGTTCCTAACTGAAGTTGCGTCATGGAATACCTGGCCCGGTGACGATTTGGTCCATATTTTAGCGCTCCGATACGAACAGAGGTATTCCAGATGGTTAAAAATATTTGGAACATGCTTCATCATTAATCCCATGTACTTGGTATGTTTCAAGTATGTATAATAATAATAATAATAATAATAATAATAATAATAATAATAATAATAATAATAATAATAATAATAATAATAATAATAATAATAATAATAAATGTCCGGCTCCATGGCTAAATGGTTAGCGTGGTGGCCTTTGGTCACAGGGGTCCCGGGTTCGATTCCCGGCAGGGTCGGGAATTTTAACCATCATTGATTAATTTCCCTGGCACGGGGGCTGGGTGTACGTGTTGTCTTCATCGTTATTTCATCCTCAGCACGACGCGCAGGTCGCCTACGAGTGTCAAATCAAAAGACCTGCACCTGGCGAGCCAAACCCGTCCTGGGATCTCCCGGCACTAAGAGCTACGCCATTTAATTTTTCATAATAATAATAATAATAATAATAATAATAATAATAATAATAATAATAATAATAATAATAATAATAATTTTATATCTCCTACTATTGGCGAATGGCCTCCGGGAAGGCCTTGTGCAGGTCTTTAGAGTTGACGCCCTATAGACGACCTGCGCGTCTGTGAAAAGGGTTGCTCTACTTAAGATGAATTCAAATGCTGAAGACGACACAAATACCCAGCCCCGAGCAAAAGGAATTAATTCCTGAAAGTAAAAGTCCCCGATCCGGCCGGGAATCGAACGCGGGACCCTCGGAACAAAGGCCAGCATGCTAACAATTTAGCCACGGAGCCTGACCCTTTAACTAATGTAAGTCTTAAGAGATGCAGGAATGCTGAGAATTAACATCTGTCATTGAATTTGCTGATATGTGTCTCTCAGATTTAAGAATCCTGATATGAAAATAGATTGATCAGGTCAGGGAAGTGTGCGAGTTGTTATCGTGTCAGTAAAAGTACGGAAGAGTGTAATTGATTTGAGTCTAGAACTCGAAAGGAAGAGCAGAACTTGAAAGAAAGCAACAAGTTAGTGTGAGATAATTTTATAAAAAAATAGGGACATTTTATAATCGACATGTACGTGCCAGGATATGAAGCTGAAATCAGTTGCCATTAATGTTTGAGCTGTGGCAGTGGATGGTATTTTCCAACACTGGAAGTGGGGAGGAAATAATGATAACAAGAAACAATTCCTCTGCCTGCCCTGTGGTAAAGTAATTGATAATTTGCTTTCAGCTAAAGGTAATGCATACAGCAATTTTTCATTAGAAATAGGTGTTTTTGTAGAAATTCCTGTGCGGCATTTCCCAGAACAGGTTGACTCCTTGTTACCGCCGTAGAATGTTTCGCGATGAGCTCAGCTCATTTAATATGGATTTTATAAATAAGGAAGTAAGTTCTTGTCTGGTGATGCTCCAGATTGCAAATTACTATGACTTGCGGTTGCATTAGTTCAAGTAGCGTGTCTGGCCATCGCCATAGTGAAAGAAATTAAAGAAAATTGAGATTTGGAATAGAGGAATTAAAAAGTTTATAATAATGTACTTTCGGTCACAGGAAACCCAGCTTATGGAGTAGAAACTGACGTATAGTTATTTATGTATCACATCCATCTGTTAAGTCATCAGCTCGGAGGCAGGTTGAATCCTCAGATAGCTCCACCAAAATTTACAATTATAAGGAAACCGCAAAAGCCGATGATGGTACCAAACTGAAGCTTACAAGGCATTGGGAAGAGTGAGGAGGTTTGACATTGCTTTCTTCACTGGGCCAGAAAGTGGTATTGCACTACGACTGGCCGTATGAGTAGCACCTTTCGTAATATCCAGATGCACTGGTTGTGCTCCAGTACAATAACTCACGAGGGGAATCCGCCAAGTGTAACAACCAGATTTTCCAGAAACTTCTCTCAGCGGAAGAGGGGTCGAAATTAACAAACACATGTTTCGGCTTATCCGTAGACACTCGACCGTTTCCGAGAAAATGGGGCTGTACCTTAATTAAGGCCACGACCGCTTCTTTCCCACTCGTAGGCCTTTTCTATCCCACCGTCGCCATAAGACCTAGCTGTGTCGGTCTGACGTAAAACATATTGTACGAGTAAAAGAAACTCCAATGGAATATAGAATGAGTCCGTGAAAGATTTACGTACCTACGTGGTACATGCAGAGCCTCTTATAAACCCAGACCGAGCGCACGGTGTTTGCACTCTGCGCTACAGCAGCTGCCTGGGCCCAACTTACGTCGCGCGCGGCCGCGCTCCTTTAAGCGTCTATGCAATCTTATATGAAATCTTACCTTATAAAAGATGCTGGAAGTGTCATCCTTCATAATGTCGGACTTCATAAACACCCTTAGGATTTTCAGCACACCAATAGCGAGAGTTATGACTGTTCACACGGCCACTAAGATGAAACCAGGCCTCATCCGAAAAGGAGACAAGCTGTGGGTCGTATAAACGATCATTCAATGCAAGCTCATAGCCACGTGTCCCTAACAGCACGGCCAACTCGCCCGGTCATATATTTTCTGATATTGCTGGTACGTAACACACTGACTCATCATAGTATTCTAGCTATTCGATTCCTACTCTGACGTGCTGTTTTGAATGAGCAGTGGGCAATCTTAAGGCAGAGGCTCACTTAGTAGTAACAGTAGTAGTAGTAGTAGTAGTATTAGTATGACCTGGTCTAGAATTACAATTTAGGCCTATTTCAAATTATAGTACCAAAATTCACTAAATAACTCAACCCAGAAAAGAGCCATTTTTTAAGAAAACCTTCTTCCTTTTCACTTTTATTAGATTTTACATTCATTTAATTCCAAATTAGCAGTGAAGAGGGGGTTTCTCCTCTGGCTTGGAGGAAAAATTTGCCTCCAAGTCAGATTTTTCCGCCGCCAGCGTGGTGAATTGAGGTTTTTCAACCCATCGGGTACTCCTAGGAAACAGATTAGTAACTGGGCATAGATTTTGCCCTGGGAATCTCCACTATAGGACCCCCCAGCGCCAAAAACAGACGAAGAGTGTTCACGGATCACGGCTGTCTGCGGCTTGGTCATTCCAGCTCTGGAACTTTGGACTGTTAGATCAGCAGCGTAGTATTGCTCGTTAAAAGTGAGAAAATGTGTGGTTTTTCATTTGATCCAGCATTTCATATGAAAGCATTGCTTTTAATCCTGCCTTTCCTACCGATGTCATTGCAATGACCTATGTTCATTTCAGTTGGGAAAAACCACTAAGACAGTCTTTCTGAGGATATAAAAAGACAGGTGGAGGGTGAGTGTCTGACAATATAATGAAAACTCCCCTACCTGATTGTGACTGATGGTAGGCAAGCGGGCCTACCATTACAATGAAAATTCCCTAACCCAGTCTTCATATGAGAAAAGACGTTTGGTGACTTCCCCGTCGCGTTTCTAGGGTAGCGTTAAGAGCTATGCAATTTAATAAGTTACAATCTTCCTCACAACGTGTTCACTACCTAACCTAGAATTCTGTGTACAATGTAGAATTCCGTATCGAAGCACGGGTACATCAGCTAGTTTAATAATATAATAACACACGCTTTTACAGAAAATATAAATCATGATTAATCCAAAGCCTTACCTCATGAAGAGAACTAGATAACACCCGAGGATGGGTATCAAGAACGAAGTGGCTTTCATTTTAAATCCTTTTTAAGCACATAGGTTTCAAAAACTTCTCATTTTACAGTAATTTGCTTTCGGTTGCAGACACCTAACAAAACAACCTATTAAATAGAGTAACCACACTGTATCTTTGAATTGTACCGAACGAGAGGCTACGCGGTAAGTCACGTAGATGTCAGCGGGTTTGTGCCCCACTGTCGGCAGCTCTGAAGATGGTTTCCGCGGTTTCCCATTTTCACAACAGGCAAATGCTCAGGTTGTAACTTAATTAAGGCCACGGTCGTATCCATCCGATTCTTAACCCTTTCCAATTCCATAGTCGCCATACGACCTACTTGCGTCGGTGCGACATAAAACAAATTGTGCAAAGAAAAGGAGGCATTTGAAATTATGAACGTCAACAATTTAGAAAAAAAATGTATTCTTCTCAATTTTATTTGTTCATAATAATAATAATAATAATAATAATAATAATAATAATAATAGACTGGCGTGTGATTTCCGGAGTGGCCTGGTGCAGGTTTTTCGAGTTGACTCCTTCCAGGCAACCTGTCCATCTGTGAGGATGGGGCCATGTATGTGTATGTTCAGTCTTCAGCCCTAAGGCTGGTTGGATCCTAAACAGCTCTGCCATCAGCTGTCAGATGGCCTAGGCATCGCTGAAGAGGCGTACTAGGGAAATGAGGAGTGAGGTAGTTTCCCGTTGATTTCCTCACCGAGCCAGAAGTTGCTATTACATATCAGTCTGCCAAACTCACTGAAATGCATGCACCAACCAACCCTATGAGCAACATTTTCACACTATTCACAGCAGGGACTGGCTGCAGAAGGAATGGCATTACTAGCATCGCTCATACCTCAGTCACTTTCATATCGTCAAAGCCAAGGATAAGGCAGAGACAGAAAAATGAAAGTAACAACATTGCTCTAGCCCATACCAGAAGACACAGTGCACTGTAAACACGAGGTCCTGCCAGCAAAGGCATGATGGGGCCATACGTAGGATGAATTCTAATGCTGGAGACGGCATACATACCCAGACCCCGAGCCATCTAAAGTAACCAATTAAGGTTAAAATCCATGACCCACCGTGAATCAAACCCGCGACCCTTTGCAACAAAGTCCAGCACGCTAACCATTTAGCCATGGAGCCAGCAATAATAATAATCCTGAGGAAAATTCTCGGCCCCCGAAAAACAGAAGATGGATATAGACTGAGGTCACGCAAAGAGACAGAAGAGCATTCCAACAATGCAGCAGACATCCGCAAAAGACGTCTGAAATTCTATGGGCACGTCCACAGATTGCCGGCAAGTAGACTGACACACAAGATTCTCACTTACATAGAACATCTAAAAATATTCCATGGGTACTAGAAGTGAAGAAGGATCTGGAAAAAGCCCAGATAAACCCAAATGACACCGCGGACAGAAACCTTTATAGGAAAAAATTAATGGATGGAAAGTGCAACCAGAGAACGAAGTGAAAAAGAAGACTGGAGCAAAGTGGACAGAAGAACGAAAAAGGATCCACGGAGAAAGGATGAGAGCTGTTTGGCAACTCAGAAAACAGAATCGTTAGAGCTTTGCGTGATCCATTGGGTCCATACGCACATAATAATAATAATAATAATAATAATAATAATAATAATAATAATAATAATAATAATAATAATAATAATAATAATAATAATAATAGTTTGAGGCTATATAAAGAGAGAGTGTGTGTTTGTGTATAGGGAGTGGGTAATCTCAGAAACTACTGGATCTAGTTTGAAATTTCTTTCACCATTTGAAAGACAATATCATTCCGTGTATCATCCATGTATATCAAAGGCTACCCTTGGGAACCGTGAATTGTGCCATTTGACATATTAACATATATTGCCGTAACAATGGCAACATCAGCTCAAGTGTTTTAGAATACAGGCATGGTGTTCGAAGTAGGCATGTGCGTGATTGTAGACAAAGCCAGTGAAAGATTCGTTTAAACATTTTAAACTTATAGCTAGCGTTAATCTGCTGATATGTCCGGCTCCATAGCTAAATGGTCAGCGTGCTGGCCTTTGGTCACAGGGGTCCCGGGTTCGATTCCTGGCAGGGTCAGGAATTTTAACCATCATTGGTTAAATTCGCTGGCACGGGGGCTGGGTGTATATGTCGTCTTCATCACCATTTCATCCTCATCACGACGCGCAGGTCGCCTACGGGAGTCAAATCAAAAGACCTGCACCTGGCCAGCCGAGCTTGTCCTCGGACACTCCCGGCACTGAAAGCCATACGCCATTTCATTTCATTTCATTTCATTTCATTTCATCTTCTGATATACTCTTATGGTTACTGGATCCACATTTTCATACTATTATTTGCATAATGCCTGCGAAAAGCACCGAAGTGTTACTTTCGCTGTTTACAAGGACGAGAAATAGAAGGAATATCCTCAACAAAGTCTAGTCTTAACCAAAGCCATGGTCCTCTTTCTGTAATATCAAATAGCATGCTATATCAAACACCATCACAGTGAAAAAAACTTCAGTAAAATATATAAATTCCTCCTGTAGAAGTAATGCACATCTCTACTTAGTATAAAACAAAATCCTCAGTTCTGTCTGTCTGTCTGTCTGTCTGTCTGTCTGTCTGTCTGTCTGTCTGTCTGTCTGTCTGTCTGTCTGTCTATCTATCTGGGCTAATCTCCAGGACCACTGGATGGAATTTGATGCTTTTTTCGAGAAAGGTTCATGTATAGAAACATTCATCTATAACCAAAGGAAACTGAGCAGTAACGATTTCGGTGAACCAAGTCGAAGAAAAACCGGCCGTTCGTGCGCCTCTAGCCTCTCACAATACAATGACGGTAAGAATTGTTCAGCATAAAATGTTCTACAGAAAAGTCCTCGACAGCATATATCTTTAACACATAGGCCACTATAAGTGCTTTATGTTACAGTAACGGTTCTAATGTAGCAAGTCGAAGGAAAAAACAGTCGTCCACCTTTTTAGCTTACGCTGAGTTACCTGAGGTACTGTGCATTCAGTTCCGTTTCATTTTCGTTGAACAGCCAGAAAACGAACTCGAGCCAATCAAGCAGGAAGCTTTCATGTTTCTATCTACAATTCTGTAGAAAATGCCCGCAGTTGCGGTCTTCTTTTGCGTTTCTCGCATTTTATGAGCAATGATTCGAGTGAATTTTTGAATATTGTCTTGAGGATGATAATATTTGCAATTCAGGCGATTGTTCGGTTAAAATGTACTTTCCCGTTAAAGAAAAGAGATAATGAAAATACATTTTGCATAAAATCAATAGTCGAAACAGGGAAGAATTGCTTAAGTTCTGAGTGTTTTTACCGGGATTCGATAACCTCTAAACAAGATTCATTATTGCAGTCATTTTGCCGAGAGGATATTTTACAGAATGAAATTCAATACTATTTCAAATTCCCACAGAGGATTTTAAGCTCTGGTTTAAAATAATAACGACTAGAGAAAATGAGTTAAGGTATTTGTATCTTCAGTTTCCTTTCTTTATCTCTCTCTGGATACAATGCTCAATGGATACACTCACGGAGATGAAAATAGAAAAAAATGCCTATCAATTTCACTCACACTAATTTCTCCCATTTATTTCACACTTTGTCCCTAAACCACTTCCGTTCTAAGAACTGCAGCCTCCTTTCTCACTTATTTCGCTGTTTTATGCTTCTGCTAAAAACCAATAATGCAGTAATGTGACCGCAGGAGAAACTACTCGAGAAAACAAATGTTTGTTCCTAGATCTGGCGTACTGAACGTGTTGTGGGGCTGTGTGACACTAAACTAGTTTCATGATTACATACCAACAAAGGATAGTGATTCGGATGGCACTGTTTGTATTTCATTTCTGGGCGTTAAAAAATGGTTCTCTAGTTAGGCTCTCTCGACTTTCCATAGTGAAAGGAGCCTCTCAATCATGTTTCAGTTGCCATAATGATCATCTCACTAGAAAATCAGCATATGGGTCGAGTAGTTTCTTTGTAGCTAGGGTCCGGCTCCATAGCTAAATGGTTAGCGTACTAGTCTTTGGTCACAGGGGTCCCGGGTTCGATTCCTGGCAGGGTCGGGAATTTTAACCACCATCGGCTGATTTCGCTGACACGGGAACTGGGTGTATGTGTCGTCTTCATCATCATTTCACCCTCATCACGACGCGCAGGTCACCTCCGGGTGTCAAATCAAAAGACTTGCACCTGTCCTCGGACACTCCCGGTACTAAATGCCATACGCCATTTAATTTTTTAGTAGCTAAGATCTATCGTTGCGTTCCTCTAACTACTTTTTCACCATTTTCGGAGTCGAGGTACTACAATTTTATCTCGCAAGAGTTCTTTAACGTGCCGGGAATCTACCGATACGATGCTGGCATATTTGAGCACCTTTAAATATCATCGGACTGAATCAGAGTCGACCCCTTCAACTTGGACTCAGAAAGCCAGCGTTCTGCCGTCTGAGCCACTTAACATGATTTAACTACCACACAGTGAAAATCCACAGCCTCTTTCCAGCCATCTGACCGGCTCAGGAATGGAATGAATGAAGCCCCATCTAGCGGCGAGGATAGGAAATGTGCCGGCTGTTGAAGCCTGTCGCACTCCTCTGGGGCAATGCTAAATGACTGATGGATGAAATGAAATGTTAATGGAGAGTGTTGCTGGAATTAAAGATGACAGGGAAAACCGAAGTATCCGGTGAAAAACCTGCCTGCCTCAGCTTTGTCCAGCACAAATCTCACACAGAGTGACGGGGATTTGAACCACGGTATCCAGCCGTGAGAGGCCGGCTCGCTGCCGCCTGAGCCACGGAGGCTTTACCACACAGTATATGCTGTTATTATTATTATTATTATTATTATTATTATTATTATTATTATTATTATTATTATTATTATTATTATTATTAAGCACGTGTTGGTGATAAGAACGGTAGGGATAGCCCAAGGTATGCATTTCTGCTATTGGCTTTACGTCGCACCGACACAGATATGTCCTTATGGCGACGATGGGGCAGGAAAGGGCTAGGACTGGGAAGGAAGCGGCCGTAGCCTTAATTAAGGTTCAACCCCAGCATTTGCCTGGTGTGAGAATGGAAAACCATCTTCAGGGCTGCCGACAGTGGGGTTCGAACCTACTATATGAAGAAAAGCAGATTATAGTAGTAGAATACAGTAGTTACGTAGAAATGTTCTCTAGGATAGAGTGGCATGGAGGATTGCATCAACCCAGTTTATGGACTAATGGCCCAAACAAATTATTATTATTATTGTTATATCTTCTACTACCTTATCCTTATCCTATCTACCACAAAAACAGCATAGGTGGACTTGAGTGGCGCAACAGCCCATTCGGGCCTTGACCTTCCAAGATGACTGCTGCCCATCTAGATACAGGAGTTCATGTGGTCGGCGTGATGGCATCCTCAGCCATATCAGCTGGATAGGCTGGAATTCGAACCTGGAGCCTCCAAGTAAGAGACGGACACGTTACCCCTACGCCATGTCTACAGGGATTTTAAAAGGTGTTCTCTTCTTCAATTAAATGTCCGGCTCCATGACTAAATTGTTAGCGTGCTGGCCTTTGGTCGCCGCCCCCGTGGTGTAGGGGTAGCGTGTCTGCCTCTCACCCGGAGGCCCCGGGTTCGATTCCCGGCCAGGTCAGGGATTTTTACCTGGACCTGAGGGCTGGTTCGAGGTCCACTCAATCTTCGTGATTAGAATTGAGGAGCTATCTGACGGCGAGATAGCGGCCCCGGTCTCGAAAACCAAGAATAACGGCCGAGAGGATTCGTCGTGCTGACCACACGACACCTCGCAATCTGCAGGCCTTCGGGCTGAGCAGCGGTCGCTTGGCAGGCCAAGGCCCTTCAAGGGCTGTAGTGCCATGGGGTTCGATTCCCGGCATCATTGATTTCAGCATTCCGCGCATTGATTTGTCTTCCTTGAAAAGTCAGTGGCAGTCACCATATCCAAAATCACTATCTTTCTTTAATTATTTCCTTCATCCTTCTCTTCTCCAATTAACTATCTTCCTATCATTCTTTATAGGTCTCGATCTAGCACTACACAGTGAGGCAAGTATTCAGATATATTAGTTATATGCCAATAATTCGTAGCTTTTATTATTTCACATTGACTGGACAGTTTGGTTCCTTCCAAAGATATCAATACAGACTTTATTTTATCGTAGAGTGCGTAATTAAGATAATATTTCCCACGATATCATTTTAATTTTGGTGAACGCAAGATAGTACACTTATTGGACAACAACGAAGGATATTTAATTAGGTCAACGTTCTGAGGAATGGAGTACGCCACTCGAACTGAACAGCTCCTTCCTCGCTCCAGTTCTCAGAGATTATATTGACTACTCTTAATCAAATATAGTTTTCCAAAAAGCAATAGTTCTCGCAAAATGACCAACACTGTATTCAGACATACGAGTTCTCAGTTCCTTGCAAGCGAAAAATAGAAATAATGTTATTCGCCTTGATTTCAGCATTCCGCGCATTGAGTTGTCTTCCTTGAAAAGTCAGTGGCAGTCACCATCTCCAAAATCAATATCTTTCTATCTTTCTTCATTTATTTATTTCCTTCATCCTTCTCTTCTTAGATAATAATAATAATAATAATAATAATAATAATAATAATAATAATAATAATCGTATGGCCTCAGCTACCGTGTGCAGACATTTCGATTTGACGCCATCTGGCTGTCTGCTCGTCAATTTCGACGTTCCGTTTTACTCTAGGTCCGCTAGTGGCAGACAGTAAACCGGATCTCTCTTGGGGGTCTATGGCTGAGATTTAATTAATTTTGTTGGGTAAATACCAAATGTATCACCAGAGATATTTTACATGCCGACATCGTACGACATGGAGTGTCGAATGTACTTTTTTCCGCCCTTCAAAAATCCGACTACCTCCGCCGGGTTTGAACCCGCTATCTTGGGATCCGGAGGCCGACACTCTACCACCGATCCACAGAGGCATTTAACTATCGGTAATGGGCAATGAAGCAGTGCTGATAATCCAGTTTCCAATACGGAAAGTGATATCATGCTATTATCATTGCTTTGGAAATCAACATAAATTGTTCACCACTCCTCATTTAGCTACCTGATAATCTTCACGCAAATGTTCTCGAGTGAGTCTCTTTGTAAATAGAAGTCATTCAAATCCCTAGGTTAATACAAATTATTTTTTTCGTCAAAAATGATTTTCAGGAAAATACCTTTCCTTATCTTTAAAAAATGAGAGACTGAAATGAAAGTAGAACTCGCTTTCTACAGAATCATTAACCTTTATATTTAACTACATCATCATCTTGAGACGCAGAGGATATCCGCAATAGAGCAATATGATTCCTAGATTATTTGTTCAAGCGTATACAAGTCATAACTTCTTACTTGACACGCGAAATTCTCAGATGGTCACGTTTAGAATCTCACTGGTGATTTGTAAGATCATTTGTAAGACCATTAAAAGCAGTTAACTATGGCTGAAGAAAAGAAATAGCTAGAAGCAGGAGGCTGATGACGCAAACTTGCGACCGTTCCACCTCCGATACGGAACAAAAGAGTGCATGTGCCGGACTTGGAACCCAGTACTGCTTAACACAAATGAAACGTGCTCACGTCAATCGAACCTCGGACGCTATATGATAGCTCTTAAGACACGCAGGGACAACTAATATAGCGTATTGCCGTATATAATGGCTCACAATAAGGAGATTATTTGCTGTCTGTAAAGATATAAAACGAAGTGGCCATAAAACTTGTGATGCATAATGTTATCAGGTGAGGGTAAAATAAATACATCACTTATTTCAGGGAATATATTCCACTAAACTTCTCTCTCGCGTATTTCTCTACCAACCAACTGACACGTTTTCTTCCTTGAATATGAATTTAATATCACATAATAGTTTTTATTAGACCCTGTGCTAAATTTGTTCATTAATATTATTTTCTGTAAATATATTATGAAAAAGGAATAGGTTTAGATAACTCTGTATACATTCTGAAATAGTACTTATTCCGGTATAATTTGCATAATTGTAATAATTTTGAGATGACGGGTAAATATAAATTGTTTTAATACTGTATATCTGACAAACCGACCGCAAGACTTTGACTTCTGTAATATTTTCTGTTAATATTATTTTTAATAATTTTCATGTCATATTTTGATATAATTAATTAATTTGGAAACAGGACTACTGGGTAGACATATATACATAATGTAAAATAAATAAATAAATAAATAAATAAATAAATAAATAAATAAATAAATAAATAAATAAATAAATAAATAAATAAATAAATAAATAAATAAATAATTAAATAAATAAATAAATAAATCTGCAGTATTCTGTATTGTGATTTCGTGCGAACACAACTTCAAATGTATCCTTATTCCAGTCCTCGCCAATTGTTCACCGGGAACATCCATCACAGACCTTAATACGTTAATACTTTCACCAGATCGTGTTTTCTCGTCCATCACTCGAAAAGAGGAGCATTGGTTGGGCTGACTACAAAGACCTGAACGAGACAAGATTTTTAAACTAAAAATAAAATGGGTTGGACAAAGAACTGGCAGAGAGGTGATCGTGTCCCTTCAGAAACGTATTATCCTTGAACTCGCATGAAATAGAAAATGGGAAGCCATGAAAAGTCGGGAACGGTATACTGTAGGGTTCGAACACACGCATCAATCGTGCCCTGCATGGTTTGCACCACGAACACTAAAATCTAATGCATTGCACTAAGCTGGTCGACATTATTATTATTATTATTATTATTATTATTATTATTATTATTATTATTATTATTATTATTATTATTTGCTAGCGGCTTTACGTCGCACCGACACAGATAGGTCTTATGGCGATGATGGGATAGGAAAGGCCTAGGAGTTGGAACGAAGCGGCCGTGGCCTTAATTAAGGTACAGCCCCAGCATTTGCCTGGTGTGAAAATGGGAAACCACGGAAAACCATCTTCAGGGCTGCCGATAGTGGGATTCGAACCTACTATTATTATTATTATTATTATTATTATTATTATTATTATTATTATTATTATTATTATTATTATTATTATTATTCCTATTATTGTTACGGGGACACCGTGGTTTACAGAGGTGAAAGAAGGTGCGGGCATGAATGGGTGGATATACAAAAGTCGAAATATTAATTTAAAAATTTAAACAATTTGAGCTATATTTCTCTTCCTTTTTAAAAAAACCTTAC
Source organism: Anabrus simplex (assembly GCF_040414725.1). Classification (NCBI taxonomy): domain Eukaryota; kingdom Metazoa; phylum Arthropoda; class Insecta; order Orthoptera; family Tettigoniidae; genus Anabrus; species Anabrus simplex. The sequence continues at coordinate 315,905,494 of NC_090267.1, read as the reverse complement.
ACTTTGCTAAGCAAATAACAAAATCAGGTTCAAAATCTAGCTCGTGAGCTTGGGTAACAATATTAGAAAAATTTAGAATAATCTGATAACAGTAATTTAACAATATGAGCTTGAAGCTCCCTAATTACAAATTTTACATGAGCACTGCTGCTCCTATCAGCAACAGTCAAGGAGACGCATTTGCCAATTTTTACATTTTTACATTTTTACATTTGCTCAGTCCGCCTCTGTGGTGTAGTGGTTAGCGTGATTAGCTGCCACCCCCGGAGGTCCGGGTTCGATTCCCGGCTCTGCCCCGAAATTTGAAAAGTGGTACGAGGGCTGGAACGGGGTCCACTCAGCCTCGGGAGGTCAACTGAGTAGAGGTGGGTTCGATTCCCACCTCAGCCATCCTCGAAGTGGTTTTCCGTGGTTTCCCACTTCTCCTCCAGGCGAATGCCGGGATGGTACCTAACTTAAGGCCACGGCCGCTTCCTACCCTCTTCCTTGCCTCTCCCATCCAATCTTCCCCTCCCTCCACAAGGCCCCTGTTCAGCATAGCAGGTGAGGCCGCCTGGGCGAGGTACTGGTCATTCTCCCCAGTTGTATCCCACGACCAAGGGTCTGAAGCTCCAGGACACTGCCCTTGAGGCGGTAGAGGTGGGATCCCTCGCTGAGTCCGAGGGAAAAACCGAACCTGGAGGGTAAACAGATGATGATGATGATGATGACATTTGCTCTACAGCTTTACACTTTAAAAGAGACTATTCTCCAAATTTACAAGTTACAGGCCTATTAAGGCACCTACCTACATTTAACAAATCCAAACAGTTAACACTCTTTTATATGTTCAACAGTCTGATTTACCGTAAAAGTAACAGAATGAATTTGACTTTAACAGGGGTAACAAGAACCCATACTACGTGGCCTTTGGTAAAAACGAAATGTTTTGAAGGTACTGGCCGGAATCCAAATGTTAGGAAGCAAACACTTGCACTCCGTGAAATTCACATGAAAATACTTAAAACCCTATGTGGGCTTAAGGCGCGACGTTACAGAGGCTAAGCCTATACTACGGAGGTGACTCGATGGAAAGAAAGTTTATAAAATTAAGAGATAAATCTAGAGGTTACCAAATCATAGTCACCTTAGTATCAAGTTGAGAGGTAATACAAGAGCGTACCTCACTCTTTAATCCCGAATTTCGATGTTCTTCGGACTTGTTTGAAATTTACATTTAAAGCTTGAAATTTACATTTGAGAAAATAAAAGTTACATTACTAAAAATTTCAAACCTTCCCCTCGAGCTACCTTTCAAAGACTATTACATCGTTTAGTAGAATCTGCCATTACCTTGAGCTAGTGGACCTCCCGAAGATGGACGAGGCAGCTCCCGCCTCCGTTACGAACACACTCTAGACTGGAGCAGTCACAAAGACAATATGGCCCAGATTTCTCTGGGTCGAAACCTTAAAACACCCACAATCCCTATTGGTTACTTTAATAAAAATCTTTCTTTTTTGATTGGTTACTTAAATGAATATACACATTTTCTAATTGGCTAACATATCAAGTTGGTGGGAAGAGACAGAAGTGTTGAAAACTTTAGAAAACCAAAACAAACTATAAACAATTCAGTTTAGGAAACCTTGATACGCAAAATTACTTTGAAAATTAATAGTTCATCTTCACCCCAGAACATAATTTGATAGTAGAGACATCTGTCGAAAAATGTGCAAACTTCTTGTATCAAACAGTTCGACGACCAAGTTCTAGATGGCCTTCTCAAAGGCGGTTAATTTAAATGTACGTGGCGGGTGTACCTCCGGTACAATTATTATGAAATGAAAATCCACAGCCTGTTTCCAGTCATTCGACCGGGGTCAGGAATGGAATGAATCTGCCATTACCTTGAGCTGGTGGACCTCCCGAAGATGGACGAGGCAGCTCCCGCCTCCGTTACCAACACACTCTAGACTGGAGCAGTCACAAAGACAATATGGCCCAGATTTCTCTGGGTCGAAACCCTGACACACTCACAATCCCTATTTGGTTAATTTAATAAAAATCAAATTTTTTGATTGGTTACTTAAATGAATATACAAATTTTCTAATTGGCTAACACATTAAGTTGGCGGGAAGAGATAGAAGTGTCTAGCTTCGAGGATAGGAATTGTGCCGGTTGTCGAAGTCTGTCACACTCTTCTGAGGCAAGGATTAATGAATGACAGACGAAAGGAAATGATATTGGAGAGCGTTGCTGGAATAAAATATAATCATTATAAAATATATAAAAAAAGGAATAAAATATGACAGGGAAAACCGGAGAAAAACCGATCCCACCTCCGCTTTGTCCAGAACAAATCTCACATTGAGTGACGCGAAAACTGCTTATTCCTTGCTGCATATTCGGTGCATTTTATTGAAGCACAATTACTACAATCGTGATGGAGTTGTACATCTCAACTTCTTTGGTTATAGAGGCTGATCTACCTTCGCCGGGACAGTACAACGTATTCAACCGACTAAGGTTTCATCCTTCCACTTAGAGTTGGCGCCAAGGATGGCATCCGGCCGTTAAACTGGGCGGAATGCACATCAAGTACCAACACAAAAACTGGAAAAATACAGGGTAGAATAATTTGTTGCCTTCTATTATGTAACTTATGTTTTCGTTCGTCTACTCCTGTAAGCAGACATTGCTACTGGGTTTTCACCCAGTTTCAACGTAATTGTTAATAATAATAATAATAATAATAATAATAATAATAATAATAATAATAATAATAATAACAATAATAATAATAATAATAATAATAATAATAATAATAATAATAATAATGACCGGGCGAGTTAGCCCTGCTGTTAGAGGCGCGCGGCTGTGAGCTTGTATCCGGTAGATAGTGAGTTCAAATCCCACTCTCGGTAGCCCTGAAGATGGTCTTCCGTGGTTTCCCATTTTCACACCAGGGGCCGTACCTTAATTAAGGCCACGGCCACTTCCTTCCAACTCGTAGGCTTTTCCTATCCCATCGTCGCCATAAGACCTATCTGTGTCGGTGCGACGTAAAATCACTAGCAAATAATAATAATAATAATAATAATAATAATAATAATAATAATAATAATAATAATAATAATAATAATAACAGCCGACAGAGGCACATTTTTCTGTAAAGAACGTAGAAAATACAAACAAATGCGATGGCATGCCATTTTTATTATAACCTCCATTTGTTAAGAGCACAGCCATCGGAATAACTGGTGGAATTTTTTCTGGTACTGGTGTATCTGAGTATATTTCCCCTCACAACTCTAACCTTTCGTGAGCAGCGAGCTGCATCTGTGAAATGTAATGCTCAGAAAGTGACACAATTTGCAAGCGAAGAGAGTTTTAAAAGAAGGCTCGCATACGATAGAAAAGCAGAAGAAGGCGTGGACTACTTGTCGGAATGTGTTAACTAGTACGTTCCACTTACCACAAGTTATACACATATTGTATCTGATGCAACACCGGAAGTGGAGGACAATGATGCTACTCCATACACGAAATTCCGCCCACAGGTCTATAAGAGACCGTTATATATTGATAATAATATAGGAGTGTGATAATGAATCATTACTGAAAGTAAATGTTTACAAAACAGAGGCATATCTTTCATTAAAGAACGTGGAAAACACAAACAAATGCCATTTTCATTTCCTCCTTTTAACGCTAGTAGTTTTTTATAACATCGTTGTTTTTATCTCCCTTCTCTGTCCCAGCCTCCACTCAAACGACTTTTTGTATGTGCTCCGCCTTCTTCTTCTTCTTCCTCCGGTTTTCCCACATCAGTGTGGTTGCCAGATGCCTTTCCTGACGCCAACCCTATATGGAGATATGTAATTACTACTGCGTGTTTCTGTGGTGGTTGGTAGTGTAGTGTGTTGTCTGAATATGACGTGGAAAGTGTTGGGACAAACACAAACACCCAGTCCCCGGGCCAAAATCCCCAACCCGGCAGGGAATCGAACCCGGGGCCCTCTGAACCGAACGCCTGAACGCTGACCATTCAGCCAATGAGTCGGACCTTGTATGTGCTTATGAGCTCCACCGAGTATACATAATTCTATTACTGTGTGAAGGAAGGAAAGCAAGCTTTATCTAAAGAATTTTCTCTTATGACTACAAATTATTCAGGTGGTTTGCCTTAAGTGCCTCCCCCTATATAATGTACTTAAATATTTGGCTCCTTGCTGTATCAAACAAGACAAAATCCTGAAGAATCGGAGCAAGGTCTTAGCAGAATCTAGTTCCCCTCTAGCTTGTCTCGTTTTACACGGTATATACTCAAATAACTATCATGTCCATTAGGTGACACTCAATTCTGAACAATTTATTTATTTGTTTAATTCATTTATCCTGTTTTCTTGGCATAGTTAAGGCTATGAGGTCTTCTCTTACACAAAACGAAGATGATCAATTACATGAAACTACGGCCGTAGCCGTGTTGAAACACCGGATCCCGTGAGATCTCCGAAGTTAAGCAACATTGGGAGTGGTCAAGATTTGCACTGTTGGTGGGGGGTAAGGGAATGGAGGAGCGGAATGGAACTCGCCACCCTACCGAACGTAAACTCCGGTTCAGGCACACCTCTGCGGAGGTTTGTACCTGCCTCCGGGCAGAATATACACTTACCTCACCTAATACATGAAGGGCCTTTGAGGAGTGGAAGGTAAAGGCTTCCATTTACCTTAACCTCGGCACTTAGTGGGATAGAGTCACCTTTGTCTCCAGGAATTAACCTGGTACTCACTTTTGGTTCAGGCTGAGCGAATCTCGGAGCCATTTTCCGTTCCAAAAGTGGAAGTCTCATGTCTTAAATTTTTCGACTTCTTGGCGGGAAACCGAACCCACGTAATCCCAGGTGAACCGAGCATGCCTTTACCGCTTCGGCTAGGAAGTACCTTGAGCGTAACAGGAAATCATTTTTAATATAACCTATAATACAAAAACTGTATTAGGAATTTTATAATAATAAATAAATAATAATCACTTTAATAGTAATAATAGTCACAACTAATTTATATTTATTATACTGGTTTTTGAATGGCAAGCCCAACATCAGGCTTCGTAATTCACCTGTTATGAAAATCCCGCACTGCAACTTCAGTGAAGGAGTGGGTATTTGTACTTTTTGTTAGTAATTTAACGTTAACTAATCCTTAACTACAGCGCTGCAAAGATAGCAAGATAGCGACCGTGGATTTAATTCCGGCCAGCCTCAGCATTTGCCCGGCGTGAAAATGGGAAACCACGGAATACTATCCTCGGGGTTGCCGACGGTGGGATTCGAACCCATCTTCTTCCAGATACAAGTTCACAGCTAAGTGACGTGACTCGACTCGCGAAACTTACTCGCTCGGGAGGAGTAGGTGTACCGTTTGGTGATGTGTATCAAGCTGGTCAGGATTTCCTGTTGTGAGAGTGGATGTTTTCTTGATGAGTCTCTGACAACTAGGTAAAACTGGATACTATGTAATAAGATGTAGAGTTATGTACTTAGTTTAATGTCTTTCCTCCATTTTAATAACTTTTTATAATGTCCGACTCGTTGGCTGAACGGTCAGGGTACTGGCCTTCGGTTCAGAGGGTCCCGGGTTCGATTCCCGGCCGGGTCGGGGATTTTAACCTTAATTGGTTAATTCCAATGGCACGGAGGCTGGGTGTATGTGTTGTCTTCATCATCATTTCATCCTCATCACGACGCGCAGGTCGCCTACGGGAGTCAAATAGAAAGACCTGCATCTGGCGAGCCGAACCCGTCCTGGGATATCCCGGCACTAAAAGCCATACGACATTTCATTTCATTTCATTTCATTTCATACTTCTTATAATTTCCAGTTATGCTTTCTTTGTAGTACCACTCTTTGTAGTTCGCTCAATCAATCAATCAATCAATCAATCAATCAATCAATCAATCAATCAATCAATCAATCAATCAATCAATCAATCAATCAATCATTTTTTGCTATTGGCTTTACGTCACACCGACACATATAGGTCTTATAGCGACGATGGTTCAAGAAAGGGCTAGGACTGGGAAGGAAGCGGCCGTGGCCTTTATTAAGGTACAGCCCCAGCATTTGGCTGGTGTGAAAGTGGGAAACCACGGAAAACCATCTTCAGGGCTGCCGACAGTGGGGTTCGAACCCACACTCTTCCGAATACTGGATACTGGCCGCACTTAAGCGACTGGAGCTATCGAGGTTGGTAATCAATTAATCAATCAATCAATCAATCAATCAATCAATCAATCAATCAATCAATCAATCAATGATCTGCATTTAGCGCAATCGTCCAAGTGACAGATTTCCTATCAATTGTTTATTTAGTCTTTTCTTAAATTGACCGAGCGTGTTGTCCGTGCATTTAGGGGCGTGCAGCTGTGGGCTTGTACCTTCCTACTCCTATCCCTTCCCTGTCCTATGGTCGCCATAAAACCTATCTGCGTCGGTGCAACATAAAAGAACTTGTAAAAAAGGAAATGTTCTTAAATTATTTCAGAGAAGAAGTTAGAAATCTATTGAATACCTCCCTTGCTAAATTATTCCAATCTCTAAAATTCAACTTCTTATAACTAATATTTGCCCCAATTAGTCTTCTTGAATTTCAACATTTTCTTCGTATTATCCTACCTTTTAAAATCCCATTCAAGCGTATTCATCTACTAATGACATTCCACGCCATCCCTCTACTGACAGCTCGAAACATATCCCCTAGCCGAGCAGCCCGCCTAGTTACTTTCAAGTCTTCTCATCCCCAAAGTTGGCAACACCACTCTTTTGTCGGCAATCACCCAGAATAAATTGTGCTGCTTTCCTTTCGAACTTTTCCACTTCTAGAATCAAGTAATCATGGTGTGGGTCCCATACACTGGAACCATAGTCTAATTGGGGTCTTACCAGCAACTTAGACACCATCTCCTTTACATCCTTTTTTTTTTTTTTTTTTTTTTTTGCTAGGGGCTTTTACGTCGCGCCGACACAGATAGATCTTATGGCGACGACTTTACATCCTTACTACAACCCCTTAATGTTTCTCTAATTTGTGGCTGACTGCTCAGCGTCTTGCCTTTGGGGACTTGAGGAATTTTACGTTCAATGCACGTTCGGGTCGTGGGATTATAAACGTGAACTCACACGAATGATACAATTAGAAAGATTTCTTGCTAAATTTGAAGTAATACCGTTTCAACGTACTGTTGTTACGCTGCCTTTGCAAGACTTTCAAACGCGAATGTTTTCCAACAACGTTTTTCTATTTTTGTCCACGAGAGACATAGTGCAGACAAATGTTTGATCACCCTGTATCATGCAGAGAAGAAATACTTAAGTGAAGGCTACTAAATCTCTTGTGCTGTACAATATGACCTCCTTGAGGCCACACGTCATAAAATGAATAGCGTGGCCACTGAATGAGATACAATGACTGAGAGGGAGAGGAGTGGACTGTTAAGTTCTTGTTTTATTTCTGTGAGAACTGTTTACTGCTTCTTGTTTCTTGACTTGCACTTTCAACACTCAACTTCTTTTTTGCAAGGTACCGCTACAACCAGATGAGTCTCGTCTGAGTACAGAGCTGTGTTCTGGGAGGTTTACCGACAGGCTGACGATGTTAGGAAGATAAAGCAAACCTTATTGCAAGGAAGTTATTTATGATTTATAACATTTAACTAGTCTGTGGCGGACTGGTCAGCGTCTTGGGACCCAGGGTCTTCGGTTCGATTCTCGGTCAGACCGTGAGATTATAAACGTGAAGATTTAATTCGTTCAGTAACTTGGTGTTTGTGTTGTTCCCAACATTCCTGCAAATTACACTCAGTTGCTACCATCACCATACTACTACATAGTTCCTTATGCACGGTAGATGCCGCGCACCTTCATTTCAATGTCTACAGGCCACTAGCATCGTGAAATTGTAACTATGTTCATTGTTTAATGTAAGACGCAGAATACAGATCAAATCCTTCAAATTAGAATGCTATACATTTTATTGAATTTTTACTCGACTCGGGTATGAATAGATTTTTTGTTTACCAGGTTTGATGTAAAGACTTCGGATGACTGATCTGGAAGAGGAAAATGTCCCTGACACTAAATATCAATTAAAGATGGCAACTGGAATTAGAGGATGTCAGTTACAGATGATATAAAGATACAGAGTATAAAGAGTGAGCAAGTACCTTATATGTATTTCTAGTGACTGTTTATTGATTTAATTGTTTGTTTATTTTATAATTCCTAGTATAAACAGTGAGAACGATAACAGAAGGACACTTGCCATGAAGAGATAAAGCTAAGTTTGGAATAAACTTGATGGATGAACCTGTCCGTATGAACCAGCTTTGGCGGTGGTGTCATGTGAGGTGAATGGAGGAAGATCGATTATCTAGGACAATAATGGACTCGGTCGTGGTGAGTTAGAGACGCCGAAGAAGAAAACAAATTTAGAATAGTTAAACTCAACGTTTAAATGAATAAATCAATAAGACGAAGGAAATCAACATTCTTCTTCCATAGCGTTTCTCCCAGTTCACGGAGACTGCCATTCTGCTATGCCTCTTCTACAGGGCTGTGTTAAGGACATTTTCGAGGTTGAGATCCACCTAGTGCATGCCATCGCTGATGTTATCCATCCACTCCGACGACGGGGTCGACGTCCTCCAGGATCGAGATGCGGTGCTGGTTCGTTCGCATAATCTTTTTTTTTTTTTTGCTAGTTGCTTATGGCGACGATGGGACAAGGAAGGCCTAGGAGTGGGAAGGAAGCGGCCGTGGCCTTAATTAAGGTACAGCCCCAGCATTTGCCTGGTGTGAAAATGGGAAACCACGGAAAACCATTTTCAGAGCTGCCGACAGTGGGGTTCGAACCTACTATCTCCCGAATACTGGATACTGGCCGCACTTAAGCGACTGCAGCTATCGAGCTCGGTGTTCGCATAATCTTCGCCTCTTCTCATGACATGACCATACTACCAGGGTCGGGCTTCTCGTGCTTTCTCCACAACTGGGGCTACACCTAGAATTTAACGTACATTAGCATTTGTTGCATGGTCGTAGCGATTCAATCCAAGGGACTGTCGTAGAATGTTAATCTTCATCGTTTGGAAGGCCTGCCCCGATTTCCCCGTAAAAAGTTGTCATTTTATCCCGTACAGAGCTACTTGGCCCACCATTGTGTAAATTTTTGCCTTCAGATGCTTAGGCATCTTCTTGTCACAGAAAGCACCAGTGAATTGTCTCCACTTCAATCATTCTACACTTACACTCATCCCAGGTGTCTAGGATGGTATGGTTCGATGATGTTAATAGAGATCGAAGGTATTTTAACTCTGTGGTTTTATTCAAATCCTTGTCGACGGTGATGGTACCACTAGTCTGAGGACCGCTTTCCAAATATTGTGAGGAATGAGACACATGCCATTCTTTTTAGCATGTCTTTCTAAGTTTTCACCTCATTTTGGAGCTCCAGACTGGTGTCCTGCATATACACGGTGATTGAGAATGAATGCGACAACGGTCAGCATGTTGTGCGGGACAGCAAATTACACTCATGTACATAAAAACCAGATCACCTTAAAAGACTTAGAGATAGGAAGTTCATATTCACACGACATGTGTATTAGTATGTTCTGAAGAAATTATTAGCATTTGAACCATGTCGACCCTTAGGTTCAAGGTCCACATCGATATTTCGGCGCACGACAACCGACGGGGAAAATGTGCCTGTGGCTCTCGTTGTCGCTATAAACAGAAGGCAATGGATCAATGTGACTTGAGCAGACGAACAGGTTGCCTCGCAAACGCATGCGAGAACCGTACCGTCAAATGAGTGAGTTTGAAAGAGGACGAATTATTGGCATAAGAGAACGTGATGCATCCATCCGGGAAATTGCTGCTCGTGTGGGACGAAGTGTGTCAGCAGTGCAACGGGTGTGTACAGAATGGTCCACAGAAGGCCGTAGAATACGACCAGATGGACCTGGTCGCACCACCCAGATCACCCTTGGAGAAGATCGACACCTCATCCGAATGATATTGCAGGACAAATCTGCGTCCTCCTCGGCTCAGGCGCAACAATAGAACAGTGTAACACATCGTACACTATTAGGAGTGACAGTCCGTCTCCGTTTATTATAATTTGGGTTACTGGCGCGTCGTCCACTTCTCCGCTTACCTTTGACTAATGTGCATAAACATGCTAGACTGCAATGGTGTATGGAACGACATCACTGGGGACAGGAATGGCAGCAGATAGTGTTTCCGGACGAATCCAGGTTCTGTTTGTTTGAAAATGATGGCCGCATTTTGGTTCGCCCCAGAGAGGGAGAGAGGCATCACATTGACTGCATTCGCCAAATTAAGGCTTTGTGGTGGAGGGTGCTATTGGGTACAACAACAAATCACAGTTGGTGCATGTCCACTTTGACCTACGTGAACGACGTTCTGCGACCCGTAGCCATACCCTTTCTGCACGACATCCAAGACGCCATATTTCAGCAGGACAATGTGCGACCATATGTTGCTGCACGAACACGTGTCTTCTTGTTGTCACAGGATGTCAGACTGTTGCCCTGGCCTGCCCAATCGCCGAACTTATCGCCAGTCGAAAATGTGCGGGATATGGTGAAATGACGGGTGCGCCGTTGTGACCCAATGTCAACCACCAAGGATAAACTGTGGAACCAGGTGAACGCAGCATGGGTGGCTATACCCCAGGGCGCCATTTGCTTCTTATACGCGTCGATGCCATCACACATGGAACAAGTTATCAGTGTCCATGGAGGACCTAGTGCCTACTAGGCAACAGGACACATGATGAACCTAGGTGACTAAAATGTTAATCATTTATGCAGAACATACTATTGAACATGTCATGTGAATATGAACTTACCTATCTCTATTTTTTCAAGGTGTTCTGTTTTTTATGTATATGAGTGTAATCGTTTCTAAAAGAGGACCCGTGCCTGGAAATTTCTGGTTTGGGCCGTGTGGGGCGTCAATGTTAGACAAATTTCGGATATGGTGGTGGCTGTGCAATCCTCAGATTATCTAGAAACTTACACCAACCCAACCAAAGCATTACGACACACATTCGGTTAAAAAAAAAGAGGTTTGAAATGTCGAACTCCAACCTGGTTATAGAGCCTACATCGATGGTGCAGAGACTTGCGCACGTGGTCAAAGATATTTTAATGGTTTGGGTACTACCAAGGGTACAGTATACGAGACCACTTTATTGGAAAATGAGGACCTTATTGCCAGAATCCCCGTAGTGACTAAAATACACAACACATGTCTTTGACCGTGCACACCAATCTCTGTGTCACCGATGAAGGGTCTGCAATCAAGTTGGAGGTCGATAATTCGCCCCCCCCCCTTTTGTAATTTACTGTACGATGTGATGTTCTTGTTAGGTTAGTAATATGAGGAACGCACAGCAATCACCATATCAGAAGGGATGTCAAATTTTGACGGCCCACAGCACCCAAACGATGCACTTTCGGGCGTAAGTTCCCTTTTGAAAAATTAACAGTTTGCCTTCCCGCACGACATACTAAGCTTTGTCGCATTAATTCTTAATCACCGTGTGCAAGCGTCTTGGGATGAGGAGATCGTATATTGGCCATGCAAAGGAAGAACAGCGATGGAAAAAGGGCTGAACCCTGGTGGACGTCAAAAGTGATTTTACAACGTGGATGTGCACAGATTCCAGTGAGACACTGGACTACTGTTCAAGCATTTTGACAGAGAAGCTGAGTCCAGTTCACATACATTTCCAGTACTCCATAGTGCTGGAGAGCGCACGAGATTAGATCATGTGGGACCCTGTCAAACGCTTCTCCAGGTCTAAGAATGCCACGTGTACAGTCTTCCTCTTTTCTGCATGTTTCTCCAACAACAAACGTGGGGTGTGGATTGCATTCATAGTGCAACAGTCCTTGACGAGTCCGCTTGGTTAGGAGATAATGGAGAGTGAATACATCCGTAGGATAAATAAGACATCCTATTTAAAATACTGCCCTGAGTCCGCTCAAATATTTTCATGATGTGACTGAGGAGACTTACATCTTCTTTTATCTTCCAGATGGACACAGCTGGGCAGGTGGTTCATACATGTAGAGGCTTATTAGTGGTTACAATTTCGTTGAAAAGGTTAATAACAATTTTTTCAACGCCCTGCCAGTATTGCCTTTCCAAACTTGGTCTTCTTGTTGGCCACCATCAAATAAATACCATAGGTGTAACAAAAACCTTAATATTATCATCAATTTATAAATGGAGATGTTTATATTAAATTAGGAGCTCAAAATGATATCAATTGGCCGTATGCGTAGGCCAGAATTAGAACCTCGCTGGGGTTCGAACCCCACTCACGGTAGCCCTGAAGATGGTTGTCCCACTTTCACACCAGGCAAATGCTGCGACTGCACCCCAATTAAGGCAACGGTCGCTTCCTTCCCACTCTTATCCCATCGCCGCTACAAGACCCATCTCCGTCGGTGCGACGTAAAGCAGATTGTAAAAAAATAAAAAGGAACTTCGTTGGTTAGAAGCCAAGAACAATATTTCCCGGCTCTCACACCCGTCAAACTCATTTAATGAAGTTGGGATAACAACAACACAAGCTGTCAAGCTTTGATGTTTTTGCGGGATGTTAGGCCTTGTTGCCGTCGACGTCAATGGAAATCTTACCCGCCTTAAGATACTTGGAGAACTGTCACCAATACCTCCGACCACCAACCAACTAAGGAAGAACACTCGATACTTGCGAAAGGCAACTTTGTCTCCGCTCCCACAGAGGTGCCTATGGAATACATCCCCAATCGTTATATAACGAGCTGCGGGTAGTTACGAAACTTAAAAGTACACAACCGTGGAACCATTATCGTTCTAAGCTGAAAGTTTCGACGTGATTCTCGTCGACATCTCCGCAATGTTTCCTTGTCTGTTTATTAAGACTCATTTTTACAACTTGCTCTGCGTCGCGCCGATACAGGTAGGTGTCACGGCGACGATGGGATAGGAAAGGGTTAGGAGTGGAAAGGAAGCGTCCGTAGCCCCAACAAAGGCACAGCCCCAGCATTAACCTTGTTTGAAAATGAGATACCACGGAAAACCATCTTCAGATTAAAAACTAATCCCCTCCTCTTGTCCTCCTTATCAAGCTCCTATAATAATAATAATAATAATAATAATAATAATAATAATAATAATAATAATAATAATAATAATGAGTGTGGCCTCCGAAGGGGCCCGGTACAGGTCTTTCGAACTGACGCTGTATAGGCGACCTACGTGCCTACGAGAATGGAGCCCTATTTGTGAATAATTCAAATGACGAAGACAGCACATATATCCATCCCCCGAGCCACCAGAATCAACCAATAAAGTTAAAATCTCCGTTCCGGCCGGGAATCGAACCCTGGACCATCTGTACCAAAGGCCAGCACGCTAACTATTTATCTATTTACTGGGAATAATAATAATAATAATAATAATAATAATAATAATAATAATAATAATAATAAACCAAACCCCATGGCGCAACAGCCCCGAAGGACCCTGGCCCAACAAGCGACCACTGCTCAGCCCGAAGCCCTGCAGATTATGAGGTGTCATATGTTCAGCACGACGAATCCTCTCGGCCGTTATTCTTGGTTTTCTAGACCGGGGCCGCCATCTCACCGTCAGATGGCTCTTAAATTTTATTCACGTACGCTGAATGAATCTCGAACCAGCCCTCAGATACAGGTAAAAATCCCTGACCTGAGCAGGAATCGAACTCGAGGCCAGCAATAATAATAATAATAATAATAATAATAATAATAATAATAAAATACTGACTGGAAAAAAGAGAAAGAAAATTCTTTCGAAATATTTTGGGTTAAAAGAAGTCGCAAAATGACCAACATTCTGTTACGAATAAAACTCCATCTGTTTCATTGCTCTAATTTATTTCAGGATGACCTAATAAATGCACACACACACACACATATTCAAACACAAACAATTCTAACCAGTTATTAAGTGCCACACTTACTAATTGCCAGTCTATTTACAAATCTCTCTACTTTATAGCGCAACAAGGGTCCATTAATCCTTACTTTAACTTTACCCCAAGTCCAGTCATCTCCTACAGCCACTGTGCGTAGACAGCTGGATTTGAACACAGTGCCCCTGGCTATATAACACACGACGACTGTTCGCCGGTTCAACTCCAATGACAGTCCAGTACTTCGCACAGTCCCATGCAGTAAACAACTGAACAGCTCAACAGTATTCAACAGCAGGACGATACTCACAACGGCGAACATTAACACAGGTGCATTTATCCTCGCACTCACGATAGCGCGTTTCCTCGCTGGCTCACAGCGATCCTCAGTCCACAGAATTACACTCAACACCGTTCTGTCGCCTCCAGTTACACACTCACTGGTCTCTCCGACACTACAACAACAATTCCTGGTTCAAACCTCGGTGGGACACTAGCGACAGCCAACACCTCTGTCGCCCTCAGCCCAGCCACCAAATCCCAACTCACTGAGTGTCACACTGGCTCCACCTGGGAGCCCAACTGTCACTCACTCTAACACTGACTCCCACACGAAGTTCACCTCTGATTGACATAGAACTTAGTTGGCGTTTAAGAATGCTTGCTTGTGAAAAATTAGTAGCAGTGAAATTTATGGTACTTCAGTTATCTCCTTTTGAAGGCAATATTCAGAAATGTTGCCATCTATGAATACAATCAGTCATCAATGATCTGCATTTAGGGCTGTCGACCAGTTGGCAGATTCCCTATCAGTTGTTTACCTAGCATTTTCTTAAACGTTTTCAAAGAACTTGGAAATTTATCGAATATTTCCCTTGGTAATTTATTCCAGTCCCTTATTCCTCGTCCTATGAATGGATATTTGCCCCAGTCTGAATACTGCCTTACTATATGATATAGAATACATTCTGTGAAGAAAGGAGTTTTACCTACTGAGGTATAATCAGCGAGCACAGAATAACATAGAGATGGCAATGTGCCGTCTGAGTTGAAGTCAGTGGACACAAGCGGCCGCCATTTTGCTTGTACCATAACATTGGAGACCAGTAGTGTAAGTGAGCAGTGCACCACGTGTGAAGTAAATAAAGGAACTTTGTGTTATGATTTTAAAATGCTGACTTGTGTGGCGTATGGATGTGCAAACAGAGTTTCAAAGAAAATACCAGGGATAACTTTTCACAGGTAAGCAATATGTTTTTGCGAATATTCAGCGCCGAATTGTTTTCCCCTTGTACATACGGTATAGGTTAAGAAGCCCATTTCTAATTTACAGTTTTCCTAAAGATAATGAACAATGGAAGAAACTGATAAGAGCTATACGAAGGGAAAATTGGTCCCCCACACCTTTCAGCACCATATGTTCAGCTCACTTTACTGAACGTGATTTTGATCGTACTTCATTGTGTGTCGTAAGGCTGAGGGAATGGGCTGTGCCATGTGTTTGCTGCTTTCCCAAAGTATCTACAAATAAAATCAAAGGTTAGTTTCTCTTCATTTTAGTCGTTTGATGTGAGAAATATGTGGAAATACATATTTATAGAGTAAACCTACTATTTTTAAAAATAATTTTACTGGAGAGGAGGGTCTTTGAAATAACAAAGACTGTGGAAATGCCTTCATTACTGTGGAAATGCCTTCATTAGACTCCTCTACAGCAGTCCAGGAAGTACCTATTGTGGAAAAATATATCTGTAATAAAAGTGCAGAAACGTGTTTTAGTGCCCAAATAGATCATATGAAAACCAAAGAAATTGCGTACAGAAAGAAAAGAAAATTATTGCACCAGAAAAAGAGGCGTTGTGGGTGTTGTATGTACCTCACTTTATCTCACTTGAAGTCCATATAGCTATATATTTAAGGTATGGTTATTTCATTACATTACAAAATAATACTTGAGATGAATTAATTCATTTCATCAAGTTTACTAATGTAAAAATATTGTCTCTCTATTTTTGATATGATTTACTTGGCTCAGCAATTCTATAATAATTAGACCTATTTACCTCATACTTACTGCTCTTCCAGGATATCTTTATTATTGGCCTGTATTATTTTATTATTTTTTATTCCATTATTTTAGCTGCACCTTGCAAATCGGCAATTCGTTTGAGCTAAATACAATCTGATGTAATAACTGGCTATTTGAGCTCATATTTCCGAATTTTAAACTACCGGTATTGCGATTAAAACAGTGTTCTGGACCGTCCCGTGCTTACCATTATGACAGGAACTTTCCTACTGTGTGAGATGCGTTAACCAATTAAATAATATTACAGAAATCTTTTAAAATGACAGACTCTGATAGGAATTAACGTGACCCAAATAAGAATTAACTAGCACTGCTGGTAATGTCAACATGGCGATGCGCGGAAAACTCCGCTTCAGCGAGCCAATGCATTGCAGAAGGCATTGCCATCTCTATGTTATTCTGTGCTCGATGGGTATACTATATTGCAATGTGAACAGGCATATGGCATAAATGTTCATACCTGCACTTATTAAGTCTTCCTATTGAATAGAATAATGGAACCAACAGCATTTGAAAACTTCATAATTGATAAATTAAGAAACTGTTAAACAATAGAGGAGTTTGAAAACGTATACATTTAGAAGAACGAATTCGAAATGAAGTTGTATACTGAAGGAACTCTTATTGAAGAGATGAGAGAAAAAACCTAATTGATGAAGACATTTCGGGTGTCGACTGCGCATAATTTGTGGGTTTTATTGCGATGTGGCACGTTTCAAACAAATCAGAAGTAAACGAGGCTACATGCGTTTCTCCTATCACAGCTACAGTTTAACCAAAACAATGTTCATCCACCTTCTGTCGGGAAGCCATAACTGAACCGTGCACACTACAATGGCACAGCGGTCGACACACCTTCAGTAAGCACAGACTGAGAAGCCCTGGTCTGTAGACTTGGTGGTCGATTACATATCACCAGTACCGAGAACATAGACTTTATTTTTCGTATAGTAACTGATTTTAGAGTGAATACGTAATGAAGGATATACATTGCCATTTGTAACTGTAGCATGCCTTCGTCTTACATGGAAGACACGGGTTCGATTCCCAGCTCGTCCAAGGATTATAAATCTGGACTGAGGGTTGGAATGGTATTTATTCAACCTCGTGAGACCAGCTGAGGAGGTGTCTAATATGAGGGGTAACGGATTCTTTCAAGAAAGCCAAATCATAGGGCTGAAAATGTCGTCACTTGGCACTCTGATATCTGTAGGTCATCTGACTGGGGAACTGTCGTCTTGGCATACAGAGCCCCTCGATGAGCTCCATGTATAATAGAGACAGGATTATAAATCACGGATTCACAGTAAAGATTGAAATCGTGACAAACCTTAATAGTACTGCAATGGCCAATGG
Organism: Anabrus simplex; assembly: GCF_040414725.1. Taxonomy (NCBI): domain Eukaryota; kingdom Metazoa; phylum Arthropoda; class Insecta; order Orthoptera; family Tettigoniidae; genus Anabrus; species Anabrus simplex. The sequence goes on along the minus strand of NC_090267.1, from coordinate 315,888,031 downwards.
TACAGTACGATCACTGCAGATATCAGAAATGTTAAAATATAAAAAAGTTATATCGATACAATATTGAAATTAGGGCCTACTTTTCAATAATTATAATTTCCCTGTCAAACTGACCAGAATCCAACAAGAGAATCACGAGGTAAACGTTTGGAGTATCAGCAGTGTAACATCAAGAATGAACATATTAATTCAATTTATTCACACGATCCGTCGTTGTATTTCCCTGGAGGTTATAATGGCTAGTTTGACGATACAGAACTTTCGCCTTAGCATCTGATGAAACGTTAGGAAAGGAATCGGAGCCAAGTCTATGATAAACGACAAATACTAGTAGAAGATTTTCGACCAAATGTACCTACCAACAATCGAAGAAACGCTGTTTAGTTGACTTGGTGAAGTGAATTTCTGTTAATAGTAGCTCTAAGCTAATGCCAGTTGCTGTTTTTGAGTCTGTCTCTTGGCACAGGCCAGTGCAAAATATAGCTTCCACATAAATCCCAGTGATTTATAGCTGTGGAAATATGGGAGACAACAATAATAATTTCGCGTGGCTCTTACTAGCCTGGTGCAGCCTTTGTAAGGCAGAGCCTCCAACGGAGGTGGGTGGCATCTGCAGTGTATGGGAAACTGCGTGGTATTGTTATGGAGAATAGTGTTGCGTGTGGTGAGTTGCATGACGTTTAGGACAACACACCCAGTCCCCGCGCCAAGGGAATTAATCATTTATGAATCGAACCCGGGGCACTCTGAACCGAAGGCTACTACACTAATTCAGTCAAGGTGGCGGACGTATGGGAGCTGCTGAAGCATGTGAGCTGCAGAGTAATGACATTCTGAGCACTCCTAGCATGAATGCTGTTTACGGTGTTACTAATAGGCCAGTGATGCTGCAAAATCACACTCTCTGGCTCAGTGAAGAATGCAATAGCATGGTTTTTGCTGTTTCCCTATAAGAGCATTACCTTCGGTCAATGAAATGGCGTATGGCTTTTAGTGCCGAGAGTGTTCGAGGACATGTTCGGCCCACCAGGTGCAGGTCTTTTGAATTGACGGTCGTAGGCGACCTGCGCGACGTGATGAGGATAATGATGAAGACTACACATACACCAATCCCCCGTGCCAGCGGAATTAACCAATTATGGTTAAAATTCCCAATCCTGCCGGGAATCGAACACGGGACTCTTGTGGCCAAAGGCCAGCACGCTAACCACTTAGCCATGGAGCCGGACATAACCTTCAGTGATACTATTTGAGGACTGAATCAGCCTCCAAGCAGATAACTTAACTGACCAACTGACAGTTATGAGCTTATATAGTAAATTAAATCGAATTAATTAATTTATTAATAGGGGGAAGGAATATCAAAATCCAGACTGTATACCAGAGAGCACCGGCGTGCTGATGAGTCCACATTATTTTAAGCCCCCCCCCCAAATAAATACAGTAGGATATATACAGAGCCAAATTAAATCTAATTTACAATATAAAAACAAAACCCCATGGCATTACAGCCTATCAAGTGACCGCTGCTCAGCCCAAGGGCCTGCAGATTAGGAGGTGACGTCCTCTCGGCCGTTATTCTTAGTTTTCTAGATCGGGGTCACTGTCTCACCGTCGGGTAACTAGTAAATTGTAATCACGTCGGCCGAGTGGACCTCGCACTGGTGTCCGGACATTTGCGGTCATCACAAAATCACGGACATTTGCGGTCAATGAGATAAATTTGTCCCCAGTCACAGAAATTCCCCAATTGTCACAGGACATTTGCGGTCATTGCAGCAAGGGGTGGGTCTCATTAGTTTAAACTCGGGATATCCCCGCTAACCTGCCTGATCTCCTGCTCGCTCCTTGCAGATCAACATTTTTCTTTCGCGGGCATTATTTAGAAACTGATACCTTCAGACACAAACACAATTCTATATCGAAACTTCCTGGTGTAATTATTTAATGTTGTAAGCTGTAATGTTTTTGACAGTTACTAATAAGGCAAATGGTTATATGTACATAAAGTATAGGGAAAGTCAACATGAAATCGTCACCTGGGTGTGTCTGAAGGAGAACAATCCATGTCATGTTTTTGGTAACATAGAGTTCTTTAGATGATAAAAAATATACTCTATTCTATTTCCTATCCGTCCTCTCTTGGTCAGCTCTTGTTCTCTTCCGATCCGAACGGTACGATATATGCCAAACCCAGACAGTCTTACATTTTCACGTGCTTCGTGGCTTTTCCCTTCTTTTTCCCTAAAAGAGAGTCGGATCTATTCGACTTTCTTTTCTGGTTAGTTTTAAGGGAGGATGGTGACACCGTTCTACTTTCTCACAAAAACAGTAATCACCAACACCGCGAAAAGGTCTCGTGGCTACTACGATATAAACATTCTCGCAGATATACAAGCTGGTATATTTGATATTTAAACTGTAATACAACACAAAGTGTATTTTAGATACAAACATCAGAGGCTAATTCCAAAAATAAGTTTCATGTTTATTTATGGTGGAATAATTAAAGATCGGCCAGGGTACAAGAGACACTGTTTTATTCTGCACCAGTCCTTCATTTTTAGAATAAACAAAAGTTAATCCATCGTTAATTAATTCAAATTTCTTTTATTTATTTATTTAATTAATGAATTATGGTAGTCTAACGTCACTTTAACATATTTTTCGGAGAAAATGGGACGGGAAAGAATTAGAAATGCCGGACTCAGTGGCTCAGTTGAGGCGCTGGTCTTCTGGCCTCAGCTTGGCGAGTTCGATCCTGCCAATCCACGCTTCCAAGTTGTGAGCCCCCGGGACCCTTTTAGTCACCTCTTACGACAGTCGGGGAGTACCGTGGATGTATTCTTCGTCTGTGTCCCCTACCCGCAGGGGGTCAAAACCTCCAAACTCGAGTACATACAATCATTTGGTCGACAGCAAATTATATGTTTTAAAATGCTGATTAGTATCATACTTTATCTGCGCTTTGGACTGGCAAAATGATTTTAATACAATCATTTTGGCGTGTTTAAAATCAGCTGTAACTAAGCTTCGTAAATTATTTTTGTCGGCTTTAGGTAAGCGTCGTTATAATTTTGTTCCTTTGTACATACCTATTTACATTAGGAGTACCTAAAGCGGCAAGAAGATTACGCAAGATTTTCTGTGTAAGATTTTCTGCCTTTAAGCAGGACCTGCTGTCACTAGTTTCTTCATATTTCTTAGGAGTTCTTTCAATCCTGTCATCTTTCTTCAAATATTTCATCTTTCTCCTCTTACCTTCAAGACTGAGCTCCAGTTTCAGGTGCATGCAGTTCGTCGCTTCTGCTTCCTTCTTTAAACACATCACCAAATCGTCGAACCGAGGATGTGGATTTCCAACTAAAGAGTTGATCTTGTGATGCCATCCCTCTACAGCATTTGTTGTTCGATGTCGCTTTTTTGTAACAGATCCACACAGTGATTGGTATCTCGCTGTTTCAAGCCATACATGTACAAATTAGTCGAAGAATCCATTAAGTTTTTCTGTAGAAGGCGCATGAGAATGTATCACCAACCATCCCTCACTGACGTCATCTGGCTTCAAAAATGCCAGAGTGGTGCACATTCGGATCTAGAGGCGTATATCTTCGTTTTCCTTGTATTCGCTCGTCAGGCCAAGTTCCTGTACTTTTCTCCACAGACATTGCTTCATATGAAAGAAACAGCCACTTAACTCCGCTGACGGAAATATTTCTCGTAGCTGCTTCGAAGTCAATAGTGATTTTCTTAGGATTCCATTGATGGAACCGCTTCCAAGATAAGGTGAAATAAACGAATATAAGTTTCTTTTTGTAAGGCAGGAACGCAAAGACGACTGGATAAACGTTGCTTTCATCACTCCGCCCTCCAAGGTCTGCGTGAATGGTGTATATCTGAGTGAATTGTTTGCTGCAACTCGTAACGTGTCATCAAAAAAAAAGCGCATAATGTCTAAGACTTTCTCTAGCTTTTTCGGCACAAAAAATCATAATTCTTTATCCTATGCCGTCGTCAGATAAACGAAACGGTCTGCCATTATTCATCCTTAACCCCTCTTCATGAAGAATAATTATCTGAGAACTTGTTTTTGGCTCTGCCTGAAGTCCGCGTACATGATTTCGTTGCCGACACATCGTTCTTTTTAAGGTTTCTTGAGCTGGCATGTCAGTGACAAAGTCGTAGCCCCTGTTATGCAGATCACGCAACTTCTGCACGTAAATATGTGATAGTGGAGGCACTTCTTCTCTTGCTCTCTTATTTCCATCTTGAACTTGCTTTTTCACTGTGAAGGCCGCTTCTTCAGGTGGTCCACGCTGATGAACGACGGTATGAATCATTTCTTCGCCTCTTCTCCTCAGCCGTCCTTTACACTTGTTCTTCTCCTTCAGACACACCCAGGTGACGTTAACAGGTTGACTCTCCCTATATGTTCTGTACATATAACGTTTGTAAAGTGCACAAAGATTTTCCTGACTAGTAACTGTCAACTCCATTACAGCACACAATAGTAAATACAGTACTCACACCAGGAAGTTTTGGTATAGAATGGTGTTTGTGGCTGAAGGTATCAATATCTAAATAATGCCCGCGAGAGAAGAATGTTGATCTGCAAGGAGAGAGCAGGTGCTCAGGTAGGTTAGCGGGGACACGCCGAGATTGAGCTGCAGTGACCGCAAACGTCCTGCGACAACTGAGGAATTTCTGTGAGTGGACACAAGTTTATCTCAGTGACCGCAAATGTCCGGCGACCGCTAATGTCCGCGACTGCAATTGACCGGCAACCCTCGCACTAACCCTCAGGTCCAGGTAAAAATCCCTGACCTGGCCGGGAAGCAAATACGGAGCCTCCAGGTGAAAGGTCGGCACGCTACCCCTAGACCGCGGGTCCGCCTCACTATCAATATATTCGATCTATGTAATAGTGTCTCCTAATGTAATAGGTGTGGTGTAGTTCTTTTTATAAATCTAGACATTCGACAGCATACCCAGTGCCCGTATGCAAGTCCGGCGGCCACTGATCAGGCACCCAGACCCACCGTTTACATGAGGTAGGGTGGCCAGATTGTTTCTGTTGTTTCTCCAATCAACAAATGTTGTCTGTCTATCCAAATCCTGTCCGTACCTAATGTTACTGTCGGAAGTAAATACAACCAGTGTAGGTCACAAACGCACAACGTGAGAGACAAGTATGGCATTACAATAATAATAATAATAATAATAATAATAATAATAATAATAATAATAATAATAATAATAATAATCATTTTGTTTTTACGTCCCATTAATTACTTTTACGGTTTTCAGAGACGTCGAGGTGCGGGAATTTTGTCCATCAAGTGTTCTTTTATGTGCCAGTAAACTTACCTTCACCCATACAATAAAATCAAATAGCCGAGTACATTCAAATACCACTTTACTGAGTCAGGATCTAACCCGCCAACTTGATCTCAGAAGGCCAGCGCTGAACAGTCTTAAGTTCCTCAGTCCGACTGAAATATTTAAATGCTAAATATTCAGTTATTCCTTGCTATTTTATCACCTGAATATCATAATATCTTGAATATATTAATATCTTGAATATATTAACTCATGCAATAAATATAAATAATTTACTGTTTCTTCATGAATGTATAACAAATAACTTGAGCTAATTGTACTAGTCCTCATTAGCTTTCACAACACAACCTCTTTCAACAGCAAGGACTGATTGTTACTGTACATCCTCTGAGCGAGTACAGGTAGCCTGAAGCGTAAAGAGGAGTTGCGGACTGGATAATTGACAGTCGCTTTCTTCCTGCCAGCTCTGACTGATGAGTGCGCTATTTCCCTTGAAGTAAACTAAGTAACGTTAAAATGTACTTCATTTCACTTCGTAAAAGTACTTATTGTTTTGTTTCTAGTAAATTTTTTGGATGTATTAAAATTTACGAACATTTTCTTAGGCATACGATTTAAAAAATGAATGCGATTATGATTTGTTCATGAACGTAGTCTCCATTTTTCCATGACCTTAGACGAATTTCTATAAGTATTAAAATTGGTTTGGTTTTGAAATGAAGTAGTATTCCAAGACCATTCTGAGAGTGATTACATGAAAAAGAAAAAAAATTAATGATCTCCACAGAAATCGAAACACGTGAACGTCGTGTCATTACAGTGGTTCCCTTGCTACCAAAGAGAGATTGGGTTTCGTGTAGTCTCATTAGAACGTAACATATTTTATATTTGCCAACTTTATTTTGCTGAATGTCTTTAGAGTGTTTTTCTCTTCCAGAATATCGATAGATTGCGCGACAGTAGGCTAATGCACATTGAGGAATGCCATTGAAGTCGAACCAGATGCAGAGCATAACTTTATTTGCAAGAATATTCCGCTTCAATGTTTACATATCCGTAGACTATGAACTTTTCTGCTTGAATCGCCATTTACTTCAAAAGTGGTTCCACTTCGTTGTGCTTTAGGAATAAATTTGAGAAAGCTTTGATCATTATCCTCAATGCTTTCAAAATATTAATCTTACAAGCATAATCGGTTTACGCACGCTATTAATATGTGAGCCCTTGTTGTAAAATCTCTTTGATTCAAGTTCCTACGTGTTACACCAGTACCTTGTCACCGAGCGAGTTGGCTACGTGGTTTTAGGTATTAAGCTGGTACCTTGCGGTTTGCACCCCAATGTTGGCAGCCCTGACGATGTTTATCCTCCATTTCCAGTTTTTCACACCATGCTAATGCTGGGGCTGGACTTTAAATAATGCTCACGGTCACTTCCTTCTCAGTCCTAGTCCTATCCTATTCCAATCGTCGCCTTAAGACCTATGTGTCAATGCGACGTAAAACAAATAGCGGTAGTACGCTGTCGATATACATAACAATGTTAACAGGTGGTTTTTTTTGTTTTTTGCTATTTGCTTTACGTCGCACCGACACAGATAGGTCTTATGGCGACGATGGGATAGGAAAGGCCTAGGAATGGGAAGGAAGCGGCCGTGGCCTTAATTAGGGTACAGCCCCAGCATTTGCTTGGTGTGAAAATGGGAAACCACGGAAAACCATCTTCAGGGCTGCCGACAGTGGGGCTCGAACCCACTATCTCCCGATTACTGGATACTGGCCGCACTTAAGCGACTGCAGCTATCGAGCTCGGTAACAGGGTTTTCAAGATACAGAATTAGGTTTAGCACATTGTTAACAAAATCTAAAAGAATTCTCTGTTAGACCGCTTTTCAAAATATAGAATTCTTTTCGAAAATTGTAAGCAAATGTGAAAACATTATCTGTTAGACCGCTTTTGTGTTAATTGCTTCACAACGATAAGTGGACCACACCTCGTTAGTAAGGGCAATCACAAGGTGTACTAAATTTGGGGCTGTACTTTAAATAAGGCTTACGGTTACTTCCTTCTCAGTCCTAGCCCTGTCCTATTCCAATCGTCGCCTTAGGATGATCCCAATGAAGAATCGGAAGTTATACATTTGAAAGGATGAAAAATTTCAAGTATCTCTGATACACTCTTACAACAAGTATTTGATGATAGAAATAAAATACAAACTGATGACAGCAAACAGAGCTTATTATAGCCTAATTGCACCGTTGAGATCTAGAATACTCTCGGTAAACAAAAATGGAACTTTACAAGATGACTCTTTATTTTGGTGACAATGGACTTGAATCATTTACAATCCTATTTAGTTCAATAATGTAACACCCACCCACCCACATACACACAGAGAGAGCAGATATAGATAATGTCATCCAGAATTTACATTTGAGACCTGTATACGAAATGTCTTCACTCTTACTGTTGAAACCTTTCCAGCTTTCTAAACAGAGATACTAAATTAATAACTCGCATCTACAGTGAAAAGAGGATTCAATTGGATTTTATACAGTTTTGTATTTTCCTCAGGAATAATTTCAGCATTCCATAAAGGATCTAGCTTAATCCTATCCTCAAGGGAGTTCCAAGAGTGAGCAAACTGAAAGTCAACAACATTTTTTGTTAATGGGAAAGCAATGCATTTGTATGCACATTCATATTCCAGTTGAGTATAACGCATGGCACGTTTACAGCAGACTAGTCCACGGTATAAAGACATTCAATAAACTCGCAGAGCGAAACAGAAAATATCTTAATTTGAACTTGTTTGTTTTATAACACAACGGATATGTAGGAAGAATACAGAAAGCTTCGAACGGATGATACTCAATCTGCAGTAATGATGTAGTTACGTTGTTGAGAATAAAAGATAGCTGAAAGGGATATTTTACGTAGAGACTTCAATGCATGGTTCAAAAAGAAGCTGAATATTTTGTAGGTACTGTTCCTGAGTTATAATGTTTGTGATTATATAATCGTCTATAACGCTCGAATAATATTATAAATAAGCCCATATTCCTCAAAGAGAATGTGACTGAACATTCTGTTGTCAAGTTAATGTTCTTATATCTTCCACCATTTATTTCAAGCAGAATGTCTGAGGATATAAACCATGCATGGCCTATGATCTTTTCACACTTTTTCCATTGTTACATAAATAATTACTGTAAAGAAATCTCAGCTGCGTCATATGAAATGGTAGTGTGAATGAAGAATATGCAGAGTTGCGAGAAGTGAAGGTCTTCACCACTTGGACAATTTCTTATGGACTATTTAACATGCTAAGGAGAAAGAAACACAATTAAATGCGATTAACAGGAGCGTAAGAATACGTATAAACACGTGTCAATGAAATTTAAAATGCATTACAGATTTGCAGAAATGTTATTAAAGGCATTAAAACAACTCATATTGACCTAAGTCCATCCCATTCTTATTTTTTAATGCTTAGTATCTCAGACATTTTCAGAGATGAAAATAGTAGGCTGACTCAGGTTTGCCAGCCTCATTGGCGCAGCTTGTTAGCCGTTGCTTTCACCATAGCGGGTTCGATCCTGACTGAGGTCGGTGGCATTTGATGGTATTCGATGCAGCAAATCTAAGATACAGTTTACAGGTACGCTAAACAAGTACTGTGGGACCAAATTCAATACATCAAAGTCTCTTTAAAAATCCAAACCTGTTATATGGGCGAAGAGTAAATAACATTATTAAACTAATCTCGAATATAATCTGTTGTTAGACGGATGAACTACCACCTGTGATGTCGGACCCAGGGACAAGATACCACCAAAATGGCCGGCAATTGATGACTATGAGATCAATTTGCTACCTAGTAGGCCGCGGTCCGACTGGATTCCTAGCTTTCAACATTTAACTGGAGACCGCACCCGGCATTTTCAATGGTCCGTTCTTTTGGAAGATCTGCAATACACACTACTCAACTGGATCACGTCCCATAAGCTGGACAAATGTTATTCTGTATTTATCAAGGAAGTAGGCTATATTTTCAATTCCTTTTTAGTCAACCAAAATATAACAGGAGGAGAGAAGGTGGATTTAAAAGTTATGAATCCAAATTTGCCTGCACGGAACGCCTTAGCGAGCGAGTGGCTGCACGGTTTGGTTCTCGTAAATGCCAGCTTGCATTCGAGAGATAGTGGTTCGAACTCCACTGTCGGCATCCCTGAAGATGGTTTTCCGTGGTTTCCTATTTTTACACCAGACAAATGCTGGGGCTGAACCTTAATTAAGGCCACGCCGGATTCCTTCCACTCCTAGCACTTTGAACTTTCTTATCCCATTGTCGTCGTAAGACCTATCTGTGTCGGTACGTCGAAAATGAAATAAATAAATAAATAAATAAATAAATAAATAAATAAATAAATAAAGTTTTTGCTAATAAAGGATGAACCCAATGCAGAATCGGCAGTTATACATTTGAAAGGATGAACAATTTCAAGTATCTCTGATACACTCTTACAACAATTATTTGATAATAGAAATAAAATACGAACTGATGACAGCAAACAGAGCTTATTATAGCATAATTGCACCGTTGAGATCTAGAATATTCTCGGTAAACAAAAATGGAACTTTAAAAGATATTGCTGCTATCTGTGTTGACATAGGCCCTATACTTCGGAAACCAGGACGTTAGCAAAAATGATGAGCGAATGTTAGAAACCCTGGAAAAGATGACTCTGCTCTGGAGCCTAGATCCAATGTATTTGAATGAACAGAGAGGAAGAAGACAAATCAAAGAGTTTTTGAAAATATATCACGATCCTCCCGTCACTCGTGTTATAAAGTCATTCAGGTTAGGACGGGATGGTCATATGGCAGAAATGGCTGTCAACGAACTCGTTAAGAATACCCAGCGAGTTGGCCATGCGATTAGGGGCGCGCGGCTGTGAGCTTATATCCGGGAGATAGTGGGTTCGAATCCCACTCTCGGCAGCCCTAAAGATGGTTTTCCGTGGTTTCCCATTTTCACACCAGGGAAATGCTGGGGTTGTACCTTAAATAAGGCCACGGCCGCTTCCTTCCAATTCCTAGGCCTTTCTTATCCCATCGTCGCCATAAGACCTATCTGTGTCAGTGCGACGTAAAGCCACTAGCAAAAATAAAGAAAAGAATACCCTGCTTGACAGTCCAGGTGACAGAAAAAGTGAGAAACGCCAAAAATGTGATCGATAATTATTGTAATTAAAGATGTTAAGCAGATGGCCTATAAACACGCTACACAAATTAAACAAAATTATTTCTACGTGGTTGATCATTTGGAGGATTTCAGCCGAAATCCTCAGAATTCATACAGTATCTGACATTATGTCGTGAAATATACTTTGAAGCTTCTAATGTCAGGTTACTAATTCGGAAAATACATTGGCATTGATCAAAATATTGAAATTATTTTGTTCTTCTGATTCCTGTGGTTAACAGACCTGTGTACAAATGTGTGGAGACACTGATAACCTATGATATTGAGAGATAATGGCATGAGAGTTGAGTGGCATCATCACTGGCTTCGCATCAAGTTATTCACGGTTCAATTTCCGACCAATGCATGCGGAATTTTGACGTAAAATAGGCCTACGTCTAAAGTTTCAGAACCATACTTGAGAAGGTGAGCGTTGCAAATATGTGAAATAAAATCAAATTATTTCTAGAGAAAACATCTAACGGCAGTTTCCAACATCTCAATGTAAAGAAGGTGATCAATGTACCCAATAACAATAGTAAGACCTCGGTATGGCTCCATCGGGTAGTGCAACAGCACTTCCAATTTACGATACCAAAATCGCCACCTCGCGGCTAACAGTGAGATCTGGACTCCGATGTGGTTAACACATCGTGTGAAGTGTCGTTTTATTAATCTTATTTAGTAATCCAAGTATATGGCACAAAAATATGAAATAGAGAACATTATTATTATTATTATTATTATTATTATTATTATTAAAAAATTGGAGTGCGTGGAAATGCAAAATATTTATTTCCTACGCAAAATGTCGCGAAATGATGCAAAACGCATTTTAAAGAGAGGAGCGAATTATTAGAACTCCAACAAGTCCAAAATTACCTATGCCAAAGTTAAGACGAGTTCTGTGCTACTGGAGCCTCAGACGAGCACATTTACCTAACGGCGGAAAATGACTTGGAGCTTGAGGAAATGAGATGATTATGAAACGGCTCCGCTGTGCCCATCGAAGCTCGCATGCTTCTACGTAGTAACAAACTATACATTTAACATCCACCCGTAATACAGGAGTCGATCTCTTTCCGTTACTTACTACAACACAGATCTTGAAGATACGTACATCTGTTTAGAATTAAGCAATACAATTCTAACAATAACATTTTAAACCTACTCTGACTAGATACTTGATTTTGACAGTTCGTATCACGTGGTTTCGTATTCTGCGTTAAAACTCGCAGCCATAAACCCGACATAAGCTTGTTTGAATTTTTTTGAAATGAAGAGTCACCTCCTTGTGTCTTATATTCTATGAAAAACTGGAGTTTCCATGGACCAACTAGTCATAATGGAAGAACCTTCATCTTCATTTCATTATTCTCACTTATTTTATTTAATAACTTTCTAGGATTATTCCCCTATCGATAATACACGTTATAATCGACTTGATTTTGTTATCAGTTTGTATACCGTCGGAATTAAAATTAACTTTAGTTGGTTCCTATAATCGTACTTTTTTACGATAACAACCAGCATTTAAAACTACGCGCTTCCTTGCTAGCTAACTGACAGACCTGTAGTAAACAGTCACATTGTAGTTATTTGGGCTTAGAAGGGAGACTGATACCACATAACTTGACTTGCGGTTTTATCTAAGCATTTTCCTGGAATAAATGTAGAAAAACCTAGGCGGAAGAAAACTACTTTTGCCTAGCCCTATTGGAGAACGAGCTGTTGCACTCAGCTAGGAAGATGAGTTTCTGGCGTTGAAACAGCGGAAATCTATTTCAGAAAAAATTGGCATTTAAATCAGAGCTTTCCTCTCCCGTGAATCCATTTACGCTTGCTGATATACTTCTTCAGTCGACCAGAAGTAAATGTTATAAGCTAAACTTCGTCAGAAAATTCATTCAATAGACAAGCGTGTTTCAGCGACCGATTACTAAACGTAAATAGCTATTTGCTTTACGTCGCACCGACACAGATAGGTCTTATGGCGACGATGGGATAGGAAAGGCCTAGGAGTTGGAAGGAAGCGGCCGTCGCCTTAATTAAGGTACAGCCCCAGCATTTGCCTGGTGTGAAAATGGGAAACTACGGAAAACCATTTTCAGGGCTGCCGATAGTGGGATTCGAACCTACTATCTCCCGGATGCAAGTTTCACAGCCGCGCGCCTCTACCCGCACGGGCAACTCGCCCGGTACTAAACGTAAATAAATAATGCATACAGTCTGTGTACGATGGTGTATTTCAAGAAAGTATCATAGCTAGTTGGGGCGGATGCCATAGAAACGAAGTACGGATAGTGATCCTTCACTCCGAAGCCTTGCAAGTAGAGGAAGGAAGGATGTGAAACATGATCCAAACATATAGTCACATCCCTGCTCCTCCTGCTACAATGATCGTACAATTTTCATTCCGACATATAGTAGTTAGCTTTCATTCGTACGGAAATAGTTGTTGTTAATTGATATTACAGACTTTGGACTTCTTTTTTCCACGTGTGGATGTATAGATTGTGAACTGTTAAGGAGATTGAGATGAAGATAAAGATGGATATCCATGTGTAGGGACTTCAAATGAGAAATTGCGCTTACGTCCCTGTTCAGAAAGTGGCGAATAACTTTCCACTTAACAGACATAGCCTACCAAAGGTGGTAATTTAACTAATAAGGATGATTTTGTGAAAATGATATCGTTTAAGAAATGTGGATTATTCCCATTTTGAGTCTGTTTTTCCAATTTACTTTTTTGATGTAAGAATACACGAGTGAAAAATCACGTCGTAATTGTTTTCGTAACAATATATTGGTCTAATTGTCAGAAAACCGCGGGGTATTAAATAGATTAATGGATATGCTCTCAGTTATGAGGTCACGATTTAAATAAAATTAGTAAAATATATTTATTTTTAGGTGATGTGAATGTAAAATTAATTTCAATGTAAGGTCGAAGGTCAATCATACGGCCCTCGCTACAATGTGCAGGCGTTTTGATTCGACATCAATAAGGCTGCCTATGTGTCAACTTCGACGTTCCGGTTTACTCTTTACCGGAACCACTGAGCTATCATATATTTTAGTAATATTGTCAGCTAATTTATCCACTAACATCGCACAACATGGAGTTTCGATTGGACTTATTTCCATCCTTCAAAATCGCAGCATGTTAGGATCCGAAGGCCGACACTCTACCATTGATTCCACAGAGGGAACTCGATACTACAGCAATATAGACGTCTTTCTTCAACTCCCTTCTTCCATCTCGCAGATTTTCTTAAAACTAAAGTACTGAGCCTTCTTTTAAAACATTATCGACTTGAGAGGCGTCAATACCCCTTTTCTGGGTTTCAATACACTCGAAATTCGGCTCCATCTTCAACTCGTTAGCATGCTGGTCTTTGGTCCAAGAGGTCCCAGGTTCGATTGCCTGCCGGGTGGGGGATTTTACTCGAACTAGTCGGTTAATTCCTCTGGCTCGCGGATATTAGATGTCGTCCTAGGTAGGGACATCATCTTCAAAGATGCGCAGGTTACCCATGGGAATCAACTCTAAAAACCTGCACCTGGCCTCTCCGGAGGCTATACGTCTCTATTATATTACACTTGAAGAATCACGCACAACCACAATGAGACGTGCTTCGCTGTAAGTTATTTACAGAAATATTTTGACAACAAGGATTATTTTACACACGCTTTCTATTACAGTACAATACAACCAAACTATTCATTGTGTCACTCAGAATACCCACTGCACCGCATTAGATACGTAAGTAGCTCCTCCTCCGTACCTTTCAGAAAGAAAAAAAGATGCAATAAAAGTATTTTGACAGTAACGTAGCTGCATGCTTCTACTGAGATTATTGCGGTATGAAGCTTACAAATACTGATATCATGCCTAAAGTGAAGGAATACTCTAAAGATCTGATAAGTGACTATAATCACTGTTCTACGGGAGTGTGGTTCTGAAGCTAATGCAGCTCGCTATTTCAAGATGTCTAAAATTGTAGGGCCATAGAATGAAATGTTTATGAAGAAGGGTACTGTTTGCAAGAAGTCAAGGTGTGGATGACCAAGAAAAACCTTCACAAGGGTAGATAATCTCAACAGAAGGAGATATTTGGCAAATGCACGTCATATTGCTGTTGACATACGTGAGTATAAAATGTAAAACTGCATGTCTCCACAGTAAAAAAGAAGCCTGAAGGGTGTTAATTTACCACACTTCGTGATTTAATACGAAAAAAACAGTACGAATGCAAGGCTGTTCATAATTTTCATCTGACTTTTTTGTGACTAGGTGAATGCTATGAGCGACAGTTGTTCACTTTAGTTGTTATATTTCAGAGGGTACCGACTTGGAAGTAAGCAGACGAGCTGTTAGACTACGCAGAATGTTCCAAGCAGTTAATGGCGTAGAATGACAGTTGACGGAGCGAGTTGGCGGTTAAGAGCAAGCAGATGTGAGCTTGCATTTCGGAGATAGTGTGTTTGAAACCCACTGTCGGCAGCCCTGAAGATTATTTTCCGTGGTTTCCCATTTTCACTCCAGGTATATGCTGCGGCTGTACTTTAATTAATGCCACGGCCGGTTCCGTCCCATTCGTAGCCCTTTCCTGCCCCATCGCCGTCATAAGACTTAGCTGTGTCGGTGCGACGTAAAGCCAATTGTTTAAAAAAGAAAAGGACATTACCGTAGTTGACGAATAACCTTGAATTGAATTTTTTAAAAGGAGGAAAGATCATAATATGAAGGTAAAGTTGGAACTGAATAGGACAAATTGGGGCAAAATATTCGTTTATAGGATGAGGAATTAGAGATTGGGATGATTTACCAAGGGAGATATTCGATAAATTTCAAACTTCTTTAAAATCATTAAGAAAAGAAGACTAGACAAACAACTGATACGGAATTTGCCACTTGGAAGGAAAAGGACAGGGGAGGGGGGGCTTGGAAGATGTGGTTAAAATCTATTAGTCTGGAACCAGATCTGCTAAGAGTTGAAACAAACGACATTGAATTGAGAGATAGCGAAGCTTTTAATAATAATATTATAGGGTTTTACGTACCAACAACTACTCTTACAGCTTTAGGAGACTCCCAGATGTCGGACTCTTGTCCCGTAGGTGTTATATTATGTGCCACTAGATCTACCTACACAAGGCTGGCATTTTTGAGCATCTTCAAATATCATCAGACTGAGCCGCCAGGATCGAACTCGCCAACTTTACCGTCTAAACTACTCACATCGGTAGTAAACATTTCGTTGCTAAACATCTAATGCTAGATATGAATTTGAAGAAAGAATATGATTATGAATAATTCTTGTTTCCTATTGATAATAGGTTATTTTATTTATTTATTTATTTATTTATTTATTTATTTATTTATTCATTTATTTATTTATTTGAATGTGGCGGAAATGGAGGAGTATAGACGATAGAGTATCTACGAGAAAAATACAATATTCTGTGGAAGGTAAGAAAAGTAGAGGGAGACCAAGGCGAATGTGGACTCCGTGTTTATTGATTTAAGTATAGCAGGTATAGTGAGTGCTAAACGAGGCTACGGAGCTAGTTGTATATAGAGCATTGTGGACACAGTTAATTCACAGAAGCTTGCAGACTGAACGCTGAAAGGCATAAGAGTCTGTCTGTATGTATGTATGTATGTATGTATGTATGTATGTATGTATGTTGAAAGTAAAGACGCAGTTGACCCAATACTGTATCTTCTTAATACACAGCGCTACTTACAATATATAAATACAGAATCAAAATGCAGTCAAAATGGTAGAAAGTCGAAAGAAAATATCAAATCTAAAAAAAGGAAAATATTTTCCTATTCTGTAGATGTATATCAATAAAAACAAAAACAAAACTAAACAAATAATTGGTACTGTAAATTAAAACAATAATAACAACAACTTGAAGGAGTTTAGGTGATTACAGAACAAGTAAATATCATTTGAATTTATAAACTGTTAACATAGGTCTTCAATTGTATATTAATTACAGAGTTTGATGTTGAGAATAGTCTACGTCTGCAACATGTACAGTATAATAACAATGAACATTTTAAGAACACATGAATTCAAGTGATGGGATGTCCAAAGTCTTTGAACGTGAAACAATGTATACTTGCCAGCTCTAACCTAGCTGAAATATTCAGCGAATTCTAACGTAATATTTAAAAAAATTCAAATATAATTTCTATGTGATAGCAACACTGTTTGGAGTGTAAAGTGAATTTGAGTCTGTGAGCTAAGTGTCGGAGACAATCAACGTAATTTTTAAGGTAAAATGCGAGTAGAATGATAAGCTTTTGCTTTATCCTACTGCATGGAAATATTTCCTCAGAATAATATTACTTTTTAATATATGTTATGGTCCGCCTCTGTGGTGTAGTGGTTAGTGTGATTAGCTGCCACCCGCGGAGGCCCGGGTTCGTTTCCCGGCTCTGCCACGAAATTTGAAAAAGTGGTACGAGGGCTGGAACGGGGTCCACTCAGCCTCGGGAGGTCAACTGAGTAGAGGGGGGTTCGATTCCCTCCTCAGCCATCCTGGAAGTGGTTTTCTGTGGTTTCCCATTTCTCCTCCAGGCAAATGCCGGGATCGTACCTAACTTAAGGCCACGGCCGCTTCCTTCCCTCTTCCTTGTCTATCCCTTCCAAATTTGCCATCCCCCCACAAGGCCCCTATTCAGCATAGCAGGTGAGGCCTCCTGGGCGAAGTATTGGTCATCCTCCCCAGTTGTATCCACCGACGCAGCGTCTGAAGCTCCAGGACACTGCCCTTGAGGCGGTAGAGGTGGGATTCCTCGCTGAGTCCGAGGGAAAACCTACCCTGAAGGTAAACAGATTACGAACGAACGAATATACTGTATGTTAAGAAAATACACCCCTTGGGCATTCTGAAGAAGCATTCAATGTATGTACTAATTTACACAGTGTATTCATCCGATAATACCACTGATTTGTTAAAATTGTCGTTGAAACGAACGCAGCCTATTTATGTAAACTACAATCATATTGCATGTTAGATTTTTAAAATGAAAGTTATGCCCAAATACTTATCTATAGAACTCAGAGTTTCAGAATCAGTTTCGTACTTACTCTCACAGACTTATGTGAATCGTATATGGTCGTCACAGTCATTTACCTTTAATTGGCCTTCCATTATGAATGTAGGTCAGTGGAGAAAGCGTGGACAAACCGGCCAGCAAGTTCAAGTGCATGCCAGTAACCAGTGGGAGGTTTAATTTGAATTTAAACTTGGTAATCATTGGTCAACATTGGCTGGAATATATATTTGAAGCAAGTAAGGAATTCGTTTATTCATTAGGAACTAAATATTACTAAAGTTCCGCTGCCCTTCCCTGCAAATCAGTAATAATGGACCATGTTATATACTATTAGTAAACAAGTGAACCAGTCTGTTATGGTTTTAAAATTAGAGAGCAAAAACATATTCAGTAAAGTAAGTATATGCGTCATTTATTTATTTTAGATATCTTTAATATCTATATTGCTTTAAGTGTCAATATACGTGTTTTTCTCCCAAACAAGTGGTTTAAGTGCACATTATACCATCAACATAAGTTACTGTAATTAATCCTGGCATTGGTCCGGACATAAACAAATCCCAATTAATTAAGACAGATGTTTGACTGTATATTATCTCTCCCTCTCTCTTCTTCTAGTAACTCATTCACCTACTGCCAATCAACGGGAACACTTCAATGGCGCTTCCTTTATTGACCAGTTATGATACTTACCTCCTTAATATCTCGAAAATTTTCTTTTAGACTTACACCGGGCTTGATATTAAAATTAATGTACAATTCTAAGAAATATTTAAGCCCAAAATTCCCTTCGAAATTAAGTTTTTACGCTTATGCAAGCAATTCTTACACTGTTTAGCTTCTTCCCCTCAGTTTCGAGATTCTCGCTCCCCTTCGCCACAACTCCAACCTCTGCCCCCAGAGAGTTATGAGAATGTACATCTTTTTTAGGTTCTGTGGTACCGGGTACCAACTTTATTCTAGAGTATTTTGAAGTACCGCATTCATTCATGTCGATTTACATTTTTATACTTACGGTACCTTTGTATACCGCTACACTTAAGACTTCCATTTATTAGTGTTTCCTATTAGTTTTACGTCACACCGATACAGATAAGTCTCACTGTACGTTATCGATGGGATATGACAGGGCGAGGAATCGTAAGGAAGCAATCGTGGTCTTAATTAAGGTACAGCCCCGATATTTACCTGGTATGAAAATGGGAAACCAAGTGAAAACATCTTCAGGGCTGCCAACAATTGGGTTCGAACCTACTACCTCCCAAAGCAAACTCACAGCTACGTGAACCAAACCGCGCAGCCAAATCACTCACTTCATTTATTAGTATAGATTAATTGGAGACAGAAAGTAGGTATGTAGTTTAGGTAATATCTCCGAATTGGAATAGAATTGCAGTGGGGAAACTGTCCTAGGATTTTAACCTTCATTGGTTAATTCCGATGGCACGGGGGCTGGGTATGTATGCCGTCTTCAGCATTAGAATTCACCATAGGTAGGGCACCATTCTGACAGACGCGCAGGCGTCAACTCGAAAGACCTGCACGAGGCCTCTCCGGCATTATCATTTCAAACTCTTTTCCTTTTTGTTTTCTTGCCTTACGTCGCACCAACTATGGCCTTAATTAAGGCACAGGCCCAGCATTTGCCTGGTGTGAAAATGGAAAATCATGGAAAACCATCTTCAGGGCTGCCGACATTGGGGTTCAAACCCACTATCTCCCGAATGCAACCTGACAACTACGTGACCCAAACCACATAGTCACTCGCTCGGTATTATTCCAAATTCTTACCTAACTCACCGACGAGTTTCAAAGCTTACTGTATTGATACCGTCCTTAAGCTTTCAGGAAGGCGACTGCATTTTGAATTCTGGGTGATGGATACTGGATTTTTAAAATGGGAACTTTTGTATTATTGTCCGCCTCTGTGGTGTAGTAGTTAGTGTGTTTACCTGCCACTCCCGGAGGCTCAGATTTGATTCCCGGCTCTGCCACGGAATTTGAAAAGTGGTACAAGGGCTGGAACGGGATCCACTCAGCCTCGGGAGGTCAACTGACTAGAGGGGGATTCGATTCCCACCTCAGCCATCCTCGAAGTGGTTTTCCGTGGTTTCCCACTTCTCCTCCTTCCAATCTTCCCATCCTCCACAAGGTCCCTGTTCAGCATAGCAGGTGAGGCCACCTGGAGAGGTACTGCTCCTCCTCCGCAGTTGTCTTACGTTCCAGGACACCGCCCCAGGGCGGGAGAGGTGGGATACCTCGCTGAGTCACGGGGAGGGGGACCAATTTTGGACGGTAAAGGGATTAAATAAATAAATAAATAAATAAATAAATAAATAAATAAATAAATAAATAAATAAATAAATAAAGGCCCTTATTAATCGTATGGTTTGCGAGTTAGGAATACGCTTCCTTTTTGATGATCATCAGATTTAAAGTTACTTCAAATATAAATATTCGCCGCCCGTCTCTCAGTCGTTAATATACCTCCCAGTCCAGCGATATGAAATGATACGGACTGGTGATTTGGTTCACGGTTCGAACGCTAGCCGTTTTCCTATCATGTTTGGTGATTGGTGTATTATTAACAATAATGTTACTGCTTTTATGTCCCAGTAACTACTTTCCTGGTTTTCGGAGACACCGATGTGCCAGAATTTTGTCCCGTGCCAATAAATGTATCGACACCGAACTAAGTCGTAATCGCACCCGCCAACTTGAGCTGAGAATGCCAGCGCTCTTCCGCCTGAGGTACCAAGCCTGGCGATTGGTGTATTGAAGGGGAGATCACAGGTTGGAAAATGTGTGTTTGTGTGAGCGGGGCGACAGGAGGGTAGGAATTCAGTTAAGAGTCCATAAACGTCCGATATTGTCAGTTCAGATCTGTTTCCAGAACACAATGATGCTTCTATTTTTGAAAGTAGGATTTACAATTAGTCCTTGAATTATTACATTTATTACTGTATATAACAATTATGACTACATATAAATAGTTTTTTTAGTTAATTTTAGAGGATGGTCATGGATTGAAATAACAACTCATAATATTTTCTTGGAGGAAGTGTAACAGTTAAAAAACTACAATAAAGATGGGTTCTACCAACAATTGCGTTTAAATCTTAGCTCGATAGCCGCAGTTGCTTAAGTGCGGCCAGTGTCCAGTATTCGGGAGATAGTGAGTTCGAACCCCACTGACGGCACCCCTGAAGATGGTTTTCCGTGGTTTCCAGTTTTCACACCAGGCAAATGCTGGGGATGTACCTTAATTAAGGCCACGGCCGCTTCGTTCCCACTCCTATCCCCTTCCTGTCCCATCGTCGTCATTAGACCTTTCTGTGTCGGTGCGACGTAAAGCAACTTGTAAAAAAAAAATCTCAGTCGTGTAGAATGTATACTTTCCGTGGTAACCCACACCACAGTGTAGGTAGCAGGCAGTGGAAAAATGCTCACTTGTCACATCAACACAAGCATGCACTTATTTTCACGGATGTTGATTTTATAAGTTTAATGAAGCGTGCAATTGGGGCGTGATAAGCTGCGTGGCTCAGTGGTCGAGCTTTGAATTCCGAAAGATCCTTCAGAAGAATTTTCAGTTGAAAAATCACATAGCACCAGGATGTCCGACTCGTTGGCTGAACGGTCAGCGTACTGGCCTTCGGTTCAGAGGGTCCCGGGTTGGATTCCCGGCCGAGTCGGGGATTTTAACCTTAATTGGTTAATTCCAATGGCACGGGGGCTGGGTGTATGTGTTGTCTTCATCATCATTTCATCCTCATCACGACGCGCAGGTCACCTACGGGTGTCAAGTAGAAAGACCTGCACCTGGCGAGCCGAACCCTTCCTGGGATCTCCCGGCACTAAAAGCCATACGACATTTCATTTCATAGCACCAGGATATACATTACAGTACAGTACATACATACATACATAAATATCGAGCTTATAACCCTGACCAAACCACAGGAGCAGCCAGGGTGACTCCAGTGACCCCAGAAATGACTAAGACAAGCTGAAAAGATTTTGTTAATTAACTCGGTTGAATGGCGATGGGGTCCTGAGGTTTTTAGCCACATATAGTTAATTACTCATACTCGGGGACTGGGTTTTGCGTTTGTTTTCGTATAGCTCTCTAGATTTGTACACTCCACACTACCATCTGTCACAGAGGCACGCAAACGTGAACACATCCCTCCACATGGAGTTGGCATCAGGAAGCGTATCCTGCCATAAAAGTAAAAATCCACATGCAATATTGACCCCACGGAACTGAAAATACGTCTAAAAAAAGAAAAATCAGAGCTAAAGCAATTTTGCTGTCAGAATTAGATTTAATTTCTGAGAAGCCCTTGACAATTATCTAGAAAGCAGGCTGCACTGTTCGGCAGGGTATCTATGAAACTTTACCATCGTCATCACGACTGTAATCTGGAATCGATGGCGAAAGATTTACAAGAGATAAAAGAAATCTACTACTGAGGTTAGTTGCTCATATTAGAGTTTTATTTTAAACCACTATGTTCTTTGAGAAACCACGAAGATGCAGTGTTGTAGTGGTTTCCTCACGGCGCGGTGTTCCGCTCTAGAAGTTCGGACGGACTGGAGCATGCAGTCTTTTCCGGCCAGTGACTTCCGTACAACTGGCCGGCCGGTTATCTTCAGTCCAGTTTCAGCTGACTATTGCAAAACAGGTGACTCCAGAGTGATCTACGATAAGCCTACTTTCACAGTTGGTTTGAGTTCCGTAACAACTGAAACTTCGTGCAAGAAATGTAGAGAGATGATGATGGTAATAATAATAATAATAATAATAATAATAATAATAATAATAATAATAATAACTTAAGTAGTACTTAATAATTTTTTATTATTATTTTTATTATTATTATTGAGCCATGATTTATGCCTCCCCTATGTTTAAAACTGTCGCCGATCCTCTACTGTGATCTCATCTATGCTCTACTGACTGAATTATCATATCGCAGAAGTGTTATCTTTTGTGACCAGATGTCCGTAGTATCTATTTTCTAGTGGTACCTAGTGATCAGAAACTCTAACTACCATCGAGAATGTTTGAGTTTTGATGTTGGATACTTAATCTGCCTTCAATTGTTTATTAATCATTTCGCAGGTTACCATCCCTGTGATTAAATTGATCCACCAATGATATCAAGTGATATCGAAATCCTATCCACCCATCAAAATTCCTGTATGTAACTCATTCTGGAAAACTCTGCCAGTTTCTCTATGAAAGGAGCGAGTTTTTTGAAACTAACGTCTTGCAGCAGTGGAGATATCTCCTAGGAGGAGATGCTGGGGGCGGAGGACTGGCAGTCTGTTATGAGGAGGCGGCTTTAACACGGTACGACAGAATTTTAAACACGTAAACTGTTTTTGTGTGAAGATAGGGAAGATTCCAGCGTACCCCTTTAGCATGTAACTTCTAGGTCGTCCGACACTTTGAAAGTTTAATTTCTCTTTTCAAACTTAAATTAAATGTAGGTTTCTCTAGCCAGGCATTGGATTTCAATATTCGTCCCTAATGTGAATATTTTAAAATGTAAAGGACGCAAGAGAGTTTACCCTTTTTTCCTTCTTCCAATTTCATTTTGGGTGATATTTTTTTTTATACCTTCTACATTTATTTTTCTTTCTTAGGCCTTTAATATTTTCTTCATTTAGTCACCTTGTAGCATGACGTAGCCTCTGTAGCATCGGGTCTTACGCCCAGTTAGGTATCAACGGTAGGACTTAAACTTTGGGGTGCTTGGCGTTTAAGTCTCCAGTCTCACTTTGTTCTCGGTCTTTCGAATGTAATCTTTCTTTTTTTTTTCTATCTTTTAGTGGCCGTGTAGTGTGGGCCTTCTGCCCCTGTTTACTTATTGATCTTCTGATCCTTTTGCGAGTGTTGCCCCCCATAGGATTAGGGTAACGAAGATATTAATTAACCTGTTTTAAGAAAGGTGTACTTCAAGTGTTAGTCATTTAAAATTAATGTAATCTTCTGGACAAAAAAGGGCGAGTATATAGTAAATATAAACTGAACTCCAGGGTTCGAGACCCGTCCGATGTAAAGTATTCCAGAAGCTACGGCTTATTTTCCTGATTTGTACAGCCCGTTTAATCACATTGTAAAATTTAGACATACATGTTAAAAATCTTTGACTCTTTTATTTCAAATAGGAGTGCTCCTCCCCTAAAATTGTAAACTTTCCGAGTTTACGAGCTCCTCTATTGTAAGGTTTTCTGAGCTTACGAACTACTCTATTGTAAAGTTTTCTGAGCTTACGAGCTCCCTGGTTGCTACTATTCGAGCCTCTGAATTCTTTTGGTAAAGTGTTCCTTATTATTTTGTTGATGTTTGAAATATTATAATCAAGGAAATAAATGAATACATTTTTGACAGATTTTGTTAGCAATTTTAAATTCTGATGTATACTTTGTCCAGCCATTCACCCCACACGCTTCTTTCCCTCTCCGGTCCACTACAAACACCGTAAAATAATAATAATAAGAAGAATGTATGCCCCTTACCTAACAGTTTCGAGGTATTCTGATGTTATGCCATTTAGACGGTAGGGTATGGATTTCTCGGTATCTAACGGCGAAGCAGAACTTCATTTCGTAGTTCGTATGTTGATATAATGTTGCGTAGTGGACTCTGAATGCACCGCAAGAAGTCTACAACATACTACTGACAGTGAATTGTCTTTGATACGGTTCAGTTCAAACTCGTACAAAATGTTTTATATTTATATTACTTTTTTTTTTTTTTTTTGCTATTTGTTTTACGTCGCACGACACAGATAGGTCTTATGGCGACGATGGGACAGGAAAGGCCTGGGAATGGGAAGGAAGCGGCCATGGCCTTAATTAAGGTATAGCCCCAGCATTTGCCTGGTGTGAAAATGGAAACCACGGAAAACCATTTTCAGGGCTGCCGACAGTACGGTTCGAACCCAGTATCTCCCGGATGCGAGTTCACAGCTGCGCGCCCCTAACCGCACGGCCAACTTGCCCAGTATTTACATTACTATGAACGCTGAAGTTCGTTTTCAGATATCTGAGTTCTTCTTAAGTTCTTTAAACAGCAAGATTAGTCCTTTTGTAAGTGGTTTAATATTGCAGTAACTAAGATAGGTTTTTGGCGACGATGGGGTGAGAAAATGTGCTAGGACCGAAAAGGAGGAATCATTATGATACAGCCCCGAAATTCGGCTAGTGTGAAAATGAGGAACACTGGAAAAACATATTCAGTGTTTCATACCCACCACCTTACATCCATGTTTATAGCTACGCGTCTCGTTTCACGCAGCTAAATCGCCTGGCGAGTAAGATACTGTCTGTCTCGACGAGAATCAGGGAATAGCGTAAGAAAAAGAAAAAAAAGAAGCTTGCTCAATATCTAACAACTAACATTCACGTATTTCCAGTCAGATATTGGTTTAATACCGAATACGATGTAAACAAGGTTTATTGTCCTAACATCAACCACTTATAGAGCTCATGAGCCTTGATAAAGTCATCTTTCAAGAACTGATGTATACGACATTAATGATTTTGTACAAATGGTTCATTTGTATAGTTGGGATTTGAGTAATTCCAATTTTCAATCTTTGAGTTAACATTATCAGAAGCATCAAAAATCATCACATTCAACTGGAATTGCAGCTTTCTTCCGGCGAGTTTAATAATGCTACTGAATAATGGAGAGCTGAACTGATTATATTATAAAGTAAAGTTGGTCCATTTTCTCTGTTTGAAATCGCTAATCTTTGAAGTGCTGAACGGATTTTATTCAAGTTTTCACCAATACATAGAGTGCCTATCCAGGGACATTTATGTGTTTAATTATTATATGTTGTATATATTTGCTTTAAATCTTTGCCCTAACTGCCCCCCCCCTTTTTTTGTTTTGCCCATCCATTTCAATTTAAAAGGCTCCAATTTCCAGTAAAAATGTGTTTTAGTATGACAATTAATAAAGCACAGGGTCAAACTCTAAACTTTACAGGTCTAGACCTGCTCGTTGAATGTTTTTCTCATGGTCAACTCTACCTGGCCCTGTCACGTGTTACTTCCAAATAAAATTTGTTTGTGTTGGCTTTGTGTTGGACCCAGATGGAGAAACACGTAACGTACTATAAACGAAGATATTTAATACGTAAGGCCACCCGTGCAAAGCCCGGGTGGGTCTGCTAGTTGTAGGCAAATGCATTGAAGGTTTATAATAACATTACGGCTTTGGAGATGGACATTAATTTTGCCCAGTGGAACTCACTCCCAAAGGCATTGGGAAACTCTTCCCATCAAGGTAAAAGGTACCGGTATGCATTTGCAATAAAGTTTCTGGAATGGTTGTTATCTCGATGTGTTTATCTGAAATCGTCAACAGATTTTGTTGATGAAGTGAAATGAATCAGGAGTGAGACAGCATTTCGTTTCAACACTGAAAGAGAGAGAGAATTATTATCCTGCCATTGTTGAAGAATATTCTCATCTATTTCAACGTATTTCGAACACGTTATTTCTTTCTTTCTTTCTTTCTTTCTTTCTTTCTTTCTTTCTTTCTTTCTTTCTTTCCTTATTTATGAACATTATGTATCTATATGTAAGATAGCCGAGATGTTCCATAGTCGTACTCCGGAGATGGTAACTTGCCCCAGTCTCCACACTTCCCATGCCTAGTTCTGACCTTGTTCAAGGCTGGATGGAGTTATTCACGTCCGTAGCATTCCTTCAGTTGTACGTGTCTCCCGGGTGGTACTAAATGAACAGCAACGCACAAGCTGCTATACAATCCTTGTAATGTCCTGGCAAACACGCCATATAATTGAACTACAGACAGGGGGTTCACAAATAGGCCTATAACCCATATAGAGCTTCCAGCAGTGACCGGAAAATAGTTTTTGAGTACGAACTTTATATATTTTATATGGAACAATGTCTATTAAAATTAAGAAAACCGGGCGATTTGGCCGTGCGGTTAGAGTCGCGCAGCTGTGAGCTTGCATCCGAGAGATAGTGGGTTCGAATCCCAACTGTCGGCAGTCCTGAATATGGTTTACCGTGGTTTCCCATTTTCATACCAGCAAATGCTGGGGCTATAGGCTACCTTAATTAAGGCCACGGCCGCTTCCTCCCACTCCTATGCCTTCCCTATCCCAACGTCCCCATAAGACCTATCTGTGTCGGTGCGACGTAAAGCAAATAGCAAAAATATACATATTAAGAAACTAAAAGTAGATAAGATTTAAACCACAATGGCATCTTTTATATGATTCTAATCTCAACAGTATAAGAAATATCATTTGGATATTTGAATGATGTCTACTAAATTTTAACTGTCACTACCAGGGTACAAGTGCAAATATCGTTTTGGACATATTTGCAGAGGTATAGGTGATTCACTCAGCACTGTATGATGAAGGGAATGAATCCCATCACAGAGAGTTGAGTTACTCGAGACGTTTCTACAATGAAGTCCTGTAAAATACACTTCGTATTCAATCATCCAAGAATAAACTTTTCCACACTAAGCGTAAAATCCATGGACTTTTGAGTCGTTATAACGAGTGTCGACTTCGTCGTAACGATCGTCTTAATCCCTCCACAGCATGAGTCATCGTAGTTCTCTAGGGGTGATCAAATTTAGTATAAAACCTCTTCTTAGGGAGCAAGTGGATATCATCAATACGGAGCTGTGTTTTAAATTAGCCATTCCGTCATTATCTGCAATTATGGGCTTTCTAATTACACACATTCTAGTTTGCACGTGAGCATGGCAGCTGAATGACATGGTTGCTGGCTTCTCTCTAAGGCAGACGCAGTTCGAATCTTGGGATAACTGAAATTTCAAGTCATATCCCTATGGTTCGAACTCCACGTAAAACTGTCTCGCGGCTATGACCATAATATAAATAGTCACGTCAAACTAAGGTCTTGCTTCCAGTTTACAGTTATTCCACTTGGCTCACGAAGGGTGTTGAGTAGAGGGTGTATTTCCTACCTGACTATTTCCATTTCTAACTTTTAGGTAAAAATGTGTGTCATAAAGGTGAAGTATGTTTAAGGCCAAACAAGACTACGAGACTTTAATAATAATAATAATAATAATAATAATAATAATAATAATAATAATAATAATAATAATAATAATAATAATAATAATAATAATAATAATAATAATATCTAATGCCCATTTTTAATTGTCCAGCTCCTTGACTGCTTAACATCCGGCCGTACAACAGGTGTCAAGTCCACAAGTGCGATACAGTTCGCACCCGCGAACGCATCAGGGCGTGGCAAAAGTGGCTGAGGAAGAAGTAGTTTGGCGTCCATTTAATCAGTAGAGATTTTAAGAGACGCCGGGATGTCGCAGCTTTGTACTGCCTGCCCGAAACAGTGACAAGGAATCACAGCATTTGAACATCCTCAAACGCCTACGACAACAGACAGAGATATGATGGTTGTGATTATAATTCTCTGGGAAAAATTAACGAAATCATTACCTGCAGATGGTACCTCACACTCTCAATAAAGTACACGTGGCGGATAATCAAACTGTCTCCAGCCATTTGGAAAAAATAAAAAAAATATATATCTTGAAAGTGTTCGATCATCCAGAAATTGTATTCCTTGCAAGATTCCGTCATTTCACTTTCTTAGATCTTCAGCTTAACCTCATTTCGGGAGTTTCTAGGGCGGCACATGTACAGTAGCTCCAGGCGACAAATTCCTTAAGCGTGACTCTGACTAGTTGCTTCAATTTATAAGGCTCCACATGCCTAAAGATGGAATCTTGATCACGAACTCCTTTTGCTTCACGCCGAAAATAATGTGTTGCGATATATGTTAAAGATTATGGTCACTCAGACCTAAATTTGCTCATTTCAGACATATGCACGTATGCTATTAAATGTCTCTGAAGACTTGCGTCAAGCTTTGCATTCTATAGAACATGGACGGTGACCAACGCAGAAATAAAAGTGGATTAAAGCGATTGAAATAGAATGCTGAAGATGAGATGGATAGACGAATAACAAATGAAGAGTTGGTAAGCGGAGATTAGCGAAGTTTGGCTAGAAGAAAAATGAAATGGCGTATGGCTTTTAGTGCCGGGAGTGTCCGAAGACATGTTCGGCTCGCCAGGTGCAGATCTTTTATTTCACTCCCGTAGGCGACCTGCGCATCGTGATGAGGATGAAATGATGATGAATACGACACATACACCCAACCCCCGTGCCGGCGAAATTAACCAATGATGGTTAAAATTCCCGACCCTGCCGGGAATCGAACCCGAGACCCCTGTGACCAAAGGCCAGCACGCTAACCATTTAGCCATGGAACCGGACGACTAGAAGAAGACATATATTGACAGGACACATCTTGAGGGACCAGGACTTATTCAAATGGTTTTGGAGCGAAATATAGGAGGTGTTGAAACCCTGAATATAATTATATATGTGTAAAACACAATAGTTACACAGAGTAGGAAAAGTGTGGTTAGCAGTCAATAACGTACGATTTCATACGTCAGAACAAGGTGATAAACGTGAAGAAATGTGTAGTAAAAGTTGCATGGTTTGGGAGAAAGGAGGAGAAACAGGTTGTGTTTGTAAACACGGGACACAAACATAAACTCCGCGACTTTTTATGAGACTAACAAGGGAATTAAACAAGGTACTACACTCGGATCTTAATGAAATTCAGTAGAGGGACAGCGGAGAAGATGTATAAGTGCATTGCTAAAGTGAAAACCATATGGGCACAAATTAATTTCCAGTGCCAGTGTTATAATATGAATCGTGTGAAAAGCAGGCGCGTTCCAAGGCGAGCGCGATGAAGGAAAAGCAGAGCAGAAAGTGGCTACGAAAACCGTCGACTTCGATTTGATCTGCTCTGCCGTTTGCACGACACATACGACATAATACAAACTCAACTGATACAATAGAATAGCTGCTACTGTTTAATTATACGTTTACAGAAATATGTGTACGTGTAAAAAAATAGGCTATATATTCGTTTACAGAATTGCAAAGTATACTAGTAAACTCGTGTCCTCATCCCGATGTGGTGCAGCTCTTTTCAGGCACACCCCAACTGGAGGTGAGCTGCGTGTACCATTGCAACCACATACCAGCCCTCCACATACCCGGGCCTCCGAGGACGGCAGTTAATAGCGCTAACCGTTACGCTACGGAAGGTGGACACAAAGTATACTGTAAGCTGCACTTGGGCAGACGTACACGGGACACTTGAAGACCGCTCATATCAAACAACTCCGTTACGAAAACGACGGAGAAGTGGTTTCAATAAAAGACTGTTGAGTGGTGTGCACAAAAACACATATTTTCTCTTTGGTTTCTTATACTCTACAAGGCTACAAGAAGCACGTTTAATAAATATGGTCGACGATCGTACATAAAACATTTTCTTCCACTATAGCATGCAAACAGGCTACCGTGTCCTTAATCCTAGCCCAGCTTAGGCCTAATAATAATAATAGTTGAGCTTCGGATGACGAAGACCTAAATATCGCCCAGTTGTGTTCTTAAAATAGCTATATATGACACAAAAGTGGAAAATATGACCAAACATATATAGGCTACATCCAACGAATGATTTTTGCTACTAGTTCTTTCATATTAAGGACACAATGTAATGCTATTGCACTTCTTTTTATTCTTCTGTAATTAGTATTCTTTATATTTCTTATTACCTACTTCATACGACATCTGTGGGGTCGCGGGTGTGAAGTGTGTCTCACATGTGCATTTATGTATGTTCAGTCCGTCAGCGATTCCGCTGGTGGGATCCTCAACAGCTCTGGCATCAGCTGTCATAGATGGCCTAGGCATCACTGAAGAGGCGTACTAGGGAAATGAGAAATGAGGTAGTTTCCCGTTGATTTCCTCACCGAGCCAGAGTTGCTATTACATATCAGTCTGCCAAGCCCACTGAAATGCATACACCAACCGACCCTATGAGCAACGTTCATAGCAGGGACTGGCTGCATAAGGATTGGCATTACTAGCATCACTCATACCTCAGTCACTTTCATACTGTCAAAGCCAAGGATAAGACAGAGACAGATCTATGAAAGTAACAAAATTGCTCTAGCCTATACCAGAAGACATAGTGCACTGTAAACACTAGGTCCTGCCAGCAAAGGCATACATGTGCATTTGGCCTTGTTTTATTGCCGGATGTCCTTTCTGACGCTAAATCTATATGGAAGGATGTAATCACTAACGCTTGTTTCCGAGGTGGTTTGTAGTGTAGAGTATTGTCTGAATATGAAGAGGAAAGTGTTGGGAAAAACACGAACACCCTGTCCACGAGCCAGAATAATCAATCAGACGCGATTAAAATCTCCGACCCGGCCGTGAATCGAAACTGGTCTCAACGCTGACCATTCAGCAATGAGGTGGACATACAATCTTATTTCACTATTTCAATAAATATCCTGACTAGTTCTTTTTACAAAATTCCATCAGTCTCTATCATAAATTAATTCGGCTCGTTTCAACCAACGAAATCTTCGGTTTTCTGCAGCTGAACCAAATCTCTCTCAACTTATATAGAAATGAAGGAGTTAGCGTAGGATATTGTTACGTGGAGGGCTGGACCAAACTAGTCGATGAACTGATGGCACCAACAACAACAAATTTATTTTTATATTTTTCACGCATTTTGCGAAATCCAATAATTTACGCTATGCGTCGTGATATTACTACTACGTTCCGGCCGGAGTGGTTCAGAGAGCGCTGGCTTTTTGATCCCGAACTGGCGGGTTCGATCTCAGTTCTGTCAGGTGGAATTTGCTGGTGCTCAAATACTCCAGCTTCGTGTCTGCAGATATATTGGCGAGTGAAAGACCCCCTATGAGGCAAATTTCGATGTATTAGCTTCTCCGAAAACCGTAAAAGTATTTTTTTACAAGTTGCTTTATGTCGCACCGACACAGATAGGTCTTATGGCGACGATGGGATGGGAAAGGGCTAGGAGTGGGAAGGAAGCAGCCGTAGCCTTATTTAAAGTACAGCCCCAGCATTTGCCTGCTGTAAAAACGGGAAACCACGGAAAACAATCTTCAGGGCTGCCAACAGTGCGGCTCGAACCCACTATCTCCCAGATGCAAGCTCACAGCTGCGTCCTCCTAACCGCACGGCCAACTCACCCGGTCGTAAAAGTAATTAATGGGGCATAACTTATTATTAAAGTTCGAATGTTCAGGAAATATCATATCCCCCACACCCCCGTTTGGTTTGGTTATTCTTGAAATTAAACACAAATTGGACGTTTCTGAGCATATTCAGTCTTATTTTATAGGGTACATAAACTTATATGTATTTTATAGCCTCCCTGGCACAGGCGGCAGTGCGTCGGCCTCTCACCGCTGGGTTCCGTGGTTCAAATACCGGTCACTCCATGTGAGATTTGTGCTGGACAAAGCGGAGGCGGGACAGGTTTTCCTCCGGGTACTCCCATTTTCACTGTCATATTTAATTCTAGAAACACACTCCAATATAATTTCATTTCATCTCTCAGTCAATAAAATCATTGCCCCAGAGGAGTGCGACAGGCTTTGGCAAGCGGGGATTTCATTCATTCTATTCCTGACCCGGCAGAATGACCGGAAACAGGCTGTAAAGTTATATTTAATCGCTTTTTATTGTCTTGGTCATATTTCGG
The DNA here is from genome assembly GCF_040414725.1 of Anabrus simplex. Lineage (NCBI taxonomy): Eukaryota > Metazoa > Arthropoda > Insecta > Orthoptera > Tettigoniidae > Anabrus > Anabrus simplex. The sequence goes on along the minus strand of NC_090267.1, from coordinate 315,855,669 downwards.
TAATTTTAGTTGTTTAAGGTCATATTTTGGTTGTATTTTGCACGAAAAATGTACTGTATTTTGAATTTGATATACGATGTTGCTTGTGTAAATGTATTTGTGGCATTTTCACACTAGGTAAATGCTGGGGCTGTACCATAATTAAGGCCATGGCCGCTTCTTTCCCACTCCTAAGCCTTTCCTATTCCAACGTCGCCATAAGACCTATCTGTGTTGGTGCGACGTAAAGCAAATTGTCAAAAAAACCAGTGATAGAGCTCTGACATAATCATACCTAAAGAAAGTGTACTGAAAATGTTAGACAAAGAAAATTGCGTCCAAAAGTTCGGGGAAGAATGCTTCTCTACCGAAGAAAATGTCCTCTTCTGCAAAGTGTACGAGGATAAAGTACCTCCTATAGCATTTTGATGTCCAGCAACATAGCAACACAGCTAGACAGAAATTGCTGACATTAATAATTGTGATAAGAGGTAGGCCACTATATTTTTTCATTCCTTCTATGTTTTACTTCAATGCAATATTTTGTGCCCACTGCAACTGTCAGTACATTATTTAATTTCGATACCTAATACGATTTTCATCGGTTTGCAGGGGCAGCGATGTGGTCCCTGTCATCACTGTGCAAGACTGCAATATTAATTTAAAATATCTTCGACCGGGCGAGTTGGCCATGCGGTTAGGGGCGCGCAACTGTGAGCTTGCATCCGTGAAATAGTGGGTACGAATCCCACTGCCGGCAGCCCTGAAGATGGTTTTCCGTGGTTTTCCATTTTCACACCAGACAAATGCTGGAGTTGTACCTTAATTAAGGTCACGGCCGCTTCCTTCCACCTCCTAGCACTTCCCTATCCTATCGTCGCCATAAGACCTGTCTGTGTCGGTTCGACGTAAAGCCACTAGCAAAAAAATACATATCTATATATCTTCGTTACTGACAACAGTTTAATGATTGATAATGAATTTATGATAGAGACTGGTGGAATTTTGTTAAAAGAACTAGTCAGGATATTTACTGAAGTGTTTCAATAAGACTGTATGTCCACCTCATTGGCTGAATGGTCAACGTTGAGGCCTTCAGTTCAAAGGGTCCCAGTTTCGATTCACGGCCGGGTCGGGGATTTTAATCACGTCTGATTAATTATTCTGGCTCGTGGACAGGGTGTTTGTGTTTGTCCTAACACTTTCCTCTTCATATTCAGACAGTACTCTACACTACAAACCACCACGGAAATAAGCAATAGTTATTACATCCCTCCATATAGATTTGGCGTCATAAAGGACATCCGGCAATAAAACAAGGCTAAATGCACATGAGAGACACACTTCACAACCGCGACCCCACAGATGTATGAAGTAGGTAATAAGAAATATAAAGGATACTAAGTCATCATCTGTTTACCCTCCAGGGTCGGCTTTTCCCTTGGACACAGCGAGGGATCCCACCTCTACCGCCTCAAGGGCAGTGTCCTGGAGCTTCAGACTCTTGGTCGGAGATATAACTGGGGAGAATGACCGGTACCTCGCCCAGGCTGCCTCACCTGCTATGCTGAACAGGGGCCTTGTGGAGGGATGGGGAAGATTGGAAGGGATAGGCAAGGACGAGGGAAGGAAGCGGCCGTGGCCTTATGTTAGGTTTCATCCCGGCATTCACCTGGAGGAGAAGTGGGAAACCACGGAAAACCACTTCCAGGATGGCTGAGGTGGGAATCGAACCCACCTTTACTCAGTTGACCTCCCGAGGCTGAGTGGACCCCGTTTCAGCCCTCATACCACTTTTCAAATTTCGTGGCAGAGCCGGGAATCGAACCCGGGCCTCTGGGGGTAGCAGCTAATCACGCTAACCACTACACCACAGAGGCGGACAAGGATACTAAGTACAGAAGAATAAGAAGGAGAAGAAGAAGAAGTGCAATAGCATTAAATTGTGTCCTTAATATGAAAGAACTAGTAGCAAAAATCATTCGTTGGATGTAGCTTATACAGAGTGAAGCGAAATTCGCGCACTCGGGCGTCGCAGCGCGACTCTTCACATGCCAGCAATAAAAAAATGTCTCTCACAAAAGTTCGTCCTGCGAGTATATCTGGGAGAAAAAGGACGTTGAAGAGGTGGCAGTCTGGCAACACTGTAACCACATGTAGGGTAACTACCTCTGTCAGCACACAATAGTTGTGCTGTACAGTTGGTGCAGTGGATAGAGTTCTGGGTTAGCATGCAGGAGGTCGAGGGGGTCGATCCTGGTCTGAGGCGTATGTTTTTTATTTCGTCCAGGTGGTATGTTATCTGGCATATTAATCGTCAAGAGCGTTTGCAGCGCGTCCTCTAGAAACCATTTGCACTTACATACTACGATCCCAGAAATGGACGAACATTCGTTTTCGTTGGTCAGCTTTGAAAGACGCCCTTTCCACATCGTGGGCGTGAATTCGTTCGCACCTCTTCATCTACTAGATGCGTTACAACGTGTTTAGCTTTACTAAATTGTGTAAATGTAGGATACATGTGACCTAAGAAACGTTGTCTTTCTGTATTACAGTATGTAGTGTCCGATGGAAATTAGCAAATAAAAAAGTGCGCCTCAACCCAGGATCGAACCCTCGAGCTCCTGCATGCTAACCCAAAACTCTATCCACTGCACCAACTGTACAGCACGACGAGTACGTGCTGACAGAGGTATTTACCCTACATGTGGTTACAGTGTTGCCAGATTGCCACTCTTCAACGTTCTTCTTCTGCCGGATATACTCGTAGGACGAACTTTTGTGAGAGATATTTTTTTTATTGCTGGCATGTGAGAAGTCGCGCTGCGACGCCCGAGTGCGCGAATTTCGCTTCATCCTGTGTAAGTTTGGTCATATTTTACACTTTTGTGTCATATTTAGCTATTTAAAGAACACACCTGGGCGATTTTTAGGTCTTCGTCATCCGAAGCTTAGCTATTATTACTATTAGGCCTAAGCTGGGCTAGGATTAAGGACACGGGAGCCTGTTTGCACCGTGGCATTCATCTGCCTGGAGTAGAAGTAGATGTATGTTGGGTATTCAGCCTGAAGGCTGGTCTGATCATCTACAGCTCCACCAACAGCTGTCATAGGTAGCACAGGTGTCACTGAAAAGGCATACTAGGGAAATGAGGACGGTAGTTTCCTATTGCTTTCCTCAATGAGCCAGAAGTTGCTATCACATATCAGTCTGCCAAGCCCACTGAAATGCATGCACCAATCGACCCTATGTGCCTTATTTTTTCACCATTCATAACAGGGACTAGCTGTATAAGGAACGGTATTACTAGAATCGCTCATACCTAGGTCACTTTCATATCGTCAACGCCAAGGCTGAGACTGAGACAGGTCAATGAAAGTAGCAAATTTGTTCTGGCCCATACCAGCAGACACAGTGCACTGTAAACACTAAATCCCGCCAGCAAAGGCATTAGAAGCAGATAACCATGTAAAATGACTTTTGAGAAGGCCGACAATGTGATCAAACTCCCTCCCTCTTTTGAGTAGTGTTTCCGAAGAAGAGTACAGTTTGTTCCAGAGGACAAATCAGTCATAAATTGTGGTAGAGAACGATATACAGATTACAGGTAGAATGGAAAGATACACCAGAGCTACAATCCAAGGTAATAATTTGAAAATATTTCGTGCAAAATAAATAATCTATCTCTACTCATCCCTGTACTATATATGCTAAGTATAGACATACATCCGCCTCTGTGGTGTAGTGGTTAGCGTGATTAGCTGCCACCCCCGGAGGCCCGGGTTCGATTCCCGGCTCTGCCACGAAATTTGAAAAGTGGTACGAGGGCTGGAACGGGGTCCACTCAGCCTCGGGAGGTCAACTGAGTAGCGGTGGGTTCGATTCCCACCTCAGCCATCCTGGAAGTGGTTTTCCGTGGTACCTAACTCAAGGCCACGGCCACGGCCGCTTCCTTCCCTCTTCCTTGCCTATCCCTTCCAATATTCCCATCCCTCCACAAGGCCCCTGTTCAGCATAGCAGGTGAGGCCGCCTGGGCGAGGTACTGGTCATACTCCCCAGTTGTATCCCCCGACCAAGGGTCTGAAGCTCCAGGACACTGCCCTTGAGGCGGTAGAGGTGGGATCCCTCGCTGAGTCCGAGGGAAAAACCGAACCTGGAGGGTAAACAGATGATGATGATGATGATGATAGACATACATAATGATCAAGAACATTTTAAAACCCTTGCCAAATTATAAACAACCTTTCGTTTCTAGTCGTCCATGTGCTGTGTTAACCCTGGATCTACATCATGGTTAAATTAAATTTAAAATCCTTCATGCACTGGAAACAATCTTCTAATTTTACTTGTCCGCGTAATACGCTAACCCTAGATCAACATCAAGATCAAATAAGTTTAAATTCTTGCTGCGCTCTGAGCAAACGTTTTCGCTAGTGGCTCTACGCCGCCGACACAGATAGGTCTTATGGCGACGATGGGATAGGAAAGGGAGTTGTGATACAGCCTGGTGTGAAAATGGGAAACTACGGAAAACCATCTTCAGGGCTGCCGACAGTGGGATTAGAACCCACTATCTCCCGGATGCAAACTCACAGCCGCGCGCCCCTAACCGCACGGCCAACTCGCCCGGTCAATCTTCCACACGTCCATGTGCTATGCTAACACTGGATCAATACTTTGAACAAATGAGTTTAAATTCCTTTTTGCGCCGTGGGCAATCTTCTACGCATCCAAGTCGGCTGTCCCTGCTAGTCTCAACACTAGTTTTACATTTCCGGTGGCTGGTTTGCTGACTCTTAACACGAGAGGATAGACCCAACTCCCATAACGCTCAGCCAGCTCTGCGATTAAATCCGAGAACCGTAACTCGAGTGGTGGAGAAGATAATGACTAGCAAGCAGTAGCACAGAGTAAACTGCGTGTGAAACAGTTTGTAAGATGAACCGATGCATCAGAACTAGACAACAAAGGAAGATATGTATCACTGATTTTGTGAAACATTATATTATTATTATTATTATTATTATTATTATTATTATTATTATTATTATTATTATTATTATTATTATTATTATTATTTCCGGCTCTATGGCTAAGTGGTTAGCGTGCTGGCCTTTGGTCACAGGGGTCCCGCGTTTTTAACCATAATTAGTTAATTCTTCTGGCACGGGGACTGGTTGTATGTGTCGTCTTCATTTTCATTTCATTCTCATCACGATGCGCAGGTCGCCTACGAGTGTCAAATCGAAAGACCTGCGCCTGGTGAGCCGTAGTCCTCGGACACATCCCGGCATTAAAAGCCATACGCCATTTCATTATTATTATTATTATTTTACACGTTGCTTTACGTCGCACCGACACAGATAGGTCGTATGGCAACGCTTGGACAGGAAAGGGATAGCAGTAGGAAGGAAGCGGCCGTGGCTTTAATTAAGGTACAACCCCAGCATTTGCCTGTGTGAAAATGGGGAACAACGAAAAACCATCTTCAGAGCTGCTGACAGTGGGGTTTGAACCCACTATCTCCCGAATACTGGATACTGGCCGTACTTAAGCGACTGCAGCTATCGACCTCAGTGATTCTTCTTCTTGTGTTAGCGCCTACTAAGAATCACGTTCCAATTTCAATTATTCATCCTTTGTTGTTGTTCCTTCCTTTTCTTCCAGTATTACTTCATTGTTTATGTTTCTTTTTTCTTTCTTCAGACCACGTTGTACCGGTTTTCTTTGCCTCTCTCCCTTGGAATCCTACCATCTTTAAAACTTTCTTCCTGAAAATTTATCTTTCCATTACTTTTTCTTCTCTGATGTTGTTCCTTCCCAAGTCTTTTTTGATCTCTTGAATCCAGGTGGTTATCGACTTTTTCTTCCAAAGATACGTGAAGATATTTTTGGTTATTATTATTATTATCTTCTTCTTCTCAATCTGTTTACCTTCCAGGGTTGGATTTTCCCTCGGACTCAGCGAGGGATCCCACCTCTACCGCCTGAAGGGCAGTGTCCTGGAGTTTCAGACTTTGGGTAGGGGGATACAACGGGGGAGAATGACCAGTACCTCGCCCAGGCGGCCGCACCTGCTATGCTGAACAGGGGCCTTGTGGAGGGATGGGAAGATTGGATGGGATAAGCAAGGAAGAGGGAAGGAAGCGGCCGTGGTCTTAAGTGAGGTACCATCCCGGCATTTGCCTGGAGGATAAGTGGGAAACCACGGAAAACCACTTCCAGGATGGCTGAGGTGGGAATCGAACCCACCTCTACTCAGTTGACCTCCCGAGGCTGAGTGGACCCCGTTCCAACCCTCATGCCACTTTTCAAATTTCGTGGCAGAGCCGGGAATCGAACCCGGACCTCCAGGGGTGGCAGCTAATCACGCTAACCACTACATCACAGAGGCGGACTTTATTATTATTATTATTATTATTATTATTATTATTATTATTATTATTATTATTATTATTATTATTATTATTATTATTAGCTGCTAGCCTGTCTACGGCAGGAAAAAGTGTTTCCAGAATAAATTCCTTCGCATCTCTTCAGTAGAACGAAGTTCGGCTCCATGGCTACATGGTTAGCGTGATGGCCTTTGGTCACAGGTGTCCCGGGTTCAATTCCCGGCAGGGTCGGGAATTTTAACCTTAATTAGTTAATTTCGCTGGCACGGGGGCTAGGTACTGTACATGTGTCGTCTTCATCATTATTTCGTCCTCATCACGACACGCAGGTCGCCTACGGGGGCAAATCAAAAGACCTGCATCTGGCGAGCCGAATTTGTCCTCGGACACTCCCGGCACTAAAAGCCATACACCATTTCATTTCAGCAGAACGAAGTTAAGAGAAGGAATACTGCGAAGTGTCAGCTTTCAATTCTGGTCGTATGAAGTAGGTAATAAGAAATATAAAGGACGACAGTTACAGCTACGAATTCAATTTTGGTGAAAATATTCTCTTCAAGAGAATGTATCTGAGACGATAGTACCACAACTTGTCGAACCCACTATCCCCCAAATAAAAGCTGATAGCTACGTGACTCAAACCACGCAGCCGTTTGCTCGTCACGTTGCTGCTCAGTACAAACTACTCATTGCAGACCTCAGGATTAGTCAATGTTGGAAATGTGATAAATGGAGAGGGCCGGAAAAGATCAAATGGCGGAAGCTGCAAGAACACAAGATGCCACTAGGCAGCAACGTTATATTTCCATCTGTAAACCCGGACTCTATCGGTTGTGTCTTGATTGCGAACAAGGCAAAAATCGTCCAGATTCCGAACAATTAAAAATACCCTGTCCAGATTGCGAACAAGAGATTAGTGTTGACGTGAGATACATAAAACAGATACACTTTTTAAAACAGTCTCATATGCAATTTTTGTTCTAGTAGTATTAACATTAACTGGTACATTGAAATGTTTTAGATAACCTAACCATATATTTTAAAATATTTTTCTTATTGAAAGTGTTAAAAATTTAGTTTGAGGTAATCTTACGATTTAGAAGATTATCTTTTTTATTGCATAACATAATTAGAGGGGTAGTTGTTTATGGTGGATTAGTGAGAGTTGTATTATTAATAGGTTATTATTACTTTTGGTAGTGGCTTTACGTCGCACCGACACAGATAGGTCTTATAGCGACGATGGGAGAGGAAAGTCCTAGGAGTTGGAAGGAAGCGGCCGTTGCCTTAATTAAGGTGCAGCCTCAGCATTTGCCTGGTGTGAAAATGGGAAACTACGAAAAACGTTATTCAGGGCTGCGGACAGTGGGATTCGAACACACTATCTCCCGGATGCAAGCTCACAGCCGCGTGCCCCTGACCGCACGACCAACTCGCCGGTTATTATTATTATGCCAATGAAAGAAGTGAGTGGTTGCATCGAAAAGGCATTAGCCTTTAGAATATTGATTATTATTATTATTATTATTATTATTATTATTATTATTATTATTATTATTATTATCATCATCATCATTAATGTGTGTCAAACCCAAATCGCAATCTGGACTGTTCGCAAGCAGGACGACACCACTATATCGACAACACATGGACCACCCGTTATGAACCATTCACTGATGACACAGCTACTGCTCTGGTAACACCAAAACAAGGCCCCCACCAGTCGAAAAACAACATGGCTGTGGACGACTCAAGTTCAGCAAAAGGCTCATGAAAAGAAGAATACATACAGAAAATGACTAGCATAAAAGACAGATGAAAACAGGGAAAGATACGCTATCGTACAATGAGTGGCTGTTTGTGAAGCTAGAGATGACCATTACAACAATCTTTACACGGGACAGGGCAGCAAAGAAAGACAGAAAACAATCTACCGCATTGCCAAATCTAGAACCACATCAGTGTAGGATATCGAACATTATTTATACATTAAGAACAAAAACAGGGAACGACTGCAAGACCGGGATGACATTCTTCAACGAGGGCAGTAACATTCTGATGATATTTCCAACAGTGAATTCTCTCATCCACTGATTCCAGAAGGTGTTCCAACGACGGGGCTCATCCCACAAATTACAACCAAGGCACCTTTTGCCATCAAATTAATGAAAAATCAAAAACCTCAGGACCAAATGATCAACTAGCAGACTTTTGGAAGCTGCAGGAGCCACAAGGTGTTGCAATTAACTGGCTGACTGACTTTTTCAACGCCATTTCAGTTTCTGGCCGCATCCCCGCAAATTGGACTGTGACAATCACAGTTTCAATCTTCAAACGTAAAGGTGATCCGGCTGAATAATCTAATTACCGCAAAATGTTTCTTTTGTCACATATATTAAATATTTTCGAGAGAATTCTCGATCGACGCCTGCACGAGATCACTAAAATTAGCACCAGCCAGTGTAGTTTCATCAAGGGTACAGAAACAACTGACGTTATCTTGGCAGTCCGAATGCTAATGAAGAAGAACCGAGAGAAAAGACAACCACTCCACGTCACCATCCTCGACCTTGAAAAAGGCTTTCGACCGTTTTCTACACCATCTGATATGGTATGCTCTTCGCGATCACGGTATGCCTGAACCGCTCATCAATTGGGTGAGCATGTTATGTGAACACCAGCATTCGAGTACGCTCTGCAGTCGGTACCTCGAAAAATTTTCCTCAGCGATGTCATAACTGCTCTCCATCCACGTCAGGACCAATACGTAAATGAGTGTTCCTTGTACCGTCCTTTACTCAGATGATGTTTTGCTTGTAGGCGCCACCTGAACAGCACTTCCAACAGCAAGTCCCAGAATGGGACAACAGCCTTTCTCTATATGAACACCTCGTGAGTGCCAAGCAAACAGAGAATGAAACTTGCTCTGAACAATGGCATAATCTAAATCGATGGAGAAAACCTGCTGAAAATTGAACGCTTCATGTATCATGGATCACGACTGCACAAAGACGGAAGTATCAGCGGTTAGGTGCAAGCAAGGAAAAGAACGCAAACTGGATGTGGTGGACAGAAGTCACGGGTGTTTTTTGCGACAAAAGAATGCCTCGCCACCTTAAATCAATGATATACTGTATAGTAATAAGCCCATTTGCACTACATGGAATAGAATCCCAGCTACCTGACAAAATAAGTGAACGCCAACTGCATGCAATGAAGACGCGAATGCTTCGTAGGGCGATGGGCAACTGCCTAATTGACCACGTCACCAACACTTCGGTTTGGCAACAAATGGACATTGCGCCAATTGTGGAGGAAATGCGAGAGAAGTGCCTTCGATGGTATGGCCATGCCTTGCGTACAGCACCTTGCACAGTTGCTAACTCGGCTCTTCACTCTGGAGCCAACAGCCAACGCCCACGTGGATGTCTGAAACAGCGCTGGCAAGACAATACATGCGGACATGAAGATTGTCGGCTTGAGACAAAATGATGCTCAGAATCGTGTGAAATGGTGTGTGAAGAACCGAAAAATGGACCTTGGATCAACGGGACAACGATATGATGATGATGATGATGATGATGATGATGATGATGATGATGCTGTGTCATGTGTTGTGGAATCTCCTGTGATTATTTGTATTTTTACTAGGGTAGGGCTGACAAAGTGACTCCGTAGCATACATGTTAAATACCATCACAGTATTCCCCCTGGAGTTCACGTTAGCAAATACGGAGAACCACTGATGGTTATCGGAGAGGGGAAACTTCAACCCATCTCTCTTCTAAATCTTGTTATTCAAGTTGGGTGCGCTGAAATTAGAGGTTGAACCATTTTTACTTGTTTTAATAATAATAATAATTTCGTGTGGCTATTTCTAGCCGAGTGCAGCCCTTGTAAGGCAGACCCTCCGATGAGGGTGGGCGGCATCTGCCATGTGTAGGTAACTGCGTGTTATTGTGGTGGAGGATAGTGTTGTGTGTGGTGTGTGAGTTGCAGGGATGTTGGAGACAGCACGAACACCCAGCCCCCGGGCCATTGGAATTAACCAATGAAGGTTAAAATCCCCGACCCAGCCGGGAATCGAACCCGGGACCCTCTCAACCGAAGGCCAGTACGCTGACCATTCAGCCAACGAGTCGGACGTATTAATAATAATAATAATAATAATAATAATAATAATAATAATAATAATAATAATGTTATTATTGTTGGTTTTACCGAGAAGCTAAGTGCTGGAAAATTTGACTCACAGGAGTTCATTCAGTGTAGTAAATCTAATGGCATAAGCCTCGCCTTCGGACACAGCGAAAAAAAAAATAAAAATAAAAATAAATGGATATAGACCTAGGCCTATTTACATGCTCGTGCAGTAGAAAACTGTATCAAAATTATGTATCAAGATTTCCTAGGTGATATAAGTGTGCTTGAATATATGTCATATCCAAATGTTATTCAAGTCTGATTCATGGTACTGGTACTCGAATTTTAAAATGAGGTTAGTTCGCAATCTGTCAACTCTTTCTCTTCAATAAGCTGCAGCTGTAATGTTTCATGATGTGGAAGAATTCTTAATCCATCATATGCATTCATATTAATTAACTGTCCAGCTCGTTGGCTGAACGGTCAGCATACTGGCCTTCGGTTCAGAGGGTCCCGGGTTCGATTCCCGGCCGGGTCGGGGATTTTAACTTCAATTGGTTAATTCCAATAGCACGGGGGCTGGATGCATATGTTGTCTCCATCATCATTTCATCCTCATCATGACACGCAGGTCGCCTACGGGTTTCAAATAGAAAGACCTGCACCTGGCGAGCCGAACCCGTCCTGGGATATCCCGGCACTTAAAAGCCATACGACATTTCATTTCATATTAATTAACTGCCGTCAATACACATTCAGTTTTCTTTTTTCTTCAATTCAGTAAATGACAGATCAGTTAATTGTTAAAAGCACGATTTTTTAGTTTGACGTTACTACTGATACCGTGATCATAATCGCAGGATCTCCAGTTTCACATGGAATCCGAACCGCATGGACGTGACTTCCTAGTTCAAAAACCCCACATGCTTTCGTCAGGATTCTATAGTCATCTTCTGAGAAGATAGCGATGGTACCACATGGCTAGCATGCCCGTAGCTAATCGTTAAGTCTACGCGTGCAACGAGAGTTAGTATTAATTTCAGTGAATATTTTACTGATTACACTATATTTTAAATTGCCTTCAGTAAATTTCACACCGAGCGAGTTGGCCGTGCGGTTAGGGGCGTGCAGTTTTTAGTTTGAATTCGGGAGAGAGTGGGTTCGAACCCCACTGTCGGCAGCGCTGAAGATGGTTCTCCGTGGTTTGCCATTTTTACACCATGCAAATGCTGGGACTTTACCTTAATTAAGGCCACAGCCGCTTGCTTCCCCCTCGTAGCCCTTTCCTATCTCATCCTCGTCATGCGAGGTAAAGCAAATTGTGGGGGCGGGGAATCACGCCAGTCTTGGCAATAGAAAGTGGACCCTTGTATGCTGTCATCAATCACTTTGGGTCTGCTTCCGTAGGTAACGGTTGGCGTTATTAACTGTCGCACTCGGAGGTCCGGGTTCCATTCTCGGCACTGCTAGAGATTTAAGAACGATAGGAGGGCTGGTATGTGATTAAAATGGTGCATGCAGCTCACCTCAGTTTCAAGCTGCTACCTAACGCCTGTTGGAGCAGATAGTTTATGTCTGCAACCTGAAGCTCAAGAGGAACTCCAGAGCTCTGCTTCCTTGAACGTTCTCGTTCGCTTCCTTCGCTTCCGCATCCAAGTCTCCGTAATGGTCAGACCGTAACAGCGAGCCGGCCGGCCGACCAAATGTCAAAGACCGGCATATTATTGTTGTTAAATGTTGATTAGCGTAAATTGCGGTCATGAAACAGGAAGCATGTAATGCTCTGATGAACAAGACTTACTTCAGTAATAATGATAATGAAATTTCTTCAATTTATCCCAAGAATTTCTAGTGTCGCTAGGGCCACCATGGTTTATTTTTGATTTTAGTTGGTTATTTAAGGCCAGGTAACCTTCCTGACACCACGTCATTTTTTCAAGCCGAAATCCACGGATATAGAAACCTCAATCGTTCAGACAGAATACCAGCAGCTAAGTCATTGCTTGTTTTATCCATTAATAATGATAGACCTAATAATAATTGTTCCGAGGTATCTGTGGAACAGCAGAGATGAAAGAAGGTGCGGGCTGGAATGGGTCTAAGTATAAGTCCGAAAGATGAATTTAAAATGTAAATAAAGGTTATATTTTCAACAGACAACAAAGTTTAACAATTTTCACAAGGTGAAATAACAAAAATAACAGGTACAATGTAATTTTACACATTCTGGGCTACGAGCTCCAAAATCTGAGCTCTCAGTTCACAACCACAAATTACCAAAGGGCAGAAAACCCCTAATTACATGGAGCATTTGCTCCCACCTCGTAATGTCTGGCCTCCTAGAGGCATCTTCCAAAATACCAGAAAGAGCTGATCTGCTCTCAATTTTACCAGCCTATCAAAGGCCACAACAAACTTTACTTCTAACTGCCCTCAAGGCACACTTACAAAGAAACAGGGGTATTTGTACCCAACCTACAGGGCCTTGGCATGAAGAAAAAAAAACACCAGGCTAAGTTACTGGCCCAAAGTACCGAAAGGACTGGAGGCGTGAACTTGCACTCCTAAATACACATTCTTAAAACCTAAGTGGCGCTAGGCCTATACAGAGGGGCTAATCCCAAGCTCGTATGAGGTGACTCGACTCGTATGAGAAACTTTAATACATTAAGGAAGAGAAGAAACGGTCACGAAAACGTAGTCACCTCAATTTCAAATGAAGGGGAGCTCGAGAGGGTAAAGCACTCTCTATCCCCGAATTAAAGTTCAAGGAAACTGTTTACCAGGAAAAGGGTTTACATGTTTAATACGTAGTTTACATATTAAAGGTTTCGAACCTTCCCCGAGAGTTAAACTGCTGAGCTAGCAAGAAATACAGATGTTAAAAGGCCATTACCTTCTTGAAGAACGGCTGCCTGAAGAACGAGGCACTTCCCGCCCCCTGCTACATGTTCACACACTGAGAAAGCTGTTATACGAGTGGCCCAGAGACAAGAAAATCAGCAGTTTTATACCCTCGTGGAAAATTCGAGACCTTTCAGGAATGAGTAGACACACCCACTCAATTTTTATTGGGGGACTAAGAGTTACACATAGAAATTCGAAGAAGAAAGATATGATTGGAGGAAAATTAATTACAGAAATTACTGATTGGCTAAATTCAAAACAGGCGGAAGGAAATGATTAATATTGCCAACCCACAAACCATAGAACAAAATTTAGTAAATACAAAACTTATGAATACTACATTTCTCCAAGAAGGTTCATTCCTTTACACCAGAGCTCGTTATCATAGTTTTGGGTAGAGACATCTGTTAGAGAATGTCCACACTTCTTGATCACTGAAAAACAAAAGCAAATCAAAAACACATGGTGACATCTTATGATAACCAGTAGAGTTAGTTTAGTTGTTAAAGTTCCGAGTTTCTCCAGTAGAGAAGTTTCAATTGGCGCAAGATTTGAACTTGCGTCGCGTAGAGGTGTACCGCCCGGTACAATAATAATAATAATAATAATAATAATAATAATAATAATAATAATAATAATAATAATAATAATAATAATAATAATCTATGGCCTTAGCTGCCATGACACAATTTAAGCTGCCTGCTTAACATTTTCGGTGTTCCATTTTACCATACCAGATAAAACAGAACTCTATTTGGGAGCTCTGCTGCTGAATTTTAATTAATCGTATAGTTTAAACACCGAATGTATACCCAGATATCTATGCTAACATCGTACGACTTGGAGTGGCAAATTAATTTCTTTCCACCCTTCAAAAATCCGACTACCTCAGCTAGGTTAGACCCCGCGAACTTGGGATCCTAAGGCCGACACACTACCTCTGATTCACTTCACAAAGACCGCGGCGCTAATTCAAACCTGTCAACTGTACGATACATTCATTATGTTCAGATTAATTTTCAGTGATCTAAATGCCATGTTTGTCACATACACTACTAAAGAAGGTCGCTTTTTATATGTATTTTTAAAAATTAGTTTTACGTCACTCCGACATAGATAGGTCTTATGGCGACGATGGAATAGGAAAGGCCTAGGAATCGGAATGAAGCGGCCGTGGCCTTAATTAAAGTACAGCTCCAGCATTTGCCTGGTGTCAAAATGGGAAACCACGGAAAACCATCTTCAGGGCTGCCCATAGTGGGGCTCGAACCTACTCTCCCCCGGATGTGAGCTCCCAGCTGCGCGCCCCTAACAACAAGGCCAATTCGCCCAGTAAACATACAAATAAATAAATAAATAAATAAATAAATAATAATAATAATAATAATAATAATAATAATAATAATAATAATAATAATAATAATGTAATAATGAGGAATAAGCCTATAGATGAAAAGGAAATCTCATAAACTCTATCGGCATTCTGAAAAAATTCTGACACTTTCAGGAAAAGGAGTTTGAAATTCTACGTTCATATTCTCAGAATGAACAATACTGGTCTGACCAAAATAATTCTCAACCTTCCCAGTCCTACTGAAGATCAAGAACAAGTGGCTAATTGAAAATTAAAGAGACTGCCAGGAAATTGGTATCACAGGTAGAATTGTGCAGGACAGATCTACATTCATATCAATATCACCTACTTGTAGATAAAGCCAAAATTATAACCAACAAAAGCTGATTATAAGAATGTAAGAATAATTTCGGCCAAAGGATAAAGATGACGTGAAAAAAGAAAGAAAAACCAACAACAAAATAAGTTTAATGGCGCTCCTGAGTTGGACATGATGATTTAAACAAATTCGATGTTCGGGTGGAGTTTCTGATAGCGAATATTCATCTATGAGGCCTTATTCTTTCTCTTCAAGATAGTTGCTATCCTTCATCCTTTTATCTTCCTCTGCTCCTTAGCCAGCTAATTCTATTTTCAACATAACTTTTATCTGTGCGTTTAAGATGTCATCCATCTAAGAACCATTTATTTTATCGTCGACAGTTTGTTCCCAGACAGAATTTCACTCCTGTATTATCATTTCCTATTTCCTTCACTTGTATTGCTCTATAACGAAGCCGCAGCTTCTAATTTACCCCACATCCCTTTGTAATCACCTAATTACTGATCTTACTATAGTTTTGCACACTTTTCCTTTCGTTTATCTGCAAATCACAGTCCCAAATTACTTTAGATTTTAACGTATTGGTGAAGTGAAAAATTGTGAAGTTAACATTAATATATGTATTGGTGAAGTTATCATTATAATATGTAGAGATTCTTAAGACACGGGAGTACTTGGAAAACGGCGGGGAACTTATGAGTATAAAGAAGAGACGGAAAGCGGCCTCATTCGGACACACATCAAGGAATAACAATAATACAGCCTCCTCAGACTGATGTTATATGGCAAAATCAATGGCCGAAGAGTTCATGGTGGAGACATTTGTGGCTTCAGAATACAAGTTTACTATTGCGTCCATCGAGTAAACATTTTTATTAGGGACTAGCAATTACCCGCGGCTTCGCTCGCGTGGATTTCGTAATTTGATCAGAGTAATCGTTCCTCGGCATTGTACTAAGAGACTATCTGAAAATTCCTAAAGTATAAAAACTAACCCAAAAAAATGAGTTTCATTTACCCCAGAAATTATTTGTAAACCATGTTTGTGGCATTACTTTTTGGGGCTAAGACGACCATGCGACATAGAACTGTACATGCGAGAAACAGTCTTCTTTCAAGTCAAAAAATAAATACATGTTTCTATATTTTTAAAGGAGATTACTAATACCTATTTCCACATCTGTAACATAATCAGTTTTTGAGATATAGGCTACATAAGTATCCCCACAAAAAGAATTCAACCCCTTGATCAGTCCTTACCCTACCCCCATCTAAGTGTATTTTCCGAAAACAAAATTACATGTTTCCTTATTTTTAAATGAGATCCAAATATCAATTTTCACGTCTGTAACATTTTGAGATTTTAAGATATGAGTATTCTCATAAAAATAATTCAACAATTTTTCACTACTTTTCACCTCGTTAAGTGCCCTCTCCGAAAACAAAAAGGTACAGGTTCCTGTATTTTTAAAAGACTTTCCATATACCAAGTTTCTTGTCTCTAGCATGTCAAGTTTTTGACATATAATGTAAAATGAAATGGCGTATGGCTTTTAGTGACGGGAGATCCCAGGACGGGTTCGGCTTGCCAGGGGCAGGTCTTTTGATTTGGCTCCCGTAGGCGACCTGCGCGTCGTGATGAGGATGAAATGATGATGAAGACAACACATACACCCATCTCCCGTGCCAGGGAAATAAACCAATGATGGTTAATATTCCCGACCCTACCGGGAATCGAACCCGGGACCCCTGTGATCAAAGGCCAGCGTGCTAACCATTTAGCCATGGAGTCGGACGACATATAATGTAGATATACCGGTACTCATTTTAAAACTTTACCCGTTTAGCCAATTCCTTTCAGTCCCTCAATTGGGTTTTCCGAAAGAAAAAAAGTGTTTCATTAATCTTAAATGATATTCAAATACCAGTTTTCATGCCTGTACGTCTGTAACACCTTCAGTTTTTGAGATAAATGTATACTCATAAGAATTATTCAACTTCTTCTTCCTCACTTCTTTCCACCCCTCTCCCGCCTTAAGTGGACTTTCCGAAAACAAAACAAAAATTGCTTCTTTCTTTATTTTGAAAGGAAATTCAAAATACGAACTTTCACGTCTGTAACAGCTTTAGTTTTTGAAATATAATTATACTCATGAAAGTAATTCAACTCCTTTTTCATCCCCCTTCTTACCCGTTAAGTTGATTCCCCCTCCCCAGAAGTGCGTGTTTCTTTATTTTTAAATGAGACTCCAAATACCAGTGTTCACGTCTTTAACATTTTTAGTTGAAATGAAATTGCGCATGGCTTTTAGTGCCGGGAGATCCCAGGACGGGTTCGGCTCGCCAGGTGCAGGTCTTTTGATATGACGCCCGTAGGCGTCCTGGGCGTCGTGATGAGGATGAAATAATGATGAAGACAACACATACACCCAGCCCCCGTGCCAGGAAAATTAACCAATGGTGGTTAAAATTCCCGACCCTGCCGGGAATCGAACCCGGGACCCCTGTGAACAAAGGCCGGCACCCTAACCATTAGCCATGGAGCCGCACAACATTTTTAATTTTTTGAGATATAAGTATCCTCACACAAAGAAATCAACTAATATTTCAATTCATCCCCCCCCCTAAGTGGATTTTCCAAAGACAAAAGATTACGTGTTTATTTAGCTTGAAAGAAAATTCCAAATTCAAATTTTCATGTCTGTAACATCTTCAGTTTTTGAGATATATGTATCCTCGTAAAAGGAATTAATCTTCGTTTCCATCCCCCCCGCCCGCAAATGAGTGTTTGCGTGTTTCCTTATTTTTAAAAGAGATACCAAATAGCAGTTTTCACGTTTTTAACATCTTTAGAATCTTTGGTATGTATATATACATTCTCATACAAATAATTCAACTATTTTTTCAATCCCTTCACACCACCCCCTGTTAAGGATCTTTTCCGTAAACCAAAGAATACGTGTTTCTTTATTTTTAAAGGAGATTACAAATACCAATTTTCAAATCTGTAATATGTTACGTGTCTGAGATAATTTGCAGATATAGTCTTTTTTTAAATTCACCCCGTTTGTTACTCCTGTTCACCCCCTATTCATCGGATTACCCAAAAACACAAAAATACGTGTTTCTTTATTTTCAAAGGAGATTCCAAATTTCAATTTTCATATCTGTAACATCTTTTGTTTTTGAGATATCTCCTTGTAAAAGGTGTTCAACCCCTTTTCCCCATTTTCACCCCCCTTAATGGGATTTTCCGAAAACAAAAAAGTACGCGTTTCTTTATTTTTCATGAAGATTCTAAATACCAATTTTTATATCTGTAAACTTTTAAGTTTTCGAGATATAGATATCGTCATTTTAAATATTCAGCCCCCTTTTCACCCCCTTAGCGACGGAATGTCAAAAAATCCTCCCTTAGCGAGCACCTAAATGTTAATATGAATGTATCCCCAAAATTTCATTTCTTTATGTCCAGTAGTTTTGGCTCGGCGATGATGAATTAGTCAGTCAGTCAGTACAAGTTATTTTATATATAGAGACTAGCAAGATACCCGTGCTTCGCTACGGTATTATACTGAAATTTATAATTGAATGCTTATTGTTTTAGATATATACTCCGCCGAAATTCGCGATCTGACTCGTTTTCTGCGAGAATCCACCAAAATTCCCTATCTGACTCGTTTTCTATTAGATTACGGCACGTTTCCTCCCATTATTCAATCTTCTTTTCCAGCAATCGACTTCGTACTTCCCGGGCTAGACTCAGGTATTCCTCTCGGTCAGTTGGGTCCGTAAATCTTTGCCATCTTTTCCTATAATCATTTTTAATATGGATAAAATCCTTCAGGAGATCCGGCGTGGTGTCATATTGGGTGCCTAGGCGGCACTGAACCCGCGGCCGGACTGCATTCTTAGTCAATACCCGTCCAGGAGCCGTTGACCGCGCGGTCCGCACATTTGACGACGGTCCGGAACATTATTATTATTATTATTATTATTATTATTATTATTATTATTATTATTATTATTATTATTATTATTATTATTATTATTATTATTATTATGTGTTGCTGGAATGGATGATGACAGGGAAAACCGTAGTACCCGGAGAAAAACCTGTCCCGCCTCCGTTTTGTCCAGCACGAATGTCACATGGAGTGACCGGGATTTGAACCACGGAACCCAGCTGAGAGAGGCCAGCGCGCTGCCGCCTGAGAGACGGAGGATCCTTATAAGTACATTAAGAACAGTAAAATCAATTGGTCTCACCTCCTTCTACACCCCACCGCCGTTAAGTTTATTTACCGCCACCCCCCTATCCCCCCCAAAAATTAAAAGAAGGCTTGTTTCTTTATGTTCAAAGGAGATTCCAAACACCAATGTTCACGTTTATTACCTTCAGTTTTGAGATATAAGTATCCCCATAAAAATAATTTACTTTTATTCACTTCATTTCACACTACTCCCCCCCCCCCCCCCCACTAAGTGAATTTTCCCACAAAAAATACTTGTTTCTTTAATAGTAAAGGATCTTCTAAATAAAAATTATCACGACTCTAACTTCTTCAGTTTTTGATTTATGTGTCCTCATGAAAGGAATTCAACTCCTTTACACTCCCGCCCGTCAAGATTGTTTCCCCCCAAAACGCGTTATTCTTTGTTTTTAAAGGAGATCCATATACGAATTTTCACGTCTGTAACGACTTTAGTTTTTATTAGATGTATGTATTCTCATACAATTAAGTCAATTAATTTTTCAATTCCTTCACCCCCCCCCCTCCCTTCATTGGATTTTCCGAGAATACGTGTTTCTTTATTTTTAAAGCAGATTGCAAATATCAAATTTCACGTCTGTAACATCTTCATTTTTGAGATATCAGTAGCCTAATTAAAAGAATTCAACACCATTTTCAGTCACTTTTACCCCCCCGCTCCACCCAAGTGGTATTTCCGAAAACTAAAAATACACGTTTCTTTATGTTTAATAGAGATAAAAAATACCATTTTTCACTTCCGTAACATGTTAAGTTTTTGAGATAAACTGTAAAAATTCTCATTTTAAAATTTCACCCCTTTTGAGTTCCCCTTGAGTGGAGTTTCCAAAAACAAATCACCTATGTTCCTTTACATTTGCAGGAGATTCCAAACACCCAGTTTTTACGTCTGTAACATTTTAAGTTTCCAAGATATTCTGTAGATATAGTCTTTCAAAAACTCACCCCAATTTGTCACTCCTGTTTAACCGCCATTAATTGGATTTTCCAAAAACTAAAAAATACGTGTTCCTTTATTTGTAAAGGAGATCCCATATTCAAATTTTCAGTTCTGTAATATCTTTCGTTTCTGACATATATGTATCCTCATTAAAGGCATTCAACCCATTTTTCACCCTTTTACACCCCTCCCATTGGGATTTACAGGAAACAAAAAATGCGTGTTGCTTTATTTTTAGAGGAGATTCTAACTACCAATTTTTACATCTGTAAATTTCAAAGTTTTAAGATGTAGACACACTCATTTTAAAAAATTTACTCTCCCCCCTTTTTACCCCGCAATATTTGGATTTTCCAATAACGAAAAAATACGTGTGTTTATTTATTTTTAAAGGAGATTCTAAATACCAATTTTCACATCTATAACCTTTTAAAATTTTGAGATAGATACACTCATTTTAAAGTATTACCCCTTTTCACCCCCCTTAATTGGATTTTCCAGAAACAAAAAAATACGTGTTCCTTTATTTTTAACGGAGATCCCAAACACCAATTTTCAGGTCTGTAATATCTTCAGTTTCTGATATATAAGTAGCCTCATTAAAGACATTCAACCACTTTTTAGCCCCTTTTCACTCCTCCTAATGCGATTTTCTGAAAACAAAAAAATACGTGTTTCTTTATTTTTAATGAAGATTCTAAATACCAATTTTTACATCTGCAAACTTTAAAATTTTTGAGATATAGATTCACTCATTTTAAAAGTTCACCCCCTTTTCACCCTCCCATTAATTGGATTTTCCAAAAACAAAAAAATACGTATTTCTTTATTTTTAAAAGAGATCAAAAGTACCAATTTTCAGGTTTGTAATATCTTCAGTTTCTGAGATATAAGTACCGGTATCCTGATTAAAGGCATTCAACCCATTTTTCCCTATTTTCACCCTTTTTCACCCCTCCTATTGGGATTTTCTGAAAACAAAAAAATACGTGTTTCCTTATTTTTAAAGAAGATTCTAAATACCAATTTTTACATCTGTAAACTTTTAAAGTTTTGAGATATAGATGCACTCATTTTAAAATTTCATCCCCCTTTTCACCCCCTTAGCGAAGGAATATCCAAAAATTCTCTCTTAGCGAGCACCTACATCTTAACAAGAATATATCCCCAAAATTTCATTTCTTTATGTCCAGTAGTTTTGGCTCGGCGATGATGAATCAGTCAGTCAGTCAGTCAGTCAGTCAGTCAGTCAGTCAGTCAGTCAGGACAAGTTATTTTATATATATAGATGAAGGGAGACTGGTGGTGGTCATGACTGTTGTTTTATAGGAAACATCAGGATTATCAGTTTCAGTGACCCGAGGATGAGGTGAAACTTCATCCAATATCTCTTGATATTTCAAATATTTGCAGACCAGATCAAGAATTATTTTGTATGAAGATTATTTTCTTCCTGTTACTGGACTATTTCAACACTTAAAAATAAATTGTGGTTTGTGGACTAGATACGTTTATCAATTAATCACCACTGATCTGCAATTAGGGCTGTCAACAGGTGGTAGATTCCCTATCAGTCGTTTATCTAGTCTGTTCTTAAATTATTTCAAAGAATTTCGAAATATATAGAACATCTTCCTTGATAAATTCCAATCCCTAATTCCTCTTCCTATGAACTAATATTTGCCCCAATTTGACCTCTTGAATTCCGACTTTATCTTCATTTATGATTATTCCTACTTTTAAAAACTTTACCGAAGCTTATTCGTCTACTAATGCCATTCCAAGCCATCTTACATATTTTGCTTTCGAATAGGTTATCTGGCATAGCTAGACATTTATCTTATGTTGTATATCCTTCAAAATGTACTATATTATACGATTCTTTGATAGACACTGTTCTATAAGCAGAACGTCAAGTCTCTTACATATCGTACGCCGGGCTGAGTGGCTCAGACGGTTGAGGCGCTGACCTTCTGACCCCAACTTGGCAGGTTCGATCCTGGCTCAAATACGTGAGCCTCGGGTCGGTAAATTTACTGGTACATAAATGGACTCCTGCGGGACAAAATTCCGGCGCCTCGGCGTCTCCGAAAACCGTGAAAGTAGTTAGTGGGACGTAAAGCTAATAACATAATTATTCTTACATATCAAATTTATTCCTTCTTAGTGTCATTTTAATATAAATTTAAATATATCCACCGAGGTTTCTTACGAATATATGTAAAACCAATGAAATTTTATTAAGCGAATAACACAGTAAGTTCAAAACCTAGCACCAAGCGAGCTGGCTGTTCGTGTAGCTGCAGGTTTGTATCCCAGAGATAATGGGTTGAAGCTCACTGTCGCCAGTGGTGGGTTTCTTTATCGCAATACATAAATGCCGTGGGTGTACTATAATCAGCGACGGCCGCTACATTAGCACTCCTGTCGCTTTTCTATCCCAGCAATCATAAAACCGGAATTTATTAAAAATTTCAACAGTAACTTCCTACGAAAAATTAATCTGTGGATTTGTACGGGAATATGAAGACAATCTTACTTCTTGCGAGGAATTATTGACACATATTAGATTTAAACTGTAGTCTATGGGATAAGTAAAATTTAATTCTATTTCCATATCTGTCTGTCTGTTAGGTCATCAGCCCAGAGGCTGGTTGGATCCTCAAATAGCACCACCAAAGTTTATGCAGTTATAAGGAAACCCCAAAAGATGAGGAGTGAGGTAGTTTGCCATTGCTTTCCTCACTGGGTCAGAAAGTACTATTGCAGCACAACTAACCCTATGAGCAGCACCTTTCATAACACTCAGATGCACTAGTCGTGCTCTGAAAGTCATTACTCAGCATTACCCATACCCCAGTAACTCCCATTTTGTCACAGCCATGGATGTTGACTGGGACTTCGGTGGAAGCTACACTTGAACTCTGGCCTGTGCCAAGAAATGGATGCAAAAGTACTGTATCCATCAAGAAATGACAGCAGGCAGCTTTATTTCCATATAAGAATCCTAAATTTGTCAGAGAAGCTCAATAACTAACAACAAATCATTGCTGTAAGTTAGTACTGCACGTACTGGAAACTGTCATTATTTCTAGAGTAAATATTGTCCACCGAGCCCAGCTCCTCTCTCCTTTGTAATCACTTCGTTTATAAATTAGGGCTCATTCGTTAGAAGGAATTTTTATATCTAGCAGTCAACTTTTACTCACTTCTATCATATGATTTATGACGCTTGTATAATGGCATACAGCTTCATCGTGTAACGCATAGCGCTAAGGGAGCAGTTCTGTATCTGACATCTTTAGTATCGTCCTAACCTACCAACCTGTTGCTGCTGTGCCGGAAGACTACTTTATTAAGCCTTATTAAGCATCCAGTCCGCGTTACGACTCTTGTTTGGAAGTTCAAACGGTTGTTCATCATTATCACTAGCTACTAAATCAAACCCTGACAGCCCATAACCAGCAACTCCAAGAATGTGAGAAACTGTCTTCCCTAGGGACTGGATTTATTGGTGTTCTTTTTAAGTGTTATAACATTGATTGTTTAATTTATTTTGCATAAAAATATTCACAGAATAACTGTGCGTCTTGAAAACAAGTAAATATGAAACCATTTAAAACATATAATAATAATAATAATAATAATAATAATAATAATAATAATAATAATAATAATAATAATAATAATAATAATACACATCTTTACTTACATACAACACATTACGCTAAAACCCACCACAGAAATATGCTATAGTGAATACTTTCATCCACATAGAGTTAGCACAAGGAAAGACATAGAGAAAGGTTTGAAAATATTCCTACCCCCCTGTAAAGTGATTCCTTGCAATCTATTGTCATTTCACTTGATTTGCCAAAAACACGTTTCATTTATAGTTTTTCTTTTCAAGATTCTTTATTACTATCCAGAAAGTTTTACCTGCCACTTGCCCTTGCCAAAATCTTCCCACGACCTTTTCTTGGATTCAACAATTATTTATTTCTTTAATCTATATACAATTCCCTGTATTCACCAGTCCTTGTTTAGAGCCATTCCTACCGAGCAAATTAGCCGTGCGGTTTGGGACGCGCAGTTGTGAGCTTGCATCTGGGAGATAGTGGGTTCGAACCCCACTGTCGGCAGCCCTGAAGATGGTTTTCCGTGGTTTCCCATTTTCACACCAGGCTAATGCTGGGGCTGTACCTTAATTAAGGCCACGGCCGCTTCCTTCCCATTACTATCCCATCGCCGCCATAAGACCTATCTGTATCGGTGCGACATAAAGCAAATAGCAACACACACAAAAAGAGCCATTTCTGATATGCCTTCCTTTTACGTGTACACGCTGCTCTCACGTCATCATTCCAGCAAAACGTTCGTTTTTTTCCTTACACACATTTGTTCCTAGGTATTCCCTTGCTGTTTCTACTACAGCCTCTCGGTATGCAAACTATTTTTTTTATATACTTTGAACATGCTTACTGTCTACTTTTTGGAACTTTTCACTAATCATATCCATGTACTTCTGTCTAATTTCTTCGACCTGGAGAATTTTTACCCTTATTCGTCTGCAGACAGATTTCCAATTTCTCTGTAGGCCTAGTTCACTACAGATCAGATAGTGGTCTGTGTCATCGAAAAATCACTGGAATATCCGCACATTCCTAACAGATTTCCTTAATTCAAAGTCAGTCTCCCAAATGCAGGGCGCGTTAATACGTACGGCTACTCCGTTCGGTTGTTAACATCGATGAGTATTGTTGGAAAACATAACACTAAATACAAGAAACAAGTACTTTTCGTTGATGCTTTTTATTTTATTTTATAATTTGTAACAGATAAGACTTACTGGCGACAATGGGATAGGAGTGGGAAGTGACCGTGGCCTTAATTAAGGTACAGCCCCAGCATTTGCCTGGTGTGAAAATGGGAAACCACATTCAGGGCTGTTGACAGTGAGGCTTCAACGCACTATTTCCTGAATACAAGCTGGTAGCTACGTGACCCAAACCACACAGGCACTTACTCTGTCTTCGTTTATGCTTCGATGTTAAAGTCAAATTATCTGTATGGTCATATGAAAAGGTACATTGTCATTTCCTCTGGGATATCTGCCGTTCATATTGATGCACTAGTTAAGAATTCAATATAATTGATTAGGAAACACTGGAGGCAATTGTCATGCTATGGTCTGTCTGTCATAGTTCCTCTCAACATTGTATAGATTAGTTATACAGTGAGTTTATTACGTGACATACTTATTCTTTTGAATACGCGCACACATTAAGGTTGTCTGTTGGTGTATGTTCATGCGTATCAAGATCTTGCAAACATGGACTTACAGTGTGTTAAATAAGGCAGTAGTTGATAGCCTAAAACAAAAATAAATAAGGAAAATTTGATAACCACGAAAAACTCACTATGTGGCATTGTTTTGAGCGATATTGCAGTACTAGTTTAAAAACGGAATATGAAAAGTTAAATCATAACCACGAAAATATTCATCTATTTCTTAGCGAAAAACAAAAATTCGGTGAGCGCTGAAAAGAAAGATGACTTATATTTTATATGCAGAACCTTTAAAGATGATTAGGGCCGAGATCAACGAAAATAATTTTCTGAATACTCACTCCTGTGCGCTTGATCAAAATGCAGTAGTAGAGATGTGAAGTACAGGTAAAGTGAAAGGGCAAAAACACAAAGAAGAATTTATTTTCAACTAATAACCTATCAGTGATACATGCTAATCAAGATATCGCGTATACAGTACTTCCGCATCGGACAAAGATAACAGGTGCCCGCATTTTTAATATACATATAGTTTTGCCACATTTCAAACGTGCAACGAAATGAAAAAAAGCGCAGACAAGTGAAAGTTTATCACATTAAAGTGATTGACAATATGGAAGTCCTATAGATAGTTACTTTTATGCTTCCCCACTGGCCATTACCGAAAGCAGTATTCCTGAATGTAGACTCCAGAGATGTGCTTGTAGGGACATTTTTAAAGTCCACTATCTCTTAACTTCTACCCAAAGATGAATTACAAATACATATGCAAGGATACGATTATCATATGCACCTACAATGAAACAATAATGATGATTTTAAATCATGTAATGCGTCTACTACGGAATAAATTTTGAAATTCTTGCCATTAGGCTATCATTGCAACAGTTTCGGATACGGAGTGTAAAATATGCTGAAGAACATGCATGGAACATTCATTGTTCTCGACAGCTATGATGGAACCGTTCCTTATGCATGCAAATTGAAGTACTCAGGAGTTTCGTGTAGATGTGTACTCGAGCGAGATTGTAACAGGGTAATAAGATAATGGACTAAGGCACAGGAAGAAGGAGATTCCACTATTGAGACAGGACTGTTACTTTCCAGAGCTCTGATACTGTAACAATGGATTTAAGTTAACGGTAAATTTCTTTTACAGTCACTTGGATTCTCTATCACTCAGTGACCGGAGAAATGAACTGCGCTACTGAAGACGAAATGTACGCCACAGACCGCTGAACTTGAAAATTCTTTGTATGGTACTACCGTATATCTATCAGTAATTAGATGAATTGTATCGCACCGTTAGATGTGACATATTAGGACAAGATTCAACATCAGGTACGACAGTTGTTACCGTGGGAAGTTTTACGTGAAATGGAGTAAAATCTTGCCAGAAAAAGTATAACCAGTCGCACTATTTAGACCTTGTTTCTAGCTGTATAGGCCAGATAATTACTATGGTGATCATGTTCAGAGGTCACTGAGGCTCAGCCGACTCGCATTTTCGAACACGACCTCCTGCATCAGTAAGTTTACAGACTACTAGTGGGGCCGTGACCCGGCTCCAGTTTCCGCGTCACAGCTCTTGTTCCGCTCAGATACATTCAGTAATACACTACCCTTGGCTTTTCTGGTGGATGAGCCGAGAAAAAAAGGTCTAACTTAGTAATGACGTTTATAAAGTAAAGTACCCCAAATGAGCTAGCGGTCAATGGAGGATTTTATTGGTCGTGGTGGTGGTGGTGGTGGTGGTGGTGATTGTTGTTTAAAGAGGAAGTACAACTAGGCGACCATCCTCTATATAACACTAATCAGAGAGGACAAATGGAAGAGATCCGACACTTCGAAAAATAAACGTATCGGCCAAAGAAAGACAAGCGCGACGAAGGGCGTGAAAGTGAAGGACTCCCAGGCTTCAACTGCTCTACTACCGTCGGTATCGGAAAAGAACACGAGTTGACCAAGGGAGGTCGGATAGGGTAGATGAAAGTGAGGAGCTTGGCACAAGTAAGTGGAAGCAATGCCAGGACTCAACTGAGGGCCCCGTGGTCGCCAATCCACGCTCCCAAGTTTAGAGCACTGGGCCCCTTTTACTTGCCTCTTACAACAACCGTGGATGTTATTCCACCGCCCCCACCCACAGGGGGTGATTTCATTCTCATCTGTCTACATACTGGGCTAAATACTCTCAGATACACGTACCAACTTTTCTTCCACAGCTTTTTCCCAGGCCCTAGTGGACCGTGGGTGCGAACTGTACCACAAATATGGACTTGGTCCAGTTATACGATGGGGATGCCCTTCCTGACGCCAACACTACGTGTAGGGATATATTCATTAATGCGTGTTTCTCTGGGGGCTGGTTGCGTTGTATATTGTGTGTACATGATGATGAGTGTGTTAAGACAAACACTCAGTTCCCGAGGCAGAAGAATTAACTGGACGCGGTTAAAATCCCCAACCTGGCCGGGAATCGAACCTGGGACCCTCGATGCTGACCATTTAGACAAGGAGCCAGATAGTTACAGTTATATTACACCTAAAAATAGGTCCAACCTTCTGTTAAACAAATTGTAACAAATATATCGGAATACATTTCAAGAACGGGCTCCTTATACAGTACGTAATAACAGCAACATTATTGGCTTATGCCCCTTAACTATTTGTACGGTTTTCAGAGACACCAAGGTGCCAAAATGTTGTTCCTTGCGTGCCAGTAAACCTATCGACACGAGGCTAATCTATTTGAACACCTTTAAATATCACTAACTGAGCACACTATCGCTTGAGCAACTCAGTCCGGCGCTACTTATATGAGACAAATAGGTTGCATCAATTTGGGTCAATAAATGCTCGGTGTATTCTTATATAGTCACTTTAATTTATTATTGAACATTCTGGTAACATGAACTTAAATGGGATATTTTAAAAATCTCCCTTTGCCTGAATACTTAATGTAAGCCTCAATTCGTACTCTCCGACTTCTTAACTCGCTCCAACATTTTTATTTCTAATGTCGTGGATATTGCCTGCCAGACATCATAAATCGTTCAGGAAGATTTGCTGCAACACTGTTAAGTATAGTCAAGAGATGATCACATCTTTTGAAACACCAGTGTCTCAGATAATACCAGCAAATAATAATATTGACATACACTGAACAGTCTGGGAACTACGAAAGTAAGCGTTTCTAGACACATATTATGAAAATTTAATTTTTGTTTCTACGTATCAGGAGGGTTTTCCTGAATTTGGAAAGATATTTCTATTACACCCTGATTGTGTTTCCAGAGTTGGGGGTGATAGTTGTTTTAACGGAATCCGAAACCTCATTCAACGAGAGATTAGAACCATCTTCCTTCTTCAGGAATGATGTCGATGTCACCAATCTTATAATAATAATAATAATAATAATAATTGTACCGGGCGGTACACCTCTACTCTGTTTATTTAAAAGTTGCGCCAGTTGAAACACCTCTTCTGGAGGAAGGTTGAACTTTATCTATTCTATTAATTCTCTACTTTCTCAGAAGATGTCACCACGTGGAAAATTTTGAGTTTTTGAACTGTGTCACTTTTGATGTGTTTTTGTTTCGCTTGAAGTAAGAAGTGGGAACTTTCTCTTCTAGAGGACACTACTGAAGAATTACAATAGTGCAACCTGGTGCGAAATCAAAGAACTATTTTGTTGGAGAAATTTTTATTTCAAAAGTTTGTTTCTTGTTAAATTTCTTTCTGTTATTGTTTAAGTTGGCTGTATACCCCTCTTTTTCCCCTTAGTTTGGATCTAGCCAATCCCGAATTTCTTTAATTAATTTTCCACCAATAATGTGTTTCTTTTTCCTCTATGTAGGGGTTTCTTTTCCCGAACCAATAAAGATTTTATGGGAGGGTGTTTTATTTCCCCTAACGCCTAGAATCTTCCGCGAGAGGATATAAACTGCTGATTTTGGGGTCTCCGGGCCACTTCTGTTCCATCTTTCAGTGTATTAAGTACATAGCAGGAGGCGGGAAGCGCCTCTTTCCTCGGCAGCGATCTACTACCAGGTAATGGCCTATTAATATCTTCTTTTCTTGCTAGGTCGGCAGTTTAACTCTCGCGGCGGGTTCGAAGCGTTTTCCATCATGTAACCTTTTCTTCTTTTTCTTGTAAAGTTACATATTGGGATAGAGAGTGCTAACCCTCTCGAGCTCCCACTCACATTTGTTTTGAGGTGAACTTATTTTCTCAAACTTTTCTTCGTTTATGTAATGTAAAGTGTTCTTCTCTAAGTCACCTCTGTAGTATGGGATTAGCCCTTGCGTTAGTGGCCCAGAGCCAGATTAGGTTTTAAAAGCAAAGTGTATTAGGAGTGCAAGTTCGCTTCCTCTCAAGTTGTATTTTAGAGGTCATGTATTAATCTTTTCTCACCTAATAGACCTCAGTAGGTTGGGTATTTTACCCCTGTGTATATGTCCTTTGAGGACAACTTGAAAGTTGAGTTTGGTGTGGCCTGGGAGAGGCTTAACTTTAAGAGCGAGTGGCTCTTTTCTAAAACTGAGAGTTGTATGCCTCGAGGAGGCTTTGCTGTGTAATTTGGAGCAAGGGCTCCAGGGTTTGAGTGGGGTCTTCTGCCCCTTTTGTTGAAATTGGTATATCGTAAAGTTGAGCTAGTTGCTCAAGAATTGTGTTTTCAGGGCTCGAAGCCCAAATTCTTTAATCCCTGTAATTGTACATTTCAAGTTGTATTTCGGCTACTAAGTACCTGTTCTATTTGTTGTTACCTAATTTTGAAAAGAAAATATAACCTTGTTAAATTTTAAAATTTAATTTCTCTTTAGTAGCTTGAGACCTATTCACCACCCAGCACCTTCTTTCATGCTTAACTACCACAAAAACTCGGTAACAAGTGGTAGCAGAGCGTGGTTGAATGGGTCTCAATTTAGCCCCTTTTGACGGCTAAACATTGCTTTGATTCGAACTCTAACAATTTTCTCAGTTGCTGGAATTTTTTGAGTTTTTCAAAATTGTTCTGTCATCATGCCCGGCCCTCGCGATGTTCTCCTCCTTAACTACTTGCGCAAAGAGGAGTTGATATATGAGTTAACTATCAGAAACGTTCAATCTGGAGGCACGGTTGCAATAGACACTAACAAGCTTAGAGAGTCCCTTGATTTGCCCATTTCCATCCCCAATTTGGGAGAGAAAGAAATTGATGACTCTCTTTCCACGATCGTCGAGAATATTACTGGGCTAGCATCGGTAGTCAGCTTTTTTGATGAAAACGATCCATCTCCTAATCAAATTAAGCGTGTGCAAGGCAGGCTGTATCACTTTGCAAATAGAGTTAATGATCTGTTGTCTCTAAAGGTGAATGACGTTCAGAGGAAGCAAGCTAATACGCTCCTTGAAACTATTTCTGAATTGTCTAATAAGGTCACTCAATTGCTAACCGGCGAAGCTCCTCCCAAAACTGATCAACCCGCCACGGTGAATGTAGGTAACGAGGAAGAGCCTCCTCAGGGAGAAGTCAATAGGATAACCGTTGCTGCTCAAACTATCTCTGCCCCATCGAACAACGAATCTGAACGCCGTGCGTCATTGAGTAACATCCGCTCTGAATTAACTTCCTTGCCCTTGAAACCTTTAACGACTATGACACCTGGGTTCAGCAGCTTGCCTCATCCATTGGCAATGTTGCTTAGAGGTATCTCTAAGTTTTCCGTCAACACCACCAGTGACGTAATTTCATTTTTAAGATTTCTAGTGGAATTTCAGGATCATGCCCTTGTGTTTTCTCTTTCCCCATGTCAAATTTTGCAAATTATCTATCCTTATGCTATTGGTGTTCTATCTGACAAAATAGTTAGAGCCATTGCCGAGCAATCTTCTATTGAGGATTTCCACGCCCATTTGCTAGCTAACTTCATCCCGGCTAGGGCCAGGTCCTCCCTTATTCAGAAATACTATTATCGGGTACAGCGCTTGGATGAAAACCTGGCAGACTTCATCCAAGATATTAAGTTTTATACTAGGGTGTTTGCTCTCCACTTCCCTGAGGATCAGATCGTGCAAGCTATTGTTGAAGGGATTTCACCACCCTACAGGTCATATTTGTGTTTCGCGGCGTGCCCGCAAACCTTCTCTGAACTGGAAGCATTAGCCGTCTCTGCGGAAGGAGTTAGGTATGCCGATTCCTTGCGTGTGGCGAAAGAACCCCCGCCTTCCTTTAGTAACACTCGGCCTCCACCTCGCCGACCAGTCAATCCCCGTAAATGTTATGCTTGTGGGTCACCTGACCATCTGCGGAATAAGTGTCCTCTGATCAAGTCAAGTGGGACAAGGAATGGAGTAGGGTCATCACAAGGCTGTTTTAAGTGTGGGGCCTTCTCACATATCGCCAAGAATTGCCCAAACTCAAATAGCACCCCCTCCTGCTCAACTTCTGGTGCAAATTCCAGCTATTCCAATAATAAAAAGTGACTAGTGGCGTCGGCTGAGCCGACTAATCCATCTTCCCGAGACTTAGCCCCTAGTAAACAGGTTGTAAATGCAGAGAACGACCAGCCTTCAAATTCATCTTTTGAATGCCCTAAAGAGTGTCTTAGGATTGCGGCGGATACCCCCGCACCTGTTCCTTTTCTTAAGATTGAGTTAAATAACGAGCCTATAACAGCTCTCTTAGATTCAGGCAGTGTTTGTTCCATTATTTCGGCTGATTGGTATTCTAAATTGAAATCTGTTTGTAAACTCCCTGACTATGACTCATCTCCTGTTAAATATGTTTCGGCTAATTCATCTCCATTAGAAATTCTAGGTTCCTTACATGTCAAAATTCGGGTTTTTAAATTTACATGGAAGATCAAATTGTTTGTGGCCAAGCGTTTGTCTTGCCCCATCATATTGGGAGCGGACTTCATTTCTCGCACTGGTCTTGTGCTCGATCTCCAGAGTAGGTCGTGCACATTCAAATTTGCGTCCAATTGTAGAATTCCCTTGTTAAAGTGTAATTCTGTATCATGTTCATCTATTTCGCCTACCCAGGATGAGATACCTTAGACATCTACCTGAGGAGCAGGCTGATAGTATTCGGAAATTGTGTCAGTCGTTTCCCGAGGTGTTCTCTGATACTCTTGGTGTTACTGACCTTATTGAATACAAAATTGAGGTCACGGATTCAATTCCTGTCCGTTTTCCACCGTATAGGCTATCTCCACCTAAAATGAAGGCTCTGAAAGAAATCATCGATCAGATGTTGAAGGATGGTATTATTAGGCCCTCTAAGTCAGCGTATTCTTCGCCTATTTTTCTAGTCCCGAAACCCCAAGGAGGCTTCAGGCCTGTCATTGATTACAGGGCTCTCAATCGGAAGGTGGTGTTGCAATCTGTGCCCCTTCCCGACCTTCATTCTTGCTTTTCATGGTTTCGTAAGGCCAAGTTCTTCACCATCTTGGACTTGAATCAGGCCTATAATCAAATTCCCCTTGCCGAAGAGTCTAAACATCTTACAGCGTTTGCCACGGACTGGAATTTATATGAATACAACCGCGTGCCTTTCGGGCTCCCCACGGGGGCAGCTGTGCTCACTAGGCTACTAGATAGGGTCTTTTCCGACATCAAATTTGAGTACTTATATCACTACTTGGATGATGTCGTCGTATTTTCCGAAACCTTTGAAGAACATCTAGATCATTTGCGAGAAGTTCTCAATCGCCTTCGTAAGGCTGGGTTAACTGTTAAGTTGTCCAAGGTTGCCTTTGCTAAGCCCTCTATGTCATTCCTAGGGCATATTGTGTCACCTGATGGTGTAGCAGTCGATCATTCTAGAACACAGGCCATCCGTGATTTTAAACCTCCTAAGGACATCAAAGGTATCGCTAGATTCATTGGTATGGTGAATTTCTTCAGGAAGTTTATTCCTAACTTCGCTAATAGAGCGGCGCCCTTAAACCTTCTTCGTAGGAAAGGCATCAAATTCGAGTGGGGACCTTCTCAACAAGCCGCTTTCGAAGATCTTAAATTAGCTCTCTGTAATGCCCCTGTACTTGCTATGCCTGATTTCTCGAAGAAATTCATCGTCCAAACGGACGCGTCGTCGTCAGCTGTAGCTGCAGTCCTTCTTCAAGAGACTGAACTAGGGAGGCGTCCCATCGCCTATGCATCTAGGACTCTATCGGTTCAAGAAGCCAAGTATTCCATCTATGAGCTCGAAGGGTTGGCAGTCTTATTCGCCTTAGAAAAGTTCCGTCTCTATCTGGAACATGTCAAATTCGACCTGGAGACAGATAATCAAGCCTTAAGCTGGGTCTTAGGTAGGCCGCGTCGTACTGGTCGTATAGCCCGTTGGGCCATCCGTATTTCTGCCTTCCAATTTGATGTACGACATATCAGAGGTACCGAAAATGTTGTTGCTGATGGACTCAGCCGTATGTTTCATAACGACGTCGAGACCCACGAACCGGTCGATAGTTCATCACCTTCCGAGTCCATACTATCTGGTGTTAATGCCATCTTAACAGGTGCTCCCATGCTTTTTAGGGATATTGAGAAATACCAACGTGAAGATCCGACGCTGGCTCCTATAATGGAAACCCTTTCTTCTGGGGAACATGTTGTCCCTTATGTTCTGAGGAATGGTGTTCTATGTTGCCCTTCGAGGCATGATAAGTTGATGAAAGTTGTTGTTCCAGCGGTTCTTGTACCTATGATCTCCAAATACTATCATGAGACCCCATTGGGGGGGCATCTTGGAATCTTTAAAACTCGTGAAAAGATTCGTGAAATGTTCATATGGAAAGGTATGGACGGTGAAATTCGAGAACTTGTAAAAGCTTGTAAATCTTGTTTGATCAGTAAACCCACCATGTCCACTAAAGTAGGCCTTTTGTCTTCTCATCAAGCGTCGCGCCCCATGGAACGCCTGTATATCGATTATGTGGGACCCTTCCCCCAGTCAAAGGGTAATGCCAACAAGTTCATCTTTGTGTGTGTAGATGGTTTTACAAGATTTTCCTGGTTATTTCCGACTAAGCTGGCTACCGCTCAGTCCACCATTACTTGCCTAAATTCTATTTTTGCTTCTTTTGGTCCGTGCCAATACATTGTATCTGATAATGCTAAAGCTTTTACATCAAATCTGTTTCGTAAATTCTGTTTTGACTTGTCCATCTCTCATGTAACTACATCTGCTTATTACCCTCAACCATCTCTGGCTGAACGGGTTAACCGCAATCTCAGGTCCGCACTTATTGCCTATCATCATGAAGATCCTTCCAGGTGGGACACGTCCCTGCATTGGATAGCTTTTGCTTTGAATTCGGCGGTTCATGAATCTCACAAGTTCACTCCAGCTTCTTTGATGTTTAAGTTCGTTCCCAACACGCCGCTCTCTAACCTCTGGTCTCTGAATGACATTCTGCCCGAGACAATAGATCCGGACAACATTAAAGATCTTTGGAAGAAGGCTAAAGCTAATCTTAAAGTGTCTCATGAAAAGGTTAGGGAAAGGTATGATCGTGGACGGAGACCCACCACTTTGAAGGTAGGTGACCAGGTTATGGTCAAAAATTTTGTTCCCGCGGGCAAGCTTGCCCCCAGATTTCATGGGCCTTGTATCATTCTCGATTTTCTTACGCCGGTTACCTTATTGCTAAGTAATCCAGCCACCGAGAGGATATTTAGAGTTCACCTGTCCCAGGTGAAACCGGTGTAATTTCTGTGTTAACTTGCTCCATATTATTTTGAAAGGATATGAAGGTTATATTTTTTTTTGAGTTTCACTTTTAAGGCATTCTGCCCCTTCTGTAATATTTTGGTTTTAGATGTAAGCCTTATGTAAAACCTGCCCCGACCCGTTAAACTGCCATCCTGTTCTTGCCACGGCCATTACCACGCTCCCGTCTCCTGCTCCACTCTACACAGTGGCTTAATGAATACCATGAATATCTGCACGCCGCTGGCCCCTCACTCTCTCTACAAGCCTGTACCCTCAAAGAAAATAATTGTCCAACACAATTCTGCCGCCTAGCTTTAATGTTTCAGCGCCCCCGCAGCCGCGCAGCGCCGTGCAGCGACTGGGGAGGGGGATGGGCCCCCTCCTCTCCAGCGAGGACGACATGTGCACGGCGAGCCGGAGCTCACCTCCCGGCCAAGGCTGATGTGCGGCGCACGACCTGCTACATGCCCGCAGCCTGTATCTGTTCACCGCGGGCGCGGCGTACTTCAACTCCTCTGCTCCCCTCATGGTGCGGGCGAGCGGTATCTCAGGGTACTTGAGGGGTCCGAGCGGCCTCCGTTGGACGCAAGCTGCAACGGCCGGTCTGGCCATCCGACTCAATCTACATCAACTACATGGACAGTCACCATAAGCAATAATTACATTTGGGAATTTAACAACAATATTTGGTGGACATTGCAAAATTTTTCTTCACCTTTAAGTATTAAAAGTTTATCTTCAGAAATACAAATTCTACAAACATAAAAACTTTACTGCACCGGCAACAACAAAATTTTGAAATTGCAACCAACCAAATTACTAAAATCTTATAAATGCTTCCGCAATTAATCTTAATATCAACATCAAAACTTGGACCTTATTTTGGAAACAAAGCTTATGTTCTTCTGTGTTACCCCTTGGAGGAACTTTTGGGGGGGGAGGTCTGTACCGGGCGGTACACCTCTACTCTGTTTATTTAAAAGTTGCGCCAGTTGAAACACCTCTTCTGGAGGAAGGTTGAACTTTATCTATTCTATTAATTCTCTACTTTCTCAGAAGATGTCACCACGTGGAAAATTTTGAGTTTTTGAACTGTGTCACTTTTGATGTGTTTTTGTTTCGCTTGAAGTAAGAAGTGGGAACTTTCTCTTCTAGAGGACACTACTGAAGAATTACAATAGTGCAACCTAGTGCGAAATCAAAGAACTATTTTGTTGGAGAAATTTTTATTTCAAAAGTTTGTTTCTTGTTAAATTTCTTTCTGTTATTGTTTAAGTTGGCTGTATACCCCTCTTTTTCCCCTTAGTTTGGATCTAGCCAATCCCGAATTTCTTTAATTAATTTTCCACCAATAATGTGTTTCTTTTTCCTCTATGTAGGGGTTTCTTTTCCCGAACCAATAAAGATTTTATGGGAGGGTGTTTTATTTCCCCTAACGCCTAGAATCTTCCGCGAGAGGATATAAACTGCTGATTTTGGGGTCTCCGGGCCACTTCTGTTC
Organism: Anabrus simplex; assembly: GCF_040414725.1. Taxonomy (NCBI): domain Eukaryota; kingdom Metazoa; phylum Arthropoda; class Insecta; order Orthoptera; family Tettigoniidae; genus Anabrus; species Anabrus simplex. The sequence continues at coordinate 315,818,865 of NC_090267.1, read as the reverse complement.
CATCTTTCAGTGTATTAAGTACATAGCAGGAGGCGGGAAGCGCCTCTTTCCTCGGCAGCGATCTACTACCAGGTAATGGCCTATTAATATCTTCTTTTCTTGCTAGGTCGGCAGTTTAACTCTCGCGGCGGGTTCGAAGCGTTTTCCATCATGTAACCTTTTCTTCTTTTTCTTGTAAAGTTACATATTGGGATAGAGAGTGCTAACCCTCTCGAGCTCCCACTCACATTTGTTTTGAGGTGAACTTATTTTCTCAAACTTTTCTTCGTTTATGTAATGTAAAGTGTTCTTCTCTAAGTCACCTCTGTAGTATGGGATTAGCCCTTGCGTTAGTGGCCCAGAGCCAGATTAGGTTTTAAAAGCAAAGTGTATTAGGAGTGCAAGTTCGCTTCCTCTCAAGTTGTATTTTAGAGGTCATGTATTAATCTTTTCTCACCTAATAGACCTCAGTAGGTTGGGTATTTTACCCCTGTGTATATGTCCTTTGAGGACAACTTGAAAGTTGAGTTTGGTGTGGCCTGGGAGAGGCTTAACTTTAAGAGCGAGTGGCTCTTTTCTAAAACTGAGAGTTGTATGCCTCGAGGAGGCTTTGCTGTGTAATTTGGAGCAAGGGCTCCAGGGTTTGAGTGGGGTCTTCTGCCCCTTTTGTTGAAATTGGTATATCGTAAAGTTGAGCTAGTTGCTCAAGAATTGTGTTTTCAGGGCTCGAAGCCCAAATTCTTTAATCCCTGTAATTGTACATTTCAAGTTGTATTTCGGCTACTAAGTACCTGTTCTATTTGTTGTTACCTAATTTTGAAAAGAAAATATAACCTTGTTAAATTTTAAAATTTAATTTCTCTTTAGTAGCTTGAGACCTATTCACCACCCAGCACCTTCTTTCATGCTTAACTACCACAAAAACTCGGTAACAATAATAATAATAATAATAATAATAATAATAATAATAATAATACCCGTGTGGGGATTTACCGGTTACCTCCATCGGGCGTGTCCCATTGGAATTGGGGAAGCTCGCTGGCTCTGCCGCCAGCAGAGTCAGAGAGTAGTAGGGAAATAAAATACCACCGTGAAAAAAACTGGTCCTTTGCCAGGGTTACGGCGAAGACTGGTAAATGACCAGAAGCCAGAAAACATCTTGAGGCAACCTCTAGGGCTAAAAACCCTAGTTGTAAAAGGATGGGTACCCATCCAAAGCAAAGTCAAGTCAAAAAGCATGATGGCACAACATTTCAAGAAACATACCCCAGGGGGTAAATCTTCGGATAAATCCCTCGTCGTGAACGCCACGGCGCACGAGTCTCGTTCGGATTCTGGGGGAGACTCGACATCATGCAAGAGACGAGTCGGAGCGTCTCGGTGTACCCCGAAGAGTAAAACACTCAGGCCAAAATCTAAAACCTTTCTAGCAACTTTCAACATAAATTCACTTACACAAACTGGCAAGCTGAAAACCCTCACCAAAGCTCTTCACGAAAATCAGATATCCATAGTGGCCCTACAGGAAACAAGGTACCCAGATGAAGAGATTTTTGAATCTGAAGGCTACCGATTTTTCAAGAGCAAAGCGCAAAGAGGAATCCTCAATGGAGCTGTGATGCTTGGAACCGCGTTTGCTGTTAGAACCAATATCCTTAAATCGGTTGCAAATTTCGAACCTGTGAATGACAGATTGTCTATACTCACAATTAAATGCGCGAACAAAACCTACGCCCTAGTTAACGCACATGCTCCTACAAACGATAAGAACAAGTCTGATCCAGACGAAGTTGATAATTTCTGGGACCTACTGGATGAAAAATTGAACAAAATCCCCAAACACCATGTCAAGCTTCTTTGGGTGACTTCAATGCCCAACTAGGTCGTGAGCAGAAGTACAAGAAAGTTATAGGAACTTACCCTGCTCACAAAAGAACCAATCCCAACGGCAAAAGACTGGTGACCATTTGCGAAAAGCACAACCTGCAGGTCATGTCGACCCACTTTCGCCATCTACCCAGAAAGCAAATGACTTGGCGTTCTCCCGTCCAAACTCTCGGAGAGTTCCAAATTGATCATGTTGCGATCTCCAGGAGAAACAGCCCTCAGATTATGAATGTCAAGGTAAAGAAAGGCATCAATGTGGCCTCAGATCATTATATGTCTCTTATCAAATTCAAACCAATTCCCGCAAACACAAGGAATACAACCAAACAGATCACACGCTTCGACAATGATAAACTTCGGCAAAGGGTCGAGGAGTTCCAGGAGAAGGCTAGACCAAATGACTGTGACTTTAACAACGCCAAGAGTCTCCTTGTTGAGGCCGCCAAAGACGTTGCAGAAATCAAGAGAAGCAAAAAGCATGCCTGGTGGAATAGTACCTGCGAATCAGTCCTCCAAGAAAGACTCAACGCGTGGAAACAGTACAACTCTACGAAATCAGAAAATGATTGGGAAACCTACAAAACCCAACGTGCCCAAGCAGCTTGGGTGTTCAGAACTGAGAAACGTAAATACGAAAAATCTCTCATTGAAAAGATAGAACAAATCTTTAGGAAGAATGAAAGCAGAGAGTACTACAGAGCCTTCAAACGCAAACTCACTGGCTATAAACCACCATCTCTATGCTTTGAGCGAACGGACGGCACACTGGCGACGTCAAATGAAGAAAATTGCAGCATTCTGGCAGATTACTTCAAGAATTTACTTAATTGCTCTAAACCGCAAAGCGCCATTGAGACCAAGGAACCCTTACTCAGGTACCCAGATTCCACACCACCCGACAGAGATGAAATCAAGCGCCACTTTGCCCGTCTCAAAAATAACAAAGCGCCGGGGGAAGACTCAGTAGTAGCAGAACTATGGAAATATATCCCAGAAGAATCACTTGATATCTTGCAGAAGCAAATAGAAGAAATTTGGAACAAGGAGACCCTACCCGAAGATTGGAAAATAGCTTTGATCCATCCATTACACAAAAAGGGCAGCATGAAGAACATCAACAACTACAGAGGAATATCTTTGCTACCCGTGACTTACAAAATTCTATCACTTGCCATCCTGGAGCCTTTGGAAGCACAAGTCGAACATCAAATAGGTGAATACCAAGGAGGGTTCAGAAAAGGTCGCTCAACAGCTGAACAGATCCAAAATCTCAAAACGATCATCAGATATTGTACACTAAGGTCCAAGCAGTATGTGTCTGTCTTTGTGGACTTTAAGAAAGCGTACGACTCCATTGACCGGGAAGTCCTGCTAAACATCTTAAATGAATTTGGAGTTGATTTGAAACTGCTGGCATTAATTAGAGCCACCCTGACCGATACAAAATCCAAGGTGAAGTTTCACGGATGTCTCTCGCATTCCTTTGACATCAAAACAGGAGTCCGACAAGGTGATGGGCTATCCCCAATACTCTTCAACTGTGTTCTTGAAAAGATCATCAGAACCTGGCGGGTGAGATTACAGGAAACCAACTACAGTTCATTGAGAATAGGAACCAAATCCAAGGGGATCGCAACAGACTGCTTAGCATTTGCCGATGATATTGCTGTTCTCTCAACCGACATAGAAACCGCTAGAGCTCAAGTTGAAATTTTAAAGGAAATTGCCGAACAAACTGGTTTGCAGATATCGTTTGAGAAAACAGAAGTAATGACTAACATTAAAGAGGCTCCACCAAAACTCCATACAAAATACGGGGACATCACCCGAGTAGACAAATTCAAATATCTGGGCGAGATCATCATGAAAAATGGACTGGACAAAGAAGCACTTCACGAGCGAGTACGCAAACTGGAAATAGCCTACCAAACCTCCCGCACAATCTACAACAAAAAATGCCTTTCCCAAAACACCAAGATACGTCACTATGAAACAGTTCTGAAGCCAGTAGTTCTATATGCAGCCGAAACTCTGTCTCTAAATGCCAACAAATGACTCCTTGAAGAACTGGAGAAAAGAGAACGCAAAATTGTGAGAGGAATCTTGGGATCGAAGTACAGAAATGGAATCCATCAAAAGAGATCCAACAAAGAAGTCTACAGCAAAATAGAGAAAATTACCGACACCATCAGAAAAAGACGGGCACGATTTTATGGTCATCTGAAAAGAATGGACGGAAGAAAGTTTTCTAAAGAAATCTTTCACTTTTTGATTCAAACCCCAAAACCACAATTGCCTGGTTTAGAAATACCAAAGAAGATCTGCAAATGCTACATATCTCAGCTGAAGACGCCCTTAACAGAGATCTCTTCCGCAAGAAAATATTGACGAACGGGCTAAACCGAGACGAGCAACCGAAGAGAAGACACGGTGCCCCTTGGACAGAGGAGAGTAAGCAGGCCCACTCACAAAGAATGAGGGAAATTTGGGCTCTAAAGAAGGCCAAGTTCAGTGTCAAATGCAACAAGACTTAACGTGGTCCTTGATGGCCCCAGCGAATTATATATATATATATATATATATATATATATATATATATAATAAAAATTGCAACGTTATAAATTTTCCCTGAGTCATTTTCCCATATCTGTATAGGATCGGAAGAGCAGTTAGGCTCAATGTCAGTTCTGGCTGAGGGTTTAGTAGTAGTTGTTGTTGTAGTTGCTATTTTGCTTTACAGACAGGTCTTATGGCGACGATGGGATAGGAAAGGCCTATGAATGGGAAGGAAGCGGCCGTGGCCTTCATTAAGGTACAGCCCCAGCATTTGTCTGGCGTGAAAATGGGAAACCACGGAAAACCATCTTCAAGGCTGCCGACAGTGGGATTCGAACCCACTATCTCCCGGATGCAAGCTCACAGCTGCGCGCTCCTAACCGCACGGCCAACTCGCACGGTGAGGGTTTAGTACTTTCTGTTGTCACATGTAGGTAATAGGGAAAATCTAGTCGTATGAATGTAAATTGCTAACTGGATTATAGTTTGGAACTACAGTAATTTACCTTTAATCACATGGATTTTCGTGAGTGAAGTTAAATCTGCAGATATCAAGATCCAATAGGATAGTATTTGGTGAACAGGTAGAATATGCGTCTTCATGCTGTAATTCCCTTAGAAAATAAATTATGAACTGCTGAGTTCCCTTGTTAGATAAAGAAAGAAATATATATGATCAAGACAATAGCTCCACCGTGAGGTAGTTCCCATGAATTAGCACCCAAACAAGGGCGAAGACAATTACTAGTGACACGAAATGTAAAATTAGTGAGAATATACTGAAGAATGTGGACTCCCTCGTCGAAGACTTCCTACAGCAATAAACATAGTCACGAATTAGGTTTCTCATCCCGGACGAAACTCAATGTTCATACCTCCTAATTATGTTTCCGAGTTCCCTCTACTGTACGCATCATTATGTGTCCTTTAATTTTCGTATGTTTTGATAAGCATGAAGAATAGTCTATGAAAACCATAATGATGCCTGTTTTTCTATCCAATAAAAAATTACTCTTGACGTCCTATAGCACTGCCATCGTTACCGTGGCGGGAAATTCTCGAAATGCATGTATGTAAGGCAATAACTGAATAATATTTTAAGATAACACGTATTTTTGAACCATATAACTTACGCACTATTGGCTAGCAAACCAGATCAGAGTGAATTTGTAGTTTGTCTATCCTATATCAAGTAGTTACAAAATAATAATAATAATAATAATAATAATAATAATAATAATAATAATAATAATAATAACAATACAACCTCCATAGCTCAGGCAGCAACGCGTCGGCCTCTCCCCGCTGGGTTCCGTCGTTCAAATTCCGGTCACCCCATGTGAGATTTGTGCAGGACAAAGCAGAAGCGTGACTGGCTTTTCTCCGGGTACTCCGGTTTTCTCTGTCATCTTTCATTCCAGAAAAACTCTCCAATATAATTTCATTTCATCTGTCAGTCATTAATCGTTGTCCCAGAGGAATGCGACTGGCTTCGGCAGCCGGCACAATTTCTATCCTCGCCGCTAGATGGGGCTTCATTCAATCCACCCCTGACGCGGTCGAATGACTGGAAACAGGCTGTGGATTTTTCGATACTAATAATAATAATAATAATAATAATAATAATAATAATAATAACAATAATAATAATAATAATAATGACGCATTTAACACTGCTTTGAAATCTGATCCGAATCGATATCGATGACAATACAGCCCTTACGGGCCTTCGCCTGCAAAGCAACTGACGTTCGATCCCAAGGTCGACATTTTATAAGGTGAAGCAAAGTCAGCATAACGAATCTTATCGTCCGTATTTTTGGCTTTCTCGACCGGGGCCGCTAACTTGCCGTCAGATAGTTCCTCAGTTGTTCTCACGTAGGATGAGTGAACCACAAACCAGCTCGCCGAGACAGGTAAAAATCTCTGACCTAGCTGGGTATTGAAACCGAGGCCCTCCGAGAAAGGAAAAGATCACTACCTCTAAATCACGGGGCTGGCTCTGAAATATTGAGAAATATAGGGGCTTCCTCTTAAAGAGGTGAACGAACAAATAAGTCAAGTGACACAGAATCTCGTATTTAGGAGCTCATAATGCTGGTGTGCGAGTTAAAATTAATCGTTGAAATTATTTTTATGGCTTTGTACTACTATGCTATAGTAGTACTATAGATGTATGTTTTACGTCTCTGTAACTTGTATGTTCTTAAGGGACCCTAGTATATCGGAATCTTGTCCTGATATGGACTTCACACATTTAAACATCCTTGAATGACGAAGGAGTGCCGTGAGATTCGATTCTACTACCTTAGGGATTGGAGATGCATACAACTGATTTCCTTTACAGGACAGCTGTTGAAGCCGTCCTTGACGGGTTGTTTTTTTATGCAGTGGTAATACCATCCAGCGGAGATGATTGGCAGACTAAGATGAGTACATCTCAATAAACAACAGTCAGTGATGATCGGTTTTATGGGATTAAAACATTGCAGGCCACTGCATTTAGTTTTCTTCCAGCTCATTAGGGCATCGAAAGTCAAGAGAGTCCTTCACTTCACTGGACCTCACTTCATGACTCCTTTTTCTCATATTATCATTCTTCGTGTTTTCGTTCACAGTTCGCTGGTCAACTTATAATCTTCCTGATCAATATACGCTGATGATCACGTGGATTTGTATCTTATAAAAAAGATCACGACAACGACGACAATCATCGTAATTTAGCTCGTTACCATTACGATTGAACAATATTTACATGTCAGCGATGTTTGGTGTTGATGGACTTCGCACTCTAAATCTAAATTCGTGAATATCAAAGCTATCACAGCCCTTCCAGTAAAAACTGATGAGACACAAAAGACTGGAAATTGTAGTTTCTTTAACTTCTGTTATGCACAGGTTTTTGATGGAACAAATATATCCGGATATATTTGGGAGTTCGTGAAAATGTAATAGGCATGAATATATCCGTTATTTTTCGTAAAGTAAACCCCTATAATTAATAAAAGATCAGAAATTATATTTTACATAACTTTTATAATACAAAATTTTCGATACAGGTAACATTAACGCTGAAATTTGACATTTCCTATTGTTGTCCCCTTAATAGTGCTTTGCACCTGTACGAATCAGATAACATAGCTTAGAGCACTTTTCGGATATCCTTGAACTTAAATACCAAGTTTCAAGAAATTCTGTTGAGTCGTTTTCCCATGATGTTGAGACAAACAGACAGGCAGATGCAAATTGTACTGAACCTATTTTCAACTTTTGTAAACATAAAACGAGAAAAATTCGAAGTTTGAGGCCAAAACCTGAAGTGTACAGACAAAATTACAATTTTATTTATAGGCTATAGATGATTATTTAGAAGTACAGAGTAATCCAAACAATCTGTTCATTCGTTCAACAACACTTCAACGAAACGCATACAAAATACAAGCATCGTTCCAAATATTACTATAATAAAAAATAATAATATTGCCTGTACGCCCCACTAACTACTTTTTCGGTTTTCGGAGACACCGAGCTGCCGGAATTTTGTCCCAGAGTTCTTTCACGTGTCATTAAACCTACTGACGCGAGGCTGACGTATTTGATCACCTTCAAATACCACCGGCCTGAGCCAGGAACGAACGTGCCAAGTTGGGTTCAGAAGGCCAGCACCTCAACCGTCTGAGCCACTCAGCCCATCCCGAACATTAGTTTGAAGTTCATAAACTTTTCTTGCATGGTTTATCTCAACTATAAACTCTCTTTCCGGAGCTAATGGTATATTTTTTATTAACTCCAACAAGGAGGTTACATTGCAACCGGAAAGAGAATCACCACTTGCATGAATTGCAGGGTAAGAGAGACAAGACCGCTGATAGGTTTTTCAAACTACACTTAGCGTTCACCTATAATTTGCCCAAGAACTTAAGTTGGTTACAACATCAATATTTTCATAGCAATTGGGAACTCGAAATACAGAATAAAGATTGCTTTTGACATTTGTTTCAAACAGAAAGAAGTCAAAGTTTTCAATCTGGAGTCAATCGTCGAAGTTCGTCTATGGTAGATTACCCTTTTAATTGTTTTATATTTAACCTGGGGTACTTACTTTGCATGCATATTGTTTGGTATTCCATGTTATTTTCGAGTCTACCCTAAGGGTGTAACTCTAAATCTTTAGAGAAAATGTTTGGAATTGCGTTCTGGGACAGCAATCAAATAACCATTTTAGCATGCGCTCGCAATTGTTGAGAACGACACTAAACAGGTTCACAAGTATGACACCGAAGCCCAGCAGCAAACGCAAGCTATATCTACTCTCCCGTTGCCAGCTAACGCAGCAGTAATATACAATAGAACGTGGTATTTCGAATCACATTACGGATGAGAGTTTCAGTTTGATAATGCGTTCCCGTGAGTTCAGCGACTAATCTCGTCAGCATGTTTTCTATACAGCCATGACGTAAGAGTTTGAAATGACGTCCTGGTTATCGAATTACTGCGTATTATTGTCATATGAAGAACGCTGGTAAATCGATGTATTAACCTGACACTGCAACTATTTTAATGTTCCATCGATATATATTTTCTATTAATTAAGGCCATTCAGCATTCAGTCTACACGCCTCTGTGAATTAACGAAGCACCTGCACAATCTTCCATTTGAAACCAACTATCTGGCCTCACTTAGTTCCACACATATCCATTGAATAACTAAAAGTCGAATCTAACAATCGTCGCTTTGGTCTCTCTCTAGTTCTCTTACCCTCTATGAGTTCATTGTTCTCCTAGGCAACTTATCCTCCTCTATTCGCCATACATGACTCCACCACAGCAGTTGGTTTATACAGGATGGACAAAATAAAATTGGCCCGGGAAATATTTGTAAGACTGACGTGGAATTGAGAGCGGTTCCCATGGGAGCTGAGGAGGTGGGGGTCACAGCGTGAAGGAAGTCCAAACTAAAACGTATTGCAGAATAAATGTAAGTAAGTGACTGTTTCGGTGTGTGAAGTGTGGGGAAGACTTCAGGGGTTTTCACGTAGAGTTTTCGAATAATGCAAGACCTTCTGCACAGCCTTCGGACTTATAATTATATTAGAATTAGATTCCCCTCTGGAATATTTATCAAATTTAAGGAAGTAGGAGTGGTTACCCTAAGAATTCTTCTATTCGCATCGGGTGACAAAAATTTTTTAACTTCTAACTTTTTGAATTAACTCCTGTTTCTTTGGTCCGTAAGCCTGCTCAGGTTTTTCTTTCGAGTATTTGTCGGAGTGCTTGATTTCCGCTTTCATTCATTTTTTGAGACAGGCCTTTATTTAATATTCTCTTTCTGTTTTCCCATGGCCGCGTAGTATGGGCCCTATGCCTCTGCAAGTTCTTATCTGTTGAGGGTAACCTTGAACATGAGAACTGCCCATCACAGGAATTGCTGGAAACCGTGATTTCGATGTACCAATCTGTTGCTGTAACATGTCTGCGCGTGTGCATCTCCCGAGTGCGTCCCTATGCCATTATGTGTGAGTGAGTGAGAGAAGCAGACGTGCTTAGTGACCAGTTGAATGCAATACACAATGGTGCTCACGATAAAACAGCGCGTGTCCATTATCCAGAGTTATGGGAAGCACGATTCGTGGAAAACCTGTACGGAACTCTTTGCGCAAGAGTTTAAGACTGCAAGTGTTTTGGCAAAACTTACAGCAAAGTCTGCAATGCAAAACATAGTGGCAAAATGATGTGAAAGGCATAAGCGAATAAAAACCCTAACTATCCGAAAAAGAGTTTGAATACCAGAAAATATTTCTCGAGTGAAGGAAAACCTGGAACGGAGTCCGACGAAATGTCAACGCTGTTTATTTGTGCAGGTGGTAATTAAGAGATCGTCGTGTCGAAACCTTGTCAAAGAGGACCTGCATCTGTATCGTTATAAATTTACTGTTGTGCATGCGTTAAAGCGTCCAGACGAACCTTCACGTTTTGAGTTCTACCGGCGGTTTCTGAGTGAAGTCGAGTCAGGACTTTAGGATCCTCAGTTTTTCATTTTTTTTCCAGCATTTTCTCTGATGTTCATTAAAAAGGGTCAATCTCACGTCAGTCCTATTGTAAATATTTTCCGGCCCAGTTATATTTTGCCCACCTGATGTGTACATTAGCATCCATCGAGTTTATTTCTAACTTAGCCTTCATCTTCTGCTTTCGAATACCCTTCATTGTTTTCATCTGTGTATATCACTAATCATTCTCGCTACCTTCTAACTTACGAATAATATATTTCGAGTCCACCCAGCGTTCGCTCCAATACAGAAAAGTCTGTCTGAAAATATATCGATATATAAATAATTCAATAATTAATTACTTTGTTATATTACGTTGTGTGAAGTGCGAGTGTTTCATTAAATCCTCGAACAGTATACGAACGGCGTTGAGAAAAGAAAATATGACACACTTCCTGCACAAAGCGACCCATCATTTTGCATGGCAGTGCTCGGACGTATGTCGCAGATTCTATGGATAAGTTGTTCTGTTTTTAGAGGTGGGAAATGTTCTACCAAACACCCAACTCTCGTAATACAAGCTCTTGTAACTTCGACTGCATCCATATGATGAATAAACCACTTTACGGTGTTCGTTTCAGAACTATCCTAAACATTTCTTTAGGCAAAAGGTCGCTTTATTCAAAAGATCAACCAAACAAGCGCTGTCAGTAACATGCCGTGACTTCCACATCGTTGGTTTAGCGTATCACACAACACTGGCGATTTTATCGAATGGCAGCCACTATATATATTCCAACCAAACAAACAAAAACATGACTTAACAGTCCGTCAATGCCCTTAACCTGCCAAGAAGACTGCTGCAAAGCCAAATGGCTTGCAGATATTGGAGTATGAGGTGGTCAGTGTGACGGCATCCTCAGTAGTGTTTTTAAGCTTCCGTGACAGAATCCGCTGTCTCACGTACCAGAAAGCTCCTCAGCTGGTCTCATGAGGCTGAGTGGAGTCTATTTCAGTCCTCAGTTCAGAATTAAAATCCCTGGACTGGCTGGTAATCGAACCTGGAGCCTTCAGGTAAGTGACAGGCACTCTATCCCTACACCACAGAATATTCCAACCACGTATAATGAAATACCTGCACGCGGTAGCTTAGGTCACACTATTATTATTATTATTATTATTATTATTATTATTATTATTATTATTATTATTATTATTATTATTATTATTATTATTATTGTGTGGTTTTAACACATACACTTCTGGCGAATTTTACAATAGTAGACTATATAACTACAGCCTACTGCCGTTTGGCCTGCCAAAGCAACTGTTGCCCATCCTGATGGCGTGTAGATACTGCAGTCACGTGGTAAGCGTGATGACATCCTCGGCCGTATTACTTAACTTTTGTGTCCAGACTGTGTCTCTCATATCAGACAGTTACTCAGTTGGACTCATGACACTGAGTGAACCCTGTTCCAGGTCTTACTTCAGAATTAAAATCCGTGGACTGACCAGAAATCGAACCCCTGGGCCTCCAGGTAAGAGGCAGGCACGCTACCTCTACACCGCAGGGCTGGCTCATTTTCAATTCTAGCCTCCTACAAAATATACACATTTCAGTATATACATTACTGCTACGCACTTTATTATATGGAATGCAAACACACTACGTACACAGTGGTAATGTCCACTACGTGCTAAGCTCTTAGGATGAAACAATAACTCCATTAAGAGTAAAGTCAATGTTTTATTTCCTCGCTGGAAGGACCTCAGTCAAAAACTAAGAACGTGTATATACTAACCCGCATGACATGCTTGTATTTGTGGTTGGATATCTGGCAGGGAAATGTATGGTTCCATACAAATAATGTTTGGAATCAAAACACAATAAATGTTATTCTGTACCTGTCCTCGGACACTCCCAGCACTAAAAGCCATACGCCATTTCATTTCATTATTCTGTACTATGCTGTGTTTTACGGTGTCCTGTTAATTCCGCCCGGTATAAATAGTGAAATTCGCCCCCAGTAGGGTCCACATATCTACCGCACACATGTCAATGAATCATATTATTGGAGGTGTGGAGTCCTGTAAATAGAGCCCAACATGATACGTACCTTTCAATCAAACGCATTCTTGGGCGCGTATATTTCAAATTTCAAAATGTCTTAAACTAATTCCTATCACACTTTATTCAGGCTTTGTACTTGCTAAATAGTAAGAATACATTTTTGTCATTTAGACGTGTTTAAATACAGCTTACAATCATCGTCAATAATTTTCGAGCCTAGAGTTGTCTCTGACATGCTTAAAAGCTATTATTTACATTATGTACATTTTATCTATATTATTTAACACTATTTACATTTATATTTCTTTTCATTATTCACTTTTCTGTGACTAGGAGAGGGTTTTTAAGCAATTTATGATATTACCATTTTTCTTGTACACTAACTGATTCTTCCTGTTTTTCGTCTAATTTCACGTAGTCTGTTTTCTTCCGTTTCCACTCCATATTCAATTCTGCCCTCATTAGCGCATGTGCATGTTTCATTTCTGTCTTCATACAGTATATTCGATGACGTCCTTCATTCTAGAGTTCGCTTTTCCAAGCACACTGCTGATTTTGTTGTGCAGCATCGTTGGTTCTAAGCCACTTCTTGTAGTATTTCCAAAGCTGGACTGGGACAACATGGCTATTCAAGCCTCTTTTCACAGAATAATAAAGAACTCAGAAATCTTTAAGGCCTCAGGTGCTTGGGAAATAATTTTAGGCCAGGATGAAATAAAGACAGCACATGCGAAGTTTCAATTTTTCTGTTTCCCTGTAGTACATGGCGGAAGAGTAGGACGTATGTCTATTTTCTTTGATTCAATAAGAGTAAAAAAGACACTGGGTAGAAGTTCGTTTCACCTTTTGAACTTCCAAAGCCCGCATGAATTGTGTTGAGAAAAATGATTTCTACAACTTTTGAAAGTTCCATACAAAATAGAAGTATTGCTTACTCTTTAAAGTTTCTCTTCCTGCTGTAACACTAATAACCACAGTCCTTTCTCCCACGTTGTCGTACTTCAGAAGAAAACTACTGTCATTACTGACAATTAAATTTCCTGTTTGAAGAACCACTTCTTGAGATGATTGCGACTCTTTTCTTATTTTCTTGTGATTTTACTTGGTGATTATGTATCCTCTTCATTACTTCCTGTTCAGGAATTTTCATGACAAAACCATAACCTCTATTATATAGGTCACCTAACACTTCTAAGTAGATTTTAGAAAAGTTTCTTACTCGTGTACTCTCTTCTTAGTCTAATTTATAGTCTTCTGTACTTCTAAGTGAGCGTGATCTGGAGCAACACATAGGTGCTCGTTTGAATTAAGTACCCCACATCTTTGGTACTGAACTCTTCCAAACAACGTGTTGATCTGTTTTGAGCGTCGCCAAATCACAGAACCATCTTCAGATTTTTACTGCAACTTTATCCTTTATAGTGAACACTCGGCTCACCGTCGCTGGTCGTTGATACTTCCATAATATTAAACACAATGCAAATACACAGTGCATACAAAATTAATGACACAAATAGAACTGAACAACAGGATTATTGTAGTAGGTCCGGCTCTATAGCTAAATGTTTAGCGTGCTTGGCTTTGGTCACAGGGGTCCAGGGTTCGATTCACATCAGGATCGAACATTTTAACCACATTTGGTTAATTCCACTGGCACGAGGGCTGGGTGTATGTTTCGTCTTCATCAGCATGTCACGTAAGTTGTTTTCTTTCGTTTCCATTCCATATTCAATTCTGCCCCCGTTAGGGCCTGTGGGCGTCAAATCAAAAGACCTGCATCTGGCGAGGCGAACTTGTCCTCAGACACTCCCGGCACTAAAAGCCACACGCCATTTAATTTCAATGATGATAAACAGAAATCTGGAGGGGGTTGAGGGGAAGTAATTACAGCTTCCCTTATTTCTCAAATCCCTTCGTTTTGGGGTTAACTGTTGGATATTCACTACGACCGACGTTCTTATATTCGTATTGTACTATAGTAAGGGCTTGAATATAATATGCTCATTTACGATTATTATTTCATCCAGTTCAGTAAATATATTTTATTCTCTCGTCATCCACTCCCGATGTTCAAAACTTTTAAGATTTGATATTCATATAATTGAGTCCAAGCTGAGTCTGGCATTCTACTCAATTAAGCTTCTCATGCACTTTTATTGACGTTTTCTGTCTGACTTGCATTGGCTACCTGTTATTTCGTTCAGTGCTTAAGATTCCACGACAAACTGTAGTTCCCCTAACTTGTTAAGAAAAAACAGTTTCTGAAGTCTACACGTTTTCTTTCTGTGTTTACTTTGTTGTCTTTTAATTATTATTTGAGAAGAAACTTACGCAAATCTTTTTTTCTTTTTCTTTTTTGAAGGGGGGAAGTGGATGAGTGAAATTTTCAGCTACGTTATTCAAGACAGGAATTAATACACTGAACATTGCAATTACTCTTCTGTAGGAGGAAGACATTACATTTATATGCATATGCGTCATTGATTATTTCATTTTTATGGATAATTCCTACATATAATAAAGCGTACTTCAGGGCAACGTAACTAAATTCACTCTCGCCTGACACAAACCCAAGCGAATTCTTTCTACCGGAGCATTTAAATTTACACTTACAGTAATGGATTATTTATTTAATCGAAATCCACTTTCAACCTATTAGGTCGTGTTACATTCATATAGATGTTAAGTACGGAATATATGTCCAACCAGACACCAATGGGATTCGAATCTACAACCTCTCGATTTCGCGTCGGTTGCTCTACCATTGACTCTTTGTGACCTAGGTCATATTTGTTCTGTTGGAAAGGATCTAATAGGTTGAAAGTCGATTTCGATTACAGTGCGGTCGTGAATATTCAATATTCATTGATTATTGATTTCTTTCTTTTCTGAAAACTGTGGCACAGTGTAAGGAATGCGCTTTTATGTTTCCTTCTCCATGAATGATGCATGAAGAATATTAATATTTCATATCTACTAGCTCAGAAATTATGCATTTCCAGACCCATATTGATAACGCCCATGTTTCGTCGCAGCATTTAGAAATACATTAATGAAATTTATGAAATGTATATTAGTACAGTTCTAAAGCAGCATCAGCTACTCCGCAATCCTGGAACTTTCTGTGGCTATAATACACGCTCTTACTTTCAAAGGTAGTCCGGCAGTTTTTTGAGCACGGGTAATGGGAGACTACTTAGAAAGGCCGTTTGCTGGCTCGCTGTTACACGGTCGCGTGATGCCAGACAAAGCCCCCCGAGCTGTACACAGAACAGAACAGCCGGAAGCCAGCCAGGTGGCCGTGGCTCAGCGAGCACCGGAAGTGGCGCGCGTCATCATCTCTACAACTAGGGTCATTGTCATCCATACGGCACGAGTCTTACTACATTTCTGCGGGACTGCCAGAAGCTTCCGCAACAACCAAGGTCGAAGAATTTGGTCATTTGCTTCTATGTTCCTCTGATGTAAGCAAGCTAACTGGATTCTTCCGAATATGTCTTCGAGTAGAAAGAAAATATATAACATTCAAATTTCACTATCAGAATTTGTTTTCCAATGTTAATCAAAAGCATGTGGAAATATTTCGAAGAGTCTCTAGTTAAGAGGTAGAAAGAGAAAGATTAATGTAGATATATTCACTTTCCCCTCAGTTTATAAGCTGCATTTAATGGACAAAGTGAACAATACTAACGCATTTATGCATAATTATGTAATTACAAAGTTAACTGCTAAATTGTCCGACTCGTTGGCTGAATGGTGAGCGTCCTGGCTTTCGGTTCAGAGGGTCCCGGGTTCGATTCCCGGCCGGGTCGGGAATTCTAATTTTCATTGGTCAATTCCAAAGGCCCGGGATTGGGTGTTTGTGCTGTCCCCAACATCCCTGCAACTCACACACCACACATAACACTATCCTCCACCACAATAAAACGCAGATACCTACACATGGCAGATGCCGCCCACCCTCATCGGAGGGTCTGCACTCGGCTAGAAATAGCCACACGAAATTAAATTAAATTAAACTGCTAAATTCATGTTGTTGTATACACAGTGAGGAGTCCTAATCAATTTTGGGTATTATCGACTGCAGTCTCTCAATGAACATGAATGACGGCTCTTGGAGGTATTGTCCTACGTTTTTCGGCAAGTCAGTAGCTTACATAACTTTCTATAGAAATCCAGTGCTGTACCACATGCTCTGAACTTCAGGCTAATAACGTTTTCCTCCTGTACACATTATTTAATTTTAGAAACGAGGACTGTCAGGCTGTAGGTACCCGTTTTTCTAGGCGTTTCATCTTCAGTTTGACCTTTATGATGCTCGAATATGATGGTTAAGCCCATTATGTCACTATATCCGTATTTTCCTTTATATTCTTGAGAATAATATTGTCAGTTCGTCCAGTGATATCTGATTATATGCCGTGTACTTCTTGATAAACGAGTGTACTCTTTTCTCCTACATTCGTCAACAGCAATTAAAGACATTATTCCATTCTACCTGTCGTTCCTCAGTATTTCGCTATGCGGACATGATCTCGGGTCGGGGATCATTCTGTTTCCCCCTGTGGCATCACCGGCAGAGGTTACTGTTCAAATATTTATCCGGAAGACACCTGACTGTGGGAACATTGCTCTATATTTTACATCCTTCTCTTCATTTGCTATAGAACAGACTCCCAGGGGCGTTAAACAATTATCGAGTAAAAAGTATTTGTTTCTACTTGTATAAAATGGTGGGAATCGTGAGCATCAGTCATTTCACATTCTATAAGAACGGAAATTACATTAATAAATGAAATTTCTTCAACCTGGGACTGGATTGTCCTTCAATTGTCAATAATTGAAGAGTCTGGCTTTTCATCAAAGCGGTCAAACGTCGAATTCCGGCCAACGCATGTGAGATTTTGAAATGAAGAGCCATATCCTTCTGGTTAGGACTCTATGTAAAATTAGACGTCCCTTGGCAATGATGATGAAATAACGATCACTTGTATTTTCTTCCATACAGCTTTACTGGTATTCTCTGATAACAAGATGTCAAATTATTGTACGTAGAAAGGTAAGTCACAAATGTGTATTTATGTATGTCTACCCCATAGTCCCGTTTCCTATTACAGGATCAGGGGTGCGATGAGCTGAAATTGTATGCCATGATTTTATGGCAGGGTGTCCTTTCTGACGCCAACCTCAGTTGAGGAGCTAATGAAGATGGAATGAATGATGGTGAGGTAAGGAGGTGGAATCGGCTGTTGCCTTTGAATAGGAACTGTCCCGGAATTTACCTGGAAGTGAAAATGGGGAACAACAGAAATCATTCTCAGGACAGCCGACAGTGGGGCTCGAACCCACACGTCTCCCGAATGCAGAGCTTAGTTCCATAGCTGTAGTGCTTTAATACGCGCGGCCACTCCGCTCGGTAGATAAGAACACAAATCAAAAACTAAACTAAACTAAACCAGAATTCTGCTACCCACCAGATAGCAGGAAAGTATAGAACTATCGAGTGTTACGCAGCTATCGTGGTGATTTCTTCCTCCATATTACTTGGAGGCCAAGTATGCCAAGTACCGACACAGATAGGTCTTATGGCGACGATGATATAGGAAAGGCCTAGGAGTTGGAAGGAAGCGACCGTGGCCTTAATTAATGTACAGCCCCAGCATTTGCTTGGTGTGAAAATGGGAAACCACGGGAACCCATCTTCAGTGCTGCCGACAGTGGGATTCGAACCCACCATCTCCTGGATGATGCAAGCTCACAGCCGCGCGCCCCTAACCACACGTCCAACTCGTCCGGTAGTTTGCTGCTTCTTATACTGAATAATTCTTTGGTTTACCTCACTCGTCTGAGTACATCCTATATTCAGTCCAGGATTTTAATCCTTGGATGATCCGTAATTCGAAAACAGGATTGTTAGGTAGTGGTAGTAGCATTACTCCCACGTCATCGAATTAGTAAAACATGCCAAAATCCCTTAATTTACCTTCACTTCCTTCTTTATTCTATAAGCCCAAACTTTGAAATTTGAAAATTAGGAACGTAGCCTACTTATAGCCAAAAAACAAAGATTGAAGATTCGCTAATGAATGTTCACCATACCAACCATACACAATAGTTTGTTTGCTGAGATTAATTCTGAATATATCATTTTATCTGAAATAATAATAATAATAATAATAATAATAATAATGTAGGTTCTACGCCCCACGAGCTATTTTTATGATTTTGGGCGTGCACGAGATGCCAGAAGTTTTGTTTGTTTACGCTTCGGCATCTACCAACACGACGCTGGCGTATCTGAACACCTTCAAATACCAGAGGCGTTAAACAATTATCGAGTAAAAAGTATTTGTTTCTACTTGTATAAAATGGTGGGGATAGTGAGCATCAGACAGTCATTTCACATTAAATTCAACAATTAAAGACATTATTCCATTCTACCTGTCGTTCCTCAGTATTTCGCTATGCGGACATGATCTCGGGTCGGGGATCATTGTGTGTTTCCCCCTGTGGCATCACCGGCAGAGGTTACTGTTCAAATATTCTGTTCTGGCCTTCGGTTCAGAGGGTCCCGGGTTCGATTCCCGGCCGGGTTGGTTAATTCCAATGGCCCGGGGCTGGGTGTTTGTGCTGTCCCCAACATCCCTGCAACTCACACACCACATATAACACTATCCTCCACCACAATAACATGCAGTTACCTGCAAATGGCAGATGCCGCCCACCCTCATCGGAGGGTCTGCCTTACAAGGGCTGCACTCGGCTAGAAATAGCCACACGAAATTATTTATTATTATTATTATTATTAATCTGAACATTTTTTGAATTCTAACAATAACACCAAATTTCTCCGTCCTTGATGATTATCGACTCCTCCATCGTTGATCTTTTTCTTTCGTTATTGCAGTCATGGATATCTTACTTTCACACAAAAGCATGGCAGTACAATGTCAAACTCCTCTGTTTCTTTCCTTTGAAACTAATGTATTTATACGAGACTTTGTATTTAAAGAGTTGTAACAAGAAGCTATATAATTATGCGTCAAGGCGGACGAGTAAATGGAAATATGTTCCATTCTTTTAGAGATACTATACACATAACTTTTTCAAGTGCCTTGTGCTCATAGAACATTGAAGATCCGTAGAGTGATTTTCTCCTTATTCATTATTGTTCTGAATAACTGAACATTTAGTCCAGTCACTAGTTCAAGTTCTCCAGGCATGACATTCTGCGGTGACCGGAACATTTTTTCTTACCGAGGAGGATTACTTGAAGCACATACTGTAATACTTGCTGTTATGCATCATATGACCGAATACATTTTTATTTCTTGGTGGTGGTCATACTTTACAGACGTAAGATTAGCCTTCCAAGGCATCTTAAGTATCCGCCAGTAAGCCCACATAATGCAGAACTTGCATCCTCTTCCACGAAGCAAGAGTCAGCGAGCATGCTTCAACACCGCACAGTGACAAATATGGAGAAAGGCAGTCAGATCACAACTTGCTAAAACGTTTTTCATTTACTGAAAGGACATTTTGTCCCACTTTTCACTGACTTGACACTCAAGATGTTAGTTAAGATGCTCTTTCAATTCTTTCACAAATATTGACCTAGATTTCGTCTTTTCTTAAGGAAAACTATTAACGAAGTTGGATATCTCACGTGCTGTTGTCCAGAGGAGTGGAAATGAACTGGCCACCATACCCAAAGTAAGTAAGTTCCAGCTGAGACTATCTGATCAATACCCCTGGTTACCCTGGGGACACTGAGGAGGTGGACACTGTCACGTAATTTTCCATGCTTTTGATATAGCCATCAGAGCCTCGGGACTTCTAGATTTAAGCGGAAGACTAACCGTAAGAATGAGATCTTTAATTTTTAAAATCGCACAGTATTGACCGTGGTTTGAACTTTGGCTGGCTTAGTGTGACGCCTAGGGCAATATAATTTGGCTACCATGAACAATAAATTTACTTCTTTAATGCATTTTAAGGAATTAAACATGCTAGTTTTCACTGAAAATCGAGAACTATTGCTATTGATAAGCAAATTAAGCAATCTTGTAATAATAAATATCATACGATGTGATAATTTCAAAAATCACGCCTGCATTGGCCAGGAATTGAACCGCGACGGCTTGGTGAAAACCCAGTGGTGGTGCTACTTGGCTATTGGGTCCCTCAAAAACATGCGACTATGTTTATTTCTAGCAGCATTCAATACGTCATATTTCATGACAAGTTAAGTTACTCAACGCAGCAATAGTAAACTTATTCATGATTTGTAGCACATCAATTTTTCTATTGATTCTTATAAGATACAATTGCCTTCACTACTCCAGTGCTCGTCCTCGAACACCCTGTCGTCAGTCGGGGCTGTATACTTCTATTACCACTTCCGGGAAATGCACACCACGACTGACTGTGAGCATGCCACAAACTACGACGATTCACATATTTGCTCACCAGTTCACCTGGCTCCATAAACTTTCTCAAGGGTACGCATTCCCATAATTTCTGCATTTAGTATGGCGGCTACGTATACAGTGGTAGAGGATAATGCGATAATGGTGATTAAGAAAGATGCTTTACACATAAAATACATCACGATTTAATTTCAACTAATACTTAAGCGTACACAATTCAATAGAAGTTTGAAATATCTGCTTAAAGGAAAAGATAGGCTATCATTATTTGAATAATATTTTACTCCCGTTTTGATGAGTTTATTTGAATGAACAATTTCTTTTTGAACGTGTACAATACGACTTCGTTGCATTGCTTTTTTTTCTAGGGGCTTTACGTTGCACCGACACAGATAGGTCTTATGGCGACGATGGGATAGGAAAGACCTAGGAGTTGGAAGGAATCGGCCGTGGCCTTAATTAAGGTACAGCCCCAGCATTTGCCTGGTGTGAAAATGGGAAACCACGGAAAACCACCTTCAGGGCTGCCGATAATGGTATTCGAACCTACTATCTCCCGGATGCAAGCTCACAGCCGCACGTCTCTACGCGCACGGCCAACTCGCCCGGTCATTACATTGCTAAATACAAATACATGTACGATAGTACACCGAATTTCCGTTGACACCTAATGGAGCCATGATTAACGCAGGATTTTAGCAACTTGATTTCCATCTGGATATCCAAGGTTCAAATACCAGGTGTTCTGGGTTGAAATTTTCACCAAAAAAATTGCATGCCGTGAGATCTTAAATTCCGGATAAGATCTCCTACGACCGCTAGAAATACCTGCAATAGGTTGAAGAAGGTTTTGTGGTATCTATGAGGTATCATCTTATGAGATAATCGGTAACAATTGCTCATTTGGCTGTCGACGTTCTGCTACACAAATAATAACAATGTAGTTCTATGCGTTAAATATTGAATAAACTACTAGGAATTTCAAGAGATGCAAAAGCAAAGTCATCTCCGTAACAAGTTATGAAGGTCCAAGGAGGACTGGAAAGTAAAAGCTCCTACTATTTGTAATTTCAGCACTAAGCGGGAAAGAGTGGTTAGTTCTATGTCCGACTACCTTTGTCCCCACCCTCTCCTAGAAATTAATATGGTAGGTCTATTCAATTTTGATGTAGGTTGAGTAAACCTCAGGGCCTTGTGCCTCTCCAAAAGTGGAAATCTCGTTTCTACATTTATCGACTTCTCCCTAAAGAAGGTACGCCACCGGGCGAGTTGGCCGTACGGTTAGGGGCGCGCGGCTGTGAGCTTGCGTGTGGGAGATAGTGGGTTCGAATCCCACTGTCGGTAGGCCTGAAGATGGTTTTCCGTGATTTCCCATTTTCACACCAGAAAAATGCTGAGACTGTACTTTAATTTAGGCCACTACCGCTTCCTTCCAACTCCTAGGCCTTTCCTATCCCATCGTCGCGATAAGACATCTGTGTCGGTGTGACGTAAAGCCACTAGCAAAAAAAAATTAAGGTACGCCCTCTCAAGAAACACTAAAGTGCCGAAATTTTGCTTAGAATAGGATTTCTTTACCGTGTCAGTAAATCTACTAACATGAATCAGGCATATGTGCGCGCTCTTAAGGGGAGTCATGACTGAAATGCTGCGACTTTTGACCAAAAAGAACGAGTTTTCAATTTTAACCTTAAAAATCCTCCAATTCTTCCTTTTTCAAATCCCGTTATCAGTTTTGCCCAAACGCCATTGTTAAAGATCAAAATGCCGGATTTAAACGGTTGCGGCACGGCGTGTATTGACCAAGCCCATTTCTCTCACGTCCGCTGGAATGTATTTACGCTGTTGTTCATAAGAGGACACAGAAGTCTGAGGGAGTACCTTACAGTCCAGAGCATGTTTAAAAAAAAAATATATATATATATATATATATATATATATATATATATATATATATATATATATATTACTCGTTGCTTTATGTCGCACCGACACAGATAGGTCTTGCGGCGACGATGGAATAGGAAAGGGCTAGGAGTGGAGAGGAAATGGCCGTGGCCTTAATTAAGATACAGCCCCAGCATTTTCCTGGTGTGAAAATGAGAAATCGCGGAAAACCATCTTCAGGGCTGCCGACAGTGGTGGTCGAACCCACTATCTGCCGAACAGTAGATACTGGCACTGAAGTGACTGCAGCTATCGAGCTGTTCCTTAAAACGTCCAATTGCATTCTTCTAGCTTAAAATATTTTCGGTTCGAACCCCACTGTCGGCAGCCCTGAACATGGTTTCCCGTGGTTTCCCATTTTCACACCAGGCAAATGCTGGGGCTGTACCTTAACTAAGGCCACGGCCATTTCCTCTGCACTCCTAGCCCTTTCCTGTCCCATCGTCGCTGTAAGACCTATCTGTGTCAGTGCGACGTAAAGCCAATAGCAAAATATTTTCAGCTCATTACCATGTAACTCACAAAATACTGTTTGTGACCAAGTTCTTATCAGATTAACCTGAAATTTTCTGATAAAGTTTCAATATGTACAGGAATTAAAGTTAGTTCTGTATTTTATTTTCAGTTGAATATTACCTTCATATTTTTGTTCCTAAAACAGCACCAAACTAGAGTTTTGCCTATTGAATGAATAAGAAACACTTGCATCTCCATTAGTTTATACCTGTCTGCATTTTCAATACAACATATTTAAAAAAATATTTGTTAATAACGATACAACAAACTAACTAATGAACTCCAAACTTTTTGTGGTGCCCTATCCTGTTAATAAATATTGGTGTTTTAAATTTGGTTGTGATAAGTGGTAAATTGTTGACGTTCAAAATTTCAGTCATGACTCTTCTTAAATATTAACGGACTGGGGTTCGAATTGGTAAGAGTTCTGTGGAACCGAGATCGAACAACAAATCGAGCCGAATTATTCATCATACGTAATATGTACATCACAGCATGATGTCATGAATAAGATGATAATTCTGATCCTTCCCCATTTTGTGGCCGAAGTATTCTAATTTTCCTCTTCTTGATCACTACTACCGTAGGTGAACATTAGTCAATATCCCGGCAGATTTATAGAGATGACTCAGTAGGAAGATGACATCGAAGATTCTTGTTACAAGTAAAGTCCATGACTTATCATACAACATACGTTGTGTGTATTTGTAGGATTACAAAAAGTAAATTTTCTTGGCACAATGTTGTGAGAGAGCCGCTATAAAAGTGTTATGTTCTCAAGATGTACCACAATTAAATATTGGCTACGCTGTCGAGGAAGATTGAACACTACATAATAAATCTGAGCTGAAATTACGTGATATTTACATCACAACAATGTAGACTTTTAAGACACCTTTTATTTATATTGCGTACTATCAAGTAATTCCTAAGGATTACTTCACTGAACACTGCTACCGGAACCGGTTTACTGGCACAGTTTTAAGGCAAGAAACGTGTACTATAAAACTAGTATTTCAGTGAAACTAATCAAATTACAATTTAAAATTTCACCGAGCTACTTGACTACATCGTATGGATCAGGTAGCTTTCAGCCTGTATCCGGGAGGTACCAGGTTTGAAGCACACTGCCGATATACCTGAAGATGGATTTTCATGGTTTCCTATTTTCGCATGAGGCAAATCCTCGGGCTAAGGGGTTGCAGAGTTGCGCTGATGGATTGCTATCCATTCAATCTCTCGTCACGAGATGAAGATAAATAGTACATGCACACGTTGCTTTACACTAGTATAATAATAATAATAATAATAATAATAATAATAATAATAATAATAATAATAATAATAATAATTTTAATAATAATAATAATAATAATAGAAGGTGCTACATATTTAACGTCCCTTCTAAAGCAGGCAGAAAGCAAGCAAGCTTGCAGTTTTACGTGATAGTTGATGTCGAGATCATAGCCACGGGACATCCAGTTTTACTTGGAATCCGAACCGCAGGTATTTCATATTTCATGTCAAAAATCCCAAGTGCATTGCTCGGGATTCAAACTACGATTGTCTCGACGAGAAATCAATGACTGTGCCACTCGACTATCACATTCCCTTACTCCCTTCTTATGTTGATGTAAATACTACACATTGAGAAAGGAAACTTACGTTAAATATTTGCTACTGAAGGTAATCTGTGACTGTTCAAACCCCACTGTTAGCAACCCCGTGCTTTCTCGTTTTCACACGAAGCAAATGCTGTGGCCGTACCTTGATTAACGCCACGGCCACTTTTCTATCCCATCGTCGCCATAAAACCTATCTGTGTCGGTGCGTCATAAAGCAAATTATAATCTGTGACTTATAATTTTATGAATTATTCTACACAGAAGTATCTTAAAAGAAAGTTTGTTTCGTTTTTACTGTACTGTTAATATGGTTCCACGTGGAATCTGAACTACAGAGACACGTTTTTTAAGTTACTTGTATATTCATTAACCTGGTCACATAGGTGGGAAGCTAGTGACGACGATACTAACTACCAATAATAATAATAATAATAATAATAATAATAATAATAATAATAATAATAATAATGTTACTGGTCTTTATCCCACTAACTACTCTGAGGGTTTTCGAAGACTCCGAGGTGCTGGAATTTTGTCCCGCAGGAGTTCTTTTTACGTACCAGTAAATCTACCGACACGAGGCTGACGTATTTAAGCACCTTCAAATACCACCGGACTGAGCCAGGGTCGAACCTGCCAAACTGGGGTCTGAAGGCCAGCGCCTCAACCGTCTGAGCCACTCAGCCCGGCACTATTACCATGTTTGCCTTGGTCGTGCTGTCTATACACGTTCCTCCACTCTACAGAGTACTCTCCTACAGCGAGCTCCGTTTATGCAGGCCTCTTCTGCCATATTAACAGTCTTATAATTCTCATTCCGAAGCATTCTGATATCGTCCACACAATTCATTCATTCATTCATCCAACAATACTTATGGAATTTTTTTGCTATTTGCTATACGTCGCACCGACACAGATAGGTCATGGCGACGATGGGACAGGAAAGGCCTAGGAATAAGAAGGAAGCAACCTTGGCCTTAATTAAGGTACAGCCCCAGCATGTGCCTGGTGTGGAAATGAGAAACCACGGAAAACCATCTTCAGGGCTGCCAACAGTGGGATTCGACTCACTATCTCCCGGATGCGAGCTCACAGCTGCGCGCCCCTAACCGCACGGCCAACTCGCCCGGTACTTATAGAACTAGATACGATTAAATATCGTCCCTTGTCACAAAATCAGAATGTCAACGTCTGATTATAATGGTTAATGAACATCGATATTTATTTATTGCAAATAAGTCTCCAGCACTTTATGCCTGTTGCTCACGGTAAAATTTTCTATCAAATTTATTGTACAATAATTTAATTTTATAAAATTTCTGTTGCTCACGGTCAAATTCAAGTTTTGTAAAAACTTTGATAAAACTTTTCATAAAATAGGACATGTTCTATTCCGTAAAATTAATTTTACGAAACGAACCAATCAGCGAAGCTGACATCACGATGATGCTGGCGCTACGTCGTGAGAAGATTGTGAAGCTCGATTGTAAACAAACACTTCTTTCCAAAATGGCAGGATCCGAGTGGACTAAGGAAGCTGTTAGCGTTTTACTGGACGAATACCAGAAATATCCTTGTTTGCATGAAATTAAAACGCCACATTACCACAACAGAAATGCAAGAAGAGAGGCAGAAAACACAATCGCCTAATTCCTATATGAATGCTGGTCTTATAACCTCAAGTAAATTTCGACCAAGGACAGCAATCCTCTACCTTCTTCTCTTCTTTTGATCCAATCCCGAGTCCAGCATTTCGTGGCATTTTTTTCTTCCTTTTTACCACTGTACAACATATAATTGCAGCTAAAGCAGCAAGTTTTGCTTTGTTGGAGCCATACTCTCAAAAACAATGTAAGTTGAACAGCTGATTCTTGATTTAAAAGTGTATCGATAGATGGCAGCACATACACGTCTTGGTTCAGAAGTAAGTTCATAGATGGCCATCCTGATGCTTGCACGGATTTTATAAAATAATTTTACCTTGAGCAACACAACTTGTTTTCACCAAATTTTTATAAAATTAATTGTACAAGAAGTTTTACGAAACATTTTATCGTGAGCAATAGGCATTAGAAACATTGCTCTCATGCAGTTCGCGCAGACATGTTTCCAAAGCCATATATCCTGTAACCTTTGGGAATATTTTTTTAGACGCTGTGGGCATCAGAAGAAAATTCGTGGATCATAACATTAATTACATACTTTACTTAGATGCATATCTTGTCTATGTTACGATTGCTTAAAGTACAGCTTCATGAACGAAGAGAGTTTCAGAAATGTGATTGCTCATTGCCAATACAAATTATATGTTACAAAATCTGCAGATAGTATTAACAGGTTCACATTTTTAGCTGCTACAACTGTTCCTTGCAAGGCTGCCGGAAGGATGTATTTGGGAATAGCGGCTCCTCTGTCCTTGACAAGGTCACCCACGCCCTTTACTCTGCGGTGATGATCTCAGGAGAGGGCTTTGGGCAAAGAGGAACCATGCACAGAGGTTTGGTCTACCATTCAAATCAGCGGGAAGTAGTACCGTTCTTTGAGACTGATGCTCAAGAAGAATGTACAGTATGTTTCACCTATAGAAAGCTCTCTCTGTGGATCAGTGATAGAGTGTCGGCCTCTGCCTCCTAATATCCCGGGTTCCAACTAGGCAGAGACAGCCGGTGGTTTGAAGGGTAGGAAAACGAAAGTACTGTATATTCCACGCTCCATATAGTACGATGTCCGCACGTAAAAAGACCTATGGTGAGATATTTGGTGTTTACCCGACGAAATTAACTCTCAGCCACAGACCGCCCAACAGAGATCTATTTCTCTGCCATCTAGTAAAGTAAAATGGAACATTGAAATTGAAACGCAGCCAATCTAAGTGGTGTCAGATCAAAATGCCTGCACGCGGTAGCAGAGGTCAAATTATTATTATTATTATTATTATTATTATTATTATTATTATTATTATTATTATTATTATTATTGCCCTGATTTTATTGACCGAAAATGCTAAAAAATTACCTCTAAAATGACCTCAAAATTCTCAAATAATGTCCTAGAAACTAACAGAAACTGACCGAAATACACCAACTCTTAAGTGTTAAAAACTAAACTTTATGGATTTCTAAGTATGTACAATATTCATAATTTAAAATTTTGGTAATTTTACAACATAATATTTCAGTTCTTTATTACGGAATCTCGGTTTTCGTTCGAAATATGGTATGCGAAGATCTGTAGGTCGTAATTCATTTGACACCATGTAGTTCGTACAGAGAAATGATTTGGAAAGGGAAATAATATTCCCATGAAAAAAATCGTACTCGAAACTTTCGAAGATGAACAATCACGTAATTTTCGATTACGTAGATAGGAAAACTGGTTGTATGGTGACGTAAAAGATGGATACGTCTGCCTCTGTGGTGTAGTGGTTAGCGTGATTAGCTGCCACCCACGAAGGCCCTGATTCGATTCTCAGCTCTGCCACGAAATTTGAAAAGTTGTACGAGGGCTGAAACGGGGTCCACTCAGCCTCGGGAGGTCAATTGAGTAGAGGTGAGTTCGATTCCCACCACAGTCATTCTCGAAGTGATTTTCCGTGGTTTCCCACTTCTCCTCCAGGAACCTAACTCACGGCAACGGCAGCTTCCTTCCCTCTTCCTTGTCTATCCCTTCCAATCATCCTATCCCTCCCACAAGGCCCCTGCTCATAGCAGGTGAGGCCGCCTGGATGAGGTACTGGTCTTCCTCCCCATTTACAGCACCTGACACAAAGTCTAACGCTGCAGGGCACTGCCCTTGAGGCGGGACCCCTCACTGAGTCGGAGGAAAAAACCAAACCAGGAATGTAAACAGATTAAAAAAGAAAGAAAGATAACGACTTAGAAAAACAAACAATGAAAAATGACAAAATAACTGCGCAAAAAGCGAAAAATAAAAATGACGAAAAAATGACTTAATAAATATGTATTTCTGTAATCTGGGGACTATGAACAGGACTTATACACAAGCTAGCGATGTCTGTGATGCACAATTAAAAGATGACATATAAGCAAAAACCAGGCACTGATCATCATCATCATCATCATCATCATCATATTGTAACAGAATCGTTAACAACTACTGTTAATGACAATTATACTGTATTAGCACTATCCGTCGAGGCTTCACCAGCAATTGTTTTAATGAAAGCATTCGTTGTAGTTGCTTGACTAATTCCTGTTTAACACTTGGGTGGCTATAACACCTTTGACACGCTTCTTTTTAACTTTCAACGATAAAATAAATTTGTGAAAACTGAGATTTTCTTCTGAATCTAGTAACAAGCTCCGTGTAAATGGTAAACTTAACCTCACAGTTTGAAAGCTGGTATAAAATCGTCTTCTACAATCACCACCAAAAGACGTCATCCGGAAACAGCTGATGTATTGTCGAATGCGATCGATGTAATTAGTGCCCATCTTATCATATCATGTAGCACCTAGCGCCTACTTAAATTTACCCCGACTAAGCCGCCGTTAAAGAAGTAGTCGTACGCATTGTACAGATAATTTCTTGGCAGGAATGGCGTTGATATCTTATTTCGTTACGAAGTATTGGCTACATATTATGATTTTGGGATATCAATTTTTGTTCACCCCTTTTCATCCCTTGTAGGTATAATTTCTGAAAATTAATAAATTTTACTTTACGTATTTATATATAGAATGCTTTAGTGCAAAACACTGTATTTTATTTCGTGTCCGAGAACATTTTTAAAAAGGTAAATTTTGAATACACCCCATTTAATACTTTAAAATCAATATTTAGTAAAACTCTTCCGGTCAGACACACACACACACACACACACACACACACACACACACACACACACAGAGAGAGAGAGAGAGATAACGAAAATCATTGTTTACTCGCTGGAGAAGAAATGGAAGAAGCACATCTATTAAGAGTTTGTAGGGTAACCGAAGCAATACCGAAGCAATGAGAATTATATATCTGGGAAGTGAATATAAAACAAAAATAGAAAGAGAAAGAATTCTATACAGTTGTTATACTACTAAATAAAGAGTGGGTTACACCGGGAAGAATAGCAAAGAATTTTTGTATTGTAAAAAGTATGTGGGGAAAGGAAATAAAAAATCAAAACAAATACAAACGAGAATAATGAAAGATAAGGCAAAGGTGAATGAAAGGCATGCCTGTCCTAGAGTAATATATCTATTTTTTATTTATTATTATTATTATTATTATTATTATTATTATTTTGCTCTTTGCTTTACGTCGCACCGACACAGGTAGGTCTTACGGCAACAATGGAAGAGGAAAGGCCTAGGAATGGGAAGGAAGTGGCCGTGGCCTTAATTAAGGTACAGCCCCAGCATTTGCCTGGTGTGAAAATGGGAAACCACGGAAAACCATCTTCAGGGCTGCCGACAGTGGGATTCGAACCCGCTATCGCCCGGATGCGAGCACACAGCTGAATAATATAATTATTATTATTTAAATATAATGTCAAATGTAGCAATATATAAATTATTCATGAGGTATTTTTTTGGGCTTATGCCGTGTGATTAATTATAAAACACGCTCAACGCGTTGCCATTCGTTGTCTCTATCTGGGGCTAAAATGGCGTCCCGTTTACAACTTAGGGCACCATTTCAAGTTCCTTGTTGCTTTCTCCTAGCAACCTGTTATGCGTCGTTTCATTTCTCTCTTGTCTCCTGATGAAGTAAGGCAAGGTTCCTTTCGAAACGCGTTGAGTGTGTTTTATAATTAATTACACGGCATAAGCCCAAAAATATACCTCATGAATAGTTACACGGGCCGTGAAAGTCTAAATGACAATATATAAATTGTTGTATTGTCGTGTCGTTATCTTCTATTCAGCCGTTAACTAAAGGTGAATTGAATAAGAACATCCCTTCATTCATTAATTAATTCTTTCATTCATGCATTCATGTAACTCTCTCCTCGGTTGGTGGTTATCGGTGACTGAGAGAGAGGACCTGGAATCCAGTCTATTCATGCATTCATTCATTCATTATCTCACTAGTAATGGAATGTTCAATGCAGTCCATTACATTTCAACCATGAAACCATCCATTTACAAATTCATGCAGTCATCTACTCATTCAATTCAATCATAAGGCATGTTGTTAATGGTAGGATACTCCAAAAGACTTGTGACAGAAAAGTAAGCACTAAATAAGCTAAAGAAGGGGGAGATACACGTTGCCCTAGACTATATAGCATTGTTGACGTCTAGGACAAAATAAATTATGTTGAGTGTAGTAATAGTCAAATAATTATAAGAGGAAAATGCAATGCATGTATCAAACTTTAATGAATTGCAATAAAAGAGTGCTCTCTCCCTAGTTTCAGGCGAACCGAAACTCGGGGATGGGAGTATTCTATTCTATTCTAATAAAACCCTTTCTTAGCACACATTTACGCACTTATACGAACATATCTTTAAACTTTCATGTTTCGAACTTAATAGTCTCGGCTGGGTATTGAAGAGTGATTGAATCAGGTGTTCAACCCTTTATTCACCTTGTAAGTCGATTTTCTTAAAAAAAGAATTTTCGTTTGAGGTATTTATCTGAAGAATGTTTTATGCAGTAAAAGGTTGTATTTTATTTCGCGGCCGAGAAAACAGAAAAAAAAAAGTAAATTTTGAACATGCACTTTAAACCTCCGCACATCTTGTTAAGTCAAATTTAAAAAAAGTCAGAAACTGTATTTTAGGTATTTATATGTAAAATGATTTAATGCTAAAACGAAGTTGTATTTCACTTCACAGCCGACAAATTGGAAAAAAAAGAGGTAAAGTTCTCATGTACACATGTTTCAACCCTTTGCATCCCTTGTAAGTCGAATTTCAAAACTGAAGAAATTGTATGTTAGGAATTTGTATAGAATGTTTTAGTGCACAAACGAAGTTGTAATTTATTTCGCGGTCGAGAAAATTTAAAAAGTTAATTTCCAATATATATCCCCATTTTAACCCTTTAAAATCAAAATATAGTAAAACCCCTCCTTAGCACTGGTGTAGGGGTAGCGTTCTTGCCTCTTACCCGGAGGCCCCGGGTTCGATTCCCGGCCAGGTCAGGGATTTTTACCTGGTACGAGGTCCACTCAGCCTACATGATTAGAATTGAGGAGCTATCTGACGGTAAGATGGTGGCCTCGGTCTAGAAAGCCAAGAATAATGGCAGAGAGGATTCGTCGTGCTGACCACACGACACCTCGTAATCTGCAGGCCTTCGGGCTGAGCAGCGGTCGCTTGGTAGGCCTTCAAGTGCTGTAGTGCCATGGGGTTTGGTTTGGTTCCTTCTTAGCACTCCCATACAAGCTCATACGAACATATCCTAAAAAATTCGATGTCACCAGCTTTAATTCATGAGGTTCTCAACTTTTGGAGCATGGAGTGGTTAATGTTAGCTGAGTCTGCAATTGCTTCTACTTACTTGTACCAGGCTCCTCACTTTCATCTTTCTTGTCTTATCTCTTTCGGCCAACTCTTGCTCATTGTCGATGCCTACAGCATTAAGTTTGAAAGGTCAAAGGAGTCTTTTCTCTCATCGTTTGTAGCCCTTCCCTGTATTTTTCTGATATCGTCCTTCTCAAAGGTCATACCACCTCCACTTTCTCCTCTGACAGTAGGGAAAGGTACTCTTATTCTTCTTCTGTCCGGCTCAATGGCGAACATGTTATCATGCTTTCCTTTGGTCAAGGAGTCCCGGGTTCGATCCCCGGCCAGTTTGGGGATTTTAACCCTCATTGGTTAATTCATCTGGTTCGCGGATTCTCTCTCTCTCTCTCTCTCTCTCTCTCTCTCTCTCTCTCTCTCTCTCTCTCTCTCTCTATCTCTCTGTGTGTGTGTCGTCTTTATCATATAATTCATCCTAGGTAAGGCCCCATCCTCATAGACGCGTGAGTCACCCACGGTCGTCAACTCGAAAGACCTGCACTAGGCCTCTCTGTAGGCAACATATCATTTGATTTTACTCTTCTCCTTAAAACAATAATCAAAACAAACAACTGTTTCGTGAAGTTTGTATCTTTAATGGTCAAGTTTCAACTGTCAAATGTTCATACATATTAAATGAAAAGGAATCTATCTAAGAAGTACGATTGTTAAAAGCGAAACTTAATTATTTCAAGTACTTTGATCGCGTTCTGAAGAATGGCAATAACATCTGAGGAACTGGTATGTAAAAACGTTAAAACAGCGAGTTTGCGGTTGTGATGGAGGATATGAGAGTTTGTAAGACCACTATGATTTTATTTGCATGACTTACTATCTGCCCATAGGCCCTACTTGTTGGCTGAGAACGAAGCTCGGTGACCACAGAATATTTCAGCTGTAGTCGGTAAACAGAAGGAGAAGCAAGAAAATGGTGGCTAGGCTTTCCACATAACAATTTTCAGGTTAGAAGCATATATATAAATGATATGAGTAAAGAAGTGGAATCAGAGGTAAGGCTTTTTGCGGATAATGTTATTCTCTATAGAGTAATAAATAAGTTACAAGATTGTGAGCAACTGCAACGTGCCCTCGATAATGTTGTTAGATGGACAGCAGGCAATAGTATACTGATAAACGGGATTAAAAGTCAGGTTGTGAGTTTCACAAATAGGAAAAATAGGAAAAATCCTCTCAGTTGATGCGTTGATGGGGTGAAAGTTCCTTTTGGGGATCATTGTAGGTATCTAGGTGTTAATATAAGGGAAGATCTTCATTGAGGTAATCACATAAATGGGATTGTAAATAAAACGTACAGATCAACGCACATGGTTATGAGGGTGTTTAGGGGTTGTAGTAAGGATGTAAAGGAGAGGGCATGTAAGTCTCTGGTAAGACCCCAACTAAAGTATGGTTCCAGTGTACGGGACCCTCACCAGGCTACCTGATTCAAGAACTGGAAAAATCCAAAGAAAAGCAGCTCGATTTGTTCTGGGTGATTTCCGACAAAAATGTTGCAAAGTTTGGGCTGGGAAGAATTGGGAGAAAGAAGACGAGCTGCTGGACTAAGTGGTATGTTCCGAGCTGTCAGCGGAGAGAGGGCATGGAATGACATTAGTAGACGAATAAGTTGGGGTGGCGTCTTTAAAAGTAGGAAAGATCACAATATGAAGATAAAGTTGGAATTCAAGAGAACAAATTGGGGCAAATATTAATTTATAGAAAGGGGAGTTAGGGATTGGAACAACTTACCAAGGGAGATGTTCAATAAATTTCCAATTTCTTTGAAATCATTTAAGAAAAGGCTAGGAGAATAACAGGTAGGGAATCTGCCACCTGAGTGACTGCCCTAAATGCAGATCAGGATTGATTGATTGATTGATTGATTGATTGATTGATTGATTGATTGATTGATTGATTGATTGATTGATTGATTGATTGATTGATTGATTGATTGATTGAATGAGCAGAGGAAGTTACGTTGGTGGTTGTATAGGAGCGCATCATTCAGACAGACTTGGCGGCTTGAGTGGCTCAGACGGTAGAGTTCCCAAATTGGTGGGTTCAGTCAGTCAGCACTGGTCTGCAATTAGAGGGCTGTCCTCCAGGTGGCAGATTCCCTATCAGTTGTTTATCTAATCTCTTTTTAAATGATTTCAAATAGGTTGGGAATTCATCGAGCAGCTACCTTGGTTCGCTCACGGCTCAGTCCGGTGATATTTGAAAATGCTCAAATACCCCAGCCTTGTTTCAGTAGATTTATCAGCACTTAGATTAAATTGTTGTGGGACAAACTTCCGGCACCGTGGCGTCTCCGAAGACCTTAAAAATAGTAAGTAGAACATAAAACAAATAACATTATTTCAGGTTGTCTTGCACATTGGATAGTGAAATGTATGAGGCACTATTAAGAGCTGTTATTGTTGTTACTTCAAATGAAAAGCTCGAAACATGTTTTATCAGCAGTCTTTTGTATTTAGTATGAGTTTGGTAACCTAAATCGATATGGTGTCTGTAGTGGGGTGTATGTATTTAGTTTGAGTCTTGTATTGGGAAGGAATAGCCTGGCCTTTATATTAAGTATTATCCTGACATTCGCTTGGAACTAAAATGGAAGGAAACCACGGAAAACTACCTCTAGAGTGACCGAGAATGGGATTTTCACCTGCTTTCTCTTCTCAATTGTATTACTCGAGAATGAATTCATCTTACAGCAGTCTCCCAAAATCTCTTAAAATTTTTAACACAGCTGAAAACAATGGCATGGAAAACTAACATGCTACTTCTTAGACCGCGACAGTATCAAGGTGTTAAACCAGTCTAATATATTCTTTTTCTTTTCGTATTCTTCTTATTATATTATTATTACTGCACAGTGAAAATGCACAGCAACAATACTACATGGTTATTACATCATTAGTTTTTTAATGAAAAGTATATATTATTTTGCTATATTTTTATACTTTCTTTGTTAAAAACAAGCCTGCAGTTTTACTTAATCACTCGGCTATTGCTCCCCCCTACTCCTAACCACCCCCCCCCCGCACCTTTTTACATTTTTTCATGTATTCAGCGTCAGCTCATCGACAGGTTGTCGTATGTACAATACACAACTTCTATTCAATGCCGGCTCCATGGCTAAATTGTTAGCGTGCTGGCCTTTGGTTACAGGGTTCCAGGTTCGATTCCCGGCAGGGTCGGGAATTTTAAACTTAATTGGTTAATTTCTCTGGCACGAGGACTGGGTGTGTGTGTGTGTCGTCTTCATCATTTCATCCTCATCACGACGCGCAGGTCGCCTACGGGAGTCAAATCAAAAGACCTGCACCTGGTGAGCCGAACAAGTCCTCGGACACTCCCGGCACTAAAAGCCATACGCCATTTAATTTCATTACCAATGAGCATACCACTACAGCTCCAACGCTCAAGCATTCTTAAATTCAAACCCTCATTAATGTAGAAGACTTCCTCGTGAACAGTCGAGATTTTCTTCTGAAGACTTGGAGCAAAGTTCTCTGCCAAACGTAAAGAGTTTCACCTTGTTATTTGACATGGCATAAGCCCAAAACCTCTTACATGTCTACAAGTACGGGCCATGAAGTCATTATTATTATTATTATTATTATTATTAACTACCCGAATCCATCATTGTCGTCGCCATAAGACCTCTCTGTGTCGGTGCGACGTAAAGCCCCTAGCAAAAAAAAAAAAAATCCATCATTGCCTCCACTGACTTGTGTCAACTGCTAGCTTTCACCCTTCCTATCGAACCTCTCTTGATTAACTCTTGTTCTCATCCATCCCCGACTTCATTAAGTTTGCGAGGCTTGCTGACACTTCATGGCCCTTCCTTGTGTTTTTGCGACATGCTCATTGTTCGAACGATTTTGCCTTTATTTTTTTCTCTCTTTTGAGGAGAATTAAGAGCTGGTGATGATGATAATAATTTAATACTACTGTTATCGGCTTCACTTCTCACTAATTACTTTTACGGTTTCCGGACACGCTGAGGTGCCAGAATTTTGTCACGCACGAGCTCTTTTAGATTATATTAGACATCGTCTTTATTGGTAGCTAAGTTAAGGCTCTAGGCCCTTTCTTCCATTTAACCACTTATTACTTTTACGAGCCGGTAAATCTACCGATACAAAGCTGGCGTATTTGAACATCTCAAATACCAGCGGATTGAGCCGGGAAAGAGCCCGTGAACTTGGGCTCAGAAATCCAATGCTTCTACAATCCGATCCACTAATAATATATTCGTGTGGCTATTTCTAGCCGAATGCAGCCCTTGTAAGGCAGACCCTCCGATGAGGGTGGGCGGCATCTGCAATGTGTAGGTAACCGCGTGTTGTTGTGGTGGGGGATAGTGTTATGCGTGGTGTGTGAGTTGCAGGGATGTTAGGGACAGCACAAACACCCAGCCTCCGAGCCACTGGAATTAACCAAGAAAGGTTAAAATCCCCGACCCGACCGGAAATATCCGATCCACTTAGCCCGGCTAATAAAAGGCTCGTGTATGTATTATTAGCCTGGCGCAGCCCTTATAAGACAAACCATTCGTGGAGGTGGGTGGTGTCTGCTGTGTATTAGAAACTGCGTGTTATTGTTGAGGAGGGTAGTATTCAGTGCAGTGTGCGAGTTGCAGGAATGTTGGAGACAGCACAAACACCCATTCCCCACGTCCAAGGAAATAACCCGTTCGTGATGAAAATCTCCCCTTGCGAGAATAGAACTAAAAATCCCCAGGCCTAAAGATCAAGATGTTGGCCAACAACCACAGAACCGGGCAAGTTTGGATTATCATTAGGCCTATTATTATTATTATTATTATTATTATTATTATTATTATTATTATTATTATTATTACGTTTAAGTAGCCAAGAATTGAGGTCGCTGGCCCCAGAATCAAGAGTGGATGGTTATCTAATTTAGCTTTCTCTTAAAATAGTGATCACCACCATCACCATATGCATTATCATTAACGGGTATGTGATGTATTTTACTTGAAACGAGCCAGTAAATTTAGTAACAAAGAGTCGCTCGCACTTTAACAACCATAAGTATCAAGTGATTAAGGTAGAACTCGATCCCGACATATTCATCATGGAAGGTGATGGCAAAAACAACTACGCTGCTAGTCAATCCAAAAGAAATCAACCTATTACAAGACATTCCACTCTCAGTGTTTCATATTTTAATAGTGTTTAGAATTATTCCACGAGCATAGCTGAATATATTAACATATCTATGAAATAAGAAATTTACGTGTAGAAGATGTTCTCCACCCCGCCTCCCAACCTGCTCTGAAAGTGACAAAAAAAAAAAAAACGAGAACATGCCACCAAGATAAAATCTCCGCTTGAGGTATAATGAGCATCCTCCAGTGTCGAAGCATGAAAAGTGGGTTCATCTATGTGGCATCATCACAGGATATAGGAGATCTTGGTAAGTCTCTCGCTTGAGATAATTATTATCCTCGAATCTGCGTCATGCTTGCTGTAATTTTTATACACTTTTAATGACTGACGAGACTGTATAAATGAGAGTTAACTTGAATTGCGTGCAAAATATTTAGTAAGTACATTCTGAAGTGAAAAGCTAGGGAAGTACGTAGACTGAATATTGTTATTTGCAGATGAGAACAATAGCTGTAAGGTATTCATAACTAAGATATGAAGATATCACCAAACGAGTTGACTGCACGGTTCGAGGTATGTACCTATCAGCTTGCATGCGGGAGATGGTGAATTAGAACCCACTGTCGGCATCCCTGAAGATGGTTTTCTGTGGTTACCGATTTTAACACCAGGCAAGTGCTGGGGATATATCATAATTATAGCCACGGTTGCTTCCTTGCCAGTCCTAGCCTTGCCCTATCCCATCGTTACCATAAAACCAATCGAACTCAGTGCAATGTAATACTAATATATCACACAAAAGTGTGTGTAGAAATCTACTTCAATGCTGTGAAAATGCAGGAGTTTGTGAATCGGCAAGAGTTTATAAGAGACAAAGAAGTGCCTAAGTGTCATAAATATACTGAACTAATGACCAAATGTGCTTACAAGCAAACTTGCAGCTTCCTGGCTTTTATAGCCTTTCAGAATTTTTCTGGAGAGTAAACAAGAATTAGCTATGAAATTCTTTATTTGACAAGAAAAGCATTTTCGGATTTATCATGCTTTATATTTGACTGACTTATAGTCTACTCCTCTCGCTTATCTCATTCAGTTTTTGATTTGATTAAATTATGGACACTATTTTTAGTATTAGATTACTTTCAAATTATGTATCTGATAAGAAAGAACGAAAAAAACCATGGGTCATTCCTGGCGAAAGATAGAAAATCTCTCATGTTTTCACAAGTAATTCATACGAACAATGTCTGGAGATTCTAAAAGCTGTAACAATCAGTTTCCCTTAACGGACTTGTCGCATTTGGTAGTAACAGGGATAACGTTCTTCACCTTGATATCAAGAATACATGGGCGATCAAACGAGATTTGCAATCTAATATAATATGATCAACGAACACTATTCTCGAAGAGATAAGGAGCATCCAGTGAACTATTTATTGCACGAAGCAGTGAACATTACAGGATAATTGACAAGGAAATTCGGGAATATTTTCTTGATGATATATAATCAGAAACGTACAAGTTATTGTACTGTACAAAAACTAGTAGTTCGATAATCACAGAAGTTTTAAGACAATGTAAGTAACATGAGTAAGCTTTGCAGGAAAATTTAAAATACCCACGTTCTTCTTTATAATTGTGCGTATCAAGGGCTAGATATCTTTCAGTTCTGCACCTATCGGCATGCAATAAAAAAGGAATTGGACATTAATTTCTATGTGCATTGATATTGTTTTTAATCACAAATGGGTATTTTAGTTGGGTGTATTAAGTGATATCTGTGATTATTCAGATCATTCCTGGCGAAAGATAGAAAATCTCTCATGTTTTCACAAGTAATTCATACGAACAATGTCTGGAGACTAGTACCATAACATCAAGACTTAAATTGCACCGAGAAGTGACAAGTCTGTAGACAGACATTTACCAATTTATGTACAGGAGACTGAAGCGGACACTTATTGCAAACTTAGTTTAGGCGATGGGATCGGTGCTGTCAGACATATAGCCAGTCATCTCTGTACAGGCCTCGGCCAGGCAGCCCTGGTCAGACATGATGAAACCGTTCAATACATCATAATGAGTACGTCATAATATCCTGCTAATACAATATGCCGTTTTCCGTGACATACCAAGATAAATAGTGTCATATTCAACATGTTTTGCCCAAACCGGGACACGAGTGACCCTATGCTGGCTGGGAGAGCTGCAGTCTATTTGCGCGTAGCGAGATAAAGGAGAGCTCGCACCAGCAGGTACTTGAAAAGCGCTCTCACACTGCGAGAGAGAGAAGAGAATACCCACGCTACGCACGAGAGCAGATGTAGGTCAAAAGGAGGGACTTATTACGACGTATCAACGCTTGAAATAGTAATTCTCTGCGATTTTCCCTGCAAATCCAATGATACCAACTTATAGTCTTCAGCTGTCATTAATAATAATAATAATCATAATCATCATAATAATAATAAGGTAAGGTAAGGTAAGGTAAGGGTGTATTCTGCCCGAAGGCAGGTCCGAACCTCCGCAGAGGTGTGCCTGAGCCGGAGTTTACGTACGGTAGGTTGGCAAGCTCCTTTCCGCTCCTCCATTCCCTTACCCCCACCAACAGCACGTGGCAACCCATCCAAACCTTGACCACGCCCATTGCTTTACTTCGGAGATAAAGGGGAAATTCTGAAATATGTCACGGATATTTATAAATAAGGACTCATATGAATCAGGGAATTTTATACTGATTTATGGTATCAAGATATGTCTTACTTTTCTAATGTATCACTAATGACGTACTTTATGCGGGTGCAACTGATGACAAACAAATGTTTGGGTCTTGACCGTGAGACATAAATTCAGAAATCCCCACGGCATGGCGGCCCCAACTGAAAATTATCTAATGATGCTTTAGCGATTGTGAACAAACCTACTATGCGATCAGAATGAAATTTGATCAGTAGAAAGAATATAAGAGCTTTCATTTGAGACCTCAATCAACTCTGAGGAGTAGGTATTAGTAGACCGATGTTTGGCAAATAGGCGTGGTCTGTCACCTCCCCTAGTACCAAGCCAGCTCCACTATATAAGAAAGTGCAACTTGAAGTCATTCATTCAGTTCAGTCATTCGATGTCAGTTTATTCTACTTCTTGTGCGGGTATGCAGTGAATTATACATAAAGTGTGTTCATCATCTTGTGCGGTTCACATGCACTTTGTTACCCAGTGATATGTAAGCACGGTATTCATTACTGACCTGTGTAATTACTTGTACGAGTATTACGGATCTATGAATTTATTCACTTACTGTGAACTTTAGTGTCATGAGTGAAACAACATAAGTCTAGTGAAGCGAGTGCTAGTCGCTTAAATTGAACCGTATGGTAGTCGGCGATGTGTATTATGTACGAATTGATATGTACATAACGTAATTAATGAGTCAGACAAAGAAAGGAAGAGCTCTAGGAATGCTGATAACGACACGATAGCTTATCCGGAAAGTGGAAATTTGCTAGACGAGAGAGCCGAGACGAGACTCCCCCAATCTGCGGCTTATGTGTGTGATAGGACGGAACGTGCAGTGTCGGCTAATTGCCATAAACCCAGTGAGTAATATGTGTTACCAATAGTAAATGCTATTAATCAGGGAAGTGTAGCATCAATGATACACAAGGTGTTAGACTAATCAGAAGCGTTCTTGTATCCAGAGGCAGTGTTCAAGTGAACGTGTGATGCTTTAATACGTAACTGGTTATTATTAACTGTGTTAGGCAAATAATAGGAAATAGGTAACGGACTACAGGGACAATATCATACACTTGAGTCTATGAGTGATCCTAGTCGCCGTAAGTTATAGTATGTTGCATTAAATTACTACAACAGTAATATAATAATTTCCTCATTTGCATATATGAACAAACGAGATCGTCAGAACCAGGAGGAGTCTCGAGCTGTTTGCCTTGTGTCGACTACTAGTACACCAGAGAACTTCTAGATCTTGTTGAACGCCAGTTGAAGATCCAGACAGCATGAACGGGACCCAGAAGCAGACGAACCCAGGATTCCACACTACTGAAGCCGCCATGATGACAGACTAAATGCTATGGATGTACCTGCCTGATGACAACTGATCACAAAGCTGAAGCGATAAGTACATTTCCAAACTTCTAGGCCTAAAAGTTGTATAACCCCCATAACTGTAAATAGATAACTTTATGCATGTAAATAAATTACAGTATAGGCAACGGTCTCAAGCTGTTTCAAAGCGATTGGAGTTTTCTTAGTTTTATTATATTTTTACAGGGAATTTAATGCATGATGTATTTATATGATCCTAGAGTTGATTAAGTGTGAAGTATCGTAATGGAAAATGGTAAGTTTTCATTAGAGTGTTTCCAGCTACCATCAATTTACAGATTGCTATGAGTCATCAGAAGGTTCTTAAGTTACTTTGTTATACTTCACACGTAATATAGGTGACTCCCCCAATCCGTAGTTTTAAGACTGCTGATCAAGAGGATGTGAGACGTGACAGCAGGGTGCGAACCATGATTGATTTAGTACGCGAGTGTTACAGTTAATTTAAATTCCCGAAGGATAGAGCCTTCTATATAAATATGCATGTGTTTGAGGTGATGATGATGCTTGTTGTTTAAAGGGCCTAACATCCAAGGTCATCGGCCCCTTTGTTTGAGATATCGGGATGCGAGCGGGACCCCATCCCGCTGGTCAATGTCTGGAAAGCTAGACCATGGATAGAAATGTGAATTTCCAAATGATTATATGTTAGGGCGAAGTAACAGGCCGCACCAGGGATAAAGGTATTGAGGCTAATAGAAGCCAGTGATTATGATATTGAGGCTCATAGAATCCGGAGTATTAAAGAAGAGAGGTATTCTTTTGTGATAATAAAATAATAATAATAATAATAATAATAATAATAATAATAATAATTGAAACTGACGCGTTGTATGCGGGAGGTGGGAGTGAAAGTGGCCCACCAGCCGGGAGCATCTTGACAGATTTATGGCTACCTGTCTGAAAGAGGGAACGACTCGAGCGAAGTCTTGCCTGGCCACTGTATGGGACATTATGCGAGCTTTTCTTCTGCCCTACCACGATGTAACATTCACATGCAGAATCATAGATTGCCACCGTCGTTGTAGAATTAATA
Source organism: Anabrus simplex (assembly GCF_040414725.1). Taxonomy (NCBI): domain Eukaryota; kingdom Metazoa; phylum Arthropoda; class Insecta; order Orthoptera; family Tettigoniidae; genus Anabrus; species Anabrus simplex. The sequence goes on along the minus strand of NC_090267.1, from coordinate 315,776,094 downwards.
TTTCACGAGATGAAAGAATTCCTCCCATTTTCCTTATTTATTTAATTAAATCGACATAGGGAATTTTAGGAAAATGTACCCCGGATGTCTGAAGAGCATGGCTTCGATTCCCAGGCGGCGGTGTGACCATGGTCACTGTCAGTGATCCTGGATGAATCATACCTTCCATACGCCTTACTGTATATAAAATGTGGGATCTTTTTTGTTTATTTTTCAGATAATTGCTAGTGTTCATGTCGTATATTGTGTCCTTATTTTGTTCGTTGAATGTATTGTCCTACAGGAAACAAGATTTTAAAAAATCTGTTTGTCAGATAGTGTTTAAGAATATCCTGATGAAACAAGCGTCGTGCGACTGTTTGATAATTCATAAATATATTCAGATAGGTCATTGAAGTATGAAGGCTTTCACGGCCGGTGTCAATATAATAAAAATCTTCCGGGCTGTTATACCGTGGTCCACTCCTCTCGCTTCTCCCAGACGTTTCGACTACTGCTGCGGTAGTCATCTTCTGTGGCATCGTGTAGATACGTTCTCGTGTATCCCGCTGGCGACTGCGAAAGTTGTTTGGGAAACAGCTGTATTTATATGTAAGTGTGTGGCCTCCAATTGGTTCGCGCTGTGCAATCCAACATCTGATTGACTATCTGAAAGCACGACCTCCGATTGGGTCGCGCTGAGCAGCCTGACATTTGGTTGGCTATCTGAGCACACGACCTCTGATTGGGTCGCGCCGGGCATGGATTCTGACTGGGTCGCTCCGAGAAGTCTGTCATCTGATTGGATCTCGGAGTGCACGACCTCCGATTGGGTCGTGCCGAGCAATGGATCCTCTGGTTGGTTGACTGTAATGTCCCCTGATCTTAGTAAACTTGGGCCGTACGTTATGTAAAGGGGTGTACCAGGCCATTTCATAAACAGATTGCGACACTTGCGAGTACAACCGGGGGATATACTCGTTAGTTTTGACGTCGTATCGCTGCTCACTATGGTACCAATCAAGGATACTCTTGAACATATTCAACATCTCTTTGCAGAGGAGACAATAGTTTTATTTGAACATGTACTTAGGACATTTTTCCAATGGAAACATGAATTTTATGAACAGACAGACGGTGTTGCCATGGGAAGCCCACTTAGCCCTGTTATTGCTAATTTTTATATGGAGTTCTTTGAAGAGGAAGCCCTGCAGACTGCTGTAAATAAACCCAGCTGTTGGTTCCGCTTTGTGGATGACACTTTTGTAATATGGGGACATGGAGAGGAGGCACTTGACGGGTTTCTTACACATCTGAACAGTATTCATCATCGTATACAATTCACTGTGGAGAAGGAAAAGGATGGAGAATTAGCTTTCCTGGACGTGCTGATGAAGAGGAAGAATGATGGATCCCTAGGGCATCAAGTATACCGAAAACCAACACACACAGACCGATACTTAAACAAAAATTCGAATCACCATCCTGGCCAGAAGCGCGCCATGATGAAGACTTTGGTGGATCGCGCCCTTTGTGTTTGTGAACCAGAATACATCGAGAAGGAACTACGGCATCTTGATCTAGCCTTACAAACCAATGGCTACACGGTACAAGAGGTCAGGAGAGCACTCCACCCCAGAAGACAGCCAGCGAATAGTAAGCGAGAAGAACCCAGGAAGAAAGGTATCGCTTATTTGCCGTATATACGGGACGTCACGGATAGTATAGGAAGGCTCCTTGAACGTCACGAAGTTAAAACCATTTTTCAGCCGACCCAACAGCTACGGAACATGTTACGTTCTGCCAAAGATCCACGTGACCCTCTAACATCTACTGGGGTCTATAGGATACCGTGCAGCTGTGGAGCTGTTTATATTGGCACGACTGGCAGAAGTGTCAATACTCGCCTGACGGAGCACAAAAGGAATTGTCGCTTGGGGCAATACGACAAATCAGCAGTAGCGGAGCATGCACTGCTTGACGGAAAGGATGAGATCCGTTACGAGGATACTGACATACAGGCCACAACATCCCACTTTCACGCCCGTCTCTACAGGGAAGCAATCGAAATACATAAACATCCGGATAACTTTAATAGAAAGGAGGAAGGACTGAAACTCAGCAAGGCCCGGTACACCCCTTTACATAACGTACGGCCCAAGTTTACTAAGATCAGGGGACATTACAGTCAACCAACCAGAGGATCCATTGCTCGGCACGACCCAATCGGAGGTCGTGCACTCCGAGATCCAATCAGATGACAGACTTCTCGGAGCGACCCAGTCAGAATCCATGCCCGGCGCGACCCAATCAGAGGTCGTGTGCTCAGATAGCCAACCAAATGTCAGGCTGCTCAGAGCGACCCAATCGGAGGTCGTGCTTTCAGATAGTCAATCAGATGTCGGATTGCACAGCGTGAACCAATTGGAGGCCACACACTTACATATACACTGACTGACAGAGCAAATGCAACACCAAGAAGGAGTGGTTCGAAAGGGATGAAAGTTGGGGACAAAACAGAGACGGCACGGACGAATAATTGATGTTTATTTCAAACCGATATGCAGGTTACACAATGCGCACGGCATCGACTCAGTAGGATGTAGGACCACCGCGAGCGGCGATGCACGCAGAAACACGTCGAGGTACAGAGTCAATAAGAGTGCGGATGGTGTCCTGAGGGATGGTTCTCCATTCTCTGTCAACCATTTGCCACAGTTGGTCGTCCGTACGAGGCTGGGGCAGAGTTTGCAAACGGCGTCCAATGAGATCCCACACGTGTTCGATTGGTGAGTGATCCGGAGAGTACGCTGGCCACGGAAGCATCTGTACACCTCGTAGAGCCTGTTGGGAGATGCGAGCAGTGTGTGGGCGGGCATTATCCTGCTGAAACAGAGCATTGGGCAGCCCCTGAAGGTACGGGAGTGCCACCGGCCGCAGCACATGCTGCACGTAGCGGTGGGCATTTAACGTGCCTTGAATACGCACTAGAGGTGACGTGGAATCATACGCAATAGCGCCCCAAACCATGATGCCGCGTTGTCTAGCGGTAGGGCGCTCCACAGTTACTGCCGGATTTGACCTTTCTCCACGCCGACGCCACACTCGTCTGCGGTGACTATCACTGACAGAACAGAAGCGTGACTCATCGGAGAACACGACGTTCCGCCATTCCCTCATCCAAGTCGCTCTAGCCCTGCACCATGCCAGGCGTGCACGTCTATGCTGTGGAGTCAATGGTAGTCTTCTGAGCGGACGCCGGAGTGCAGGCCTCCTTCAACCAATCGACGGGAAATTGTTCTGGTCGATATTGGAACAGCCAGGGTGTCTTGCACATGCTGAAGAATGGCGGTTGACGTGGCGTGCGGGGCTGCCACCGCTTGGCGGCGGATGCGCCGATCCTCGCGTGCTGACGTCACTCGGGCTGCGCCTGGACCCCTCGCACGTGCCACATGTCCCTGCGCCAACCATCTTCGCCACAGGCGCTGCACCGTGGACACATCCCTATGGGTATCGGCTGCGATTTGACGAAGCGACCAACCTGCCCTTCTCAGCCCTATCACCATACCCCTCGTAAAGTCGTCTGTCTGCTGGAAATGCCTCCGTTGACGGCGGCCTGGCATTCTTAACTACACACGTGTCCTGTGGCACACGACAACACGTTCTACAATGACTGTCGGCTGAGAAATCACGGTACGAAGTGGGCCATTCGCCAACGCCGTGTCCCATTTATCGTTCGCTACGTGCGCAGCACAGCGGCGCATTTCACATCATGAGCATACCTCAGTGACGTCAGTCTACCCTGCAATTGGCATAAAGTTCTGACCACTCCTTCTTGGTGTTGCATTTGCTCTGTCAATCAGTGTAAATACAGCTGCTTCCCAAACAACTTTCGCAGTCGCCAGCGGGATACACGAGAACGTATCTACACGACGCCACAGAAGATGACTACCGCAGCAGTAGTCGAAACATCTGGGAGAAGCGAGAGGAGTGGACCACGGCATAACAGCCCGGAAGATTTTTATTATATTCGGATGGGATTTAATAGGCTGTGACATGACTTTTAAGTGTCTTGGATATGCGCTAATATAGCTTTATTAAACGCCTCAACCATCATTAACCATAAAATTGTGAAAATATGAAAACATGATATACTGAATAGTTTCATTTATTCTACGAGGTGTGCCTTTTTATTGTGTGTATTTGTTTGATTTTTTTTTGCTAGGGGCTGTACGTCGCACCGACACGGATAGGTCTTATGGCGACGATGGGATGGGAAAGGGCTAGGAGTTGGAAGGAAGCGGCCGTGGCCTTAATTAAGGTACAGCCCCAGCATTTGCCTGGTGTGAAAATGGGAAACCACGGAAAACCATCTTCAGGGCTGCCGATAGTGGGATTCGAACCTACTATCTCCCGGATGCAAGCTCACAGCCGCGCGCCTCTACGCGCTCGGCCAACTCGCCCGGTATTTGTTTGATTAATCAATGTGTAATAATATAGTGATTTTTAACGATCGTTTATTAGTTAGAAGAGGGACGCCTCTTCGATATCGTTAAGAGTATGAAGTGCTAAGATGCAAATCAGATAGAGACTGAAAGACATTTTAAGCCACTCCTAATAAATCAAGTATATATTTCTTTTTTTATGGCATATCTTCTCGTATATAATTTAATATGTTTTTTCCTCAGTTCATTAAAGACTGTGTTGTAAAGTAAGGAACACCATTATTCTCATTTGGTAGTGAAAGTCGTATTCTTCTCATATTTAGATTCCTCTACTTTCTAGATAATTAATTTAGAGCCTATTTTATGCGAACAGACCATCGACCCGTATGCTCTTGAGTTTAGCCGTGGATGCTGGGAAAGTAGGAGTGATGGGACTTCGATACCGGGGTTGTTTTCCGAAGGTCTAATTCAACAGATTCCATTCAGCCATCATATTTGTGAACTGAAATAATTAATTATGCCCTGGAGCCCTGGACATGTGCAATACATAGACATAATACGGCAGTGTAGGAATTGATGTAATGTTAACTCTATACACGTAATAAATACATTCGGAGAAACTGCGATCTCCACTACTAATTGTTTATACCAAGACTACTGTTAAAAATAACAGAATGGCACACTTTGAAGAAGTGAAATTTCTGACGGCTACGGGAGGAAAAATCATCAAATTAACTCGCACATGAGGTCGAGAGTGTTGATGTTGAGGTAGAACCCCTAAGAACGTCTCGACTGAACCCCCAGAGCGATGTCACTTGCCAATTATTAAATGACCACTCAAAGTAGATTGCACACAGGTCGTTGCGATTACCAAGTTACAAAATGTTCGTGTTCCCATAAAGCAGACCTTTTTACACTCCTTTTAGACACACTCTGGAATAGATGAACTTTGAAATTCTGAAAAACAATTTATCACAACCATTATAAAATGTATACCATTTAAACCAAACCGACTAAACCCCATGGTGCAACAGTCCCGAAGGGCCATGGCCTACCAAGCGACCGCTGCTCAGCCCGAACGCCTGCGCATTACGAGATGCTGTGTGGTCGGCACGATGAATCATCTCGGCCGTTATTCTTGGCTTTCTAGACCGGGATCATTTAAACCAAGAATAGTAATAAAGGGGATATAAAGCAATAAAAGCAGACAACAGAGATTATATATTGCTAGTAATTATTTATTTGCTGAACATTACAGGCTTCCGCCCAAATACATGTTCCTATACAAACCAAATAATAGAATAAAAATAAAAATCTAAATCTACTATGTGGGCACTCACATGGGCGGGAGACCGAGCCACATGTAAGCGCCACCCCTATACTAAGTGGGCACTCACATGGGCGGAAAAACGAACCTCATGTAAGCGCCACCACTATAACTCTAAATATCTTAACTTAATCTTGTGACCCCACACACAGGCGGTAACCAGCCTACATGTGAGACGCCACACCTATAACTACTGACCGGGCGTACTCTCCCACCCTGGTGAGGAAAAAAGGAACCACCCTCCCTGGAACAACACGTCCGACCCTCTATACAGTTGACAAAGTTAGATCCTCACCATTCCGTTTGGCGACAGGCCACACGAGTTCTGACGCCCAGCTCCACATGTAGCCTGTCTTTCTCTCTCTCTCTCTCTCCCCTTTCTCAACCTCTATTAACATTTGCCAACCACACTAGGGATAGAACTGCTCTATCCCTCCCTCTTATGACGTTTCCTCCCCCTCCCCTTCTTACAAAACAATAAAACATTTTAATATATAAAAATATAATGAATAATAAGGAAAATATACTGTATATACTAGGTCTACTGTGTGGTCACTCATATGGGCGGAAAAGCCAAGCCTCATGTGAGCGCCACCCCTATAACTAACTTACTCTAAACTCCTAGCTTATTTAGTGACACCTCACATCGACGGAGACCAGACCACATGTGAGATGCGACCCCTAAAACCACTGGCCGTCCGTGCCGTCCCCTCTTGGTGAGACAGAACACGTCCGGCCCTTCATTATAGTACCCCTACCCATTCATCTCTCTCATATACATCTACCTTAACTCTTACACACACACTTATTTCAACAGAGCACTACTTTCCAAATCCGCTGATTTAACATTTCGTCATCCTCAGCGCAAGTGCCTAAACAGGGAATATCTAATTTAGTTTAGTAGTAAACAATAATAATAATAATAATAATAATAATAATAATAATAATAATAATAATAATAATAATAAAGCAATAAACACGTATGCTATTCCAACTCTTGTTTATTCATTCGGAATTCTGAAATGCTCTGCTGCAGAAATAGACAGCATACAAAGAAAAACGAGAACTTTGCTCACCACCTATAGATTACATAATCCAAATTCATGCATGGAAAGGGTCACTATTCCACGAAAATCAGGAGGCCGAGGAGTACTGGATCTTCAAGTCATGCTCCTGAATCAGATAAAGAAGCTACGGAGATACTTCCATAAAAAGAAAGAAAACAGCCTTCTCCATAATGCTGTAGTACTTGCTGACAAGTACACTGTTCTGAATCCATGCAATGCCTCTGGCCCACATACAAATAACCAAGTATCCCTGCTGGAGAAAGAAAGGACATGGCGAGAGAAGACCCTCCACGGAAAATACTACAGCAATCTAAACCAACAGAGCATAGACAAGAATGCGGTCGTGTATGTGGTTACAAAGTGGGCGCTTATTTGGGGAGACAGAGGGATTTGCAGTTGCTATACAAGACCAAGTAATAGCTACAACGAATTACGAAAAGTGCATCATCAAAGACACCAGCGTACTCTCCGACAAATGCAGACGATGCTCCGTTCATCTCGAGACCATCGACCATATCACTGCGGGCTGCCCAGTACTTGCCCACGTAGAATACGCGAGACGACACAATCATTTCTCGGGAATCATACACCAGGCACTTGCTCAGGAAAACCAATTAATTCAGGAGCGTATCCCTTATTACAAGTACCATCCAACACAACTCCTGGAGAACGAGTCGATTGAGCTTTATTGGGACACTGCTGTAGTGACAGACAAAACAGTCAACCATAATAGACCAGACATCATACTGGTAAACAATAATACTGGGACAACTTTCATTATTGACATCGCTATCCCCAATGACACCAACATTGAGAGGAAGTACCGTGCAAAAATCTCCAAGTACAAAGAACTTGCAGAAGAGATCAAGAGGATCTGGAAGATGAAACTGATACGGATAGTCCCTGTGATTCTGTCAGTCAACGGCCTCATTCCACACACACTTCACAAGAGTCTGCGAGAACTGGGTCTTCCACCGAACATCTACAAAATTATGCAACGTTTTGTCCTCCTGTCAACATACATTGTACGATCGTTCCTCTCGCAAGAATTATTATTATTATTATTATTATTATTATTATTATTATTATTATTATTATTATTATTATTATTATTATTATTATTATTATTATACCGAATTTTCCTATACTCTCGCAAGGCTGCAGGTGTCGTACATTTAGAGTTAACCCTGTTTTTACGGCTGGATGTTTTTCCTGACACTAATCACACGTGCAGGCGTCTAGTCCTATACTCTGTTGCGTGCTCCTGGAGTGACTGATAATGGAGTGAGCTGTGTGTCAATGAATATGTGAGACCAACACAAGCACCCAATACTCGAGCCCGGGGAATTAACCAGATGCGACTAAAATCCCCGGCCGGGATGGGAATCGATCCTACAACCTTCAGACGGAAGGCTCTGACTACGATCATTCAGTCAAGGAGCCAAACTAAGTAATAATAATAATAATAATAATAATAATAATAATAATAATAATAATAATAATAATAATAATAATATCCTCTGGTTCTAGAAGTAAGTGTTCGTGTTTGTCGCAATACACACCTTCATCTACACACAACACATTACAATATGAACTATCTCCAAAAAACACGCAATAGTGAGTTCATTCCTCCAGATAGGGTTGGTGTCAGGAAAGGCATTCCACCATAAAACTGGGCTGAATTCATTAAAAAATCGACCCCAGGTAACCGGGAAAAGGAATTATTTTTTTTTTTTACATCGTTATGCCTTACACAGGAGCACGGTTGAACTTGCTTAGCTGATGTGTTGGCCTTCTTTACCTCCCAAAATCTCTTCATCCTCTCGCTGAGCTTCTTCCTTCGTTCTTCTGTCCAAGTTATAGTAGCTCTGGTGTTGGGTTTGTCTTCAAAGTGCTGATTGTCGATTTTGGTTCTGAATTTACATCTGTCCTGTACAATGTCTTCTGAGATGTTGATTTTATTATTATTATTATTATTATTATTATTATTATTATTATTATTATTATTGTCTGTCTGTCTGTCTGTCTGTCTGTCTGTCTGTCTGCCTGTCTGTCTGTCTGTCTGTCTGTCTGTCTGTCTGTCTGTTAGGTTATCAGCCCAGAGGCTAGTTGGATCCTCAAATAGCACCACCAAAGGTTATGCGGTTATAAGGAAACCGCAAAAACCAATGGCAGCACCAAAATGAGGCGTACTAGGCAAGACGAGGAGTGAGGTAGTTTGCCATTGCTTTCCTCACTGGGTCAGAAAGTGCTGTTGCAGCACGACTGACCCTATGAGCAACAGCTTTCATAACACTCAGATGCACTAGTCGTGCTCTGAATGCCATTACTCAGCACCACCCATACCCCAGCAGCTTCCATATTGTCACAGCCATGGATGAGACTGGGACTTCGGTGAAAGCTACACTTTACTCTGGCCTGTGCCAAGAGATGGATACAAAAGTACTGCATCCATCAAGAAATTATTGTTGTTATTATTATTATTATTATTATTATTATTATTATTATTATTATTATTATTATTATTATTATTATTATTATTACAATGCTTGACAGGAGCTTATATTTGCCTCTCTAGTATACAATTAGAGCCTTCACCTTGAAGGAATTTCATGAACTGCAGTGAGGTGACTTCGGATCATTTTATGTGCATGCCTTTAACAGGAGTTACGTTGAATGTTTAAAATAAGCGTGTGGAAAATAAACCTAATATTATTCTGTATTTTTTAATGAATCATCCATACAGGAACTGCTTTTCTAACCTAAACATCTGCTCAGGTACTCCCCGACGAAGCAACAAAACTGGACGCCCACCTTACTGTCGAGGTCGAATAAACGAGACTATTCCTTAAGTGTCGCGATGTCAGCGGAATGCCTGTTTCTCAATTACAATTTCATATCTCGCAACACCTGCTCCCACATACGGTCCGTGGTTCTCTTGCATTACATTTCACGGGAGACTGCCATGCTTTATGAAATCCATCTCAAGTATATGAGGTCGTTCACACCAAGCCACAGCGGAGTTTTACTGAAATTAGGCTAAACAGACAGGGAATACAGGAGAATCCGGTAAAAACCGAGAAGCTGGTTGAATCCTCAGATGGCGCAGCCAAATATTATAAGGTTGTTGGGAAACCGAAAAAAAAAAACAAAAAAAAACAACTATGACGACGCCAAAATGAGGCGTACGAGGTAAGGTGAGGAGTGAGGTAGTTTGCCATTGGCCGGGCTGAGCAGCTCAGACGGTAGAGCGCTGGACTTCTGAGCTGAGCTCAAGTTGACAGATTTGATCCTGCCTTAGTCCGGTGGTACTGAAGGTGCTCAAATACGTCAGAACTTCTGAGGAAAAATTCCAGCATCTCGGTGTCTCCAAAAGGCATAAAACCGAGTGGGTTCGAATCCAACTGTCGACAGCTCTGGAGATGGTTTTCCGTGGTTTCCCATTTTCACACCAGGCAAATGCTGGGGCTGTACCTTACTTAAGGCCACGGCCGCTTCCTTCCCATTCCTAGCCCTTTCCTGTCCCATCGTCGTCGTAAGACCTATCTGTGTCGGTGCGACGTAAAGCAAATTGTAAAAAATTGTAAAAAAGGCATAAAAACTAGTTAATGGGAGGTAAAACCAATAACATTATTATTAGTTTGCCATTGCTTTCCACAAAGCACTATTGAAGCACAACCGGCTGTATGAGTAGTACTTTTCATAGCATCCGGACACACTAGTCATGCTCCAAATGTCATTCAGCACCAGTCATACCACAGCAGCTTCCATACTGCCACAGCCATAAATAAGACTGAGTTTTGTAGAAGCTGCATTTTGCTATGGTCTGTGCCAAGAGACAGACACAAAAAATACTGGATCCATCAAGACATAGCCACAGGCGGAACTTCGCATGATCAAGTACAAAGTTTAAGCAAATTTGACCCTGGAATGCAGCGGTCAAAAGATACGTAGCCAGTTAAGCCACTGAAAGCTTCTCCTTATGTTAATGGCATAATGCGTACCAGTGCGTACTACTGTAACCGTGAGAACAAGGCCACTCCTTAGCTATTGTAAAATGAACGCTCTCATTGCCTTATAAATGGGTGATTAAACAAGCTTGTTTTGAAGACACCGTGATAAATCTGTGGTGCAGGTACTGTTAGTAGAAATGGTTAGCAGCGGAAGTGAAATCGACCATCTTTCTCTGAGGGGTTTTGAAGTGGGTTATCTATCTGCACATTGAGCACACTTCGTTCTGGTAGATTGAATAGCAAATCTCCATTCATTCCAGATCGAATTCCCAGCACCACAACTGTTAGTTACGTCATAGCTAATGACGAATCTCCTGAACAAACTACCATCTGACACAGACACACTGTTCGATCAAAGCTTTCTGCATCTTCACACCGATTCATCAAAGCCTCTTTACCAAGCGATAAAATGGTAGGGAAGAAAAGCTTGAAGAATCAAGAGAAACCTTCTTCGAAATGCGGGGCCATTGGGAGAAATTAATTAGTTGAATGATTAGTAACATCTTTGGTCATCCTAAATCCCAATGATGACAGGTGACTTTTCTCCACTCGCTTCAGGAAAATGGACGGATAACAATGTACTGTATTTTAGTTCCCGGCTATTCTGGTCGTTCTAGGCCCAAATGATCACAACTACACCCTGTATCTCGGATTCGAAAATGCATAGGTTATTAAACAGTTTCTACTCGTGCATGTTTGCTTACTGACACAAAAAATTCTGAGTGGACTCTTGTACAAAAGAATCAGCATCAATGTATTCCTCGTCCCCTGAATGGGCTGTTTATAATATTATAATATGTATTGCTTTACTCTTTAATTGACATTTATGCAAATCAGCAAAACACACTTTGCCACTAAACATGCGTGGTTCTATTTTATAACGAACAGTGTTCAGGCCAATTTGTAGTGAATGCTATGATATACAGTAAACTCGTCTGAAAGCATTAACATGCAACCCTTCATTGAAGAAGTAGCCTATATTAACCAGCCGACAGTCCCGTGGTGTAGGGGTAGCGTGCCCGCGTCTTACTCAGAGACCCAGGATGGTTCGATTTCAGGCCGGTCCACGTAGTTTAATTCTGTGCTTATGGTTGCAAACGGGATCATTCTGCCAAGCGAGACCAAACAATACAGCTGAGGATGTCGTGACGCTGACCATGTGTCATTCCGGTATTTGCAGGCCATCTGGCTGGGCAAGAGTCATTTTGGCAGGCCTTAGGCCCTAATGAGCTATTGTGTCACGATTGTCACGCTATTGTGTATATTCGTTCTACTCGAAGAAGGACCCGACTCGTGATTTTTCAAAATTAACTTTTTCTCCTTTTTCTTGCACTTCTTCAGGAGGCGCATCTGGTGAGTAGAACAAGGGCCCAGCCATGCTTGTATTTGCCTGAGAAATCACACGTTAAAATACATGGTTCGTAGAAGAGGGCCCAGTTATTATTACTCCACTTGGAACTTTGTTATAACTCTACTGTATTCTAATCAGAATCCAGTAACATTCGCATACCACGGGAATACGGTTTGTATGTATGTCTACTCCTTAGTCCTGTTTCTTGATACAGGGTCGGGGATAACGTAGAGAAATGATATTTTATGGCATGTTTTACGGTCGGATGCCCTTCCGGATGCCAACCTTAGTTGAGGAGCTAATGAAATGAATGACTGTGAATGAAATTGGGCAAGGAGGTGGAAGGAATTGTCTGTGGCCTATGAATAGGAGCTGTCCCAGCATTTGCCTCGAAGTGAAAATGGGAAACCACAGAAAACCGCCCTCAGGACAGCCGACCGACGGGGGTGCTGGAACCTACTTGCCTCCCGAATGCAGACATTGGTTCCTTAACTGTAGCGGGTTAACACCTTGACATAAATTATTTTAGAAAATAAATAAATAATTAAAAGAGTCAGTCAGTGGATAAGAAAATAGCAGGGCATTGAATATTGAAAGAAGGCAGAATAATGCTGAAATACAGTATCACTTAACGGAATAATAAGGACGTTTATAAGTATTTTACAATGCACCCAGAGTTTTTCTCCTCTGACGGCCTGACAGGTTCAGACTGGGCCCAGTTTGACGGGTTCGTTCCTGGTTCAGTCCGGTGATATTTCAAGGTGCTCAAATACGTCAGCCTCATGTCGGTAGATGTACCAGCACGTGCAAGAACTCCTAAGGGACAGCATTCTAGTCATTATTATTATTATTATTATTATTATTATTATTATTATTATTATTGTGATTATTATTATTATTTGGATGTTCAGGAAATGTTCTCTTCCGTCTTCCGTTTTGGCTATTTCTTGGAAAAAGGCACGAATTGGATGTTTCTGAGCATATTTAGCCTCATTTTAAGAGTTCGGAGAGGAATGTCTTTCTGCCGAAGGAAAAGTCCTCTTCTACAAAGTGTGCGAAGTTCAAGTGCTATAAAGAAAGCCTTTTAATGTCTAGTAGCGTATGGACACTGCCTAGACCTTTTCCGTTATTTTATTTCTAATCCCCACAGTCTGTCACTCCAATATAGTTTACAAGGAAAATCATTATTTATGAACTACACAGTTCAAAAAATTTAGGGAAACATGTTTTGTAACGTTTGGTATGTGAACTATAATTTGGTAGATGGGGTTCCAATGGTCGTACAGCATACCTTGAGATCTTAGCTACTCAGGGTATGTCAAATCGAGTTAGTATACTCCATCTTAGGCGTAGCCATGCATTAAACTGTCAGGTGACCCTTCAAAAACAAAGTGAATAGCGGTGCATCCGTGTGTCGTTGTGAGGTACACAGACTACTGCGGTCATTTGAGCACGTTGTACGTAAACCAACACATCACGTGAGACAACTTAACAAGGTTAAATTCGCAAGGGCCGTCACTTTGATCCAGGAAGGATGGACTTTTTGTCGTGTTGCTGTGGATCTCAATATCTCGCCGTCAGTTATTCAACGCTTGTGGAATCGCTACAGTGAGACAGTCCAGTTCACAAGGAGAGTTGGACAAGGTCGTGGACGCATGACAACCTCACAGGATGATCGATATCTGACCATCTGTGCGTTGCGTTCAGTAACTGCCAGAGAACTGCAACAATACCTCAGGAGGGTCACTGGAGTCATGGTGTCTGACCAGACAGTAAGGAACAGGTTAAGAGAAGTGTCCTTACGACCAAGGCCTTGTTACGACCCAGACGTCTTGTTCGAGTGCCCCGTTTACCGCAGCAACATCGCGCAGCTCGCCTTCTGTTTACCCGTACCCACGTCAACTGACAACTTCGCCAATGCAGACCTATGTTGTCCACAGACGAGTCCAGATTTTTCCTGATACAGCGTGATGGACGTCAACGTGTATGGAGACGCCGTGGTGAGCAGTACATGCCAAATGTTGTCCAGAAAGGCGACCGATTCGGACAAGGTTCGGTGATGGTGTGGGGTGGCATCAGTATTGATGGCCGTACGGATCTTGTCGTCGTCCGTGGTAATCTTACCGCTGCGAGGTACATCGAGCAGATACTGCTACAGCATGCGTTGGTTGCTGCATACGGTGTTGGCACTGAATTCGTACTCGTGCACGACAATGCCAGGTCTCATGTAGCGCGCATCACCGGAGCTGTCTTGCGAGAACTGGATATTCAAGAGACGGAATGGCCAGCAGTGAGTTCCGACCTTAATCCCATCGAGCATGTGTGGGATAGCCTTGACAGAAGTGTTCGTGGGGGTCCTGTTCCACCACAGACTCTCAAGGACCTCGAACAGGCTCTCATTGAAGAATGGGACTTGATACCGCAACGTGACCTCCGTTGACTTATACGGAGCATGCCACGTAGGTGCCAAGCTGTGATAAATGCTCGTGGAGGACATACACCATACTGAAGCTCTCCAATTGTGATAAAAATCCACCATGGAGGACTGTTATCACATTTCCGTCTGTGTTCTGAAAATGAACGCGAATCCATCGATGTTCCTTTGTATACTTCAATGGTAAAGAATAAAGGTTTAGTTGGTAACATACCTTGGTGTGAGGTATTGTTTTGTGGAGCATGGCATACGTTCAAAAACATGTTTTCCTAATTGCTTTTGAATACGTAAGTATAACATGAAACGTGCTATAACCGGTAGTTAAGGTTTATTCACTAGATGGCATTAGTAGAAACGCCCAGTAAAAGAGTGAATTACCAACAAGGAAAGGAACACATCTTTGCCAGCGGGGCTGGCCAAAGGACTGCAACAGGGACAGCGTGTATGTCCACTCCATCTGGACAAAGGACCGCATAGGGTTATACATAACAATGTTCAGATAAATGGGTAAATAGAGGCATGTATTTTTTCTATATTTTATTTCAATTGAATGTTTTGTGCTCACGGTGGCTCTCGGTGCATTCTTAATTGCGATAACTAACACGATTTTCATTGGTTTGCAGGAGCAGAGATTATCACCATTGTATAAGACTGCAGTTATCATTCGTTGGAACTACATATGTTTGCTCATATCTGCCACTTTAGGGGTCATATTTAGTTATTTTTAAGAGCATATTTGCCTGCAAATTCGGGCAATTTTTATGTTATAAACACCCGAACCCTTATTATTATTATTATTATTATTATTATTATTATTATTATTATTATTATTATTATTATTATTATTATTATTATTATTATTATTATAGCTCCCTCTGTAGATCCGTCTTAGAGTGTCTGCCTCTGGATCCCATGAGTGTGGGTTCAGACCCAAAGGAGGAGTTTTGAAGAACGGAAGAGTCGTTAGACTCTCCATGCCGTACGATCTCTGGTGGGACATTTGGTGTTTACCCGACGAAATGTATTAAAACTCAGCCATGGATCACCCAGGAGAGTTTTTGGCTTCTCTGCCATCTGGCAAAGTATAACGGAATGTGAAAAATGACACGCAGGTAGCCTAAATGGTGTCGTATCTACACGTCTGCAACATGACAGTGGATGCCATCGATGATTATTATTATTATTATTTCCTTCTTAATCTGTTTACCCTCCTGGGATGGGTTTTCCCTAGGACTCAGCAAGGATTCCCACCTCTACTGCCTCAAGGGTATTGTCCTGGAGAGTGAGACTTTGGGTGGGGTACAACTGGGAAGAAGGAACAGTACCTCGCACAGGTGGTCTCACCTGCTATGCTGAATAGGGGCCTTGAGGGGGAATGGGAAGATTCGAAGCGATAAACAAGCAAGAGGGAAAGAAGCGGCCGTGGCCTTAAGTTAGGTACCATCCCGGCATTCGCCTGGAGAAGAAGTGGGAAACCACGGAAAACTACTTTGAGAATGGCTGAGGTGGGAATTGAACCCCTCTCTACTCACTTGAACTCCCGAGGCTGAGTGGACCCCGTTCCAGCCCCCGTACCACTGTTCAAATTTCGTGACAGAGCCGGGAATAGAAGCCGGGCCTCTGGGGAAGGCAGGTAATCATACTAAGCACTACACCACAGAGGCGGACATTATTATTATTATTATTATTATTATTATTATTATTATTATTATTATTATTATTTAAAATTATTTAATTCTGGAACTAATTGATAATGAATACATTTAAATTAATGAATAAAGCGCTTGATTTCTACTTACAAGGAAGACGAAACTACACTAATTTCATCCCTACAGTCACTTCTGTTCTTACACGTAATGGTGGGAATGTAATGTAGGATCTTGGCCCATAAAGTTGGGAACCAATTCTCATGCAGCGCCCACTTTACCGGTAGGTCGCAAAATCCAGAGCGCGGTCATGGGTAACTCTCTTCTTTAATTAATGTAACTGCCCTTCTCTCATACCTACAGGATAAATACTTGTTCATTAACGCGATTCGCGTAGTTTCCATGATTTACAATGTTTAGAACTCTGTTATTACAGCCGACAGAAGTATGAAGTAGTAGCTCTATAATGCTAATGACCACATATTCCGTGCTTATTATCTCCCAGCGGTGGTGAAGATCCCCACATTGTCTTGCTTCTTTAAACAATGACCACAATCTATGTGACCCTGTCCGCCCCTGTTTAACAACATTTATCACTGTAATGTGTATCTAAATACAATTAGTAGGCCTCTTGACACTCGGATTAACTTAACTCTCAGAATTCTCATGAAGTGAATATGAAAAACAAACTCCATGGCACTATCGCGATGCGCCTTAGCCCACCAGGAGACTGCTGCTCAGTCCGAACGC
The DNA here is from genome assembly GCF_040414725.1 of Anabrus simplex. Classification (NCBI taxonomy): domain Eukaryota; kingdom Metazoa; phylum Arthropoda; class Insecta; order Orthoptera; family Tettigoniidae; genus Anabrus; species Anabrus simplex. The sequence continues at coordinate 315,759,082 of NC_090267.1, read as the reverse complement.
CTGCAGATTACGACATGACGCGAAGTCAGCATGACGAATTCTTTCGACCGTTATTCTTGGCTTTCTAGACTGGAGCCGCTGTTCCACCGTCAGATAGCTCCTTAAATGTTCTCGAGTAGGCTGATTGTACCTCGAGCCGGTCTTCAGAGCCAGGTAAATTTCCTAACCTGGCTGCGAATCGAGCTCAGGGCCTCTGGGTAAAAGGCAGGATCCCTATCTCCAGACCACAGGGCCACCCAGTAGCGGCGATTAGGGGAGGGGTCCCCCCCAACTTTTTGAAAAAATATTAAATTTTTATTCACATTTTAGCCGGCTATAACTAGGAATTAGCGGGCGAGTTGGCCGTGCGGTTAGGAGCGCGCAGCTGTGAGCCTGCATCCAGGAGATAGTGGGTTCGAACCCCACTGTCGGCAGTGCTGAAGATGGTTTTCCGTGGTTTTCCATTTTCACACCTTAATTAAGGCCACGGCCTCTTCCTTCCCATTCCAAGCCTTTCCTCTCCCATCGTCAACATAAGACCTATCTGTATCGGTGCGACATAAAGCAAAAAAAAAGGAATTATTTAAAAAAGCAATTTGCACAAGCCCTGTTGTCTTATCAGCCAACTCTTTCCTTTATTTTCCTTAATTAATAACGAAATTATTAGCGGAGATACGCACAAGATGTCATTCATTCCGGCTAACCAATCTGTATAGCGCCACAGCTAGTAGTTTTGACATTGCACGTGCTGTGAGGAAGGGTAGCAGGGGTGTATAATTATGTATACATATGCCAAGGTCATTGATTCGTCCTTGAATGTAGGCTATCGTTTTTTAAAGAAAGATCATCGCCAAAGCTAAGGGGTCACGTAAAGTGCTCCATTTTAATGTTTTTCTGAGCTTCAGGAAGGCATTTCTTAATTGATGTTACTTTAATCGGGGGAAAATCCCCATGGCACTATAGCCCTGATGAGCCTTGGCCTTCCAAGCGACCGCTGGTCAGCTCGAAGGCCTGTATATTGCGAGTTGACGCGCGGTTAGCGCGACGAATCCTCTCGTCCATTATTCTTGGTTTTCTAGGCCGGGATCGCTATCTCACTGTCAGATAACAGCCCAATTAGTGTTCTTGATGCAGGCTGAGTGGGCCTCGAACCAGTCTTAGCCTTCTTCTTCTTCTTCTTCTTCTTCTTCTTCTTCTTCTTCTTCTTCTTCTTCTTCTTCTTCTCAGGACGCAGTCTTCCTACGAAGGTTCGCGATCCAAATGACTTTAATAACTCGCGAAACAGCGGCTCGGAAGATTTGAATGGAAGTTCATCCATACCAGCGGAGTAGGTCTTTAAGCCAGGAATGTTTTCGTCTCGTCACAGTCAGTCTTACTTCAATTTTCCCCTCAATTATGAGTTGGAGAAATTAACATCGTTCACCTTTCATGAGCCAACGGCCATAGCCGTGTTGAAACACCGGATCCGGTGAGATCTCCGAAGTTAAGCAACATTGGGCGTGGTCGAGAAGTGGATGGGTTGCCACGCGCTGTTGGTGGAGGGTAAGGGAATGAAGGAGCGGAAAGGTACTGGCCACCCTACCGTACGTAAACTCCGGTTCAGGCTCACCTCTGCGGAGGTTCGGACCTGCCTTCGGGCAGAACACACCCTTACCTTACCTTTCATGATGTGCCCGACAACCAGCCTTCACATCCAGTTAATATTATCTAACCTACCGAACAAGTTGGCAGTACAATTAGAGTGTCGCAGCTGTGAGCGTGCATTCGGGAGATAGTAGGTTCGAACCCCGCTATTGGCAGTCCTGAAGATGGTTTTCCGGGGTTTTCCATTTTCACACCAGGCTGTACTTTAATTAAGGCCACGAGCGTTTCCTTCGCTCTCCTCTCCCATCGCCATAAGACCTAGCTGTTTCGGTGCGACGTAAAGCCAATTGTAATATACGTATAAATCTGACGTGGCCGGGAATTTAATCTGGGTCCTCTGGTTAGTAGACAAGCGGCTTTTAATCGGAACTTACCATGGGATATTGTATCTAAAAACGTGCAGTAAGACGCAATTTACACACAAGATTTCTGGGTAGGAAGATTTAATTTCGGTCCCTTGTATGCAGAGAGACATGTCGAACCCGCCTGTTATTGTTGTTGTTGTTGATATTGTTGTTGTTGACGTCATGAGTCTATTTCGTTCTCCTGAACGTGATTCCTTCTTTTCCCTACATGTCCCAACTCGCAAAACCAGGATAAATCCACCCATTCATATTCCGTATTCCCGCCTCTCTTGTTCAAAGAACTTTATTTATCCTCATTCCAACCCTCCTTAGCTCTTTATCTTCTGACAGGACCTGCGACGTTTTTTCTTCGTATGCCTCCTTTAATCGATCCTTCCTTAACTTAAACTACTCATTTTCTTCATATTCCTTTTTTCCTCTCCTCGTTGCTGTCCCCTCTATTGTACATAATGTAATATTTATTTACTTTTTACTGTACTATACCGTTACTTATGTGTTATATCTGTATTTATCTTACTGTGGCTAGCTATAAGTTCTTCTCTTCGTTTTAATTTCAATCTTTAATTTTCCACGTTCTTTTCTTTTGCCTTCATGTTTTATTGTTAATTGTTGTGTCTCTTCAGTTATTTTGTACGTATTTCATTTCCTTCAACTACTTTTGTCATTAGATGATTTTTCTTCATCTTTCATTTATTTTTTAAGTTTGCATTGTGATACTCCATTGTAAATATATGTTTTCATTATAAATAAATAAATAAATAAATAAATAAATAAATAAATAAATAAATAAATAAATAAATAAATAAATAAATAAATACTGGTTTGATGCAGCGCTCCATGACACCCTATCCTGTGCTTTTTCATTCCTACGTGACTACTACATCCTACATCTGCTCTAAGCTGTTTGTCATATTCATACCTTGGTCTACCCCTACCGTTCGTACCACCTAAACTTCCCTCAGAAACCACCTAAACAAGTCTTGGGTGTTTTAAGATGTGCCTTATTATTCTATATCTTCTTCTGGTCTAATTTAGCCAAGGCGATCTCATCCCGCCAATTCGATTCAGTATCTGCATTCGTGATTCGATCTATTCATCTCACGTCCAGCGTTCTTCTGTAATATCACATTTCAAAAGCTTCTATTCCATTTTTTTATAAGCTAGTTATCGTCCATGTTTCATTTCCATGAAATTTCACGCTCCAGACAAAAGTCTTAGAAGACCGTTAAGTTTGCTAACCTTTTTGCATCTTACAACAGCTTATCACATTTAACCCAACCGTATATTTTGTATAAAAGACCACCAGGGGAATATTCTAAAGCAGTAAAACCCAATAGAAGCGGGAGATGATCACATAGTTCTCAACCCGAATGTCTTACTGTGGGTCAAGACATCTTCACCTGTCAAGTAGCCATTTTACTTTATGGTTAAAAAGCAATACTATTTACGCATTATAAATGGGATTATTGTAATTTGCAACTAAGTGTAATTCAGCCCAATTGAATATTTATTTCTTACGTCCGTTTTAGGCCAACATGAGTTCGGAAATTTCAGAATTTGTCCATCCCACAAACGTGAACACAAGTTCATGAACTTACAAACAACAGTCTGAAGTGACTGAGTAAGCTTACGGAAGCAGTTTTACATAAAACTGTGGTGTTTTCGCCATAATTTTTGTGACTTCTTTGGTGTCCACAAAGCTTTTATGCCAGATCCATTTAAAATAAAAAGTCCATTCAATTGTTATCAATTTTAAGATATGTCAGAGAGCTCGAATTGAATATTTTGATGGGAAAACTTTGTTTCCATTAATACATACACTCGGAAATTTCCTGAATGTTCAATATCGATCTGAGAAAATTGAGATCGGAGATGATTAAAAGCTCCAAATTTTTCATAACTATTAATAACGTAGGCTACTTGGCTCTCCCACATAAATAAGACGTCACACATTATTTCGGAAAGGCCAAGACTTGACTGCAATTATGATGGTTATTATGATAATCATCGTAACACTATGTCGTAATTTGCACAAAGATGAAATGGAGCAGTTCCGAGTCTGATCGTGTAACCTCGGATGTTCCAGTTCCTCCTTAATGAGATCCTTCATTATATGCAAGTATTACGCTATTCTTTTCTTTCAGGTCGAGCGTGCTCATGAATATTTTATGGATATTCGTAAGCATGAGACTAGATTAATTTAACGACGTAAGGTGAAACTTCCGTGATATTTATGAAATGCGACATAATCTAATTACATACTTTTCTCATCGCCAAGGTCGTAAAAAGACGAAGATATCTCTTGAGATGTTTCATAACACTACGTAACAAAATATGACGAAGTTTTTGTTTATCTTATTTTTTGTGCATTTGTTGCTTAATTTGGTGATTTTGATTATGAATAGTCAATATTTTGAATATGATAGCGAATGTTTCAATTTTCTTAAAAGCTACTAATATTGCATGCTTATTTAATACGACTACAGTCCTATAGAAGAAAACTACCATACAGTACCTCAAGAATTAGTGATAATAAGAGCAAAAATATTGAATAACACTGAATCTTCACCCAACAATGGTGATATTAAAAAATGTACGTTAGAACGGCTTTTCCTCTTATGTTCTTCTGACCCCTCTGCTCGTACTATACCCTACACATAGTCTCCTGTCATAGCGCAGTCCCAACGTCCCAGATTTCCATGCAGTGAATGTCTTGGTGAAAGCGTTCACCGTGTTCTTCACTTACAGCTCCTAAATTTGGCCTAAAGAAATCAATATGATAAAACAAATAGTGCATTTTCACCGACATGCTACACCCAAGTACACGATAACTCTGTATAAAATTCTCTAGCAGTTTCATGTAATTCTCACTTCTATTGTTTCCCAAGAACTGTTGCACTACCATTCTAAAAGCATCCCAAGCATTTCGTTCATCAAGAGTCATTCCTTCTACAAGTTCTTTTGATTGTAACAGCCTTATGGAACAAATATGTAAATATCAAGTGGATGTATTTGAAAATAACATGCCCCTCAATAAATTGTGGTGGTATGAGTTACGGATATAAGAAGGCTGTAACAGAGCAGAATTTTAAGTGCAAGAATTCTTAGATAAGCAGAAAAGAAGATGACTTACGGTGTTATTACCTAAGCCTAAAGAGGCAAGACAGAGGGAAAAAATTAAAGCGGAAAACAGACGTAGAATAGAAGTACGTTAAAAAGACGCGCAGGTTGCCTATGGGTGTCAAATCGAAAGACCTGCACCTTGCGAGTCGAACATGTCCTCGGACACTCCCAGCACTAAAAGCCATACGCCATTTTATTTCGATAGCAAATGCCAGAAAACACCTTTCGGTGTGAAATAATGGGCTACATTCCGCGGTAATGTTCAAATATTAACAAGCCCCTTAGTGCTACTCGAGGACGATTGTAACCACCAATGGTATTCTGCCAATATCCCGCAGAATGGCCGATTGACGTCTCTCTGGCTTTCTACCCAAGGAACAACCACAAGTTTACAGGAATGATGACGAAAATGGCAATACGTTACATCCTTGCTGGCAAGCAGTCAGAGACGTTGCCATGGTAACCTATAGATTCGTTTCGTTCGATCACTCAATGCCGAGCATGGGACATGCCGAAAATAGTAATTTTCTCCGTCATTTGAAGAGAAAGCGAAGTTATGTACATAACAAAAGTTGTTTATAATGAAGGAAAGTTTCAAATATAGTCCACGGATTTTACAGAAAATATATCGTATAAGAATAAATGGAAGAAAACTGTGCTGGTTTTCCTAAAAAAAAAGTCTATTCAGAGATTTTAAGATCTTATGCATACTAAAACCTTCCTCGGGATGAGTATACACTAAATATGAGGTTTGGTCGAGATCTATCCAGCCGTTTCGCCGTGATAGTGGAGCAAACAGACAAACAGACAAAAAACTACTGATACGGTCTTGTGTTGACCTAAAATGGATAAAAATCTGAAAAAATCCCTAAATAAACGAAAATACAGACAGCGGACCCCCCTGCATCTTCATTCATATAGATTTTTACTTATTTTAGAGCATTCTACCAGTATTCTCTTACTGTTCTCATTGTGTCTTTCTATGTATTTCACTCCCTGGATGTCCGGTTCCATGGCTAAATGGTTAACGTGTTAGACTTTGGTCCAAGGGGTGCCAGGTTCGATTACCGGGCCGGCCGGGGATTTTATCCTTCATTGGTTAATTCCGATGGCTCGAGAGCTGGGTGTGTGTACCGTCTTCAGCATTAGATTTCATCATCACCGAAACGCACGTCACCTATAAGGTATCAACTCGAAAGACCTGCACGAGGCCTCTCCGGAGGGCATTCTACACCCCATTATACTCTTTGGATCACCTAACACAGTCTCGTGTTTCTCCTTGAAAAATATACTTTCAAGTAATACCCCATTCGTATGTAACCTAGTAGTTTGTCTACCCCATGCACCCAGTAGTCCTCATTTCGTTTCATTTAGTGCTGGTATGTTATCCTTACAATTTCACCTTCTCCCTCCGATTTTAGTCTCAACCAATATTTAACTATTCGTTTAACAATATCTCTCCGTATACTCGTCTCTTCACACATCATTCTACCAAGCTCGATACCTGTAGTCGCTTAAGTGCGGCCAGTATCCAGTATTTGGGAGATAGTGGGTTCGAACCCCACTGTCGGCAGCCCTGAAGATGGTTTTCCGTGGTTTCCAATTTTTACACCAGGCAAATGCTGGGGCTGTAACCTTAATTAAGGCCACGGACGCTTCCTTCCCACTCCTAGTCCTTTCCTACCCTATCGTCGCCATAAGACCTATCTGTGTCGATGCGACGTAAAGCAGCTTGTAAAAAATAAAAAATAAACACATTCTCATTGCACTGTTTGCAGTACTGCTTAGCAATCACTTTATTACATTGGTAAACTTACTATTACATCTAGTGCAAGAATCCCATCATTTACTCCACAAATTTCTGCACCATTCAGTAGATTTGCTTCAGCTACTGAATTGAATACATAGGCTATTCGATGTATGGCATCCTTCTATCCAATATTTGTACATTATCTAAAACACTTACTCCGTTCATTTTTTGCTCTCTTTATCTGCTCTGCCAGTTTTCCATTGCTGCTTATTACCCCCCTTGGGTAGGTATTCAATTGTTTTAACAAATTATTGCTTTGTCTTACTCATCCATCACTGATCAATTTTTGAAAGTTTGTCACTCATTTTACACACCATATCACTAATGTTAAGATTCCATTCCTTACAACAACAACAACAACAACAACAACAACAACAACAACAACAACAACAACAACAACAACAACAACAACAACAAAACAACAACAAAACAACAACAACAACAACAAATCTGTCTAATTTGCATTTTGATAGGTGTTAATGTAAGTAGAATGATATCGTCTGCTAAGATCAGGCCTGGAATATCTTGGTTCTAGAGACACGGAGAAGCTCCTTCCTCAAAGCCTTTCGATTAGAATACATCATTAACAAACAATAAACATAATATTGGCGACAGTTTATAATTTTGTTTTAGTTCCAGCTTTAACACTTTGGTAGAGCATTTAAATTCGGAATATGTATTTTCGATTGCTATAAAATTAAGCACTCATACATAGAGACCGTCTAGAAGAGTTCCGTTTCCTGTGCATCACAATCGGAAAGTCGAAATCAGTACGCAACTCACTTACTTGGCCCTACTTCAGAAGATCTGCAAATCGGTAGCTGAGGCTTTATGCTTACTATAATAATAATAATAATAATAATAACAATAACAATAATAATAATAATAATAATAATAATAATTTATGCAAAGTTTGTTTATTATTATTATTATTATTATTATTATTATTATTATTATTATTATTATTATTATTATTATTATTATTGCCATTGATGCTTTCACGGCCCGTAGTTATAGACATGATACTGTATAGGCTTTTGGGCTTATGCGTGTCAAGAAAATACGGTGAAATTCTTTACGTTTCGCAGAGAACTTTGCTCTGCGTCATCAGAAGAAAATCTCGACTGTCCACGAGCAAGGCTTCTTAAACAATGACTCTTTAAATTTAGACGTTATAATAGAAGTGGAAATAATAATAATAATAATAATAATAATAATAATAATAATAATAATAATAATAATAATAATAATAATAATATGTTGTTGTTGTTGTAAGGAATGGAATCTTAAAATTAATCTGCAGAAAATCAGAGATATGGTGTGTAAAAGGAGTGACAAACTTTCAAAGATTGATCAGTGGTGGATGAATAAGACAAAGCAATAATTTGTTAATAATAATAATGTTATTTGCTTTACGTCCCACTAACTACTTTTACGGTTTTCGGAGACGCCGAGGTGCGGGAATTTAGTCCCGCAGAAGTTCTTTTACGTGCCAGTAAATCTACCGACACGAGGCTGTCGTATTTGAGCACCTTCAAATACCACCGGACTGAGCCAGGATCGAACCTGCCAAGTTGGGATTTTTATTTTTATTATTATTATTATTATTATTACTCTATGGTTTTGATATTCTATCACTGTCTCTTAAGCCCATTGACCTCCTTTCAATCTTTTACCAGAACCACCCTCACCTTCTGGATTCTTATTCCACTTTAAAGCCTGGAGAGTTTTTGAACAACCGTCAAGTTCATCCCTATCGTTGATTTCATTTTCGGGTATATCAGTCTGCCCCAGATCATTCTCACACTTTTGAAACGATCTCAACGGTATTGCCTGCAGTTTTCTGAAATTCCTGATTTCTCTCATCAGTTAGTCCTCGGTCCTAGATCAGTACTTTTCATTTTTTTAATTGATGATCTCATTAGCTCTGTCGTGTTATACAGTTCTTCATGAGTTCTCAATATTGTACCTGTCCGTCAAGTCATCTGCTGCTACAACAATTCACAATATACTGAATTTTACTACCACCACTATACCCCATCCAAAACTAAGGCACTAGGGAGAAGACAGTTTAGTAACATCATCACTAGCTTCTCATAGAAGGAGCCACTGTTCGAAACTAGACCAACTAAGTGAAATTTTTTGACACGCAAAGTTGCATTCCTGTGGGATGAATAGTACATAAAACAAAGAGGTGAAATGTGAAGTTCGCTATCTAGAAAATTCCCGTGTGGGCTGCTGTCTATAATTATGCCGTTTAAACGTTTATCTTATTCCAGCGTCGAAAACTAAATAATGTTTGCTTTTTGCAATGGTTTTAAGGTCACACTAACAGTTTTAGTTTTTCGGCGACGGTGGGTAACAGAAGGGACGACTAGGAAGAAAGAGACCGCTGTCTTGATTAAGATACAGTCTCAGCATTTGCCAAAGTAATTGCCAAGATAAGATGGTGAAGGTGTTTTCGGTTCTCCCGAAAAAACGTGGGCTCGATTTCCTATAAGGAAGTCGAAATTTTTTTAAAAGAAATGTTTACTTCTGGACGTCCCAGAAATGAGTGCTACGTCACTTTCTGAGGGAAAAGACGGTCGAGTATAGAGCTGACCACTCTATCCCACTTAGTGCTGAGGTTGCGGATAGTCCAAGGGCCTAAATAGCATGGTCGCAGATTACTTCGTTTGCTTGTCCCCCGTTTACCTGGTATTAACATGGGAAACCAAGCTGTCGATGGTTGGGGTTGAACCCCGCCATTTCCCGAATGCAACCTTTCAGTTACACAACTCGTACCGTGCAGTCTTTCGCTCAGTGCTAAGTAATGAGGTTATAGCTCTACTGCTAATTACTTGATTAACCCAGACTCAATTTTATACGGTTTCGTCCTGACTCACGTTGTATAATCATTTCCGTCAGATGGATTGGTCCTCTGTACCGCAGGAACTGAGCTGGATGACTGCGTTCAAGGACCATCACTTTCACCTCGCCCCAAGGTTCTCAAAGAAATATTACTGCCTAAGATGGAGACATCATTTTCAATATCCATTGTTTCTGGTGTAACAGTAAACAATAGCCAAATTCCCATATGACACGGAGCAGAAACACTGGATCAATTAGGTACTCTCAAGGACATTACACTTCAACGAAGAAAGTTGTAATACACAACCTGGGGAGTAGGTATGGATGAAGAGGGATCACGAGGTTTGAATCCCCCCAGGCCCTAACAGGCTACTACTACTACTACTACTACTACTACTACTACTACTACTACTACTACTACAAACATAAACCCATGGTGCAATATCGCCGAAGGGCCATGGCCTACCAAGCGACCGCTGCTCAGCCCGAAGGCCTGCAAATTATAAGCTGTCGTGCGGTCAGCACGACAAATCCTCTCGGCCGTAATTCTTGGCTTTCTAGACCGGGTCCGCCATCTCATCGAGTTTGCATCTGGGAGATAGTGGGTTCGAATCCCACTGACGGCAGCCCTGAAGACGGTTTTCCGTAGTTTTCCATTTTTACACCCGACAAATACTTGGGCTGTACCTTAATTAAGGCCACAGCAGATTCCTTTCCACTTCTAGCCCTTTCCTATCCCATCGTCGCCATAAGGGCTATCTGTGTCGGTGCGACGTAAAGCAACTTGTAAAAAATTAATTAAGAACTTGAATTGTTATTATTAATATGTGTTTAAAATCTCACAAATTTTATTATACACCGGGCGAGTTGACCGTGCGGTCAGGGGCACGCGGCTATGAGCTTGCGTCCGGGAGATAGTGGGTTCGAATCCCACTGTCGGCAGCCCTGAAGATGGTTTTCCGTGGTTTCCCATTTTCACACCAGGCAAATGCTGAGGCTGTACCTTAATTAAGGCCACGACCGCTTCCTTCCATTCCTATCCTATCGTCGCCATAAGACCTATCTGTGTCGGTGCACGTAAAGCAACTAGAAAAAGAAGTATTATACTACAACCCCCTCCCAAATATTGTTTTACTGTCAGCACAAAGTCGTTCTATATCCATTACATTTTGTACTAGAGTTGTTATGTTGGCAAAAAGCTTAAACTTGTTTCTCGTCGCGCGCTCCTGCCGTGTTATGAGATGAGTGATGGCAAAAATAAATTGTTAATGGAATGCCATCGTATTTCGCTGCAAGTTAAGGTTGAATTTAATGTTAAAAAGGCCGCAATTTGGACAAATTTCTAGGTATTTCAGGCAGATAGAAAATCTGGAACTTTAAAAAACCTGATTGTTCCCACAAACAGAAAAAGTATCTACGCCTCTCTACACATTTCTAGGGCCATCTATCTGTAAATGTTTTGCTTGATGATGCTTGTTGTTTTAAGGGGCCTAACATCGAAGGTCATCGGCCCTGTAAATGTTTTAATTTCGCTCCCTAAAAGGGTGGAATGAGCTACCTAAAGGGTAACATCCCCTGTCTGACCATCCACAGCTATCACAATTTACATGAAACGATATGAAAGCTGGCAGTAAAAATGGGAAAAATGGTAAATTATTATTGCTCATGTGATGAGTAATAAGTATTCATTTAAATATTTCTCCTACGCTAGGTAAGTTACAACAAATGTCGATGAATCGTTTTCTACCCAGTTCCGGTAACATAGAAACACAGTCTAAATTTCAAGAACACATCCGATGATCGCTTCATTTCTAAAAGATTGTCCAATTTTCGATTGGGCGTATAACCGGGGATAAGCGTTTGTCACTTTATAGTTTTACAGGGAATTCGCACTTTAGTTACAGTCACTATATGAATTACGAATTCGCTGGGCTGAGTGGCTCAGATGGTAGAGGCTCTGGCCTTTTGATGCGAAGTTGGCAGGTTTGATACTGGCTCAGTACGGTGGTATTTGAAAGTGCTCAAATACGTCAGCCTTGTGTCGGTAGATTTATTGGCACGCAAAAGAACTCTTGTGGGACAAAATTCCAGCACCTCAGCGTCTCCGAAAATCGTTAAAGTAGTTAGTGGGACGTAAAGCAGATAACATTATTATTATTATTATTATTATTATTATTATTATTATTATTATTATTATTATTATTATTATTATTATTATTATTATTCTTTGATTTTGGTCTACTTTGGGCCACGGTAAACAATTGCCATGCTGGTTAGTCCTTTTCTCTTCTCCCAGAACTTATTCATCATTTCGCTGTGATTCCTCTTCCTTACCTCTGACCACATGCTCATGGACTTTCCATTTTGCTTTTATTGGAACCCCTTGAATTTATCTATTTTAGCTCGAAACATATCTCTATTAAAGATTTCTTTTGGATTGATGCCAACTTCCTCCATGTCTTTTCTTGTTTCTTCTACCCATTTAGTAGTTGTTTTTAATTTGATGATGTAGTTAAAGATTTTCTTTGTTAGTCGACTCTTGTTCATTCTTGTGAGGTGCCTATAAAACGTCAGTGTTCTCTTACGTATGGCGTCTGTGATCTTCTCTGTCTGTCTGTATAGATCTTCATTTCTCCTCTTCCTCCATGTACCAACCTTTCTTCTTTCGGGTGCTAAGATCTTTCTCAAGATTTCCCCTTTCTTATCCAGTATCAGACATTCTGAACTGTAAAGTCCCTCTGGCTTGATAACCGTGGTATAGTGTCTGATCTTTGTTCTGTAAGATACCGTTCTTTTATTGTATCTGTTCTATACTAATCTATAGGCTAACTCCATCTTTCTGGCCCTTCCCTTATTTGCTTCTTTATCAAGCTCATTCGGCTGGATCCATTCACCAAGCTACCCCCCTGTATTTAAATGTATCTGACCTCTTGACTTTCCCATACTTTGTTTCCAGACGCTTTTCTTTGTTATGTTTGTATTCTATGCACTCTGTCTTTTCATATGAGATCCTGAGTCCTGCTTTCTCTGCGATTTTATGTAATTTTTCAAGCATTATTTGGGCATCTTCTTTATCTACTGACTAACGTGTCATCAGTGAATGCCAAGCAATCCACCTTCATATTCTGCTTCTTTGTACCTAAATAGATTCCTTCCATCCCTTCTTCTTTTATGGTTTTCCTCCAAAACGAAAAACAGGTCGATTTGTTCTGGGTGATTTCCGACAAAAGAGTAGTGTTACAAAAATATTGCAAAGTTTGGGCTGGGAAGACTTGGAAGAAAGAAGACGAGCTTCTCGTCTAAGTGGTATGTTCCGAGCTGTCATTGGAGAGATGGCGTGGAATGACATTACTAGACGAATACGTTTGAGTGGTGTCTTTAAAAGTAGGAAAGATCACAATATGAAGATAAAGTTGGAATTCAAGAGGACAAATTGGGGCAAATATTCGTTCATAGGAAGGGGAGTTAGGGACTGAATAACTTACCAAGGGAGATGTTAAATAAATTTCCAATTTCTTTGAAATCATTTAAGAAAAGACTAGGAAAACAACAGATAGGGAATCTGCCAATTGGGCGACTGTCCTAAATGCAGATCAGTATTGATTGAATTGAATTGGATTGATTGATTGATTGATTGATTGATTGATTGATTGATTGATTGATTGATTGATTGATTGATTGATTGATTGATTGATTGATTGATTGATTGATTGATTGATTGATTGATTGATTGATTGATTGATTGATTGATTGATTGATTGATTGATTGATTGGATTGGATTGTTCTCATTACTTTTTCCAAGGAGATAAACGAAATAGGTGATAATCCGTCACTTTGCCTGATTTCTGTCTTAATCTGAAAGGGATCTGATATTTCCTCATGATATTTAACTTTGGAGATGGTTTACGTTTACGTGTTGGAGTTATAATTGCCCTTGTTTTATCATAAACTCCTAATTATTTCAAAACATTCAAGGGTATCTGTCAGTCGATGGAGTCTTAAGCTTTCTTGAAGTCTACAAACAAAACCACTGTACTTTTTCCTCGTATAGTTCTACTTTTCAGGATACTTAAAGTTCTGTTTCACACAGGATCTTCCCTTTCTAAAGCCCCCTTGATATTCACCTATTTGATTATCTACCCGTTTTTCTACTATGTTTATTAGTGCATTGAACAATACTTTGTAGAAATAGGTAACAAGGAAATTCCTCGATAGTTGTTTGGTTCTGTGCGGTCTCCTTTCTTATGGAGGTGTGTATAAGGGCACATTTCCAATTCCTACGGATTTTTTCACTTTTTCAGATATCACAGATTAAACGATATAAGTTTTTAGTTGCCCTATCTCCTCCACTTTTTCACATTTCTGCTACTATCCCATCTTCTCCAGGCGATTTATTGTTTTTGAGTTCATTGATGATTTTCTTTATGTCCATGGGACTCGGTGGTTTTGAAAGTGGATTCTTCTCTGTTAGCTTCTCTAAATTCACCCTTTCCAGTGATTCCTCGCAGTTTAAAACGGCTTCTAAATAATTGGCCAGAAGGTGGACATTCTCCTTGTTACCCAATGCTAGTGTACCGCCTTCTCTTTTAAAATAGAAACTTGGAAGTTGGTATTGTTGTAGTTCTCCCTTGAACGTTCTGTAGAATTCTCTAGTGTTATTTTTCTTGAAGCTGCCTTCTATATTTTCTAACCGGATTTTATCATATTGTCGCTTTTCTCTTCTGATGATCGTGACTGTGGTTTTTGTTTGCTGCCTGAAGACATCCCAATGTTCTGTCGTTTGATTGGAGTACCATCTCTTCCACGTCTTTAGCCTCTCTTCAAGTGCATCATCACATATTTTGTTCCACCATCTGTGTTGCCTTTCCCTTTTTCTTTCGCCCAAGTTTTCGGCAGCTTTTGTTAACGATTATCTCTGATTTCTTTCCAATTGTTCATCCCCAACTTTGATAAATTTTCTTCATATAAAATTTTGTTTTGTTCAACAATTTCTGTGTCGATCCTTGGCTTCTTCTTATCTCTGTTTTGATGTCTGTTTGGTTGAAATTTTACTTTAATTTCCGATAAGGAATGATCAGTTTCAATATTCAGACTTTGATGTACCTTGACATTCATAACCTCCTGTCTGTTTCTGGTTGTAATTGCAACGTGGTCAATTTGAAATTTCCCTAACACTGGATCGGGGGATATCCAAGTTTTCTTCTTCTTTGCGAGGGCTTTGAAATGCGTAGATATGAGTTTCAGATTAAAGAGGTTACAAAAAGCAATTAATCTTTCTCCGTTTCTATTTGTTCCGATATGTGCAGGGTATTCTCCAACAATCGTTTTGTATTCTTTTCTTTACCTATCGGGGCGTTAAAATCGCCAACCAAAATTTTAATATTTCTATGGGAAATTTTAGATGCCCCGTTTTCAAAGGTTTCCCGAAAATATTCTACTTTCTCTTTGCTCTTTTTGTTGTCTTGTTTTGTGTGAACATGAGCATTGATATTTATGTAGGTTTTGTTTCCGGATCTGAACGATAAGAACAAGATTCTCTCAGATGGTGAGCTCAAATTTGTGATTGATTTCATTTTTCTTGGCCACGAAAGCTGTCCCTAAAATCGGCAGTCTTCCTTTCGAGATTGTATACCCAGGTTTGCCCTTATATATACTCTATAAAAAACCCATCAGACTCCAATGTCTCCTCGACCAGATATCTTGTTTCTTGTAATGCCAGAATGAATGTTTCTTTCCTCCAAAATTTTCGTTGATTGTTTCAGTTTTCCTATTTGATGGAGTGTATTGGTGTTTAATGTTCGAAGCAGATGTTTTCATTTAGGCCTTATTTTTCGTGATGAGGTTCCACGAAGCTCGAACTCTTCTTGACATGACGTTTCGGGCTCTCCAGTATCCAAAGGCCCAGTTGCACCACTTTTCGTGGTGAGGGATTATCGTTTCCGGCTGTCCCCTGGAGTAGTTGTCACCGAAGACGTTTCCATCATGTTAATTGTTAATTGTTGAATTAATTGAGAAAACAGGATCCTTTTTTTCGAATATAGAACTGAGGTTATAAGACCTAGAGCCCTTTTCGCTCGAGATAGGTCCCCAAGCCTTTGAGAATCCCTTCTCTAACCACAAGGCAGTGGTCTAATTAATCAGCCTTAGTTGGGAAGGGCTGCCTCTTACGCCATTTCCGCTGTACTGATGATCGTCTCCGCCTTCTCTGTCGTTCAGGTTTGCACTGGTAATATCTGTGGTAGTATGTAGAAAGGAGGTGCTGGATAATAGGGCACAGATGAATGCAGATGAAAGCAATACAAAACCATTACGTCCATTGTAACTGCACCCAGACGTATAAACTCCATGTCCTAGAAAACGCCGGTGAGAGCATGTAAAGTGCCTGTCTTCTTCATGGTTTCCATAGCATAACAATATGGCTGACACGTATTGTGTCTCTTCGTGCTCTCTACGTAGTGTTATCTATGGACTGAATTTTAGGCAAAACAAAATGGCTGACACTTGGGGCACAAAGGATACACCTGTGCCAAAAATCAACATTAAAGGATCTCAGATTCACTAGGCAACACTAACACACACTCAGTACACGTTACAGCGTCAAAAACATTCCAGGAAATCATAAACGAAGCACTGTTCCTTCTAACAGATGGAGATTTGCTGCACCAAAACTACACACGTCTATCTACCCCATTATTATTATTATTATTATTATTATTATTATTATTATTATTATTATTATTATTATTATTATTATTATTATTATTTTGATTGATTATTGGATTGTTGGACGTGAAAGGACGCATGAACTTCGCAGCTACAAAATAGCTCAAGAAAGCGGGTTTATATTGTGAAGGCACTCACCGAAACGAGCTTGTATGGTTATTTTAAGCCCCATTGCATGGTAGATGTGTTTGTTTACAACTGGAACGACAGAATATTGAGTGAAATATTGAAAAGTTTGCGGTGAAATAATCCTGTTGTGAGCAGCCATCTTGCCAAAGATCAAAATCACGTAGAAGGTACACTGCGGTAGATAGACGATCGCTTTATAGTGTAAGTGCTCCCAGCCGCCTACTCACAACTTCATCTCCTTGACTCAAGACACGGCCAGCTAGACTCTCACATTGGCATGATGGCAGAAGCAGACATTCTGTGTGATACAGTGGAGCTCCCTGGTGTATCAAGGGAAAGTATCCACAATGGCCGAAATGGTAGGAGTATTGACCTAAATCTGATTGATGATATCAGTCGGCAGATAATGGATAATCAATACAAAGAAGAGGTGCATCTTGAGACTGCAAGATCACTGTTAAAGAACATAATGGCTATTCCTCTCAAAAATCTCAAAACGGAAATAAAGAATGGCCTCATGAAGCTGGAAGAAGCTTTAGAGGCTGGAGCAGCATGCCGGATGTCGTGGAGGAAATCTGCAGAAGAACAAAAGCAGAGACCAATTACCATGGAGTATAAGGAATTGTCCAACACAACACCAGTGACAAATGACTCGGAGGAGGAAGATCAAGGAAAATGGGAGACGTTTCTGTCAAAGAAGAAGAGAAAGAAGAAGAGTGAGGATAGGAAGCACGAAGATATTCCAACGAAACAGGCCAGTAATGATCCTGAAACTACAGTGCTTAGCGAAAGTGGGAAACGACCTCATTCTAAATCTAGGAGTCGTACAGAAGCCGTAATCATCAAACCGATGAACGGTAAGACTTTCGCTGATGTTTTGAAGGATATCAGGAACAGGGTGAAGCCGGAAGACAGTGGAGCAGGCATTCGATCCATCCGTAAAACAAGAGCTGGAGCTGTCCTTATTAAATTCAACAAAACAACTAAGATTGAAAATAGGGAGGTATTCAGTAATTCTCTGAGAGATGCCCTCAGACGTGATGGCGATGTAAAGGCGTTAATCCCCCGAACTGCACTGGAGATTCGAGACATGGATAGCGTCACTACCACCGCAGACGTGGAGGAAGCTGTAAGACGAGATTCCGGAAATCCCCATGGAGAACTTAAAATATCGGTCTCGAAACCAAACAGCTGGGGACAGAAACTTGCCATCTTCGAAACCAAAGACGAGGACGCTCAGAAATTACTGGAAGCAGGAAGAATTAAGATAGTAGGGCTATAATGCAGAGTAAGAGCTAGAACCATGTTACCTCACTGCTTCCGATGCCTATCATATGGTCACCTGGCAAGAAACTGCAAGGCCCCGACAGAAGTAAGCTCTGTTTTAAGTGTGGAGAATCTGGCCACAAGGCAGTAGACTGTAAAAAGAACAATCCACGATGTATGCTTTGTACAGACAAGGGTGTCAATGAAGCTAAACGAAATCACATTCCTAGATCGGGAGCATGTGCAATATTTCGTGAAGCTCTGGAGAAGGCAAAAAATCACAGTAAATGATGCGAATACTTCAAGCAAACATGCACAGGAGTCAAACAGCTAACGATCTTATGACACAGCTGATTTACGAGATGGAAGTAGACATCGTTATTATTAGCGAACCATATCAAGAGAGGGACCATCCAGGGTGGTTTGTGGATAACCTCGGAACAGCTGCAATTTGGATACCAGATCTAGGAAAAGTCCCAGTAACACAGCATGGATGCGATGACGGTTTTGTTTGGGTACAGACTGGGGGAATCACTATTGTAAGCTGTTATTTTACGCCAAATGAATCTGTTTCCAACTTTCAGATGAAAATTGATGGTCTTGAGGATGTAATACGCAGAATGGAAAAAAAACTAGTGGTCGCTGGTGACGTAAATGCTCAAGCGTTGGAATAGGGCATGCCACAAACAGACTCCAGAGGACGTCGTATAATGGAGATGGCAGCCAGAACGGGTTTGGTGGTCAACAACATTGGAAATGTGCCAACATTCCGACGGCCAGGATGCCAGGGAACAATACCGGATGTAACCTTTTCATCAGAGGATATTACGCCTAAGATTTCTGAATGGCAAGTGATTGAGAACTACACGGGGAGCAATCACCAATATATCATCTTTCGACTGCTCCAAGAATCTCCTCAAGAAAGAAACATCTTGCGCAGACCAGCACGGTTGAACGTAGCCGGTATTGACAAGGAAACGTTCATTGATGTAATACGGAGAACATAACATAACTGAAAAATATTCTACTCGTAGAGGTTAAAGAAGCAGCTGGTGTATGTGTTGAACTCACTATGCAGCTAATCCATCAAGCATGCAACGCCTCAATGCCCCGAAGGAGACCGCGAAATAGCAAGCGCCCAGCGTACTGGTGGACAGAAGAGATTGCTGAACTGAGAAAGAATTGTCTACGACTTCGACGCAGGGCTCAGAGGATGAGAGGCAGTCAAGAGAATACCTCAGTCACAGTGGAGTACAAGTCAGCGAAGAAGGAACTCCGTAATGCAATCAGAAAAAGTAAAGCCGATGAATGGTGGGCACTGGCTAAAGAAGTAGAAGATGATCCATGGGGACAAGGTTATAAGATTGTAATGAAGAAACTCGGGACATTTTTAACCCCGAGTGCGGATCCGCAAACAATTAAACAAATTGTGGATACACTATTCCCAGACCATCCAGAGAGGATTGACTGTGATGACGAAAAAGAACTGGATGATATACCCCTCTTCACTGTAGAAGAGCTGAATAGAGCTATTAGCTCTCTTAGAAACAAGAAAACTCCAGGACCAGATGGTATACCTACAGAAGTGTTAAAGATAATAGCAGAACTATGTCCAGAACTGTTGCTGAATATGTACAATCATTGCCTGCAAACGGGTGTTTTTAGTCCCCGATGGAAAATGGCTCGTTTGGTTCTGATCAGCAAAGGAAAACTTGGCGGTTATAGACCTTCATGTATGCTGGACACAGCCGGAAAAGGCCTGGAGAAACTTCTGCAGCTCAGAATCCTCTCAGCAGTTCAACTAGCAGGGGATCTATCTGTTCGCCAACATGGATTTCGGAGAGGACACTCGACGCTAGATGCAGTGTGGGAGGTGGTGAATACAGCAGAAAGGGCACAAATGGGCAACCATCATTCCCGTAAATTGACACTTCTTGTGACCCTGGATGTGAAGAATGCCTTCAATTCGGCAAGATGGAGCGACATGTTGGTAGCTCTTGAGGAAACTTTCAAGCTACCACAATATCTTATGCGCATAATGAGAAATTACTTCAAAGATCGCACTCTGTTGTATGCTACGGAAGATGGAGAAAAGACAAAACGCCTGACGGCTGGTGCAGCGCAGGGATCGATCCTTGGTCCAGATCTTTGGGACATAATGTATGATGGCTTGTTACGTTTGGAGATGCCAGAGGACACGAAGCTTGTGGGCTACGCTGATGATGTGGCCGCCTTGATAGTAGCTCGTAATGTTGGAATGGCTCAAATCAAACTGAACCAGGTGATGCGGCGCATAAAAGAATGGATGATGAACCACAGTCTAACATTAGCCGAACACAAAACGGAGATAGTTCTTCTGACGAGGAAAAGGATCGAAACTCTTGTACCAATGACTGTTGGAGAGTTAGTGATTGAAACATCTGCGAGCACAAAATATCTAGGAGTGACACTTGACTCCAAGCTCACATTCTGGAATCATATTCAGAGAGCGACAGACAAGGCAGTAAAATACATGACTGCACTTAGCAGACTAATGGGAAATATTAAAGGTCCGAAATCCAGCAAACGACGTCTTCTCATGTCGACGGTTCAGTCAGTGCTCCTATATGGCTCTGAAATCTGGGCTGAATCCTTGAGATTCGCTTGGTATCGGAGAAGGATAGCTGCCGTACAACGGAGAGCGGCTTTACGTATTGCATGCGCATACCGCACGGTTTCCGAACCTGCAATCCTCACGGTGGCAGCAATAGCCCCAATAGACCTACTTGCATTAGAGCGATATGAAATCTGGCGTACCCAAGGAGAGCTGGGAAAGAAATGTGCAAAGAAGCGTGCCTTCAGTCAACGGATGAGACGATGGCAACTCAGATGGGAAAGTGACCCTCGAGGCAAATGGACCAAGCGACTGATACCACGCTTGGATATCTGGGTTGAAAGGGCCCATGGTGAAGTAAATTACTACCTCACGCAGCTTCTAACTGGGCATGGATATTTCCGGAAATTCCTGCATAAAGTGGGCAGAGCGACTGACGCAGCATGCATATACTGTGATGACATTGACGACGTATTTCATACTTTTTTTGTATGCGGCCATTGGACGATTCAGAGAAGATGTGTGGAAACGGAACTAGGAGAATTGACAGCAGATAATATTATTTCGGTGATGCTGCGAAACCAGGAATCCTGGGATCGCGTGGCAGTGTACGTAGAGAACGTCCTTCCTCAGAAGAAGAAGGATTTGGAAGCATACGAACGTTCGTAAAGGAGAAATGAAGAAAGAAGACGTCTGAAAGACAAAGCACGATATCACCCTGAAGTAATGCGAGAGCGGTTCCGGGGTGATGATACACTTCGTGGGAAAAGGATGTGTGGTTTTTAGTGGGTAAGAATCCCACACACTTGTGGAGTGCGGACCCTTCACAAGTGTCTTTTGAAGATTTTCCACAATCCCTCGTAAAAAAAATTATTATTATTTTACGAATTCAAACATGTGTTCGATTACAGATGTACCGGTAATGTTTTATTGATTGGTACCTAGTTCTATCTTACAGTGCTATGTAACGATTTTTATCTTTATTTCATTTGCGTAATCACAAAGAACTCGGCCTTGTGGATTTGTGGCTATCTGTGCAACACTATGGATACGTTTACTGATAAGGAGGGCAAACTCTACGATGGAAAATGTAAACTCTAGGCTTCCACTACTGATTTAATTTTCAAATTTGAAATTATTTCGAATCTTTCACGTTCAAAAGATGATCAAAGAAAGAAAAGGGAACAGTCAGAAAGTTACTTGAGTGTCGCTCTACCGATACATAAAAAGAGCACCAGAATAACTCTTATCCTGTGTGTAGTTTGAGGAGAACAGTCTGCAACCACCTTATAGTACTTAATTTGAAACTACATTTTAACACCAAGTACTTTTGTAGGTGGGATGAAATTAATTTTAATTTTCACACTCTATAGACGAGCTGAAGAGAGTGGCCTCCTATAATGCAATTTTATTAATGTAATTTCATTAATATAGACTTTAATAAACGCAAAGGTGTTGGAATATTTCCCAGCTGGATTTATTTAACGTGCCCGAGGCCACCGATACGAAGTTATCACATTTAAACAACCTTCAAACCTCACCGACATCAGCCGGGACCGAACCCGCTAGCTTGGAAATAGAAAGATAACAACTTACCAACGGAGCCACTGAGTTTAGCAGAAAATTTAAAATGGCCGATAGGGCAGAGGAAATATATTTTACAGCTGGTGAACGAGACGAATTAATTGATCTATGCATGTTTTTAACGCTCCACGCTTTATAACAGGGAGGCATCGGATTTTTCCTTTCATTATATCGGAGAGGTATATCAACCTTGTAATTAATGAAATAGGATTAATTCAACTTCTACTTAGTGAAACAAGGCTACCCAGCCAACCATGGTAAAGAACAGGCCGTACAGGTTTGAGTAATTCTGGAAGAAAAGAGGCATAATACGCTGTTGAGAGGAAGAGAGGGCGTAATGGATTAACCCCTGGTGTCGCAAATCAAATGCATCCGAGAATATAAGGGTGGTGTTTTCAATATGAACATAACTTTATGACAGACAATGCCGGCTCCGAAGCACCCGGGTTCAATTCCCGGCAAGGTCAGGGATTTTTACGTTGATCTGAGGGTTGGTTCGAAGTCCACTCAGCCTGCGTGATTACAATTGAGGAGTTATCTGACGATGAGACAGCGGCCCCGGCCAAGAGTAACGACCGATAGGATTCTTCGTGCCGACGATATGACTCCTCGTAATCTGCAGGCCTTCGGGCTGAGCAGCGGTTGCTTGGTAGGCCAAGACCCTTCGAGGCTATTGCGCCACGAGGAAGGAAGATGACAGAAATTGTACCGTATCTAAAAACAACAGTCAAGACTTAAACAGAACCATGTAGGTCAGTGTTTCCACGAGAATTTGTACAAATAACAAAACTTAACCAGATGGAGGGAGAAACACTGATTCCATTACCGCACAGCTATTGGTGTCAACGGTAATCGTGTATATTCCACGAATTAATGAAAGTAATTAAAATTCCTAGTGAAGCAGGATTTCTGTTACACAATGCTAAAACTTTTAAACTCACTTCTGTATTAAAGACAGTAGGTTTAGCACCATTGCCTCGCAAAGCCTATTTCAATTCACCCGCGAAGTGATATGATTGGCTAACTTCAGCAGCTGACATAACGACAACGGCGCGAGATATCGAATTATCCTTTTTCAATTATTTATCAGTATGACCAACCCTCTAACGCTCATATACCCGGTTCACATTGTTTCCGATCACTCTGAATATAAAATAAAAGTTTTGTCAGTGCATTGTTCAGAATTAAAAAGGAATGGTATTTCTGTATAAGTCGTGTCCACAGTAGGGAAATGCTATGTTTTCGTCATGTCTGTCTGTCTGTCTGTCTGTCTGTCTGTCTGTCTGTCTGTCTGTCTGTCTGTCTGTCTGTCTGTCTGTACGCACATCACGAGAAAATGTAATGAAAATCGGTATGTAAAGTTGCGGAATAAGGCACTACAATCTAGGTTATAAATAATTTTAATCACACTGGGTGAAATGATAGTTTTGGGGAAGACCCAAAATTTAACTCAAACGTCTATGTTATTAGAGACCCTATCGATAAATACTACATAACGAAAATTATACAGCAGGTAATATAATTTCCGAACATTTATGTCTTGTGCAGTTTCACCGTACCGGTTTTCGTAACAGACAAATTTATGAATTTAGACTTTTGTTACTTAGTCTATATCGATGCCGGGCCGTAAGAAAATGGACGACTTTAGTGAAAATCGTTATAGAAGTCGGAAAATAAGGTACAGCAATCTAGGCTATAAATAATTTTATTCACGCTGGGTGAAATGGTAGTTTAGGGGAAGGCCAATAATTAAATCTCGAAATCTATGTTATTAGTGATCTTATGGATAAATACAACACAACAAAATATACGATACAATTTCCAATCATTTATATCCTGCAGTTTTACAGTATCGGCTATGATAACCGAGATAGTCATACTTTATTCTATTGTTTCTTAGTCAACGCCGAGCATCGATGAC
Source organism: Anabrus simplex (assembly GCF_040414725.1). Classification (NCBI taxonomy): domain Eukaryota; kingdom Metazoa; phylum Arthropoda; class Insecta; order Orthoptera; family Tettigoniidae; genus Anabrus; species Anabrus simplex. Next base: position 315,735,094 of record NC_090267.1, on the reverse strand, counting down.
ATGGAAATATTGTTCAATCATGTTAACTGGCGATGGTGCTGTATTTTGTCGTGATTGTCTTATGGCAATAAACCTCGTGGCCATCAGCCCGTATTGGTAAGGAAAATGAGATGATATGAAGGAACGTCATAAAAGGAGAAAGAAGAACTCCGTTTACACTGGATGCCCTAGCATCTCAGAGTCGGAAGAAAACCAACAGTATCGAAAGCCCATACAATTGATTAAAATTAACATTCCATTGACTATTGTTTGTTGTGATGTGCTTTGTCTTTTCTACTGTCACTCATCTCCGATAGACGGCAATACTGCTGCGTGAACACTGGAACTACCTGCCTGAATATTGGCGAGAAATGGCTGGGGAGTTTATTAACTTTCTTTTTTTTTTAGCATGCCATTCCTCTGGTTCATAAATATTTCGATAACTACTGGTACGTGAAACGCTAGTCTATCATAGTATTCCAGCTATTCGATCTCAGCTATGAACTGCAGATACGAATGAGAAGCGTGTACACTTAACGGAAAACGGCACAGAAATGTTCACTGCTGTCTGTAGTCGGGTCATTCCAGTTCTGGAACTTGGCATTGTGAGAACGCAAGCATAGTATTGTTCGTGAAAAGTTATAAACTATTCCGTTTATTATTTCGAGCGTTTAATATGATAGCATTGCTTTTAAACGCGATATTCCAGTCGGAAATACAAGAATAACGACCGAAAGGATACGTCACGCTGACTACGCGTCACATCGTATTTGTATTATAATGAATACAGACGTGACAAAATGTCTTCTTTTACACAAATACAATTTAAAACGTTATTCAAAACAAGTAAATATTAAAAGTATTAACATTAGTGTCAAATAATAAATTTATAAGTCTGAATACAGTATCGCCGGCCCTGTGGTGTAGGGGTAGTGTGCCTGCCTCTTACCTGGAGGCCCCGGGTTCGATTCCCGGCCAGGTCACGGATTTTTACCTGGACCTGAGGGCTGGTTCGAGGTCCACTCAGCCTACGTGATTAGAATTGAGAAGCTATCTGACAATGAGATAGCGGCCCCGGTCTAGAAAGCCAAGAATAACGGCCGAGAGGATTCGTCGTGCTAACCACACGACACCTCGTAATCTGCAGTCCTGTGGGCTGAGCAGCGGTCAAGGCCCTTCAAGGGCTGTAGTGCCATGGGGTTTGGGGATTACAGTATCACTAATAGGCTATTTGCCACTGTACCATTGCAGATTTTAAATATGTTTCACATCTAATGAAATATTGGCATTCTGGATTTTCTTAGTTTGACAATTAAAAGAACCACATACTACCTTTCCCCACAAACAGAACAATACAAGCTCAAGGCAATATTGGCTGAAATAAAACAGCTGTTCGTGCAATACTCTGAATTTCAATTGTCAAAGAGAAACGCAAACAACCATAGAGTTGTAAAATGGAAATCAATAGATGCGAATGCTTTAATTCGGCATTTTTCTACTCGGCTTCCAATAATAGAACTAATTCATTGAACTTCCGCGCACCTCAAAATTCCGGCCCTCCTCTCGACACGCGTCCTAACTGCCCATTTATTGTGGATAGTACCCTGGAGTGATTTGGAACGGGTTTATAACTCAAGAAGAAATGCGCTTTAAAATGCAGCTAAGGTTTCCACAGTAGATGAAAGAAGTTGCATAGAAAGTTACCCGCTCTACATGTCACACGTTAACAATGAGCTAGTCATCTTCACGGGAAAGTAGACCATAAACAGATTAAAAAGTACACATCCAAGACCTTTGACTAGTCCACCTTACGACCTGTTGTCTCAGTGACTTCAGTGAACTTGAGAGACTGTTACTCTCTTACTATGACTTTCACTTCTTTTCGAGGAAATGTTAAGAAAAAATCTACATCCATCAGGCGAAACGTATAACTGTGGATGAGAACAACTCTCAATTACTAGTGTGCTGTGTACTTCACCTCATTAGCCCAAAGCAAGATTCTAGGAAATCCCAATTACGAGTACCTCGATCATTACAATTCTCACACTACTCGTTAAAGAGGTGACAGTCCAGTGGTATAAATTCTAGCTTCTTACAAAAGTGTAAAAGGGTCGACAGCAGGTCAATGCATGTGATAAATTGGAAGAGTAAAGTCATTTCCCAGCAAGCAGTAAAGATCACCTATTATGCTGAACAAGGGCCTTGTGGTGGGATATGGGGATCGGAAGGGATAGAAAAGGAAGAGGGAAGGAAGCGACCATGGTCTTAAGTTAGGTGCCATCCTAGCATTTGCATCTCACAACATTATCCAGGTCATTTTTCAGTAGCTCACAATCTTGTAACTTATGTATTACTCTATACAGAGTAACAACATCCACCAAAATCTTTGTCTCTGATTCCACTTCTCTACTCATTTAATTTATATATATATAAGAAAACATAAAGGTCCAATATTACCGCCTTGATGAATTCCTCTCTCAAATATTACGGGGTCAGATAAAGCTTCGCCTGCTCTTATTCTCAGATATCTATTTTCTAGAAATATAGCAACTCATTCAGTCACACCTTTGTTAGTCCAATTGCGCTCATTTTTGCCAGTAGTCTCCCATGATCTACCATATCAAATGCCTTAGACAGGTCAATCGCGATACAGTCCATTTGACCTTCTGTATGCAAGATATTTGTTATATCTTGCTGGAATCCTCAAAGTCGAGCTCCAGTGAAATAACATTTCCTGGACCCGAACTGCCTTCTATCGAACCAGTTATTAATTTCACAAACATGCCTAATATAACCAGAAAGAATACCTTCCCAAAGATTACATGCAACGCATGTCAAACTGACTGGCCTGCAATTTTCATCTTTATGTCTATCACCCTTTCCTTTACACACAGCGCCTACTTTAGCAACTCTCCATTCATTTGGTATAGCTCCTTCATCCAAACAATAATCAAATAAGTACTTCAGATATGGTACTATATCCCAACCCATATTCTCTGGTGTATCCACAGAAATCTTATAAATTCCAGCCGATTTTCTAGTTTTCAAATTTTGTATCCTATTGTAAATGTCATTGTTATCACAGGTAAATTTTAATACTTTTCTAGAATTAGTCACCTCATCTATCTGGACATCATCCTTGTAACCAACAATCTTTACATACTGCTGAGTGAATACTTCTGCCTTTTGGTGATCCTCACATACACACTCCCCTTGTTCATTAATGATTCCTAGAATGTCCTTCTTGGAACCCGTTTCTGCCTTTAAGTACCTATACATACCCCTCCATTTTTACTAAAATTTGTATGACCGCCAATTATGCTTGCCATCACGTTACAATTAGCTGACTTATTTGCTAGTTTCAATTTCCTGGTAAGTTCCTTCAATTCCCCCTTACTTCCACAGCCATTTTTAACACATTTCTTTCAAATCTGCACCTATTTCCTAGTCTCTTTATTTCGCTATTACAATAAAGTGGGTCTTTACCATTCCTTACCACCTTTAAATTTGCAAACATGCATTCACGTTCCTCAACAATTGCTTTAAACCCATCCCAGAGTCTGTTTACATTTTTATTTACCGTTTACCACCGATCATACAGTTACTTTTTTAAACTCCCTCATGCCTGCTTTGTCAGCCATAGGTACTGCCTAATAGTCCTACTTTTAAGACCTTCCTTTCTATCACATTTATTTTTAACTCTATAGTGCTCATCTGGTTTTATCATCTCTACGTCTAGAATATTCTTCCCTTTAGTTGGTTCCATCATGTTCTGAATCAGCTGACCTTCCCATATTAACGTATTTGCCATTTGTTGGTCATGCTTCCTGTCGTTCGCATTACCTTTCCAATTGACATTTGGTAAATTGAGATCCTCCACTACAATCACATTCCTTTCCATGTCATTTCCCACATAGCTGATTATCTCATCAAATAATTATGAATCAGCAGCATCAGCGCTACCCTTTCCCGGCCTGTACACTCCAAAGACATCAAGTTGCCTATTATCTTTAGAAATTAGCCTACACCTAGAATTACATGTTTGTCATCTTTAACTTTCTAGTAGCTTAAAAATTCTTCTTTCACCGGAATGAATACTCGCCCTACTACAATTCCTATCTTATTTTTGCGATACACACTCCAGTTCCGTGAGAAAATGTCTGCATCCATTATATCATTTCTCAGCCATTATTCAACTCCTATTACAATATCTGGTAAGTATATGTCTATTAAATTACTTAATTCCATTCCTTCTACAGTTCAATACCAATATTTTTATGTCATCCATACTTGACTTCCAGATCCCTGTACCCATACCACCGCTCACTAGACCACTCCATTTCCATGAATGCTCCCTATAGCCCTTCTAAACAAATTTCCACCGGCCGAGTTGGCCGTGCGGTTAGGAGCGCGCAGCTGTGAGCTCGCATCCAGGAGACAGTGGGTTCGAACCCCACCGTCGGCAGCCCTGAAGATGGTTTTCCGTGTTTTCCCATTTTCACACCAGGCAAATGCTGGGGCTGTACCTTAATTAAGGCCATGGCCGCTTCCTTCCCAGTCCTAGCCCTTTCCTGTCCCATCGTCGCCATAAGACGTATCTGTGTCGGTGCGACGTAAAGCCAATAGCAAAAAAATAGAAGAAAAAAAAAGAAAAAATCCGCTTCCTTAAAATTCACCCATGCTGCATTAATCAGATCTCGCACTTCCCCAACGATGTTGGTACTTATACCAGCTTGCCTTACTTTGTTGGTACCAACGTGAAACACTACCACCTTTACCTTCCCCTCCTCCTTCTCTTCTACTTTCCTCAACATCTGCCTCAACCTAATTCCTGGATAACACTCTATCCTGATTCCCTTTCCTCCACACACTTTCCCCACATGTTTAACAATGGGATAACCCATGAGCAGAGCCGCAAGCCTACCCACCGCATTTCATCCCCTCCCATCCTGATCAGCTCTATCTTTCATGACAGCTGCAGAAGCTACTTCCTCCTTCCCTTTCTCCCTTCCATGACCCTCTCTTTTCCTACCCTCTACTCTACATTTCCCTTTCCTACCTTTTCCCTTCCTCCTACTTCCACACTTCTCAGCAACAGTTCCCAGTTCCTCATTTTCCCTCGGTTGTTCTACCTGCAGTGACTCGTACCAATTTCTCACGGACACCTGTCCTGAATTCTGATCCTGAATAGAGCCCTTAGCCTGCAATCTCCTTCCGCTTAGAACATTAGACTACCTGTCTCTAAAACTTCCCCCTTTCCTTCCCATCCTTCTTTTATATTTTCTGTATCCCGTACATTTTTTGAGGGAGGCCTACCTTCTTCCTGTCTTTTGAGAGAATCCTAATTGCTCCCTCAAACTCTCAAACTCCTCTCTCATATTCCTTAATGCTTGGCCACACCCACAGTTCCTACACTTGCACTCCTCAGCCATTCTTTACGGAATAACGAAAAGAAAAGTAAAAGTAAAATAACTTATTATGTTAAGAAGTGAAAGGAAATAAATATTGTCTAGGATAGTACACAAGGATCACAAGACAATAAGGTAATTAATATACTACTACACTACAATACTACTTAGTCGTACTATATTCTATCCTACAACACCCTAACAGGATAAAAACTGCCATTCATTACTGAATACCGAAAGGAATACACAAGAATTACACAATTCTAAACTTCATTTAAGCCTATCCTAATTACAACAACAGAATTCTAGTAAGAGAATATTTACAGATTCTACTACTATACTACACAAATATTTTACAATACTAGAATAAGCACGCTAGTTTCTAATAAGATACTACAATACGGTACACTATAATAATTTTAAACTATGTTCAGACGCATCCTAATTACAATATTACTACTAAGCACAAACAGAAATGAAAATTGCTAGTTTGAAATTCGCAAGAACTACTCAAAGATTATCAACAAAGCTAAATGCGTAGACAGATTATTATTACTACTATTTTATCCTACTATGTTCTAATAGATAAACACGATAGATACACACACAAAGATACACACGAATATAACAGGCAACATACTATCTAATACAGGCCTAGCGTACCTCTACTACAATTCTCAACTGAAATGTGGTTATATAATTTTTACAGCTGGTGTATTACTATTGTTTTCTCTACTACACTGGACGGAGAAAAGTGTCCTTAAATCCTGAAAGGTAAGAGGTCATCTACAATAATTTCTAAGAAGAACTTCTCTCAAAACTACGGCGGGGGCTTGAACTGCAATATTATTGCAATATAGGAATTTGATCATTAACTTTTACTCGATGAATAAACGAAGGTTCAAAGTACAAAATATGCCGGGGACTTAATCCTACAAATTATCGGAATACAGTAATCAGATGATTCTTGTATTTGTTTACTCAACTACCATATACTCTTTGATCTCGTCGGAATGCAGCAAACAATCATCAACAATCAAAAGACTGTTGATTAATTGAAAATGAAAATCCACAGCCTGTTTCCAGTCATTTGACCGGGTGAGGAATGGAATGAATGGAGCCTCCATTATCCAGTGAAATACCGTGCATTCTCTTGAACTTCTTTTTAAACCGAAGTTTACAGGCGTATCGTGTTATTCAATTGAATAAATTGTTACCTTTATGATGGTTTGAACGAATATCTGTACGAAATACCGGAAAAGCTGCGGAAGTTACAACTCCTTATGATATTCTGCCTTTGTAAGTATTACACCAACTAACCTACAGATATTTTTAAATATTTTTAAAATTATTATTATTACCAGAATCATTTCCTAAATCTAAATTCGAAACAAAGTACACCTATCTAGCCTACGTAATCTACTGAACGCCAATTGAACTACTTATTATAAAATTCAAATAAATATCACTACTAACAATTTCTACAACAAACACTCAACACCAATAAATAAATAGCACTAAATGGATCTCACACACAAAATCAAACAATTTCAATGGGTTTAAATTAACAGCTGACCATTCACAAGCGCGTCCAACAATTTTGTCAGTGCATTTATGTGTAATAGCCGACCCGCGTGGTGTAGGGGTAGCGTGCCTGCCTCTTACCCGGAGGCCCCGGGTTCGATTCCCTGCCAGGTCAGGGATTTTTACCTGGACCTGAGGGCTGGTTCGGGGTCCACTCAGCCTACGTGATTAGAATTGAGGAGCTATCTGACGGTCTAGAAAGCCAAGAATAACGGCCGGAAGGATTCGTCGTGCTGACCACATGACACCTCGTAATCTGAAGGCCTTCGGGCTGGGCAGCGGTCGCTTGGTAGGCCAAGGCCCTTCAAGGGCTGTAGTGCCACGGGGTTTGGTTTTATTTATGTGTAATAACCATAAAGCTAAAATAAAAATGAAACAATACTAAAATTGCTTCATTTCTCTTTATTGATAGGCTACTAGTAATCTGCAAATCATTTACTCACCAGGTTCTTTCCGCTGTATATATTTACAATACACTGAACTTAACTATAAAGTTATAAAATCATAAGTACATCGAAGGTAGACCAAGCGGTGATTGGTTGTTGAGCGTATCCCGTGACCGGCATTCTGGTTCCTGACTGGCTGTTGGGCGTAACGTCACAGCGCGGGAATTCAATTGTGTTCGCGGGTGATTTAAAAAGTCGGCGTGGCTATTTTGTTGTGATGGCCAAGAGTGCATGCATAACCTCATAACCTAACACTGGCTACGAGGGGAACCCACCAATTGTAACAACCCGACTTTCCAGAAACATCGATCATGGAAAGAGGGGTCGAAATAAGCGAACATATTTTTCGGCTTATCCGTAGACACTCGATCGTTTCCAGGAAAATGACCGTCGAAATTTCCGACATGCTTTATGTGCGTTTTAGCAAAGAACAAGTTGAATTGACGCGGTGGTTCATGCGGTTATCGCCGCAGCTTCACACTTCCACCCCGAGTTCCAATTCCAATTAACTGTGGGATTTTTTAAAATTTATCTACTTATGTTCTCACTCCTGTGAGGTTAAGCCTGGACTCGAATACAAGCCTGTAAGGCTAAGCTTGCAAACGTAGCCAGCCGCCTTACTTTTCAAATCGCCGGCCAAGTGACGTTACACCCACCTCGCGCACCCAAATTTCTAATCTCGCACGCTGGACGTCACACGTTCAACAGCCAATCAGTGCTTGGTCTGCTTGTCCCACAGCCTCCTCCTTTTATAGAAGTACATTAAGATAGATATGATATTCTCCTCGATGTAACAGCGCATTACATGCTGTACAACTGCATTTCCTTCTTTACAATTCCAGGCTCAATGACTTCCTAAATGAATTAATTCCACAGTTACCCAAACAAACAGGAAGTTTTCACATTCTGTATTTATTATGGCCCGGATTTTTATGTAACTTACTATGAAAGTGCGAAATATGTTCATAAAATGTATTTAATATCAGTGAAATATATAATTACATAAGTAACATTCATAAAATATGTAATGGTATAAATGCATTAAATTCACAAACCTGTTCGTGTATTCCTTTTATTATGGCATGGTTGTGATAAAAGAGAATAACATTGTTCTAAATACCTTCATATTTTATGACGAAGTCGTCGTTGCTGCTTTAGATAATTGATACAATCTACTGTTTTCTAATTTTGATAGTATTTAATAATCAAATTAAATGTATAATCAAAATACTTCCGATATTAAAAATAATGTTGTACACTATAAATCGCGGAGTATATAACTCAATGTATGGTTGCAGCTAATATCATGTTGCCCTCATGCCATGAAAATGAAACAAGTAAAATGTTGCTAAATAAAGTTAACATAGAATCTGTCTTTAAACCCCTATTATGTAAACACAGATAGTACGGTAACATTTTGATCGTGATACGCAGTGACACCGAGTATTTATTCATGTTTTCCATTGTGATGGTTTGGCATGATCCGATCAAGTTCCTTTGTAGTCTGAGAAAGGTCCGTTCAGTATCGCAGGAAATCACCGTTGCATATTTTGAAAGATTATCTGGGTGAAATATCTTCTATAGGCTTTTCTTATTCGCCACTAATGATCTTGCAAACAGATACAAACCTTGAATAACCTATATTTCGTTTCAAGACTGCTTGTTAGAAACTCTGACCACAGAGCGAGTTGGCCATGCTGTTCGGGTCGCGCAGCTGTGAGCTTGCATCTGAGAGATAATGGGTTCGAACCCCACTGTCGGCAGCCCTGGAGATCGTTTATCATGGTTTCCAATTTTCACACCAGGAAAATGCAGCGAAAGTACCTTAATTAAGGCAACGGGCGCTCCCTTCCAACTCCTAGCCTTTTCCTATCCCGTCGTCGCCATGAGATCTTCCTGTGTCGGTGCGATGTAGAGCAAGTTGTAAAACGAAATTCTGACCAATGAAAAGTACCTAGCCATCCCAGAATCTGAGAAAGGTTTAGTGCGGTTGTATGCAGATGAAGCACTCGGACATACTTTATTTCAGAGACAAAGGTTAGGAAGAACTTGAAAAAAATCCAAAGAAAATCAGCTCGATTTGTTCTGGGTGATTTCCGACAAAAGAGTATCGTTACAAAAATATTGCAAAGTTTGGGTTAGGAAACGAAACGAGCTATGTATGTTCCGAGCTGTCAGCGGAGGGATGGCGTGGAATGACATTAGTAGACGAATAAGTTTGAGTGGTGTCTTTAAAAGTAGGAAAGATCACAATATGAAGATAAAGTTGGAATTCAAGAGGACAAATTCGGGCAAATATTCCTTTATAGGAAGGGGAATTAGGGATTGGAATAAGTTACCAAGGGAGATGTTCAATAAATTTATGTATTTCTTTGCAATCATTTAAGAAAAGGCTAGGAAAACAACAGATAGGGAATCTGCCACCTGGGCGACTGCCCTAAATGCAGATCAGTAGCGACTGAAATTGAAAAAGTAATACCTTATACCATTAAACGAGCTATTCTTGTACAGTACATAAATACTAACTTTCTCGGAAACGGCTCTAAAGATTTCGATGAAAATCACAACCTAGAGGTTTCTTGGGAGTAGAAATGGATCGGTAAAGGTTTCATCTTCAGAAAAACTAATTTATCAGGCGTTGATTACAAAAACAATACAATGATTGTCATGATAACTGTTTACTGGGGAGACAGTAAGACCACGCTGATGGCTGTGGTCGTTAAGGCTCATGTTTAATCTTATGGCATGGTGCCCAGAGACGATTCAGGTACCGATCGACACAAAAACTTTTACCATCACATTGTTAGACGGCAGTTGAGGAGAGATTTTGGTATACAATTTCTAAAAGAGCTCGTCTTGATTTTCAGGAGTTTTACACATGGTTTTTGCAGTGTGACAACCAGTGACCTCTACCTTTATTAATACGAAGTCAGTTAGACAACATATTTTCCAGAAGCTTAACTACCAAACAACAGATAGGCGTCGAAGCTTGGTCAAATAAGTAATATTCATCTCATACGGACTTTGTATGGTACTACAAGTGTCAAACTAAGTACCGAGAAGCGGAGGGTGGTTTCCTCATGTAAACAGTATAATAAGGTAATCACTGCTAGACAGTACTGTCTTGTTTCATTGCAACAGATGGCGGTTATCTAATGGAAACAAATAAATCTAGTCCGCCTCTGTGATGTAGTGGTTAGTGTGATTAGCTGCCACCCCCAGAGGCCCGGGTTCGATTCCCAGCTCTGCCACGAAATTTGAATAGTGGTACGAGGCCTGGAACGCGGTCCAGTCAGCCTCGGGAGTTCAACTGAGTAGAGGGCGTATCCTTCAGTTCTATTTCCAACTCTCGCATTGAAATCGCCTTATCCTTGCTGTCAGGATATAGAAACAGAATGGGTAGCATACAGGGATGCTGTAGTAGAAACAGCAAGGGAATGCATAGGAACAACTGTGTGTAAAGATGGGAAAAGGCGAACATCTTGGTGGAATTATGAAGTTAGAGCAGCTTGTAAACGTATAAAGAAGGCTTATCAGAAATGGCTTCAAAGAAGTGCTGATGCAGACAGGGAAATGTACGCAGATGAAAGAAACAGAGCAAAAAAAAAACTTGCTGAATACAAATTGAAGTCGTGGGAAGATTTTGGTAATAACCTGGAAAGGCTAGGTTAAATAGCAGGGAAACCTTTCTGAATAGTAACAATCTTAGGAAGGGAGGGAAAAAGGAAATGAACAGTGTTTTGGGTAATTCAGGTGAACTCATAATAGATCCCAGGGAATCACTGGACCGGTGGAGGGAATGTTTTGAAAATCTTCTCAACTGCTGTCTATGGTCATGCCATTTCAGCACTGGAACTTGGAGATCGCAAGCGTAGTACTGTTCATTAAAAGTGAGAATCTCAGCCACTGTTGACCCTGACTACGATGCCACTCAATGCTTCATAAAACTTGTCAACTGCATTCTTATCTGCACCCTCACCGAGACAATTCTCCTCCTAAATTCTCCAACTGCCAAATCTACCCACATCATTCGCTCATTTACGTGCGTAACAGAAACAATGTTGCGTGTAATAGTATTCCTGATGAACAGCCCTACCCCACACTCTGCCCTTCCCTTTTTAACACCCATCAAGTACACTTTATAATATCCTATCTCTTCCTCGTTATCTCCCCTTTCCCGAATAGCATTTACTCCTAGCACATCCAGATGCATCCTCTTTGCTAACTCAGCCAGTTCTACTTTCTTTCTTCCATAAGCCCCATTAATATTGATAGCTCCCCATCGAATTCCATTTCGTTCGCCAAGTTGTTTCCAAGGAGTCCCTCGCCCATCAAATGGGAGTGGGACTCAGTTACTCCCATAGGTCCGATGCTTGCTTAAAATGTTCTGAGCTCGGTAAATTCATGAAGCAGGATGCTACTTTACTTACACATAGTCCAAGTGAGGATCTATCCTCTAACGGGTTAGGGACCACCGGTGGATTGTATAGTTCTCGCTGCTTGAGTACAAGTAGGGCCATGACTCAGAATATGTCCGAAATGCCCACTCCCATTCCGTAGCAACTGGTATCCCGACTCTCAGGACCACTTACTAGGCCACTCAGCCGTTGCTCATGGTTCACGAACTAGGACGTGACTACAGTAACCCACAACATGAACCTTTTTTTTTTTTTTTTCAATTTTGTCAAATATACTTGTCAGTTGTTATATCTGTGCATTTATTTAACTGTCTTGTAATTTATTCACTTTTCAGAATATTACAACTGTGCTTTACACGAATTATTTCAGTAGCTTTCTCAGTACTAAATAATCTTTCACCTCGCAAGTAAGGTGTTTACGAATCATTTTCGTATTTTCTATCCAACCAGTGATTCTGAGTAGTTTTATTTCTAAATATATTCACTAAAAATTAAATAAACATGACCAATCACACGTGCATGTGTTTTAGAATTGTTCTGGTGGTTTTTTGGTGTTAAGTAGCGTTGTAAACACCTGATATTTTTTTTCTTTAACAATGCAAAACTCCTGGACATTCTTAATATAGTTTCCATGGAAAGCACTAAATTCATTTTCCATTTTAATAATGGAATTAATGCACTCGTCCGCGGGTTGTCGGTTTGGATTCTGTACACACAGAGCACACACTAGCACTCTCAATAGTCAATGAGTCAGCCCGATTACAGGCATGAATCCACTTTACAATTCTTCGGAAAGCGATGCAATGTAATGTCTAAGTCCTTCTGGTGTCTAGCGTGGTAAAATGAAATGAAATGGCGTATGGCTTTTAGTGCCGGGAATTGTCCGAAGACATGTTTGGCTCGCCGGGTGCAGGTCTTTCGATTTGACTCCCCTAGGTGACCTGCGCGTCGTGATGAGGATGAAATGATGATGAAGAGGACACATACACCCATCTAGCTTGGTTAGAGCAACCGATTTCAGCACAGCACAATACAGAACAATTATAAACTCCTACACTGTCACAAAGGTAAACACCATCATTACACTAATAGCGCTCCGCTTGGTGTAACGAACTTGGTCACCGCGTGACGTCAGTAGGGTGGCACGCTACTGCGCATCCAGTTGATGACCAATTCCGTCTATTCTGGTAACCGTGGGTTCAGATCTGTCGGCGAGCACGGGCGATCATTTAGCTGCTTGCACTAACTCTTACTCGCGTGTAGTGAAATCACACAGCGTACCACTAAAATTCGATTCTTTTATCAGTGAAACTGAGATAGGGCCGGTAATATACCGGGTGGTACAGATGCCCCTATTTTTCCCCGCACATATGCAACCAACTAGAAATTAAATGTCTCTTAGTCCCATCTTACGCAACATCTTACATTAATTTCATGGCCAGTTAGCCCGATATACTGTAGACTTCCCCGCACAATACAAAAACGGTACAAGAGGCAGTGAGGACCATCTCAAAAACACTGCACCGTTTTACGTATAGCGCAGTCCAATATTCTAGTAATTTTTACGAAATATTACTGTACTGTATAAACCGCAGCTACTCCTCTAGCTGTCGGTAGAGAATTGCGCATGTGATTGCTCCAAGATATCATTTTCTTTTGATAGAAAGGGGCGGTCGCGGTATCATAGAAAACTTGATAGGTTAGGACCAAGTACGGGCATGTCAATTCATCGCCATTTTGTATAGTCTCTTCACATCGAAATTGATAGAATCTTTTTTTTTTTTACGTATGTTGTAATCTATGGCACGCCAGTGCTGAACAGCAGATATAATAGCTTACGCCATGTAATTACTACCGTTGGAGCGGTCAATCACGTCCTAAAATCGGTCCATAAGGCTGTAACACATCAGTAACTTTTCGAAACGAGGACTTTCGCTCTCCTCGTGAATACATAGTTATAAGGGGTGAACTTTCATGCTGGGAGTAGTTGCGAGGAATTAGGCGTGGTAGATGTAGGCCTACCTGGATAAGCTACGTGGAGCAGTGAGAGTTCAAACACTTCTTGAGTAGTGCCGTTTTCTTTTTTTCATACTGACCTAGGCATCCTTTCCGAAGACTTGACTTTTTTGAAGTCTCAGTATTTTTCTAAGGATGTTATAACAAATAGGCATAATAAATATCGCCACGTAACCACCGACTACGGACAAATACATTGAGAATCTTTCTTTCTTTCTTTCTTTCTTTCTTTCTTTCTTTCTTTCTTTCTTTCTTTCTTTCTTAATCTGTTTACTATCCAGGATTAGTTTTTCCCTCAGCGAAGTATCCCACCTCTATCACCTCAAGGGCAGTGTCCTGGAGCGTGAGACTTTGGGTCGGTGGATACAACTGGGGAGGCTAGTTGCTTTTACGTCGCACCGACACAGATAGGTCTTACGGCGACGATGGGACAGGGAAGGGCTGAGAGTGGGAAGGAAGAAGCCGTGGCCTTAATTAAGGTACAGCCCCAGCATTTGCCTGGTGTGAAAATGGGAAACCACGGAAAACCATTTCCAGGGCTGCCGACAGTGGGGTTCGAACCCACTATCTCCCGAATACTCAACTGGGGAGGAAGACCAGTACATCGCCCAAGTGGTCTCTCCTGCTATGCTGAACAGGAGCCTTGTGGGGGGATGGGAAGACTGGAAGGAATAGACAAGGAAGAGGGAAGGAAACGGCCGTGGCTTTAAATTAGGTACCATCCTGACATTTGCCAGGAGGAGAAGTAGTAAATCACGGAAAACCACTTCCAGGATGGCTGAGGTGGGAATTGAACCCACCTCTACTCAGTTAACCCCTCGAGGCTGAGTGGACCACGTTCCAGCCCTCGTACCACTTTTCAAATTTCGTAGAAAATCCGTTAATCGAACCCGGGCCTTCGAGGGTGGCAGCTAATCACGCTAAGCACTACACCACAGAGGCGGACTACATTGAGAATATCACCTGAAAGATTATGCTGGACTCATTCAACCAATTAATAGGTGTAGGCTACACTCTACGCGTAGGGAATGGTTGCAACTATCTAAACTTAAGAGACGAGATTCTTTAGCACACTGTGGCATTTACAGCGAAATAAACCTGTCTGCACATTCGAGTTCAAAACTTGTAACATACAAGATCAATTTCGAAGCGCCGGACTAGATTATTCGATTAGTATAGAGATACGAGACCTATTCCTCGTTGCTTGAGTGGTTACATGGTACTAATCGCAGTCAATATGTGATCTTTGCCGAGGATTCCGAGTTCGAATCTGGATGCGAACTTTATGATTTTATTGTTATACTCGTAAAGGCATTCATAATTACGGTTTAACTTCCGTAAGTCTCAAAAGCCATTTTTCACCTTTACAAACGAAGCATGCATAAGAAAGGAATAATAACAAGGAATAATAACAAGGCAAATGGCTACAACGGATGAAGCACACTGCTTTTATT
Organism: Anabrus simplex; assembly: GCF_040414725.1. Lineage (NCBI taxonomy): Eukaryota > Metazoa > Arthropoda > Insecta > Orthoptera > Tettigoniidae > Anabrus > Anabrus simplex. The sequence continues at coordinate 315,719,789 of NC_090267.1, read as the reverse complement.
GTCAACATTACGACACGCCCATTCAAGCAAGCAACTGTGCACGTTCGACTCGAAGAACGACTAACAGCGGTCTGAACTTCATGCGTAGGGCACATGAAACAGCCTATCGTAATATTTGCAGCAAGGTGCGAACATCTACTCTACGATTAGTGCAAAATCAAACATTATGTATTATGGGAATATGGTAGTACTTTATGGGGAATCAAGACAGAATTCAGGGAAGCCAGATGCTCGTATCAAGAACGATTTTTCTACAAAGGCTGCCAACTGCAGATATATTTCGAACGGTTGCGTGCAACGAGGTCCTTTCATACATTACCCCCGTTCTGGATGCTCCAGTGATGTCTGGTAACAACGAAAAAACTGTTCAAAATGCAATTACGTACAACCCGCATACAAGCTCATGGGCCATTGGAAATGAACTGAACATGTATCTGTATTGTGCATATTGCACCGCCATAAATTCCACCCCTACCATCAACAACTAAACCCGGGACTTAACGGAGATGACTTTCAGAAACGGATAGAATTTTCGCAATGGATATTGCAAAGAGTTGAAGCTGGTGCGGATTTCTTAATGGGCATTCTCTCTAGTGACCAATCCAGCTTTCATAACAACGAAACTGGTTTTTTGTTGTTTTTTTGCTAGTGACTTTACGTCGCACCGACAGGTAAGTCTTATGGCGACGATGGAATAGGAAAGGCCAAGGAGTTGGAAGGAATCGGCCGTGGTCTTAATTAATTAATTAATTTGCCTGGTGTGAAAATGGGAAACCACGGAAAAACATCTTCAGGGCTGCCGACAGCGGAATTCGAACCCAATATCTCCCGGATGCAAGCTCACAGCCGCATGCCCCTAACCGAGTGGCCAACTCGCCCGGTAACGAAACTGTTAGACGTCACAACTTCCATTACTAGAGCCTTGAAAATCCCCATTAGACAAGGGGAGCTCGATTTCTTCGAAGGAAACCTAACGGGACGACGCTATCTTCGCGAATACCTCCCGTTCTTATTGTAGGATGTGTCCCTTATGATAGGGTTAAGGATGTGGTTTTGGTCGTTGGCAGAACGGAACCACTTGCATAGGATATATCCTGGACGATGGACTGGACGAGGGGTCCTGCAGGCAGGTTCCACCACATATCTTGCAGAAACCAAGAATGTCTCTCGTCCACCGTGTTCCGATTTGTATTAACGAAGGAGGTGGTTATTTTAAACCTTTGCTTCATTAATCGAACGGCCATACGCAGCCCATTGCACCTCTGTCGGTAATAGCTCACTTTACTGCAAAGAGCTATTTTAAGAGATACTTAAAAGCAAACGTAGCAGTGTACCTGCAAAATGAGAACTGATAATGATTTAGATTTGTCTTCAACCACGCGACTCACAGGAACATTAACAACGAAAAAAAAAATTCTTCCTACAGCGGACTCGAACCTCCATTTAACGAGCACTAGTTTTCTTCTGTAACTTTCAGCAGGCTTGGCTACCATGACTTATAATTTAGAACTCTTATGTCAATACTACTTCTAGTCATTGAGCCATCATTCTCAGTACATAACGTTTCTGTGATACGGAATTTTCACCATCCTTTACCATCATTCGACATTTTATCATAAATGCTGATTTCGCTGACACGAATATACGAACTGCAGAAAGCGTAGTAAGATCAAACATTGCTGCGAGTAGCCAAGGTCAATATTTTTAGGTTGGGCTGCAATCTGCGGGTTGCATAGAACTCAGTGAATAGGGGCAGCTGTACCGCCCGGTATAATACTATACTCCGTACGGCTCTACTTCTAAAATTACGTTTTAACAGATTTTGGCTCTGTCTGGTGGTTATGCGCTGAAGCATAGACATCCAACCAATCCCAAGCTGCCATTCAAATCGATTTTTATCGGCAGAGCACGATCTCGAAACCTAGTTGCCAACTCTAATATTTACATTCGCCACGTGGTTAACCTATCTTGCTCAGCGTGTATGGTACTCGGTACTGTTCGCGATCTTTTGCATTTTCCTTCAATATTTAGTGTGTTTTTTCATATTGTTGGAGGGTTCCAGTGACTCTGAGATCAGTAGTGTGTTCCCTTTGTAGGCCATAACCTCCTTTCTGTGCCAGCCATTAGCCGTTAGTGATGTGTTATTTCCTCATTCTCTTTTATTGTTAATAATATATTCTCTTTTAGTGCCAGATATTGTTAGAAAGTGTAGTTCTTGTGAATTTGTTTTCAATCCATATTCATTCGTTTTTCTGAGTACGGTATTACAATTTAAAAGGGCTGTTTACCGCTGTCGTATTGAATCAGCTGTTCTCGCAGGCGTAGCGCGCTGGCAACAGAGGGAAGGCGATGCCCATTTGTTTTGCGAAATTTCAATTTAGAAGTAAGGCCGTGCGGAGTATAAAATGAAAGAATAGTCAGACAAGAATTTAAATAATTGAAGAACTTGTTAGGGCATTCTCGTAAATCGTTAAACGGTTTCTAAAATTGCCCTTTAAAAACTCTTTTGCTCACTATTGGTTGAGCTCAAAATTTCCCTTTAAAAAGTCTTTTGCTCACTATTGGTTGAGCTCAAAATTGTTCCTTAAAAAGTATTTTGCTCACTATTGGTTGAGCTCAAAATTGCCCTTTAAAAAGTATTTTGCTCACTATTGGTTAAGCTCAAACTTGCCCTTTAAAAAGTCCTTTACTCACTATTGGTTGAGCTCAAAATTGCCCTTTAAAAAGTGTTTACTCACTATTGGTAGAGCTCAAAATTGCCCTTTAAAAAGTATTTTGCTCACTATTGGTTGAGCTCAAAATTGCCCTTTAACAAGTCCTATGCTCACTATTGGTTGAGCTCAAAATTGCCCTTTAAAAAGTCTTTTGCTCACTATTTGTTGAACTCAAAATTGCCCTTTAAAAAGTCTTTTGCTCACTATTGGTTGAGCTCAAAATTGCCCTTTAAAAAGTCTTTTGCTCACTATTGGTTGAGCTCAAAATTGTTTTTATCTTTGCCTCAGAGCAAGGGCACAAACACACGAGCTTCAGTGATATTTATTTACACTCTATAGTAAAAAACAGTCCGCCTCTGTGGTGTAGTGGTTAGTGTGATTAGCTGCCATCCCCGGAGGCCTGGGTTCGATTCCCGGTTCTGCCACGAAATTTGAAAAGCCTCGGGAGGTCAACCGAGTAGAGTTGGGTTCGATTCCCACCTCAGCCATCCTGGAAGTGGTTTCCCACTTCTCCTCCAGGTAAATGCCGGGATGGTACCTAACTTAGGCCACGGCCGCTTCTTTCCTTCTTCCTTGCCTATCCCTTCCAATCTTCCCATCCCCCGATAAGGCCCCTGTTCAGCATAGCAGGTGAGGCCGCCTGGGCGAGGTACTGGTCATTCTCCTCAGTTGTATCCCCGACCCAATGTCTCACGCTCCAGGACACTGCCTTTGAGGCGGTAGAGGTGGGATCCCTCGCTGAGTCCGAGGGAAAAACCAACCCTGGAGGGTAAACCTATTAAGAAAGAAAGAAACAAAGAAAAATAAGTAAAAACCAGCTTACGGCCACTTTTTTACTAGCCACTGAGTGCGTACCAGAAGGCAAGAAACATTTAAAGCGATAAAAGTAGTAAGCAGTAGCAGTGGCCAGTGCTCGAGAGGCCTTCATTAATTGAGATAATCGACAGGAATAACCCGCACAGGCGATTCTTTTAATTCATTAGTACCAGATGTGCTTTTTATCGGTTAATAATGGCTGTACGTAATAAAGTATCAGCGTAGTACGAAGAACATGTTTTATGGATCCACGGGAGAGTTTAATCCTTCAAATGCAACTGATCTTTCGAAAAACCTAGAATCTTTCACAAGAGAGGTGATTCATTGATGGTCGATCGTTTCGTAAGTTGGTGTGAAATCTTTATTGGACTGTGACTGTGGGTGGAGAAATCAAATCATTAATTGTTACGACTGAATACACACAAGGGGGGGGGGGGGAGACAGTTTCTCAGGTACTAGAGAAGGCTTCGTTATGACCTTAAGAGTATAAAAAGTGTGCCATAAGCAGCTCGAATTATAACTTAGAAATTAATAACAAACGTACTTCTTTAGTGTTTTTATACACCGTTTCATTTAGAGGTAACAAAAAGTAAACATTAAAACATGGGAGTAAAAGTTACGTTCACTTTTATAACTTAATCAGTTAGCGAACCAAGCAATTATAATAACGACTTGTTTGTAATTCATAAATCTTCAGATTAAACTTCTCTGAGCACTGAGATATATTTCCTAAACTGCCACTTACAGAAAATGATTACGTTTGGTGGATATGGATTTACGTTTAATATAATAATAATAATAATAATAATAATAATAATAATAATAATAATAATAATAATAATAATAATAATAATAATGGTATTTGCTTTATGCATCACTAACTACCTTTACCGTTTTTGGAGACGCCGAGGTGCCGGAGTTTAATCCTGCAGCAGTTCTTTTACGTGCTAATAAATCTACCGAGACGGTGTAACGGTTCAAATCCCGTTACAAGATGATATCTGTATTTTTATTATTGTATGATTTTATCTGTATTTTATTATTATTATTATTATTATTATTATTATTATTATTATTATTATTATTATTATGTCAGTATTATTATTATGTTATCTGTGATATTGTACTATTATTGTAATTATCCGTTTTATTCAATTTTGCAATTGCCTGTTGCTTGCAAGATTGCACTTAGATGTATACATATATACGTATGTGTAGTATAACACTCAATACCTGTACAGTGAGAATTGTTGTATATATCAGAGATTGGAAGTGACGTTGTTATATTGCGACACCACTGGCGATTCTGCCAAGTCATCGCCACTCCATGGCTACGTCATCGTATTTATTTAGCAATGCGCGCACGGAGTCGATCGCCGCGGGGCTATTTCACCACTGTGTGTAATATCTGTCGCGTAGGTGGGAGTATGTCATTGTTATTTCTGGAGATTACGTAGTTGTGTCAACCAACGTCTATATAAGGTGGATGCACATTGTAGCGTCAGTCATTACTTATACGGATGCAGTACAGTGAAGTAGTCTACTAGATCAAGAGGCCTTAGGTGGTCAGCCAACGAGTGTGAACGAGAGATGGAGAAGACTCAGTGAGCCATTAATTATTGGTCATTGAGAGAGTGAGACCAAATGGTTGGTCCGTCACTTAGTGGAAGACGCGGACGCAAGGCTTACCAAGGAGTCAGAGAGGGCAACCCTGGACCTGCCAAGAGGTCATACCATATTGACTTACAAAGAAGTCAGATGATATGGAGAAGAAGCAGTCGCAAGGATGTATCACCACGTTAGGCGTGACACATCTACAGTAAACACCAGAGCAATGGATTACGTCGTAATTACACTCAAAGTGTTAAAGGTACAGTCAAGTGAATCAGTGAGGGAAATATTTCGTATAAATTGTTAAATGTCCGGTCAAGAAGAATTCAAATTCATGCCTAGTTTCTTTCTGTTGCAATGTCATAATTTCATATTTTCATCTGTTTTATCGCAACAAGACTCACTATTTTTTGATATATTATTTAAAGAATATATATTGTTCTATCAAACGAATTCATAGTTTCATTTCATTGAAAGTAAAATATCTTAACCTCAAAATTAATGGGGAAACCGAACGCCAGTCTCCTTTTCCCAGAACTTATATGGTATGTTGTCAAAAGTAAGCTTATTACCCCACACCCTAGAGATGGTCAAGAGTCTCATTCTATTATTGCTGTACTGAGTGACAGCTGGCGCCCTTCAAATAACGTATGTGTAAGTAAGCAGGTAACAAGTAAGTGTGAGTACAAGGTTCGACGAGTGTGTATTTTATTTAATGAATATTAATTTTCATAATTTCCATTTTAAATGCAGATATTCAGATTTTCAATTAAATCTAGATTTATATATAATATTTGTAAAATTAGTAAGTGAGTTAGGAACTTCTTACAACGGAGCTGACGTATTTGAGCACCTTCAAATACAACCGGACTGAACCAGGATCGAACCTGTCAAGATGGGGTAGAAGGCCAGCGCCTCAACCAATTGAGCCACTCAGCCCGGCGATTTACTTTCCGAGATCCTTAAAATTCAATTTCGTATTGTTCAGGGTTATAATTACTAGGGCCCGGATTTTAAAAAAATGCATATGCGCATATGCAAATGCATATTTTGAAGGTTATTGCATATTTTGAATGTAAGTGCATATACAGATATATTTTTCTTTTATGTTGTGATCGATTATCAAAGATTTCTGAACGAAATGATAAATCGAACGAACTCTATATGTTGTACATCCACTGGCAACACGAGAAGCCTTTTCCGATCAAGGAAAGTGCTTTCAGTGTCGCAATACAAGCAGGTAGACGGATAATGACCCTTTTCACAACAGCTATTTCCACCGGAACCTGTTTTCACATGGGGAACTTGGTTATCCGCACTGTCATTCTACCACGAGAACTTTAAAGTACAAGATATAGTTAAAATTATTGATGATAGTCATACTGCGTGTGTTTTGAAGCAAAGTGATTTGAATCTGAAACTGTATATAAGGATATGAGTTTCATCTATGTGCATTATTCATCACTTTAGATGGCGATTAAGGACCTAGAAACTCACGGTGCACCCCTACACGAATCCCCTCAGTTACTTCAAAACACCATTTGTTCTTTAAATTGTGTCCCTGGTGTAAATGGAGAAAAAGTTAAAAGGAAACTCAGTGTAGTGTTGGACTCAAACCCAGAACTAGAAAAGTTAAGCAACTGCATAAGTGGAATCAGACAGTCTTTGCCAGAATAATTTTCCGAGCAGTCAGCGCCAGTATACAAGTGTTGCCCAGTTACGTCCGTCGACGTAGAACGATCATTTTCAACGTATAAATTAATTCTGTCCTACAACAAAAAGTTACTGACCCCTGAAAACATTGAAAAATAGTTGATAACCTACTGGCATACATCGTTTTGCAAGTAATTAAAATGTTTATCAATTTAGCACTGAGTTAAAATTAAATAATGCGTTTGTAAGTATATTTTGTTTTATTTTAGTGCATATTTTCGTGCATATTTTCAACATTTTTAGTGCATATGTGCATGCATATTTTTGGAGTTCTTAGTGCATCCCTAGTTGAACATCGATATTTCCTCTAAGTAAAAAGATCTTCGATATTACATTGCTGAAATAAGTTAAAAGGACATTATCACAAAATAGTCCGGCTCCATGGCTAAATGGTTAGCGTGCTGGCCTTTGGCCATAGGGGTCCCGGGTATTATTCCCGGCAGGGTCGGAAATTTTAACCATCATTGGTTAACTTCACTGGCACAGGGGCTGGGTGTATGTGTCGTCTTCATCATCATTTCATCCTCATCACGACGCGCAGGGCGCCTACGGGTGTCAAATCAAAAAACCTGCACCTGGCGAACCGAACATGTCTTCGGACACTCCCAGCACTAAAAGCCATACGCCATTTCATTTCATCACAAAATAAGGTAGTTAGTTGAGCTGCATAAATTGTCCATCATTACCTTACTCTCATAAATAACTATACATTTGTTGAATTTCAAAGAGCGTGCCAGGAATAAGATTAATAAGAAAAAGAACGATGAAGACGCTGGAGTGTACAAACTCCCAAAAAATTCTGTTATTTTATTTACTACCCCCAATTATGGGCTGCCGCATTGGACAAAGTGTACTATTCACAATTAAAATATAGATAGAAATGAAAACGTAACAGCACAATTCAAAAGTTCACCCACGAATCTCTCCTTTCAACAAACCAAGATAAAGCTGCAGAAAGTGTCACACCACTGCAGGAATGTTATCTGCCTCATTTTATTGATATATAGATATTATAATTTAGTCAAAATATGCTATAAAACATATCCGATCTCGCTGGTTAACGATGTACTACGTTTCGATTCCCCCAAGTAATGTACCCTATAGCAGATTAAATCGAAAAATTGCAACTTACTTCTGCCCTTACCTAGACATGACACTTGCTCATAGAGGCACAGTCATTATTCATTTTCTAGAGTTACGTAATTACTAGTAAGCAGACAGACGAGGTCATGATTGCAATCCATGACGGTAACAGTATTCGAACCTGTGACCTTAAGTGGAGGAGTTCATTGTCCAATGTCGATGCACTACTGTGTCCGTGACATTTAAATATTAAATCAAATCTTCTCCATAGCTGTGCATGTTTAGGCAGGCGCCGTGAATGGCTTGGAAGAAAGTGCTTTCAGCATCCAAATATCGTAGAGGCGGAATATGCTCCGTTTGCCCTTAAAACAACAACAACAACAGTAACCACCAGCAAAAATACACGTTTATAGTGCTTAAAAATAGGATGAGATACTTAAAAGCAAACGTAGCAGTGTACCTGCAAAATGAGAACTGATAATGATTTAGATTTGTCCTCAACCACGCGACTCACAACAACAACAACAACAACAACAACAACAACAACAACAACAACAAAATTCTTCCTACAGCATTCATATGAATCATTCTGAACGCATTATTCTTTGGTAGACTGAAGAATTCTCCTCGAAAGACGGGGAGATTTGAGGACGTTTCTCAGTTACCAGTTAACCCTGAAAAGGAGTTATTTAACCTACACCGAGCAAGCGGCTGCGCGGTTTGTGTCACGCAGTTATTAGCTTGGATTCGGGAGATTGTAACTTCAAACCCCACTGTCGGCAGCCGTGAAGATGGTTTTCCGTGGTTTCCCATTTTCACACCAGGCAAATGTTGGAGCTGTACCTTGATTAAGGCCACGGTCGCTTCCTTCCCACTCCTAGCCCTTTCCTATGCCATCGTCGCCGTAAGACCTGTTTGTGTCTGTGCGACGTAAACCAAGTTGTAAATATATATAAATTTAACCTACCAGTGTATATGGCGCCTGTCTAACTGAGGGAATAAAAACGTGTTCTGTCCACCTAGAAGGACGTGAGTTTGATTCCTTGTCACGAAGTAGAACAATTTAGAATGGAGGGTCGCCTTTCTGGAGGGTTCACTCATCCCACAACAGAAATGAGTCAAGGGTGGCCGGGCACGGTGTTAACTACTGTATCCCACTTTAATTACAAATAGCGAAAGCCTTTACCTTCTACTGCTAAGCTGTAAATGGAAAGACGGCGAGGAATGGCATTAGTAGACGAATAAATTTGAGTAGTGTTTTGAAAAGCAGGTAAGATCACATATGGAGATAAAGTTGGAATTCAAGAGGACAAATTTTGGCAAATATTTCTTTATAGGAAGAGGAGTTATGGCTTAGAATAATTTGCCAAGGGAGATGTTCAATACATTTTCAAATTATTTGTAATTATTTATGAAAGGACTACTTAAAAAACAGATAGGGAATCTGCCACCTGGGAGACTGCTCTACATAGAGATAGTAGTGATTGATTGATTGATTGATTGATTGATTGATTGATTGATTGATTGATTGATTGATTGATTGATTGATTGATTGATTGATTGATTGATTGTGGGCAAGAAAATGTGTACTGAGACAGTTCGTCGGGTACCACACAGACATGGTTACAATGGCAGAGTTCCGCGAAAGAGGCCGTATGTCAGTAAGAAGAACCGTCCTGCAAGATTTCTGCTTGCAAAAGAACATCTTCACATACGCCCGAAATTTCGAAACAGTGTTATGTGATCTGATGAAACTAAAATTAATCTGTTTGGATAGGACGGTACTCACAGGGTCTGGAGTAAGATTAATACGAACAATGATGTGGTTAAAATGCTGAACTAAACACTACTGAACAGTCAGTGATGGGCGCGTTTTCATTTCATTCCACTGAATGAATAACAACGTGACTAGAAAAACTACAGCTTCGGTTTTTAAATATTTTTATTTTTGAAAGTATACACGAAATTTTATTTGTATATCTTTCTTACTAAATATAAAAATGGATGTATGTATGTGTGTAAATGACACATCTCCTCCTAAACCACTGGAGCAATTTCAACCAAACTTGGTACACTTATGACTTACTATCAGGAGATGAGCAGTGTGGGGGTAAGCCATCCGTAGCTCCCTTAGGAGTGGGGGATCATTGGGGGCAAGATATAAAAATCATTGAAAAAATTGTCGAATCCATAGTTTTCGGGGTCTCCGAGGTTGAATTGTATACTCCGGATTTTTAGTAACAGGAGACAAACCTCGTGGGGGTAAGACAGCCTAGGAACCCTTACGGTTTGGGGGAAGGGGGGTCAGATATACAAATTAACGAAAATAGTGTCAAATCCATACTTTTCGGTGTGGCTGAGATGAATAGTGACACTCCGGATTTTTTAAAAGTCCAAATTGAGCCCCCTTTTGGGGTGGGGGTGAGGAGGGAGAGATATATAAAATTAAAGAAGAATAGTGTCGAATACATAGTTTTCGGGGTAGCCGAGGTGAATCGTACACTCCGGATTTAAAATATCAGGAGATACACCACGTGGGGGTAAGACAGCACAGGAACTATTAGGGACGGGGGGGCGAGGGGGTCAGATATACAAATTAGCAAAAATAGTGCCGAATCCATATTTTTTGGGGTCACTGGGATGGATAGTGACACTCCGGAATTTTTTAAACTCCAAGTTCAGCCCCATTTGGGGTGGAGGCGAGGGGGATTGATATATAAAATTAAAAGAAAATAGTGTCGAATACATACTTTTCGGAGTCGCCGAGGTGAATTGTACACTCCGGCTTTTTAGTATTAGGAGACAAACCACGTGGGGGTAAGACAGCCCAGGAACCCTTAGGACCGGGGGGCGAGGGGGTGAGATATTAAAATCATCGAAAATAGTGTCGAATCCATACTTTTCGGGCTCGCTGAAATGAATAGTGACACTCCGGAATTTTTTGATGTCCAAGTTCAGTCCACTTCGGGGTGGGGGCGATGGGGGTAATATATAAAAATAATACAAAACAGTGTCGAATCCATCGTTTTCGGCGTCGCTGAGATGGATAGTGACACAACAGATTTTTAGTATCAGGATACAAAGCACGTGAAGGTAATACACCAAAGGAACCCGTAGGGTCAGAGGGGCGAGGGGGCTGAGATATAAAAATCATCGAAAGTAATGTCGAATCCATACTTTTCGGGGTCACTGAGATGAATAGTGACACTCCAGATTTTTAGTATCAGGAGGCAAACCATGTGGGGGTAATACACCCTTGGAACCCTTAGGGGCCGGTGGGGGGGGGGGGGGTGGCGAGGGGCCTGAGATATAAAAATCGTCGAAAATAGTGTCGAATCCATACTTTTCGGGGTCGCTGAGATGAACAGTGACACTTCGGAATTTTTTAAAGTCCAAGTTCAGCCCCCTTCTTGGTGGGGGCGATGGGAGAGTGATATATAGAAATAATAGAAAATAGTATCGAATACATAGTTTATGTGGTCACTGAGATGAATAGTGACACTCCAGATTTTTAGTATAAGGAGGCAAACCATGTGGGGGTAATACACCCTAGGAACCCTTAGGGGCCGGGGGGGTGTGGCGAGGGGGCTGAGATATAAAAATCGTCGAAAGTAGTGTCGAATCCATACTTTTCGGGGTCGCTGAGATGAACAGTGACACTTCGGAATTTTTTAAAGTCCAAGTTCAGCCCCCTTCTTGGTGGGGGCGATGGGAGAGTGATATATAGAAATAATAGAAAATAGTATCGAATACATAGTTTATGTGGTCACTGAGATGAATAGTGACACTCCAGATTTTTAGTATCAGGAGGCAAACCATGTGGAGGTAATACACCCTAGGAACCCTTAGGGGCCGGGGGGGGGGGGGGTGGCGAGGGGGCTGAGATATAAAAATCGTCGAAAGTAGTGTCGAATCCATACTTTTCGGGGTCGCTGAGATGAAAAGTGACACTCCGGAATTGTTTAAAGACCGAGTTCAGCCCCCTTCGTGGTGGGGGCGATGGGAGAGTGATATATACAAATAATCGAAAATAGTGTCGAATCCATAGTTGTCGGGGTCGCTGAGATGATTAGTGAGCCTCCGGATATTTTATAAGTCCAAGTTCATCCCCCTTTGTGGTGGGGGGCGAGGGGGATTGAGACAAAAAATAATCAAAAATAGTGTCGAATACATAGTTATCGGTGTCGCTGAGATGAATACTAACACTCCCTTTTAGGGTGGGGGAGGATGGAGTAAGATATAAAAATAATGGAATATACTGCCGAATCCATAGTTTTCCGGGTCGCTGAGATGAATAGTAATATTCCGGATTTTTAAACTCCAACTTCATCCCACTTCGGCATAAGGGGTGAGAAGGTGAGAAAATAAATTGTCAAAAATGACCGAGATAGTGGACGTGTTTATGTTTCAGTATGACTTTCATGTATGATTTACTACCTGGAAAACATACTTTGGGAGTAAGACGCCCCTAGAACCACTAGGGAAGCGGGTGAAGTATGTTCCATCTTAATTAATGAAAGTCAGTTTGGAGCGATCTCTTTATACTGTAGGCCTACTATACATATATATACGTAAATTAAGGCATAAAAATGAAAACAGACGTGAATTAATGAGACCATTCTAGGAATTTTAGAAACTTAAAACTTGGTACCAGACAAGCTAATGACTTCAGGATCCCTAGAAAAATCTAAAATTCTCAGAATTCTCTTAGGAGACACGCTGGGAGTTTCAAATCTGCATAAGAACACACTCGGTGATATTTATCCCCAACGATAACTTATAGGTTTCATGGGCTTAAAAGTTTCCTGAAAGTCCTAATTTTAACCCCCTCCTCCATAAGAAGATGGCGGCACAATCTCCCAGACGAGTTAGAAAATTGAAATTTTGCAAAATTATAGCTTTTTTTTGTACATTAAATTTGGCTGCATTTCTGGATTTACCTAAATTTTCCACTTTGTACACGTATAATTGATGGTTTGGTACACTTATAGGAAAGATGGGATCATCAAATTCTACACGAATATTGGGCCACCCAGTAGCCATATGTGAGCCAAATTCTATGTTTGAAGCTATCGCATAAGTATCTGAAAAGTAACTCACTGTGTGAAAACCTTAAAACAAATTTCACCCTATTCAACGTTTGTAAAACAATTTTACCTTTCAATAGATGAGATACGAGGAAATATCATAGGACCAGCCATTTAGACCGCTAAATGAGGCCAGAGGTGTCTTTTCGTACAATCCGTTTTTTCGATATGATGCACCGTTTAGCAGCAGTTATTCTATAAATGAAGGTGAATATGCATATACTTCCGTATGCCGATCTTCATTTATTCATTTAAGTCGATTTGTAGCGATTTAGAAGGGGTGAGTCTGACATTGTAATTAATAGTTTACAAAGCAATAGTGACTGTCAGCAGGAGGGCGACTGCTGTTGTAATCAGTACTTCCCACACTGACTTTAACTGGCAGTAGGAATGGGGTCCCCTCCTGCAACGCCTGTGTACCATTGTAATGAATAATTCCCTTCTCGATTTGACTAGCAGAAGGCAAGGGAGCGTGCAATTTTTTCAAAATTCTTTTACCTGATTCTCTTTATCATTAGGCATAGGTGCCCTCTTGCAAGGGTGCCCCCGATTATAAACAAATTTACCCATCAAAATGTGACTGACGTTCGGCATAGTGAATTGTGGTAGACAAGTGGACCTGTCGTCATCATCACAACTCCGCAACTCGCACTTTACATTTGATACGACGTCTGCGGATCTCCGTATGCTTTTCCTCGGATAACGCCAAGAGACATGGAATTTTAAAATTCTTATTCTCTTCATGTAATTTACTTCGATATCCGTATACAATGTAGAATACCGTAGCGAAGCACGGGTACATTTGCTAGTATTATGTTAAAATTACGTGAAAATGAACATGTTATTTATGATTGCTTCTCATATAATATGAGAGGGGAAGATTTCATATAGCTATGTAAGGTAGTGTTTAGATTTCATGGGACATGCATGTGGACTCTCGGGTGGATGAAAGCCTCGATACGGCCTATATATCACGAAGGAAGCCCACTGAATAACTGGAAATAATATTACGGTTCAGTTTTTGGAAGCTTGATATGTCGGACTTGTTTCTAAGGAAACGTATAATCTCATTATTGGCACAAATCGTATTAATATATGAGAAAGTGATAGCTTGTACTACATGCGACACATTGTAATCACTGATCATTGAGCGTGATGCACCATCTCCAGGACTGAGGTAGAAACACTACCACAGTATTTGATATCCTTAAAGGAATATCTGTCGAGAACTGAATGCGAGGGCATACGCTTCACCGTCCAATTAAAAATCCGCCAGTAGGAAACAATACAAAATACGAGAGAAACTCAGTTATTTTTCTTACGGCCTTAATTCTTAGTGTAACATAATTTTATGATCTGGCAGGAAATGATTGGATTGGGAGAAGCCTTCAATCTGCTCTACAGTCGCAACACATTCGGTGCACAGTCAACAATAAGACACGGCAGAAACATACTATTGTTGAACAGGTCGCTTACTGTGCAGTCCGCATTCAGTTAATATAAGAAGGTTAAGAAAAGTTGTCGCTATTCCCCGTTCACCCAGCACGCGTCCGTAAGGATTCCGGGGGCGATCAAGCGTGCTGACTCTCTGGTTGGTTGCCACGGGTGATGGCGGGGAGGGGCCATCGCTACGGGGAAGCCTGCTGCGATCGCAGTTGGTACTACCCCACTGTACTTGTTAACATCGTCGGGGTGAAAGTCGAGCTCGACACGAGGTACTGCTCCTCAGAACAGGGGTTTTCTCTGTTTGGGGATTCTGTCCCGAGTGTCGGATACGACTGAAACTTCGGGGATATTAACAAATACGCGGGATGAGGTGCGCGTCCGAAAGGATTCCGGAGGCGACAAAGCGCATCGACTTTCTGGATGGTCGCCACGGGTGATGGCGGGGAGGGGCCATCACCTCCACGAGAGCTTCCTGGTTTAGGTGAAGAAGGAAAGGCACCCTCACCGTATTTGGTGGTATGGACTATTTGACAAAAGAGAAGAAACGTGCGGTGAATCGACAAAATGACGCATGTTCGGTTGATGTGAAGAGTTTCAATTGTAAAATGTTGGCATCAATGGACGTTAATAAAATATATGTATGGATAATTTTGTCTATCCCTATGATGTTCGGTAAATAAAATTTAACATCACTGTTCTTAACTACAGTATTCTTTAATATTCAAACAAATAATGAAGGCTAAATGTATTTACACTGATGGGTTATTGAAAAGCTCACAGCCATAGTGTTAACAGGAGATTTAAGATAAGACAATACACATCTCCCATAATTTCGGAAACCACAGATCCGGGAGAGGGTATTGTATATTTTAATCTTAATTTTCCATACATGCTTTTCACAAAACGGAATATAGTATGATTGAAAAATAAGATGTAAAGTCACAAATAAAGAAATTGTCCGGAAAATCATGAATCAAAACTTAATATTTTTAAGTAATTTAGAAATTGAACAGAGAAGGAATGGTCTGAAAAGTGTGTTAGAAATATTATTATAAGAAATGAAACTTCTCGGACATACTATCGGGGAAGCATGACACCCGCCCCAAAGAGGTCATCACATCCTCAGTCCACCTAACTGCTCTACTCTCAACAGAGTTATATTTTCTAGTGTTAGATAAAACAATGTACGTAAAATACTTTTGTTAGAGGAAGCATGTCTGTATGTTAGGTCATCAGCCCAGAGGCTGGTTGGGTCCTCAAATAGCACCACCAAAGGATATGCAGTTATAGGGAAACCACAAAAACCAATGGCAGTACCAAAATGAGGCGTACTAGGCAAGACGAGGAGTGAGGTAGTTTGCCATTGCTTTCCTCACTGGGCCAGACAGTGCTATTGCAGCACGACTAACCCTATGAGCAACACCTTTCATGACACTGAGACACATTGGATATACTCTGAATGGCATTACTCAGCACCACCCATACCCCAGCAGCTTCCATATTGTTACAGCCTTGCATGAGACTGGGACTTCGGTGGAAGCTACAATTTGCTCTGACCTGTGCCGAGAGACGGATACAAAAGTACTGTATCCATCAAGAAATGACAGCAGGCATAGAGGAAGCATATAATAAATTTATTATGAATAGCTAAAGCGTAGTAATTCTTCTTCTTCTTAATCTGTTTTCCCACCAGGGTCAGTTTTTCCCTCGGACTCAGCGAGGGATCCAACCTCTACCGCCTCAAGGGCAGTGTCCTGGCGATTCAGACTCTGGGTCGGGGATACAACTGGGGAGGATGACCAGTACCTCGCCCAGGCGGCCTCACCTGCTATGCTGAACAGGGGCTTTGTGGAGGGATGGGAAGATTGGATGGGACAGGCAAGGAAGAGGGAAGGAAGCGGCCGTGGCCTTAAGTTAGGTACCATCCCGGCATTTGCCTGGAGGGGAAGTGGGAAACCACGGAAAACCACTTCCAGGATGACTGAGGTGGGAATCGAACCCACCTCTACTCAGTTGACCTCCCGAGGCTGAGTGGACCCCGTTCCAGCCCTCGTACCAATTTTCTAATTTCGTGGCAGAGCCGGGAATCGAACCCGGACCTCCGGGGGTGGCAGCTAATCACGCTAACCACTACACCACAGAGTCAGACGCGCAGTAATTCAGTTATTAATAATTTCGTGTGGCTATTTCTAGCAGAATGCAGCCCTTGTAAGGCAGACCCTCCGATGAGGGTGGGCGTCATCTGCCATATGTAGGTAACTGCGAGTTATTGCAGTGAATGATAGTGTAACGTGTGGTGTGTGAGTTGCAGGGATGGACAGCACAAACACCCAGCCCCCGGGCCATTGGAATTTACCAATGAAGGTTTAAATCCCCGACCAGGCCGGGAATCGAATCCGGGACTTTTTGAACCGAAGGCCAATACGCTGACCATTCAGCCAACGAGTCGGACTTTTTAGTTATTAAAACGCACTGTATGAATAAGAAAGTGACAAAGTGTAGCTAGTGTTGTAGCCACTGCCCTCACCCCAATACCCTTTTCAGTTATTGATTTTTTTACCGAGATCGATAGCTGCAGTGACTTAAGTGCGGCTAGTATCCAGTATTCGGGAGATATTGGGTTCGAACCCCACCGTCGGCAGCCCTGAAGAGGGTTTTCCGTGGTTTCTCATTTTCATACCAGGCAAATGCTGGGGCTGTACCTTAATTAAGGCCACGGCCGCTTCCTTCCCACTCCTAGGCCTTTCCTATCCCACCGTCGCCACGAGACCTATTTGTGTCGGTGCGACGTAAAAAAAGTTATTGTTTATGATGCTAAAATAGGAAAAATATAAAGGGTAAAAGTATCTGCATCATGTTTAATTTGGATTAAATGATTACTTTTATGTAGTTAGAGACAACAAAATAAGTAATAAAATTATGGCATTTTCAAGAGTCCTTATGGAGAAAATGATGCTAATACGGACATCATATTTTAGCACAGTCTATGAAAATCACACAAATTAAATATATAGAGTTGATGATACCAAGCCCAAAGCTGTTTAATTCCCATTGTAATTGTCCGAAGAAAAAGGCTTGAAATCCTTTGTCAACGACCCTGTATTCTTATTTCTCTCGAAGTCAAGCTGGTGACCGGTGTATCTGTGCTGTATTGATTGTTATATGAGGGTGAGGCTTGGGGAAGAACCAGCTTCTGTCTGTATGGTATGAATTACCACTACTTGAAATTAGCCTATAGTGAAGAGACCAGGGAATGTGAGTGTTCCAGTCCTTCAAACCACTCCTACGTTAATTTATAGACCTGGAAAGTCAATATGGGAAAACAAGAATGGCAGCTATTTTCTAGCTACTAGACAGTAAGGTCATTAACCAGAAAGCTGTAACCTTCAGCAATTTGAAATTCAATTCCCAACGCTTGCAACAACCACCCAGAGTGTAGTTTATTTCCGACTGATTTTGTAATCAGACTCTAGGATGGCATCCTATTTCCAGTCGTGAGGCTACCATTCAACTTCATCCCACTTACAATTTTCACGAACTGTTACAGTAATTATAAAACACATAATAATCATCAGGCAGACCATTCACCAATTCGTTACAAATGCTACAGTAAAGATTATAACCTAAGATAAGATATTATTGCAGTATCATAATGGAACGTTTAATGAACTCATACAATTCCAAACGCATTTATTATTCTTGACGTAAAACATTATTTTTTGGAAGGTCTGTATATTTATAAAATATCTGAGACTACCAAAATTGAACTTAATGTAGTATTGAGTTTTGAATCTGTTACTTGTTTAAATTAGGATGCATGTAAAATATGGACAAAATGAACGATTCTTCTCCTTATTAGTCTAAAACCACTCTATAAACTTTGGTAACCAAATCATCATTCCCACCCCCTTCGACCTCTTCCCAGGTGTCAATCACGCGAACACCGAACAGACATCCTTAGATACAGTTTCCCACTCGCAAGGTAACAGCATTTTCCCGTTCAGGGGACGTGGCAGACTAGGCAAGTGCCACAGTTACTGGCTTCTTACTACGGCGGCTGCGGTTCAAATCCCTAACAGGGGATGAGATTTTAGAATGAATAATAACATCCCTGTGGGTTTAGATTCCACTTAAATCAGGAGTTCCCATGGCTACAATCACGACATCAAGAAACTTGCGCTCTCTCTCTCTCTCTCTCTCTCTCTCTCTCATACGTTTGGATGTAACCGCTGGCTGCTCTTTAATGGACCCTATGAGACTGAAGAACTCCATACAACAGGCATGTCAAAGTCACGAACTGACTGACAACAAGTACAGTAGAGGCAATACGCGACACTTCCCAATTTAGCCTTGTTAAAATGGGAGACAATTCGCTAGTGGCGCTCCTAGTTGTGACCTGGAAATTCGCGCTAAATTCAAATATCAATGGAAAAGCATATACAGAAATGGATAAATAAATTACGTCTAGAAAGAAAGTGTTATTAAGATATTAACTTCCAAGTTGGCAAAGCAATTCTGGATAAACGAATGAAGAATAAAGAATAAAGACTGAAATTAGACATATAATCAAGATGTGAAATGGACTGCTGTGAAAGGGCTTGGTCTTTCATTTATGCATAGCTTTAGCATTCCTGCCTGAATTTTTACAGCTAAATTGTCTTTTTTCTCATTTAAAAAGCATTGTATCATCACATTAAGACACTCGTCAATAAAAATATCGGCACATTCCTTACACACATGATTCAATTAATTAACATTTAAGAGCTAGACAATTTTCCTCTTAACTTGAAGTGTACTAACAGAAAGAAAATCTATTAATTTAGCCTCAAAAACTCTCAAAATTTCCCTATAAGCAATAATTAGGATAAAGCAAATTTGCATCATCATTTTGTTTCAACAAATTATGGACATTTCTCAAGTCACCCATATTTTCTCCAGTGCTTGACAACGCATTACGGCATTCCAAATGGGGTAACTTGGAACACAAGCAGCCACACACATATGCACATGCATTTTCCTGAATTAAATCAAAACCCACAGATCGCACCTACAACAACACGTCGGTATTGAAGGTTAACTGCTGCACTATACCATAAAATAAGCATATTATATGGGTCGCGCTGGTCAGAAGTTTAGGAAGTACTATAAAAATCTCCAGTTGAAGAATATGCATGCAAACACAATACTTACTTACGTTTTCTTGTCACGAGGGAAACGGAAGAAAGACCGTGAATCCTTCTGTACTTCATAGATATTGCAGTCAAACACAGCACATATCTTTCCACTCATGTTGAGAGGAGATATAAAGGAATAACACACGCTACTATTTACTTATGTCAACTTACTGCAAACGCATAAATATCGCCAAAAACTTCACAAACAAATACACGTGCTCTTATGACAGAATCATTAACCCCAGGTCACTCCGCTAGACAGAGCTCTAATCGCTGTCCCTCGATATCTCGCAGAGTGTCGCGTATTGTCTCTACTGTACACTGACTGAGCAAATGTCATGGGATACCAGAGCACTCATGCGCAGGTGTGTTGTCTGCGCACCACAGAGAATCAAAATCCAATGAGAAGAAATTGAAACCCTAAGATTTGCTGATGCTATTGTTATTTTATCTCAGACTGCAGAAGATCTGGAGATCTGAATGTTATGGACAGTGTCTTGGGTAAGGAGTACAAGATGAAAATAAATAACTTCAAAACAAAAATAATGGAGTGCAGTGGAACGAAGTCAGATGATGCAGGAAATATTAGATTAGAAAATTAAGTCTTAAAGGAAGTAGACTTATATTGTTACTTGGGTAGTAAAATCACTAACGATGGCAGAAGTAAGGAGGACATGAAATGCACACTAGCACAAGCAAAGAATGCCTTCCTTAAGAAAAGAAATTTGCTCTCTTCGAACATTGATATAGGAATCAGAAACATGTGTTTGAAGACTTTCATCTGGAGCGTGGCATTGTATGGAAGTGAAACATGGACGATAACTAGCTCAGAAAGAAAGAGAATAGAAGCCTTCTAAATGTGGTGTTAAAGAAGAATGTCCGAAGTGAGATGGATAGATCAAATAACTAATGAAGAGACACTGAATCGAATTGGAAAGAGGAGATCGATTTGACTAAATTTGACCAGAAGAAGAGATAGAATGATAGGACACATCTTAAGACATCCAGGACTTGTGCAGTTGGTTTTTGAGGGAAGTGTAGGTGGTAAGATCGCTATGGGTAGACCAAGGTATGAATATGGCAAGCAGATTAGAGCACATGCAGGATGCTGCAGTTACGCAGAAATGAAAAGGTTAGCACAGAATAAGGTGACGCGGAGAGCTGCATCAAACCAGTCTATGGACTGATGATTCAGACAACGACAAGCAATGGAGTACAAAATAAAAGCCTTTTTCAAAAGGTGGTTAACATGTTCAACTCTCCTATGAAGCAGAATAATGCTTAATACTATGCCGGTAGCATTTCGCTTCTGTAGCAAAACGTCAATTTTTATAAACAAAAAACAAAAAAAAAGCTATGATAAAAGTAACATCTTTCGTCCGACTCCTTGGCTGAATGGTTAGAGTCGAGGCCTTTGGTGCAGACGGTCTCGGGTTCGATTCCCGGTTGGATTGAGAAGTTTAATCGAGTTTGATTAATTCTTCTGGCTCGGGGACTGGATATTTGTGTTTGTCCCAACACTTCCATCTTCATATTCAGACAACACACTACACTACCAACCACCATAGAAACACGCAATAGTGATTACATTCCTCCACACAGGGTTGGCGTCAGGAAGGGCATCTGGCCATAAACAGGGCTAAATCCACATGTGCGACACAGGTCGCACCCCCCAAATGGGAAGAGTAGAAGAAGAAGATAATGATGACAACACCTCTTCAAGTAACAATGTTGATACAGAAGTACACAAACACACACTAACAAATTATGTGTCTATTCTTTTTTTTTTTTTTTTTTTTTTGCTAGTTGCTTTACGTCGCACCGACACAGATGGGTCTTATGGCGACGATGGGGTAGGAAAGGGCTAGGAGTAGGAAGGAAGCGGCCGTGGCCTTAACTAAGGTACAGCCCCAGCATTTGCCTGGTGTGAAAGTGGGAAACCACGGAAAAGCATTTTCAGGGCTGCTGACAGTGGGGTTCGAACCTGCTATCTGCCGAATACTGGATACTGGCCGCACTTAAGCGACTGCAGCTATCGAGCTCGGTGTCTATCCTTTTGCCACAGCCTATATAGTTGAATGTTTCAACTATTACTTGTAGATCAAAGCAGGTAACTGTAGTCTGTCACCGGTAGGCGTGCAGAGCCCTGAGTCAGCAACATGGGGAAGTACAAGACGGCAGAGGGGAAGCGACTTGCACCCTCGTGCACATGTATTTCTAGCACGAGCACTGTGCTTACGGCGGGCAAGCTTTGACACCCGTGCCATACAAGATTATAAAAGGACTTCAAACTAAAATAAAACTATATTTGAACCTGGTGACCGGCTCCATGATTAAATGATTAGCGTGCCAGCCTTTGGTCGTAGGGATCCCGGGTTCGATTCCCGGAAGGGTAGGGAATTTTAACCATCATTGGTACGCAGTTAAAATCCTCAGCCCAGTCGGGAATCGAACCCGGGGCCCTCTGAACCGAAGGCCAGTAAGATAAACATTCCGCTAAAGAGTCAGACTGATTACACACACTAATTTAAAGTCTAATTAGACCAAAACAAAATTATACTTCAAACACAAATTCTTCAAATTCAGATTATATTCTTTCTCACAAATACTGCATACGACTAAGTTACTCTATTTTTATTTAATATAATTACAGTACTTCCAAATAAATAGGTTGTCATTATGACAAAGGATATACACACGCAGTATAATATTTAATGCAATGGTGGGTGCTAATCAGAAATCAACCTGTTTAAATCCCAAACGTACTTGATGAACATCACATACACAGCACCTCAAAGGTGGTGTTTCCCGATATTTTTATTAATCCTGTTTACCTCTGTCGAATCCAGAGGCCTCAGTAAATACGTTACCTCACAAAAGGAGTAAGTGATGTGTTAATGACCCAGTTACTGCTGGAGAAGTCAGAGCACCTACTACCACAGTAAGCACAACATCTCACACAAGTAGGGTGGCCAGATTTCCGTATGGCAAATAAGGAAAAGTCGCTCAATTCCAGATAGCAAATAAGGAACACTTCCATTTTCTTGCCATATAGCGCTAAATGAAGGCACCGTAGCCATGATTAAGATTAAGAGAAAAGACCAGGGTTATATTAACAAGTAAATATCGGTAATAATATAACATCGTCAGCATGAAATATCATCATCATCATCATCTGTTTACCCTCCAGGTTCGGTTTCTCCCTCGGACTCAGCGAGGGATCCCACCTCTACCGCCTCAAGGGCAGTTTCCTGGAGTTTCAGACACTTGGTCGGGGATACAACTGGGGAGAATGACCAGTACATCGCCCAGGCAGCCTCACCTGCTATGCTGAACAGGGGCCTTGTGGAGGGATGGGATGACTGGAAGGGATAGGCAAGGAAGAGGGAAGGAAGCGGCCGTGGCCTTAAGTTCGCCTGGAGGAGAAGTGGGAAACCACGGAAAACCAATTCCAGAATGGCTGAGGTGGGAATCGAACCCACCTCTACTCAGTTGACCTCCCGAGGCTGAGTGGACCCCGTTCCAGCCCTCATACCACTTTTCAAATTTCGTGGCAGAGCCGGGAATCGAACCCGGACCTCCGGGGGTGGCAGCTAATCACGCTAACCACTACACCACAGAGGCGGCCTCACTTAACTTATTACAAACTAATAATGCGTTACTCTTTACATTGAAATGAACATTTCACAAGTACTTGTCAATTGAAGAAGCAATTTGTAACAGTTTCTTATTCAACAAGACTTTCTTGAGAAATTCCTTACAATTCTCATCATAGTTGAAGTACACAAGAAGTTCACTTTTTATTAAATTTACTGAGCAACTATTTCTATCATCCCTCCATTTTATTGCTATTACTGAAAATACTCTTTCAGTATATGCATTCGATGGAAATATACTTAAGACAAACTTAAATACCATCAAAATGTTATTCAGTTTTTCTGGGCCAATTAAACCGCTGATATATACAATGGAGGAGACACATACTCTACATGCCCGCTAGTACCGCTTGAACACTGCCAGAGGGGCTGTTCTCAACTGTGATGGCTGATCATTGGTCAGGGCAGAATACAGAGTATTTTGATCATAACCGCGCACTGTTTTGATACTATACTATTGTCTAAACCATGATATTTAAAAAAAACGGAACATTGGGCGTACGGTTTAAATGGTGCACCGTACGCGGAACAAAATGAGAAAAAACCGTATTGTTCCGGGCAAAACCGTACATCTGGCAACCCTACACACAAGTGTGTTTTATTGAAATTGTGTCAGCTTCACTTACCGCTCTAGCGTCCAGAGCCCCATGTAGCCACGCCAGACGTACAGTACACACAACACAACAACACAACACAGGGCCAGCCGGCGAGCAACTACCTGTGTGTCTGTACGGTCCTCCTGTCCTGTCCGCTCGGCCTTCGTGTCATGCTCCACTTCCCCTATTGCATGCACGCTCATGGCAGCCAGCGAAGGGGTGGATCCCTTACGACATTAGGGATGTCGTTATATCTGTAGACGTAGGGCAAAGACACATACCTATCAAACCAGAATTTTTCTGGAGAGAAGTTAAACATTCAAGTACTTCCAATAAGGCGATTTGCGAAGTGATGATGAAAAATAAAAATCCTCAGCCTGTTTACACTCATTCGATCGGGTCAGGAATTGAGTGAATGAAGCCCCATCTAGAGGCGAGGATAGGAGTTACGAGTTGTGCCGGCTGCCGAAATCTGTCGCACTTCTCTGGTGCAATAATTAAAGGCCGACAGATGAAATGAAATTAAATTGGAGAGTGTTGCTGGAATGCTGGAAAGATGGCAGGGAAAACCGGAGTACCCGAAAAAAAGCCTGTGCCTTCTCTGTTTTGTCCAGCAAAAATCTCACATTGAGTGACCGGGATTTGAACCACATAACCCAACGGTGAGAGTCCGGCGCGCTGCCGCCTAAGCCACGGAGGCTCCAAAAGCACAAGTACTTCATGCAAACATGTAAACAGAAATAGATGTGCAAAAATGATATATGACGGAATATCTTTCTTTTCTAAACATGATATAGGCTTTGGGCTTATGCCGTGTCAAGAAAATAAGGTAAAATTATTTACCTTATTCACCAGATGGTGAATGAACGTACCACTTCCACTTCTATTACAACGCCTAAATTCAAACCTCATTCTTTGAGAAGCATTTCTCGTGAACAGTGGAGATTTTCTTCTGAGGATGCAGAGCGAAGTTCTCCGCGAAACGTGAAGAATTTCACCTTATTTTCTTGACACGGCATAAGCCCAAAAGCCTATATCATGTCTGTATGTACGGACCGTGAAAGCATTAATGGCATTATCTTCTTTCTTTCTTTATTTCTTTCTTTCTTTCTTTTTCTTCCTTTTCCTTTCTTAATCTGCTTACCCTCCAGGGTTGGTTTTTCCCTCGGACTCAGCGAGGGATTCCACCTCTACCGCCTCAAGGGCAGTATCCTGGAGCGTGAGACATTGGGTCGGGGGATACAACTGGGAAGGATGACCAGTACCTCGCCCAGACGGCCTCACCTGCTATGCTAAACGGGTGCCATGGTGGGGGATGGGAAGATTGGAAGCGGCCGTGGCCTTAAGTTAGATACCATCCCGGCATTTGCCTGGAGGAGAAGTGGAAAACCACGAAAAACCACTTCCAGGATGGCTGAAGTGGGAATCGAACCCACCTCTACTCACTTGACATCATTAGGCTGAGTGGACCCCGTTCTAGCCCTCGTACCACTTTTCAAATTTCGTGGCAGAGTCGGGGATCGAACCCGGGCCTCCTGGGGTGGCAGCTAATCACACTAAATAATACACCACAGAGGCGAACTTCTTTCTTTCTTTCTTTCTTTCTTTCTTTCTTTCTTAATTCGTGTACCCTCCAGGGTTGGTTTTTCCCTCGGACTCGGCGAGGAATCCGACCTTTACAGCCTCAAGGATAGATGTCGGAATATAACATTTGTTTTATTATTGTGAGATACAACTGATACAATTTTTATCAAAAAATTAAAAGGTAATATTGTAATAGTCTGCCTCTGTGGTGTAGTAGTTAGTGGTTAGTGTGATTAGCTGCCACCTCCGGAGGCCCGGGTTCGATTCCCGGCTCTGCCACGAAATTTGAAAAAGTGGTACGAGGGCTGGAACGGAGTTCATTTAGCCTCGGGAGGTCAACTGTGTAGAGGTGGGTTCGATTCCCACCTCAGCCATCCTGGAAGTGGTTTTCCGTGGTTTATCACTTCTCCTCCAGGCAAATGCAAGGATGGTACCTAACTTAAGGCCACGGCCGCTTCCTTCCCTTTTCCTTGTCTATCCCTTCCAGTATTCCTGTCCCCCACAAGGCCGCTGTTCAACATAGCAGGTGAGGCCGCCTGGGCGAGGTACTGGTTATCCTCCCCAGTTGAATCCCCCGACCCAGAGAGTGAAGCTCTAGGACACTGCCCTTGAGGCTTTAGAGGTGGGATCCCTCGCTGAGTCCGAGGGAAAAACCGACCCTGGTGGGTAAGCAGATTAAGAAAAGAAGAAAAGAAGATAATATTGTAATAAATGGCGTGTGGCTTCCAGAGAAGTCTAGTGCAGATGTTTCGAGTTGACGTCTATAGGCGACCTGCAGGTCTGTGAACATGGGGTTCCTTCTTAATTCTAATGCTAAACACGGCACACATATCCATCTCCCTAGCCATCGGAATTAACGAATGGAAAATAAATTCCCCGACCTGGCCTGGAATTGACCACGTGACCTCGGCGTGAGAGGTAGGCACGCTACCCATAGACTACGGTGTTGGCGTCAGTCCATACTAACACAGAAATCCTGTAAGCACTTCCCATTTCGGTTTGCTTCTACATTTTCCACACATTACCCACAACTTTTTAGCATATACTTCAGTTCCATTTACAATTCTCGCATTATTATTATTATTATTATTATTATTATTATTATTATTATTATTATTATTATTATTATTATTATTATTATTATTAAGCGTATGTCAAATATTACATTTATCAAACAGGAACAGATACATCTTGAATGTACAATTTACAAAAATGCAAAACCCTTGTATGCTCAAGGAGAACGCAGGTCTAGAGTTGTATGTCCAAATTTTCCAGCCACTGTACCGACAGTGAATATATTCTGATTTCGATGATTTCCGTAAAGTAGGATGTTACTCCGTCCGCCTCTGTGGTGTAGTGGTTAGCGTGATTAGCTGCCACCCCCGGAGGCCCCGGTTCGATTCCCGGCTCTGCCACGAAATTTGAAAAGTGGTACGAGGGCTGGAACGGGGTCCACTCAGCCTCGGGAGGTCAACTGAGTAGAGGTGGGTTCGATTACCACCTCAGCCATCCTGGAAGTGGTTTTCCGTAGTTTCCCACTTCTCCTCCAGGCAAATGCCGGGATGGTACCTAACTTAAGGCCACGGCCGCTTCCGTCCCTCTTCCTTGCCTATCCCTTCCAATCTTCCAATCCCTCCACAAGGCCCCTGTTCAGCATAGCAGGTGAGGCCGCCTGGGCGAGGTACTGGTTGTTGGGGATATCACTAATAAATAAAACACTGAATCACTTTACTTCGTCATGGCTGCCATCTTTATTCTTACTTACTACAAACCAGTACAAAACAAAAGCATAAATACAAGCGATATGGCAGTTCCCAGTAGCTCCGCTAGATAGCAGGAGCTCATACTTGAAATACTAAACTATGTACAGGGAGATTGCATATCCAAATCACATAACGCCGTTAGAGTGTGTACGAGTCCTTTTCTATGAATCTCCAACATCCTCCCCACCCTGGTCTATCTCGAGTGGGATGACCAGCTGGACAGGTCGTGTCACATTGTTTCCGTCCGAGGTGCGAAGAATAACCGTTCTAGTTCTCCCGTCACGTCCTTCGCGTAATTCTTCGACCCGTGCTTTATTCCACATGTGTCTTGGGCGTGTATCCTCTTGTAGTAAAACTACGTCACCGACCCTGATTCTTGACCCGTGGTCTCTGGGCTGGCGAACTTCGTGAAAATTCCGTAATAGTAGCAAATACTCTTTACTCCAACGCTTCCAGAAGTCGTCAGTCATTCGCTGGAGTAGTCTGAAGGTTCTAACAAGGTCTCGCCTGGGTGGTTCTGGTCCAGTAGGTATCGTGGTGAGTCGATCGCCAACGAGGAAGTGGGCTGGAGTCAATACACCACCATTGTCATCATGTTGCGTCAAGGGTCTTGTGTTTAATACGGCTTCTATGCTGGTCAAAACAGTCCGTAGCCCTTCATCATCAATAGTGGAACGTCCAAGTATTTTCCGTAGACATCGCTTGGTGAGGCCAATTAGTCTTTCCCACCATCCTCCCCACCAAGCGGCACGTGGGGCAATGAACTTCCATGTGATACCTTGCTGGGCCATATAGTGGTGTGTCCGTGCCGCTGTCAGTTCTCTCCACAAGTCTGTTAACTCTGCGTTCGCTGAATGGAATGTCTGAGCGTTGTCGCTGTAGATCGTGTGTGGTATACCACGTCGGCCTATAAACCTCTGCAAGGCCTGTAGGAATTTGTCTGTCGACATGTCACCGCACAGTTCCAAGTGTAAGGCACGCGTTGTTGCACAGGTGAATAATGCAATGTAGGCTTTCTTCATGAGGTTGCCAGAAGTAACGTACAGTGGTCCTGCGAAGTCTAGTCCCGTTACTTCGAATGGTCTGGAAGGACGTAGACGATCCATAGGAAGTGGTGCTTCTAATTCCGTCGGTCTCCTCCGGTGAACAACTTTACACGGAAGGCAAGTGTGTAAGACCTTCTTGATTGTTTGGCGTGCTCGCAAGATCCAGAATTCTGTGCGTAGTTCAGTGAGGATAGCTGAAACACCTAGATGGTGAAGTCTTATGTGAGTTTGTTTTATCAGAAGTTTACAGAATGCGTGTGAGCCATCCAGAAGTATTGGGTGCTTTTCGTTGTTCGAGATGTCTGCGTGTTGTAGCCGTCCGCCTAGTCGGAGGATACCATGTTGTAGAAATGGATTGTAGCGAAAGATCTTCGAAGCTCGTGCTAGTGGAAGATTATTCTTCAGGGCTTGCAGTTCAGAAGCAAAGCATTCCTGTTGAACTTGCTTTATCCAGTACGTTCTTGCTTCTTCCATTTCTGAGGCTGTGAAGTTGTGACAATACTTGGTTTTCTCCTTCAAACATTTCACGAATCGTAGAATCCACGCAGTAACTCGTAAAAGTTTCCAGTATGTACTAAATCGTGAGGCAGCAAACAATGGTTCTGGCGTGGTGGTTGCAAGAACTTGAGTGGTCTTCCTTTCCTCAGGTAGAGTTATATTAGTGGGGGTGACATCTCTGGGCCATGAGTAGGAAGGTCCATTCAACCACGAAGGTCCGTGCCACCATGAGTCCAAGGACTCCAGTTGGTGTGCTTGAAGTCCTCTAGAAAGGTGGTCAGCTGGGTTGTTGATTCCGGGACAGTGTCTCCACTGACTGGACGTGGTATGAGTCAAAATTTCAGTCACCCGGTTACAGACAAATGTTTTCCAACGGTTGGGATTACTTCTTATCCACCCCAGTGTGACTGTAGAATCGCTCCATAACGTGGCAGGGATGGACGTTACTCCAGTGGCTTCGTAAAAATAATGTAGAAGTCGGGATCCGACCAAGGCTGCTAACAATTCGAGCCTGGGAAGAGTCACTTTCTTCACAGGGGACAGTCTGGCCTTGCTGCAAACTAAGCGAACAGTGTAAGCGTCGTTGACAAGTGACCGGACGTACAATGCGGCGCCGTATGCTCTTTCTGAGGCGTCGCAAAACACGTGCAGTGATATGTCTGTACCGGAATTTGAAATGGCAATCCATCGTGGTATCCGGATTGGAGAGAGGTACTGTAGGTGTGAGAGCCAATCGTTCCATCGATGGGCGAGATTAGGCGGTAAAATTTCTTCCCATGCCAGTCCTTGGCACCAAGTGTCTTGGAAAAGGATTTTTGCAGTGATTGACACGGGTGAAAATAGTCCAAGTGGGTCGTAGAAACGTGCGGTGGCTTTCAGTAGCTGTCGTTTAGTTGCTGGCTGTGTGGATAGTTTTGCAGTGACGTCACCTGGGGTTGTAAAGAGTTGGTCTGATTCCGCATTCCAGTCGATACCTAATACTCGTGTCTGCAGTACGACTTCTCGAGTTTCTGCTTTCCAAATGTTCATTAATGGCAAGGAATTCGTGACCCATTTGGAGAGTGGGAGTCTAATGTGGCGCAGGAGGGCTATCAGTTCATAATAAACAGTAACGGCCGTATTGTCGTCTTCTACGCTGGCAGTGAAGTCATCCATAAATGTGCAAGCATCTAGGAGAGGCGCTGCCGTGGGATAAGTGTTGTAGTGTAGGGTAGCTAGTTCACGGGGAGTGGCTGAGAGGAGGAACGGGCTACAGGTGAGGCCAAAGGGTAGGCGGGTGAATCGGTACGTTACGACGTCCTCTGTTGTCGTGTAGATTCCGTCTGTAGTAGTGTCGATGCGGTACCAAAGAAATCTGGTGAGATCTCTATCTTGTTCGTCGAGGGCTAGCTGGAGGAACGCCTGGGTACCGTCACATGCGATGGCCTTTCGATGCAATCGAAACCTTAAGAGGGTGGCAAAAATTTCGGGTAGGAGATTTGGACCCATGTGGAGGGTATCGTTGAGGGATGGGAATCCTGGTTCGTGAGAGGAAGCGTCGTACACTATCCTCCATTTAGTGGCATCTCGTGTCTCCTTCTTGACGGCATGGTGTGGCAGATAAAACATATTTCCAGGGATTGCGGTATCGGGGGCCAGTTCCACTTGCTCTCGAAGCACGTAGTCCAACATTAGCGTCTGATACATGTTCTTGAAAGTTGCGTCTTGATGTAGCCGTCTCTGTAGTGTTCGAAACCTTGCCTCGGTTGTTGCCAAATTATCGGATAAGACTATATCCCGTTTGCGAGGAAGGGATACGACTCTTCGTCCGTCGTGGATGCGGTAATTGTCGTGGAACTCTTGAAGAATAGCAGCGTCCGTGTCGTCTAGCTGTCTGTGTTTCGTCTCTCGAATGCCGATTGTCTCGAGGTCCCAAAAACGTCGCATGGAGTCGTCAGATATCTCGTCATTGTTGACTGAGACGTGGTTCGTCATGACATGATTGACAGTGGTACCAGAACGGTTGCCTGTGAGGACCCAACCGAAGATTGTTGGAAGTAGGACTAAGGAGGGTGTGATGGGCTGTGGTGGATCTAGTTTCACGACTTTCCAATAATTGTCTGCACCAATAAGGATTTCAATCGGCAAGTCATCTGCGTCGTTGGTTTTTGGATCAGCGAGTGGCAGATTGCTGTGGTTAAGAGTGACTGCTGGGTGAGATGAATAAGTGTTGGCACTTTCGAAAGCTGTGATAGTGACGGCGGTTTTTGTCGAAAATCCGATAATTTCAAATTGGGTGAGTCGACGTGGCTGAAAGCTATTGCTAGTTGTTTCGAAGGCTGTGACTGCTAGGTCTCGAGTACAGATTACTGGTAGCTGTAGAGTGTCCAATAATGACGTGGCAATAAAACTTGATTGACTTCCAGCGTCTAGGAGGCATCGTGTGATTTTGTGTGCCCCTGTTGGTCCTTGTATCTGAACACGGGCTGTCTGCAGAAATGAAAAACTGGGTGGCCCTGTTTCAATCTTTCCGACAGAAGTTGCCTGGGATTGACTCTGGTTGCAGATGGATACGTGGTGAAGTTGTTTGCATTTAGAGCATGACACTCTGCCCTTCTTGTTGCAGTTCTGGACATTGTGACCTCGATTGAGGCAGAGAAAGCATCTTTTGGAGAGTTTCAGCTTCTCCACCCTAGCTTGGGGTAGGACTACTTGTGTGCATCCCTGTGCCCAGTGACTTCTGCTTTCGCAGAAGGCACAGAATGGTGTTATTGTGGGCTTGTTCTGCTCCCTTCTTAACTTTTGTGGCTTAGTACTGACTTGGAGAGCAGCTGCTGTAGGTTGGTAAAGTGATGGAAGTGCGATGCTGGTCTCTCCCCTGAGTTTCTGAGTGTTAAGGGCCGCTTCTACCTCCTCACAAAGAAATTCTATCAGAGACATCATATGACCTTCGGAGATTTTGTTGCGCTTTGCGTGAATTAGCCAACGTGTGCAGATTGCCGCTGGGAAAGCTCGTAAAATCTTCGGGGCAATCACGCGTCCGTAAACATTAATGTCTTCGCCGAGCGCCTTGAGGGCTTGAACTCTACGGTGGCACTCCAGGTATGTCACGTTGAGATCATCAGGATTCTCTGATAATGTGGGTGGTAAATTCTCCAGGTAGTTCAGATGAGCCTGAATTATTTTATCCTTGTCGCCATAACGTTCAGTAAGTAAAGTCTTGACCTGGGCGTACGTTTCTGAACTAAGTGCTATACCATCGACGAGCTGCTTGGGTTCTCCTCGTAGATATCCTCGTAATAACACGTGCTTGCTAATGTCTGGAATCGTGGTGTTGTTGTCAACTGCTGTCTCGAACTGTTCCCAGAAACGAGACCAGGACTCTATGTCACCTGAGAATGGCTCAATGTGTATTGTCGGGAGTTTAAATTCTGGAACAACTGGGGGTGGAACGTAATAGCTAGAACTGGGAATGGATGCTGACGCATTTGTCTCTGCTGGTTTCCGGGTAAGAATTTTGTTGGCATGCTGTATAGCTCTTGTTGCACTGTCGACATAGTTTTCACATGCCTGTACATCTGTTTCATAATCTGTGTCGGATAACTGGTCGTGTATAACATCATCTGAGGAAACTAATAATTGCAAAGTGTTCTGAAGTCTATCACGAAGATATTCTATTTCGTCATAGTCTGGTGTACTTGTTTTGTCTTTTAAAAGATTGACAAAGCGCGCTAAATTAGCTCGCAGAGTACTTCGCTTTCTTTTCAGAAGGGACAGGTCTTGTATAGACATCGCTGACGGTGTGACAGACGGGCAATTTATGACAGCTGAGGAGGGGGTGCAGATGAACGTGCTGCAGGCAGGGCTTTGTTCCCGTGACAGTAGGTAGTTGGGCCGGTAATAGTCCGCCTTGTTTCCAGTAGATGGCAGCACTTGTCACACAGACCGGCGTGAGGTTGTTTTAGAAGAACGATATTCTTGAAGCATGCAGAATATCTACACCAATGCAATAATGCCGTATAATCCCCATATAACATGCTACGTTAGTGATTCAGTACATAGTATCTCAGAAGAAATAACTGTTCTACTCATCGTGATCCTGGGTCGAGTGGCGTGATGAAATATTCCCCTTACAGGAGAACCGTGGTTACTTGGCGTGAAAGTTCTCCAAATCTTGAAAGTTCGTGATGAAACGTATCGTAACTTGAACAGATGGGTTATTTCGGCACCATAAATGTTGGGGATATCACTAATAAATAAAACACTGAATCACTTTACTTCGTCATGGCTGCCATCTTTATTCTTACTTACTACAAACCAGTACAAAACAAAAGCATAAATACAAGCGATATGGCAGTTCCCAGTAGCTCCGCTAGATAGCAGGAGCTCATACTTGAAATACTAAACTATGTACAGGGAGATTGCATATCCAAATCACATAACGCCGTTAGAGTGTGTACGAGTCCTTTTCTATGAATCTCCAACACTGGTCATACTCCCCAGTTGTATCCCCGACCAAGAGTCTGAAGCTCCAGTACACTGCTCTTGAGGCGGTAGAGGTGGGATCCCTCGCTAAGTCCGAGGGAAAAACCGAACCTGGAGGGTAAACAGATGATGATGATGAGGATGTTACTCCCATTCCATAGCAACTGGTTTTTGCGGCTCTCAAGATCACTTACTAGGCTACTCAGCCGTTGCCATTGGTTCACGATGTAGGACGTAACTGCAGTAATCCACACCATGAACCATAAAAAATATATTTAGTAACATGTTAATTCATTCGTACAACTATGTAAGTTGTTACATAGTATTTATTCAACATCCCTTCAGTTGCTACATATTTTATCCCACAGGAGTTCTTTGACTTGTTGAAACATAATAATAATAATAATAATAATAATAATAATAATAATAATAATAATAATAATTCTTTCTTTCTTTCTTTCTTAATCTGCTTAGCCTCCAGGTTTGGCTTTTCCCTCGGACGCAGCGAGGGATCCAGCCTCTACCGCCTCAAGGGCAGTGTCCTGGAGCGTGAGACATTGGGTCGGGTATACAACTGGAGAGGATGACCAGTACCTCACCTGCTATGCTGAACAGGGGCCTTACTGGAGGATGGGAAGATAGGAAGGGATAGACAAGGAAGAGGGAAGGAAGCGGCCGTGGCCTTAAGTTAGGTACCATCCCGACATTTGCCTGGAGGAGAAGTGGGAAACCACGGAAAACCACTTCCAGGACAGCTGAGGTGGGAATTGAACCCACCTCTACTCAGTTGACCTCCTGAGGCTGAGTGCATCCCGTTCCAGCCCTCGTACCACTTTTCAAATTTCGTGGCTGAGCCGGGAATTGAACCCGGGCCTCTGGGGGTGCTAGCTAATCATACTAACCACTACACCACAGAGGCGGACATCATAATAATAATAATAATAATAATAATAATAATAATAATAATAATAATAATAATAATAATAATAATAATAATAATAATAATAATGGCGTCTGGCCTCCGAAAAGGCCTGGTGCAGATCTTTTTCTCGTAGAGGGCCTATTAGGCGACCTGCATGTCTGTGAAGTGAGGGCCCTACCTAGGATGATTTATAATGCTGAATACGCCACAAACACACCCAGCCCTCGAGCCATTCGAATTAACCAATTAAGGTTACAATTCCCGACCCGACATGGGACCCTCTGAACCGAAGGCCAGTACGCTGACCATTCAGCCAACGAGTCGGACTTTGAAACTAATGACCCGGGCGAAGTTGAACACCTTCACATGTCGTTGATATCAGCCGGGATACAACCTACTGGCTGAGGATGTCGATACTGAAATCATATGGGAAGAGATTTAGTGGATTAATTCCAGAAAGATATCAAGCATTGAGCATTGAAAGATGCACGAGGGAATACCACTGGTTACTCAATAACAAAGAAAGTCGCAGGGATATATGTAAGTTCAAATAATGCTCGACTACCTTGCTTTGTTAATTTATACAAATTGCACATAGTTTCTCAGTTTTTAGCCATCGTCTGGCTTAGCAACGTTCCCAAAATCTCTGTATATTTTATCTCCGACATATCTCCTAATTACATTTCACTTGCTGCTAACGGCAGCCTAATTTACATCTCTTGTTAAATCAAGATGTTTATTATTATTATTATTATTATTATTATTATTATTATTATTATTATTACATGCCTTTGCTGGCGAGATGTAGTGTTTACAGTGCACTATGTCTTCTGGTATGGGCTATATCAAATTTGTTACTTTCATTGACCTGTTTCAGTCTCATCCTTGGCTTTGACAATATGAAAGTGACTGAGGTATGAGTGATGCTAGTAATAACATTCCTCATGCAGCCAGTCCCTGTTATGAATGGTGTGAAAATATCGCTCATAGGGTCGGTTGGTGCATGCACTTCAGTGGGCTTGGCAGATTGATATAATAGGAACGGCTGGCTCGGTGAGGAAAGCAACGGGAAACTACCTCACTCCTCATTTCCCTAGTACGCCTCTTCAGTGACGCCTAGGCTATTTATGACAGCTGTCGGCGGAGCTACAGAGGATCCAACCAGCCTTCGGGTTGAATACCCAACAACATACATACATACATTATTATTACACAATCCTCCTACAACAGCTGCAGGTTGCGCAAGGACAAAGAGTACGTGAACAACAATCCATCTTCTATCTATCTATGGTCTATCTTCTATATATATAAAGCAGAATGTATGTCTGCCTGTACCTTATGTAAATCCTTACCGTTCCACCAATCTGATCCAAATGTTGTATACATAACTTTTATGACCCCGCGGGTAACCCCATTTACAATAAATTTTAATACCTCTCTCCATTCCCTAGATTTAGGCCCTTTGGCACATTAACATAGGATAATATAGGCAAAATATTCAATTTGTCGTACAAGGACAAGACAAAGTTCATTCGGGATGGTACCTAACTTAAGACCACGGTCGTTGCCTTCCCTCTCCATTGTCTATCCCTTCCAATCTTCCCATCCCCCACAAGCCCTCTGTTCAGCATAGCAGGTGAGGCCGTCTGGGCGAGGTACTGGTCCTCCTCCCCAGTTTTATCCCCGACCCAGAGTCTCACACTCCAAGACACTGCCCTTGAGGCGGTAGAAGTGGGATCCCTCGCTGAGTCCGAGGGAAAAGCCAACCCTGGAGGGTAAACAGATTACGAAGAAGAAGAATGAAGTACCTAAAGGAAACAATAAAATGCGTGGACAGCACCGGGTAACATAGTTAGTAATAGATACAGATAGATACACGAAATAGCATGAGTTGTATATGTATATTTTACTTTACGTCGCACCGACACAGATAGGTCTTTTTTTTGCTAGTGGCTTTACGTCGCACCGACACAGTTAGGTCTTATGGCGACGATCGGATAGGAAAGGCCTAGGAGTTGGAAGGAAGCGGCCGTGGCCTTAATTAAGATATAGCCCCAGCATTTGCCTGGTGTGAAAATGGAAACCTGGGAAACCATCTTCAGGCCTGCCGACAGTGGGGTTCGAACCCACTATCTCCCGAATGCAAGCTCAAAGCTGTGCGACCCTAACCGCACGGCCAAATCGCTCGGTAGTATGAGTTGATTGTTATACCGAGTGCTCAGTCACATTGAATGACTTAGAGCGCTGGCTTTCTGAACCTATTTTTGTGGATTCGTTCTCGGCTAAATCCAGTGAAATTTGAAGTACTCAAATCCGTCAGTCTCGTGTCAGAAGATTTACAGGCACGTAAAACAACTCCTGTGGGACGAAATACAGGCAATTTGATGACTCCACAAATGGTGAAAGTAAAGAGAATAGCAAAAAGTGGAAGGTTGGTAGAAGTAGAATCAGAAATAAATAAACACTGATAGCCGGTTTAATGAGTTACGAAATAAAGTATTAAACAATTTTAGAAATAAGAGATAGAGTTAATAGATCATAAATGTCACTCCGTGAGCCACTGTTCAAGTCGTAGTGCTAGGCGCTGATTTTATTACACCAAAGGGCAAGTTTTGAGAGCTTTTGCGGTACCAGCCTGAAAGCTATTGATGGATTATCAATGCACAGTATAACTGAAGCGTGCGGCCGAATAAGGGTCTATGTTACACCCGGCGTGTTTCGTGTTATGAACTTGAAAAGATCGGAGAGTTCAGTATGCCTGTCGTTAGGCAAGTGCGCACGTAGACCCTTATTTCGCTATTGCTATTTTGCTATTGTACTTTACGTCGCACCGACACAGGTCTTATGGCGACGATGGGACGGGAAAGGCCTAGGAATGGGAAGGAAGTGGCCGTGGCCTTAATTAAGATACAGCCCCAGCATTTGCCTGGTGTGAAAATGGGAAACCACGGAAAACAATCTTCAGGGCTGCCGACAGTGGGATTCGAACCTACTATCTCCCGAATACTGGATACTGGCCCCTTATTCCGCACAAGCTAATTCTCTAACATAACTTGTGGAAATCGTGTCCATAGACCTTACACTGAAGATAGGTAAAAATGGAACGTAGACCCTTAATCGGCCGCACGCTCCAATTTTTGTCACAAGTTCAGTTTTCTTTCGTATATGTTGTTTAAAGATAAAGACTATAATACGAAGAAAGCAAGCAAGCAAAGAGTTTGTTCAATTCCTTCACCATAATGTGGAGGCGGGCCATCAGCCGAACGAGCGGCTCTTTAGCCTTCGTAGTGGGAGGAGTATATTGTGTATTAGTTATACAGGGAAGTATGTTCGTACATTCGTAAAGGGAGTGGGTGGTAGAGGTTTTCTGGCGCAGGAACCATCCCAACTCCTAAGTGAACCCCCAGAGCGCGCCCGCATCGCACTCGCTAGACCCCATTTATTTGCCAAAGAGAGATACATAGTACACAGAAAAATACAAGAAAATAATGTACAAAGTTGACATAGGGGTGCCTCTTCTATGCCACTGACAGAAAAACGAGAAATTTGTGTCCAAAGTAAGTCTTTTGCCGCGTCTTTGGCAGAAAGAAAAACACAAAGATATATACACAGAAGATATCACACACTAGTGTTCGTGCCACGTCTGCGACAGAGGAAACAAACGAAAAAAACAAGTACAGTAGATCACTAAATAAGAATATATGGTGTGCCTCCTCTGTGGCTTAAGAAATTTAAAATACAGACAGAAAAAATCACAAAATAAATGAACAAGCATTCGTGCCACCACTAGGCACAATGAAATAAGAACTGAAATATGCATTGGAGATGACGAAAGAATGTCTTCTTGCCATGTCTTTGCCTAAAGAGAATGACGCAAATGAATTAAACAAAATTAAGCACAAATATAAAGGAACGTCTTCCATGTCACTCTTGGGCACAATACGGTAAATTAACGAAAAATAGACAATACAGCACCAAAGAAAATGTTCACGTGCCTCTTCTAGGGCACTAAGTAAAAACAGCAAAGAATGCAATGAAAAACGAAACATATAATACACTGGATATAACGAAAAGAATATAATAATATAATTTCGTGTGGATTTTTCTAGCCGAGTGCAGCCCTTGTAAGGCAGACCCTCCGATGAGGGTGGGCGGCATCTGCCATGTGCGGTAACTGCGTGTTATTGTGATGGTGAATAGTGTTATGTGTGGTGTGTGAGTTGCAGGGATGTTGGGGACAGCACAAACACCCAGCCCCCGGCCCATTGGAATTAACCAATGAAGGTTAAAATCCCCGACCCGGCCGGGAATCGAACCCGGAACCCTCTGAACCGAAGGCCAGTACGCTGACCATTCAGCCAACGAGTCGGACACGAAAAGAATGAAAACAGAGAAAAGAAGCCTGAGAGAAACACTTCACTGCATTGATCACACTGGTGGTACCGTTACAGCATGTCTATGGAAAAGGCAATGTTCCACCGCAGCCAGGACCACAATAAGACTAATACATGCGAAATTAAAAATGTAAGTCCGGTCAGCGCGGTGGGGGACGGGGACGGGGGTGGTGGGTGGAAGTGATGGAGGTGGGGTGGGGAAGAGGTAAGAGTACTGAGGGGTACGAGTGTCGCGGAGAATAGCTTTAGCGGGAGGGGGAAGTGGGAGGGCTTCTTCAATAAAGGGATTATGATGACGAATACCAAGGGTAAGATAGTTGTAACGGCGGGAATGGATATGGGTAAGGAATAGTAGGGAAAGTGTAAAAGGGTTGAAAATTGGCGGAAGGAGTGTCAAGTTTCAGTCGGTACGAAATACGAAATGCATGTCGGGCATATTTATGAAGGTTCCAGTAGTCTAGGGGGGTTAGTAATACGAAGAATTCTGGAAGCCAATTTGATGTCAGGAAGAGCCTCCAGTTTACTCCCCAACATAGAGCAGCGTGATTAGAATTTGCGCTTCAATATCAAAGACGACTGGCCTTCGCAGATGAATCGTGATTTTGTCTCCGGTCACCTAATGATAGACAGAGAGTATGGAGAAGAACTGAGAAGCAATATCAAATACTTTAATATGACAATACAGGACAGCTTGCGGTTTTCAGAGAGAAAGTCGATGGTGCTGCTACCTACATGACTTGGTGTGACCAACTCTTCAATAACGGAGCGCAGCGAGGGATCCAGTCGGCCGTGCAATAACATACTGCCATCTGTATGATTCTTGGCGCACTGGCGTGTTGTTTATAACGTATCAGCATGGGCGCCCGCAGGATCTTTTCGAGGGGGGGGGGGGGGCACATTAACAATTTTCTTGAATATGAAAACCAATATAACGTCAGCAACATTAAGTTGTTTATAGAAATTTCTGCTTTTAACAGTTCCTAGATGACTGTCAGTAAGTTCAGTTTATGAAATAATGTGGTATGATATTAAACAATTGAACATCAACCATTTTAGAATTCCAGGGGGGGGGGCAAGCGCCCCCCTTGCCCCCCCTTGCGGGCGCCCATGCGTATCAGTGTTGGTCACTAAATAATCTTACATTGGAGTTATATTCCAAGAAAAGTGTTATGCGCTGAACAAATTACCCAGCAAGATAATGGCATGGGAACTGATAAGGACCGCAAGTATTAAGAAAAGTAATGACCTCGCATCTGTGTTGAGGTTACATTCTATGCCCCTTATATTAAAAAAAAAAAAAAAAAAATCAATCAAATACTGTGTGAAACGTTAGTGGGATGTAAAACCAATAATATTAACAAATGTGGAATTCCAGTACACTCAAACTTGAGGGTCCACATTGTTAAACAGTACCATAAATTTCACAATCAAAAAACTTTTGGGCCTGTAGGGTCATGGTTATCGCGGTAGTCTTGAAACTAAAAACTGAAGGCCATAAGTTTCGAATCCAGTCAGCTTTTACTTATTGTAAGAAAAATAATAATAATAATAATAATAATAATAATAATAATAATAATAATAATAATTTTCTTTACGTCCCACGAAGTACTTTTGCGGTTTTCGGAGACGCCGAGTCCCGCAGGAATTCTTTTACGTGCCGGTAAATCTACATACACGAGGCTGACGTATTTGAGCACCTTCAAATATCACCGGACTGAGCCAGGATCGAACCTGCCAAATTTGGATCAGAAGGCCAGCGCATCAACCGTCTGAGCCATTCAGCCCGGCGTAAGGAAATTATTTCAGTGTATTAATGGCATAGGCTTGAGCACTTCTCCGACTAATTTAATACGTGTGAATGGTAATTCTTCATGCATAAATTTGTGACCGAGCTCGATAGCTGCAGTCGCTTAATTGCGGCCAGTATCCAGTATTCGGGAGATAGTAGGTTCGAACCCCACTGTCGGCAGCCCTGAAAATGGTTTTCCGTGGTTTCCCATTTTCACACCAGGCAAATGCTGGGGCTGTACCTTAATTAAGGCCACGGCCGCTTCCTTCCAACTCCTAGCCCTTCCCTGTCCCATCGTCGCCGTAAGACCTATCTGTGTCGGTGCGACGTAAAGCAACTAGCATAAATTTGTGAAAGAGACTTTAGGAAATTCTGAACACTTCTTCCTTGTCAGGAACATCGTAGTCCACTCATGTAACGCCAATATGTGTTATATATATTATGTATTTCTGTCTTCAGAGGTAAAACAGAAAATTCAAAGTACAGCAAAAGCGAGATAGCAGCATGAGGTGAGTTCCCCTGTAGAGTTGGGGAAGATCAGCCGTACGAAGGAGAAGAAGAAGTCAAAATAATGGTCCAAAACTCCTGTTCCTTAATTACAAAATCTTACTAAATCATGGGTCCTCCTCTGTCCGCCTCTGTGGTGTAGTGGTTAGCGTGATTAGCTGCTACCCCCGGAGGTCCGGGTTCAATTCCCGGCTCTGCCACGAAATTTGAAAAGTGGTACGAGGGCTGGAATGGGGTCCACTCAGCCTCGGGAGGTCAACAGAGTAGAGGTGGGTTCGATTCCCACCTCAACCATCCTGGAAGTGGTTTTCCGTGGTTTCCCACTTCTACTCCAGGCAAATGCCGGGATTGTACCTAACTTAAGGCCACGGCCGCTTCCTTCCCTCTTCCTTACCTGTCCCATCCAACCTTCCCATCCCTCCACAAGGCCCCTGTTCAGCATACCAGGTGAGGCCGCCTGGGCGAGGTACTGGTAATTCTCCCCAGTTGTATCCCCGACCAAAAGTCTGAATCTCCAGGACACTGCCCTTGAGGCGGTAGAGGTGGGATCCCTCGCTGAGTCCGAGGGACAAAACCCACCCTGGAGGGTAAACAGATTACGAACGAACGAACTAAATCATGGATGTTGATAAGTTATCTGCCCCCTCTGGCGTTTGGCTGAATGGTTAGCGCTTCCTGCCCCCTCCCACTTTTTATGATACCTTCATTCTTCGGAGTGTCCGACCTCTTCCATGTTCCTTCTGATTAGTGTTAATAGAGGATGGTTGGCCAGCTGTACTTCCTCTTCAAACAATAATCACCACCACGGAATGGTCAGCGTACTGGCCTTCGGTTCAGAGAGCCCTGGTACGATTCCCGGCTGAGTCGGAGATTTTAATCGCGTCTGTTAATTCCTGCAGATCGGGAGCTACGGGTTTTTGCTCGTATTCATATGCATCTTCAAGTATATACAACATAGTATACGAAAAACAACCACAGAAACATGCAATAGTGAGTACGGTATACAGGGTGAAGCGAAATTTGTGCACTCGGGCGTCGCAGAGCGACTCCTCACATGCCAGCAATATATAAAGAAAAAGTCTCTCACAAAAGTTCGTCCTGCGAGTATATCCGGGAGAAAAAGAACATTGAAGAGTGGCAATCTGGCAACACTGTAACCACATGTAGGGTAACTACCTCTGTCAGCACATATTACTCGTGTAGTGCCGTTGGTTCAGTGGATAGAGTTTTGGGCTAGCATGCAGGAGGTCGAGGGTTCGATCCTGGGGTAAAGCGCACTTTTTATTTGCTAATTTCCATAATACAGTAAGACACCGTTTCTTAGGTCACATGTATCCTATATTTACAAAATTTAGTAACGCCGAACACGTTGTAACGCATCTAGTAGATGAAGTGGTGCGAATAAATTCACGCCTACGACGTGGAAAGGGCGTCTTTCAAAGCTGACTAATGAAAACGAATGTTCGTGCATTTCTAGGATCGTAGTATGTAAGTGCAAATGGTTTCTAGAGGACCCACTGCAATCGCTGTTGACGATGAAATGTCGTATGTCGTCGCCATAAGACCTATCTGTGTCGGTGCGACGTAAAACCCCTAGCAAAAAAAAAAAAAATGTCGTATGGCTTTTAGTGCCGGGATATCCCAGGACAGGTTCGGCTCGCCAGGTGCAGGTCTTTCTATTTGACACCCGTAGGTGACCTGCACGTCGTGATGAGGATGAAATGATGATGAAGACAGCACACACACCCAGCCCCCGTGCCATTGGAATTAACAAATTAAGGTTAAAATCCCCGATCCGGCCGGGAATCGAACCCGGGACCCTCTGAACCGAAGGCCAGTACGCTGACCGTTCAGCCAACGAGTCGGACGCTGTTGACGATTAAGATGCTGGACTACATTTACGAAATAAAAAAACATACGCCTCAAAACAGGAACGACTCCCTCGACCTCCTGCATGCTTACCCAAAACTCTATCCACTGCACCACCTGTACAGCACGGCTAGTATGTGCTGACAGAGGTAGTTACGCTATATGTGGTTACAGTGTTGCCAGA
The DNA here is from genome assembly GCF_040414725.1 of Anabrus simplex. Classification (NCBI taxonomy): domain Eukaryota; kingdom Metazoa; phylum Arthropoda; class Insecta; order Orthoptera; family Tettigoniidae; genus Anabrus; species Anabrus simplex. The sequence goes on along the minus strand of NC_090267.1, from coordinate 315,676,873 downwards.
TTGCCGCTCTTCAACGTCTTTTTTTCTCCCGGATATACTCGCAGGACGAACTTTTTTGAGATACTTGTTTTTTTATTGCTGGCATGTGAGGAGTCGCGCTGCAACGCCCGAGTGCGCGAATTTCGCTTCACCCTGCATACGCGCAGGTCACCTACGGGTGTCAAATTGAAAGACCTGCACCTGCGAGCCGAACATGTCCTCGGACACTCCCGGCACTAAAAGCCATACGCCATTTCATTTTCATCCCTCCACATATGACTGCTATTAGGAAAGGCATCCTAAGTGCAGGCAGTATCCAGTATTCGGGAGATAGTAGGTTCGAACCCCACTGTCAGCAGCCCTGAGAATGGTTTTCCTTGGTTTCTCATTTTCACACCAGGCAAATGCTGGGGCTGTACCTTAATTAAGGCCACGGCCGCTTACTTCCCACTCCTAGCCCTTCCCTGTCCCATCGTCGCCATAAGACCTATCTGTGTCGGTGCGACGTAAGGCCAATAGCAAAAAAAAAAAAAAAAAAAAAAAAAAGGAAAGGCATCCGGCCGGAAAACTAGGCAAAGCCCATACAATGTGCTGCGCTAGGTAATTGAGAAAAGGCTAGAAAGAAGATGAGAGAGTAGTTGTTAAATATTCCTCCCTGAGGCTGGGTGGATCTTCAAACAAATTCTACTTTATAATTTTTAAGACATAGCGAAAGGCACGGCTAACATAATGCTCGTTTGGAGGTTTATGAAGGAGGCATTTCATATTTTAAAATTTCATTCTTAATTATTATGATTATTCAATTATTTTAACAAAAATATTTCCAATGAGTGTAGTTCATTCCTCTCAACTGTAGCATAGACAAGTATGAAGTTCACACCAACACGCTAGATGTCACCATCGTCGCTATTCGCACTCCACTCAATGCTGTTGAGATAGAGCTGTCCGGTATTGGTGTATTAAAGTATTTGCCAATATTCACCCTACAACATCCTCGATAAGACGCCGTTTGAAAGTGTCTCCGTCATAGTTTGGAGTGGTATCAGCTTTGAGGCGCGAACAGACGTTGTCGTCATTGATGCGGTGCTCTGAATGTACACCGATACCTTGAAGAGTGTTAAGAGATCATGTAATCCTTTTTGCTTCATTTCTCAGCGAAAACCTTCGACTAATGCACAACAATGCCCGTCTCCATGTCCCTCGTTGTGTGTAGGAATGCCTTCGCGACGTCGGGATACAAAACCTGAACTGATCGGCACATATTACAGGCCTCAGTTCCATTGAGCACCTATAGGGTATGCGTGGGCAAAATGTCCGATGTCGAAACGTTGACACCCTGAATAAAATAAAACGAACACTTATGGAGGAGTACATGCGCATCCCGTAGGAAATGATTCAGGACCTTGTGGGTAACATGCCGTGGCGTATGGAGTCTGTCATCGTCGCTAGGGGTGAAAGCACAAAATACCAGTGTGAGGAAAATGGTCAATGACAGCTAGAGAACGTTCAGTTGCAATATCGTGAGTTAAAATAAGTCAGCATCCTTTTAAAAGTCCGCCTCTGTGGTGTAGTGGTTAGCGTGATTAGCTGCCACCCCCGGAGGTCCGGGTTCGATTCCCGGCTCTGCCACAAAAATTTGAAACGTGGTACGAGGGCTGGAACGGGGTCCACTCAGCCTCGGGAGGTCAACTGAGTAGAGGTGGGTTCGATTCCCACCTCAGCCATCTTCGAAGTGGTTTTCCGTGGTTTCCCACTTCTCCAGGCGAATGCCGGGATGGTACCTAACTTAAGGCCACGGCCGCTTCCTTCCCTCTTCCTTGTCTATCCCTTCCAATTTTCCCATCCCTCCACAAGACCCCTGTTCAGCATAGCAGGTGAGGCCGCCTGGGCGAGGTACTGGTCATTCTCCCCAGTTGTATCCCCCGACCAAGAGTCTGAAGCTCCAAAACACTGCCCTTGAAGCGGTAGAGGTGGGATCCCTCGCTGAGTCCGAGGGAAAAGCCGAACCTGGAGGGCAAACAGATGATGATGATGACGATGATGATCCTTTTAAAAAGTTAAATAATATGCAACGTTTTGAGAAATATCTAAATATTGTACAATGAACTCACCACGAACCTTCGGCAATGAGAATAATGTGAACAGGCCACAGTCAATACATGTGCTGCGTAAACAATTAAACATCAGGATTTCAGACAAATAAATATATTGAAACATTGAAATGATCCATGTTTTGCAGTGTAGTTTGTGATACGCAAAAACAAAATTCTTATTGAGGACTCAAATAGGGCGAGTTTTATCGGAATTTTGTCTTGCAGACGTTCTTTAGCGTACCGAAAGTTGTTTAAACACCCTCGACCGAGCAAATGGCCGTGTGGGTACGGTCGCACAGCTGTGAGCTTGCATTCGGGAGACAGTGGGTTCGAGCATCACTGTCTGCAGTCTTGAAAATGGTTTTTCGTGGTTCCCCATTTACACACCAGGAAAATGTTGGAGCTGTACCTTAATTAAGGCCACGGTTGCTTCCTTCCCACTCCTACCCCTTTCATATTCCATCGTCTCCGTAAGACTTATCTGTGCCGGTGCAACGTAAAGCAAATTGTAAGTAATAAATAAACATCCTCAAATCGAATAGGACTCGCTATCTCGGGAACAGAAAGATATCAATCAACCGACTGCGCCGCTGAGATCGGCTAATCAACTTATCAGCACTTAGCCTAGCTAGTTTCGTCTAATTTCTGAACATCACTTTAAGTAGATTGAGAGTGACAGTCGTCCGTTTAAAAACGTCAATGTTTGCACTGTCGCTGTTAATATTATATCGTCCTTGTTGAGAGACCTTGAGTCCACTGACCTACGTCCGTCCCATGAAGGTTATCTACTAACACTTACAGAACACTGCGTCCTGTCGATAGTGAAGGTAGCTGACCGCTTGACACGGTTCAGGTATAATAATGTGAAGGATAGTTTAGGCTAATTCTGGAACTGCGTCATATCCTTTTGTTGGAGTTATGAAGATATGCTTACAACTCTACCCATTTGTTAACCAGCATCTAAAGGGGTAAATTAAATGTCGTATGGCTTTTAGTGCCGGGATATCCCAGGACCGGTTCGGCTCGCCAGGTGCAGGTCTTTTGATTTGACTCCCGTAGGCGACCTGCACGTCGTGATGAGGATGAAATGATGATGAAGACAACACATACACCCAGCCCCGGGGCCATTGGAATTAACCAATTAAGGTTAAAATCCCCGACCCGGCCGGGAATCGAACCCGGGACCCTCTGAACCGAAGGCCAGTACGCTGACCGTTCCGCCAACGAGACGGACATCTAAAGGGGTACTGAACCATATTTCGCGTGAATTCAGTTCAATGAGTGAAGACGGTTAGTGAAACGAAGCAATATGGCTGAGGAGGTCATCATGCTGACCATGAGGCATTCTAGCATCTTCAGGACATCTTATTGGACAGGCCATTAGGCCTGCCAGTCTTCTTATCAGGCGTAACTGACTGTTACGCCACCGGTTTTCTTGTTAGGTTACTGTAGGTGCTCTAAATAGTTTAATATGGAAATATTGCCCTTTATCAATATGTTTATAACACCTTAATTATTCACTCAAAAATCTCTCTTTACTATTGTCCTGAAACTAAAACTGTTCTAATAAAACTAATTTCTGAGTCATGGAGTAATAGGTACTGCAATTAACTGTAGGCAATATTTTGTAACTCTGCAATGAGTGGCGATCAAATATTCTGAGGTAGAACTGTAATCAAATCAAATTTAGTTAACTGCATTTCAAAAATTCAGAAGATAATGGGGGCATATTTGCAAAATACAACCAAGAAAGTGACCAAGCAATACCATTTGTTATTCCATTCTTGCAATGTGGAAAGAAGGCAGAGATAATGTGATGTTTTATCTCGAATGTAGTATAGCAAATTAATTCTGAATTTTTCTGGGTTTTTCGTTTTCTTCCTCTCTCCCTCTTTCATAGTCGCATTACTCTTCCAGTCTTGATTCAATGAGTAGGCAATATCGCAGAAGTTACTGATCAGATTTTAGCTATATCAGTAATAACCGAATAATAATGACTAATGGCCATTTTTCACCCAATGTAGTTGGATTGGCACTTCATATTGACCTTTCCTAGTTTTAATAATAATGTTATTTGCTTTACGTCCCACTAACTACTTTTACGGTTTTCGGAGACGCCGAGGTGGCGGAATTTAGTCCCGCAGGAGTTCTTTTACGTGCCAGTAAGTCTACCGATACGAGGCTGACGTATTTGAGCACCTTCAAATACCACCGGACTGAGCCAGGATCGAACCTGCCAAGTTGGGGTCAGAAGGCCAGCGCCTCATCTGTCTGAGCCACTCAGCCCGGCTTTCCTAGTTTTACGGCTGGATGTTTTCCTGACGCTTATAATATGTGGAGGGATAGTCTATATTCACAACAGTATGTCTCTGTAGTGGTTGGTAATGTGATGCGTTGTGTGTAGATGAAGAAGAAGGCGAACACAACATCCAGTCCCCAAGCCAGAATGAATTATAGGCTATACAGTTAAAATCCCCGATATGGCTGGGAATCGAACCCGGAGCCCTCTGAATCGAAGGCCACTACGCAAACCATTCAACCAAGGAGCCGGACAGATCAATAATAATAATAATAATAATAATAATAATAATAATAATAATAATACGTAACACGTATTGCCTAAACTGCCGAAACACAATTCTTCTGAGCACCACCTGTTCGATCTGTGTGTAGCTCCGCCGTCTCAATCTCTATATAAGGTACTGCCTGCTCTGTGCCGCGAGAATTGAGTTTACAGCGACATTGCAGATGGCAGCACTTACCGCACCCAGAACACCATGTGGTTAAATGAGAATTCGTCCGTAACACCAAAATAAAATGAAAAATAATCCTTAACATGTTACTAATTGAGAAGATAATGCACATTTAACATTTGAACTTGGTTTAAGATATAGCAAAGCACAAAAGCAAAGTCACCTCCGTACAGGCCATGAAGGCCCTTGGAGGAGTGGAATGTAAAGTCTTCCACCATTGTTAACCTCGGCACGTGATGGGGTAGAGTGGTTAGCTTTACGCCCGGCCACCTTTGCCCCCAGGAATTAACCTGGTACTCATTTTTGGTGTAGGCTGAGTGAACCTCAGGGCTATATGCACCTCCGGAAGTAGAACTCTCGTTTCTTAAATTTTACGACTTCTTGACGGGGATTCGAACCCACGTCCTTCCGGGCGAACCGAGCAAGCCTTTTCCGTCTCGGCCAGGCAGCCCCTTGGTTTAAAACATAGAAAAGTAAAGTATATAAAATCTTACCAGTTACAGTAGATATATTTAGGATCATCCCACTGCTGCATGGTACATAAAAATTTCAGAATTTTCTCAACACGAGTAATGAAGCACCTTTCCTTACTGTTATTTACCAGCAGTGAACGCACACATTTTTCTATCACTAATTCGCTGACCCTTTGTTCATGACAAGATTTCAGGGTACGTTTTATAGCACATAATGCAGTGCGTGCGTCCGTCATGTAATTATATCCACAACCCAAACTCACTGCACTAAATAGAGCTTCTATTGCGTCTCTAGAAAATAATCTAGTATCTAGTGGATTGTTTTGCCGAATGTGCTGAGTTCTGTCAATGACGTCGTGGACTGCGAAATTTAGTAAATTGATTCCATGAAGTCCGCCTCTGTGGTGTAGTGGTTAGCGTGATTAGCTGCCACCCCCGGAGGTCCGGGTTCGATTCCCGGCTCTGCCACGAAATTTGAAAAGTGGTACGAAGGCTGGAACGGGGTCCACTCAGCCTCCGGAGGTCAACTGAGTAGAGGTGGGTTCGATTCCCACCTCAGCCATCCTGGAAGTGGTTTTCCGTGGTTTCCCACTGAGCCGTATCCTGACGGCCCATAAGAGGCACTCAGATTATTATTTGACATAATATATAATTTTTATTGAAATAAATTTCAGTCATGTATCGTAAAAGTAGTGAATCGCAGGATAGCTGAGACCGGAAGTCCATGGAGACATAAAGTCGCTGGATATTGCGCGATACTTCCTCGGGACCGTGAGAAAGGCTTAGCGTCACCAGAAGTTAGCACATCTCGGCACGTGTAGAAGATGTTGGCCAAGAGAAATATTCAGCCAATGGGAACGAGCGGGTGTGGCAACTATGGAGTCTGGATCGCGCGAAGTCATAATCCCAGGTTAACCAACATGGACAATTGCTTGAAATCAGTTCTTATTTGACGGATTTCCACAGGTCTACATGTGAAATATAATCAGGAGTACGCTATAGAAATAATCTGAAGAAATTTGATGTTATTTGGAGTGTTTTTTATGGTATGTCATAATTAATATTAAGTCATTATGAATGGCAAGCACGCTGATTGGTGGTTTTTCTAAACATGTGGGAATCCCATAGCTACAACGGCGTTAGCCACGCTTCCTTAGCATCTCAAGCTCTGGAGAGCGACACTCTGATCGTGGAAGCCGACGTGATGTGAGCGTTGTTCGGTATTGCTCCGATACTTGTACGTGAAAGTTGCCACGTGGATATATATGAATAACAGTGTATGGTTTTAAGACCGATAAACAGTGTTTTCAGTCGTGCAGTTGACTGTATTAACTGGTGCAGTGTAAAATAGCAGATTATATTATGGCGCAAAGTTAACTACATATAAATAGACGGTAATAATTAGCCGCAGACTGGAAAGTGAAGAAGAGACGCTCAGTTGTTTCACATTTTCGTGTCGGTCGCGTTTCGCGAAGAACTTTCGAACCGTACCGTGAGCCGCTTTTAATAACTGTATATAGAAACCCTAATTGTTAAATTTCAAGTGTATTTGTTTGTCAGTGTGTTGGCTGAGTTCACAGCTAACAAGGGTTTGTTCGGCACGTGCAGAATTGAGCGGTGAAGAGACATTCACCTAAAGCATTCTGTGTTGCAGTGTTCAGGAACTTTCAGTAAGAAGATGGCACCGCCCATGAAAGAAGGAAGATTGTTTTTATGTGTTAAAGCAGTGATCAACATGGAGTAACCACATACCACGGCAAGGATGTGAGCCGTTGCCAGTGTCCTGAGAGTCGTCCAAGATAAGACGCATGTTTTAATAGATGGCATGTTTATATGGGTCATGATAAAATACTAGTGCTGTTTAGTGTAGGGATTTTTCTTTAACGTAAATTAAGCCTGACGGCATGTGTTTATTTCACCTTTGTAATGTTGTAAATACGGATAAGAGAGGAATACATGATCTCTATATTTTAATTTTAATTTACGATTAGTTAGATGGGTTAATGAGGGAGTTGTTATTAACCGACAACAAACAAAAGAACCCTCGGCTACTTCGGTTCGCGCAGCTTGTTCCGGTTCATCCCGATGTTACCCGACGAATCAAGGACAAGTACACGCGCAACTGGCTGACAGACATGCCGGCTGTCAAGCTGGCGTTAACGCATACTGCAAGTAGCTGCAGTCAGGCTCTTCGACTGAGGTTATTCTTTCATTAAAGCCGGAAACGCAATGCAATTAAAAGAACGAAAGTAAATGTAAAGTGGCCAAAAGTATTAAGCATTGAGTAAATGGAACTACTTACAATACCCAAGTTGTAAACCATATTTTAAAAAATAAACAATAAAAGTATACTGTTCCAATAAGCGTACACACAGAGGACATAATATGAACAACAAAAAAATAACCGTCGAAGATACTCTCTGCTACAGTCAAGTATCTTTTCCGATTTTATCACACGCTTCGATTTGTCCAGTGTAGGTACAGTTTTTTCATCACGTAAAATTCGCTTATTTTCCGACGTATCACATCTTTTGTGAAGTCGTCTGTTTCGATCCTTTTCTTGTGGACTGTTTTCTTGCCATCAGGTGTAGAAAAATGCAAACGACCCTTGGCCATAGACGTCTTCCCTTCCGCTAAAATACGTTTCACCAGTGACTTTGAAACCCCTGTTGCTTCACTTGTTGAAGCCACTACATTATAATTCAGTTTATGAACTGTTTTCTGTTCTCGTAAGTGAGCAGCTACGTTATATACTATTTCTCTGGCTTGTCCCCTTACAGGCTGTCCAGATTTGCTACCAGACTTCGAAGTAGCAGCCATAACTACTGTACATTTAAATGACGCTCTCACTAGAATAACACGGTACACAACACTAAATAGCTGAAAGACTGGGCTGCCGTCAATTATTTCGCTGCTGAGCGGCTTTAGATGTGTGTGTGTGTGTGTGTGTGTGTGTGTGTGTGTGTGTGTTGGCATACCAGTTGCGCAACTGCCGATACTTCTAATTCTGTTTTTTACACAGTCAAGAATTTAGTTTATTCACCTGGTTAATGTGCTCCGTAATGAGTAATGACCCTTGAAGGTCGCTAGGTAACACTGTTCAACACTATATACCGGTACATAAAAACATTTACCAATACAGTACACGCTACACACGAAGGAATTATAGGACTATAATTAATACAACTAAAGAAAGAAATGCGAATAAAACTGACAAAACAACAAGAGCGCTAAAACGGATACAGAAGTGACAGCGAAACTCTTGTGTAACCGCGCTTCACAGTGTGCACAGTACGGTGGCCAGGCAGCATGTGACCCCCTCCACTACTCCCTATGATGTCAGACATCCACTCGGAGAGAATGCGCGGAGAAGTGGGCTTTGCGCAGGTTCTTTTGCTAGTTGCAGGGTAATAGGATTATTTTGTTGTTATATTATGCATGACAATTAGCTTAGTATTATTCCGATTTTTTCTTATATATTAGTGATAGGAGGATTAGATTGACAAGATCATCCAATTTCCAAGTTAAACACTTGTTACGTTGAGAGTAAATTCAATTTAAGTTTGGTCACTTAGAAAGTTAGTAACAGTTAGATTGCATGACGCATGGTATTTCAGAAGCTGACACGTGTGGAGCTGCATAGCAACGTTGAATGAATAGGATCTTCCAATTTAGGTTGGAAACTGTTTCGCACAATGATTTGTACGGGAATCGAACGTGGATTCATAATGAAAAAGGCTGATGAGAATTGTAAGAAATATAAGAGGTTTTAATGCATGCTAATTTATGAAGTTGATTATGCAGGCCGATTGCATGCATGATGAAGTGAAAAGATTGATGTGCAGTGAATATGTCCCTGCTATTGTCTTCTGAGAGAATATTAATTATCAGAATTGACGGAAATTGATACCAGACCAATGAGTTTGATGTGTGTAATAAATTATCGAAGCATGCTAGGAAGAAGTACGATTGTACGTGAGTTTCCGTGTAGTCGAGGAAAGATGATATCGCCTCACAGGCTTACTTATTGGCCGTGTGTACATAGACAGCGTGAATGAGATGGTATTTCCGTGATACAATCTTGGCGAACAGAAACCAAGCCTCAGTACAGTGTTGAGTTCCAACATTTCCTTTCAGCCCACAGCACAGCAGGAAATATGTGACGGATGATCGCACTTTTGGGTGCGCAAATGCAGCAGAAGGCAATGTTGCCCATTGCTTTCCACATGTTTAATAAAGGATAATAATATGTTTTCTCTTAAAGGATGGTGTTTTGTGATATTTCATGTTGTTTGGATATGTTGTCTTGTTGTTTAATGGGGAACAGCCCGAGTGCTGAGTAATATTGATGGTCAATCTAGTTCTCACTAGATCCTTTTGGTGAACCGCGTTTCACGTCGAGTCAGTGTAGTATGTAAGTTCTCCTTTTTTATCCGATGTAGATATGTGTGATACTTTGCTTATTTTGTGTTCATTATAAATATAGCATAGGGAAATTCCACTAGTATTTTTCATCATTCATATCATGTTCCATTGCGTTGTAATTTTCCTTTTATCGTAATTTAATTTTATCTTAATTTTCTTCTTTAATGTTTAATCTGGCGACGACTCGATAAAATTAAAACCTGTATCAATGAGATACTTTCAATTGTGGTACTCCATGCGAAATGAATACGTATCAGTATATGCGTACGTATACTATTATAAAAATGAACAATGGACAATCAGATGAAGAATATTTCTAAAGGTTCACAAGTATTCATTGTTGTGCTTGAAATTTCATTTCACATTTAATTCTTTGATTAATTAACGTTTTTAATGTCCAGTTCTTTCTTCAGTTTTGGAGATTATGTCAATGTCATCTTTATTAGTTGACTAGCAGAAGTACCCGTTCTTCGTACGGGTTATCAGAAACTGGCTTTAGTTACTAATACTATCGGTATGACTGACTTCTTTAGATATTTATATCACTGGTGTATTTACTTAAGTACGTAGAAATTATTTGTCATGTCTGGAATTATAATGTATCTTCCTCTTCTTTTCTTCATGGGGGCGTCTAAATATTAGTTCCTAATTAGCTTCGACCTCTAAGATCTTTTGCTACCATGTTTTACCTTCATTCCCACCTAGATATACCTGCTCCCTTCACAAATCTGCAGGTTTAGTGCTAGTATACTTTCGCCAGATAGTACCACAAATATAAATATTATTGAATGTGTTTGTTTGATCCGACATTTCATAACTATTACAAATATGATAAAGGAAATCCGCGATGCATAAAAGAATTATAATTATCGAGAATTATAATTTTCAGGGCTTGTCACTCATGTCGCACATCATATAATGAATATGAGTATAAATGTTGAGAAATTTTTTCAAGTCATGGGCGCACCATCTTGACAATTGTGTACAGTATATAGGTTGCTTTCATTGTTACAATGATCGTAAAAGTGGACCAAAATATCGGCACTAAAAACATCAGTGATCCTACTACTCCATGATTTAATAGAAAATAATTTAAACTATAGGTAACAGAATCCGCAAAATGCTGAAACCTAAGCCAGTACGTAAAAACGGAGGCCCGTCGGCAACTGCTGGTCGCTGTACTACGGAGATCTCCGGAGCTATTATTTTTATACTTCACTCCCTTTCCATCCCCGCCCAAAGGAGTGCTATGAGCGTCTTACACAACAGTTTATTTTTTTCAAATATTAAGTCATATGTGTATCAATTTTGGTTGGCAGCTATGCCCAAACGTACATGCATAATCTCGCTGCTGTAAAATCCTGGAGCTGACGTTGCCATGGTTACGGCCGTTCGTTTCTCTATCCGATTCCTAGAGCAGGGGTAGTGTGGTTCCAATATCTCCATAACGGTTGGTTTTAGGGCCTTCAAACATGGTTTTCCGGCCAGAAGGTTTTACCGAGTTTTGTTCTTTGTGTCAAGGGGCTTAAAATGAGCTTTGTCTCGTCCTTGTACGACAAATTCAATTTCGGCTGTATTAACCTATTATTTTAATATTTTTATATCTCCCCCCCCGTCGCCCCCCCCTCGAATTGTTTTGAAAATGAAATACAGCCCATGTTACTCACTGGCGATGTACCCTTTCTATAGGTGAAGTAATTTTTAAAATCGGTTCAGTATTTTTTGAGTCTATCCGTTACAAACAAATATACAAAGTTTTCCTCTTTATAATATTAGTATAGAAGTATAAATTACATCCCTACACATACGGTTGACGTCAGGAAGGGCATCCAGCCGTAAAACAGGGTCAAATCCACATGCGCTACGCAGTTCGCATCCGCAACCCCACAGGTGTGGGTAAAGCGATAGAAGAAGAAGATACTCATTTTAAACATTCACCCGCTTTTTTATTCTTTTCACCCCCCTTAAGTGGCTTTTCCAAGAAAGTGTGTTCATTTTTAAAGGATATTCCATGTACCAATTTTAATATAATAATAATAATAATAATAATAATAATAATAATAATAATAATAATAATAATAATAATAATAATAATAATAATAATGTTTTAATGCAGCCACTGGCCATAAAACAAGAATACAATCATATATATACATCCATACCTGCTTAGTTCGGGCGGAAATCACTATCACTATCAGGCTTTCACAAATTCACTAATTGAGCACTTTCTCTCGGAGCATTCCTGTATATGATATCGCCCGCAGATTTGACCACAGAGCTTGCACACACACTGATCACTTGGGTCATGGAATTTCTTCTCTGAGCACAACTTAAAATGGAAACCATGGACCGCCATTCTTGTAGCGATGTGGCGCAGCTGGTAATTTGTGCCCATCCACCTTCTGTCCATCATGGCTTCGGTAGTGTAGAAGGAATCCCAAATTTCCATTTTCTTGGCTTTCAGATCTTGTAGAAGCTTCTCGTATGCCGCATTAACTGGCAGTATCAGCTCGTTCCGAAGGTCCTCTATCAGGTACGTTTCCCTCGTTAGCTCATATACCAACCGCGATCGGGTTGACTTTGATACTCCCAGGACCCTTTTGAGGTAGCGAGCTTTGATTTTCTCCAGTTCCTCTAGTTGTTTATAAGTAAGGTACTCTCCTATGAGTTCGAGACCATATGTCAGCACCGGTATTACCTTTGCCTTAAATAGCTGCATAGCTGTCTCTACTGCAATAAGGGTAATATTCCCTATGTCGTTCATTGCTCTGATCGCAGCAACCATCCTGGATCTGATGTGTATTCGGAAGCAATGCCCACTTGTTTGCAGAGTTAGCCCTAGATATTTGAAATGATTTACTCTTCTTAGACGCGATCCTCTACACATTATTTGGTCAGCCTCCGCGAATTTACCGCCCTTCCTGAAAATCATCATTTCTGTTTTGTCCTCGTTTATCCAGATTTCATTTTCTTCTGCCCATTCCACGAGTAGGTCCATAGCTCGTTGCAGTTCATCGATGTTCTCTGAAGCGATCGCCATGTCATCCGCGTAGATATACATTTTCACATTGGTACTTTCTTTTATCTTTACCCTTACATCGCATGTGAAGGCGTTAAACAAGATTGGACTCAGTGGATCTCCTTGGAGGACCCCTATTTTCTGTGGTATCCACTCTGCTACGCCTATCCCATCGTCAATTTGCACATAATTTTCCGCTAGTATATTTGATATAAGCGTCGTCATATTAGATCTTCCGGTCAATTTTTTGAGATATATGTATCCTCATATAAATAATTCAACTCCTTCCTCACTTCTTTTCAGCCCCCCTCCCTCAACCCCCGTGAAGTGGATTTTCTGAAAACGAATATTTGTGTTCTTTTATTTTTAAAGGGCATTCCAGATATCAATTTTCATGTCTGTAACATGTTAGGTTTTTTGTGATGTATTGTAGATAATTTCGCTGCTGTAAAATCCTAGAGCTGACGTTGCCATGGTTACGGCAGTTCATTACTTTATCGGATTCCTAGAGGAGGGGTAGTGTGTTGCCAATATCTCCGTAACGGTTGGTCTTAGGGCCTTAAAACATGGTTTTCGGGCCCGTGGGGCTTACCGAGTTTTGTTCTTTGCGTCAAGAGGATTAAACTGAGCTTTGTCTTGTCCTTATACGACAAATTCAATATTTTGCCTATATTAGCCTATTATTTTTATATCACCCCCCCCCCCGTTTCCCCCACCTCGAATTGTTTTGAAAATAAAATACAGCCCATGTTACTCACTTGCAATGTAGCTTTCTATAGGTGAAGTAATTTTTAAAATCGGTTCAGTAGTTTTTGATTCTATTCGTTACAAACAAACAAATTTTTCCTCTTTATAATATTAGTATAGATTTACTTGGTTTTCTGTTAGTATGATTCGGGGATATTTTGTGAATAAACTCATCCTACCCCATATTATTGTTTCTAATACCTCCATTTTCCTGTCGTTTACTTATAATTAAGTGAGGAACTTCGACTTTTAGCCTGGCCCATCGACAACCAACCCACATCTCTGCCCAACCCTGAGTTAGTCGGATGTTTATACAGGAATGGAGGCATCGTACTAGTGGGTTACTACCCCTGGGTACGGTACAGCAAATGCCGGGATGGTACCTCACTTAAGGCCACGGCCGCTTCCTGCCCTCTTCCTTGCCTGTCCCATCCAATCTTCCCATCCCTCCACAAGGCCCCTGTTCAGCATAGCAGGTGAGGCCGCCTGGGCGAGGTACTGGTCATTCTCCCCACTTGTATCCCCCGACCCAAAGTCTGAAACTCCCAGGACACTGCCCTTGAGGCGGTAGAGGTGGGATCCCTCGCTGAGTCCGAGGGAAAAGCCAACCCTGGAGGGTAAACAGATTAAGAAGAAGAAGAAGATTCCATGAAGCGCACCGTCGATTCCGCGTCTGAGAAGTCTATACCTGTGTTTATAAACGGGCATGGTTTTCTTTAATGAAGCGAATAGTAGCAGTAACCGCTGGGGAAGTATTTGTAAAGCAGAACATTCATCTTTTCCTAATTCCTCTGTTCGATGTGTTTTTTCGTAATACCGAACAGGCTTGATTAACAAAACTCTCTGGAGGCGATTTTTTTCACATATTTGGAGGTGATGATGCCATTGCTGTCATTTCTCTGTCTAGGAACTGGGATCTCATATTTTTTTACCAAATGGTAATAGTCAAAACTGAAAAGAAGTTTACGACTGGGATCAGGTTCTATCTTTTCCCTCTCCAAAATGTTTAATATTGGTTCTATGATTGTAGGTCTACAGCATTAATCATTTCTGAACGAAACGGAGTAGATCGGAGACTTCGAAGCCTTTAACGAGGAAGCAGGCAGCAGGAATAGGGAACGTTTTGAAAGTCTGTTTACAACAAAACAACAGTTTATTCGCGAGAGCAGGAGATTTTTCCAATATCTGTGCCACATACACTTTTAACATGGACCACGCAAACGAACTTGTCACTCGTTCGGTCGTAGAGCAGTCGTGCCTAATTAGCCGTTTAATCGGCAATCACTGTTACACTCCTCTCCGTTGGTCTGAGAGTTTTACATTCAGCTCTACGTCTTTCCTTCACTAATTGGGATATCTCGACATCACAATCAACATTTTCCATTTAGGTTACCTGTCCAGTGTACTTTGTGATGAAGTTGACACTAGACCACCGAGCTCTATAGCTGCAGTCACTTAAGTGCGGCTAGTATCCAGTATTCGGGAGGCAGTAGGTTCGAACCCCACTGTCGGCAGCCCTGAAGATGGTTTACCGTAGTTTCCCATTTTCACACCAGGCAAATGCTGGGGCTGTACCTTAATTAAGGCCACGGCCGCTTCCTTCCCACTCCTAGCCCTTCCCTGTCCCATCGTCTCCATAAAACCTATCTGTGTCGGTGCGACGTAAAGCACCTAGCAAAAAAAGACACTAGACCAGGAGTCCTCCCATATTCGTAACCGTTTGGGATACTATTCTCCACGCCACACAGTACCGTGTGAGTTGCTCTGACCGCGCGGATGTTGTCTTACGAAAATTATGGATTTGATCTAAAATATAAACGGTCTTTTGTTCATTATATTTAGCTGCTTCCTTTACTTTATTCAAACGATCAATTTCTGGTTTGTCTTCGAATTTCCTCTGTAGTCTTTTAAGTTCATTATGGTTAGTCATCAACTTTTATCGCAGTCTCAGAATTCTCGATCGGAGCCTCTAATGTATGATTTTCTGTTGATTGCTGTCTTTCTTACTCCTTGTAATATTGACTTGGATTGAGACATCATTGTTCACATGAATTTCGTAGTAGTCATCCAATGCATTTCCTACGGTTGAGCAGCTTGTTTCACCATACATTTGTTCCAAAAAAATATCTTCTCGCTGCATGGTCTTTTGTGGGGCTGTTTTTCTGGTTTGAAGATAATGGGGATGATTCGAAAACCGTCGAGGCTCAATCTCTGGCTTCAGTACATTTTTTTTTTTTCAGTTTTATATCCATCTCTAAAATTCAGGCTACAAAAACGAGAATAATCGGATGGAATCCATTGACTACCTTTGGTTGATCCTTGCCTTGATATAGCGTTAAGCCGATTTCCCCAAAGTTCTGCACTTGTGGGGATTTCATGAAACCTCACACCTGAAAAATTTGGATTCGTTGCTCTAATATACAGAGAGGAATGCAACAATCATTTTACAGCCAGAGATACACGCATAAATATTATCCGCGCACTTTTTAGTGATAGATTTTTGTACTCGTTGGAGAAGTAAGAAGGGTTCCGTCAATACTGCCAACTGAATGGAAATGAAATCTGAATTGAATCGATAATATGATCGATCGATATGAATTTTATAAACCTTTATTATTTTAAGCAAACAACTGTGTCACACACACAATATTTAATACTATATAACATTTCCCGTTGCGAAACTTGTTCCTAGCATGAATTCTATGGTTTGGCTTTGCTGTGTAAACAACAACAGTACGAGTACTTAAAGTGTACGCCAGATGGCGCACAGCGATGATAAGCGATTCTTAGTTTGTGTTTCAAAGGTTGCCAATACGAATCTCGAAGATAACCAAAGTCGACCGCTTCAGCACTAGGGTGTAAATCTATCACTAATAAGTGCGCGGATAATACTCGATACAAACGCACGGGACCACAACGATGTGAGTACGGAGATAAAGTGGGTGCGTTTGCTGGCGCCCCTCACGGAAGTTTGTGACACTAAGAGCTCACTCTGAACAGCATGTTAACCGCATAGCATAGAGCAGGTAGTATATAGGATTGAGACGGCGGTGGTGTGTAGTATCAAGATTTTGTTTTCACTAACAGGTCGCGCCACGGTAGTTAACTGTAATCAGCGATGCCGAAAATCTACAAGCATAGTAAGCCCACCGGGCGAGTTGGCCGTGCGGTTAGGAGCGTGCAGCGGTGAACTCGCATCCGGTAGATAGTGGGTTCGAACCCCACTGTCTGCAGCCCTGAATATGGTTTTCCGTGGTTTCCCATGTCACACCAGGCAAATGCTGGGGCTATACCTTAATTAAGGCCACGGCCGCTT
Source organism: Anabrus simplex (assembly GCF_040414725.1). NCBI lineage: Eukaryota > Metazoa > Arthropoda > Insecta > Orthoptera > Tettigoniidae > Anabrus > Anabrus simplex. Next base: position 315,660,068 of record NC_090267.1, on the reverse strand, counting down.
CCTTCCCATTCCTAGGCCTTTCCTCTCCCATCGTCACCATAAGACCTATCTGTGTCGGTGAGACGTAAAGCAAATACCAATATATATATATATATATATAATTGTGGCCGTTCGTGTGGGACGCCTGGTTCGAAGATATTAATAAATTTCATAATGTGCTCAGCTAGAATTCAGTGGTTTACATGATCCCCCACTCAGGGCATGGCCCTTCGGAGAGAAAACGGTCACATCCTATCAGTAGTTAATCTGATAATGATCCAACATCTGTTCAATACACTAAGTTCACTTAAATTAGGCATAAAATGAGAATTGCAATGAGAAATTGGAAGGATAATAACTTTAATTAAAATAAAATTAACTAATTATAATCAGACAACTGGATAAGCAACGTAATAACAAATATACTCGTGCATTATCAACCGCACTGCACTGGAAAATCAAGTCCTTGAAAATTGTCAATCATTAAATTCAAATCTCATCATCGCACAACACTTTGATTCATTTAAATAATTATGAAATATAATGGAAATCAGCAGTTTAAGTCTCTTTTCCTTCATCTTGTTTGTTCATTCACTAACACATTTATTAGCCGAACCTGTCCTCCCTGCTCTACCTTTTTCTTTCCTTTTGCTTCATTATAACCACCTAACTAACTAAATAATAACTTGAATTTCCTAACGGCTCTTTGATAAACACCGAAAAACATTCCAAATACACAACAATAACATTATCGTTCCATAATTAGGTAACTGCATGTCATCATCCAACCTACGGCATCGCATGGCTGCACCTGAAATCAAGTATTAACTACTGACATATACAAGGAAATGATCAAATGCCAGAAGGTCTGCGTTGCATCTGCATCTCTCCAACCTGCTGAAAAACAACTCTACAGCACCAACTTACTACCTCAAGCAATGCTACAAGTGTTGATATACAGTACAGGTGTCAATAATCTCAAAATCCAACTAACGTTCGAATAGCTTGTTGAAGATCCTACTTATGTGTTCACTCAAAACATTCCGCTATTTATGTGATATTAAACTTAACTCATGTCAGCTCGTATGCCTAACCAATCTCTTCGTACACATTCAATCAATGCTAAATAAATCGCTCATTTATCATACTCAAATATACGCGGCGGAAATACCTTTCAATAACACTATCCTAACCTACTGGTCATCTCGAAGAATTAATCTATTACCGCAATACACAATTCAATAAATCATTCACTAATTATACCGTCAACTAATACTTTAGATGACCCTACATATTTACGCTACACAGTATACACCGCATAATGAAAACAATCATCATTCCCTAAATAAACGAGTAAACGTCATTAAAGAGCTTCACTATTATTCATACAACCAACACTGAATCTGATTAAATAAACACATCACAACACTCCGCGGAGTTATTTATATCAAAGGATCACCACATCTGTTATCTCACACACTGGTACATTGAAACTTACCTGTAACATTCATGATCACTCATACACTTCACAGTTATTCTATAATACGGAAACAACGCAGGAAAGATCGCCTAACTCAAATATTTTCCGACGGTGAACGATATTCTAACATACGCAGACGTATAATACAACGTTAAACTAACACCGTTAACACGTTAGAATATTCAAGTTATTTCACTTTATATCACCTGTGTGATATTTAAAAAAATCTATGTCTACTATAAGCAGCTACTAGTAAAGCAAAAAGGACAAGGTTCGTCTACTCATCTGGTCTTCACTTCATCGTAAGGGTATTGGTAGTCAGGTTATTTTTCCAGCCATCTCATCCATTTCGGCAGAGCACGGATCCACCAGGATCCTATCAGTTTACTCGAACATTTCCTCCATATAGCTTTCCTGGTTCACAAATGTAAGTAACATCTTTGGCTTCAACCTGGAACTCGTACAGAAACGATTAGAACGAATTCATACAGATTTACAAGTCCACTTTCATAGATTAATACTGGCCTGTATAAATTAACGTCGTTTAGAGCTATTTTAAGCTTGTTAAATATTAATTAGCCCTCAACTTTACCAATCTTGGGTGTTTAAATACGTATACAAGAGCTGTGTTCACTATTTGCTTCTCGATCTTTTTCGTTATTCCAGAATTGACATTTTTTTAAATAATTCTAACTTCATTATTTACAATAATAAACAAGGTTGCTTTCCATGAACCAGAGAGCCACTATCTTAACTTCATTTCGTGTGATTTTGACATTTGAGGAACTCGTTATCACAGAGATTCACAAAGGAACACACGCTACTATTGTTTATTCTTCTCCACATGAAGTACGTCACACCATACGCCTGTTAGATGGTTAGCTGCATATAATTCCAAGTCACTCCATGGCCTCCTTAACGTCTCTAAGACTAGATATGATGTCTGGCCTTTCTTCTTCTCAGTTGTTACCGTAATTATTTATTGATACCCGCTTGTGACTAAGCTGTTTTTCATGTGGTCCGCTGTATACCACGGGGTTCTGAGCTTGATCTACCGATTCTCGTCCATAAGATCTACCATAAATTTGCGAGTTGTGTCGACTCATATATTACGAACATATAAATTTGCCGTGCGTCGACAATTTATCTTACTTCCATGCCGTCCACATGCATCTATTTAACTTATGACCTTCAATGACTCCCTGACATATAATTATACGTCATTGAAAGGTCATAATATATATACTGTCCATACACCTCACCCCAATCCATCTCTTTTCCACTCTCTCCCTCGTTCTCTCCTTCGGAGCTCGCTCTCAGCCCCAACAGCCCGAGCCTGCTCTAGGTCAAGCCCGGAACCGCTCTCTTGGAATGACCAGTTTTACTGCACGGAAATTTGTAGTAGCTTGACATTGATTACATGATTTACTCTTTTCACTTCACCTGCATTGTGTGTCAAAGGAATGATTGAGTTACTTTCGACCCAGAGGTTTAAAGGAGTCCGGTCGAAAAGTTCGCTTTGTGTATTGGCAAATTTGACCAGTTCATCTCAGTAACACATTCATTCTTTGTTTCGTATCATAGATCATTCTTCTTCCTCCTGGCCTTAATCCCAATTTATTCGGGTCGGCACTTCATATGGATTTGGTCCAGTTTTACGGCCGGGTGTACTTCATGACGCCAAACCTACAGTATATGGAGGAATGTACTCGCTATTACGAGTTTCTGTGGTGGTTAGTAGTGCAGTAGTGCAGTGGGCCCTGCGAACAGTAGACCTGTACACTGACTATTCAGCCAAGGAGCCGGACTTCGCATCGCCAACCTTTCATTTCGTTATACCTAGGTAGTCCGGCTCCAAGGCTAGACGGTTAGCGTGCTGGCCTTTGGTCACAGGGGTCCCGGATTCGATTCCCGGCAGGGTCGGGAATTTAAACCATCATTGGTTAATTTCCCTCGCACGGGGTCTGGGTGTATGTGTTGTCTTCATCATCATTTCATCCTCATCACGACGCGCAGGTCGCCTACGGGAGTCAAATCAAAAGACCTGCACCTGGCGAGCCGAACCCGACCTGGGATCTCCCGGCACTAAAAGCCATACGCCATTTCATACCTAGGTATTCTTAATATGCATTTTACCAGACGCAACGCCCGAAACTCATTTCTTCTCAACTGGTTTAAAATCCAGAACACTGTTTGCAACAGGCAGTCTGAAATAATCCTCCAAAAATGTCTTCAACACCGCTTACCATAGACATGTCCGACTCGTTGGCTGAATGGTCAGCGTACTGGCCTTCGATTCAGAGGGTCCCGGGTTCGATTCCTGGCCGGTTTGGGGATTTTAACCTTCATTGGTTAATTCCATTGGCCCGGGGGCTGAGTGTTTGTGCTGTCCCCAACATCCCTGCAACTCACACACCACACATAACACTACCCTCCACCACAATAACACGCAGTTACCTCCCCATGGCAGATGCCACCCACCCTCATCGGAGGGTCTGCCTTACAAGGGCTGCCCTCGGCTAGAAATAGCCACACGAAATTAAAAAAAACATAGACATCGCCATAATTATTCCTAGGAGAAATTCATTACTCTGTGTCACAAAGTAACACCAACAAGACTCAGAGAACCACTTTTATATTTATTTATTTTATGCCTTTGTATGTGGCGAAGTTAGGGCTCACGGCCCTCTCTTACACTTAACCACTACGTACAGTACATAATCACATACTTTGGTAAAATAACATTAACAGTCCCTAGGAGCTACCTAAATTTATGGAGTAATATTATAACAGATTATACTTGTTATTTTTAATGATCACGTATTGAAGAGGAAATCTCGACAAGACCATTTAAATGAGACTGTTGAAGTGCTATTATGTATACTGACAGGGAGTGTGTTCCATAGCCTTTCCCCAGACACTTGGAAAGAGTGGCTGTATACAGATGAATGATTAACCGATATCATAAGGGTAAAAGTCGATCTGGTATTATGTCCATGGATAGATGAGAGGAAGTTAAAATGTGAGGATAGGTATTCAGGTGTAGATTCGTTCAGAAGTCGAAAAATTAGTGTCGCAGTATGTACATTCCTTAGTTGATCAATTTTCAGCCAGGATAGCTTCTCATAATAAGGGAAAATATGTGTCCTAAAGTTCAAAGGTAATATAAATCGTATGCAAGAGTTCATTGCCCTTTGAAGTTTCATAGTTTGTTCTGCAGTTGCATCGGTTAATACGACATCACAGTAATAAATTATTGGAAAAATGAGAGTTTGACTAAGTTTTATTTTCATGCTGTGTAGAAGAATGGATTGTTTCATTTTTAGGTTAGATTTTTTCTAGACTCTTAGTAGCCTAGTATCCTAGGTAATTCGGTCAGACCGGGCGAGTTGGCCGTGCGCGTAGAGGCGTGCGGCTGTGAGCTTGCATCCGGGAGATAGTAGGTTCGAATCCCACTATCGGCAGCCCTGAAGATGGTTTTCCGTGGTTTCCCATTTTCACACCAGGCAAATGCTGGGGCTGTACCTTAATTAAGGCCACGGCCGATTCCTTCCAACTCCTAGGCCTTTCCTATCCCATCGTCGCCATAAGACCTATCTGTGTCGGTGCGACGTAAAGCCCCTAGCAAAAAAAAAAAATCGGTCAGATACACACAGTGTGTTCTATATTCGGTTCTATGCTAGTCAAACCATTAGTCAACATGGGAATAGGTTTCTTCAAACTTTTTTTCAACCGTGAACATTATGAAAATATCACGCATTCATATCCGGGTAACTTGCATATCTTATTGTTGTAAACTTCTTTATCCGATCTTCCGTTACAGTAAAACGTAGAGAGAGGAAAATGACACAGCGGTCAGAAGGGTAGGCTATGTGAAGATTGAGACTTTATATTTTGTATGAACTTCGGAACTGAAAGTGAGAGAAATGTAATCCTCGCCACACCTCAGCTGGCCTCCATAGAGGACTCGATATCACAGCAAGCTGAATCCACCTAAGATGTTAGTGAAGCGTTTTAAGTCACTACACTGTTAGTACCTTAACCCTTTCAGACCGAGTACGCACAATTGTGCGGGTTCGTATTTTAGTTATCCCTGACCGTATTTGATGTTTTTTCGGCGCTACACTGGACTGCAGTGATTGTGCAGGACACGTGGCGTGTATTTCAATTGATTTTAGTATGCGCATGACCGCCAGGGCGAAGGAAGAAGAGTTTAAAAAGCACAGTTGATCGGCGAGATGGCACGAAGTAGTAGTGCCGAAAGTAAGTATTTATTTACTGCGTTTATATTAATCTAGAAGCTTTACTGAATACCGGAATATATTCAATGAAGTGTGTACATTGGGTAGTGAACGTAAATTTTGAAGCTACACCATCGTACGTGATACAACGAGGTTTTGAATTTTGATACGCACAATTGTGAGGGTCCTGTTTTTCGGATGTTAGTTTTTATTTTGTAAAATAAACTATTAATATGTGTATTGAGGAGCATTTTAGTCAGTTCTTGACGTACAAACAAAAATTCACACCTCCAGTTTTCTTTCAGGTCTGAAAGGGTTAAAGAGATATCAGAGGCTGAAATTTCGCCATGAAAAGGAATTCTTTACCGTAGTAGTGAATCTACTGATCCATTTTTCCCATTCAAGCATTCTTAAATACCAACTATCTGCGCCAAGATTCGATTCTCATACAAGAGGAAAGCCTAATCAACTACACTACGCAGTGAGAAATTTTAAAAGTTATGTCTTCACTAGCTGGTGTATGATAATTCGACCCAATATCAACTCAACTGAGGCTAGTTCTATCGCGGCTCAGTCCGGTGGTATCTGAAGGTGCTCAGATACGCGAGCCTTGTGTCGGTAGATTTATTGATACGTAATAGAATCCTGCAGTACAAAGTTCATGTACCTCGACGTCTCCGAAACCCATAAAGTCATTAGTAGGATGAAAAATCAGTAACATTATTATCAACTGATCTGGGCTGAGTGGTTCGGATAATAGAGTACTGGCTTTCTAAGCTCAAGTTGGCGGTTTCGGGTATGGCTCAGTCTAATAGTACTTAAGGATGTTCCATTACGCGACAGTAGATTATCAGTATGTAGAAGAACTACTATGGGACAATATTTACAGCTCTTCGGTGTCTATGTAAACCTCCCCCTGTGAGTGAGGGTGGTAGAATAACACCCACGGTATCCCCTGTCTGTCATAAGGCGAATAAAAGGGCCCCGAAAGCTCTTAACTTGGGAGCGTGGACTGACGACCACGGAGGCCTTAGCTGTGTCCTGGGATTGCGTCCACTTATTTGTGTCAGGCTCCTTACTTTCATCTATCATATTCCACCTCCTTTGGTCATTTTTTGTTCTTTTCCGACCCCGACAGTATTACATATAGAGGCCTAGGAAGTCTTTCATTTTCACGCCCTTGGTGGCCCTTTTCTTTGGCCGATACCTTCATTTTTCGAATGTTAGGTCCATTCCATCTTTTCTCTTTGATTAGTGTTATTTATAGGATGGTTGCCTTGTTTTTTTTTTGTTTTCTTTTTTGCTAGTTGCTTTACGTCGCACCGACACAGATAGGTCTTATGGCGACGATGGGACAGGAAAGGGCTAGGAGTGGGAAGGAAACGGCCGTGGCCTTAATTAAGGTACAGTCCCAGCATTCGCCTGGTGTGAAAATGGGAAACCATGGAAAACCATCTTCAGGGCTGCCGATAGTGGGGTTCGAACCTACTATCTCCCGAATACTGGATACTGGCCGCACTTAAGCGACTGCAGCTATCGAGCTCGGTAGTTGCCTTGTTGTACATCCTCTTAAAATAATGCACTCCATGGAAACCGCAAAATTAATTAGTGGATTATAAACCAAACGACGTTTAACAACTACACTGAAGTATTGCTCGCGTTAACAAACCATGAGGAACTTAGGTACTCGAAGAGGAAGGATGTATCGAGATGGAACGAGAGAGACAATGGTGGTCATACTTGACGTCCGAGCTCGTAAAGAGGAGACGTGAGACAAAAAATGGGAGCTCGTTAAGGTGAACTGTCAGTGAGAAGGAAGAGCAGTGAAACTATTTTAAGAAGAGAAAATGTTATACTGTACATATTAGCAGAAATCAGGCGAGTCGTAAAAGTTGTTGAAGCGAAGAAGAAAAAACACTAGACAAAAAGAAGTGGCATGCAAAAATAATTATATAAACTTTCAAAAGGTAAGGAAACATATGCTTACTCAAGGCATATGATTAGAATGTCTGGAATGTTGTTATCTTACGAATGAACTTCCTTTAATTTCGCTTTCCTTGGTTGTTAATCTCACATAGGACAAGTAGAAAGCAAAAAATAAATGAACAATAGGCAAATCAAAGGTACCTCCGTACAGGTGATGGCGGCTCTTGGAAGAGTGGAAGTTAAAGGCTTCCGCCGTTCGTAACCTTGGTACTAAATGAGATAGGAGTGGTTAGCTCTATTCCCCCACGAATTAATCTGTTACTTTTGTGTAGATTAAGTGTACCGCAGGCCATACGCCTCTTCAGTAGTGGAAATATCGCCGACATCCTGACGAGGAATAGATCTCACGTCCTTCTAGATGAACCGATCACACCTTTTACAGCCTTGGCTGGACAGACTGTACATAGGACACAGTTTAATAATTGATAATGAATTTATGATAAAGACTAGTGAAATTAAAGGAACTAGTTAGGAAATTAATTAGCCCGCCTGGTGGCCATGATCGTTAAGTCGTTGAAGTCTAAACGGTCTGACACCGTGGTTAGTCGGTTCGAGTCCCGTTGGTCGAAAAAATTGTCACCATCAGAATGTTGGCCGGCAGGGTAGGGGAGGCGGTGGTATTTCTAATCACTAGATTGCGTGCCAAAAGCCTGGATTACATTTCAAACCTCTCCGCAGTGCTCATATGGAGTGAAGGCATATGACGCGGTTGATGGTGATTCGTCCGTCGGATGGAGACGTTAAGCCTCGAGCAGACCCCTTGGTGCTATTCGACAGGTGTAAGCTATGTACCGCCACCGGGTTTCACCCTCTTCCTTCCTACTATAATATATCACGCCGTTCATTGCGTCTCATTAATTCCTCTGATGAGGTTGACGTCAGGAAGGGCATCCGGTCATAAAAACCTGCCACGGCGTATTCACATCACCTCATACCCGACCCCGTAGAGAAGTAGTGCAATAATGAAAATGAAAATCCACAGCCTGTTTCCAGTCATTCGACTGGAATGAATGAAGCCCCCATCTAGCGGCGAGGATAGGAAATGTGCCGGCTGCCGAAGCCTATCGCAATCCTTTGGAGCAATGATAAATGAGTGATAGATGAAATGAAATGTTAATGGAGAGTGTTGCTGGAATGAAATATGACAGGGAAAACCGGAGTACGTGGAGAAAAACCTGTCCTGCCTCCGCTTTGTCCAGCACAAATCTCACATGGAGTGACGGGGATTTGAACCACGGTATCCAGTGGTGAGGCCGGCACGCTGCCACCTGAACCACGGAGACTGCGAGTGCAATAATGATGTGTGGTTATTCCTGCAGCCCTTGTAAGGCAGACCCTCCAACGAGGATGGGCGGCAACTGCCGAGTAGTGTAATAAGCTTGTATAATTAATTCTATCTTTAATATAAAATCATTCACCCAATGGTATCCCCTGCCTGTCGTAAGAGGCGACAAAAAGGGGCGACCAAAGAATGATGTACTTAGAACCATGAGACTAGTTGTGATTAGTACCATTACGTAAGAAAAACCATGGGTCGACGTTACTTGCGATGGGGCAAAAGATCCACAGGGTCGACGCTCCGAACAAATAGCAAAAAATAAAAACAAAGAAAACACACCATGTGAGGAACACCAGAGCAGAGGTCTACGTTACCTAGGAGCAGTACCATTATGTGAGGAACACCACGGGTCTGGGCGTTGCCTGGTGTGATTAGTACCACCGTGTGCATCGCACCGTGGTCGGGGAGCGGGCGCTCGTCTGCACAGACTGATGTCTAGCCGGAATAGGTGCCGAGCGATGCGCTCGAATGTGTAGGTTCCAATGTGTTCAGAATGGGTCTGCGTTGCCTATGTGTAGCACCACTATTGGAGGAAATGATTAGTACCACGATGTGAGGAACACCACGGGTTTGTGCGTCGCCCGTGATTAGTTCCGCCATGTGAGAAAAATCATGGGACTGCGTTGCCTGAGAGTAGTACCATTATGTGAAAAACACCATGGGTATGTGTTGCCTGTGGGTGGTACCATAATATGTAACACACCGTGGGTCTACTCCTTCTTCTTTTCATACCGCTTTTTCCCACACCTGTGGGGTCGTGGGCGCGAACTGCGTCGCACATGTGAATTTGGCCCTGTTTAACGGCCGGATGCCCTTTCTACCGCCAATCCTATATGGAGGGATGTAATCACTATTGCGTGTTTTTGTGCTGGTTGGTAGTGCGGTGTGTTGTCTGAATATGAAGAGGAGAGGATACACCGTGGGTCTACATTGCCTATGATTAGTACCACTATGTGAGCAACACCATGAGTATATGCTGCCTGTGATTAGTACCACTATGTGAGGAACGCCACGAATCTAGTCGGCGCCCGTGATTAGGACCACCGTGGGTCTACGTTGCTTGTGAGTAGTACCCTTATGTAAGAAACACCATGGGTCTGCATTACCTGTGATAACTACAACCATGCGACGAACACCACGGATCTAGTCGGCGCCCGTGATTATGATCACCAAGGGTCTGCGTTGCCTGTGAGTAGTACCCTTATATGGGAAACACCATGGGTCTGTCCGGCTCCATGGCTAAATCGTTAGCGTGCTGGCCTTTGGTCACAGGGGTCCCGGGTTTGATTCCCAGCACGGTCGGGAATTTTAACCTTAATTGGCTGATTTCGCTGGCACGGGGGCTGGGTGTATGTGTAGTCTTCATCATCGTTTCATCCCCATTACGACGCGCGGGTTGCCTACGGGCGTTAAATCGAAAGACCAGCGAGCCGAACTTATCCTCGGACACTCCCGGCACTAAAAGCCATACGCAATCCATGGATCTGCGTTACCTGTGGATGGTGCAATTATGTGTGACATACTATGGGTCTTCATTACCTGTGATTAGTACAACCATGCGAGGAAGATGTTAGGCCCCTTTAAACAAAAGCATCATCATCATCATCCATGCGAGGTCTGCATTACCTGTGATTTGTACCACTATAGGAGGAACACCATGGTTCTGCTTTATCAGTGATTAGTACCATTATGAGGGACCGGTGACCTGGACTTTGGACCCCTTTAGACAAGCACAGTCTCAGAAAATAAGGTATTGTGAATTGGATCCACTGATTCTTTTGAATTCGAGATCATTTTTTCTTCATCATCCGTTTTAGATTCTAGTCAGTTTTTGAAGTTTTAATTATCGTTTCATTTTGTTGCACCTCGTACCATTAGGGGCCGATGGCCTAGCTGTTAGGCCCTTTTAAACAACAAACCTCATAATAATAATAATAATAATAATAATAATAATAATAATAATAATAAAATCATTCGTTGGAAGTACATATATTTGGTCATATTTTCCAATCGTTTGGGTCACTTTTAGCTGTTTTGTCTGCATATTTGGGCGATTTTTAGGTCCTAAACATCCAAACCCTACTGAAGATATTAATGTTGTATCCCTTAAACTGACCAGTGAAACAAAAATCAGTCAGAAAATAGAACTCATTAAGTATTGAAAGCAAGAACTATTTTATTGTAGAAATGGGGTTACTGTGCGACGTATGACCTCATTACTGACTGTGCTTACCATCCAAACCGTTAATGATATTCGAATAATTATTACAAATGACGACAGTTCAGTGATTACTCATAGAGTTATGTAACCTAGAGATATTATTGGTCACAAGTCTGATTTCTGTGGTTAGTGCTCTCAGAAAACAAAAGCAGATTATGCTCCGTCATTGTGGTTGGACTTTCACTTACAGGTTTTTAATAATTAGACCTTTATTTTCTCAATTCCACTGAAATTCCGATTAGTTACTTGATGCATAACATTTTGAATGGCCACTTAATAACAATAGCAGATACCGGGCGAGTTGAACGTGCGTTTAGGGGCGCGCAGCTGTGAGCTTGCATCCGGGAGATAGTGGGTTCGAACTCCATTTTCGCAGCCCTGAAGATGGTTTTCCGTGGTTTCCCATTTTCGCACTAGGCAAATGCTGGCGCTATACCTTAATTAAGGCACGGTCGCTTCCTTCTCACTCCTAGACGTTTCCTATCACATCGTCGCCATAAGACCTATCTGTGTCAATGTGATGTAAAGCAAATTTAAAGGATAAACAATAGCAGATATAACTGCATAATCAAACGAAGAAAATTATAACACCTGAGAAAAGTATTCAAACGTCTACTCTAAACTGTAATTAGACTGTCTCTGTGACATGCCTCGGAAGCATACATTAATACAAAACTAGCAGTTTCCCGCTGGCTCCGCCCGCAATGTACAAAGTATAGTGTTGTCCGTTACTATCCACACGGACGTATTTGCAAAGTTTCGAGTTAATGAAATAAAGCACATGATCTGTTGTGGTAATAAAAATGTAATATTATGTCAACAAAACACTTGAAAATACATCACACAAAGAAATTGAATTAAACGTTCCTTGGAACAACACTACGCGCCGAACTGTTAAAAAGTCCTTCAATGATCTTCGTCATGGAGACAAATATACTCATAACTTTTCTCAGAATCTACCAATTTAAGTAGTTATTACCTCAAAAGAAAGCGCTTGATCCACTGAGTGTGTTTAGACCAAAACGAACTGCATACCTCAATTAAAACGAAAGATATGATTGCTTCAATGAGAAAAAATGTTGAAGAAATGAGACGTCAAATTGAACGTGCACTCATAACTTTCCTCAGAATCAACCAATTCGAATAGTTAAGAGCTGAAATGAAAGAACTTGATCCACTGAGTGTTATTAGGCCAAAACGAACTCCGTACCTGAATTAGAACCATAGATATGATTGCTCCAAAGAGACAAAAAATTGAAAAATCAAATAATTTGAGGAAGGCGGAAGTTAAGTGATTTATAGTACATGATGACAAATCTGTGCATCAATACCTTTCAGTTAAAAAAAGAATGAAGGAAATCGACCGGATAGAATGACTGGACTGACTTACTTTAGTTTTCACAAATTTTTTTAATATATAGATGAACTCGACATCTCCAACCCTGATAGGAAGTCTTACTACCATAACTTTTCAGGCTAAAAGAATAGCAGCCCAATAATGCTGGTGAGCTGTAATCATAGCAGTTCGTGATATGAGTTAGAGATGACTTTCGTGGGAGTACCTTTGTGCCACGGCACTGCTCATGTAACGAAATAAAAATTGAGTTTAATGTGTAAATTTTAAATGATATTATAACATGCCCTTTTCCAGATCTACTTACCAATGAGTTAATACACGTAAACCAGTTACGCCTCAATGTGTTGCACTCTCCTCTCCGTGCCTGTGGAATCGTGGCCCATTTGATGCATGCGCCGTGAGAATTTCTGGGTTTTATGACGTATACGAGCAAGGAGATAGCCCTTATTTATAACGAGTGAACATTTATAACATCACAACAAATTTCTCCGCAGAGTCGAATCATATTTTTCTCAAAACTGTCTTGATTCTGCGCTTTTTTCTTCAAACTCTCCACAAACAACGCAGATACTGGATGAAATTTTACAAAGAAGACTGCCGACTCTCTTTGAATTAAGATAAACACACTCATGATTATAAAATCATCTAACGAGAACTTGAGTATTTTATTTAAAATATTAGAACACTCCAAAAGAGCATCATATTTGAACAAAAGCTACACGACCTAACGGAAGTTTTAAAGATCATGGTAGGTCATCACAAACTAGATGGAACTTCCAGTCTCGCGGTGTTCAGACGATGTATGAGCACAGGAAAGAACTTATTTCTCTTATGGTCGCATTTTGGTTGACGTCTTTCCACCTTATACCATACTAGTGCTGCCAATTTGGTACTTTTGGCGCTAGATCGCGTGATTTCGAAAGTCGTCTGGCACCAAATTTAAATAAATAAAGCCATGGCGGAATTCTAGTGCTTTTGCAGATAATGTAGTGTTTGAGTTTTCTAATAAAGAAAAAAGAAAAGGTATTTCTTCTTCTGTAGGTTCATTTCAGTTTCATTATGTCATTACCTAGAATGTCCGGCATGCTAGCTTCTTGCCCTAGGGGCTCCGGGTTCATCTTCCGGCAGGGTCGGGGATTATAACCTTCATTGGTTAATTCCTCCGACTCGGGGATCGGGTGTAGGCCTATGTGCCGCCTTCACCTTTGGATTTCGCCCTAGGCAGGGCCGCATCCTCATAGGCGCGTATGTCGCCCATTGGCTTCACTCGAAAGACCTGCACCAGGCTTATCCGGAGGTCATACGCCTTCATTAGTTTTATTATTTTTATTATTATTTAGAGTAGGAAATGTTCTAATTCCAAATGCGCGTTAGTGCACGATTCCTTTTTACCTTTTAAGTGCAGTGAAAATATGGTGGACGGAATTGACAGACAACATAAAATTTTCCTCTGAAGTTGCGTCATATCACGATGGCAGTGGGGAAAACCCTGTTAATGAAATTGTAAAAATTACACTATGCATCCTCTTCCACACTCAAACGGTGAGGTGGATAGAGTCTTTAGTCAAGTAAATCTATTTTTTTAAAGGCACGGAAATAGGTGGAAGAAAAAAAATACTCAAACATAACCATGATTTTTACAGATGACTGTGAATTAATTATTTATATTATGTATAATATAAGCTGTTACCACAGGTACGTGGTATTTTTGCGATTGCACCTGAGCCAACTACAGCGCCATTCCCTGTTCATAGGTATCTTTTAAAGTGACAGAAAGATTCTCTACTAACCTTTGCCTTATATGTTGACTCTGTACGCTACTGATAAACGCATCTAGGATGTAGTTATCTCTGTTTACATCTGTAGTAACCGCTTAAAAATTACAGCCTTTGGCTAAGATTTTTAACTCTTGCAGATATTGGTCAATAGTTTCCTCAAGTACCTCAAGATACTTAGAATATTCAATAGGTAGGCCATGCCAACTCGGTAGGTAGTTCCGATCTTCTACACTTGACAGTTCCACAGCGATGACGTCACAGTTTTAGTGCTTCCATTTGGAGACACGAGTCTTGTTTGCAAGATGGTTTGGTCGTCGTTGTTATTTCAAAAGTGTTAAAGGTGTCCATTGCTGTTTTCAAGTGATAACCCTAAGAAAAAGCAACAGTAAATATGTGTTTTCTGCAATAGTATGTGTTTACTACTATAGTATAGGAGTTTGAGCAGCTTGATGTTAGCAATCAATCAATCAATCAATCAATCAATCAATCAATCAATCAATCAATCAATCAATCAATCAATCAATCAATCAATCAATCAATCAATCAATCAATCAATACTGATCTGCATTTAGGGCAGTCGCCCAGGTGGCAGATTCCCTATCTGTTGTTTTCCTAGCCTTTTCCTAAATGATTTCATAGAAATTGGAAATTTATTGAACGTCTCCCTTGGTCAGTTATTCCAGTCCCTAACTCCCCTTCCTATAAATGAATATTTGCCCCAATTTGTCCTCTTGAATTCCAACTTTATCTTCATATTGTGATCTTTCATCCTTTTATAAACACCACTCAAACTTATTCGTCTACTAATGTCATTCCACGCCATCTCTCCGCTGACAGCTCGGAACATACCACTTAGTCGAGCAGCTCTTCTTCTTTCTCTCAATTCCTCCCAACCCAAACTTTGCAACATTTTTGTAACGCTACTCTTTTGTCGGAAATCACCCAGAACAAATCGAGCTGCTTTTCTTTGGATTTTTTCCAGTTCTTGAATCAGGTAATCCTGGTGAGGGTCCCATACACTGGAATCATACTCTAGTTGGGGTCTTACCAGAGACTTATATGCACTCTCCTTTACATCCTTACTACAACCCCTAAACACCCTCATAACCATGTGCAGAGATCTGTACCCTTTATTTACAGTCCCATTTATGTGATTATCCCAATGAAAATCTTTCCTTATATTAACATCTAGTTACTTACAATGATCCCCAAAAGGAACTTTCACCCCATCAACGCAGTAATTAAAACTGAGAAGACTTCCCTATTTGTGAAACTCACAACCTGACTTTTAACCCCGTTTATCAACATACCATTGCTTGCTGTCCATCTCACAACATTATCAAGGTCACGTTGCAGTTGCTCACAATCTAGTGACTTATTTATTACTCTGTACAGAATAACATCATCCGCAAAATGTTTTACCTCTGATTCCACTTGTTTACTCATATCATTTTTATATATATAAGAAAACATAAACTGCCTTGAGGAATTCTCCCCTTAATTATTACAAGGTCAGTTAAAGCTTCGCCTAGGTTATGAGCAGGATAATTTGAACCCACTGAATTTTTCTAGAGGCTTTAAAATTTAGTATTTAATTATGATTATAATAATAATAATCATTAACAACAATAACAACACCATGTGCTCAGATAAGTGCAAAATAAGGACATCTTAAAGACAACAGTCATCTAGTAACCGTCATACTATTTTTCAAATTGTTAGGGAGGGTTTCACGTTAATTCGGACTTTGATAGATTAGGTAACAAGTGTGTGTGCGTTTTGATAACGTTTCTTCCGTTTTGTGTGCTTATAGGCTTAGTATTGCATTCCTTTCTCACATGATGATATAGAAGGTATCCTAACAATAGCGTAGGAATTACACGCGACGACGTGGACTTAGCACCATCCGTGTGACGTCACAACTGTTGGTAGCAGGCTTCTATACCAGGGTAGTTGAAGGCAGGGCCTTCTGAGAGTGTGTCACCGTAATTAAAACTCCCCAAATCGATAGTGACTGTCTGTAGGACTGTGGTCTGCAATTGTTATCTAAACTCCCCTGATCGACTGTGCCTGGCAGTAGGAAAGGGGGCCTGGCATTTAATGGAAACTTCCTAACTCCACTGTAACTGGCATTACTAAATGTGGCCTGCCACTGTAATGAAAAATATCCTTCTCGACTTGACTGGCAGTAGGCAAGGGAGCCTGTAATTTTGTTCAAAACTTCGCTACCCGATTTTATCCGTCAGTAGGCAAGGATGGCCGCCAAACAAAGTTCCATAATTAGATTGTGACTGACAAGAGGCAAAGTGGTCTGCTATTATAATAGAAAGTCCCCAACTCGAATGTGACTGACAGTAGGTAACATGACCTGCCGTTATAATGAGTACTTCCAGCCTGACTGTGACTGGCAGTAGGAAAGTGTGCCTTTCATTATAGTGAAGACACCCCAATTCAATTGTGACTGGTAGTACGCAAGGTGGACTGCTATTATAATGAAAGCACTTCAACTCGATTGTGACTGGCAGTATTCAAGGAGGCCCACCATTATAATCAAAACTCCCAATCTTGATTGTGACTGGAAGTAGACAAGTGTGCCTGTCATTGTAACAAAAACTCCCCAATTCGATTGTGAATTGTAGTAAGCCTGCCATTATCATCAAAACCCCCCAATGCACACCTTACATCGAAAAAGAAAACGTACGGGGACGTCCGTGTTTTGTTTCTCGAATAACGCTAAGAGACGTGCAATTTAATAAAATCTTACACACTGCGCGTACAGTAATTTACGTAGAAATCCATATAAAATGTAGAATACCCTAGCGAAGCACGGGTACAAAAAAGCACTATCACGTGAAGTTGGCCTTACTTTCGGCATTTAAAGGACTTTTAACACACACTTCATACGCTTAATACAATATATCTAGTACGCAACCATTTCATATCGCCGTTACAAATTGCGGCTCTACTGCCAGTGGGCAGTCAAAGCATGGAAGGATGGTGTAGCAGGGAAATTCGCTGCATGAAATCAACACATCAGTATGAGTTCTCCACGTGACGTGAAGCTTCATCACGTGCTATGTTACTGCCAATATGATCCTGATGAAAAAAGCCTTAAAATGGTTAAAAGATGCCATATCGGCACTAAAATATCGAAATATGATACATTTATCAAAATCACATCCGACTCGTTGGCTGAATGGCCAGCGTACTGGCCTTCGGTTCAGAGGATCCTGGGTTCGATTCCCGGCCGGCTCGGGGATTTTAACTTTCATTCCAATGGCCCGGGGACTGGGTGTTTGTGCTGTCCCCGACATCCCTGCAACTCACACACCACACATAACACTATCCTCCACCACAATAACACGCAGTTACCTACACATGGAAGATGCCGCCCACCCTCATCGGAGGGTCTGTTTTACAAGGGCTGCACTCGGCTAGAAATAGCCACACGAAATTAAATAATCAAAATCACGAAATTAAAATACCTGAAAACTCGTTTAAATATATTAGGACCTATATAGGCACTAAAATACCGGAATATGATGCATTTATCAAAATCACTCCGGAAGTCGTACATAAACACAGCATAACACAAGAAGAATTTAGTCAGAAAAGTCGCAAATGAAGAGCCTGTTCAAAAGTAACTAATAGGGTGTTTAGTAAGTAGGTTTATGACTTGTGCCAAGCGTTTTTAGCAGCTGATATTCCGTTGTGGAAAATTAACCATCACATATTACAATGTTTTCTTGCCAAATACACTCAATAACATATGCCTGAAGAAAATACATTGCGTAAGACGTATTTAGGACATTGTTACAATATCGTAATCTCAGATTTACAGAATGAAGTAGCGGATGAATTCTTGTGGTTGTCTGTTGATGAAACTATTGAATCTGAGGACCGTTTTATTGCTAATATAATTGTGGATGCCTTAAATAAGGAATAAAAGACGATATATTATCATCTTAATGTTTGTAAATTGCCGGCCACTATTAATGTAACTGTGGACCAGTGTGTCATCGACTTCTTGAAATGATTATGGCCATTTGGAATCAAATACGAACGGCTACTTACATGGTCAAAGTTAGAACAAACAGGCATTTTTCCCAACTTAATTCATATAATTTGCTTAGCACATGTTTTTCATCGTATTACTGAGACAATACGCAATTCTTTCCCTCTGTTAGATCGATTTGTGGCCTCTACAAAGAAAATTTTCCTTAAATCTCCTTCGAGAGTCCAGTTGGTTAGATCAACTGCACCTAATATCCCACTTCCTCCTGCGCCAGTGTTAAATCGTTGGGGAATGTAGCTGGATACAGCATTGTATTACGCTCAGCACATACTGTAGAATGTCAAAGAGATTGTTAACTCATTCGACTCGAATAATGCTGCATAGATAAAAACAGTTCAAAATATTCTACCCGACATAGAGTTGGAAGGGAATCTTGTTTTCATACCTGCTCAGTTTTCTTCTTACCTAGAGCCACAACATCACTGGACGCTATATGATTTCCCTTGTATGAATCACCTACCATTCCTGGTAGTATACGACAAAAGTGAAAGAGAATGTGGTACGGTATGTAATTTAAAAAAATCCTGGTTATAAACAGATGTGCGATATTCGAGACATTCTCGAAGGAAAACCGTCTGCCACGCCAAACGAGTGGTTAACATCGTTTAAATATGCCCCAATAACCTCCTCTGACGTGAAAATTTTTTCATGTTACATAAAAACCAAACCAAACCCCATGGCACTACAGCCCTTGAAGGGCCTTGGCCTACCAAGCGACCGCTGCTCAGCCCGAAGGCCTGCAGATTACGAGGTGTCGTGTGGTCAGCACGACGAATCCTCTCGGCCGTTATTCTTGGCTGTCTAGACCGGGGCCGCTATCTCACCGTCAGATAGCTCCTCAATTCTAATCACGTAGGCTGAGTGGACCTCGAACCAGCCCTCAGGTCCAGGTGAAAATCCCTGTCCTGGCCGGGAATCGAACCCGGGGCCTCCGGGTAAGAGGCAGGCACGCTACCCCTACACCACGGGGCCGGCTTCATGTTACATACGTGTTGTGAACTGCAATTCATCAGTCAACATTAGCATGGGGAGCACTTCTGCTTCAACCTAAGGGAATAATGTAGCATAAGTTTATTAATGTAATACTAACTCATCCTTTCTACTGCCAAGGGACATTAATTATTTCAGTTTAATCACAGTCTAAGGTTTAATGGTACATATTTATGGGGATATTTTCAGGTTTTTAAGAGCACAGGTGCATGCATATTTTCTGGATTTTTAGGGCATGATATTCTGGTATCACTATTGTTGTAATATTAATTACATATACAAACATGTGTTTTGATGATTACAAGGTTCAGAATATTACGAAAAAAATTGTTTTATCATCTTCCTCACACCTAAAATGATAGTTAGTGTGTCTGCCATACTGCCTCTTCGCTTTAGGACGTTTTATACCGCCAAAGACGGTCATAATCTCACTGTATTGAATTATGGGAGTGACGTTACGTTGGTCAAATTTTCAGCCAATGGCAAAACCCGTTGGCGCCAGACATAATTAATATGTTATTCATATTGATAAGGGCCCCATACACGCGCAGACTTAGTCGGAGGTAAGTCTGCGCAAACCAGTCTCTTCAGACATGTCTCTGTGTGTATGGCCAATAAGTCTGCCGACAAAAAGTCTGCAGGCAAGTCTCTGATATTCTGGCGCTGCTTGAATTCAGCTGGAGACTTTGCGACGAAAGCGCTATCTCAGAGTTGCGGCAATAAATGTAAATGTGGTAACCTACAAATATGAAAACTGAAATAATTTTTGGCGCGTCTTCTTCGTGCAGAGCGCTACATTACGTCCAAATAACAACTCATCTTCTGTATCGACTAATTAATTTCAATCCGTTTATATTTTTCAACCATCCGAAGTGCATAATCTTAAACAGAAAACAGCTGAACGCGTCGTATTCAACCTCCTCGGTCATGGGCGCCCGCAAGGGGGGGGGGGGCAAGAGGGGGCAGTTGCCCCCCCCCCCCCTGGAATTCTAAAGATGTTGATGTTCAATTGTTTATTGTCACACCAGATTATTTCATAAACTGAAATTACTGACAGTCATCTAGCATATGTTATAACTGGAAGTTTCTGTAAACAATTTAATGTTGCTGACGTTGTATTGGTTTTTATATTCAAGAAAATTGTTAATGTGCCCCCACCTGGAAAAGATCCTGCGGGCGCCCATGTCCTCGGTAAATAATCATTTAGTCTGAGCGTGTGTGGGCAACTCCATACTTCCGACTTACCTCCCAGAGGCAAGTCTGTGCAGGTAAGTATTCCAGAAGTCTGCGCGTGTATGGGGCCCTATAGAGTTTCGTAAATAGTTACCGTTTATTTTGCCACCATCACGAGAAAGTCCTTCCGTCTCGCTCTGGATTTAGTTATGAATTCTTTGACCCTGGACTTCTAGTTTCAGTTATTACTGTCTCAAGTTTATTACCGACACGGTGGGTGACTAATATAATTTATTCTGCTGAAAAGTTCTCTTAGCGACAAGGTTAAAGACAGAACGTATTCTTCACGGGCTGTTAGGTCCACCACCACCTTGTGGCCGGTACCAAGGTTGTGGGCGAATTCCTGTCGTGGGCTACAGGGGTATAAGAGCACGATCCAGCCATTCCTACTCATAGTCTTGCAAGATGACTGATACGGACGTCAAGAAGCTAGTTATTGTTTCTGCTCTCGTGTGTCTCGGTGCTGCTGCTCCGAAGGATGAGAAACGTGACATAGCTGCCCAGTTGGCACCTATCGCCTACGCTGAAGAAGCTGGTCTTTATCCGATTTCTGCGGTTCCACATCACCCCTATTACTCACCTGAAATAATCGCGAAACCCGTTCAAGAGTTCTCGGCCTATTATCCTAGAACAGTCGCCAAACCTGTGACAGCGATCCCTACTTATTACCCTGAAATAGTCGCCAAACCTATTCCTGTTCCTCCATTGCTCGAAAAGCATGCTTTCCCTGTTGGATTTGAAGAAGCAAAAGAATTAGCGCACAAAGACGGCTACGTTCATCATAACAAGGAAGTTGGCAGTGGCGAATATCTTACGGGGAACGGCTTCTCAAAGAAAGGTCTTGAGGCAGGTGGAGCAGGATACCATAAAACTGATTCCTACCTGGATGATAATCGACATGCAGGAGATAAGCTTGCTCATGAAGGATATTCCAGTGATGTAAGTCAGGGAAGTAAAGGCCACGAAGATGGAGGAATTTACGAGAAGGGACTAGCTTATGGTAAGGACAATAAATTGAACGCTGGACACGCCATAAATAACAACTATAAGAAGGGTCACCATACCAGTGGATTCCGTTCAACATACCATAAGGATGAATCAGGTGAGTCTTTGCAACAATTCAATAAGTACCGGTAACAATTTGTTAGAAATGGCTATAGGGGTAATTTCTATCAAACCTTGTCATACAACATGCTCGATCTCGAGATGGGTGCGCTAACTAATAACTTAAGGGGAAAGGTACTCTTTTCTAGGTCAAACAACTGCATTTTAAATTTTTTCCTTTGTAAAATATAGGATATTTTCCTCTTTAATCTTGTGAGAAAAAAAATTTTCTCCAGCACATCAAAAATCTTTGTAAACATCCATGGTTCTCATGGGCTACATCCACTACATCCCACTCTGTTGTGTGAATTCTGTTGGTCATTTTACTTAACTTCCGTTTTTTACACACAGTTTACATCATAGGCCAATTTAAAAAGTATTGAAATTAATTGCATGATATTTTCATTATAGGCTACATTATTTCATCTGTATGAACATGTTCTAGACCTTTCCTTTGATAGAAGTTATATTTTAAAGACAAGTAGTTATGCAAAAAAGAATAAAATTATATGAAAAATAATGATTGTTATAATATTAGAATTAAGAATACCTGTACAACCATGGTCATTTAAGACATAAAAGATTTTTAGCTTGACATGAAGATTTTTGCCATCTTCTCCTGTCCCAATATTGTACTCGTTCTCGAATGACATCCTCATGATCCTGTACAGATTGATCTTTCCAGTGAAGTCTTGATCTACCTAGGCTACCTATTTGTACTTCCTCCTAAAATAAGAATCACCACCACCAGAGGTCTCTTCCCACCTGGCTGCCCAATGAAGGCTTGTTAAAAAGGAAGTTAGATTCATTGAAGGTTTGGCATAGTAAGCCATCATTTTGTAGAGTATATCCAAACCATCTTAGATAGTTTATGGCAGTAATATCTGAGTCACTGTAGTTCATTTGTATGTCCTGATATCTGTGTAGCTCTCAGATGTTATTTTCATTTAGATGTCCTAAGAATTTCATGAGAATTTCATTTTCAAACTTAATGAAAGTTCAGCAACTTTTCTTAATTATGACACTTTTTTCTGCCATCCAGAAGCAAATATTTTGAAGTAATATCTTAAGATATTCTAATGTTGTTGATGTAAGTCTTTAAATCATTTCAGCCAAATAATCATGTAAATATCAATCATCATCAATCACCACTGATCTGCATTTAAGGTTGCCATCCAACCAGCAGATTTCAAATCAGTTTTGCTTCTTAAATGATTTCAAAGAAGTCGGAAATTTATCAAACATCTCCCTTAGTAAATTATTCCTAACCCTAATTCCTCTTCAAATAAACAAGTATTTGCTTGGACAATCTTGAATTCCAACTTTATCATCATATTATAATCCTTCCTATTTCTAAGACTCAACTCAGGCTTATTCGTCTGCTAATGTCACTCCACACCATCTCTCATTTTACAGTTGTGAACATAACATTTAATCAAGCAGCTTGTCCCTTTACTCCCAAGTCTTCCCAGTCCAAAATTTGCTACATTTTCATAACACTATTCTTTTGTTGGAAATCACCCAGAATGAATTGTGCTGCTTTCCTTTGGTTCTTTTCCAGTTCTCGTTTCAAGAAATCCTGGTGTGGATCCCATACACAGGAACCACACTTTAACTGGAGTCTTACCAGAGACTTAGGCCTATATGCCTTACTTTATATCCTCCTTGCAACTCTTAAATACCCTCATAACCTTGTGAGTGACTTGTAACTTATATTTAACAGCGTTGTTTATGTTATCACCCCATTGAAGATCTTTCTTTATATTAACACCTACCCTGGGTACTTATCGTGATTGCTGTGAGGTGCTACCACCCATCAACACAGCAATTCAAACTTAGGGAACTTTTCCTCTTGGTGAAACTGAAAAGCTGACTTTTCATCCTGTTTACCATCATACCATCATCTGCTGTCCATCTGACAACATCATTGAGGTCTTTCCACAGTCTTTCACAATCCTGTAAACTATTTAATGTTCTATACAGTATAACTTCATCTACAAAAAACTGTATCTGTGATTTAAGTAGTTTACTTATACCAGTTATATAGGCTATGTAAGAAAACATAGGAGTTCAATAATAATGCCTTATGGGGCCAGCATCTTAATCTTTACAGGATCGTATAATGCTTTACTTAATTTTCCAAGTTCTATTTTCTAGAAATTTAGCCACCCATTAAACCACTCTCTTGTCTAGTACAATAGTTCATATTTTCATCAGCAGTCTCCCATGGTCTACCCTATCAAAAACATTGGATAGATCAATAGCAACATAGTCCATTTCACCTCTCAAATCTAAAATATTTGCTATATATTGCTTCAATCCCACAAGCTGAGCCTGTCTAGAATAACCTTTCCTAAACACAAACTGCCTTTTATCAAACCCGTTAGAATATCGACAATGTATCTAATATAATCAGAAAGAATGTTTTCCCAGAGCTTACATGCAACACATGTCAAGCTGACTGGTCTGTAATTATCTGCTTTATATTTATCACACTTTCCTTATGCACTGGGTCTGCTGTAGCAACTCTCCATTCATTTGGTATAGCTCCTTCAAGGAAACAGTAATCAAATAAGTATTTCAGATATGGCGCTATATTACAACTCATTGCCGTTAGTACATCCCCAGAATTTTTTTTCAATCCAAGGTGCTTTGCTAGCTTTTAACTTTTGTATCTTTTTGTAAATGTCTTTATTATGATAGGTAAATTTCAGCACTTTACCATTATTAGTCACTGCCTCAACCTGGACATTATCCTTATATCTAACTATCTTCACATACTGCTATCTAAATATTTCTGCCTTCTGAGAATGAATGTTCCCTGAAGGGAAACGGTATTAAAGCGAGGATAAAATACCTCTGCTGATTAATTGTAGGAACAAGCTAAATACCATAATATTTTTTATTGTGAAGAAATATGAATATAGTGGATGCCCTAAGAACCAGTGAGAGACTGTTGTGGGTTCATTTTTGTGTCAGAGGCAGTGTTTGGTTATTAACTCAGTGTATCCGTTCAAGCGCATATGTTAGGGTGCCTCTTACTTTCCAGAAAAAAGAAATTTATCCTCGTTTGTTTTGGGCTCATCCCCTAAACATTTTCCATTGTCCCATCGTCGCCATAAGACCTATCTGTGTCGGTGCGACGTAAAGCAACTAGCAAAAAAAAAAAAGGGTATTGATACATGTTTAATATCTAATTTTATATTACATTTTAATTCATTTTCACTATTTAGACTGTATTATGGTTTTTTGTATTCTTGTGTACACTTTCTTTTCACTGTTTCTTTCTTCAGCTTTGTTAATAGGATAAAAGGGAAGCAGCGATTTTCTCTGGATACCACTATGCTAGGAGATGTCATATAGGTGTCAGTAAATAGACCACCCTGGTATAGCGATGACAAGTAGAATTTTTTGTCAGGACAGCACCATGTCAGTAGCTGCAAGACCAAACACTCTAAATCCAGATAAGCAAGCCATGGGGGTTAAGCCTGCAAAGTAATTTTTCATTTTTTAAATAGACATTATTAAGCCTACAACTTGATACCAGTAATGGAACTAAAATAATGCAAATAATTTAGGTCTAATGAATAATGAAGCAAGGCAATACATTCTGATTTATGCTGAACATTTACAAAATATTTTTTCAATATTTTTCACCTTGTTCTGGCAAGTAAGAAATACCAACAATTTTATTTAAATAAGGATATAATAAGATGTAATAAGAGGTGCTTCAAGAATTTATGAAGATTTTTGCATTCTGAGTACCATTTTAGTACATTAATTTGCATTCATTTGTAGCCTACCTGGTGGCCATGTTCGTTAAGGCATCAAGTCTGACACCATGGTAAGCCAATTCAAGTTCTGTTGGTTAAAAACATTTTCATCAGCAAAATGTTGGCTGGCAGGGTAGGAGAGATGGTGGTATACAATTTCTAATCATTAGATTGCATGCCTAAGGCTTGGATTCAATTCCAAACCTCTCTGCAGTGAGGGCGTATGACACTGTTGATGGTGATTCGTTCGTCAGATGGGGACGTAAAGCCTTGAGCAGACCCCTTAGTGCTATTTGACAGGAGTAGGCAATTTTCTGGCACCGGGTTTTACCCTCTCCCATCCCACTACCATGTAACACATCATTTATTTCATTAACTCCTTTGATGAAGTTGAGGTTGGGAAGGGCATCCTGTTGTAAAAAAGTTGCTATGAATATTCATCTCACTTCATACATGACCCCACAGAGAAACAAGGATTGGACAACAAATTTGAATTTATCCAAAAAGTCCAAGAGTTATGCTTTTCTTTTGCTTGTCAGGGTAGATGATATGTACATTCGCTTCATAAACTACTTCCCTCTTTGCTAATAAATTTTGTATTTATTTGAGGTGCATCTCTCCCTCTTGTCCAAGGTATCATATTCTCCTATCTATTTTTCTAAACCTCTTTCAGGATAATATTCTTCTTTAGTATCTAGGATGCCTTCTTAATTTTTTAAGAGAAATTTATATTAACTTAGTTCTTTCTAACACTTCTAGAAGTTAACATAATACCTCTGATTATTATTATTATTATTATTATTATTATTATTATTATTATTATTATTATTATTATTATTATTATTATTATTATTATTATTATTATTAATTTTTTGTATTAAAATAAATTATTCATGCTATAAATTAATTATCAATAAAACATATAAATCAAGGTTCAGCAGTTTTGGACATAAAAAGAATCTGCTGTTGTCCTTGGTGCTTCGCTTCAGCTGTGACAGTCTAAGAAGTGAGACAGACAATTTCATCCTGTGGAGTGGTATCTGGAAACATGCCCATAACACAAGTAGCATTTCCTTGGTGGATAGCAATTCCTAGCTGCTTCCTTAGGAATTCATTGAGCAAGGTCACCAGTAATTCCAGATGATTGTTTGCCAATATCTGAAATGAGACTTCTAGCCTCTTGACACAATGTCCCTATCATTTTGACTGCAAATACCATGAAGATGTCATTGTCAGTCACTGCCCTGTATTTCGTCCTTTTGTTGTGTATGACCAATTCTGCTGCAAAATCAGCCTTGCAAGTGTGAGGCAGATGAGATGGTGCTGAAGTATCTACACACGTGGCATCCCACAATAGAAATCTGCCCTTGTTCCATGGGACTAAAGTCAGACCATCGGGGTATTTTCCTTCTGTTTGACAAGTGCCAATCACTTCCAGCATAGATGCTAAAGCTATTTTGATGGAAAGCTCTTTCAATTGAAAAGTGTCTTGAAAATTGTCCATCACTCTCAGGACAACTTAAAGCACGACAGCCATAATCATTGACATCAGCTCCACATATGCACTTATGTGATTGGCATATATTGCAACCAAGTCATAAGCCAACTGTGATTTTAAATGATGTATTGTCCATAACTCTGTCAACATTAGCTGATGGAAAAGCCTTAAAGTACAGGCCTGCTACATTTTTCTGAAGAGCAAATGTCATGTTCAATCAATGTCTGATGGAAATGACAGAATCAGAAGGTCAAGAATTCGATGGGTGTTCTTCATATCCCAACTTCTTTGTGAATCCAGGGATGCTTTAGGGTTCAAACTATTGGTCATGGTATTCCAGCAAGATTTTGCATCCATCATATGACATATCTGGACATTATTGGCATAATCAAAGAACAGAGACTTGATAATATCAGATACTCCATAGGCAGAAACATGGAAAGCTGGAGTGGAAATGTCAGTTAACCTACAAATTCCAAGGCCGCCAAATTCCACTGGTAAACATACCAGGGTTCAGTTACTCTCCTCAAATGATATATTGAGTAGAGACTCGAGTCTGGTTTCTTGTGGGTCTGGTATCATATGTTCAGTTTTATTTTATTTCCTTTTTTTAACTGTAACTTATATTGTGCCAATATTGTGTAGCAATGGAGATAGTTTGTTTTCACCAGATGGCATGATGTTGTCAGCATAGAGAAGGATTCACAGTATTGGTCAACAGAGGTCTGCTGTAACAGTGTTTATCACAAGGATGAACAAAGTTTGTGATATGATGGAGCCCTAGTGGACTGTAATGCTAAAGTTATCAGATATTTCTGCAGCAGCTTGGATGTAGATTCTTGTCACTACATAAAGCAACTGTCAGTTTAAAGTAATAAGTTGAATTCTACAACCAAACTGGGAAGCTGCACAATTGACTGTGGCTATCCTGAATCCTAACAGTTTCTATGATTCCAGTTCCAGGGTACCATTCCTGACCCTAGATCCCAATAATAAAACTTTATAATAGACTTTACAATTATTACAGGTTATTTGATAGTTTTGACACAAAGAAGATGGTATGACAATCAAAAGTGCCCCAATACCCAAAATGCAATCAACAATATCAGAACACCACATGAGATAGGCTCAGGAACGTATTAAAATTAAAGAAATGTAAGAAGTATGAAAGACATAGTTCCTAAGGGAGAAGAAAATTTAAGACTGCATAGAGTATGTCAAATGAGATGAGCTATATGATACTTTAGAGTAATAAGTAAGTGAAAGAGGATCTTTAGACTGACCATCAATTTATTATTCTTGTATTCTGTTGACAGGTCATGATACCAAGTATTATGATGAAGACAGCGATGAAGGCCATCATGCTGGTGCACAAGATATTGGTGACTACTATGGTGCTCATGGACTTGAAAAAGTACATGGGAAAGGTGGAGCAGGTGCTTTTGCTGCAGGTTCCCAAGGAGAATACAACCACTTTGGTGCAGGTACTCATGGAGGTGCTAGCAGAGGACTCCATGATGCACGTGGTCATACTGACTACCATGGTGAACATGGAGGCTATGGCCATGAGGCAGCTGAAGGAGTCCACAAAGGTGAAAAGGGCCTCTTTGGGTCTGCTGAGGCCTTCCACGATGGTGGCTCACGTGCTCTGGGCTATCTTCACTAAGAGTTTCTTAGTTCAGGTATTTCATACTTTTTAATATTACTTACATCCATTAATAAACTACATAAATTGCCAGCATTGCATTATATTCACACTACTGTACCTTGCCTTTTTTTTTTCATCCTCATAACAAAATCAATATTGCATTAGCTGTAGTTATAATGAATTAGGCTATTCAGCAGTTGTTTTCAAGCAAGGAAAGCAAGCAAGTTTGTTGTTTTAAGAGACTGTTAATATCAAATCAAATCAAAATACTACCTCAGTGGCAAACGATACACAAAAGAACATTGTTCTCAACAACTAAATTTTAAGTTAAAAAGAAAAGAAGACATTTTTCCTAAAATACAGTATTATACAATTTACATGAACAATTTTTCTTTTAAACACGCAGCTCATCCTTAATAAACTTATATTATTTACAAAATTCTACTCATAATATATTTTGTACTTACACACATAATCAACTCATATACAGTATGTGGAAACACTTCAAAAAATACTACACATTTACTATAAGCTTTAAATGGACATTTTTTTTAAAAAACCCATTTTGGTACCTAACGTGCATAATGACCTGCTGCGTCTTAACCAGATCCCCTTTCGCCACTGCTTTTCAGAGTTTCTGAAGGGCCTCACAGCTACAGTAGCGGTCCCAGGGCCCTCAAAGTCCCCACTGTACTTCACCCCTACTTCAGACAAGGGAATGGAATTAATTTATTCACAAAAATACTTTATTTAAAATACCTACAGAGGTTGAATGCCCTCTAACATTTCTTTTCTCTGTTGCTGTTTATTCTTTCCTTGAATATCTGACAATGCACTATGAGAGACTTTGTCTCATTACCAGAAATTGATACTTGCCTGGCCATCAGATGATATAGATGTTGATTCCCATAGGGAACTTGAAATATTTGTCCCGAATGAGTAAATTTATAATACCAATATAAATGGTCCATTATTGGACATTATAAATTTTCCACCTAATTCATTCCTGGTTGCCAACGTTTCAGCCCTGTGTGCTAAGTTGGGCTCATCAGTTGGTAAATAGCACACCCACCAAGATGCATGGCTGGTGCATACCATGGAGGCCACTGCATAGCCTACTTGGAGCTTCCGGCAGTGCCAAGGCACTATGAGAGACTTTGTCTCATTACCAAAAATTGATGCCATCTGATAGCTAGGCAGACCAGGCATTGGCACTGCCGGTGGTTCCAATTAGCCTACGCAGTGGCCTCCACAGTATGCACTAGCCATGCGTCTTCGTGGGTGTGCTATTTACCAACTGATGAGCCCAACCTAGCACACGGGGGTGAAACACTGGCAACCAGGAATGAGTTAGCTGGAAACTTTATGCTGTCCAATAACGGACCATTTATACTGATATTATAAATTTACTCATTCGGGACAAATATTTCAGGTATCCTATGGGAATCAACATCTATATCATCAGTCTTGATTGATGAAAGGCTGTTGTTCCTATCAGGCTTTGCATGATGGCCTAATTCTATATGTAACTTTTTTAGTATATGGACAATCAAACATGCTTCAGCTTTGAAGAACAAGTCACCGTAAATCTTACAAGGCTAAGAATTCATGGTTGTGGAAATTGTCGTTTTCAATGTTAACCTTAGGCACTTATTTAATCTTGATACCTCTAATATGCTTCATTGAATTAGGCAATTACTCTCCTTCATTCTGATCTGGGCTAGTAAATGGTAATTGCTAAATTCATCTTGACTCCTTATGAACATATATTTCTGCTGGTTTTTAGCCAAGGTAAGGGGCTCAGTTGATACAGTGTTGACTTTCTAAGACAAAATTGAAAGGTTTGATCCTGGCTCAGTGTGGCGGTATTTGGAGGTACTCAGACAACCAGTCTCATTTAGGTAGATTGACTGCCATGTAAAAGAACAAGGGACAAAATTCCACCACATAAGCATCTCTGAAAGCTGTAAAAGTATTTAGTGGGATGTAAAACCAATAAAATTATTTTCAACTGTTGGATTTGAAATAAAATCTGAAATTTAAAGCATTTAAGTTTGTGAAACTAAAGTAATAATACAGAATGTTATTACCTATTTACTGACAAATGAAGAGTTTCACTTTTCACTAATATATTTTTGTTTCAGTTTCCAACTTCTCTGAGATGCGACTTCTGGACCAGCATTATGGAAAAAGGTTTAATGAGAACTTACCAGTATATTTATGAAGTGTGTTATTTGTAAGAATTAGTAGTATTTAGATACTTACTTCATAAAATGCTCAATACTGAGAATGAAAACTTTAGTTTGGTGCATCTAAGTAAGGTTAAGCAGTAGACAACTATTTGAAAGACATTTATAATGTCTTATTTCTGATAAAGAACTGTACAGTAGTTGTCCATGAATTTTTCTAAAGTTTACCATGAACTTCTGAGATAATTTCATTTTGAACTGTATTTTCATCATAATTCTATAAAGGCCATTACTGTATATAGCATTCTTCTAATATGGATACTGTAAATACAAAAAAATTCTGGTATAAGCTACTCTCAAAAGAATTGTAATTAATTTTGTAAAATAAATGTTGCTTACTAATATGGAATGAGACTTTTAATTATAAAAGTAAGATATTTAACTAAGGTTGAGAAACCAAATGAATGACTAGCTTGTAGTTCCTCTTACCCATGAAAATTTGTTCTAATCAACAGTGGCGTGGCAAGGGGTGAACACCAGCCCAGGGCTCCAAAATCAAGGGACCCTACTCCCCATATATTGCAAAAGAAGAAAACAGGAAAAAGTGGAAGAAGAAGATAAAAGCTAAAAATCTATATAATTTACACAAATAATACCCTCATTATTTTTAAAAAAAATTGAGGCATGAAATTGGGGTGCGGGTTTTATTTGAATCAATTTTGGCTTCTTTTTTTTTTCAAAATCAGCCTTCCTAAAGTTAGGGTGCGGGTATTATTCAGTGGCGGGGATTATTCACGTAAATACGGTATATAAAATAAGAGTTTTGTCTGTACATTGCTCAGAATTTAAAAAGAATGGTATTTCTGCATCGGTCATGTCCACAGTAACAAGTAAATGCATTTTGTACTTTTCCGTAATTTCTGTCCGTTTGTATGTATGTACACGCATCATGAG
Source organism: Anabrus simplex (assembly GCF_040414725.1). Taxonomy (NCBI): domain Eukaryota; kingdom Metazoa; phylum Arthropoda; class Insecta; order Orthoptera; family Tettigoniidae; genus Anabrus; species Anabrus simplex. The sequence continues at coordinate 315,628,223 of NC_090267.1, read as the reverse complement.
AAAACAGCTGAAGAGATTTCAATGAAAATCGGTATGTAAAGTCGGGGAATGAGATAGAAGAGATAGGAAGAGATAGAAGATTATAAAGTGTACTTGACGGGTGTTAGAAAAGGAAGGGCAGAGTCTGGGGTAGGGCTCTTTATCAGGAATACCATTGCACGCACCATAGTTTCTGTTAGGCACGTAAATGAGCGAATGATGTGGCTAGATTTGTCTGTTGGAGGAATTAGGACAAGAATTGTGTCCGTGTATTCACCATGTGAGGGTGCAGATGAGGATGAAGTTGACAAGTTTTATGAAGCATTGAGTGACATGTGGTCAGGGTCAACAGCAAGGATAGAATAGTGTTATTGGGCGATTTCAATGCGAGAGTTGGGAATAGAACTGAATGATACGAAAGGGTGATTGGTAAATGTGGGGAAGATATGGAAGCTAATGGGAATGGGAAGCATTGACTGGACTTCTGTGCTAGTATGGGTTTAGCTGATACGAATACATTCTTCAAGCATAAAGCTATTCACCACTACACATGGGAGGCTAGGGGTACCAGATCCATAATAGACTGTATCTTAACAGACTTTGAATTCAGGAAATTTGTTAGGAATGTACGAGTTTTCCGGGGATTTTTTGATGATACAGACCACTATATGATCTGTAGTGAACTAAGTATCTCTAGGCCTAGGGTAGAGAAAGTGAAATCTGTCTGCAAACGAATAAGGGTAGAAAATCTCCAGGACGAGAAAATTAGACAGAAGTACATGGATGTGATTAGTGAGAAGTTTCGAACAGTAGACAGTAAGCAGGTTCAGGTTATAGAAAGTGAATGGGTGGCATGCAGGGATGCTGTAGTAGAAACAGCAAGGGAATGCCTAGGAACAACTGTGTGTAAAGATGGGAAAAGGTGAACATCTTGGTGGAACGATGAAGTGAGAGCAGCCTGTAAACGTAAAAAGAAGGCTTATCAGAAATGGCACCAAACAAGGGCCGAGGCAGACAGGGATTTGTAGGTAGATGAAAGAAACAGAGCGAAACAAATAGCTGTTGAATCTAAAAAGAAGTCATGGGATGATTTTGGTAATAACCTGGAAAGGCTAGGTCAAGCAGCAGGGAAACCTTTCTGAACAGTAGACTAATAAAGAATCTTAGGAAGGGAGGGAAAAAGAAAATGAACAGTGTTTTGAGTAATTCAGGTGAACTCATAATAGATCCCAGGGAATCACTGGAGAGGTGGAGGGAATATTTTGAACATCTTCTCAATGTAAAAGGAAATCATCCTGGTGGTGTTGCAAACAGCCAAGCTCATGAGGAGGAGGAAAATGATGTTGGTGAAATTATGCTTGAGGAAGTGAAAAGGATGGTACATAAACTCCATTGTCATAATGCAGCAGGAATAGATGAAATTAGACCTGAAATGGTGAAGTATAGTGGGAAGGCAGGGATGAAATGGCTTCATAGAGTAGTAAAATTAGCGTGGAGTGTTGGTAAAGTACCTTCAGATTGGACAAAAGCAGTAATTGCACCTATTTATAAGCAAGGGAACAGGAAGGATTGCAACAACTATCGAGGTATCTCATTGATTAGTATACCAGCCAAAGTATTCACTGGCATCTTGGAAGGGAGGGTGCGATCAGTGGTTGGAGGAAGTTGGATGAAAACCAGTGTGGTTTCAGACCACAGAGAGACTGTCAGGATCAGATTTTCAGTATGCGCCAGGTAATTGAAAAATGCTACGAGAGGAATAGGCAGTTGTGTTTATGTTTCGTAGATCTAGAGAAAGCATATGACAGGGTACCAAGGGAAAAGATGTTCACTCTACTGGGGGACTATGGAATTAAAGGTAGATTATTAAAATCAATCAAAGGCATTTATGTTGACAATTGGGCTTCAGTGAGAATTGATGGTAGAATGAGTTCTTGGTTCAGGGTACTTACAGGGGTTAGACAAGGCTGTAATCTTTTACCTTTGCTGTTCATAGTTTACATGGATCATCTGTTGAAAGGTATAAAATGGCAGGGAGGGATTCAGTTAGGTGGAAATGTAGTAAGCAGTTTGGCCTATGCTGACGACTTGGTCTTAATGGCAGACTGTGCCGAAAGCCTGCAGTCTAATATCTTGGAACTTGAAAATAGGTGCAATGAGTATGGTATGAAAATTAGCCTCTTGAAGACTAAATTGATGTCAGTAGGTAAGAAATTCAACAGAATTGAATATAAGATTGGTGATACAAAGCTATAACAGGTCGATAATTTCAAGTATCTAGGTTGTGTGTTCTCCCAGGATGGTAATATAGTAAGTGAGATTGAATCAAGGTGTAGTAAAGCTAATGCAGTGAGCTCGCAGTTGCGATCAACAGTATTCTGTAAGAAGGAAGTCAGCTCCCAGACAAAACTATCTTTACATCGGTCTGTTTTCAGACCAACTTTGCTTTACAGAAGCGAAAGCTGGGTGGACTCAGGATATCTTATTCATAAGTTAGAAGTAACAGACATGAAAGTAGCAAGAATGATTGCTGGTACAAACAGGTGGGAACAATGGCAGGAGGGTACTCGGAATGAGGAGATAAAGGCTAATTTAGGAATGAACTCGGTGGATGAAGCTGTATGCATAAACCGGCTTTGGTGGTGGTGTCATGTGAGGCGAATGGAGGAGGACAGGTTACCTAGGAGAATAATGGACTCTGCTATGGAGGGTAAGGGAAGTAGAGGGAGACCAAGACGACGATGGTTAGATTCGGTTTCTAACAATTTAAAGATAAGAGGTATAGAACTAAATGAGGCCACAACACTAGTTGCAAATCGAGGATTGTGGCGACATTTAGTAAATCTCAGAGGCTTGCAGACTGAACGCTGAAAGGCATAACAGTCTATAATAATAATAATAATAATAATGTATGTATGTAAATTTATGTTATTATTGGTCCTATCGATAAATACTACATAAGTAAAGTTATATAGAATTACATTTCTGATCATTTATGTCTTATACACTTTTACCTACCGACTAACGTAACAGAGATATTAATGAAATTGTATTTTTATTGCTAAGTCCATATCAACACCGAGCCACGAGAAAACGGATTAACTGAATTTAATGAAAATCGGTATATAGAGTTGGGGAATAAGATACTACAGTCTAAGCTGCAAACAATTTTATTCACCTTGGATGAAATGGTAGTTCAAGGGAAGGCGCCTGCAATTTAATTTTTAAATACGTATGTTATTGGTCATATCGAAGAGTACTATATAACAAAAGTTATAGAGAATACAATTTCCGATCATTTATGTTTTATTCAGCTTCACCACACTGGCTACGATAGGCTAAGAGTGGTATGTCAGAGTCAGAAGAAAACTAAATGTGAAGGCCTACAATATCGAAAGCTCATCAAATTTTTCAACATTACATCGACCATTGTTTGTTGTCTTATTCTTTGCCTCTTATGCTGCCACTCATCTCCGATAGTTAGGATTACTGCTGAGCGCTGAGTATAACAGCCTGCCTGAATATTGGCGGGAAATAGCTGGGGAGTTAGATAACTTTCTTCTTTAGCATGCCATTCCTCTGGTTCATACATTTTCTGATACTGCTGGCATGTAACACACTGGTTCATCATAGTATTCCAGGTATTCAATCCCTACTCTGACGCACTGATTGGAATGATTACACTTTCATTATAATGGCAGACACTCACTCTCCACCTGCATTTTTACATCTCAGAAAGACTGTCTTAGTGGTTTTTCCAACTGAAATGAACACAGGTCATTACAACAACATCAGTAGGAATGCGGCGACTAAAATCAATTTTATCAAATGAAATACTCGATCAAATGAAAAACCACACATTTTCTAACTTTTAACGAATAGTAATACGCTACTGATCTAACAGTCCAAAGTTCCTAGAGCTGGAGTGACCAGGCCGCAGACAGTTGTGAGCCATAAACACTCTTTAATTCTGGGGGGGAGGGGGAATTACACTTTTGGCTTATTCTGAATGATAGCACCACAATTCACTAAATAACTTAAAATTCAATCCTGAAAAGAGCCATTTCTTAAGAAAAGCTTCTTCCTTTTCACTTTTATTCAATTCTGTATTAATTTTATTAGAAATTAGCCATAAAGAGGTTTCTCCTCTGGCTTGGAGGAAAAATTTACCTCCAAGTCAGATAGTTTTTCCCCCGCCAGTGTAGGCCTAGTGAATTGAGATTTTCCGATTCATAGGGTACTCCTATTAAACAGATGAGTAAAATGGCATAGATTTTGCCTTGGGACTCTACACTATTCCCCCTCCCCCCAGAATTAAAGAGTGTTTATGGCTTACAGCTGTCTGCAGCCTGGTCACTCCAGCTCTAGGAACTTTGGACTGTTAGATCAGCAACATATTACTATTCTTTAAAAGTTAGAAAATGTGTGGTTTTTAATTTGATCGAGTATTTCATTTGATAGAATTGTTTGTAGTCGCCACATTGCTACTGGTGTCATTGTAATGACCTGTGTTCATTTCAGTTGGAAAAACCACTAAGACAGTTTTTGTGAGGATGTAAAAAGGCAGGTGGAGAGTGAGTGTCTGCCATTATAATGAAAACTCCCCAACTCGATTGTGACTGAGTGTAGGCTTGAGGGGCTACCATTGCAATGCAAATTTCCTAACCCAATCTTCACATAAGAAGAGATGTTTGGTGACTTACAACATGTACACTACCTAATCTAGAATTCTGCATACAATGTAGAATTCCATAACGAAGCACTGGTACATCAGCTAGTATACACATAAAATAAATTGAGTAAAGTAATTGGACAATGGACAAAATTAGAATATGAACGTAAGATGAGACAGCATTTGAACTTTCTCACTTTTAAATATTATAGTTTAAAGTTATAGGGATGTAGCACTATATATCGAACACTTAAAGTAATTTCTATGGATAGTTGATCAGTAATTTTTGCCAATGAAGAACAGACCTCTGAAGGAATAATAAAACCTTAACGGAACATCCATTGGTTGCAGCTAGCTTGTTCTGACTTTTATAATGTATAATTTATAGGTTCGAGACGCCCTTAAATGCAACAGTTGTATTCCTCCGTATATTGAATGGTCTCCGTTATATATCAATCAGTGAAGTCTTAATTATGGAACATGATTTTAATATATCGAATGTCAAGGTTGTAAATACTGAAAAGAGCGATTTATTATGAATCATGTTACCTTTAGACATTGTATGGTTATAATAACATGTATGTATGTATGTTCAGTCCATCAGCAATGCCGCTGGTGGGATCCTCAACAGCTCTGCCATCAGCTGTCATAGATGGCCTAGGCATCACTGAAGAGGCGTACTAGGGAAATGAGGAGTGAGGTAGTTCCCTGTTGCTTTTCTCACCAAGCCAGAGTTGCTATTACATATCAGTCTGCCAAGCCCATTGAAATGCATACACCAACCGACCATATGAGCAACATTTTCACACCATTCATAGCAGGGACTGGCTGTGTAAGGGTTGGCATTACTAGCATCGCTCATACCTCAGTCACTTTCATATTGTCAAAGCCAAGGATAAGACAGAGACAGATCTATGATAGTAACAAAATTGCTCTAGCCTATACCAGAAGACATAGTGCACTGTAAACACTAGGTCCTGCCAGCAAAGGCTAAATAACATGAATAGAACAGAATTATTCTTAAATATAAATCATAAGTAGAGCAAGCAATTAATACATATTAAAATAACCTGATTAAGACAAAAATCTATCTTTCCACAGAGAGCGGAACATGTATTTAGTCTTCCATGTTTCTCTTCCTTCTCTTTAATTCTTCCCAATACTCCTTTGAAGATATTGCATATGTTTTCAGTAATCTAAACTGAAGACGTTTATTTGGTACTTGAGGAACTTTGAGAAAATCTTTTAAAGAATCCTCGCTACTACTTGAGGTGGGTGAGCAAACAACTTCTGAAGCAATTTCATCCTTATTCAATAATTTTGGCTTGTGAACTTTTACTCTACTCTTCAATATGACGGCACCTTCTTGGGAGAAGGTATATACACCTCTAAATGTTCATCATTCAATGGGAAATCACGATTATCATTTATCATCATTTATTTCTTCTTCTTCTTCTTCTTCTTGTTCTTCTTGTTCTTCTTGTTGTTCTTCTTCTAATGAACTGTCTGTCATATTTTCATTTTGATTAGCCATTATTGTTTCATGTGTTGTACTGTACCAAGTTGTAACACTTTTCCAACAAGCGTACAAATCTGCTCTTCTCCATCACGTCTTAGTTTTTCATTGAATTGAACTTATCGAGAATACTAGGAGGCAAATTCTTCCAGGTCATCAAGCACAAACTTTAACTTCTGATTAGAAGTGGAAGGGGATGAAGGGCTGCTTTTGTCACTCTCTTGCTGTTACCTTCCCACTGGGGTCTTCAAGATATCTGCAACACATTTTGTATAGGGCACAGCATTGGGATCTAATGGATAGAGACCACATTTATGAAAGGCGTTTTTCACAACATCTGACCTAACAGCATCATCCCAAACTTCCTTTACCTTGGTTACTGATGCACCAAGAGTTCATATTTTCTCATCTTGAAGATCATTTTCCCATGCTCTCTTTAGAGGTGCAAATACCCCCACATCTGTTGGATGCAGAAGATTGGTGGTGTTTGGGAAAAAGCAGTACAATATGATTCCATGGCCATGAAAATATTCACTGTCTTGATGGGATAAATGACTCCTGTGTCCATCAAGAAAGAGAAAACAAGAGGTGTAATTTTCTCTACCTCTAGCCATGACCTAAAAGTAGTGAAGATAGTTCAGAAATGTTGGGGGGCCTTCATCCAGCCACTTTCAGTTTTCTCATCGATCCATGGCTCAGGTACGCTATCTCTGATAAGTTACTGAAGTTGTATGTTGCTGTAGAAGATCATTATTGGGGCACAACGCCCATCAGCACAGAAATTTCTGAGCACTGTTATGCCTTCTTTCTCTTTAGAGGTTGCCGTAACTTGAAGCTGTTCCCTTCTGAATCCAAGGTACTTTTCTGAAATCTTACGGAACAAAACATTTGTCTCATCTGCATTGAAGATCCTGTTTGGGTCTTTCATAATTGATCTTACATCCTCGGATTCGAAGTAGCATGACAGTCCAGCAAACCAACCACGTATTCCCTCTTCTAAGACAGCAGCCCTGCTCTTGCTTATGGTTTCAGCCTTCTTCTGAGACAGGAAAGGATGCCATCCCATAAAACACTTGAACCAGGTTTTCCAAGGTCTTCCATGTTTAAATGGTGTGCTCCTTCCTGACGACTGAACAATCTGCTGAACAATGTCAAGTAAATTCTTTTTTTCAACGGAAATTCTCTCTTCACCATGTTGATCACCCATTCTTCTCGTGGACTCAGGAAAGGCTTCCTGCCAAGGGCAGTTTGAATCTTCTGACGTCCAGATAGATTGTTATTAAAGGTTGTTAAAGGGACCAGGTATGTTTTAGATGCCTGCCTTTGGAACATCGTACTGGACTTAACCTGTTGAACAGTTTCAGCTAAGGCAGATAATGGATACTAACACTGTTTCATTTTTTCAACAGGTTTAACTTTGGCTTTTGGGACATTTCCCCCGTTGGATGTCTTAATTTTGACCATTGTTGAGCTCTGAGCACTAGATAAGGAAACTCAGCAAGAACCGCAAAAACAATCATTTTCTGCTTTTAATCCTCTCCTTTGTTTATTGCACAATATTTACCCAGTAGCAGTGATTGGGAGGTAGAGGTGGGAGAGGCAAAAATTGTATGGACTACACAGGAACTACCCAGGATCAAGGGTTATGGGGCTGGTAAAGTATTAAATTAAAGAAACTGAGACACAAAATGGAAGTTGTTGGATCTAATTTAATTTTTATGATTTCTCGTTGTAATGGCTAAAATGTAATGGGGACTGTGGGTGCCCCGAGACTGCTACAGTAGCTGTGAAGGCCCTACAGGAATCCTGAAAAAGATGGAGGCTAATGGGGATCTGGTGATGTCACGACAGGCCTAGCAAGTCGGTGATAGATATTAACTCACTTTCACGGAAACAAGGAACGATAAGCCGGATGGATGTAACAGACGATGACCCTGGCAAGGAACAGGATTATGAATTGGCACACTGAATATACAAACATTGACCAGAAAAGTAGAAGAGGTCATAGACATGATGGAAAGAACAAAACTGGATGTACTAGGGCTGGCAGAGACTAAGTGGAGGAGTGAGGGTAAAAGAGAGCTGCAGAATGGTTTTTGGTTGTACTGGATAGGAAATGATAAAGGAATGCAAAAATAGAGTAGGAGTGGTAGTAAGAAATGGATTGAAGGAGGAAGTAAAAGAGATGAGTGACAGGTTGATAAAAGTCAAAATAACAGTCAAAGGAAAAACCTGGGAAATTGTACAAGTGTATGCTCCACAAGCTGGATGCATGCAACAAGGAAAAGATAGAATTGGAGATACAATTGAAACGACAAAATAATGTGATAATGGGGGACTTGAATGCCCATGTAGGCATGGAAAGGAAGGGTTATGAGAACATGCTTGGAGCAGAAGGATGGGGAAATAGGAATATGGAAGGAGAAAGACTACTGGATTTGTGCAAAAGAAATGGGATGATTGCCAGGAACTCATGGTTCAAAAAGAGAGAAAGCCATAAGATAATGTGATATAGCAGTGACTGGTCTAGGAAATCCATTGTAGATTACATGATCTACGACTGGGAAATGAAGAGGAATGTTATAGATGTAAGGGTAATACCATCAGAGGCTCTAGATAGTGACCACAGACTACTGGTAATGAAACTGAGAACAATGACGGAAAGAAAGAGAACAGAAAAGCAGGAAAGACGTATCAAAATACAGAAACTGAAGGAAAAGGAAACCTAGGAAGAATACCAGGAAAAAAAATTATTGAACTTACCAACAGACGATACAAAAACAGGAGAGGAAGAATGGGAAAGGTTCTTTTTTTTTTGCTATTTGCTTTACGTCGCACTGACACAGATATGTCTTATGGCGACGATGGGATAGGACAGGCCTAGGAAGTGGAAGGAAGCAGCCGTGGCCTTAATTAAGGTACAGCCCCGGCATTTGCCTGGTGTGAAAATGGGAAACCACAGAAAACCATCTTCAAGGCTGCCGACAGTGGGGCTCGAACCCACTATCTCTCGATTACTGGATACTGGCCGCACTTAAACGACTGCAGCTATCGAGCTCGATGGGAAAGGTTCAAGAGGACACTAGTAAAAACTGCAGAGGAAGTGTGTGGGAGAACTAGTGCCAGGTAAAGATGCATGGTGGAACAAAAGAGTCAAAGCAGCAGTTAGGGAGAAGAATAAAGCTTTCAGAGTGTGGTTTCAACAGAGGACAATGGAGAAGACAAGATTATAAGACTGAAAAGGAAGAAGCTAAAAAGGTTGTAACAGAGGAGAAGAAAAAATGGATGGAAAAGTGGACACACATGATGGAAGAGGATAGCAAAGGAAATAAAAAAGCACTGTATGGAATGATCAAGATTAAGAGGAAAGGCATGAGGGAAGATGTTATGATGATAGATAAAGATGGAAATGAAGTGCAGGAAATGGAGAAACTCAAAGGAATGTGGAAGTAGTATTTTGAATATTTACTAAACCCAGGAGGAGGCACTGAGAAGGAAAGTAGAAGCAGGGAGGAAGAAAGAAATATAGAAAAAGGAAAAGACTTAACATGGGCAGAAGTAGAGCTAGCACTGGACAAGATGGAAAGAGGGAAAGCCCCAGGGTTAGATGAAGTGAGTATTGAGATGGTGAAGGCAGCAGGAGAGGTAGGGAAACAGTGGCTTTATCATGTGTTGAAGGTAGTATGGAAGGAAAGAAAGACCCCTGAATATTGGAAGAAGGGGGTAATCACACCCATTTTCAAGAAGGGGAATAGAAAAGAGTTTAAGAACTATAGGGGAATCACATTGATATGGCACTGTGCAAAGATATTTGAGAAGATTCTGGAGAATAGAATCAGAAAGAGGGCGGAAGAGAAGAGCAGTATGGCTTCAGATCAGGAAGGTCTACAGTAGACCTTATATTTGCAGTAAGACAGCTAGAAGAGCGTCATTACGAATGGGGTAAGGATCTTGTGATGGCCTTCATAGACTTTGAGAAAACTTATGACCGTGTGTGTAGAAACAATATACGGGAAGCCATACAGAGAAAAGGTGTCGAGGAACAGACCGTAGAAAGAGGGAAGGAGGTGTACAATAGGAGTGTCAGTTGTGTGAAAATAGAAGGATAGAGAACGGGCTGGTTTGAGCAAAAAGGTGGATTAAAACAAGGAAGTGCTCTGTCACCTTTGCTCTTCGTAGTAACAATGGACGAGATAATGACAAAAGTGGCAAGGAAAACTGGAGAAGGAAAAATGAAAGTGATGATGTTTGCAGACGACCTGTTAGTCTGGGGAGAAAAGGAAGAGGATATCCGGGAACAGTTAGATGCTTGGTTGAAACAATATGGAATTAAATTTAATGCCCAAAAGAGCAAGATAGTGATCACAACTAGAAAGAAGGAGAGACCTACGAGACGGATATTGCTTGGAGGGGAACAGCGTAAGAAGGTAGATAGTTTTAAGTACTTGGAAAGTATCATTGAGGAAAGATGAAGAAATTATAAAGAAATAATCGAGCATGGAAGACAAGCAGGAGCATTCTTGAAAAGTGTCAGAAGCCTGGTTTGGAGCAAGGATGTCCCTCAGGGAAGCAAAAGGGTGATACAGGATGTACTATATGCCTATTCTGACATATGCAGCTGAGACTTGGGTAATGAGGCAGAGAGCTGTGAATAGAATACAGGCTAGTGAAATGAAATTTCTGAGAAGCAGGATAGGAGTGACAAGATTGGATAAGATGAGAAATGAGAAGGTTTGAGATTAGTAAAAGAAGAGCCACTACAGAATAGATTAAAGGCATCTAGACTTACATGGTATGGACACATGAAGAGAATGACAGAGGAAAGGATACCGAGGAGGATGCCCAACATGGAGATAACAGGTAAACAACCAAGAGACAGGTGGATAAAAGGAGTGGAAGAGTGTGTACAGAGAAGAGGTGAGGACTGGGCAAAAGTGACTAGAGAAAAGTGGTGGGAGGAGATGGAGATGTTTTTTTCCGAGCAGACCCAGCCAACAGCAGGAAACTGCAGATGATGATGATGATGATGATGGCATCAAACAGACACAAGACAAAAGAAATCTAACTATACCCAATTAGGGTTCAAATTCAGGCCCTCTCAAGTTATAGATAGACACCTCAGCAGTCATGACCACAGAAATGTGAACTTCGGCACTAAAGAAAACAATAGTACTACAAATAAAAATCGTGAACAGCCCATTAATTTTCAGTGTTGTTCAATATTAAGGGTTGTTTTTGTATTGAATGTACCTCTTTTATTGAACGACCTTTCGAAATTGTAAAATGGGATTTAGATATTGAGCAGTATTTTATTTTAGAAATAAATATGAAGACAAGTGAAAATTTACAACACAAGAAATTAATAAACATATATTTATGTTAATACAATGTATTATATGAAAGATACCTTCTGAAGACACAATTTTACCGACAGAAGCAGTTGATTAAAGGGACACTGCACCTTAGTAACAACACAATGATCTCTTCGGTTTTCCACCAACAGCAAAGTTCTGACTCTTTCCCGCACTTGCCAACATGGTAACGACTTTGACCTATTGACTGACATAGCGCAAAGTTTGGTGGGGTGAATTTAGAAATTTCAAATGTTATGTAAATTTATCGATATCCCTATTTTGCAAAGAGAGGTGTGAAGTGTTTGATATTTAAAGGGCGTTTGATCAAGACCAACTAGTTGGTCTTGGTTTGATATATAGTGCCATTATCCTAACTTATAATTTGAAACTAGAAGGCAGTCTAATAACCCTGATATGTAGTTTTTTCACACAACTACCAGTCGGCTTTTTGTTGAAACCATGAGAAGCTGGGTACTATACAGATAGTTAAAAAATCATATTTCTGAAGTTAAGTTTAGTTATTCAAAGGGAAAAGAGGTGTGTTATAAGTGTAGTAGATTACTTTACACCAGGTGGAGATTGAAAATAGGGTGATAGTACCTGCCTGGTGTGCTTAAAACATAAACAAAAATGGGAAAACAAAAGGAAAAGTTTAAGAGGGTCATTTAGTAAATATTTAAATTCCTACAATGGTGCAAGTTTCGAAACTGTATTTAACAAAGGAGATAAATGTCAATTATTAGTTCATTCACAGGAAGGAAAATACCATTGGTGATGATATTAATGCATGTGTATCAGGTTTTGTTATTGAGTTAAACTGTGTTACTATTAGTTTATAAGATATCTATTTGGACAGTTCTTGTCCCACAGTAATAAAAAATGTGAACATTAAAACAAGAATAATAGCTAACACTACCTTTCCAATACTTATCTTTCCTTATATTTAGGAAATAAACATTACAACAGGCGTTGTAAGATGGGACATGTTTCGTTTAACAGTCGTAAGCATCATCAGCCGAAAATAAATCTTAGCCTAAAGTTAGGTCAGGGCCCTGAACCTAGTGTCCTTAACATATATGGCACCCTAAGAATCAACATTTATATTTAGAAAATGAAAATAGGCTTGAAACTAGTGTGAAAAAAACATAGCTCTGTATTGTACTTTCTGTTCTTATCCTCTGTCTCAACTCGATTGTGTTTTTTCTCTTAGCCATGTTGTAACATTCTATGTTTTTTCCACACTAGTTTTAAGCCTAGCCTATTTTCATTTTCTAAATATAAATGTTGATTCTTAGGGTGACATATATGTTAAGGACACTAGGTTCAGGGCCCTGACCTAACTTTAGGCTAAGATTTATTTTCGGCTGATGATGCTTACGACTGTTAAGTGAAACATGTCCCATCTTACAATGCCTGTTGTAATGTTTATTTCCTAAATATAAGGAAAGATAAGTATTGGAAAGGTGGTGTTAACTATTATTCTTGTTTTAATGTTCATATCTGATGTCCAATACGGTCTACAATGAGATTTATTACTTGTAATATAAAAAAATGTGCCAAAAACAATGTTGAAATCACATCAAAATGATCCAGATAGTTCATTATTACCTATAAAAGACCAACTGTGTTCACAGGATTATGAAAAATGAAACAAATGTGAACGGACGTTGGTTGGTGTATTCAGTTTCTTAAATATCGTGTTTGCTCTTTCCAATGTGCAGCACAGTCCCAAACTTCTTTAGTGCTAAAATGCTGTAATGATTGGAAACATATGAGCACTCTGTTACAGAAGAACAAAAATAGCGCAGTTCATATAAATACCATGTTAAAATAGTTTAATTAGAGCAGCATTTAATGGAAGGAAACTCTACTAATCATGTAACACAGTTACTTATTCAGCAGGATAGAAAAAAATATGTCTGGGGTCAAAGAAGGGTCTGCCCCACTTAGTTTTCATGATAATGTTGCCCGGCACAAGTTTGATTTTGGGTGAGATGAAAGACATGTTAAAAAGTCAGTTCAATGCTGTTCACAAGTGACCATTGATAGCTACAGTAAGAGACAAATGGCAGTGTAATGGGCAATTTTAACATAAATAAATAAATAAATAAATAAATAAATAAATAAATAAATAAATAAATAAATAAATTGGTCAATCAATCAATCAATCAATCAATCAATCAATCAATCAATCAATCAATCAATCAATCAATCAATCAATCAATCAATCAATCAATCAATCAATCAATCAATCAATCAATCAATCAATCAATCAATCAATCAATCAATCAATCAATCAATCAATCAAATGTAATAAATAAAACCTGATATTATCTTTACAGCAGGATGTTTCAGAAAGGTTGATTAATATAACAATATTTTTGCTATCTCATAACTTAGCATTTAGAGGACACAGAGAAGCATTATCCTTGCATCACAAAATTCAGGAAATTTGATAGACCTGGTAAAATTATTACCAAAATATGACACAGTGTTACAAGAACACTTCTGGCATGTAAAAAAAATAATAAAATATGAAATTATTAATTAAGCCACACATTCAAAATGAATTTATTGAATTGAAAATGAAATGGCATATGGCTTTTAGTACCAGGAGTGTCTGAGGACATGTTCGGCTTGCCAGGTGCAGGTCTTTTGTTTTGATGCCTGTCGGTGACTTGCACGTCATGATGAGGATGAAATGATGATGAAGACAAGACATACACCCAGCCCCCATGCCAGCAAAATTAACCAGTGATGCTTAAAATTCCTGACTCTACCTGGAATCAAACTTGGGACCCTTGTGACCAAAGCCAGCACGCTAACCATTTGGCCATGGAGCCAGACATTGATTGAATTAATATACAATAAAGTAAAAATGGCTCGGAACCTTCTTGTAGGTGATCCTGAGAAATCATTGACTGGGGCAGGGAGGGTTTTGGCTTAATACAGTGAATATATGCTCTTTTCCGCATAGGTCTAACACAAGATGGGCCATCTTGAACAGCACAACTTCAGATTTCCCATAAACCTCCATCTGAAACTTGAAGGGAATGCAGACTGAATAGTGTTAAATCTATACGATCCCAGTTAGGTGATATTTTTGAGAAAATCTTCAAAACTCCTGGAATTAGGGTAGCCATCTTTGAAGAGTACATCAACTGGACAACCACTAACATCTACAAGCACCCACAAACAGAAAACAAAAAATGAATCTGATATTCTTAGAAAAGACTGTGTTCTTAATAGCATTGTTCATTGAAACAGTCATAAATCATAATCCATTTTAGACATGAAAACATGTCTTTAGAGGGAAAAATATGACACCTCTTTAATTATAGCATACTATTATAAGAAAAGATGAAAATTAAAAACAAGTCCTTACTTTGCTTATTCAACAGCATTTTCTCCATGCATATTTAGTATTTTTCTTTGCTGCTTTCAGCAATCCTTTACTATCTCTGTTAGAAAATTGAAAATTAGAATACAACTTTCAAAAAAATTTAATCTGATTTGCAGTTATCTCTTCACTAAATCCATAGACATGAGGTTTCTTTCATTAAGCTGTAGATTCTTTCAGCAAATGAGTTACTCGTATGAACTGAAAATATGAATGATAGCCACAGCAGTTGGGAATGGAAGATATCAATGGCGATTTGGTGCTTGAAGAAATCTACCCAAATCTGGTTTTCTGATTTCGTTTTTTTAGAACTTGCTTTACGTCACACTGACACAGGTAGGTCTTATCGATGATGGGATAGGAAAAGCCTAGGAGGGAAGGATGCAGCGATGGCCGTAACTAAGGTATAGCCCCAGCATTTGCCTGGTGTGAAAATGGGAAACCATGGAAAACCATCTTCAGGGCCACCAACAGTGGGGTTCGAACCCACTATCTCCCGAATGCATGCTCACAGCTCCACGCCCCCAACCGCACTGCCAACTCGCCCAGTTCCGATTTAGTTTTGTCAAGTCTGGTGTATGTAGACTGTAAGTCACAAAACTCATTATACAACTGGTCTTTATGAAGGTGAAGGTTTAGTTTGTTTGCAACCTTTTAAACAGATTCCTCTATTCCTCAATTCTTCTACGAGCAAAAGGCAGGCAAGGACGTGAGAGGTGTTGTTTTCAGAAAAGTCATAGATATTTGATAGGTAACTGACACACCGTTAGATGAAAAATTCTACCTCTCTTTCAAAGAACCTATCAGCCTTTGTGAGTTTTTCAAAGATTTCATAAACTTTTATTTCAAAGAAATGATATTTTATTCTGTTCTATAGCTTGGTCTTTATATCCATTAAGATTCTGCTCACTTGAATCTCCATCTAATAGATGATGGGAATGCAAACATGAGCAATTGAATTGTCTTCCAGTTCCCTAACAACTGTTTAAGATAGAGATAATATGTGCTGGAGAAATTGTAAGAAGCACTCGGGAAGGGAATGGTCATTTTCAGCATCTTCCCCTCCATTTGGGGCTACAAATAGTCAGATTAATTTTGAAAAGTTATTTTCACCCATTGACAGGAAACATGACTTGACAGCAAGCCATCATTGTACAATTCTCTGAATTGCAGGAAGCAGAGACAGCCATCACATAGGCTATTAACAAGTTCCAGCATTCCCTTGAACTGTATATCAACAAATCAGCAAATTCTTTCAGTAATGCAAGATTTGATGCTGAAGAACCAAACTCACAGCAAACCTTGAGGATCAAAACTTCATTGTCATAGAGAAATATTGAAGTCCATGTTTGATTGTATTGTTCATAACATAGCAATTGCAGTTTGTTTTCAGGCTGGATGGATTTTCCTTTTTAAGTAACATACAAACAGACCTGTTCTTGTTATAATTCACAGATGCATTTGTCAGCACTCCATACACTTATCTGGTTCAGGTGAAAGCCATTAGCATCTGTAATATTCTTCTCTGTACAGAAACTACGTCCCACGTTGTAGGGAAAATAATAGTAATCCGCCAGCTGTAAGAATCATATAACCTCATTTAAGTTGAGAATTGTAGTGTAGATGCAGTAAATTAGATAGTACCTTGCCTGCTATATTCATATGTATCTTTTGTTTGTATCTATTACAGCATAGTAGGATAAAATAGCACTAATCTGTATATGCATTTAGCTTTGTTGATAATCTTTGAGTAGTTCTTGTGAATTTTAAACATGCAATTTTCATTTCTGTTTGTGCTTAGTAATATCCTGAGCATAGTTTAAAATTAATGAATTGTATTGCAATATCTTATTGGAAATTGGCATGCTTATTCTATTATTGTAAAATAATTGTGTAGTATAGTAGAAGTATCTATATAGAAACCCTCTCACCAGAATTCTGTTGTAGTAATTAGGATAGGCTTAACTGTGGTTTAGAATTGTGTAATTCTTGTGTATTCCTTTTGGTATTCAGTAATTAATAGCAGATTTTATCCTGATAGGGTGTTGTGAGATAAAAATATGGTACGACTAAAGAAGTATTGTAGGGTAGCAGTATATTAATTACCTTATTGTTGTGTGATCCTTATGTACTATCCTAGACAATATTTCTTTCCTTTCATTTCTTTGCACAGAATAAGTTATTTTTCCTTTTATTTTCATTTTTCTGTAAAGAGCGGCTAAGGAGTACAAGTGTAGGAATTGTGGGTGTGGGCAGGCATTAAGGAGTATGAGGGAGGAGTTAGTGAGTTTGAGGGAGATAATTAGTATTCTCTCAGAAGACAGGAATGTAGGCCTCCCTCAAACAATGTACAGGATACAGTAGGTGTAAAAGAGTGATGGGAAGGAAAGGGGGACATTGTAGAGACAGGTGGTCTAATGTTCTAAGGGGAAGGAGATTGCAGGCTAAGGGTTCTATTCAGGATCAGAATTCAGAACACGTGTCTGTGAGAAATTGGTTCAAGTCCCTGCAGCTAGAACAACCGATGGAAGGTGAGGAACAGGGAGCTGTTGCTGAGAAGTATGGAAGTAAGAGGAAGGGAAAAGGTAGGAAATGGAAATGTGGAGTAGAGGATAGGAAAAGACAGGTGGAACAGGGTCATGGGAGGGATAATAGCGAGGAGGATATAGCTTCTGCAGCTGTCAGGAAAGATAGCGCTGACCAGCAGGAGAGGGAATCAAATGAAGTGGGTAGGGTTGAGGCTCTGGTCATGGGGGATTCCATTGTTAGACATGTGGGGAAAGTGTGTGGAGGTAATGGAACCAGGGTAGAGTGCTATCCAGGAATTAAGTTGAGGCAGATGTTGAGGAAAGTAGAAGAGAAGGACAAGGGAAAGGAGAAGGTGGTAGAGTTTCACATTGGTAGCAACAACGAAAGGCAAGCAGGTATAGGGGCTTTACGTCGCACTGACACAGATAGGTCTTATGGCGACGATGGGATAGGAATGGCCTAGGAGTTGGAAGGAAGCGGCTGTGGCCTTAATTAAGGTACAGCCCCAGCATTTGCCTGGTGTGAAAATGGGAAACCACGGAAAACCATCTTCAGGGCTGCTGATAGTGGGATTCGAACCTACTATCTCCCGGATACAAGCTCACAGCCGTGCGCCTCAACGCGCACGGCCAACTCGCCCGGTCAAGCAGGTATAAGTACCAACATACTGTAGTTGGGGATGTGGGGGATCTGGTAAATGCAGCATGGGTGAAGTTTAAGGAAGCAGAGATTGTTATCAGTGGAATACTGTATAGGAGAGATACTGATTGGGGATTTAAATGAGACTATGGAGTGGGTATGTGGGAAACTGGGAGTGAGACTATTAGATCCTAATGGGTGGGTAGGAGATAGGGATCTGCACTCAGATGGCCTTCACTTAAACTGCAAAGGTACATATAAGTTCGGTAATTTGTTTTGAAGAGTTATAGGGAGGTACATTAAGAGAAATGGGTTGATCTAGGGAACGGTGATAAGGGTACAGAGATCTGCAAGTCAAGTAAGGATGACATAAAAATGTTAGTGTTGAACTGTAGAAGTATTGTAAAGAAAGGAATTATTAAGTAATTTAATAGATACAGCATATACTTACCAGATATTGTGATAGGAGTTGAATCATGGCTGAGAAATGATGTAATGGATGCAGAATTTTCTCACGGAACTGGAGTGTATATAATAGAGATAGGATAGGAATGGTAGTAGGGGGAGTATTAATTCTGGTGGAAGGAGAATTTGTAAGCTACAAAAATGTTAAAGAAGACATACATGAAATTCTAGGTATAAGGCTCTTTTCTAAAGATAATAGGCAACTTGATATCTTTGGAGTGAACAGACCGAGAAGGGGTGGCACTGACGCTGATTCAGAATTATTTAATAAGATAATCAGCTATGTGGGAAACGATATCGAAAGGAATGTAATTGTAGCGGGAGATCCCAATTTACCAAATATCAATTGGGAAGGTAATGCGAACGACAGGAAGCATGACAAACAGATAGCAAATAAGTTAATATGGGAAGGACAGCTGATTCATAAAGTGATGGAACCAACAAGAGGGAAGAAAAATCTGGATGTGGTGCTAGTAAAAACAAATGAGCTCTATGTAGAAGCTGAAGTAATATATGGTATTAGTGATCACAAAGCTGTTTTTGTTGTAGTTAAAAATAAATGTGATAGAAAGGTCTTAAAAGTAGGGCTATTAGGCAGTACCATATGGCTGATAAAAGCGGCATGAGGGAGTTTATAAAAGGTGACTATGATCGGTGGATAATGGTAAAAAAAAATTTAAACTGACTGTGGGGTGGGTTTAAAGCAATTGTTGTGGAATGTGAAAACAGGTTTGTACCTTCAAATCAAATCAAAATCAAAATCTCTTTATTTGCAAATGAGGTGTCTACCTCAGTGGCAAATGCTACACTAAAATACATTATTGTCAAGCACTAAATATTAAATAACAAGAGAATAAAATTTTCCTATAATACAATATTATATAATTTATGCTAACAATTTTTTCTTTTAAACACACAGCTCATCCTTAATAAATTTACATTGTTTATAAAATTCTACTTATAATATCTCCTGTACTACTTACAAATATAGTCAACTGATATACAGTATGTGGAATTACTTCAAATGATACTGTACAACTGGTATAAGATTAAAATTTACATTGCATTTATTTACTTTTTCTTTTCTTTACCCATTCTGGAACCTAAGTAGCATAACAACCTGCTGCGTCTTAACTGGAGCCCCTTTTACCACCACTTTTCAGAGTTCCTGAAGGTCCTTCACAGCTACCGTAGCGGTCCCAGGGCCCTCAAAGTCCCCACTGTACTTCACCCCTACAGGCAGTCCACTACTTTGGCTCTCCAACCTCCCTAGACCGGGGGATGGAATTAATTTATTCACACACATTTTTTATTTACACTAACCTGCACTGGTCGAATGCCCTCTAACATTTCATTTATTTTCTCTGTTGCTGTTTATTCTCTTTTTGAATATCTGTACAGATTTTGGAAAAGGATCAAACACTACCCCTGATAAACTGTTCAACTCCTTCACACCCTTCCCAATGAATGAAAATTTACCCCAATCGCTTCGGCTAAAATTCCTTCTAATTTTATATTTGTGGTCAGTCCTCCCGACATAATTATTTTCCAACTGAAGCCTCTCACGGATATCTCCCCATGCTTGTTCTCCTGTATAGGCTCTATATAATCCTGTAAGTCTAGTTTTCTCCCTTCTCTTACTTAAAGTTTCCCACCCTAGTTCCTTTAACATTTCTGATACACTACTCTTTCTCCTGAAATCCCCTGTTATAAATCTTGCTGCTTTCCTCTGCACACTATCTATTTCTTTTATTAGGTATTCTTGGTGAGGATCCCAAACAGTTTGCATATTCCAATAATGGACGAACCATACTTAAGTAACTTTTCTCTTTTAATTCTTTGTTGCATCCTTTAAGTAGCCTCATTATGACATGTAACAATCTGTATGCTTTCCTAACAATGCCATCCACATGACCTTTCCAGTGCAAATTACTTTCAAATCTTACACCTAAGTATTTGCATTTGCCATCTTTTGGGATAACTACCCCATCCAAAGTATATTCAAATTCAGTTTTAAAACTCCTGTTTGTACATGTTGTAACAGTTGATTTGCCTCCATTAACCTTCATGTTATTCTCTTTTTGGTAGGGGCTTTACGTCGCACCGATACAGATAGGTCTTATGGCGACGATGGGATAGGAAAGGCCTAGGAGTTGGAAGGAAGCTGCCATGGCCTTAATTAAGGTACAACCCCAGCATTTTCCTGGTGTGAAAATGGGTAACCACGGAAAACCATCTTCAGGGCTGCCGATAGTGGGATTCGAACCTGCCAAGCGTATCTGTACGTTAAACTGATTGGCCTGTTATTTTCAGTTTTATGTCTATCACACTTTCTTTTATACACAGGGGCTATTATAGCAACTCTCCATTCATTTGGTACAGCTCCTTCATGCAAACAATAATTAAGGCCATGGACGCTTCGAAGTGCCAAGAAGGACATTCCAGGAATCATTAATGAACAAGGGAGTGTGTATGTGAGGATCTTCAAAAGGCAGAAGTATTCGGTCAGCAGTATGTAAAGATTGTTGGTTGCAGGGATAATGTTCAGTTAGAGGAGGTGACTAGCAATAAAGAAGTATTAAAATTTACCTATGATAACAATGACATTTACATTAAGATACAAGAGTTGAAAACTAGAAAAGTGGATGGAATTGATAAGATTTCGGGGACCGGGCGAGTTGGCCATGCGGTTATGGGCGCACGGATGTTAGCTTGCATCCGGGAGATAGTGGGTTCGAATTCCACTATCGGCAGCACTGAAGTTGTTTTTCCGTTGTTTCTGATTTTCACACCAGGCCTAGGAGTTGGAAGGAAGCGTCCATGGCCTTAATTATTGTTTGCATGAAGGAGCTGTACCAAATGAATGGAGAGTTTCTATAATAGCCCCTGTGTATAAAAGAAAGTGTGATAGACATAAAACTGAAAATAACAGGCCAATCAGTTTAACATTCATTTTTCAACATTTTTGTAACACTACTCTTTTGTTGGAAATCATGCAGAGCAAATGGAGCTGCTTTTCTTTGGATTTTCTTCAGTTCTCGAATCAAGTAATCAAGTATTCCTGGAATCATACTCTAGTTGGGGTCTTACCAGAGACTTATATGCCCTATCCTTTACATCCTTACTACAATCCCTGAACACCCTCATAACCATGTGCAGAGATCTGTACCACAATAAAGATCTTTCCTTATATTAACACCCAGGTACATACTGTACAATGATTCCCATAAGAAACTTTTGCCCCATCAACACAGTAATTAAAACTGAGAGGACTTTTCCTATTTGTGAGACTCACAACCTGACTTTTAACTCCATTTATCATCATACCATAGCATACTGTCCCTTTCACAACATTATCAAGGTCATTTTGGAGTTGCTCACAATCTTGTAACTTATTTATACCTCTGTACAGAATAACATTATGTGACTTCAAGAGTACGTGTTCAACAACAATGAAATATCACACCAGTGGACAGTAGAGACTGAGCAATGAAACCTACCAGTCTTTCAACAATTTATAAACATAGTTATTTAGTTTTAACCAATGCTTCCTTTTTTAATAGAATAAGTGTACTTATTATCATTGTACTGCATAACCCACCAGCCATCAAAAATCAGATGTCTACATTAATCATATAGTTGTACACAAAGCATATTTTTAAACAACTTCCAAAAATAGCATTAATTTTAAAGATTTTTTTAAAATCAGGACCCTGGACATTTTGATTTATTGAGTTAAGAAACATAACTGATGATGTTCAAAATATGGGCAAAACATGTCCCATTAATAAAATCATTAACAATGCAAAGTTTTAATATGGAACAAAAAATATGATGTATTTCAAATTAAAGTTTGAAGTAAATAATGTATTGTCGCCTCAATATGAACCAAAAAAATGAGATTCATAACTTGTAAGCGGTATGTTCCGAGCTGTCAGTGGAGAGATGGCATGGAACGACATTAGTAGACAAATAAGTTTGAGTGGTGTCTTTAAAAGTAGGAAAGATCACAATATGAAGATAAAGTTGACATTGAAGAGGAGAAATTGGGGCAAATAGTCATTTATAGGATGGGGAGTTAGGGATTGGAATAACTTACTGAGGGAGATGTTCAATAAATTTCCAATTTCTTTGAAATCATTTAAGAATAGGCTAGGAAATCAATAGATAGGAAATCTGCCACCTGGGTGACTGCCCTAAAGGCAGATCAGTTTTTTTTTTTTTTTTTTTTTAGCTAGTTGCTTTACGTTGCACCGACACAGAAAAGAGGCAGATCAGTAGTGATTAAATTGAAGCAGAAAATGTCATTGCGAGTCTCTTTGGGATCTTTATAAAAGTCTCTGATGAATTTCATGTTTTCCAACAAAATATCGCACTGATTTTGGGAAATTTTTTAAATTGAGGCAGTGAGTGAAAGAGTGGGCTATGCCGAGATTTTGTCAAAATCGAGTTATTGGTACCCTTGTGTAGGGCTTACATTCATCTTTCAGTGTGCAAAAGACTTCCGCAGGCTCCTGCCTTTCTTTTTTAAAGAACATATTTTCTGTGAATTACTCATCTCACGTTTATGCTGTGAGAGAGTGAGCTATGCCAAGCAGCTAGAAGCATTCAATGTGTGCGCTGTCTGTCGGCTATGCGGGCTGGCCAATCGCTTCGCTTATTCTCAAACATGTGTTAGTTGTGTACAAAATGGCGGACGGAGAAGAAGAGTTAATAGTGAGTAGGTGTGAAAAAACTAAGAAACGAGTTAGAAATGATGATAAGTGGAAAAGGAAAAGGGCTAAAGTGGGTAGAAACTTAGAATTAGAGTACATTGGCGATAAAATGAATAAGGTTGTTCTGCAAAGCAGCAAGGTGCTGGATGTGAGTGTAGTGTGAGATCTGTGGTAGCTAATTTTAGCTGGTGTAAATATCATGAACTTACGAAAGCTGAAAAAAATGACATATTCTATGTGTTCTATAAAACAGGTGATTATAATGCACAAAATACGTTCTTATTTGAACTGATAAGTCAGCAAGAATGCAGTGAAATTTACCCAAAGAGGAGAATTAACAGAAATTTAAGTAGAAGGCATGTATCTTTCACATATTCTGTGAAAAATTCCCGTGGTCATCTAGTTAGGGTATGCAGAAAGGCATTTTATGATGTGTTCGGAATATGCAGGAGCCATCTTTCTACAGCCAGAGGTGATAGAAAAGCAAATGTGTCATAGTGTTTCATTTAAGAAATAAATACCAAAAATCTAAATTCTAGTTCCATTTAGACGTACATTATGGCAACACTGCAACACTGATAGGTCTGGAAGTCAAGTGAGATAAATGTCAGATGTGGCCAGCGAGGCATTCTCTCACCCACGTCAGTCAATTGGTGAAGTTTGGCTTGTGTGTGGTTGCCAGCAGTGCGTAATTACTTTTAGTGTTTAACAGTTTATCGTTTTGAATTTTTTATAAGACAAATATAGTTGCCAAGAGATTATCCCAATTTTGAGATTTGTAGAAATTATCACACTTTATTTCAAAACCTCATATTGCACAAATAAATGATATTAAGGTCTTTTTTTTTTGAGTGATTAGATATTGACAGTTTAGAAATTGTGTTGACTGAATTTCAAGAAAGCAGTACATGGGTGAACAAATTTGTACAACCTGGTGAAGCAATGGTGAAAATCGAGTGTGCTGTTGATGGTGAATACTCTCTCCACAAGCCACAGAACTTAACACTTAAACAGTGGAACATCTTTCCATAAATATTTATGGCCATGAAGAAACTTGCTACAATGCTACTTACCCATACACCTGCGAGAAGCTATTTTCTACAATGAACGTTGTGAAGTCAACAGTTAGAAACAGTCTTGGTTCAGACCGAAGTACTTCCTGTGTGTTACTGAAGACAACAAGACAACCTAATATAAATTACATAGCTACTAAGATTCAGCAACAAGTTTCACAATAAAGTTGAGAATTATATTTCACTTAAATTCCTTTGGCAATATTAGTATTTTTGATTTCTATATCCAACAATACTTAATGATGAAGTGTGTTAAAATGGGTGTTTATTATATTTTGTTAAAAAAAATGTTAGGTATTCTTAAAACTTACATATTTAAAAATGTATTTTTGTGGTATTGGCAAAATATGACCATAGAATATGCAAGCAAATATATTAATTTACAATATATGAAAACATATTATAAAACATAATTTGAAATTTTTGACGGAAGTCGAGGGTGGGGGCGGGGGGTGGTTGTAATGATTCCAAAGGAAAATAACAAGTGACATAGTCAACAGTTGAGATTAATAAACCAGCCTTAAAATAGCACACTAGTTGGAAAAGGTTCGCCATCACTGGCCTAAGGTGATGTGGATCCAAATCTATTTGTTGGAACAGTGGTGGTGGTGGTGATTTTTGTTTTAAGAGGAAGTACATCGAGGTAATCATCCTCTCTGAACAAATAAGTGGAAAAGAAATTAAAAAAATTATTTATTGAACAAAGGAATTTGGAAACGCAGTACAAAATAAAACAAAAAACAATTATAGAATTAGGCCGAAAGGATTACTAATGTATCAAAAGGGGACGTACGTTCCCTGAGTAACAGTACACTTGTAATTTATATACTCTTGATAAGTCCACTGTCGCACATAAAGTGGATGACGAGATCAGCAGTAGTCGCATCATCGGCCAGTATGCGTTCAAGCGTTTCCTGCAGGCCGAGGCTCCGTCTTAGGCCAGAGAGATCGGCGCACTCTGTGAGGATGTGGGCCACGGTGAAGTCAGCACAACAAGAACACACTGGGGGGTCTTCCCTCTTTAGGAGATAAGAGTGCGTGGATCGTAAATAACCTATCCTCAGCCTGCACAGTACTATGGCCTCTCTCCGCGAAGGTCGGAAAGAGGACCGCCACACAGTTGAGAGTTCGGATATCTAGCCACTCCGATTCCCAGGACGCTAAGATGGTTCGACGTAGCTGAGAACAAATATCCTTAGCAGGTACATTGACTGGTCTTGGAGGTAAAAGTACAGCTTCCTTTGCAGCTTCATCCGCAAGTTCGTTACCCGTAATCCCAACGTGGCTTGGAAGCCACGTGAAAGTGATTCTGGTGCTAGCATCCCTTAACCTGGCTAGAAGGTCATGTATCTGCTGCACCAGTGGGTGTTGCGAGAAACAGGTTTCAATAAACTGCAGAGAGCTTAACGAATCGGTACACATAAGAAAGTGGCTTCTTTCGTCATGCAGTGCAAACTGCAGAACCTCTAAGATGGCGTAAAGCTCTGCAGTATACACGCTACATACTTTAGGGAGCGAGATCTTCGTACTAATATCATCAATAGATAGGAAATCTGCCACCTGGGTGACTGCCCTAAAGGCAGATCAGTAGTGATTAAATTGAAGCAGAAAATGTCATTGTGAGTCTCTTTGGGATCTTTATAAAAGTCTCTGATGAATTCCATGTTTTCCAACAAAATATCGCACTGATTTTGGGAAATTTTTTAAATTGAGGCAGTGAGTGAAAGAGTGGGCTATGCCGAGATTTTGTCAACAATATCTCCGATTTTAGAACCATCCATGAAGATAAGTCTCGCAGCCCTATATTGGTGAAGCCATTGGGGATTGTTGGCAAGGCATTCTCTGTTCACGACAAATATGGAGCGCCCTACTGTGTGGAGTACAGATGCCACATCAAGAAATCAGCAGTCTCAGAGGGGTTCCTTCAACTTCAGAAACAGGTTGAAGTTACAAGGACTCATGTCTGATGAGTACAGGGATGTTCCA
Source organism: Anabrus simplex (assembly GCF_040414725.1). Taxonomy (NCBI): domain Eukaryota; kingdom Metazoa; phylum Arthropoda; class Insecta; order Orthoptera; family Tettigoniidae; genus Anabrus; species Anabrus simplex. The sequence continues at coordinate 315,601,895 of NC_090267.1, read as the reverse complement.
AGACCTCTCAATGGCACCGTTGCAATAAGAGCTTGACATTGTTTGCAACATGACAACGTGCTTTGTCATGCTACACGACAGGGCAATTGTCTTACAATAAACATGAACGTTTGGGCATTTGTGCTGCATGGCCAGCTCCAGAAATCGGCAGTAGTAGTCGCTGTTGATGGTTTTTTCCCTCATGCACAGCATGTATAAAGATAACACCCTCATAGTCGTACGCCACAATCAGCATAAGCTTCACCCGACTGGGTTTCTGTCAAAATTTCTGTGTCACAAGTAACAAACTTAAACAACTTCATTTTTTAAATTTAACATATTCAATTCTACAATCAACTTTACCACTTTGGGCCCATTTTGACTTACAATCTGGAAGCAACTCATTCTTCAATGCAATTTGAAGGAACTACTTCCAAATATCATAAGGATCCTTTGTGTCATGAAATATTGTAATTCAAGGATATTACTCAACATCAATGGTAATTCTACAACATTTTTATGATTGCACCTGTTATTTTTTATGGACTTCTCCATCAAGAAATGAACAATTCTCATCATTATTATTGACTACACTGGGAACTTTAGTCAAGTTTGCAATTATATTATTTTAAATATCCTTGTACATGATAGTACATTTTAACTCATATTTTACCAATCTATTAATGTGATTTAATATCTGATGTTTTTGTGAAATACAGAAGGTCGTTCAGGATCTGTGGTAATGAGTTTGAAGTCTTCTGGCGGCACTGTTAGCAATTTGAGCATGTCAAAATGGGGAGTGATAATTCACTTTAGTACTGAGAACGTGTGTGTAGAGTTTCGTGACATTAGCTGCAACTATGCTGAAGCAAATTAACCATTTCTGAGAGGGCTACATAACAGCCCTTTCCAATCCTAAATATAGCTATTTTGCAACCCAAGGAATGTGCAAGAACCATGATTTCTTGATATCAAAGAACAGGATCAGTGCTGTATTGAATTAAAAAGTCAAAGACTGACTGGGCTTAATTCCAGAGGGGTAAAAACCAGGCCAATCCATGACCAGGCACCAGCCGTACAACAGAAGTGGTGAGGAAAGTGAAGGCCCTTGTCTCAGGTGGTAAACCTACCCCACAAAGGACTATCGCATGTAAGTTGGAGATGTCTGTTTCAACAGTTAACACCATAATCACCTGCAGTTAGAAAAGCGACATAAGCGGGAAGTTCACGAGCTGTTGACTCGTCACATTTCGGAACATTATAAATTTTCCAGCTAACTCATTCCTGGTTGCCAGCGTTTCGCCCCCGTGTGCTAGGCTGGGCTCATCAGTTGGTACCTAGCACACCTACCAAGACGCCGGATAGTGCATAACGTGGAGGCCACTGCGTAGGCTAATTGTAGCCACCGGCAGTGCCAATGCACTATGAGAGACATTGTGTCATTATCAAAAATTGATGCCTGCTTGGCCATCAGATGATGTAGATGTTGATTCCCATAGGGAATCAGAAATAATTGTTCCGAATGAGTAAATTTATAATACCAATAAAAATGGTCCGTTATTGGACATTATAAATTTTCCAGCTAACTCATTCCTGGTTGCCAGCGTTTCGCCCCTGTGTGCTAGGCTGGGCTCATCAGTTGGTACCTAGCACACCTACCAAGACGCTGGATAGTGCATACCGTGGAGGCCACTGCGTAGGCTAATTGTAGCCACCGGCAGTGCCAATGCACTATGAGAGACATTGTCTCATTATCAAAAATTGATGCCTGCTTGGCCATCATATGATGTAGATGTTGATTCCCATAGGGAATCAGAAATAATTGTTCTGAATGAGTAAATTTATAATACCAATATAAATGGTCCGTTATTGGACATTATAAATTTTCCAGCTAACTCATTCCTGGTTGCCAGCGTTTCGCCCCCCGTGTGCTAGGCTGGGCTCATCAGTTGGTACCTAGCACACCTACCAAGACGCTGGATAGTGCATACCATGGAGGCCACTGTGTAGGCTAATTGTAGCCACCGGCAGTGCCAATGCACTATAAGAGACATTGTCTCATTATCAAAAATTGATGCCTGCTTGGCCATCAGATAATGTAGATGTTGATCCCCATAGGGAATCAGAAATAATTGTTCCGAATGAGTAAATTTATAATACCAATATAAATGGTCCGTTATTGGACATTATAAATTTTCCAGCTAACTCATTCCTGGTTGCCAGCGTTTCACCCCCGTGTGCTAGGCTGGGCTCATCAGTGTACCTAGCACACCTACCAAGACGCTGGATAGTGCATACCGTGGAGGCCACTGCGTAGGCTAATTGTAGCCACCGGCAGTGCCAATGCACTATGAGAGACATTGTCTCATTATCAAAAATTGATGCCTGCTTGGCCATCATATGATGTAGATGTTGATTCCCATAGGGAATCAGAAATAATTGTTCTGAATGAGTAAATTTATAATACCAATATAAATGGTCCGTTATTGGACATTATAAATTTTCCAGCTAACTCATTCCTGGTTGCCAGCGTTTCGCCCCCGTCTGCTAGGCTGGGCTCATCAGTTGGTACTTAGCACACCTACCAAGACGCTGGACAGTGCATACCGTGGAGGCCACTGCTTAGGCTAATTGTAGCCACTGGCAGTGCCAATGCACTATGAGAGACATTGTCTCATTATCAAAAATTGATGCCTGCTTGGCCATCAGATGATGTAGATGTTGATTCCCATAGGGAATCAGAAATAATTGTTCCGAATGAGTAAATTTATAATACCAATATAAATGGTCCGTTATTGGACATTATAAAGTAATTCAGCTAACTCATTCCCGGTTGCCAGCGTTTCGCCCCTGTGTGCTAGGATGGGCTCATCAGTTGGTACCTAGCACACCTACCAAGACGCTGGATAGTGCATACCGTGGAGGCCACTGCGTAGGCTAATTGTAGCCACCGGCAGTGCCAATGCACTATGGGAGACATTGTCTCATTATCAAAAATTGATGCCTGCTTGGCCATCAGATGAGACAGATGTTGATTCCCATAGGGAATCAGAAATAATTGTTCCGAATGAGTCAATTTATAATACCAATATAAATGGTCCGTTATTACCCATTATAAATTTTCCAGCTAACTCATTCCTGGTTGCCAGCGTTTCGCCCCCGTGTGCTAGGCTGGGCTCATCAGTTGGTACCTAACACACCTACCAAGACGCTGGATAGTGCATACCGTGGAGGCCACTGCGTAGGCTAATTGTAGCCACCGGCAGCGCCAATGCACTATGAGAGACATTGTCTCATTATCAAAAATTGATGCCTGCTTGGCCATCATATGATGTAGATGTTGATTCCCATAGGGAATCAGAAATAATTGTTCCGAATGAGTAAATTTATAATACCAAAATAAATGGTCCTTTATTGGACATTATAAATTTTCCAGCTAACTCATTCCTGGTTGCCAGCGTTTCTCCCCCGTGTGCTAGGCTGGGCTCATCAGTTGGTACCTAGCACACGTACCAAGACGCTGGATAGTGCATACCGTGGAGGCCACTGCGTAGGCTAATTGTAGACACTGGCAGTGCTAATGCACTACGAGAGACATTGTCTCGTTATCAAAAATTGATGCCTGCTTGGCCATCAGATTCCATAGGGAATCAGAAATAATTGTTCCAAATGATTAAATTTATAATACCAAAAATAAATGGTCCATTATTGGGCCAAGCAGGCATCAATTTTTGATAATGAGACAATGTCTCTCATAGTGCATTGGCACTGCCGGTGGCTACAATTAGCCTACGCAGTGGCCTCCATGGTATGCACTATCCAGCGTCTTGGTAGGTGTGCTAGGTACCAACTGATGAGCCCAGCCTAGCACACGGGGGAGAAACGCTGGCAACCAGGAATGAGTTAGCTGGAAAATTTATAATGTCCAATAACGGACCATTTATATTGGTATTATAAATTTACTCATTCGGAACAATTATTTCTGATTCCTTATGGGAATCAACATCTACATCATCTGATGGCCAAGCATCAATTTTTGATAATGAGACAATGTCTCTCATAGTGCATTGGTACTGCCGGTGGCTACAATTAGCCTACGCAGAGGCCTCCACGGTATGCACTATCCAGCGTCTTGGTAGGTGTGTTAGGTACCAACTGATGAGCCCAGCCTAGCACACGGGGGCGAAATGCTGGCAACCAGGAATGAGTTAGCGGGAAAATTTATAATGTCCAATAACGGACCATTTATATTGGTATTATAAATTTACTCATTTGGAACAATTATTTCTGATTCCCTATGGGAATCAACATCTACATCATCTGATGGCCAAGCAGGCATCAATTTTTGATAATGAGACAATGTCTCTCATAGTGCATTGGCACTGCCGGTGGCTACAATTAGCCTACGCAGTGGCCTCCACGGTATGCACTATCCAGCGTCTTGGTAGGTGTGCTAGGTACCAACTGATGAGCCCAGCCTAGCACACGGGGGCGAAATGCTGGCAACCAGGAATGAGTTAGCTGGAAAATTTATAATGTCCAATAACGGACCATTTATTTTGGTATTATAATTTTACTCATTCAGAACAATTATTTCTGATTCGCTATGGGAATCAACATCTACATCATCTGATGGCCAAGCAGGCATCAATTTTTGATAATGAGACAATGTCTCTCATAGTGCATTGGCACTGCCGGTTGCTACAATTAGTCTACACAGTGGCCTCCACGGTATGCACTATCCAGCGTCTTTGTAGGTGTGCTAGGTACCAACTGATGAGCCCAGCCTAGCACACGGGGGCGAAACGCTGGCAACCAGGAATGTGTTAGCTGGAAAATTTATAATGTCCAATAACGGACCATTTATATTGGTATTATAAATTTACTCATTCGGAACAATTATTTCTGATTGCCTATGGGAATCAACATCTACAACATTTCGAAACATCGCACTAACGCAAGAAAGTTTTATAAGGGCTATCTGGCAGGGGACTGAGATGGAAAAATTTGGTGACATTAGATGAAGCATAGTGATTGTAACAAACCGCGCTTAATTTATTACCACCCTAGAGACAAGCAAAACTATCAAACATTGCATAAGGAATTAACTGTGTCACTAATAATGTAAAGGTGAACTCTACATACTATCAGCAAGTGGTTTTAACACCTATTTACAATACAGATATCCCAGCATTGTATGGGAGGGTGAAAAATCAGGCATGGGTATATCAAGATACAGCATCCAGCTACATCTATTGTTCAACTCGTTTGTTCTTAATGAGAATAGAGATGGAAACTGGAATCCATGCAATTCCTTTTACTGACATTCCAGTGAAGGCCCTGAATGGATCACCTACGGACTTCTGTGCATTTGACTCCTAAAAAGGGCCTTAGGAAATAGACATACATGCACTATCAATGGCCTCTGGAAAGCCTGTCAAGAGGAGTGGGATAAGACAGACATGCTAGCTCTGTGAAAAAATCTGCTGCAATGGAAATTATTTTGTTGGGCTATTGCTCGAAATGCTGGCTTTCCTATTGAGCATGATCATTGATGGAGACATGACTTTTCATAAGCTAATTACCCTTCAAACATCGTCCCCAGAGATCCCGAATGACCTTCTGTATTTTAGCTGATGATGTCCCATAGGGGAAGAAACATGTTCTAGATCAAAATAAATATGTATATATATATTAAATAGGTGGACCGCTTAAATGCAATATTTAAGTATATTCTTAAATATTTGCTACTTGAAAATTTCTGTGGATGTGGCAAACCTTGGTGATACCATTCATTTGACTGATGCTTTTATTCAGTCTCAAAGGCTTATGTCCAAGTCTCATAAATGGCAACAATATGTTGCAGAAATGCATCTCCTTCATTGCAGTATCTGTCCAGGTGGGTACCAGCCAGTGCATACCGGTGCCATTTCAGTATGTTGGTGAGTTGATGTGAAACCCTACATGATACAGCTCTACATACTATCAAAGAGAATGGAGATGGAAACTGTAATCCATGCAATTCCTTTACTGACATTGCGGTGAAGGCACCCAATGGGTCACCCCTGGACTTCTGAGCATTTGGACTGCTAAAAAGTATGTGCCACACCAATCTCTATGGAAAATTCCTGGACAGTCCATCGATGGTCTATGAAAATGAGAATACTCACAATGTCATTCTGATCTTGAGGAATGGACAGCAGACCTGTGCGGTGCAAATCTGCAGTCTCATTCTGACACCGCACGAAATTACTTGACCCATCGTTCAAGCATCCTATACGATAATGGATTCTTGGCACAGGCTTCACATAATTCTTGGTAGGATTATTATGCATTTTCACCACAGAAAACCTTAATTTTAACCCATGAATGCTGATCATCTTTTGAAAATATGCTTTAGAATGGTGAAATTGACACTCTTATCTTCAACGCCACACAGCAACAACACTCCCAGCTGGATGCCCATCAAATGCGCACTACACATTGACAACAGTGCTACCTGACCGCTCCCATATTCTATTTCCGCATGCCTGGTCTCCTGCAAGCGTCTGGACTATGTTGCTGTTACTCTATTTGCAGTCCTCGTACATCATTAACACATACAAATGGTTTGAATACTTACATGTACTAATTAACATCCCTGAACTACATTCAATGATCAAAATACTAAATTATACAGCAATATTACTTGCACTTGATTATCACAAAATATGTATTAAGTAGAAGATTTTTGGCACCTTAGATGATCAACCATAATTCATCTGTAAGGAAAAGTGACTTTCAAGAATTCAAGAATATGACAATCAGCACCAAAAAAAATCAAGTGTGAATCTATCACGTGATACTACGGAGACGTACACAAACTTTGATGCACTAATGTATATTGGTGTTTTTTCACTTAACCACACATTAAACAAACACAAATATTATCTTGTACACTGTAGTATTAAGGTACTGTTACATGATGATTGGCTCAACAAGCTACTAGAAGCCGGGGTATTCCAGAAGTGACTCATCCCTACAACTTGTTCAAACTGCTTAAATCTCTGATGATCAGGTGGTGTTCTCAGTGAGACACATTCCTGAGTTCATTAACAGTTCATAAATAGCAAATTCACTCGAGCACCGAACATGGTTGAAATGTTAATGCAATGAAGGTACAAATTAGTACCAGTCCAAACCACAGTACACTATTCCCAGTAGTCATGAATGATTTAGCACACCAGACACTATATATCCAAAGAACTCTTGAAGGAAAAGTAGCTCAGATCTTTTCTAGAAATGCAATATACTCATCTCCACCTTGAGTTCAGTTGTTATGAAAACTCAGCATTTGGTCTATTTTCATGAGAAAATATTCAAGCAGTCAGTATCAGAGGATAAATCTGAAAATTCCACTGAATTATTCCAGTACATCTCACCTTGCATAGGAATCAACAGAGTACCACTCAAATACAGTGCTTAGCAAGGGTGAGGTAGCTCTCTGTTGCCAAGCAGAAGGGCATCCACTACTCCTATCAGCCTCCGAAAGGACAGTGCCATGAAAAAGAAATAACACAATATTTAGAACAGTCAACAAAATCATTATTAATTCTATAACTTCAGAAAACTCTTCAGTGTCTTACTAGGTTTACTAATTTCCATGGTTAAACATATGTATACTTGTGCCATTGATGGTGGTGGTGGTTTTTGTTTTTAAATGAAGTACAAATAATCAGCCATCCTCCATTAACACTAATCAGAGATTAAAAAAGAAGAAGAAAGAGAATGATGCTTTCAAAAATGAAGAAATTGGGCAAAGAAAGACAAGGACCATCAAGGGCAGTTAAGTGAAACACTCCTTAGTCCTCATGAACCTAATGCTGTCAGGTAGGAACACAACAAGATTTGACTAAGGTAGATAAAAGTGATGAGCCAGCAATGCCATGATTCAGCTAATGGCCGCAAGGTCGCCCACCCACAAATCCAAGTTAAGAGCACTTGAGGCTCCATTTAGTCACACGTATGGCAGGCTGGGGATGCCGTGGATGTTATTCCATCGTTCCCACATACGGAGGGGATATTTTGTGACAGACATGTCTCCTAGATATCTCTGAACCAAAAAGGTGTAGCGTATAAAGTTACTTATTAAACCAAGGCAGCTCACACTGTTAAATAATAATTAAATAAATGCATAAATTGAATAACCTACAGTGAATATAACCCTAATAAAATGACGTGTGACAATCACATATCTCTAGACAGGAAGTGCCCAAGCTTGCAGGCTGCTATTAAGAAGCAAATGCAAAATACAGACTACTAATATGGATATACAAACCAACACCAAGGAATTCACTGGATTTAAAAACTCAAAAATTCGAGACACAATCTCCTGCTTACAGATAAACTTACAACACTCCATGCCAGCAACAGATAATTTGATGAATCTGATAGGACAAGACGGCATTTACATAACATTTATACAAGACCGCGTGTCATTGACAATAGGCCCAGTGTTATTACGAACAAATACAGGAAATTTTAGGCAAATGAAGGAAGATGTCGAACAGTAACATTGGTAACAAACCCACAGATGGATGCTCTTCTCATCAAGGAATTACCTGACAAAGACACGGTAGTTGTAGAAATAATTTACAGAAACATAAAATTCTACTCAGTGAACATGTATCTGGACATCCAAGAAAAAATAGAAAATGACCTAATCAAAATCAACAACATAATGCAATATACACGAGGAAAAGGCTTACTCATTACAAAGGACAGTAACTCCACATCCACAACGTGGCACGATATGCTCACTAATGATAGAGGAAATGATCCAGAAGAATTCCTCATTACCAATCAGCTGTTTGTACATAATGAACACAGTGAATTAATTACATTCCATAGTAATAGAGGGAAAAGTAACGTGGACCTGATCATTAGCAATAATAAACTCCTTAGCAGAATTAAGAACTAGAAGATAAGCAAAGAGGAAAGCTGCTTAGACCACAGAATATTACAATTCTCAATAGTACAAAACAATTGGAATGAAATGCAACCAAAAACCACATACACCGGTATAAAATATGTAATTAGGGAAGAGGATCGCAAATTTTATCAAGAAATACTACTGTACAAGACAGAAAGGCAATTCTAGTGAACAGGACAGGAAGAAAACATCAAAGATCTAGACAGTAAACTATCAGCGCATATAAAGAATTCAGAAGATATGGAGGACATAGTACACAAATTTAGCATTGCCCAAACGTCGACTTGCATGAAAGCCTTCAAAGTTAGTAGCCAATCAGCAAAAACCCTTGATCAAAAACACAAAACTGTGCCATGGTGGAACGAAGAACTTAGAATAATTGGGAAGAAAGTAAATGCTTCTTCAAATATCTGGAATATAGTATATAAATCAGCTTCAGGAAATATAAAAGATGCTCATACTCTATCAGATCTTCTTAATATTGAAGGACAGTACACAAGAGAGTTACAAGAAACATTACAGAGCATATTAAACTACCTCATCCCTAAAGACAATGAAATGGAAGATAATGAGCAGCAAAGACAAATAAGGGAAGAAATAGAAGTACCAATGGAAACACTGGATGATTGAGAATTCACAGAAGAAGAAATAAAATCTGCAATCAAAGATATAGATGATATAGATGTTGATTCCCATAGGGAACCTGAAATATTTGTCCCGAATGAGTAAATTTATAATACCAATATAAATAGTCCGTTATTGGACATTATAAATTTTCCAGCTAACTCATTCCTGGTTGCCAGCATTTTGCCCCAGTGTGCTAAGTTTGGCTCATCAGCTGGTAAACAGTACACCCACCAAGATGCATGGCTAGTGCAACCCTGGAGGCCACTGCATAGCCTAATTAGAGACATTGGCAGTGCCAATGCATGTCCAATAATGGACCATTTATATTGGTATTATAAATTTACTCATTTGGGACAAATATTTCAGGTTCCCTATGGGAATCAACATCTATATCATCTGATGGCCAGGCAGGTATCAATTTTTGGTAATTAGATTATGACAGCAGTTTACTGTTAAAGCTATTCTCCTAATCAATACACAATAGCATAATGCCAATTTAAAATTTAAAATTGAACTTTGTCATATCTAACCATGTTTCAATCCTGATTGGGTCTTTTTCAGCAAAATGTTAAAATTGGCATGTGTAATGATTATAACACTTAAATTAAAACAAGATATGATGGGTCTGTTAAAATGTTCTCAATGAGTTCATGTACAGTACATAATTAATTTGCTGTAAAATCATCCATATACACTAATGACCATTTGTTCAGATGTTTTCTCTTGATGTTTAAATAGTTAGAAGTCAGTTAACAGAATTGGGCAGTATTTGATGAAAATTCAATGTTTCATAATTAGAGCCACCAACAGTGAGAACAAAATATCTTGGTGATAAGAATGCCGGTAAACAAAAAAGGCTCAAATTAATTTTGATTTAAAGGGGAATGTGATAAGTGTCTATTTTCTATGTTTATAAGTAGTAAAATATGATTAACCTCCCATTGTCCAGTAGAATGATGTTTCAAATGTGTTGTCTAGTGCATACTAATAAGGCTTGTTATGATATTTATTTATTTATCGTGTCAGAAGTACAAAGTAAGAGAGACAAAAATTAAACAAGGAAATTTTAAACATTGGTTGACCAAAAATTGGCCATGACAAGCGCATTTGGAGTTGCCCTCATTAGATCTTTAATGGTACAAGTGGCTGGAGAAGATGGACACAGTAGAAGATGCTCGTTAGTCTGCTTAGTACCACACTTGCAGTAAACTGTCTCCACAGGAAGGCCCCATTTCTGTAGGTTGGTCTTGCATCTCGTGGTGCTGGAGCGTAATCGATTGAGAGCCTTCCATGTTGTCCACTGTTCAGAATGTCCAGGAGGAAGTTCTTCCTTTGGAATCATCCATTCTCTCAAATGTTGACATTTTTCCCGCCACATTGAGATTCTTGCTTGTTGTGGTGTTCCTTTAAGAGCTTCAGTGGTTGTCAAGAAGCTCTTTCTTGATTTCAACCTAGGATGTGCTGGTTGACAGGCATACAAAGGATGGGCTTCCATAGTCATAGCCTTGCTTTTCTCATGCCTAGCAGCAATCTCACGTCGGATTTCGGGTGGTGCTATACCAGCGAGACAGTGGAGTTTATCTATGGGAGTAGGTCTTAAACAACCTGTGATAATACGGCAGGTGTCATTTAGTGCTACATCTATGTTTTTGGAATGGCTGGACTTATGCCACACGGAGCATGCATACTCAGCAGTGGAGTAGCACAGTGCTAGCACGCTTGTTCTCACAGTGCAAGGGTGAGCTCCCCAGGTGGTGCCTCGAAGTTTCTGCACTATGTTGTTTCTGGCAGACACTTTTTGTTTCACGTTTAGGCAATGTTTCTTATATGTAAGCGTACGGTCCAGAATCACTCCCAGATATTTTGGAGTCGAACAGTGTTGAAGAGGGATTCCTTCCCAGGTGATTTGTAAGGTTTTAGCTGCTTTTTTGTTATTGAGATGAAATACACAGCTATGAGTTTTGGCAGGATTTGGCTTCAAGTCATTTTCATTGTAGTAGTTCGTAAATTCTTTCAGAGCTTTGGATAAAGTCTGTTCTACCTTTTCAAAACAGTTGGCCTGAGCAGTGACTGCACAATCATCAGCATAGATAAAACTCTGGGTACCTTCAGGTAGAGGCTGATCGTTAGTATAGATGTTGAATAACAGTGGTGCAAGCACACTGCCTTGCGGTAACCCATTCTTCTGTGTTCTCCATCTGCTTCTTTTTCCCTGAAATTCCACAAAGAATCTTCGGTTTTGGAGAATATTTTTAATGTTGCACATTAGATGGAAGTCTTTGGTGATGTCATACAATTTTGTTAGAAGAAGCCGATGGTTGACTGTGTCATAAGCTGCAGAAAGATCAATGAATACAGCGCCTGTAATGAGCCGATTCTCAAAGCCATCCTCAATATGCTGTGTCAAGTTTAATACCTGTGATGTGCAACTTTTTCCTTCTTGGAATCCAGCTTGCTGTGGAATAAGAGACAACTCCACCTTTCCTATCAGTCGCTCAAGAATGAGCCTCTCCAGGACCTTGTACAGGTGACAGAGCAAGGAAATAGGCCTATAGCTTTTGGGATCCAGCCGATCTTTGCCTGGTTTAGGGATAGCAATGACTCTAGCCTTCCGCCAGATTTTGGGAATCTTGCATTCTTGGACACAGATATTCATTAATTCCAGTAGCCATCGCCTCGTAACAGGACCAAACTTTTTGATCTGCTCTACTCGAATGTCGTCTAGTCCAGCTGCTTTTCCCAATTTGCACTTCCTCAGTGCTGATTCCAGTTCAGCTTCAGTAAATGGTGGAGATAGTATGTTGCTCTCTTGGTTTGGCTTCCGTGTTATTGGTTTCTTATCTAGCTTTCTAGATCGGGTTGATTTTCCATTTACTAGCAACTGATGGGCAATTTGATCTGCCTTTATATTAGCATATGTGCTGGCTTGGGTATTGTCATTATTGAGACGACGTAAAAGTCTCCAGGCCTTCTGACTGCTCCTGCTCATGTCACAATCTGTCATTAATTTTATCCACTCATCCCTTTTAGCCAGTGATACTGAGGAAAGAACGCTTTGTGCAAGGATTGATGTTTCTTCGCTAAAAGGATCAAGTTCATATTTCTTGTAATATTCTTCTAGCAAAGTGGCCGTTTCAGGTTTAATGCCTTTGATAAAACTGGTTCTGCAACCTCTTGGAATTGATGCCCTTGAAGAAAATTGGACGATGTCAACAAACTTGTTGTACTCTTCAGGAACAGGAGCGATGCTCAGAATCTTCTCATCCAATATGCTGGAAAATCTTGCCCAGTCAGCCTTCTTAAAGTTGTATCTTCGCCTAAAACGGACTTCTTGAGGTCTTATTGGTGGCAAAATTTGGCACATGATGGGCCTATGTTGTGTGTTTGGAATTGGTGGACATACTGCTTTGGTGCATGTATGCATAATGCTTTCACTAACAAAAAGGAGGTCTGGATTATAGCCTCGTCCCCATCTTCCACTGTTAAAAGAAGGAGAGAGTTTGCTATCATGGATGTATTTGCATGCGATATTGTTATACATCCGGGTGTCTCCTGGGCAACGGACTAGGACTCTTCCTAGACGGCTGATTCTCTCACACCAGAAGTAACAGAGTTATTTAATATGAGATCCAACAAACGGTTCTTTTCAGAACCAACCTTAACAGTCATTTCTGTTAACATTGAAGGCATAACATCTTGTAAAGAACAACTTTTGTATGAACTTTGTCGCGACAAGCAGTGTGATGTTCTATGTGTTCAGGAAACACACAGAGATATGAAGCAGAAACGCCCATTTGTTCCTGGCATGAAACTGATCGCTGAAAGACCACACACTCTGTATGGAAGTGCCGTTTTTGTGAAGCCGAACTTAGAAGTCAGAAGTGCTTGCCAGTCAGATGAAAACAATATTGAAATTATCACCGTTGAACTAAGTAACTGTGTAATCACCTCAGTTTATAAACCACCTGCAGCAGAATTTTCCTTCATTCCACCCCACAATTTTGATAAAAGTAAAGCCTCCATTGTTATAGGTGATTTCAACAGTCACAGTCATGTATGGGGTTACGCACATGAGGACAAGAATGGTAAGACAGTTCTGTCGTGGGCTTGTTATGATGTTGCAGGTTTGTAGCTTTGAGGGAGGGAGAGAGAGAGGCTGAGGGTGGGACCATGTGCTATTGGAGTAAATCTACAAAGAAATGGAACAAAATGTTCAAATAAAGAATTCAATTTTTTGTTAATTTCATTTAAATTATATTTTGGGTTAATATATTGGTCTATCTGAATATGTATATTTTCTAAGATGTTAAGAAAGGCCTTTTATGCAAGATTAACAATCTTTAAATATTGTTTGACTGATGTGTAACTGTGATCAGATTCTTTTCTGTGCATGCTCATGGTTGAGAAGCGGTTATATCTGATGACATTTAAATGTTCTTGATATCTTGTTGCAAAATTCCTCCCAGTTTGTCCCACGTAAGATGCCTTGCAGGATCAACAATTAATTTTATATACCCCTGAGTTGAGATACTTATTATTACTATTAATGACCTGTGAATTAAACAGTATATTTGAGTTGGTATTTCTAGTCCTGTTAGCTGTACTAATGCCTTGCCTTTTAAAAATATCAGTGATGTGATAAATATTATTACTACTGGTACTAATTCTGAAGGAGGCATGAATCATTTTTGCAGTTGAATCCTTCATTAAAAATGTGTTAGGTTTGTTTCTAATTTTATTAAATATTTTGTTGATAAATTGTTTCTTATAAGCGTTACTGTTAGCCATTACTGTAGAGTCTTTAAAATCCTTGCAGGATACAGGTATCTTGAAAGCCCTGTGTAGTATGCTATTATATGCCACTTTTCTATGGGCTCCTGAATGCAATGAACTTTGCTTAATGGTGTCGCTGGTTTGTGTAGGCCTCCTAAAAATCTTAAAAGATACTTTATTATTATTATTATTTAGTGAGCCCTCCTTTCCAGAATGTTTAGTGAATTTTATATATGGATCAATCCCATTAAGATGGTTGAGTATATTTTCACTGCCAGTAAGTTGTTGATCTATAATGGTGAATTTTAAATTTAAAATTTGTATTGTGTATTGATTAGGAGGATAGCTTTAATAATAAATTGTTGTTATAGTGATTAGGTGTAAATATGGAAGTATGAAATTTATATCTCGTGGTAAAATCCTTTAGTGCGAAGCGAGGCAAATTCGTTGAGACTCTTTACTGTCAGATCCCACTCACCGCACTTTGTTGGGTCCACCTCCAGCCATGAATCTTGATAAACATGACTGCACACACCATGATGGCCAGTGGATCATTCCTCTGTGTCATTGCTCATTGCTTCCTTGTTGATGGACAACATCCTGAATCTCTTCACATCTGAGGCTTGTACTTTTGCCCATAACATCAAAGTACCTGTAATCTTTGCATCCTACATTCTCAGGGGTGGTGACTGGCAGCTTCTATAAAGCAATGTTCTCAATCAAGCATCAGGTGATAGAGGAACAACACAAACGTGCACACACATTTGCTTTTAAAACCGAATTATACTGAATAAACGTAGTTCAGCCATAATAACGAACACTACCAAATTGAAGTAAACACTGCATTAGTAAAACTCCGCAGATTACAAAGCATTCACATTTTAAGCGGAACATTAAAACTAATAAATGACCGGGTGAGTTGGCCATGCGGTTACATGTGCGCAGCTGTAAGCTTGCATCTGGGATAGTGGGTTTGAACCCCATGGTCGGCAGCCCTGAAGATGGTTTTCCGTGGTTTCCATTTTCACACCAGGCAAATGCTGGGGCTGTACCTCAATTAAGGCCACGACCACTTCGTTACCACTCCTAGGTCTTTCCTATCCCATCATCGCCATAAGACCTATCTGTGTCGAAGCAACGTAAAGCAAATAAAAAAACGGGTGGTCTGTCATGTCATTTAAAACAACAGGTACAGTGGATTTGAATCTGAACATTGAGTAAATGGAAGTATCCTAGGACATGGATAATCTGAAGCAACTAGTAAATCTACTGTATATTCCTGGAGTGTGCATGAGTGGAATTAATGAAGAGTTTTGTGGGTAATTAAACATCAATGAAAATTCCACAGGTTCAAAAACAGAGCCAACCATCATGATACAAAAGTCGGGATCAATGTGTCGATGTAAATAATGTTACATCAATTCACAGTACAGAACATAAAACCATACTAATTCCTAAGGACTTACATGAAGTCCTTGACAACTGTAAGCTAGATTTAACAATGAAGTTTTATTTGCTAGTGGCTTTATTTTGCACCGACACAGATAGGTCTTATGGTGACGATGGGATAGGAAAGGCATAGGAGTTGGAAGGAAGCGGCCGTGGCCTTAATTAAGATACACACCGAGCTCGATAGCTGCGGTCACTTAAGTGCGCCCAGTATCCAGTATTTGGGAGATAGTAGGTTCGAACCCCACTGTCAGCACCCCTGAAAATGGTTTTCCATGGTTTCCCATTTTCACACCAGGCAAATTCTGGGGCTGTACCTTAATTAAGGCCACAGCCGCTTCCTTCCCACTCCTAGCCCTCGTCGCCATAAGACCTGTCTGTGTCGGTGCGACGTAAAGGAACTAGCAAAAAAAAAAAAAAAATTAAGGTACAGCCCCAGCATATGTCTGGTGTGAAAATGGGAAATCATGGAAAACCATCTTCAGGGCTGCCAACAGTGGGATTCGAACCCACTATCTTCCGGATGCAAGTTCACAGCCATGTGCTCCTAACCGCATGGCCAACTCGCCCGGTAACAATGAAGTTACAAGTCACCTCTTACTATAAATGATTCAAATACAAACTGTTACTTGCACTTGATTATCACAAAGCACAATTTTCACAGTTTATCTGCATAGGTCAAAAAGAATAATTTTAGCACCTTAAATGGCGATAGATAGACTGACTATTAGGAGAAGTGAATGTCTCCACACAAATCAGAAACATGTCTACCAGGCTTTGGAATTTTAGTAGTGTATGACAGTTACGTAATCCCACACAGACAAACAAAAACCATTGCACATAACTCTATAGGTATGATCACATTAATCCATAAACCAGGTCAAGGCAAAAACATTATCTCTTACCGAGTAGTATTAATGAATTTGCACAGTTGTTGAACACGTTCATTGGCAGATAAAGCTACAGGATATATAAGTAGTCCAGAAATGATGCTTCCCTAATTCCTGTTCAAACTGCTTAATTCAATGATGATCAAGTGGTGTTTACACTGAATACACATTCTTAGTCCATTAAGTGTTCATTAATATCAAATTCACTCGAGCACCAAATACAGCAGACATTAAACTGCATTGAAGATGGAAGTCAGTGGCGATCAAAACCTAAGCACTATATTTCTTCTTCTCTGATTCACTAAGTAAGCCACGGGTGAATGTGTGGTTAAACAAACCCAACGCTATATCATCTAAAAGGCCTTGAAGGGAAAGTAATTTCAGATCTACGCAGTCACTTTCCAGAAGTACTCCAATGGATTCCTTGGCTATCCCCCAGAGCCAACATTATGGGTTACGTTATTCCCGCCACCTGGGCAGTGTTTTCATATAGTGTAATGAAGCGAGATAAACTTAAATACCGGTAGCACCTTTTCTCGTTGGGTCCCACTTGTCCCACTTGTCCCACTTAGTTTTGTCTGCCTCCAGAGCTCCCACAGCATTGTCAGCAGATTGTTTCTTTTGAACCTACATGTTCATGTGCCAGCGAGCAACGCTTTCTTGCTGATAAGCACATCTCCAGATTCCCTTTGCCCCTGATAACTCGTACCCTCTTCATGATATCATATTACCTTTGATCCTCACAGCTTAAATCCTCAGAGTACTCGTGGTTTTCAGTGGTTCCCCATTTTCACACCGGGCAAATGCTGGGGCTGTGCCTTAATTAAGGCCACGGCCGCTTCCTTCCCACTTCTAATCCTTTCCTATTCGATCATCGCCATAATATCTATCTGTGTTGATGCAACGTAAAGAAAATAAAAAAAACTAACAAATGGAGGGTGGTCCATTACCTCATTTAAAACGACAGGTACAATGGATTTGAATCTGAACATTGAGTAACTGGAAGTATCCTAGCACATGGCTCAGTAGAGATCCAGGTGTTGAAGAAGCAGAATAAAATTGAGCACACAATTGTTTTTCAATACAAAGATTGCACTGAATAAACTTGGTTCAACAATCACAATATACACACTCAGACTTTAAGCACAATATCAAAAGTAATTCATAAAGGTTGGCACATTATGTAAATTTTGAGTCTCTTAAGAAATCTGTTACACTAGATCCAAAGCTGAAAATTAAGTACCTAGAAATTTCATATGCAGAGAATAATCTGGTACAAATAGTAAATGTATATGTCCACAATTGGAAGCAAGCAGCTTGATGTCAAATGCAGAATAAATATATAGATGTAAGCAGTGTTACTTAAATTCACATAATAGGGGAGACTGGGGACAGATGATACACTTTTTTCAATCACATATTAAAAATATATTATTTGTGTAAAAACAGCCATTTTTATTTTACTGCCTTTTGTATGGTTATCTTTTACCATTGTGCCTAGTTATATAATGGAATTACTGTCTAAATCTTATTTATAATACACTTTTAACTACAATGAAACCTGTATCAATGCTCCCCATGCAAGGGGGATTTGATACACATAATGGGGAAAAGTGATACAGTCATATATAGGAGACGAACATGAATAAAATAATCTATAAAGATAAAACAAATTACTGGTGAAACCATTATGAAGAAATATTAGTTTGAGATGAAATAAAAATGCAGAATTATAATGAAATGACAATAAAATGTTACCATATAAACAGAATTTGCCTTACATAACCAAAATGTCCAGTACTATTAATTATTATTGATTTGCTCATTCAACAGCTAGCCCCTCATTAAAATAAAATCATAAGATAGTTTCATTTCTCTCAACAAAGTTTGGCTTTGATAATATCATATCTACCTGATCATGATCAATTTCAGATATATTGTCCTTGTCAGGCCATTTGAATTTTTGCTCAGAAATATGCCCAACAAATTTCATAGTCTATGTTTCTTGGGATTGTAATCCAATAATATTTCCAACAAATCTACAAATAAATCTCTTTTCCTTGAACAACACAAGAACACAGTCCCCAATTTCAGCAGTTTGACTAAACATATCATTGTCACTCTCATTTTCAAGTTCAAAGCTGCTTGAATCACTTCCTGACTTGATTCAGGTTGGGCTTCTGAAGTTCCTTTTCTTTTGTCAAATGACAAAATTTCAGTTTCCTGACAGCTGAAGTCTTGGCCATCTTTTTTTCTTCTATCTCTTCTCTAGTCGCTCATTTTACTCAGCTTCCAGCTGCATTTTAACAGGAGTGTAAGTCAGGGTTAAACATTTCTGTCATCTTTTCCCTGCATTTCTCCTTATCGTAGGCTGTGCCTTTGGAAATGGTAAAATTTCTTCAGGTGTCACTGCTTGTGGGACAGATGTGCAGTTTGAAGTTGAAGTGCTGGAAACATGAAGTGTTCTGGAACTCTCAGTCAAAAATTATCATTCACTTGATCATAAGACTCCATGGTAATTTTTAATGCTCTGGAAGTTTCACTGCTTTCAAGTTTTAATGCAATAGGAGTATTTTGTACACAACGAAGCGATTAAGAAAGATATATGACAAAACAGCACTAGAAAGCTCCCTTTCTGAAATGAGATGAAATGGCGTACCGTATGGCTTTTAGTGCCGGGAGTGCCCAAGGACAAGTTCGGCTCGCCAGATGCAGGTCTTTTGATTTGACGCCCGTAGGCGGCCTGCGCGTCATGATGAGCATGAAATGATGGTGAAGACGACACATACACCCAGCTCCTGTGCCAGCGGAACTAACCGGTGGTTAAAATTCCCGACCCATGCCGGCAATCGAAACCAGGACCGCTGTGACCAAAGACCAGCACGCTAACAGTTTAGCTATGGAGCCGGACTGTTCCCTCTGTGCACCAGTGGTAGTGAGTTGACCTCCGAATACCAGGATCGCAGGTTTCAAACCAGCAAAGTTAGTTGGATTTTTGAAGAGTGGAAAAAGTCAATTTGACTCTATGTCGTATGATATCGGCAAGTCAAAGATCTCGGGTGATACATTTGGTGTTTACCTGAAAACTTTTATTAAACTACACCATAGATCGTCCATGAGAGATCCGCTTTACTCTGCAATTTAATAGAGTGAAACGGAAGTCGAAAGTGAAGCGAAGGCAGCCTAAGTGGCATCAGATCAAAATACTTGCACGCTGAGGCCATATTATTATTATTATTATTATTATTATTATTATTATTATTATTATTATTATTATTATTATTATTATTATTATTAAGCAACCGATTGCGTGGACTTCCTCTCTACAAGCATGAGTACTTCCTTTCATAAATGGTGTTTGGAGCTTTAAAAACGGTGACAATGACATTGATCAAATTATGAGGAGTTCCATTCAGGGAATTCTTGGATTACATACTGACGCCCCAGATGCAATGATTTACACACCATGCAGTCTTAGAGGAGTTAGAATTTTCAAAGCTCATTGGGAGGCTTTCATGAAGCATAGTCTATACATACAGTATTTGCAAAATGGTGATACGTGTGAGAAGCCCCTATATTGGAGCCACTAGAGAGCTCCGTAATGAAAATCGCCCATTGCCTTGAACGCTTGCCGCTTAGCAAGGAACAAGTTGAACATCTCGAAAATCCACCTTTCCAAACTCATCCAAAAAGTACTCCATGAAAATTATTTTAGAGGTGGGTAAAGGAGTAATGTTCTTTTCCCATTGGAAGAAAGGAAACGCTTGGATCAGTAACAAGAGAGGTATGTCATGCACACAATTCACAGAAGCAATGAAAATGAACTGTAATGTCATCCCAGTTCAAGCTCTCCGTGGAAGGAACCTTCATTACATACCGTTTCAGAAGATTCTATATTTTCTATATGGAAGGAATTTCTCTTCCCATTACCGGTACATAAAGCATGCGCATGTACTTGTAAATACAAAATGAGTGAAGGCCTAATTTACATTTCATAAATGGATATTAATTCACACTCATTTGGAATGCTTTGCAGAATGGAGAGAAAAGGGCCTGAATTTGAAGAGGAACTGGAGGTCCATGAAAATGGTCCCAAAGTAGTACGAGAGGCCTTTCATGAATACCTGCCAACTGCATTTTGGGAATTGTTGGCTGAACAAACAAACCTGTATTCAGTGCAGAAACGTGACTTACGCTCTGTTCAGACCACAGCTGCAGAATTACTACAGTTTACAGGGATTCAGATTTTGATGGGTAGTCTGAAGCTCCGGCAGAGGAAACTATACTGGAGCAGGGAATTGAAAATGCCTTTAATTTAAGAATGTATGCCTCGAGATAGGTATTTCGAACTCAGGAATTACCTCTATTTCACACACAATCTAGCTGAGCATGATCTGTCTGATAAACTATGGAAAATCAGGCCAATGATTATTGTTAGGGATAAGTGCCTGACGTTGCCAAGGCCTGCACACCTGTCAATTGATGAACAGATGATACCCTTTTCAGGAAGGTGTAGTTTTCGCCAGTTCGTTCCCTCAAAACCTAACCCACTTGGACTTAAAAATTTTGTCTTGGCAGCTAGAGATTAGTTCTTGATGAGTAATGGCATTCATCAAACAGGAACTGTCTTGAAAAACAGAATTGGGCCTGTGGTTGGTAAGCTGAAAGATGGGATGAGAAAGTTAGGGAAGATGGAAAAGTTTGTGTTATGAAATGGAAAGACAACAAATGTGTTACATTTTTGTCAACTTGTGTTGGAAGTGAGCCAGTGGCCACATGCATGCGTTGGTCCAAACAGGAAAAAAAGAAAATTGAGGTACCACAGCCAGCAGTAACAAGGAGTTATAATCCAAACATGGGGGGAACTGACCTCTGCGACAGAGTGTTGGCATACTATAGATGAACTGTACGAACAAAAAGATGGACAGTATGAGTCTTCAACCATTTTGTAGACCTGGTCCTTGTCAACTGGTTAATGTACAGAAGGGGCTGCTGGAAATCAAATATCCCTAAGAGAAAACAAATGAGCCTCCTACAATACCGTCTCCATGCATCTAATGCCCTGATTAGATCTGAAAAAATTTCACAGTCAGTCAGACACTCATCGAGAGGACTGCACACTGTTGGCATTGAGGATTATGCACAAAGGGAACAGGAAGAACAAGCACCAGCCTCTGAATACCGTAAAGTGATATCACAGCCTATTCCGGAGATCAGATTTGATATGTACGGGCATTTTCCCAAGTATTCAAATGACAGCTTTCCATCCAAGTGTAGGTTCCCAGAATGCAAGTCCAAATCAAGAATCGTGTGTAGAATGCAATATGTACTTGTGTGTCCTCAAGAATGACTGTTTCATGAAATACTATGTAGGTAATGATTGATCATGTAATTATAATGTAATATGTACAGTATGCTGGCATTTTGTCAGGTATTTTTAGAGTTATAGCTTGGTTTGGACACTGACGTCATGGTTGTTGAGGAACATCTTGCTTATTATTTCATAAAGTTCTCATGTCAGATTTATACCTTCTATTTTTAGTTTAAGGCATTTATGTAATTTTATGATTTAATCTGGGTGAAAATGTACCATACTTTTCAATAATAATAAGGTACGGTATCTGTATAATTTTGTTACAGATTTTTATGTAATAAAACCTGAGGTGTACATATGTGCACCATCAATTTTGGACATCCTATCAGTAGAATATTTCTTCTGGAATTTTTTTCAACGTCTCTGGTTCCCTATTATCCACTCTAGTGAATATCACTGTCAGATTCCAATTGTTTGTCTCCTGGAACTGAAGAGGTTAATCTCCCTTCCCCGTTGTGTGTTCGCCAGTCATACAGTAACGTTGCACACCCAGGGTATGTTACGGTACATCACATTATGTTTACTTTACATGCCTGGTATCCGTTCTGTGGCTGGAATCAAGGCCAGGAAGCAGCTTGCGCCTCAATATGTCCTTGCCCGACTTCACGCCGTCTAATGCGGCAGCAAAACCGCGCATGCTGTTCTTATTTATATCTCAAAAAGTAATTGTCCGATTTTGAAAATACTTACATATTTGAACTTGTACGTAGTTGATCTTTTAGGCCAGCTGTATGAATTTGTGCCGTTCTATTTAAAAATATGAAGTTAGTATCAATATCTCGGTTATTAATCACCCCATTAGACTAAGTAGCACGTTATTTTACAAGGCCCAGGGTACCATTTACGAATATGAAAACAGAATGCCGATATCTTTAATGGTTTAGAAGTTATTTCTGTGTAATATGTTAGGTGAATAACCCTGTATATTAGGGTTATTTCGTAAGGGAGAGCTAATGATAATCAGTCGGCACAATACAGTTCGTACATTGATTGCTGGAAGACCCCATAAACAACAACACTTGGAGATCTATGGAGCAGGACGTCTTCCCACAAATGGATCCACAAGACAAGCTGATATTGCTATCATCACCAGGGCGAAATGTACGGGTGTGGTGATTGATACCACTATAACATTTGAGGAAAATGAACAACAGCCTCGATTAACTTATGAGGAGAAAATGGCCATATATGAAACATGCATTGAGGATCTCGCAAAGAAGTATGAGATTACAAAATAGGCTTATGATTGGCGCTAAGGAACCGCTGAAGTTCCTAAAAGTAAACAAAATCCTGGACAGCATTAGTCAGACCACAGCGGACTCTGTATTGAAAAAAAAAATCATTAGCGATTGTTGTCCGGCTCCATGGCTAAATGGTTAGCGTGGTGGCCTTTGGTCACATGGGTCCCGGGTTCGATTCCCGGTAGGGTCGGGAATTTAACCAACATTGATTAGTTTCGCTGGCACGGGGACTGGGTGTATGTGTTGTCTTCATCATCATTTCATCCTCATCATGACGCGCAGGTTGCCTACGGGAGTCGAATCAAAAGACCTGCACCTGGTGAGCCGAACTTGTCCTCGGACACTCCCAGCACTAAAAGCCATACGCCATTTCCATTTCATTGGCGATTGTTAGACACCATTTGTACTCCCCGACCTGAAATACCATGTAGGCCTATTGGATTGTCTTTTTTCAATAACATCCGAAAGAGAATATCCATCTGATGGCTGACAATTTTCATCTTGAATTTTAACTCAAACTCCGCTTACATCCAAACATCAGCTAATAAATATTGTTCGTGTGAACTGATTAGGAAGCCGATCTTTCTATTCGCTAACAGAGGTGGTTATAAGTTGCATTATATTTCTCTAGTAAAATTCTTAGATAATCATTAAGAATAGAACTTCGATATCATAATTAAAATCACTTGTGCCAATCGTAAAATATATCCATGAAATAACAAAACCAAGCACACACACGTACAAATTTCTCAATTTCTTCGTGGAAACGTAGGATTTCAAATTTAATATCAGTACGAATATACATGGTCTCTGTGGTGTAGTGGTTAGCGTGATTAGCTGCCACTCCCGGAGGCCCGGGTTCAATTCCCGGCTCTGCCACGAAATTTGAAAAGTGGTACGAGGGTTGGAACGGGGTCCACTCAGCCTCGGGAGGTCAACTGAGTAGAGGTGGGTTCGATTCCCACCTCAGCCATCCTGGAAGTGGTTTTCCGTGGTTTCCCACTTCTCCTCCAGGCGAATGCCGGGATAGTACCTAACTTAAGGCCACGGCCGCTTCCTTCCCTCTTCCTTGCCTATCCCTTCCAATATTCCCATCCCTCCTCAAGGCCCCTGTTCAGCATAGCAGGTGAGGCCGCCTGGGCGAGGTACTGGTCATTCTCCCCTGTTGTATCCCCCGACCAAGAGTCTGAAGCTCCAGGACACTGCCCTTGAGACGGTAGAGGTGGGATCCCTCGCTAAGTCCGAGGGAAAAACCGAACCTGGAGGGTAAACAGATGATGATGATGATGATGATGATGATGATCATGATGACGAATATACATAAATCTCTCCAGGGATCTGTGCTACGCATCTGCTAAGAGAGTTTACGTCATGCACATTAGGACTGAATTCACTGAGATGGAAAGTATTTATGTATTTCCAGATGCTCAGTTAACTGAAAAACAGCTGCAGATATTGTTTCCACCTATCCTACGCACCTACGTCATTACCACGCCAAGTTGAACAAATGTCAATATGAAGGAGTATAAAAGGTCATCACCACTGTTAGTCGATCATCTTCTCACATCACACAACCATGGTCTCCAAGAGCATCGCTGTATTCCTCCTCGTGGCTCTGTCTGCCTTTCAGGTGAGTTACGGCATACTTGTCATATCATCAACATCGAATAGGCGATATTTCAATAACTACCACGGTAATTTAGAGGCTAATTTTCGAACATCTGGAATTGGCGGCTCTCCTGAAATATTTTTCACATTTTTTGAAACTCAGTTTTGTATGCAGGAACATCTTGCAATACATTTGGTTATAATATCTATATTCTGAAAAAGACACAACATTAGATTTCCAGTGTCACTGTCCGAAATTTCACTACTGTTTGCTGACAAAGAGTCATTCTGTAATATACTCTTGTCACTTTCATCGATATGACTCGGCACT
Source organism: Anabrus simplex (assembly GCF_040414725.1). Classification (NCBI taxonomy): domain Eukaryota; kingdom Metazoa; phylum Arthropoda; class Insecta; order Orthoptera; family Tettigoniidae; genus Anabrus; species Anabrus simplex. The sequence goes on along the minus strand of NC_090267.1, from coordinate 315,576,652 downwards.
TGTAATAACTCATAATATTTCTTCTTCAGTCAGCGAACAACATGACTCCACCATTATTGTTTCCAAAACAAACAAACAGACAGAGCCTAGAGATACAAATTCTGTTGAACCATTTTCCGTGATGACAAACAAATAAACAAACTAAAAAATCTGAGGTGAACATATTATCGATTTTTTGTGTGCCAAAATCAAAATAAATAGGGTCAACAATTTGAAGTGTAAAGACAAAATTATAATAGTATTTATATAGATATGTACATTAATCGGCTAGCTGCTTCCCTGAATGATCAGCGTCGAGCTTTTCGGTTGAGAGGGTATCGGTTTCAATTACCGGCTGGGTCGGGGACTTTTAGCCACATCTGATTAATTCCTCTGACTAGGGGACTTGGAGGGGTGTTTGTTCAAATACACAGCTCTTCATATACACTCAACACATCACATTACCAATCATTACAGAAATATGCCAAAGAGAATATATCTCTTTGCATCAGAAAGGACATCCTGACATAAAAAAACGACCAAACCTATATGTGTGACACAGTCAGCACCCACGACCCCACCAGAGTGTAGGAAAAGTGGCAGCAGCAGCAGCAGCGGGAGAAGAAGAAGAAGAAGTATATAGATTGTCGTTTGTCTACCTCATAGTTCTGTTTCTTGATATGTCTTCGGGGATGAAGTGGGATGAATTTATATGGCATATTTTTAAGACCGGATGTTCTTCCTGACGCCAACATCAGCTGAGGAGCTAACGAAGATGAAATTAATGTTGGTGAATCAAGTGTCCAGGCAATTGCCTAGAAGTGAAATAGGAAACCATACAAAATTATTCTCAGGATAGGCGGCGGTGGATTTCGAACCAATTCGCCTCCTGAATGCAGAGCATGGCTCCGTAGTCGTAGCCCAAACACACGCGTGGCCACTCCGCTCTGTAAAGGAAGAGGAACAGGTTCAAACTATTTTTTAAACAATCCAGGGAATGCACGGGTATCCGAAGACATGAATGTGCTGGACGTAATTTTTGATTCAATTCTTCTGTTGTATATTACTCATCTTTGTAAGCAGTGTACCTTTTTACTTACTTCGAGGTCTTTATATGAGAAGTATTGCACCCGTCCCTACGCCTAATGGCTCCGGCATGATATCTACAGGGCGTTAACGGGTTGGAATAAAACAAATAGGCGCTTAACAAGACTAAGCTTAAAGGCATACAGGGTAGGAGACGGATCATACCTAATTACAATGAGAACACATTCGGGTTAAAGTTTAGGTTAATACAAGTGGTTTATTAGGCCTTAATGATGATGATGGTAATGACGCATTTATATACAAATGAATTACATGGATTATTATCAATTGTTGTTGTTTGTTATCGACTTTTAGTCGTATGTGATGGATCCGAGTATTATCTATCGCAGAGCGATCCATTATGACGAGATTCGAACGGGAAAACACTTATCATAGACACTGAGGCTATGTGACATCATTGATCAATAGGATTAACATGCATGCAACGAATCTGAGCAATCCCTATACTAAACACACAACTATTCCCCAACGAAATACCACGAAGGAACTCAAAAAAATGTGGAACAAACGCCCGGGTTTGAACCGACCCTCACTTGTATACAATTCACCACCCCGATGGTCAACACCATCGGCAACTCAATATAATCACAACAAGATACATAAACCCTTAAAGAACACAAATTATATACAGTAAACACGTGAGACATCCAGCCTTCGGTTGAGCATTGGGGTACCAATGCCGCTGTCGGGAACTGAACTGACACCCCTTGGGATGGAAGTGGGACTCTGAAAACCCTAAGCTAGATTATACTCAAGTGTGTAATGACAGTAAGCTAACAAGTACTGGTAACAATCGCCGTGTCATTTATTAGCGACTACATCATTCTGGCGTGTTGAATATTTCATTATTGGGCGATTCTTCCGCCCTCATTCTCTTCAACTCAAGGCTCCCCCTTACACGAGCGAACGAGCATACAAAAAAAAACCAACACTTCTCCTCACTAGGTCAACTGCCCCAGCCCCTTTGCACGGCGGGTGGTCAGTGGCCTCGGCCTTCACAGGCATAACGCCCTTTCTTAACAAAACACCCCATCTCGGGGATCGTTCACTAATAAACTGAACTTCATTGTTCATTAAACAAAATTACATCGGCTCTCAATACTTCACTTCAATTCAACACACACATTCGTTTACAATATCATGATCCCGCGACGCGACACCGGTTTCTATGATACCAATACTTGCATGATTACCATAACTACAATTTATTATTATTATTATTATTATTATTATTATTATTATTATTATTATTATTATTATTATTGGGTTCATCATTACACCATCTCCCTACACGACTTACCTGGAAATTAGACCATACTGCGTGATCATAATTAACTTCCTCGTAATAACGGTGTAATTAATCCATATCTAAATCGTGATTTCTGATAAATCGTCACACGGTAATACAATTATGAATTAAATATTCCTCAATTTGCACTTAAATTGTGATAAGCCTGCCAATTGAAATCGTACACTTCCTATCTAAATATATGTCAGTGGAGGCCTGGGATGACAGTTCCGAAGTCATATCTCGTAGTTCTGGGTGCTCACGGAATAAAATTACACTATTTACCAGCCATGCATTATCATCACTGGACTAACTACAACCTAACTTGAATTACTCTGAATTACTAACAATTAGTCTCCTGACGCATCAATAATTACAAGTTTCCCCAAATAAAATGATTAAGTCAATCTACTACTGCATGCAAACTTATCGTATTACCCCTTTATTTACAATTGATTGCTCAGACGTGTTACTAATTAAATAAAGTAAATAGAAGCTACGTGCATCATGGTAGCACATCTACATTACTGAAGTTACAATCTTTAACATTATAGCGTCAGGTAATGATAACTGTTCCCCGCCCAATCTGATTACGTCATATTAATTATGATTTATACTCATCTCCATCTCGATGACCCGTTGTCAGCTCAGGGAGTCCATTGCTGGTTTAGTGCTGACCCATAGGCACCAAAGCAGTTACTGGAGGCACCATTCTTCTTTCCAACCGGGAGTCCATTGTTCTAGGTTGACGAAACCGCTGGCAGTATTCCTGAGGCACACAACACGTCACTATTTATTCCAAGATTTGTGTAGTTACATTCAGTGTGAACGTCCAGCCCCGATATCGGACCTCACTCCGCAATCCGCGATTCAGTATCGGATTCCGCGTACCTTTGTTACTACTCGACACAGTAGCGCCGTAGTAATAATAATAATATTATTACAAATTATATTTAATGTTCGCGACACGTCCCTGATCTTTAAAGTTTAGACAATAGCATCACGTCTATCCAATCTCTGCAATATTTACGCACAGTACGCGATTTCACTTGAAAATAAATTGAAATTCACTCAAACAAAAGATCGCTGGAAGCTCGACGGCACGTAGCTTCGCCGCCCGTAAGCCACAAATCCCGACTGACTCTTCTCCCTTACTGCAGTAGTTTTTACTAGGGAGCGATACCCCTTCCACTAATTTGTGTAGCGCCTATTCCCGGCGTACTCGAGGTAAAATAGTACGGGTGGTCGGTGACCAGTATCTAGCTGGTGCGATTGAGACATAACCACTCAATTATCCTTCGGTGAATCTCTTTAAATTAATTAAAATATGTTCTGCTTCCCCTACCACACGGGGTGAAGTCCCTCCGTCGAGGACGTGTCATGAGACTAACCAGATGGCCCCAGTACTTTTCCACGCAGAAACAACACAGTATTCTTTCTTCTGCTGAAAGTTATCACGGAAGAGGACATTAAACACTCTAAATAAATGTCCCAGTAACATTTATCCCTTTTAAATCGGGAGATGATCCCCTAATTCGAGTTTTATTAATTTTCTACCTCGTAGGTAATTAAGTTGGCCAGTCCGATTCCAAGATGGCTCCTATATTCCGTTTCGAAAAAGTTAGTTTCCCCTCATTCTGTGAGCCTTGAGGAGGGATGTCTTCTCTCGAGTGATGTCACAGGGAATCCCCATTCGTAACCCCTCCCGGGTCTAAGTTGGCTTGGCTTCATCTGCGGGGCCCCCGCTACACAAAGGATAATACTGCGCAATAAGTCGCAGACAAAGAAATCTCGTCGAATAATTTTAAAATACACAATTTATCTATCTCAATGGTATGAATATTAATTAGTTCCGGTATGACCTCTATTAATGATATGAATATTAATCATTTTCAGCGTTCTTTCCCTTTAATAGCATTACGTGCGTAATTACGGATATCGATATCAACCTAAGGTCCTTGGATCATGCCCCTGTCGGGTTCATATTCCCCTCTCCCCGAGAAGAAATGGGTACAGGCACTGGACACATTTCGTCGCTAAATATTCAATTGGCAATATCGATCTACAACTGTTTCCCAACCTTTGCTTTCTGGCGAAGTTCCTGGTTCTCTCTTTCCAAATAATATGCTATCTGACGCAATGCTTCTCTGTAGTTCTTCAGGTACTGACATTCTGGACATTCTTCATCCCCAAGATCTCTCTGTGAAAACAAATTCTCCAAATAATTGACTTCTTCGGCTTCCTCATTTGGTCCCGACTCTTCATCCGACACGTCACGTCGATCTTCTTCTCCATCTTCCTCATCGTCTTCTTCTTCCGTTGCCCCAAGTTCTTCAGCGTTGTCCGCGTCTTCTTCATTGCCTCCGGACGTATGGTACAACTTCAGATTTGCTGTCACGTTCGGGTAATTAATGTAATTCATCTGCTGCGCCTGGATGATAATATTTACAAATATTTACATACATAAGATGACCGTCGATAAGTTACATCTGCCTTCGGTCCTCCATTCTTCCTCCTGGGTCTGCTATCCCCTCGTCGGTAACCTTCAGGTTCTTCCGCCTCGAGTCCCCACGTGCTTCGAACTCAAGACTTCCACTTCTTCTTGTTACTTGTAATATTGCCAAGGGCTGGCCCTTCTTGCTTCCTCGCTTACGTTTCAATTGCTCTACGTAGCGTTTGGGTTTCAAAACTCGTTCATCTCTCATCTCGTCTCTCCAGTTCACATGCTGTAGCTTCGAACCTCTGGTATCCCGACGTCTTCTTCTTAAACATGTCCCTCTTTGACTGGGAAGCCATCCATACTTAACTCGGCGCTGCTTGTTGCGTTGTCGTCTCTTGTATCGACCTGATGATCTCTTCCTTTCTGCTCCGTCCTCGGCTTTCATCTCGTCTTGCATATTCTCCATTTTTCCCTTGACGCTCCTGATTTCGCCGTTTACGTGGATATTGTCTCGCGTGATACTGGTCTCAACCTGATCAAGCCGCTCAACTATTCCCTCGACTTTCCTTTCATTCACTGCCTCTATCTCTGTTCGTTTTTCTTGTGCCTTATCCTCAAGATTTGTAAACTTATCCTCAGAGTCATTTGTACTGTTCATCACTTCACTACTCTCTGGACAATTCTGATCCATTTGCACTTTCGATTTAACTCCGAACCCTTTTAATCTGTCCTGTCTCAGTTCCTCTGTGAGCCTTCTTATCCCACTACTTGCTTCCCTCATATCTGCGAACTGCCGGTCCATCACCCCCGTTAGACTGTTCTTCATTTCCTCCCGATGCGCCTTTAATTCGTCCTTGATTTCCTTCCTCATCTCCCTAATTTGCGCACTGTTTTCCTCAATACTTCTCTTTAAATCGTCCTTCACGCTGACCATAATCTCCTCCATCAAAGCCCGCATGGCTTCACTATCCATGTCGCTATCCTTTGAGATGACAGGACCCCCCTCGCTAACGTCGGCGTCAACAAACCACAACAATATACAATTATTATTTATTTTAAAGGAAAAGATTCCTCTATCCAAACTTTACGTTCTTCCAGCTTCAAAAGGAAAATTTTACTTTAATCATCATTGCAAATTAAGCCTCAAAAACGGCTATCATTGAAGCTGCCTAAACGCCTAACATCATTAAGGTTCATGAAATTTATATAAGAAGGCAACGGGAAATTTCCGAAAATGATTATAATATTAGCCCTCAGATTCAGTTAATAAAGTTGCCGGTTGACCTGTGATTCTAAAATTGGGCTCGATTTTAAATACCAACACATGTGGTATAGTGCCAGTAAATCAACCCATGCCCTCAGCATTGAGGTCCTTCAAACACACAAAGTCATCAGAATCTCAAACTGAACCCATGAAATCAACCTACTGCCACTCGAAAAAGAAAAGTAGGCGTGAGGTTACCTCTTCTCATCCACGGTTATACTAACGTAAAATATATTTCCTAATAGCAGGTTGTTTGGTGAAGAAACACGCACCACTGGCTGATATCCGTGAATAAATAGGCACTAAGAAAAAGCCACTATTCACTTCAAACCTCACTTATGGGAAATTCATTTTATAGTTTCCCGGGATTCGAACTAATCCCCTTGAATTTTGGATACGCCCCTGCTTACGCGAATGTCATGGCTCTGCCCATATCATTGGACCATGACTGTGTTCTCATTCAAAAAACGATTTAATATTGACATCAAGGTATCACTTATTCAACTATAATGAACTGGGCCTCGCGTGGAAATGTCAGAAGCAGACCTGGGTTACCAAATAATCGTGCCCACTCCTGGAAGCCGCACAAGTATGCCTTGCCTAATACATAACACAACACGCCCCTATCTTGGCATTGTTGTTGCGATAGGTGGGATAATTATGCGCCTATTAAACATGAAAATACGTCCATTAAACCGTAAAACATGTCCCACCTGGAGCGTCATTCTATATGGCAGGTAAAGTAAATATGCGCCCCTATTTAACAGTAAAACACGTCGGACGTTGGGCCGACATTTTATATGGCGCTATGGTACCCCTTTACGGAATTTCGGGCCACACGTTGCTCGGCTACCATGTCTACTATGGCGCTAAATTTCCTAAATCTGGGTAGCCCTTATTTACGGACATATCGAGCCCCCACAGTTCACTTACGCCCTTTTATCTCGCACCACGTTGGACTGACATTTTAGTATGGTGCACAACGTGTAAAAGTCATGTAGAATAAATATACGCGCCTATTTATCTAGCACCACGTTGGAAGCGCCATTTTTTTTAGTATGCACCCGTCCCTACGCCTAATGGCTCCGGCATGATATCTACAGGGCGTTAACGGGTTGGAATAAAACAAATAGGCGCTTAACAAGACTAAGCTTAAAGGCATACAGGGTAGGAGACGGATCATACCTAATTACAATGAGAACACATTCGGGTTAAAGTTTAGGTTAATACAAGTGGTTTATTAGGCCTTAATGATGATGATGGTAATGACGCATTTATATACAAATGAATTACATGGATTATTATCAATTGTTGTTGTTTGTTATCGACTTTTAGTCGTATGTGATGGATCCGAGTATTATCTATCGCAGAGCGATCCATTATGACGAGATTCGAACGGGAAAACACTTATCATAGACACTGAGGCTATGTGACATCATTGATCAATAGGATTAACATGCATGCAACGAATCTGAGCAATCCCTATACTAAACACACAACTATTCCCCAACGAAATACCACGAAGGAACTCAAAAAAATGTGGAACAAACGCCCGGGTTTGAACCGACCCTCACTTGTATACAATTCACCACCCCGATGGTCAACACCATCGGCAACTCAATATAATCACAACAAGATACATAAACCCTTAAAGAACACAAATTATATACAGTAAACACGTGAGACATCCAGCCTTCGGTTGAGCATTGGGGTACCAATGCCGCTGTCGGGAACTGAACTGACACCCCTTGGGATGGAAGTGGGACTCTGAAAACCCTAAGCTAGATTATACTCAAGTGTGTAATGACAGTAAGCTAACAAGTACTGGTAACAATCGCCGTGTCATTTATTAGCGACTACATCATTCTGGCGTGTTGAATATTTCATTATTGGGCGATTCTTCCGCCCTCATTCTCTTCAACTCAAGGCTCCCCCTTACACGAGCGAACGAGCATACAAAAAAAACCAACACTTCTCCTCACTAGGTCAACTGCCCCAGCCCCTTTGCACGGCGGGTGGTCAGTGGCCTCGGCCTTCACAGGCATAACGCCCTTTCTTAACAAAACACCCCATCTCGGGGATCGTTCACTAATAAACTGAACTTCATTGTTCATTAAACAAAATTACATCGGCTCTCAATACTTCACTTCAATTCAACACACACATTCGTTTACAATATCATGATCCCGCGACGCGACACCGGTTTCTATGATACCAATACTTGCATGATTACCATAACTACAATTTATTATTATTATTATTATTATTATTATTATTATTATTATTATTATTATTATTATTATTATTATTGGGTTCATCATTACACCATCTCCCTACACGACTTACCTGGAAATTAGACCATACTGCGTGATCATAATTAACTTCCTCGTAATAACGGTGTAATTAATCCATATCTAAATCGTGATTTCTGATAAATCGTCACACGGTAATACAATTATGAATTAAATATTCCTCAATTTGCACTTAAATTGTGATAAGCCTGCCAATTAAAATCGTACACTTCCTATCTAAATATATGTCAGTGGAGGCCTGGGATGTCAGTTCCGAAGTCATATCTCGTAGTTCTGGGTGCTCACGGAATAAAATTACACTATTTACCAGCCATGCATTATCATCACTGGACTAACTACAACCTAACTTGAATTACTCTGAATTACTAACAATTAGTCTCCTGACGCATCAATAATTACAAGTTTCCCCAAATAAAATGATTAAGTCAATCTACTACTGCATGCAAACTTATCGTATTACCCCTTTATTTACAATTGATTGCTCAGACGTGTTACTAATTAAATAAAGTAAATAGAAGCTACGTGTATCATGGTAGCACATCTACATTACTGAAGTTACAATCTTTAACATTATAGCGTCAGGTAATGATAACTGTTCCCCGCCCAATCTGATTACGTCATATTAATTATGATTTATACTCATCTCCATCTCGATGACCCGTTGTCAGCTCAGGGAGTCCATTGCTGGTTTAGTGCTGACCCATAGGCACCAAAGCAGTTACTGGAGGCACCATTCTTCTTTCCAACCGGGAGTCCATTGTTCTAGGTTGACGAAACCGCTGGCAGTATTCCTGAGGCACACAACACGTCACTATTTATTCCAAGATTTGTGTAGTTACATTCAGTGTGAACGTCCAGCCCCGATATCGGACCTCACTCCGCAATCCGCGATTCAGTATCGGATTCCTCGTACCTTTGTTACTACTCGACACAGTAGCGCCGTAGTAATAATAATAATATTATTACAAATTATATTTAATGTTCGCGACACGTCCCTGATCTTTAAAGTTTAGACAATAGCATCACGTCTATCCAATCTCTGCAATATTTACGCACAGTACGCGATTTCACTTGTAAATTAAATTGAAATTCACTCAAACAAAAGATCGCTGGAAGCTCGACGGCACGTAGCTTCGCCGCCCGTAAGCCACAAATCCCGACTGACTCTTCTCCCTTCCTGCAGTAGTTTTTACTAGGGAGCGATACCCCTTCCACTAATTTGTGTAGCGCCTATTCCCGGCGTACTCGAGGTAAAATAGTACGGGTGGTCGGTGACCAGTATCTAGTTGGTGCGATTGAGACATAACCACTCAATTATCCTTCGGTGAATCTCTTTAAATTAATTAAAATATGTTCTGCTTCCCCTACCACACGGGGTGAAGTCCCTCCGTCGAGGACGTGTCATGAGACTAACCAGATGGCCCCAGTACTTTTCCACGCAGAAACAACACAGTATTCTTTCTTCTGCTGAAAGTTATCACGGAAGAGGACATTAAACACTCTAAATAAATGTCCCAGTAACATTTATCCCTTTTAAATCGGGAGATGATCCCCTAATTCGAGTTTTATTAATTTTCTACCTCGTAGGCAATTAAGTTGGCCAGTCCGATTCCAAGATGGCTCCTATATTCCGTTTCGAAAAAGTTAGTTTCCCCTCATTCTGTGAGCCTTGAGGAGGGATGTCTTCTCTCGAGTGATGTCACAGGGAATCCCCATTCGTAACCCCTCCCGGGTCTAAGTTGGCTTGGCTTCATCTGCGGGGCCCCCGCTACACAAAGGATAATACTGCGCAATAAGTCGCAGACAAAGAAATCTCGTCGAATAATTTTAAAATACACAATTTATCTATCTCAATGGTATGAATATTAATTAGTTCCGGTATGACCTCTATTAATGATATGAATATTAATCATTTTCAGCGTTCTTTCCCTTTAATAGCATTGCGTGCGTAATTACGGATATCGATATCAACCTAAGGTCCTTGGATCATGCCCCTATCGGGTTCAGTATGGCTTCTTAGATCTTGCCTCGGCACTCGTTCGAATACTTACAAAGGTCTTCTTCTCCCAGGGTGCAGACCGTCACCCTGTCAGAATAGGTACATAAAGGCTGGTCTATTTTCGTCGTTTATTTTACCAAAATAAACAGATTAAATTAATGAAAACTGATTTAACATTTGACTCCAAGAAATTCTGCCATTTATATTGTATTCTCAAAACGTTGTCATAAATTTCCTTTCTGTGCCTTCAGTATCATAAATCACCTTACTAATTTATTCAAGATTGACCCAACATTTAAAATCGTATCTGGCACAAATTCACTCTTAAACATTTGCTCAAATCGTCCCTGCCTGAAATAGGACTTTAAATACCTGGCTAATATTCTCACTGTCACTGTAGGCATGCATTACTTTTAATCGAGCTGAATAAACTTTCTTGGTTTCGGGATGAGTATTTTATGAGATGCCGTACAATTTAAAACACTGAGTCTGACGAAAGAATTTTCTGTGATACGGGCTTCTCTACAACGTCACGTTCTATTCTGTCCCTCTAAATATATCAATCATGGGAGACATCTAATATTACAAAAATTGCTCTCATTTGAAGCCACAATTCATAATTCTCTTTAGTCTCCCCTGCGCGGCAATCAATTGGAGACGCTCCGTCTCAGATCGCTTCATCGTATCATTACTTCAACTTCTGATCATTCTTTAAGCGACGGGGCACTGATTATTACCATTTTACAGGGTTGTTTAAGTCGTACCGACACAGATAGGCCTTATGGCGAAGATGGATAGGAAAGGGCTAGGATTAGGAAGGAAGTGGCTGTGCCCTTAATTAGGGTGCAGACTGGTGTGAAAGTGAGAAACCACGGAAGATAATCTTCAGGGCTGCCGACAGTGGGGTTCAAACCCACTATCTCCCGAATGCAAGCTCACAGCTGCACGCCCCTAACTGCATGGCCAACTCGTTCGGTATTCTTCTTCTTCTTCTTATTATTATTATTATGCGTGAATGGTCCCTTTCGGAACACACGAAACTTTATTTATGATTTCGTTTGCGGAGGATCCAGGATGCTTTTATCTGTTGACTAAAGATGCTCTTACTTTCTTCCGTCCACTTGGCACCTGCTCTTTTTGGTACTTCATTCTCTGGAGTAACTTCCCACTTGTCAATTATTCTTTCTCTGAGGTCTTCTAGAAACCACGCGACAATTTCAATTATTCATCCTTGTTTTTCCTTCGTCCTTCTCCAATTTTCCTTCTCGTCCTTTCCTTCCTTTTCCTCTCGACCTTGGAATCCCTCCATTTTAAATAAAAATCTCTCTCTGTGTTGCTTCTTCTTCCTTATGTTATTTCTTTCCAAATCTGTCTTGACTTCATGAATCCAGGTTGTTGTTGACTTCTTGTTCCGAAGATAGTTGAAGGTCTGTTTGATAACCTGTTGTCATCCATTCAGAATAAATGTCCAAAAAATATCAATCGCCTCTTCCGTATTTTATCTCTTATGTTTTCTATGTTCCGGTATATATCATCATTACTTCTTGATTTCCAGATTTCTGTAGTTCTTAGCGGGCCGAGTATTTTCTGTACAATTTTTCTTTCCAGTACTTCTAATTCATTATGCTTGTATTTAAGTACTAGACATTCACTCGCGTACAGGCATTCCGGTTTGACTACTGTGTTGTAGTGGTATATTTTGAGGTTTTTAGATAAACACTTTTTGTTGTAGGTATTCCTGGTTATACCGTATCCTCTTCCATGTTGTGTATACTTTCTTCTACAGCGGATTTTTCCAAACCATTTTTTTGAATTGTTTCTACCAAATATTGTAATTTCTTTACCTTCTTTATTCGACCAATTTCTGCTACTAGAAATTCTGGAGTATTTTTTATATTTGTCATAAATTTGGTTGTTTATACAGAATTCTTAAAACTGTTCTGTTGGCTATTTCTTCCAGAAGATTGACTTGTATTGCTGCATTTTCCATGTTTTCTGAAAGTATGGCAAAATTATCTGCGAATGCTAGACAGTTTATTTCAACACCTCTGTTCTTTCTTTACAGTGTTGTTGATGATAGCTTGTATTCTTTCAGTTTTCATTCCAAATTCGTACTAACTTCTCCAGGACGCAATTGAATAGGAGTGGAGATAAACCATCACCTTGCCTTACATCTGTATTTATTCTGAATGGTTTAGATATTTTACCTATAAACTTTACCTTTGATATGGTGTCTGTGAGTGTTTCACGGATTACGTTTGCCAGTTCGGTTTTAACTTCGAACTCTCAGATTATTTTATCAAGAGTTTCCTTATCAACAGATATAAAAACATTTTTAAAATCTATATATGTTATTACTATGTCTTTGGAGTTCATTAATCTGTGACAGATTATGGACTTCATGTTGAATATCTGTTCTGAGTGATTGAGTAAAAGAGTGACAGAGCAAAAGAGTGAATGAATCGGTGGATATGTTTCTAGAAAATAGAACTCAGAGAATTAGAGTAGGCGAAGCTTTATCTGCCCCTGTAATAATTAAGATGGGAATTCCTCAAGGCAGTATTATTGGATCTTTACGTTTTATTATACATATCAATGATATGTGTAAAGAAGTGGAATCAGAGATAAGGCTTTTTGCAGATGATGTTATTCTGTACAGAGTAATAAATAAGTTACAAGATTGTGAGCAACTGCAAAATGACCTTGATAATGTTGTGAGGTGGACAGTAGGCAATGGTATGATGATAAACGGAGTTAAAAGTCAGGTTGTGAGTTTCACAAATATGAAAAGAACTCTCACTTTTAATTACTGCATTGATGGGGTGTAAGTTCCTTTTGTGGATCATTGTAAGTACCTACGTCTTAATATAAGGAAAGATCTTCATTGGGATAATCACAGAAATATGATAGTAAATAAAGGGTACAGTTCTCTGCACATGGTTATGAGGGTATTTAGGGTTGTAGTAAGGATGTAAAGGAGAGGGCATATAGATCTCTGCTAAAACCCCAACTAGAGTATGATTCCAGTGTATGGGAACCTCACCAGGATTACTTGATTCAAGAACAGGAAAAAATCCAAAGAAAAGCAGCTTGATTTGTTCTGGGTGATTTCCGACAAAAGAGTAGCGTTACAAAAAAGTTTCAAAGTTTGGGCTGGGGACATTTGGGAGAAAGGAGACGAGTTGCTCAACTAAGTGGTGTGTTCCGAGCTGTCAGTGGAGAGATGGCGTGGAATGACATTAGTAGACGAATAAGTTTGAGTGGTGTCTTTAAAAGTACGAAAGATCACAATATGAAGATAAAGCTCGAATTCAAGAGGGTAAATATCGACAAATATTCGTTTATAGGAAGGGGAGTTAGGAATTGGAATAACTTACCAAGGGAGATGTTCAATAAATTTCCAATTTCTTTGCAATCATTTAAGAAAAGGCTAGGAAAACAACAGATAGGGAATCTGCCACCTGGGCGACTGCCCTAAATGCAGATCAGTAGTGATTGATTGAGCCTGAGCCACTGGTAACAGGGATGCACCTCTGGAGTTGTGGTTTTTTTTTTTTTTTTTGCTAGTGGTTTTACGTCGCGCCGACACATATAGGTCTTATGGCGATCTGTAGTTGTTGACATCTTGCTTGTTACCTTTCATATGCAAAATATATATAAGAGCCACTTTTCATTCTTCCGGGATCTTATCCGTTTTCCAGATATCTTCAAATACGATTTAAAGATCATCTATGTTTTTTTGGTTGAGACCATTTTATAAGTTCAGCTTCGTTGTTTTTGAGGGTTTTAATTGCTTTCTCAATTTCTTCAACAGTAGGTGATCGATCTGTTTCTAAATGTTCATGAATCTCTGGAAATTCTAACTTGTGGTTCGGTTCTTCACAGTTCAGAAGTTGATCGATGTGTTTTGCTATTATTTAACAGTTCTCGGTGTTGGTTAGGCCCCTTCTGCCATTTTCATCTCTGAAGCAAATACTTGGAGCCTGATAGATCCTCAGGTTGTTTTTAAACGTTTGATGGAAATTCCGTGAATTATTAATATTATTGTTATTCCCAAAATATGAATCAACTTTGTTCTGCCAACACAACGATTTGAAATCGTGAATTAAACAAAAACTCAACTTGTAAAACTGTCCACTTGTAATAAATAAATTAATTACTAGTCATAATCGTTAATTATCCATCCGGCTCTGTCATTAAGTGGTCGAAATAAATCAGAATACAAGTCTGATAAATAACGAACTTCATATTAGCGAAAATCCTATATATTTTACACACGAGAGCACTAATGCTTATGTACGACGGACAGCTAATGGGGGGCATGTTTATGAAGTACAATTTACATATTAGGCAAGTCCAAACATTCCACTCACCTAGAAAGAACAATCATCGCCTCTCGTGACCGCCTTAACACCCCATGGATGATGGTATTTTACTCCATAATCTCAGCTAATCCCATTGGTTGAAAAACTTTGAACACTGGTGAATACTTCACGTTTTATGCACCACACCTGCAATAATTTGCATACTCACACATTGAAGATACATTAATCATACATTTGTGAATATTAACAACAACGTTTGGATATTATCGGATCCCTGCCCGAATTTACGTGACGTGTGGAGAGCTAGGAGTGGTTTGTTACCGGGTACCTGAGCGAACGGTATTCTCTCACCCCTTGCGTCGTAAATTATTCCTTTTACTAGTTCGCTGCGTTACAGCTCCCCTAACTATCAGCTGTTTTGCGGTTCCTCTTAGCGCATTCCTGCCCCGCTGGTGAAATTCTTTGACAAGTCTCTCACTCGGCAAAGCTTTATCCTGAATATTCCATGTTCATTACAATGTTCATAGCTAAATCTCAGTTCTAGCAATTACTAGAGTCGGGTATCTACTATTTGCTTTGTGCGGCTAAGTTCACAAGATGCTGTCTATCCACAGTCTATCTATTGTATCTGCCTCATCATTGTCTAAGCTTTTACAACTAGCACGAACGATATCTTGCACTTCTTTAAATTACAAATAGTAATAATAGTTCACTCTCAGCTAATGCTACTGACAAGTAATTATTTAAGTAAGTATTTATCTTATTCACAAAACAATCACTTGCATCGTCTCTAATATAAACTGGGCAAGAAATGAAGACGCGACCTAAATGGTTGAAGACCTGGTGTGACCACGCTCAAATTGGGTTTGTCGATTCGAACGTGACGCTCCCTAATATCAGATAGCTATCATATGTAACTCGCAAGTGTCACTCTGCGATGTAAAAATATCAAAGTATCTTTGGTTCACCCTTCTTCGATGTACATGCCATACTTCAAAAAAACCTCCACACAATCACTCGTATAAGTAATTTTTCGTGGATACACATGATGACTATTATTTTATTAAATATAAAACGTTACTAGATTATGCTTTCCGGTGTAAGAACACCAAGCAGGCCGAATAACCATACCACGTGATCGCTATTGTCTTCCAAAGGCGGAATTGAGTACTTTTGGTATTAAATGATATAAATTAGGGATACTGTATTCGAAATTACCAGTTGTCAGGAATAAACAAGTGCCTCTTATCTAATAAGAATCAGAGAAATGAACAGCGTAATCTTCCCATTGGATGAAATTTTGAATTTTGGGATAGTATATTTTGCTGAAGGGGGAAGTCACATATCTGTTTTTTTTTTTTTTTTTTTTTTTGCTCAATATCATCTTGTTTTTCTCGTGTACTGCGCGTTAAAATTTCGCCAGGGATCATCTGGCTTAATTCACCGTATCTAAAATGGATGTGCCTATCACGTACTCCTTCCTATCTCTCTTAAAACAGCAAATAGAACGTCTCTTAGCGTGTTTTTGCTGGTTTTCTATTTCTTGGTCGAGAATACAAAAAGTCCTGCGCGAAACACTAAGATTTTGGTGAAATTCATGAATGTATTAATTATCTCAATAATAATATTCGTCTGATCTTAGGATTTAGTGTGCTGTATATTACATCAAAAATTCAGATGTTGAAAGTACTGAAAAATATTAATTGAACAGAAGAGAGGAAGTTACTGGTATAGAAAACTGTTTTCATGAAAATGTCATTAATCTGGGTATTACAGGCTTAAAATGCTCGCATCGCTTCTGCCGATGTCCAATCTGTAAAACTGATGTGTGTAAATTCACTTTTCTCTTGTACATCGATATTCGAACAGGGACTATTTTAAAACTACAGGGAAATTCTTTCCAAAATTGGACTTACCATTAATTACAAATACTTCTGGCAGTACACATGCCTCAACAGCAAATATTTCCAGACACAGTTCACACCCGCAGTAAGAATGAGATTTCTTTGATATGTACGCAACCGTAATAACGAGCTTAAGGTTTCAGTGAGTGTTCCAAAGTGTAAGCAAGCAGATTACACACCATCTCTTAGAAATTAATTTTAATTGTCGTGATACTAGATTCATCGCTGCACGAGATTGATTTATTCAGACTAGTTTTCCTCGTATCTTCGATACCGACGACTTAGACAAAATGTCATTAAAAATACTAATTATTCATTAAACACTCAAATTACGTTGAAAAAGGCCTAGCGAACATCACCAGTATGATCTTCAATGGTATTTCATGAGTCAGTACAAATATGTTCATCGTATGTGTTTCAGGGCACAGAGGCAAATGCGTTTACGGATTTGGTGGACAAGATTTCTTCCGTCGTCAACGAAACCGTCAACACCATGAAGCAGGACTTCGCCAAGATGCACGACGCAGCAGAAGACATACGGGCGACGATCCAGGAGAAGATTGCCGAGGTGGCTCACGACGTCGGCGATGCTATCAAACAGGGTGTCAAGGAGGCCGAAGTGCTTGGAGCCAACATCACAGTATGTATCGACGCTGCTCAACAGGAAATTCAGACTGCCAGGAACGCCAGCGACAGCAAAATTAAGGCCTGTTGGGAAACTGCCCGCGAGGCCATCCAGCCAGATATGGATCTCTTGAATAATGATATACAGCAAGCGACGACATTCGGCAAAGAAATAGAAAAGAACGCTTCTAAGTGTGGCTTTTTGGATATGGTCTGTCAATTCAATGTTTGGTTTAAAGCAGGAAAGCCAGCGAGAGAAATAATCTCCAGAGTAGTTGCCGATGGCGTGCAGTTCGGTAAAGATTTCGCTGTTGTTCGGAGGAATTTCACCGCCTGTTCTCAGGAGCAAGAGGCCATCACCAAGGCTGCAGTGGAGGCAGCTTACCAAGAGGAGTACAAATGCATTCAGGAGAAGATCAGTGCTGCCTCTTCACAGTAATATGTAAATAAAACTTTAATAAATTGAGCTAAAATTATTACCATAATTTCCTTTAACTGCTTTGCAAAAAAAAAATCCTTTATTCCCCTACATCACCCTCCTCCCAAAGTTTAAAATGCATGGGACGGCCATGGGAGCGAATCGAGGCAATCCCAACTTTCTAAATGACATAATTTTGAGATAATGATAATTAGTGCTTAAGACGTGTCATCCTTCACATCTTTGAATAGTATCAGTCTTCTGTAACTCTATTTTCTCCATTTCCAAATAATCTCTGAGGGTTCATATCTCAACAAACCAAATTATAAATTATGCGTACAAGAAATGACGAAGATGGCTTCATTCACGTGCTAGGAGAAACGAGTATAATTTCTTCTCAATTCATTAATGAAAATAATAAGTTCGTGTGGTTATTTATGCTGGATGCATCCCTTGTAAAGTTGGACCCTCCAGTGAGAGTGGGCGCCTTCGGTTATGGTGTGAATGTGCGTGTAGTTGCAGTGAAGGATAGTGTTGTGTGTGGTGTGGGAGTTCCGGGGACGTTGAGGACAGAACAAACTACCAATACCCAGGAATTAACCGTTCACGATCAAAATTCCATGGCCCAGCCGGGAATCGAACACATGGTTTGAGATCCGAAGGCCAAGCCACGGAGACCGCCAGTCCATTATTATTATTATTAGTAGTAGTAGTAGTAGTAATAGTAGTAGTTGCAGCAGTAGTAGTAGCAGCAGCATCAGTAGTAGTTGGCCTATTGTTCATCTACTTGGTTAAATGTTCAGCGAAGTGGCTTTCAGTTCGGATATACCTCGCTTCGATTCTCGAACGAGTCAGGCGTTCTAGCCTCATCTATGTAATTTCTATGGTTCACATCCTCATATATGAACACACGAAATTACACTACAAAAAGAGCCACACAAACAAAAAATAGTGAATACATCCCTTGACAATGTGGTTCTGACGTCAGAAAGGGTGATAACAATGGGCCAAAGTCACGTAATAGTACTGAAATCAAATAATTGGGAAAAGCTCAAAAAAGAAAATAAATTTTTTGTTAATAGTATTAGTAGTGGTGCTGGTGAGGGTGGTAGTATTTGAAGCACGAGCACTATTTTCATTAATCGGGTTACATGTATGACTACTATTAAGACAGAATCAATAAATGTATCGCAGGTTGTGACTGAGTATACTCAGGACGCTGGAGTTTTAAGCATATGTCCACGACTCAACACCATTTAAACAGTGAATGACGATAGAATTCTTCTGAGAAATTTCATGATAAATTTACGCCGTTTCGTTGGTCGGCACGTATAAAGAAGTAATTCGTACGTACACAGATGCGAAATCCTTACATCTGTAGTCGTTCGCATCTGTCTACTGAAATTAATCGGCCGAGTATCACAATTGGTTACCCCGCAGTTCTAGAAGAAATATGGCTACGGGTGAACATAATTTTTAAACCATTCAAGGAACGCCATTGGAATTGTGCGGCATCTTGAATGAATGGGTTGTGAACTAACCATCAGTTCAGAAACTCCTGGACTCGATTTCATCCCGGGCGAGTGATTTTAGCCATGTATAGTTAATTCCTGTAGCTTGGCCTCTCTGTGTCTTTGTATTTGTTTGTGTACCAACACCACCAACAACCACATATACACGCAATAGTGAATATATCACCCCACATAGGTCTGGCGCCAGGAAACTTACCCTATCGTAAAGCAGGACTGAGTCTACATGCGCGACATACAATGGGCGATCAAAAATTTACCGTTCGACGGCCGTACAGTACTGAATCTGGATGCCAATAAGGCAAAACCGCCGTGAGCACTAAGGCACTCACCACACCGACTCACCAGGTTGAAGATTCCCGTGAGGTAGAACACCGTGCCCTGCTGCGTGAAGTCCAAAACCGTCTGCTGCACATCCTCGTCCGACAAGAAGCGTCGACCCTTCAAGGTCTGTTTGAGAGGACAGAGGGCGTGATGATCCCATGGGGAGAGATCAGGACTGTAGGACTCGTCCACCATCCGCTTGTCGTTGTCCGTAGTAGATGAGGTTGGCATCCCAGCTCGACCAGCGTCTTATGTCGAAATGCGTCCTGCACGAAACTTGCAACATTCTACAATGGTGGATTTGGACAGATATGCTACCCCATACACAGTCTGCATTCTCTGATGGATGTCCACCGTTGTTTCTCTTTCGGCAGCCAATAACAGAACAACCAATTTTCATGTCCGCAAGATCTTCAGTGTTTGAGATGTAACTATCCCCATAAAAAGAATTCAATTTTTTCACCTTCTTTCACCCTCCCCCTTAAATGAATTTTCCGAAAACAAAAAATATCTACTTCTTTATTTATAAAGGAGCTTCCAAATACCAATTATCGCGACTGTAACGTCTACAGTTTTTGAAACATATTTATCCTCATAAAAAGAATTGAACTCCTTTTTAACCCCTTCCCCCAAGGTGATTTTCCACCAAAAATGCACATTTCTTTAATTCTAAAGGAGATTCAAAATATCAATTTTCATGCCTGTAACATATTTACATTTTTAGATATAAGTATCCTTATACAAATAATTCAACTAGTTTTTCAATTCTTTCACCCCCTCCTTAAATGAATTTACGAAAACAAATAATACGCGTTTCTTTATTTTTAAAGGAGACTCCAAGTATCAATTTTCACGTCTGTAACATCTTCAGTTTTCGAGATATCAGTATCCTAATTAAAAGAATTCAACCCCCTTTTCAGTCATGTTTACGCCTCCCTTTAAGTGCCCTTTCGGAAAAGTACAGGTTTATTTATTTTTAAAAGACTTTCACGCCTATAACAGATTACGTTTTTGAGATATACTTTAAATACGCTCATTTTTCAATATCCATGAAGTGGATTTTCCGAAAACCAATTATCTGTGATTATTTACCTTTACAGGAGAATCCAAATACCAATTTTCACGCCTGTAACATATTACGTTTCTGAGATATACTGTATCTATAGTCTTTTTAAAAATTCACTCCCCTTGTCACTCCTGTTCACCCGACATTAATTGAATTTTTCGAAAACGAAAAAGTACGTGCTTCTTTATTTTTAAACGAGATTCCAATACCAATGTCCATGTCTTTAACATCTTCTGTTTTTGAGATATAATATGTATCCTCATAAAAGATATTCAACCACATTTTAACCTTTTCTCACCCCACCCCCTTAATGGGATTTTCCGGAAACAAAATAATACGTGTTTCTTTATTTTTAAAGGAGGTTACAAATACCAATTATTACGTCTGTAAACTTTTACGTCTTTGAGTTATAGATGTACTCATTAAAACAATTCACCCCCACTTTCCACCCCGTTAGTGACGGAATATCCACAAATCCTCCCTTAGTGAGCACCTGCACTCTATTACAAATGTATCCCCAAAGTTTCATTTCTTTATGTCGAGTAGTTTTGGCTCGGGGATGATGAATCTGTCAGTCAGTCAGTCAGTCAGTACATGTTATTTTATATATATAGATCAAGCGGATGTATTGGAAGAATGAAATAACCTTCACTAAATTCTGATGATATGAGTTACGGATTTAAGAATACGGTAACAAGAGAAATTTATCCGCAGGGATTCTTAGGTAAACAGGTAAGAAGATGATATATGGTGTTATTACTTAAGCATAAAGAGGCAAGGCAGAATCAAGAAATTAAAGAAGACAGCATATGCCAGAAAACACCATACGGTATGAAATAATGGACTAAACTCCGCTGTACTGTTGTTATTTGAGGACGATTGTTACCTCCTACGGTATTCTGCATATAGCCCGCAGGATGGCAGCTTGAAGTCTCTCTCGCCTTCTACCCAAGGAACAACCACGAGTTTACAGAAATGACGATGAAAATGGCATAACGTTACTTCTCTGCTGGCAAGCAGCCACAGACGTTTCCATGGTAACCGGTAGGTACATTGCCGGTCAAAAGTTTCCGGACAAGCATTGAACTGTTAAAGAATGGACGAAGATTAAAAGAAAACAACATACCTATGCAAGGAATTGACAAATATATATTCTAAAACTAATATTTTAAAATAAAACTACGTTTTTACGTTACATCTGAGCAAGAAATAAACAATATATACGCGTATACTCCCACAGACTACCAGAACACATCAAACTCTCTTCTCATCAACGAATCCCCGCTTTGCTGCAAGTACACTTTTAATATTATCCTCGGCATTCTCAGAAAAGTTCTTCTAACACTGATGCAGGTATACTTTGCCAGGCATTCTGCAGAAAGTCCAACAGCTTTTCCGCTGAAGAAGGACACTCTTTTCGGACTTGCCGACCCATCTCCTCCCACAGCAGCTCAATTGGATTTAAGTCCGGGGATTGAGGGTGGGGGGATTCCAATAAAACAATTCCCCAGAGTTTTGTTTGTTTGGCAGATAATTCATGGAATAGCGAGGTGTGTGTCTAGGGGTCATTGATTTGTTGGAGGACAAATTCACGTTACTGTCCAGGCGGAAGAGCATAACGAGATAGGATGGAATGGTAGCCGTTTTTGTCCAGCGTTCCTTGTATTCGGTGCGGTCTACCAACTCCAGTGAATGTGAAACAACCCCAAACCATCACATAGCCCACCTCCATATTTAACTGTAAGTGTTATATAGGGTGCATTTTCATCCGATGCTGAACGTCAAACATAACCTCGTCGCCGTTGCGTGAAACCCTTCGAAACTTAGTTACAGTAATACACTAGCATGTGACCGCGGCTTTGCCCGCGTTTATTAATTCAACCGTTAGATGTTCTAAACTCTTTATTTAAAAGCAAATTAAAACATTATATTTATTAACTCACATATTTTTGACGTAAATTCCATGAAATACATTATTTTATTTTTATTTTGTTACTTTTTAATTGCTTAAGATACTGGGTTAATGGATGGTACAAATAATATTAAAACCATGTAAAAGACCATGTTATATAATACAAAATATATTGTTTCCTTAGAGCTTCGGAATATACTATATGAATGTCCTTCCATTTGGAGGTAAGATGTATACTGTATTCTGTTTGCCTTTCGAACTCTTGAACAATCCACGAACAGCTGACAATGGCAAAAGCACCGTTTTGGAAGATGGAGTCCTACAACTTTAAGCGATTGTCCTATGTCAATATTTCAGATCTCTGTGTGTCGTAGATTTGACTGGCTCCTCGTGTCGTGGACCACCGAAAATGGCTTCCTACTCATTGGACTTACGGTCCGAGGAATTCTACTTCGCCCCGCGGCATGCTCAATCATGATGGTGGCTTCAATAATATTCGTCATCAGTTTCAGAGCGTTGTTCATTGTAGAGGGAAGGATTCATATTCCAAAGAAGGATAATTGGTGCAACAATCGTCCACCCCAAGATGTTCGAGGGTACTCCAGGTGACTCCAAATTATTCAAAATCTCTGTCGTGTAGTTGACAGCCTCATCTGAATGACACGTCGTGTCAATAGACTTATCATTTCAGAGAAAACCGGACGATTCTTCTGAGTGTTGCTTGTTGATGACGTTGACAGCTTCATGTCTTGGTGTAAGAATTGCTTTTAGACACAACTATGTGTCTTAGGTGAAAACCTGTGCCCACCTATGACAAACATTAAAATGGCTTCCTATTCCACGGACTTAAAATTGCATCTTGACTGATACATGTATTATTCCTTCTTTATTAGTGTCGTCTATCTTGTGCCATATATGTTTCCTGTAAATGTATACGTGTCCAACCCTTGTCCCCTTTCTCTACGGGGTTCGGGTGTGAAGTGAGATGAATCTTCATAGCGAGTTTTTATACGATAGTAAGAATGAAGAGAATGAAAGCCGGCGCCGGCACATAGCCCACTCCTCTCGAATAGCTCAAGACTTTACGTCCCGATCCGACGGATGAATCACCATCAACACCGTCATATGCCCTCACACCATATAAGACCAAAACGGCTTCCTACGTCCTAGACGTAAAATGGCTCCTTGAATATTGTGTTCTCTACCTATCTTATGTACGTTGCCTAGTGACAGTGACTCTGCATTCAATCTTGGTGACAGCACGTTGGATTGTCATATCACAATGCACGTTTTCCGATGGTTTTTCGTTCATAACTCACCAACGAAAGGGAAAATGAAAATTACGGCTTCGAGGTGCATTCGGACCCTTTTCCATCTACCTATGTTCAAAAATTCAGATCTCTGCGTGCTGTAGATATTGCTGGGCATCGTGCACAGACAGACAGACAGACAGACAGACAGACAGACAGACAGACAGACAGACAGACAGACAGACAGACAGACAGACAGACAGACAGACAGACAGACAGACAGACAGACAGACAGACAGACAGATAGACAGACAGACAGACAGACAGACAGACAGACAGACAGACAGACAGACAGACACCTCCTTTTATAGTATTATTATATATTCTGTCATTAAACAATCATTAAACATATTCGTGCGGGGACATATATTTTGTCGGGAAAGTTTTGGCCGGCAGTGTACGTTGTCGGTCTGTGAGGGCGTCCGTCATCCAAGGCAAAAAATAGCAAATTTCTCCGTCATTTGAACAGTAAGCGAAATTATGTACATAAGAAAAGTTGTTTAATGTGAAGTGATTTTCACATATAGTCTAAGGATTTTATAGAAAATCAATAATATAAGAGAAAATTGAAGGAACCTGTTCAGCTTTTCGTATAAACCCCAGTCTATTCTGTGATTTTAAAATCATATGCATATCTAAACCTTCCTCTGGGTGAGTATCCTCTAAATATGAACTTCGGTCGAGATCTCTCCTGCCATTTCGCCGTGATGGTGGAACAGACAAACAAACAAACAAACAGACGTACAGGCACGAAAGTTAAAATCCACTGTTAAGGTCTTGATTTGACCTAAAACAGATACATATATCAAAAATTGGTAAAACAAACGAAATTACAAACTGCGGGGCCCTTACAGCTGTATTTATACAGATGGATAGATAAGCATGGACACGTTTATAAGTGCAGTTCTTTACTTCGAGATTTACTGCTTTTAAGTGGTACGTCATACCGACAAAGGGATTGCGCCAACAGACGCCTCTTTGAGTGCTCTACATGGTTGGTCCCATGAGATTTTCTCGTATGTCCTATATTTATTGGTTAGATTGAGTTAGAAACATTGAATACGGTGAAATTAGGGTACAGCTTTCACATATTATATTCTTTTTCCGGATTCTTATGTAGCAGCTGGAATCATAAAATTTGATGATTCTATATTTCCTGTAAGTGTGTCAAGCTATAACATGTACGCGTAAAAAATTGCAAAATCAATGTAAGATCGAGAAATGCAGTTCAATCTAACGAATAAGGGATCAAGATACGACAAAGTTATAGGACCAAAGTTGTACATCTCTCCGAATTCACCACCGATTGTGCTAGCTGTTTTGTGATACGACTTACCGTTCAAACACCAATTACCCCGAAACGAGGATCTGCGCCGTCATTAGTAATTGTCTCCATATTTCGACATTTTTCGAGGCCAAAAGTTACACATTTGAACAGCTTGGAATTTTTCCTCAATGGAAAGAGTGCTCAGGATATTGTATTAGCACTCTCATATATACGAAGAAAATAATACAGTTGAAAATGTAGAGAGTAATTGACAATAAAATAATAACTGAGAACAGCTATATAGGACACATACGTAAATACCAAGTGGATGTATTGGAAGGATGAAATATCACTCACTAAATTGTGATGATATAAGTTACGGATTTAAGAAAGCGGTAACAGAGGAGAAATTTATCCGCAGGGATTCTTAGGTAAACAGATAAGATAATTCTTATGGTGTTATTACTTAAGACTAATGAGGCAAGGCAGAGGCAAGAAATTAAAGCAGAAAACAGATGTAGAAGAGAAATACGGTAAAAATTAGAGCATATGCCAGAAAGAAACCTACGGTGTGAAATATTGGGCTACACTCCACGGTACTGTTGAAATATTAACAGCCCCGCTTAGTGCTATGTGAGGACGTCTGTAACCTACAGCGGTCTTCAGCAAATATCCCGCATACTGGCAGCTTGATGTGTCTCTCGCCTCCTACCTAAGGAACAACCACGAGTTTACAGGAATGATTGCGAAAATGGCATTACGTTACTTCCCTGTTGGTAAGCAGCCACAGTCGTTGCCATGGTAACCAGTAGGTTCGTTGTCGGTCTGTCGGTCACTCATTGTCAGTGCAGAGCATGAAACCCGCGGAAAATAGTAATTTTCTCCGTCATTTGAAGAGTAAGAGGGCCGAGCTCGATAGCTGCAGTCGCTTTAGTGCGGCCGGTATCCAGTATTCGGGAGATAGTAGGTTCGAACTCCACTGTCGGCAGCCCTGAATATGGTTTTCCGTGGTTTCCCATTTTCACACCAGGCAAATGCTGGGGCTGTACCTTAATTAAGGCCACGGCCGCTTCCTTCCCAGTCCTAGCCCTTTCCTGTCCCATCGTCGCCATAAGACATATCTGTGTCGGTGCGACGTTAAGCCAATAGCAAAAAAAAAAAAAAAAAAGAAGAGTAAGAGAAATTACGTCATAACAAGTGTTGTTTAAAATGAAGGAGTGTTTCACATATAAGCGCGGAGTTTACAGAAAATCAATAGTATAAGAGAAAAATGAAGAATACTGTTCTGATTTTCCTATAAAAACCGAGTCTAATCAGTGATTTTTAAATCATGCGTATATCTAAACCTTGCTCTGGAGGAGTATACTCTAAATATGAAGTTTGGTCGAGATCTATCCAACCGTTTCGTCATGGTGGTGGAACAGACAAACAAACAGACAGACACGAAAGCTAAAAACCACTTATACGATCTTGAGTTGACCTAAATATATATATGAAAGCAAGTCGGTCTGGAGCGATGTAATATATAAATATTTAAAACTAAATAAAACGTGAATTAATGAGGCTATCTAAACCTTGCTCTGGAGGAGTATACTCTAAATGTGAAGTTTGGTTGAGATCTATCCAACCGTTTCGTCATGGTGGTGGAACAGACAAACAAACAGACAGACACGAAAGCTAAAAACCACTGATACGATCTTGAGTTGACCTAAATATATATATGAAAGCAAGTCGGTCTGGAGCGATGTAATATATAAATATTTAAAACTAAATAAAACGTGAATTAATGAGGCTATCTAAACCTTGCTCTGGAGGAGTATACTCTAAATGTGAAGTTTGGTTGAGATCTATCCAACCGTTTCGTCATGGTGGTGGAACAGACAAACAAACAGACAGACACGAAAGCTAAAAACCACTGATACGATCTTGAGTTGACCTAAATATATATATAAAACAAGTCGGTCTGGAGCGATGTAATATATAAATATTTAAAACAAAAAAAAAAGTGAATTAATGAGGCACTTCTAGAAATCTCAGAAATTTGAAACTTGGTACGGGAGAAGCTGATGACCCCAGCATCCCTAGAAAAATCGAAAATTCTCATAATTCCCTGGAGGAGGCACACTAGGGGCCCTCAAAGTGTGGCTATTGTGGGACTCGAACTCTCATCGTCGCGATTCGTAGACAAGTACTATTACCACTCGGCCACTCTCCACTTCCCTCAAAGTGTGGGCTCAGCATAAGAACGCAGTCGTATAATTTGTCCAAAGCGACAACCTATAGGTTTCGTGGGCTTAAAAATATTCAGGAATTTCCTCATTTTCATCCCCCGTCCCCCAAATCAAGATGGCGGCACAACCTGCCAGACGAGGTAGAAAATTGAAATTTGGTGAAATGATAGCTTTTGTCCTTAATGGACGAAAAAATTCCAAGATGATCAAATTTTTCACTTTTTAACCCAAAGGTATCGAAATATGGAAGCAATTTTAATGACTGTGCAGACATTCCTTTTGAGCTATTTGTTGGCTAAACGGTAAGTCGCATCACAAAATGGATGGCACAGTCTCCCTTAAATTTGGAGTGATCTACAACTTTGGTCCTATGACATTTTGTCGTATCTCTCTCCCTTATACAGTACGTTAGATTTGGCCGTATTTCTGGGTTGTTCGTAAATTTGATGATTTTTACAAGTATTTTTCATCGTTTGACACACTTATAAGAATTATAGGATCATCAAGTAGGGTGCGCATCTTTACACGATCAAGGGCCATATGTGGAACAAATTTTATGATTCTATTTTATACATTAGGCAAAATGTAATGTAAAACGTTACAAATGTACCCAAATTTCACCTTATTCAAATTTTTGAACTCAATATACCCCCTAAATATAGGAGATACGAGGTAATGGTTTAAAAACAAACATGTAGAGCGATAAATGGGGCGTCTGATACCGCAAACCGTTTGTTAATATCATGCAACTTTTAGGAGTTATGAATGTCGAAGTGGAGGTCTGCACTTTTCAACGCGCTCATGCTTATCCGTCATCTATATATAAAAGCAATTTGGTCTGGAGCGATATATATATAAATATTTAAAAATGAAAAAAAAAAAAACGTGAATTAATGAGGCACTTCCAGAAATCTCAGAAATTTGAAACTTGGTACGGGAGAAGGTGATGACCCTAGGATCCCTAGGAAAATGGAAAATTCTCATAATTCCCTGAGGGGGCACGCTGGGGCCTCAAATTTTGGGCTCAGCATAAGAACGCAGTTGTATAATTTGTCCAAAGTGACAACCTATAGGTTTCGTGGGCTTAAAAATATTCAGGAATTTCTTCATTTTTATCCCCCGTCCCCCCAAATCAAGATGGCGGCACAACCTGCCAGACGAGGTAGAAAATTGAAATTGGGTAAAATGATAGCTTTTGGCCCCTAGTCGACGGAAAAATTCCAAGATGTTCAAATTTTTAACTTCTTACCCCAAAGATATCGAAATATGGAGGCAATTTTAATGACTGTGCAGACATTCCTTTCGAGCTATTTGTTGGCTAAACGGTAAGTCGTATCACAAAATGGATGGCACAATCTCCCTTAAATTTGGAGTGATCTACAACTTTGGTCCTATGACATTTTGTCGTATCTCTCTCCCTTATACAGTACGTTAGATTTGGCCGTATTTCTGGGTTGTTCGTAAATTTGATGATTTTTACAAGTATTTTTCATCGTTTGACACACTTATAAGAATTATAGGATCATCAAGTAGGGTGCGCATCTTTACACGATCAAGGGCCATATGTGGAACAAATTTCATGATTCTAGCTTATACATTAGGCAAAATGTAATGTAAAACGTTACAAATGTACCCAAATTTCACCTTATTCAAATTTTTGAACTCAATATACCCCCTAAATATAGGAGATACGAGGTAATGGTTTAAAAACAAACATGTAGAGCGATAAATGGGGCGTCTGATACCGCAAACCGTTTGTTAATATCATGCAACTTTTAGGAGTTATGAATGTCGAAGTGGAGGTCTGCACTTTTCAACGCGCTCATGCTTATCCGTCATCTATATATAAAAGCAATTTGGTCTGGAGCGATATATATATAAATATTTAAAAATGAAAAAAAAAAAAAACGTGAATTAATGAGGCACTTCCAGAAATCTCAGAAATTTGAAACTTGGTACGGGAGTAGGTGATGACCCTAGGATCCCTAGGAAAATGGAAAATTCTCATAATTCCCTGAGGGGGCACGCTGTGGCCTCAAATTTTGGGCTCAGCATAAGAACGCAGTTGTATAATTTGTCCAAAGTGACAACCTATAGGTTTCGTGGGCTTAAAAATATTCAGGAATTTCTTCATTTTTATCCCCCGTCCCCCCAAATCAAGATGGCGGCACAACCTGCCAGACGAGGTAGAAAATTGAAATTGGGTAAAATGATAGCTTTTGGCCCCTAGTCGACGGAAAAATTCCAAGATGTTCAAATTTTTAACTTCTTACCCCAAAGATATCGAAATATGGAGGCAATTTTAATGACTGTGCAGACATTCCTTTCGAGCTATTTGTTGGCTAAACGGTAAGTCGTATCACAAAATGGATGGCACAATCTCCCTTAAATTTGGAGTGATCTACAACTTTGGTCCTATGACATTTTGTCGTATCTCTCTCCCTTATACAGTACGTTAGATTTGGCTGTATTTCTGGGTTGTTCGTAAATTTGATGATTTTTACAAGTATTTTTCATCGTTTGACACACTTATAAGAATTATAGGATCATCAAGTAGGGTGCGCATCTTTACACGATCAAGGGCCATATGTGGAACAAATTTTATGATTCTAGCTTATACATTAGGCAAAATGTAATGTAAAACGTTACAAATGTACCCAAATTTCACCTTATTCAAATTTTTGAACTCAATATACCCCCTAAATATAGGAGATACGAGGTAATGGTTTTAAAACAAACATGTAGAGCGATAAATGGGGCGTCTGATACCGCAAACCGTTTGTTAATATCATGCAACTTTTAGGAGTTATGAATGTCGAAGTGGAGGTCTGCACTTTTCAACGCGCTCATGCTTATCCGTCATCTATATATAAAAGCAATTTGGTCTGGAGCGATATATATATAAATATTTAAAAATGAAAAAAAAAAACGTGAATTAATGAGGCACTTCCAGAAATCTCAGAAATTTGAAACTTGGTACGGGAGAAGGTGATGACCCTAGGATCCCTAGGAAAATGGAAAATTCTCATAATTCCCTGAGGGGGCACGCTGTGGCCTCAAATTTTGGGCTCAGCATAAGAACGCAGTTGTATAATTTGTCCAAAGTGACAACCTATAGGTTTCGTGGGCTTAAAAATATTCAGGAATTTCTTCATTTTTATCCCCCGTCCCCCCAAATCAAGATGGCGGCACAACCTGCCGGACGAGGTAGAAAATTGAAATTGGGTAAAATGATAGCTTTTGGCCCCTAGTCGACGGAAAAATTCCAAGATGTTCAAATTTTTAACTTCTTATCCCAAAGATATCGAAATATGGAGGCAATTTTAATGACTGTGCAGACATTCCTTTCGAGCTATTTGTTGGCTAAACGGTAAGTCGTATCACAAAATGGATGGCACAATCTCCCTTAAATTTGGAGTGATCTACAACTTTGGTCCTATGACATTTTGTCGTATCTCTCTCCCTTATACAGTACGTTAGATTTGGCCGTATTTCTGGGTTGTTCGTAAATTTGATGATTTTTACAAGTATTTTTCATCGTTTGACACACTTATAAGAATTATAGGATCATCAAGTAGGGTGCGCATCTTTACACGATCAAGGGCCATATGTGGAACAAATTTCATGATTCTAGCTTATACATTAGGCAAAATGTAATGTAAAACGTTACAAATGTACCCAAATTTCACCTTATTCAATTTTATGAACTCAATATACCCCCTAAATATAGGAGATACGAGGTAATGGTTTAAAAACAAACATGTAGAGCGATAAATGGGGCGTCTGATACCGCAAACCGTTTGTTAATATCATGCAACTTTTAGGAGTTATGAATGTCGAAGTGGAGGTCTGCACTTTTCAACGCGCTCATGCTTATCCGTCATCTATATATATAAAAGCAATTTGGTCTGGAGCGATATATATATATAAATATTTAAAAATGAAAAAAAAAACGTGAATTAATGAGGCACTTCCAGAAATCTCAGAAATTTGAAACTTGGTACGGGAGAAGGTGATGACCCTAGGATCCCTAGGAAAATGGAAAATTCTCATAATTCCCTGAGGGGGCACGCTGGGGCCTCAAATTTTGGGCTCAGCATAAGAACGCAGTTGTATAATTTGTCCAAAGTGACAACCTATAGGTTTCGTGGGCTTAAAAATATTCAGGAATTTCTTCATTTTTATCCCCCGTCCCCCCAAATCAAGATGGCGGCACAACCTGCCAGACGAGGTAGAAAATTGAAATTGGGTAAAATGATAGCTTTTGGCCCCTAGTCGACGGAAAAATTCCAAGATGTTCAAATTTTTAACTTCTTATCCCGAAGATATCGAAATATGGAGGCAATTTTAATGACTGTGCAGACATTCCTTTCGAGCTATTTGTTGGCTAAACGGTAAGTCGTATCACAAAATGGATGGCACAATCTCCCTTAAATTTGGAGTGATCTACAACTTTGGTCCTATGACATTTTGTCGTATCTCTCTCCCTTATACAGTACGTTAGATTTGGCCGTATTTCTGGGTTGTTCGTAAATTTGATGATTTTTACAAGTATTTTTCATCGTTTGACACACTTATAAGAATTATAGGATCATCAAGTATGGTGCGCATCTTTACACGATCAAGGGCCATATGTGGAACAAATTTCATGATTCTAGCTTATACATTAGGCAAAATGTAATGTAAAACGTTACAAATGTACCCAAATTTCACCTTATTCAAATTTATGAACTCCATATACCCCCTAAATATAGGAGATACGAGGTAATGGTTTAAAAACAAACATGTAGAGCGATAAATGGGGCGTCTGATACCGCAAACCGTTTGTTAATATCATGCAACTTTTAGGAGTTATGAATGTCGAAGTGGAGGTCTGCACTTTTCAACGCGCTCATGCTTATCCGTCATCTATATATAAAAGCAATTTGGTCGGGAGCGATATATATATAAATATTTAAAAATGAAAAAAAAAACGTGAATTAATGAGGCACTTCCAGAAATCTCAGAAATTTGAAACTTGGTACGGGAGTAGGTGATGACTCTAGGATCCCTAGGAAAATGGAAAATTCTCATAATTCCCTGAGGGGGCACGCTGTGGCCTCAAATTTTGGGCTCAGC
Source organism: Anabrus simplex (assembly GCF_040414725.1). Taxonomy (NCBI): domain Eukaryota; kingdom Metazoa; phylum Arthropoda; class Insecta; order Orthoptera; family Tettigoniidae; genus Anabrus; species Anabrus simplex. The sequence goes on along the minus strand of NC_090267.1, from coordinate 315,544,235 downwards.
ATAAGAACGCAGTTGTATAATTTGTCCAAAGTGACAACCTATAGGTTTCGTGGGCTTAAAAATATTCAGGAATTTCTTCATTTTTATCCCCCGTCCCCCCAAATCAAGATGGCGGCACAACCTGCCAGACGAGGTAGAAAATTGAAATTGGGTAAAATGATAGCTTTTGGCCCCTAGTCGACGGAAAAATTCCAAGATGTTCAAATTTTTAACTTCTTACCCCAAAGATATCGAAATATGGAGGCAATTTTAATGACTGTGCAGACATTCCTTTCGAGCTATTTGTTGGCTAAACGGTAAGTCGTATCACAAAATGGATGGCACAATCTCCCTTAAATTCGGAGTGATGTACAACTTTGGTCCTATGACATTTTGTCGTATCTCTCTCCCTTATACGTTAGATTTGGCCGGATTTCTGGATTGTTTGTATATTTCATTGTGTGGCACACTTATAGGGAATATAGTATCATCAATTTATACACGAATATTGGCCCTCCCAGAAACCGTATTAGTATGTTTTAAGCTGTCATTTAACTCAAAATAATTCTATATGTGAAAAGCTTACACCAGTTTCACCCTATTCAACTTTTCTAAAACAACCTTACCTTTAAATAGGTGAGATACTTGAACATATCATAGGACCATCCATTTAGATCGCTAAATGTGGCCAGAAAGTGCGTCTTATCGTACAATTCGTTTCAATTTTATGTACTGTTTAGCAAGAGTTATTCTGTAAATGAATGTAAACATCCATATACTTTCGTATGACGACTATATTCTTTCAATGACGTCGATTTGTAGCGATCTAGAAAGGGTTTGTCTGCCATTGTTATTAAATACTTTGCAAATCGATAGTGACTGTCAGAAGGAGGGCGTCTGCTATTGTAATCAGTCCTCCCCACATCGACTTTGACAGGCAGTAAGAATGGGGTGGTCCTCCGTCTCCTCTGCACTATTTTAATGCATAATTCCCTTCTAGATTCGACTAGCAGAAGACAAGGGAGCGTGCAATATTTTTCAAAACTCTTTTACCCGATCCTGTTTGTCAGTAGGCACGGGTGTCTTCCATTGTAAACAAATTTACCCATCTAATATGTGACTGACGTTAGGCATAGTGGCCTTCTATTATAATGGAAACTCACCAACTCGGTGTGACTGGCAGTAAGCTGACTGGCATCAGAAAATTATAATGATAGGAACGCAACTCACTTTTGACTGGCAGTAGGGAAGGTCCTTGCAAATATAATAAAAGTTCCTCAACTCTAATCTATCTGAAAGTAGGAAATGGGGTCTGCCATTGTAATGAAACCTCCCCAAATCGATTGTGGCCACGCACTAGGCAATGTGGCCTGCCGTTAAATGAAAATTACCAACTTCTTTGTGAATTGCAGTAGACAAGTGAACTTGCCGTTATCATCGCAATTCTGCAAATCACACTTACATTGGAAACAACGTCTGTGGATTTCACAATGCTGTTTCTCGGATAAAGCCAAGACACATCCAATTTAAAAATCTTATTGTGCAGTAATTTACTTCGATATCCGTATACAATGTAGAGTACCGTAGCGAAGCACCGGTGCATTTGCTAGTGGACAAATATGTTAGAAATTAGCCAAACAAACGAAATTACAGACAGCGGGCCCCCTAAAACTCTATTTATATAGATATAAATAATGATACCCCAGTTACGAAGAGGTAACGTGTCTTCTACCTTGTACCAGATAGCCCCGTGTTCGAACCTCGGCCCATGTATACATTTTAGTCCTGGATTGCAGACTGAACCGGCGTTGTTAGCGTATGCAGTCAGGAAAGCTCACTGATACGATAGAGGAGGAGTTTGTAATGCTGAGCACGAGACACTCCGATATATGTAGGCCTCTGCCTGGCCAGCAATTGTTTCGGTAGATGTACGTCAGGTTTTTAGTGCTGTGAATAAACTAGATAACTAATTGAACCCTGTTTGAATACATCAGTATGGCATCCTGTGTAATAGGTGTTTGCTAGTGTGTATGTCCAACTCTTGACTGTTTCTCTATAGGGTCGTGTATCAGGTGAGATTAACCTTCGTGCCGAGATTTTACAACTGCTACCCTTCCTGACGTCAACCTCATCAGAGGAGTTAATGAGATGAAATGAAGGACGTGATATAATGATAGTTGGAAGGGAGAGAGTGAAATTGAGAGAATGTCTGCCTAAGGCTTAACGTCTCCATCCGACGGGCGGATCACCATCAACAGCGTCATTATGTCCTTACCTCCATATGTAACCTGCTGAGAGGTCTGGAATAGAATCCAGGCTCTTGCCACGCAATCTAGTCCATCTCTCCTATTCTGCCAGCCAACATACTGAGGGTGAAATTGTTTCGACCAACGGGACTCGAACCGGATCACCACGGTGTGTGTCCGTATAGTCTTGACGCCTTAATGATCACGGCCACCAGGTGGGCACCCAAGATGTGCAAGTGACGATAAAAATCAATACGCTGAACAAGTTCCATTGCTATCTGTGGATCCGATCAATGAGAAAGTACAGTAGTTTACATATGTTCATTAAATAGTAACACAGCTGCCGTGAATTTGATCAGGTTACGTACGCACCTGTGTCATTGAATTTTTACGCTAGATTTAAACGAATGTCAACAATTGGGAGTATATAAAGGCAACTTTAGCTTCAGTCCTTCACCTTCTACATCACTCAAACATGGTCTCGAAGAGCGTCGCTGTATTCCTCCTCGTGGCTCTGTCTGCCTTCCAGGTGAGTAACGGATTAGGGTTACTTGCCACTTCCATCATCATCATTATCATCATCATCGTCATTTTTGCTATGTATATATAATATAATTTTCGGTGATAATGGGACAGGTGTAGGTCTGGCAAGGTAGCGATGAAAATGAAAATCCACAGCCTGTTTCCACTCATTTGACCGGGTCAGGAATGGAATGAATGAGGCCTCCTTCTAGCGGCCAGAATGGGAATTGTGCCGGCTGCCGAGGCCTGTCGTACTCCTCTGGGGCAATGATTAATGAATGATTAATTAAATGAAATGAGATTGGAGTGTGTTGCTGGAATGAAAGATGACAGGGAAAACCGGAGTGTCCGAAGAAAAACCTGTCCCGCTTCTGCTTTGTCCGCACAATTCTCACATGGAGTGACCGGGATTTGAACCACGGAACCCAGCGGTGAGAGGCCGGCCCACTGCCGCCTGAGCCACGGAGGCTTCAAGGTAGCGATCGTGAATATAATTAAGGTTCAGTCTCGACACATGCCTGGTGAAAACATTGGAAACCACGGAAAACCATCTTTAAGGCTGCCGCCGGCGTGTTTAAAATCCACCTTCTCCCGAATGCAAGATTTGCGATATGTTCCGTGCAGTCAGCTCGCTCGATATCATCATAATCATTATCGTCATCAGGATCATCAAAAGAACTTAAGAAAGAAAAGATTAGGGCCTATATTAATCCTTATTGACTACTTACTCCTAATAAGTTAAACAGTTAATCCGCCTGTCAATTCTTTGTTGTTTTTTTTAAATGATTTCATAACGCTATATGTTTCATATTCTTTAGGGTCTTCCTCAGTGCGATTCTTTAGACGAACGTCAAACAGTTAATTAACAATATACTTTATTTTCTTCCTGACCTTAATCACAATTTATTTGGGACAGCACTTCATATGTAATTGGCCAAGTTTTACGGCCGGATGTCCGTCGACTCATCCTATGTGAAAGGATGTACTCGCTATTACGTGTTTGTGCGGTGCTTAGTAGTGTGGTATGTTGTATGCATATGAAGAGAAATGCACTGAGACGACCACAAACATCCTGTCATCGGCCCAGAGGAATTAACCACACGCAGCTGAAATCCTCGATCCGGCCGGGATTCGAACCCGGGGACCTCTAAACTGAACATCAGTGCGCTGACCATTCAGCCAAAGAGCCGGACTATTTCAAATATAGATTTTCAGTACATAAAGATTATTATAATACAATAATTTCAAATAAACGTATATAACATCCGGCTTCATGGCTAAATGGTTAGCGTGCTGGCCTTTGGCCACAGGGGTCCTGAGTTCGATTCCCGGCAGGGTCTGGAATTTTAACCATCATTGGTTCATTTCCCTGGCACGGGAGCTGGGTGTAGGTGTTGTCTACCTACGGGTGTCAAATAAAAAGACCTGCACCTGGCGAGCCGAACCCGTCATGGGATATCCCGGCAGTAAAAGCCATACGACATTTCATTTACAAGCTGCCGCGACTTCCCGTCAGACCCAGATAGTATCTTGCGTTTAGTGAGTAATTTTATCATCTCAGAATGTATCTACAGCACTGCTGTCAGTACTGATATGAGAAGAAAAAGTCATACCCATTTATCTTGGACACCCCTATAAGTTGAATTGATAGTTTGAGAACCAAAGAGTAATCATATTTAATAACTATGTCTTTACGCATGAGGTGGCCTCTTTAACCTGTACAATTAACCAGCTTTGCGATTGATGTTTATGGGACATTTTCTAGTTCGTGCTGTGAGTGGGGACATGGTGTGGAATGACATTAATAGACGAAGTTTGAGTGGAGCTTTTAAAAGTAGGAAAGCTCATAATATAAGATAAAGTTGGAATTAAAGAGGAAAAAACTGTGGATAATATTCATTTATATGACTGACTAAAGACAGTACAGTTTGGGAAAGTACTTTGAAAGGGGTTAGTTCGGTCAAACAGCCATAAAATTTTCGAGAAGTGTTCGCTTTTAATTGTATTTTCGGATGTCTGCTAAATGGATTTAGTTTATGAGACAAGTTCCGAGAACGTGATAGAACTTCTGGATGTAATCACTGTGAAATATTCGCATTAAAGAAAGTAGAAATCACTTTGAATATGCACAGTAAAAAGAAAAAGTATGTGTCTGAATCAAAATCTCAGTTACGACTGCAAGGCAGAAAGAAATATAGGTTAAGAATTGGCCTAATAATTGAACCTGGAACAGAAAGAAGCCGTTGAATGCGTTTTGTGTGATATATAAAACTAGCTATAGCCTATTACCGGGACTGTCCGGGCACTCCAGTGATTGCTTACTTTTAGGCATTTTATTAGGCATTGTGAAGCGAATTTTCGTAGATTTCGTTATTATGAAGTTGACTGACACTTCATCCTTTTTCCACCCGCGCCCAGAGGGGTGCACACACACATAAATCCATAATCTAGGCCATTTTTGACTTTTTTCACCCCTTCTCACTCCCCCCACCCCCTCACTGGCTGATGTGGCTGAACTTGGATTTTAACGACTTGCGGAGTGTCACTGTTCACCTCAGCGACTCCAAAACCTATGGATTCGACAAAATTTTCGATTATTATTATATGCCACCCCCTCTCCACCTCCGCTCATAGGGGTGGCTTGTCCCCACAATGTTTTTTTTTTTTTTTCATACTCATATGTGTAGCAATATCTCTCCTTGGTCTAGCCTACATTACGCACGTGCTACTTCGAACCGCAGGCCTGTATTCTACTGTAGAATTCTTGATCTGACGTTGCCGTAGTTACGGCTGGTCATTTCTTCATCCGATTCCTAGAGCGGGGTAGTGTGATGAAAATATCTCCATAACGGTTGGTATTAGGCCATTAAAACATGATTTTCGCGGCCCGTAGGATCTCACCGAGTTTTGTTCTTCGCGTCGTGAGGCTTAAAATGAGCTTTGTCTCGTCCTTGTGCGACAAATTCCATATTTCGTCTATATTGGCCTATAATGACTTCTGTAGACAATTTTTTGATACCTTGGGCTACATTATTTCAATTTTCGTACGGATCCATAATTGATTTGAAAATAAACAACTCATGTTACTCACTGGTAATGTAGATTTTTATATGTGAAAGCATTTTATGAATCTGTTCAGTCAATTTTGAGTTTATCCATTACAAACAAATATACATACACATTTTTTCTCTAATATAATTAGTATAGATACAGATAACGAATACATCTCTTTCTTCGTTGATGAGCCTGGAGTAGGTGGAAAAACATATTTGGGTATTTCATTCATGTCATTAGAGGTAAGAGGGCAATAGTTCTAGCATCTGTGTCAACTGTTATAGCTTCTAATTTAATGGAAGATAGCTGTTTGTTTAGGTTGCCTGTGCATCTGGTAGAAACTATTACGTCTAATGTAAGAATGTCGTCAGAAGATTCAGAGTACATGAGATAGGAAAAATTAGCACGTGGGACAGAGCAACCAGAGTTTCGGTTTACGCATTTACAGCAGCAGATAAATACACCACAGCAAAATAAAATGAATAAAAATCACCTTTCGGCAGATAAGTATCCTGCTTGAATGATGCTTCCGACAATGTCTGCCAGTACCAATTCTACCAACTGAGCTGTGGTGGCCTACATGTGTCTGCCAGTAATTCTTCACGGTCACAGAACAGTGCCGGGCGACTTGGCTACACGGTTGGTGTTATGCAGTTGTTAGCTTGCATTCGGGAGATGGTGGGATCGAACCCCCGCTGTTGGCATCCCTGAAGATGATTTTCCATGGTTCTCCATTTTCAAAGCAGGTAAATGCAGGGTAGGTATATTAATTTAGGCGACAGTTGCTTCCTTCCTAATCCTAGCCCTGTCATATCTCCGTAAGAGCGCTGTGTTGTTGCGACCTAAAATGAAACAAACAATAGTAGAGTCAAAGAGCAGCTGTTTTCCAGTAAATTTAAAATTTATATTGCACCTGTTTAACCCGATATACTATTCGTTCTTAAACGGGGGCAATTTCCTCTAAATGTAGCCTCCTCCTTCATAACCAGTTAGTCAAAGATCAAACTTTTGAATAAAGCTAGGATAAATCTCTTCTCAGCGGTTTTGGACGTGGGCAGCTGTATGCAGCTGTCTAAAGAGTACGCAGATCTATAGACATCAATGCACAACTCCCATCTACAGGGTGGGGCAGAGTGGACTCCCTAGTTTCAATAAATCACTGAAGAGCGTGCACGTGAGTAAGCGGAGTGGGAGTAGTAGTATTTGGTGGGGGGAAAGACGCCATTTTAGTAGTCACTATGCCGTGGACTGGCGAGCATCGTGGTTTTGTAGTCGAAACGTTTTTAAAAATAACGATAGTGTGGTTGCGACGCAGAGGGCATTTCGTAGGCGGTTTGGTAGCAAAATTTTCGTTACTGGGTAGCTGAATACCCACGCAGTCTTCACCAAAGACCTCTTCATTCACCAAAAGTGACTGTGTGGTGTGCTGTGTCCTCCATAGGCATTATTGGCCCCTACGTTTTTGAATCGGAAGATGCAACCGTTACTGTGAACGCTGTGCGCTATTGTGAGATGTTGGAGAACTTTTTCTTCCCCAAAATGGAAGAGTATGGTGAGGAAATGGAAATGGAAGCCTTTTGGTTTCAACAGGATGGTGCCACGGCTCATACCGCCCGTCGCTCTCGCCAACTTCTGCAAGAACAGTTTCCCGGCCGCGTGATCTCATTACGAGAGGATGTTTCATGGCCCCCTCAATCCCCGATTTGAGCCCATGCGATTATTTTCTTTGGGGTTACCTCAAATCTGAGGTTTATAAAGTTCGACCAAGGACCGTGGAAGCCCTTAAGGAAGCAATTGCTGATGTCATCGCTGGAATAACGCCAGATATGCTGCGCAGAGTTTTTGAAAACTTTATTGAACGGCTGAATATGCGCGTCGCTCGTCAAGGTCGTCACCTGGACGATATAATTTTTAGAACCAAATGAAAACAAAATAGCATTGTATGTAGATTTCAGAAATAAAAAGCTTTTGTAATAATCTTGTACGGTTTTTGTACAGTTAACCCATCAAATCAGGGAGCCCACTCTGCCCCACCCTGTACAACTACAGTCAACAGGGTTAATAAGGAAATAATACAATACCGACTGAAAATGAAAATCCACAGCCTGTTTCCAGTTATTCGACCGGCTCAGGACTGGAATGAATCATAAGATATATTAAAATGCCCATTTCAGATTTCAATTACTTCTTAAATAGTAATTACGACCGTCGATCCTGTGTAAGTTTTATCCATACGATATATTAACATGTTCGTTTCAAATTTCAAATTTCTAATTAATTTTCATTAAATTTTACTCTCGAAGACAGGCTTACGTACAAGTTTTTAATAATCTGGGTGTACCGAGTGATTTATTTACAGGGCATGAAACATTCTTCAATTAAATATTAAGATAGTACCGCATTTCAACTCAAGGGAGTACCCTAATCCCTCAGTCACAGTACACGAACTAAAACTACCAACATAACAGCGGCTATCAGGTGTGATTATACGGTAGTTCACTATCACAACACCTCCACATAAACGGAATACATCTCAATTTTCACTCTTATAATGATAATAATAATAATAATAATAATAATAATAATAATAATAATAATAATAGTTCGTAAATGTATATACAGTAATTTGTTTTCACCGGACTCCTACTTAAAAAAAAAGCTTTGCTCAGTGGTGGTTTGTAGAACAATGAACGTGGAAAGGAGTAGCTCATTTTTTTTCGTCTAATAAAGCTACCCAAGTAAAATAATTTTTATTACTGTTTAAAAACGAAATGAGCTACGATTATTTAGATGCATCATCTACAAAGAATATAACAAAAGTCGTTTTTGACGTGAAAAGTCAATCAAACTTAGGTCGATAATCTCCAGCGAAAACTTTGTGTGATATTTTTCAAACGCAAAACATATTACGAATACGGAAATGGTTCATACATTTTTAGAAGGAAGCGTGCCCAAGATGTGACTACGGCAGCTGATACAAAGCGCATGACGTCATCACAAGATGGCCGTCCATTTAAGGAATGTTTTTGGTGGTCGTAAATCAGTTACCGCATTGTTAAGCTTGGCGTGTATGTGTTGATTTATGCCTATTTATGTCGATCAGATTGATCATAAAACCACAAGAAAAATTAAAATATGATTTTGTGACTGAAAATGGATATTTTGGCATTCTTTACAAAAATTTCCAAATATATCACTAATTATCGGGTGAAATTCTGTAGAAAACGTATGGAGACAATATTGAATCGAGTAAGACCAAAAATACATCTGTAGAAAGAATGAGACATCTTCAGGAGCGCTACAAACCTGAGCTTGCATTGCTGACATCTTGTAATATCATCTGAAATGAGATTCCTAAGATCAGTGAAAGGATACTCCCTAAAAGATAAAATACGAAATGAAGAGATAAGACAAAAATTAAATATATTCTCAATGAATGAAAGAATATTCCAAAACAGGATAAATTGGAAAAACCACGTTCTGAGGATGGATAACGACAGAATCCCAAAACTTGCCCTGGAATACCATCCTACAGGAAGAAGAGATATTGGTCGTCCTATGAAGAGATGGAATGAAATCTGAGGTCGGAACAGGCTATTAGCCTAATCCATGAAGAGGAAGTAAGTAAGTAAGTAAGTATTTTTTTATATCATTCGCCATTGTTCAATAAAATTCATGCAAATTTAAACTTTTTAAATGAATAATTAAATTTATGTGAACATTTTAAAGTATTTACTTTTTCTTAATAATTACCATACCCGATAGAAATTGCAGCTCTAGCGACTCTACCTAGTACAGCTTACCACGCATTCTTTCCTTCTTGCATTGCGTTAGAACTGTATCGCGTGCGGTTAATTTGATTACACTTAGCCTGCCTGCATGTCAGTTTCGTCAACGTTCTGTCTATTAAATGTCGATATCGTACGAAATGGAGTGGAAAATGAATTTCATTTTTACCCTTTAGAAATCCGACTCTGTCATATTTGAATCCGCGAACTAGAGACTCTACGACTGATCCACGCAGGGAGCTTCAGGTAAAGCTAAATCTCCGGTTTTCCCATTTACTATGAAGGCCATTTCAGGAGCGGAGGCAACTACTCTCCATAACGTTGAAACGAAATGGGATGGAGTAGTTTTCCCTTTATCTGGCCATGTCTGCTCCCAGGGATTAACGTTTGGTGTAGACTGAGTGAATCTCAGGCTCTGGTGCCTCTCCAAAAGTGGAAACCTCATTTCTATATTCTGTGACGTCCTGACAGGCAATATAACCCACGTCCTACCGGCTGAACTGACAACGCCTTTAAATAGGTCTCAGTGGTCTTAATTTTATGCAGTGAGTGCAAAATATCACGTAAACGTCACAGTCAAGATTACCACCGAACGTAGTCGTTTCTGAGGGCAAATCACTGAACATAATGCAGACTTTATAGCACACTTAACGACAGATGCCCTACACATCATGTATAGGAAGGGAAATCACTGGTCAAATACTGCGAGTGTAGTAGAGATTGAGTACAATTTGCATTTCGTTCGCTGTGATATATATTTCAGATTAATATATTGAATGTTTCAGGGCACAGAGGCCAATGCGTTTACGGATTTGGTGGACAAGATTTCTTCCGTCGTCAACGAAACCGTCAACACCATGAAGCAGGACTTCGCCAAGATGCACGACGCAGCAGAAGACATACGGGCGACGATCCAGGAGAAGATTGCCGAGGTGGCTCACGACGTCGGCGATGCTATCAAACAGGGTGTCAAGGAGGCCGAAGTGCTTGGAGCCAACATCACAGTATGTATCGACGCTGCTCAACAGGAAATTCAGACTGCCAGGAACGCCAGCGACAGCAAAATTAAGGCCTGTTGGGAAACTGCCCGCGAGGCCATCCAGCCAGATATGGATCTCTTGAATAATGATATACAGCAAGCGACGACATTCGGCAAAGAAATAGAAAAGAACGCTTCTAAGTGTGGCTTTTTGGATATGGTCTGTCAATTCAATGTTTGGTTTAAAGCAGGAAAGCCAGCGAGTGAAATAATCTCCAGAGTAGTTGCCGATGGCGTGCAGTTCGGTAAAGATTTCGCTGTTGTTCGGAGGAATTTCACCGCCTGTTCTCAGGAGCAAGAGGCCATCACCAAGGCTGCAGTGGAGGCAGCTTACCAAGAGGAGTACAAATGCATCCAGGAGAAGATCAGTGCTGCCTCTTCACAGTAATATGTAAATACAACTTTAATAAAGTGAGCTAACTATTACAAGAATTTTCCTTTAACTGCTTTGCAAAAAAAAATTCCTTTATTTCTCTACATCACCCCCCAAAGTTTGAAATGCATGGGACGGTCATGGGAGCGAATCGAGGCAATCTCAACTTTCTAAATGACATAATTTTGAGATAATGATAATTAGTGCTTAAAACGTGTCATCCTTCACATCGTCGAATAGTTTCAGTCTCCCTTATCTCTATTTTCTCCAGTTCCAAATAATCTCTGAGGACTACATGTCTCAACAATCCAAATTATAAATTATGCGTACAAGAAATGACGAAGATGGCTTCTTTCACGTACTAGGAGTAACGAGTATAATTTCTTCTCAATTCATTAATGACAATAATAAGTTAGTGTGATTATTTATGCTGGATGCATCCCTTGTAATGTTGGACCATCCAGTGAGAGTGGGCGTCATCGGTTGTGGTGTGAATGTGCGTGTAGTTGCAGTGAAGGATAGTGTTGTGTATGGTGTGGGATTTCCGGGGACGTTGAGGACAGAACAAACTACCAATACCCAGGAATTAACCGTTCACGATGAAAATTCCATGGCCCAGCCGGGAATCGAACACATGGTTTGAGATCCGAAGGCCAAGCCACGGAGACCGCCAGTCCATTATTATTATTATTAATAGTAGTAGTAGTAGTTGGAGCAGTAGTAGTAGCAGCAGCATCAGTAGTAGTTGGCCTATTGTCCATCTACTTGGCTAAATGTTCAGCGAAGTGGCTTTCAGTTCGGATATTCCTCGCTTCGATTCTCGAACGAGTCAGGCGTTCTAGCCTCATCTATGTAATTTCTATGGTTCACATCCTCATATACGAACACACGAAATTACACTACAAAAAGAGCCACACAAACAAAAAATAGTGAATACATCCCTTGACAATGTGGTTCTGACATCAGAAAGGGTGATAACAATGGGCCAAAGTCACGTAATAGTACTGAAATCAAATAATTGGGAAAAGCTCAAAAAGAAGATAATTTTTTTTGTTAATAGTATTAGTAGTGGTGCTGGTGATGGTGGTAGTACTTGAAGCACTAGCACTATTTTCACTAATCGGGTACATGTATGATTACTATTAAGACAGAATCAATAAATGTATCGCAAGTTGTGACTGAGTATACTCAGGACGCTGGAGTTTTAACCATATGTCCACGACTCAACACCATTTAAACAGTGAATGACGATAGAATTCTTCTGAGAAATTTCATGATAAATTTACGCCGTTTCGTTGGTCGGCACGTATAAAGAAGTAATTCGTACGTACACAGATGCGAAATCCTTACATCTGTAGTCGTTCGCATCTGTCTACTGAAATTAATCGGCCGAGTATCACAATTGGTTACCCCGCAATTCTAGAAGAAATATGGCTACGGGTGAACATAAGTTTTAAACCATTCAAGGAACCGCCATTGGAATTGACCGGCATCTTGAATGAATGTGTTGTGAACTAACCATCAGTTCAGAAATTCCTGGACTCGATTTCATCCCGGGCGAGTGATTTTAGCCGTGTATAGTTAATTCCTGTAGCTTGGCCTCTCTGTGTCTTTGTATTTGTTTGTGTACCAACACCACCAACAACCACAGATACACGCAATAGTGAATATATCACCCCACATATGTCTGGCGCCAGGAAACTTACCCTATCGTAAAGCAGGACTGAGTCTACATGCGCGACATATAATGGGCGATCAAAAATTTACCATTCGACGGCCGTACAGTAGTGAATCGGATGCCAATAAGGCAAAACCGCCGTGAACACTGAGGCACTCACCGCACCGACTCACCAGGTTGAAGATTCCCGTGAGGTAGAACACCGTGCCCTGCTGCGTGAAGTCCAAAACCGTCTGCTGCACATCCTCGTCCGACAAGAAGCGTCGACCCTTCAAGGTCCGTTTGAGAGGACAGAGGGCGTGATGATCCCATGGGGAGAGATCAGGACTGTAGGACTCGTCCACCGTCCCCTTGTCGTTGTCTGTAGTAGATGAGGTTGGCATCCCAACTCGAACAGCGTCTTATGTCGAAATGCGTCCTGCACGAAACTTGCAACATTCTACAATGGTGGATTTGGACATATATGCTACCCCATACACAGTCTGCATTCTCTGATGGATGTCCACCGTTGTTTGTCTTCCGGCAGCCAAGCGCAAAACAACCAATTTTCACGTCCGTAACATCTTCAGTGTTTGAGATATAAGTATCCCCGTAAAAAGAATTCAAATTTTTCACCTTCTTTCATCCTCCCCCTTAAATGAATTTTCCGAAAACAAAAAATATCTACTTCTTTATTTATAAAGGAGCTTCAAAATACCAATTATCGCGACTGTAACGTCTACAGTTTTTGAAACATATGTATCCTCATAAAAAGAATTGAACTCCATTTTAACCCCTTCCCCCAAGAAGATTTTCCACCAAAAATGCACATTTCTTTAATTCTAAAGGAGATTCTAAATACCAATTTTCATGCCTGTAACATATTTACATTTATGGATATAAGTATCTTCATACAAATAATTCGACTAGTTTTTCAATTCTTTCACCCCCTCCTTAAATGAATTTTCCGAAAACAAAAGAATACGCGTTTCTTTATTTTTAAAGGAGACTCCAAGTACCAATTTTCACGTCAGAAACATCTTCAGTTTTCGAGATATCAGTAACCTAATTAAAATAATTCAACCCCCTTTTCAGTCATGTTTACCCCACCCTTAAAGTGCCCTTTCGGAAAAGTACAGGTTTCTTTATTTTTAAAAGATTTTCACGCCTATAACAGATTACATTTTTGAGATATACTTTAAATACGCTCATATTTTAATGTCCATGAAGTGGATTTTCCGAAAACAAATTATCTGTGAATATTTACCTTTACAGGAGAATCCAATTTTCACACCTGTAACATATTACGTTTCTGAGATATACTGTATCTATAGTCTTTTTAAAAATTCACTCCCCTTGTCACTCCTGTTCACCCGACATTAATTGGATTTTTCGAAAACGAAAAAAAGTGCTTCTTTATTTTTAAACGAGATTCCAATACCAATGTCCATGTCTTTAACATCTTCTGTTTTTGAGATATATGTATCCTCATAAAAGGTATTCAACCATATTTTAACCTTTTCTCACCCCCGCCCCCTTAATGGGTTTTGCGGAAACAAAATAATACGTGTTTCTTTATTTTTAAAGGAGGTTCCAAATACCAATTTTTACGTCTGTAAACTTTTACGTCTTTGAGTTATAGATGTACTCATTAAAACAATTCACCCCCCACTTTCCACCCTGTTAGTGACGGAATATCCACAAATCGTCCCTTAGTGAGCACCTGCACTCTATTACAAATGTATCCCCAAAGTTTCATTTCTTTATGTCGAGTAGTTTTGGCTCGGGGATGATGAATCAGTCAGTCAGTCAGTCAGTCAGTCAGTCAGTCAGTCAGTCAGTCAGTATATGTTATTTTATATATATAGATCAAGCGGATGTATTGGAAGAATGAAATAACCTTCACTAAATTCTGATGATACGGATTTAAGAATACGGTAACAAGAGAAATTTACCCGCAGGGATTCTTAGGTAAACAGGTAAGAAGATGACATATGGTGTTATTACTTAAGCATAAAGAGGCAAGGCAGAGTCAAGAAATTAAAGAAGACAGAAGTAGAAGAGAAATAATGTAACAATTATAGCATATGCCAGAAAACACCATACGGTATGAAATAATGGACTAAACTCCGCTGTACTGTTGTTATTTGAGGACGATTGTTACCTCCTACGGTATTCTGCATATATCCCGCAGGATGGCAGCTTGAAGTCTCTCTCGCCTTCTACCTAAGGAACAACCACGAGTTTACAGGAATGACGATGAAAATGGCATAACGTTACGTCTCTGCTGGCAAACAGCCACAGACCTTTCCATGGTAACCGGTAGGTACACTGCCGGTCAAAAGTTTCCGGACAAGCATTGAATTGAAGAATGGGCAAAGATTAAAAGAAACCAACATACCTATGCAAGGAATTGACAAATATATATTCTACAACTAATATTTTACAATAAAATTACGTTTTTACATTGCATCTGAGCAAGAAATAGACAATATGTACGCGTATACTGCCACAGACTACCAGAACACATCAAACTCTCTTCTCATCAACGAATCCCCGCATTGCTGCAAGTACACTTTTAATATTATCATCGGCATTATCAGAAAAGTTCTTCTAACACTGATGCAGGTATACTTTTCCAGGCATTCTGCAAAAAGTCCAACAGCTTTTCCGCTGAAGAAGGACACTCTTTATCAGACTTGCCGACCCATCTCCTCCCACAGCAGCTCAATTGGATTTAAGTCCGGGGATTGAGGGTGGGGGGGAATTCCACAAAAACAATTCCCCAGAGTTTTGTTTGTTTGGCAGATAATTCATGGAATAGCGAGGTGTGTGTCTAGGGGTCATTGATTCGTTGCAGGACAAATTCACGTTACTGGCCAGGCGGAAGAGCATAACGAGATAGGATGGAATGGTAGCCGTTTTTGTCCAGCGTTCCTTGTATTCGGTGCAGTCTACCAACTCCAGTGAATGTGAAACAACCCCAAACCACCACATAGCCCACTTCCATATTTAACTGTAGGAGTTATACAGTAGGGTGCATTTTTATCCGATGCTGAACGTCGAACATAACCTCGTCGCCGTTGCGTGAAACCCTTCGAAACTTGGTTACAGTAATACACTAGCATGTGACTGCGGCTTTGCCCGCGTTTATTAATTCAACCGTTAGATGTTCTAAACTCTTTATTTAAAAACAAATTAAAACATTATATTTATTAACTCACATATGTTTGACGTAAATTCCATGAAATACATTATTTTATTTTTATTTTGTTACTTTTTAATTGCTTAAGATACTGGGTTGATGGATGGTACAAATAATATTAAAACCATGTAAAAGACCATGTTATATAATACAAAATATATTGTTTCCTTAGAGCTTCGGAATATACTATATTAATGTCCTTACATTTGGAGGTAAGATGTATACTGTATTCTGTTTGTCTTTCGAACTCTTGAACAATCCACGAATAGCTGACAATGGCAAAAGCACCGTTTTGGAAGATGGAGTCCTACAACTTTAAGCGATTGTCCTATGTCAAAATTTCAGATCTCTGTGTGTCGTAGATTTGACTGGCTCCTCGTGTCGTGGACCACCGAAAATGGCTTCCTACTCATTGGACTTACGGTCCGAGGAATTCTACTTCGCCCGCGACATGCTCAATCATGATGGTGGCTTCAATAATATTCGTCATCAGTTTCAGAGCCGTATTCATTGTAGAGGGAAGGATTCATATTCCAGGGAAGGATAATTGGTGCCACAATCGTCCACCCCAAGATGTTCGAGGGTACTCCAGGTGACTCCAAATTTTGCAAAATCCCTGTCGTGTAGTTGACAGCCTCATCTGTATGACACGTCGTGTCAATAGACTTATCAGTTTAGAGAAAACCGGACGATTCTTCTGAGTGTTGCTTGTTGATGACGTTGACAGCTTCATGTCTTGGTGTAAGAATTGCTTTTAGACACAACTATGTGTCTTAGGTGAAAACCTACGCCCACCTATGGCAAACATTAAAATGGCTTCCTATTCCACGGTCTTAAAATTGCATCTTGACTGATACATGTATTATTCCTTCTTTATTAGTGTCGTCTATCTTGTGCCATATGTTTCCTGTAAATGTATGCGTGTCCAACCCTTGTCCCCTTTCTCTACGGGGTTCGGGTGTGAAGTGAGATGAATCTTCGTAGCGAGTTTTTATACGATAGTAAGAATGAAGAGGATGAAAGCCGGCGCCGGCACATAGCCCACTCCTCTCGAATAGCTCAAGACTTTACGTCCCGATCCGACGGATGAATCACCATCAACACCGTCATATGCCCTCACACCATATAAGACCAAAATGGCTTCCTACGTCCTAGACGTAAAATGGCTCCTTGAATATTGTGTTCTCTACCTATCTTATGTACGTTGCCTAGCGACAGTGACTCTGCATTCAATCTTGGTGACAGCACGTTGGATTGTCATATCCCAATGCACGTTTTCCGATGGTTTTTCGTTCATAACTCACCAACGAAAGGGAAAATGAAAATTACGGCTTCGAGGTGCATTCGGACCCCTTTCCGTCTACATGTGTTCAAAAATTCAGATCTCTGCGTGCTGTAGACATTGCTGGGCATCGTGCACAGACAGACAGACAGACAGACAGACAGACAGACAGACAGACAGACAGACAGACAGACAGACAGACAGACAGACAGACAGACAGACAGACACCTCCTTTTATAATTATATATTCTGTCATTAAACAATCATTAAACATATTCGTGCGGGTACATATATTTTGTCGGGAAAGTTTTGGCCGGCAGTGTACGTTGTCGGTCTGTGAGGGCGTCCGTCATTCAAGGCAAAAAATAGCAAATTTCTCCGTCATTTGAATAGTAAGCGAAATTATGTACATAAGAAAAGCTGTTTAATGTGAAGTGATGTTTCACATATAGTCTAAGGATTTTATAGAAAATCAATAATATAAGAGAAAATTGAAGGAAACTGTTCAGCTTTTCGTATAAACCCCAGTCTATTCTGTGATTTTAAAATCATATGCATATCTAAACCTTCCTCTGGATGAGTATCCTCTAAATATGAACTTCGGCCGAGATCTCTCCTGCCATTTCGCCGTGATGGTGGAACGGACAAACAAACAAACAGACGTACAGGCACGAAAGTTAAAATCCACTATTAAGGTCTTGATTTGACCTAAAACGGATATATATATCAAAAATTGGTAAAACAAACGAAATTACAAACTGCGGGGCTCTTACAACTGTATTTATACAGATGGATAGATAAGCATGGACACGTTTATAAGTGCAGTTCTTTACTTCGAGATTTAGTGCTTTTAAGTGGTACGTCATACCGACAAAGGGATTGCGCCAACAGATGCCTCTTTGAGTGCTCTACATGGTTGGTCCCATGACATTTTCTCGTATGTCCTATATTTATTGGTTAGATTGAGTTAGAAACACTGAATACGGTGAAATTAGGGTACAGCTTTCACATATTATATTCTTTTTCCGGATTCTTATGTAGCAGCTGGAATAGTAAAATTTGATGATTCTATATTTCCTATAAGTGTGTCAAGCTATAACATGTACGCGTAAAAAATTGCAAAATCAATGTAAGATCGAAAAATGCAGTTCAGTCTAACGAATAAGGGATCAGGATACGACAAAGTCACAGGACCAAAGTTGTACATCTCTCCGAATTCACCACCGATTGTGCTAGTTGTTTTGTGATACGACTTACCGTTCAAACACCAATTACCCCGAAACGAGGATCTGCACCATCATTAGTAACTGTCTCGATATTTCGACATTTTTCGGGGCCAAAAGTTACACATTTGAACAGCTTGGAATTTTTTCTCAATGGAAAGAGTGCTCAGGATATTGTATTAGCACTCTCATATATACGAAGAAAATAATACAGTTAAGAATGTAGACAGTAATTGACAATAGGGTAATAATTGAGAACAGCTATATAGGACACATACGTAAATACCAAGTGGATGTATTGGAAGGATGAAATATCACTCACTAAATTGTGATGATATAAGTTACGGATTTAAGAAAGCGGTAACAGAGGAGAAATTTATCCGCAGGGATTCTTAGGTAAACATATAAGATAATTCTTATGGTGTTATTACTTAAGACTAATGAGGCAAAGCAGAGGCAAGAAATTAAAGCAGAAAACAGATGTAGAAGAGAAATACGGTAAAAATTAGAGCATATGCCAGAAAGAAACCTTACGGTGTGAAATATTGGGCTACACTCCACGGCACTGTTGAAATATTAACAGCCACGCTTAGTGCTATGTGAGGACGTCTGTAACCTACAGCGGTCTTCAGCAAATATCCCGCAGACTGGCAGCTTGATGTGTCTCTCGCCTACTACCTAAGGAACAACCACGAGTTTACAGGAATGATTGCGAAAATGGCATTACGTTACTTCCCTGTTGGTAAGCAGCCACAGTCGTTGCCATGGTAACCAGTAGGTTCGTTGTCGGTCTGTCGGTCACTCATTGTCAGTGCAGAGCATGAAACCCGCGGAAAATAGTAATTTTCTCCGTCATTTGAAGAGTAAGAGGACCGAGCTCGATAGCTGCAGTCGCTTTAGTGCGGCCGGTATCCAGTATTCGGGAGATAGTAGGTTCGAACCCCACTGTCGGCAGCCCTGAATATGGTTTTCCGTGGTTTCCCATTTTCACACCAGGCAAATGCTGGGGCTGTACCTTAATTAAGGCCACGGCCGCTTCCTTCCCAGTCCTAGCCCTTTCCTGTCCCATCGTCGCCATAAGACATATCTGTGTCGGTGCGACGTTAAGCCAATAGCAAAAAAAAAAAAAAAAAAAAAAGAAGAGTAAGAGAAATTACGTCATAACAAGTGTTGTTTAAAATGAAGGAGTGTTTCACATATAAGCGCGGAGTTTACAGAAAATCAATAGTATAAGAGACAAATGAAGAATACTGTTCTGATTTTCCTATAAAAACCGAGTCTAATCAGTGATTTTTAAATCATGCGTATATCTAAACCTTGCTCTGGAGGAGTATACTCTAAATATGAAGTTTGGTCGAGATCTATCCAACCGTTTCGCCATGGTGGTGGAACAGACAAACAAACAGACAGACAGACACGAAAGCTAAAAACCACTTATACGATCTTGAGTTGACCTAAATATATATATGAAAGCAAGTCGGTCTGGAGCGATGTAATATATAAATATTTAAAACTAAATAAAACGTGAATTAATGAGGCTATCTAAACCTTGCTCTGGAGGAGTATACTCTAAATGTGAAGTTTGGTTGAGATCTATCCAACCGTTTCGTCATGGTGGTGGAACAGACAAACAAACAGACAGACACGAAAGCTAAAAACCACTGATACGATCTTGAGTTGACCTAAATATATATATAAAACAAGTCGGTCTGGAGTGATGTAATATATAAATATTTAAAACAAAAAAAAAAGTGAATTAATGAGGCACTTCTAGAAATCTCAGAAATTTGAAACTTGGTACGGGAGAAGCTGATGACCCCAGGATCCCTAGAAAAATCGAAAATTCTCATAATTCCCTGGAGGAGGCACACTAGGGATCCTCAAACTGTGGGCTCAGCATAAGAACGCAGTCGTATAATTTGTCCAAAGCGACAACCTATAGGTTTCGTGGGCTTAAAAATATTCAGGAATTTCCTCATTTTCATCCCCCGTACCCCAAATCAAGATGGCGGCACAACCTGCCAGACGAGGTAGAAAATTGAAATTTGGTGAAATGATAGCTTTTGTCCTTAATGGACGAAAAAATTCCAAGATGATCAAATTTTTCACTTTTTAACCCAAAGGTATCGAAATATGGAAGCAATTTTAATGACTGTGCAGACATTCCTTTTGAGCTATTTGTTGGCTAAACGGTAAGTCGCATCACAAAATGGATGGCACAGTCTCCCTTAAATTTGGAGTGATCTACAACTTTGGTCCTATGACATTTTGTCGTATCTCTCTCCCTTATACAGTACGTTAGATTTGGCCGTATTTCTGGGTTGTTCGTAAATTTGATGACTTTTACAAGTATTTTTCATCGTTTGACACACTTATAAGAATTATAGGATCATCAAGTAGGGTGCGCATCTTTACACGATCAAGGGCCATATGTGGAACAAATTTCATGATTCTAGCTTATACATTAGGCAAAATGTAATGTAAAACGTTACAAATGTACCCAAATTTCACCTTATTCAAATTTTTGAACTCAATATACCCCCTAAATATAGGAGATACGAGGTAATGGTTTAAAAACAAACATGTAGAGCGATAAATGGGGCGTCTGATACCGCAAACCGTTTGTTAATATCATGCAACTTTTAGGAGTTATCAATGTCGAAGTGGAGGTCTGCACTTTTCAACGCGCTCATGCTTATCCGTCATCTATATATAAAAGCAATTTGGTCTGGAGCGATATATATATAAATATTTAAAAATGAAAAAAAAAAAAAACAACGTGAATTAATGAGGCACTTCCAGAAATCTCAGAAATTTGAAACTTGGTACGGGAGAAGGTGATGACCCTAGGATCCCTAGGAAAATGGAAAATTCTCATAATTCCCTGAGGGGGCACGCTGGGGCCTCAAATTTTGGGCTCAGCATAAGAACGCAGTTGTATAATTTGTCCAAAGTGACAACCTATAGGTTTCGTGGGCTTAAAAATATTCAGGAATTTCTTCATTTTTATCCCCCGTCCCCCCTAATCAAGATGGCGGCACAACCTGCCAGACGAGGTAGAAAATTGAAATTGGGTAAAATGTTAGCTTTCGGCCCCTAGTCGACGGAAAAATTCCAAGATGTTCAAATTTTTAACTTCTTACCCCAAAGATATCAAAATATGGAGGCAATTTTAATGACTGTGCAGACATTCCTTTCGAGCTATTTGTTGGCTAAACGGTAAGTCGTATCACAAAATGGATGGCACAATCTCCCTTAAATTCGGAGTGATCTACAACTTTGGTCCTATGACATTTTGTCGTATCTCTCTCCCTTATACGTTAGATTTGGCCGGATTTCTGGATTGTTTGTATTTTTCATTGTGTGACACACTTATAGGGAATATAGTATCATCAATTTATACACGAATATTGGCCCTCCCAGAAACCGTATTAGTATGTTTTAAGCTGTCATTTAACTGAAAATAATTCTATATGTGAAAAGCTTACACCAATTTCACCCTATTCAACTTTTCTAAAACAACCTTACCTTTAAATAGGTGAGATACTTGAACATATCATAGGACCATCCATTTAGATCGCTAAATGTGGCCAGAAAGTGCGTCTTATCGTACAATTCGTTTCAATTTTATGTACTGTTTAGCAAGAGTTATTCTGTAAATGAATGTAAACATCCATATACTTTCGTATGACGACTATATTCTTTCAATGACGTCGATTTGTAGCGATCTAGAAAGGGCTTGTCTGCCATTGTTATTAAATACTTTGCAAATCGATAGTGACTGTCAGAAGGAGGGCGTCTGCTATTGTAATCAGTCCTCCCCACATCGACTTTGACAGGCAGTAAGAATGGGGTGGTCCTCCGTCTCCTCTGCACTATTTTAATGCATAATTCCCTTCTAGATTCGACTAGCAGAAGACAAGGGAGCGTGCAATATTTTTCAAAACTCTTTTACCCGATCCTGTTTGTCAGTAGGCACGGGTGTCTTCCATTGTAAACAAATTTACCCATCTAAAATGTGACTGACGTTAGGCATAGTGGCCTTCTATTATAATGGAAACTCACCAACTCGGTGTGACTGGCAGTAAGCTGACTGGCATCAGAAAATTATAATGATAAGAACGCAACTCACTTTTGACTGGCAGTAGGGAAGGTCCTTGCAAATATAATAAAAGTTCCTCAACTCTAATCTATCTGAAAGTAGGAAATGGGGTCTGCCATTGTAATGAAACCTCCCCAAATCGATTGTGGCCGCGCACTAGGCAATGTGGCCTGCCGTTAAATGAAAATTACCAACTTCTTTGTGAATTGCAGTAGACAAGTGAACTTGCCGTTATCATCGCAATTCTGCAAATCACACTTACATTGGAAACAACGTCTGTGGATTTCACAATGCTGTTTCTCGGATAAAGCCAAGACACATCCAATTTAAAAATCTTATTGTGCAGTAATTTACTTCGATATCCGTATACAATGTAGAGTACCGTAGCGAAGCACCGGTGCATTTGCTAGTGGACAAATATGTTAGAAATTAGCCAAACAAACGAAATTACAGACAGCGGGCCCCCTAAAACTCTATTTATATAGATATAAATAATGTTACCCCAGTTACGAAGAGGTAACGTGTCTTCTACCTTGTACCAGATAGCCCCGTGTTCGAACCTCGGCCTATGTATACATTTTAGTCCTGGATTGCAGACTGAACCGGCGTTGTTAGCGTATGCAGTCAGGAAAGCTCACTGATACGATAGAGGAGGAGTTTGTAATGCTGAGCACGAGACACTCCGATATATGTAGGCCTCTGCCTGGCCAGCAATTGTTTCGGTAGATGTACGTCAGGTTTTTAGTGCTGTGAATAAACTAGATAACTAATTGAACCCTGTTTGAATACATCATTATGGCATCCTGTGTAATAGGTGTTTGCTAGTGTGTATGTCCAACTCTTGACTGTTTCTCTATAGGGTCGTGTATGAGGTGAGATTAACCTTCGTGCCGAGATTTTACAACTGCTACCCTTCCTGACGTCAACCTCATCAGAGGAGTTAATGAGATGAAATGAAGGACGTGATATAATGATAGTTGGAAGGGAGAGAGTGAAATTGAGAGAATGTCTGCCTAAGGCTTAACGTCTCCATCCGACGGGCGGATCACCATCAACAGCGTCATTATGTCCTTACCTCCATATGTAACCTGCTGAGAGGTCTGGAATAGAATCCAGGCTCTTGCCACGCAATCTAGTCCATCTCTCCTATTCTGCCAGCCAACATACTGAGGGTGAAATTGTTTCGACCAACGGGACTCGAACCGGATCACCACGGTGTGTGTCCATATAGTCTTGACGCCTTAATGATCACGGCCACCAGGTGGGCACCCAAGATGTGCACGTGACGATAAAAATCAATACGCTGAACAAGTTCCATTGCTATCTGTGGATCCGATCAATGAGAAAGTACAGTAGTTTACATATGTTCATTAAATAGTAACACAGCTGCCGTGAATTTGATCAGGTTACGTACGCACCTGTGTCATTGAATTTTTACGCTAGATTTAAACGAATGTCAACAATTGGGAGTATATAAAGGCAACTTTAGCTTCAGTCCTTCACCTTCTACATCACTCAAACATGGTCTCGAAGAGCGTCGCTGTATTCCTCCTCGTGGCTCTGTCTGCCTTCCAGGTGAGTAACGGATTAGGGTTACTTGCCACTTCCATCATCATCATTATCATCATCATCGTCATTTTTGCTATGTATATATAATATAATTTTCGGTGATAATGGGACAGGTGTAGGTCTGGCAAGGTAGCGATGAAAATGAAAATCCACAGCCTGTTTCCAGTCATTTGACCGGGTCAGGAATGGAATGAATGAGGCCTCCTTCTAGCGGCCAGAATGGGAATTGTGCCGGCTGCCGAGGCCTGTCGTACTCCTCTGGGGCAATGATTAATGAATGATTAATTAAATGAAATGAGATTGGAGTGTGTTGCTGGAATGAAAGATGACAGGGAAAACCGGAGTGTCCGGAGAAAAACCTGTCCCGCTTCTGCTTTGTCCGCACAATTCTCACATGGAGTGACCGGGATTTGAACCACGGAACCCAGCGGTGAGAGGCCGGCCCACTGCCGCCTGAGCCACGGAGGCTTCAAGGTAGCGATCGTGAATATAATTAAGGTTCAGTCTCGACACATGCCTGGTGAAAACATTGGAAACCACGGAAAACCATCTTTAAGGCTGCCGCCGGCGTGTTTAAAATCCACCTTCTCCCGAATGCAAGATTTGCGATATGTTCCGTGCAGTCAGCTCGCTCGATATCATCATAATCATTATCGTCATCAGGATCATCAAAAGAACTTAAGAAAGAAAAGATTAGGGCCTATATTAATCCTTATTGACTACTTACTCCTAATAAGTTAAACAGTTAATCCGCCTGTCAATTCTTTTTTTTTTTAATTATTTCATAACGCTATATGTTTCATATTCTTTAGGGTCTTCCTCAGTGCGATTCTTTAGACGAACGTCAAACAGTTAATTAACAATGTACTTTATTTTCTTCCTGACCTTAATCACAATTTATTTGGGACAGCACTTCATATGTAATTGGCCAAGTTTTACGGCCGGATGTCCGTCGACTCATCCTATGTGAAAGGATGTACTCGCTATTACGTGTTTGTGCGGTGCTTAGTAGTGTGGTATGTTGTATGCATATGAAGAGAAATGCACTGAGACGACCACAAACATCCTGTCATCGGCCCAGAGGAATTAACCACACGCAGCTGAAATCCTCGATCCGGCCGGGATTCGAACCCGGGGACCTCTAAACTGAACATCAGTGCGCTGACCATTCAGCCAAAGAGCCGGACTATTTCAAATATAGATTTTCAGTACATAAAGATTATTATAATACAATAATTTCAAATAAACGTATATAACATCCGTCTTCATGGCTAAATGGTTAGCGTGCTGGCCTGTGGCCACAGGGGTCCTGAGTTCGATTCCCGGCAGGGTCGGGAATTTTAACCATCATTGGTTCATTTCCCTGGCACGGGAGCTGGGTGTAGGTGTTGTCTACCTACGGGTGTCAAATAAAAAGACCTGCACCTGGCGAGCCGAACCCGTCATGGGATATCCCGGCAGTAAAAGCCATACGACATTTCATTTACAAGCTGCCGCGACTTCCCGTCAGACCCAGATAGTATCTTGCGTTTAGTGAGTAATTTTATCATCTCAGAATGTATCTACAGCACTGCTGTCAGTACTGATATGAGAAGAAAAAGTCATACCCATTTATCTTGGACACCCCTATAAGTTGAATTGATAGTTTGAAAACCAAAGAGTAATCATATTTAATAACTATGTCTTTACGCATGAGGTGGCCTCTTTAACCTGTACAATTAACCAGCTTTGCGATTGATGTTTATGGGACATTTTCTAGTTCGTGCTGTGAATGGGGACATGGTGTGGAATGACATTAATAGACGAAGTTTGAGTGGAGCTTTTAAAAGTAGGAAAGCTCATAATATAAGATAAAGTTGGAATTAAAGAGGAACAAACTGTGGATAATATTCATTTATATGACTGACTAAAGACAGTACAGTTTGGGAAAGTACTTTAAAAGGGGTTAGTTCGGTCAAACAGCCATCAAATTTTCGAGAAGTGTTCGCTTTTAATTGTATTTTCGGATGTCTGCTAAATGGATTTAGTTTATGAGACAAGTTCCGAGAACGTGATAGAACTTCTGGATGTAATCACTGTGAAATATTCGCATTAAAGAAAGTAGAAATCACTTTGAATATGGACAGTAAAAAGAAAAAGTATGTGTCTGAATCAAAATCTCAGTTACGACTGCAAGGCAGAAAGAAATATTGGTTAAGAAATGGCCTAATAATTGAACCTGCAACAGAAAGAAGCCGTTGAATGCGTTTTGTGTGATATATAAAACTAGCTATAGCCTATTACCGGGACTGTCCGGGCACTCCAGTGATTGCTTACTTTTAGGCATTTTATTAGGCATTGTGATGCGAATTTTCGTAGATTTCGTTATTATGAAGTTGACTGACACTTCATCCTTTTTCCACCCGCGCCCAGAGGGGTGCACACACACATAAATCCATAATCTAGGCCATTTTTGACTTTTTTCACCCCTTCTCACTCCCCCCACCCCCTCACTGGCTGATGTGGCTGAACTTGGATTTTAACGACTTGCGGAGTGTCACTGTTCACCTCAGCGACTCCAAAACCTATGGATTCGACAAAATTTTCGATTATTATTATATGCCACCCCCTCTCCACCTCCGCTCATAGGGGTGGCTTGTCCCCACAATGTTTTTTTTTCATACTCATATGTGTAGCAATATCTCTCCTTGGTCTAGCCTACATTACGCACGTGCTACTTCGAACCGCAGGCCTGTATTCTACTGTAGAATCCTTGATCTGACGTTGCCGTAGTTACGGCTGGTCATTTCTTCATCCGATTCCTAGAGCGGGGTAGTGTGATGAAAATATCTCCATAACGGTTGGTATTAGGCCATTAAAACATGATTTTCGCGGCCCGTAGGATCTCACCGAGTTTTGTTCTTCGCGTCGTGAGGCTTAAAATGAGCTTTGTCTCGTCCTTGTGCGACAAATTCCATATTTCGTCTATATTGGCCTATAATGACTTTTGTAGACAATTTTTTGATACTTTGGGCTACATTATTTCAATTTTCGTACGGATCCATAATTGATTTGAAAATAAACAACTCATGTTACTCACTGGTAATGTAGATTTTTATATGTGAAAGCATTTTATGAATCGGTTCAGTGAATTTTGAGTTTATCCATTACAAACAAATATACATACACATTTTTTCTCTAATATAATTAGTATAGATACAGATAACGAATACATCTCTTTCTTCGTTGATAAGCCTGGGGTAGGTGGAAAAACATATGTGGGTATTTCATTCATGTCATTAGAGGTAAGAGGTCAATAGTTCTAGCATCTGTGTCGACTGTTATAGCTTCTAATTTAATGGAAGATAGCTGTTTGTTTAGGTTGCCTGTGCATCTGGTAGAAACTATTACGTCTAATGTAAGAAAGTCGTCAGAAGATTCAGAGTACATGAGATAGTAAAAATTATCACGTGGGACAGGGCAACCAGAGTTTCGGTTTACGCTTTTACAGCAGCAGATAAAAACACTACAACAAAATAAAATGAATAAAAATCACCTTTCGGCAGATAAGTATCCTGCTTGAATGATGCTTCCGACATTGTCTGCCAGTACCAATTCTACCAACTGAGCTGTGGTGGCCTAGATGTGTCTGCCAGTAATTCTTCACGGTCACAGAACAGTGCCGGGCGACTTGGCTACACGGTTGGTGTTATGCAGCTGTTATCTTGCATTCGGGAGATGGTGGGATCGAACCTCTGCTGTTGGGATCCCTGCATATGATTTTCCATGGTTTTCCATTTTCAAAGTAGGTAAATGCAGGGTAGGTATGTTAATTTAGGCGACAGTTGCTTCCTTCCTAATCCTAGCCCTGTCATATCTCCATAAGAGCGCTGTGTTGATGCGACCTAAAATGAAACAAACAATAGTAGAGTCAAAGAGCAGCTGTTTTCCAGTAAATTTAAAATTTATATTGCACCTGTTTAACCCGATATACTATTCGTTCTTAAACGGGGGCAATTTCCTCTAAATGTAGCCTCCTCCTTCATAACCAGTTAGTCAAAGATCAAACTTTTGAATAAAGCTAGGATAAATCTCTTCTCAGCGGTTTTGGACGTGGGCAGCTGTATGCAGCTGTCTAAAGAGTACGCAGATCTATAGACATCAATGCACAACTCCCATCTACAACTACAGTCAACAGGGTTAATAAAGAAATAATACAATACCGACTGAAATTGAAAATCCATAGCCTGTTTCCAGTTATTCGACCGGGTCGGGACTGGAATGAATCATAAGATATATTAAAATGCCCATTTCAGATTTCAATTACTTCTTAAATAGTAATTACGACCGTCGATCCCGTGTAAGTTTTATCCATACGATATATTAACATGTTCGTTTCAAATTTCAAATTTCTAATTAATTTTCATTAAATTTTACTCTCGAAGACAGGCTTACGTACAAGTTTTTAATCATCTGGGTGTACCGAGTGATTTATTTACAGGACATGAAACATTCTTCAATTAAATATTAAGATAGTATCGCATTTCAAATCAAGGGGGTACCCTAATCTCTCAGTCACAGTACACGAACTAAAACTACCAAAATAACAGCGGCTATCAGGTAGTTCACTATCACAACACCTCCACATAAACGAAATACGTCTGAATTTTCACTCTTATAATAATAATAATAATAATAATAATAATAATAATAATAATAATAATAATAATAATAGTAATAATAATAATAATAATAATAATAATAATAATAATAATAATAATAATAATAGTTCGTAAATGTATATACAGTAATTTGTTTTCACCAGACTCCTACTTAAAAAAAGCCTTTGCTCAGTGGTGGTTTGTAGAATAATGAACAAGGAAAGGAGTAGCTCATTATTTTTTTCGTCTAATAAAGGTACCCAAGTAAAATAATGTTTATTACTGTTTAAAAACGAAATGAGCTACGATTATTTAGATGCATCATCTCGAAAGAATATAATGAAAGTCGTTTTTGACGTGAAAAGTCATTCAAACTTAGGTCGATAATCTCCAGCGAAAACTGTGTGATATTTTTCAAACGCAAAACATATTACGAATACGGGAATGGTTCATACATTTTTAGAAGGAAGCGTGCACAAGATGTGACTACGGCAGCTGATACAAAGCGCATGACGTCATCACAAGATGGCCGTCCATTTAAGGAATGTTTTTGGTGGTCGTAAGTCAGTTACTGAATGGCTTAGCTTGGCGTGTATGTGTTCATTTATGCCTATTTATGTCGATCAGATTGATCATAAAATCACAAGAAAAATTAAAATATGATTTTGTGACTGAAAATTGATATTTTGGCATTATTTACAAAAATTTCCAAATATATTACTAATTATCGGGTAAAACTCTGTAGAAAACGTATGGAGACAATATTGAATCGAGTAAGACCAAAAATACACCTGTAGAAAGAATAAGACGGCTTCGGGATTGCTACAAACCTGAGCTTGCATTGCTGACATCTTGTAATATCATCTTTTATTTTTTTTATATTATTCGCCATTGCTCAATAAAATTAATGCAATTTAAACGTTTTAAATGAATAATTAAATTTATGTGAACATTTTAAAGTATTTACTTTTTCTTAATAATTACAATGCCCGATAGAAGTTGCAGCTCTAGCGACTCTACCTAGTACAGCTTACCACGCATTCTTTCCTTCTTGCGTTGCGTTAGAACTGTATCGCGTGCGGTTAATTTGATTACACTTAGCCTGCCTGCATGTCAGTTTCGTCAACGTTCTGTCTATCAAATGTCGATATCGTACGGAATGGAGTGGAAAATAAATTTCCTTTCTACCCTTTAGAAATTCGACTCTGTCATATTTGAATCCGCGAACTTGAGACTCTACGACTGATCCACGCAGGGAGCTTCAGGTATAGCTAAATCTCCGGTTTTCCCATTTACTATGAAGGCCATTTCAGGAGCGGAGGCAACTACTCTCCATAACGTTGAAACGAAATGGGATGGAGTAGTTTTCCCTTTATCTGGCCATGTCTGCTCCCAGGGATTAACGTTTGGTGTATACTGAGTGAATCACAGGCCCTAGTGCCTCTCCAAGACTGGAAACTTCATTTTTATATTCTTTGACGTCCTGACAGGAAATAAAACCCACGTCCTACAGGGTGAACTAACAACGTCTTTAAATAGGTCTCAATGGTCTTAATTTTATGCAGTGAGTGCAAAATATCACATAAACGTCACAGTCAAGATTACCACTGAACGTAGTCATTGCTGAGGCCAAAACACTGAACATAATGCAGACTTTATAGCACACTTAATGACAGATGACCAAAACACCATGTATGGGAAGGGAAATCACTGGTCAAATACTGCAAGTGTAGGAGAGAATGAGTACAATTTGCATTTCGTTTGCTGTGAGATATAATTCAGATTAATATATTGAATGTTTCAGGGCACAGAGGCCAATGCATTTACGGATTTGGTGGACAAGATGACTTCCGTCGTCAACCAAACCGTCAACACCATGAAGCAGGACTTCGCCAAGATGCACGACGCAGCAGAAGACATACGGGCGACGATCCAGGAGAAGATTGCCGAGGTGGCTCACGACGTCGGCGATGCTATCAAACAGGGTGTCAAGGAGGCCGAAGTGCTTGGAGCCAACATCACAGTATGTATCGACGCTGCTCAACAGGAAATTCAGACTGCCAGGAACGCCAGCGACAGCAAAATTAAGGCCTGTTGGGAAACTGCCCGCGAGGCCATCCAGCCAGATATGGATCTCTTGAATAATGATATACAGCAAGCGACGACATTCGGCAAAGAAATAGAAAAGAACGCTTCTAAGTGTGGCTTTTTGGATATGGTCTGTCAGTTCAATGTTTGGTTTAAAGCAGGAAAGCCAGCGAGGGAAATAATCTCCAGAGTAGTTGCCGATGGCGTGCAGGTCGGTAAAGATTTCGCTGTTGTTCGGAGGAATTTCACCGCCTGTTCTCAGGAGCAAGAGGCCATCACCAAGGCTGCAGTGGAGGCAGCTTACCAAGAGGAGTACAAATGCATCCAGGAGAAGATCAGTGCTGCCTCTTCACAGTAATATGTAAATAAAACTTTAATAAATTGAGCTAAAATTATTACCATAATTTTCCTTTAACTGCTTTGCAAAAAAAAAAAAAAAATCCTTTATTCCTCTACATCACCCCCCAAAGTTTGAAATGCATGGGACGGTCATGGGAGTGAATCGAGGCAATCTCAACTTTCTAAATGACATAATTTTGGGATAATGATAATTAGTGCTTAAGACGTGTCATCCTTCACATCGTCGAATAGTTTCAGTCTCCCATATCTCTATTTTCTCCATTTCCAAATAATCTCTGAGGACTACATGTCTCAACAAACCAAATTATAAATTATGCGTACAAGAAATGACGAAGATGGCTTCTTTCACGTACTAGGAGTAACGAGTATAATTTCTTCTTAATAAGGACAATAATAACTTCGGGTGGCAATTAATGCTGGATACATCCGTTGTAAAGTTGGGCTCTCCATTGACAGTGGGCGCTTTCTGTCAAGGTGCGAAAGTGCGTGTCGTTGCAGTGAAGGATAGTGTTGTGTATGGTGTGGGAGTGCCAGGGACGTTGAGAACAGAACAAACTGCCAATGCCCAGGAATTAACCGTTTACGATCAAAATTTCATGACCCAGCCGGGAATCGAACACATGGTTTGAGGTCGTAAGGCCAAGACACTGAACACTTAGGCCTGGAGACTGCCAATACATTATTATTATTATTAGCAGTAGTAGTAGTAGTCGTAGTTAGTAGCTGCATCAGTAGTAGTTGGCCTATTGTCCATCTACTTAGCTAAATGTTCAGCGAAGTGGCTTTCAGATCGGATGGCCCTCGCTTCAATTCTCGAACGAGTCAGGCGTTCTAGCCTCATCTATTTAATTCGTATGGTTCACTGACTGTATGTTAGTGTTCTCCACATCTTCATATACGCACAAATGAAATTACACTACAAAAAATGGAGTATGGGTTTTAGTGCCGGGAATGTCCGAGGACAAGTTCAGCTCGCCAGATGCAGGTCTTTTTTTGATTTGAAACCCATAGGCAACCTGCGCGTCGTGATGAGGATGAAATGATGATGAAGACGACACATACACCCAGCCCCCGTGCCAGCGAAATTAACAAATTACGGTAATAATAATAATAATAATAATAATAATAATAATAATAATAATAATAATAATAATAATAATAATAATAATAATTTCGTATGGCTATTTCTAGCCGGGTGCAGCCCTTGTAAGACAGACCCTCCGATGAGGGTGGGCGGCATCTGCCATGTGTAAGTAACTGCGTGTTATTATGGTGGAGGATAATGTTATGTGTGGTGTGTGAGTTGCTGGGATGTTGGAGATAACACAAACACCCAGCCCACGAGCCATTGGAATTAACCAATGAAAGTTAAAATTCCCGACCCTGCCGGGAATCGAACCCGGGACCCCTGTGACCAAAGGCCAGCCGCTAACGATTTAGCCATGGAGCCGGACATTACACTACAAAAAGAGCCACACAAACACACATTAGTGAATACATCCCTTGACAAAGTGGTTCTGGCGTCAGAGTGGGTGGTAACAATGGGCCGAAATCACGTAATAGTACGGAAATCAAATAATTGGGAAAAGGTCCAAAAGAAGATAAATTAGTGTTATTAATAGTAGTAGTAGTAGTAGTAGTAGTAGTAGTGGTGATGGTGGTGGTGGTAGTACTTGTATCACTAGCACTATTTGTATTTATCAGGTTACATGTATGATAACTATTAACACAGAATCAATAAATGTATCGCAGATCGTGACTGGGTATGCTCAGGACGCTGGAGTTTTACGCATATGTAAAAGTGAATGACGATAGATTTCTTCTGAGAAATTTCATAAGATGAATTTATGCCGTTTCGTGGAGCACGTATAAAGAATTAATTCGTACTCAGATGCGAAATCCTTACATCTATAGTCGTTCGAATCTGTCTACTGACTTTTTGTTAGTTGCTTTACATCGCACCGACACAGATAGGTCTTATGGCGACGATGGGACAGGAAAGGCCTGGGAATGGGAAGGTAGTGGGCGTGGCCTTAATTAAGGTACAATCCCAGCATTTGGCTGGTGTGAAAATGGGAAAACACGGAAAACCACCTTCAGGGCTGCCGACAGTAGGGTTCGAACCCACTATCTCTTGGATGCGAGCTCACAGCTGCGCGCTCCTTACCGCACGGCCAACTCGCCCAGTCTACTGATATTAATCGGCCGAGTATGAAAATTGGTTACCCCACAGTTCTAGAAGAAGTATAGCTACGAGTGAACATATTTTTTTAAACCATTCAAGGAACCGCCATTGGAATTGTCTGGCATCTTGAATGAATGGGCTGTGAACTAACCATCAGGTCAGAAATTCCTGGACTCGATTTCATCCCGGCCGAGTGATTTTAGCCGTGTATAGTTAATTCCTTTAGCTTGGCCTCTCTGTGTCTTTGTATTTGTTTGTGAACCAACACTACCAACAACCACAGATACACGCAATAGTGAATATATCACCCCACATAGGTCTGGCGCCAGGGAACTTACCCCATCGTAAAACAGGACTGAGTCTACATGCGCAACATATAATGGACGGCCGCACAGTCCTGAATCGCGATGCCAATTAGGCAACACCGCCGCGAGCATTAAAGCACTCACCGCACTGACTCACCAGGTTGACGATCCCCGTGTGATAAAACACCGTGTCCTCCTGCGTGAAGAAGTCCATAACCATC
Source organism: Anabrus simplex (assembly GCF_040414725.1). NCBI lineage: Eukaryota > Metazoa > Arthropoda > Insecta > Orthoptera > Tettigoniidae > Anabrus > Anabrus simplex. Next base: position 315,510,397 of record NC_090267.1, on the reverse strand, counting down.
TTCTGCACATCCGGCCGAGGCGGTAAAGGCGTGCTCGTTTCGCCCGGAAGGACGTGGGTTCGAATCCCCGTCAGGAAGTCGTAAAATTTAAGAAACGAAATTTCCACTTCCGGAGGTGCACATGGCCCTGAGGTTCACTCAACCTACACCAAAAATGAGTACCAGGCCAATTCCTGGGGGCAAAGGCGGCCGGGCGTAGAGCTAACCACTCTACCTCATCAAGTACTGAGGTTACGGATAGTGGAAGCCTTTACCTTCGACCCCTCCAAGGGCCTTCATGGCCTGTACGGAGATGACTTTGCTTTGTTTGCTTTTGAACATCCTTGTCCGACAGGAAGCGTCGACCCTTCAAGGTCTCTTTGAGTGGACCGAAGAAGTGATGATTCCAAGGGGAGAGATCAGGACTGGAGGCCTCAGCCACAGACAGCTTGTCGTTGTCCGTAATAGATGAGGTTGTCCTTCCAGCTCGACTAGCGTCTTATGTCGGAACTTGATGCAACATTCCACAACGGTGGTTTTGGACAGACATGCTGCCCCATACACAGTCTTCATTCTCTGATGGATGTCCACCGGTGTTTGTCCTTCGGCAGCCAAGAACAGAACAACAGCACGTTGGTCCTGTTTGGACGCATTTGGTAATAAGGTCGCCATTGTTCACGTGGCCGCTTTTAACGCACGCACCTCGGCGCGACTCGACTGCCACACTAATCCCTTTAGCTACATGTCCGTGCTTATATACACGCATCGGAATCGCGCTACGTTATACGTCTGCTGCAGGAACGCCCTAAAACGGGAACTTTTTGATCACGCCTTATAGATCATACCAGCGATGTATGAAAATGTAGTGGAAGAAAAATAATAATAGACAATGCAATTTTAAAAAATATAATATTTGCTTATATGAAATATTTTTACTTCTCTACCTTAATGGAACTCACCTGTGTACGCATGAGGAAATGAACAGCCTTCATCACTTTATTTATTTGTAGTTCGTAACGAACCCTCGTCGCTGAAGAGCAAGTTATTCTCCAGAAATAACAAACAAACAAACGAACAAACTGAAGGCGCAGCAACCTACTAGGGCTTGATTTGCCAAGACGATTGCTCCCCACGCAGCTGGTGGTGGTGTTTGCTATTTCAAGAGGAAGTAGAGCTTGGAAACCATCCTCTAATAAAGTTAATCAGAAGGAAGCGGTCTGACACTTCGAAGAACGAAGGTATGGACAAAGAAAGGGAAGGGCCACGAAGGGTGTGAAAATTAAAGTCTCCCTGGGACTCGCAAATCTATTACCCTCGGGGTCGGTAAAGAACGACAGTTGACAATGGTCGGATAGGAAAGAAAAAAGTAAGGAGCCTGACACAACTAAGTGGAAGCATTGCCAGACTCATCTACAGGAAACATGGTCGCCAATGCACGCTCCCAATTTGAGAGCCTCGGGTCCCTCTTTTCGTTGTCTCTTACTACGGGTAGGAGATACCGTGGATGTATTCTATCGCCCCCACCCAGAGGGGACCCAACCAGATGTCCTGAAGATGATTGTGTGTCACGTAGTCTGCATGACGCCATCTTTAGCCATATTTCCTGGTTTCATTGATCGTGTGTGCTGCCTCTTATATCAGATAGCTCAGTTGGTCTCATGATACTGAGTGAACACCCTTCCAGCTCATAGTTTTCAATTAAAATCCCTGGACTGACCAGTAATTGAACCTGAGTTCTCCAAATAAGAAGCAGGTATGCTACCCATACATCATTTATACAATATCCATTCCAAAACATCTACAAAATTTAAAACTAGCTGAGTGAAATGAGTGAAGGGCGTTTTGAATAATTCGGATGAGTGATTTGTGGCTTCTAATGCAAAATCCCCCATGGCTCAACAGCCCCGATGGGCCTTGGCCTACCAAGCGACCGCTGCTCAGCCCGGAGGCCTGCAGATTATGAGGTGTCGTGTGTTCAGCACGACAAATCCTCTCGGCCGTTATTCTTGGTTTCTAGACCTGGGCCGCCATCTCACCGTCGAAGAACGAAAGTTGCTAGTTGCTCAAATCCAGGTAAAATTCCCTGACCTGGCCGGGAATCGAACCCGGGGCCTCTGGGTGAGAGGCAGGCACGCTAACCCTACACCGCGGGGCCGGCCTTCTAATGCAAGGTGTCATCGAATTAACCACATCGGAGTGCAGCTTGTAAGCTTGCATTCGGGAAATAGTGTGTTCGAATCCAACTGTCGGCTACCCTGAAGATGGTTTTCCGTGGATTCCCATTTTCACACTAGGCAAATGCTGGGGCTGTTCCTTAATTAAGACCACGGCCGCTTCTTTCCCACCCCTAGCCTTTTCCCGCCCCATCGTTGCCATAAGACCTATCTGCGTCGGTGTGACGTAAAGTGAGTTGTAAAAATAACCCTTCTTAGAGCTTGCCCCTTAATGTTAAAGGATGAGTCATTAATACTGGAATAGGAGTTCACTCAACCCCTTAAGGAAAACTAAGGAGCTGTGTGATTAGAAGACCAGCGGTCTCGGTCATGAATGTTGTGCAGGATGATGTCAGAATGACCACGTGGCACTTCAATACCACGTAGCAAATGAAATGAAATGAAATGGCGTATGGCTTTTAGTGCCGAGAGTGTCCGAGGACAAGTTCGGCTCACCAGATGCAGGTCTTTTGATTTGACTCCCGTAGGCGACCTGCGCGTCGTGATGAGGATGAAATGATGATGAAGACGACACATACACCCAGTCCTCATGCGAACGAAATTAACCAATGATGGTTAAAATTCCCGACCCTGCCGGGATTCGAAGCCGGGACCCCTGTGACCAAAGACCAGCACGCTAACCATTTAGCCATGGAGCCATACGTAGCAAAGCGCACTAGATAAACAGGCCGTGCTCCTGCTTCTGTGACCTCACAACAGAAGACGGTCGCGCTGCCAGCTGCTGTGTTACCTGGTTCTGCGTCACGAAATTAGCGATACAAAATGTGTGACGAGATTTTACACACCACCCGTGCAGGCTGTGATGTGAAGTGTTGATGGATGGCTATCACTGAGAGAGATGTTATCAAAAAGGGGCGTTAAAATAAAGATGGTCGATGTGATCTTGCAGGCTGTGGTGGGAAGTACTAATGGAAGGTCGTGACCACGAAATATACAGGAGGCTCTTTTATCAAAGAGTCTTCATCTCGTCATACTTTAGAGAACTAATTATGTCATTCGCAGTAGCTTCGTAGACCTTGGGTCAGTTTCCCCATTTCGATGTACTGAATCCTACATTTCTCGACTCCAGATTCCATACATATGTCTCTCGCAAACGATTCGATATATGCAAATAAATTCATCGTTATCAATTTGAATTTCTTTCTTTTTTGTGTGTTTTTTGCTAGTTGCTTTACGCCGCACCGTCACAGAATTTCTTTTATTGAAATATATATTTATGTTCATTTGTCTTCTCAAAGAGGAATTTCACACCATTTTTTATTTCCTAGCTGTGATTAACAGGTAAATATTTTAATTTTTCTACTCTAACTGTGTACAGAAGAAGGGTAAAAATAAACAATGTTTACTTACTGTAAATATCACCAAGTTTCAATATGTTCGTCATAGTCAATGTCTTCTTCGTCCGACTCGTTGGCTGAATGGTCAGCGTACTAGCCTTCTGATTAATACTTCTTGCTCGGGGACTCGGTGTTTGTGTCCGTCCCAACACTCTCCTTTTCATATTCAGACAGCATACCACAATACCAACCACCACAGAAACACGCAATAGTGATTACATCCCTCCATATAGGGTTGGCGTCAGGAAGGGCATCCGGCCATAAAACAGGGCCAAATCTACAATCTAGGCCATAAATAATTTTATTCACGCTGATTGGAATGGTAGTTTAGGGGAAGGCCTAGAATTTAAATATCAAATATTTGTGTTTTTACTGGCCCTATCGATAAATACTTACTAATGTTATATAGTATTAAATTTCCGATCATTGATGTATTATACATTTATATCGTACCGGCTATGATAACAGAGATATTTACGAATTTGGATTTTTGTGGCTAAGTCCATATCAGCGCCAAGTCACGAGAAAATGGGTATACAGAATTTAATGAAAATCATAAAGTGATGAAGGCTGTTCATTTCCTCATGCGTACACAGGTGAGTTCCATTAAGGTAGAGAAGTAAAAATATTTCATATAAGCAAATATTATATTTTTTAAAATTGCATTGTCTATTATTATTTTTCTTCCACTACATTTTCATACATCGCTGGTATGATCTATAAGGCGTGATCAAAAAGTTCCCGTTTTAGGGCGTTCCTGCAGCAGACGTATAACGTAGCGCGATTCCGATGCGTGTATATAAGCACGGACATGTAGCTAAAGGGATTAGTGTGGCAGTCGAGTCGCGCCGAGGTGCGTGCGTTAAAAGCGGCCACGTGAACAATGGCGACCTTATTACCAAATGCGTCCAAACAGGACCAACGTGCTGTTGTTCTGTTCTTGGCTGCCGAAGGACAAACACCGGTGGACATCCATCAGAGAATGAAGACTGTGTATGGGGCAGCATGTCTGTCCAAAACCACCGTTGTGGAATGTTGCATCAAGTTCCGACATAAGACGCTAGTCGAGCTGGAAGGACAACCTCATCTATTACGGACAACGACAAGCTGTCTGTGGCTGAGGCCTCCAGTCCTGATCTCTCCCCTTGGAATCATCACTTCTTCGGTCCACTCAAAGAGACCTTGAAGGGTCGACGCTTCCTGTCGGACAAGGATGTTCAAAAGCAAACAAAGCAAAGTCATCTCCGTACAGGCCATGAAGGCCCTTGGAGGGGTCGAAGGTAAAGGCTTCCACTATCCGTAACCTCAGTACTTGATGAGGTAGAGTGGTTAGCTCTACGCCCGGCCGCCTTTGCCCCCAGGAATTGGCCTGGTACTCATTTTTGGTGTAGGTTGAGTGAACCTCAGGGCCATGTGCACCTCCGGAAGTGGAAATTTCGTTTCTTAAATTTTACGACTAGATGGTATTACTGCTGTATACCGAGCGTTTTTTTTTAAATTTGCTTTACGTCTTACCCATACAGATAGGTATTATGGCGACGATGGTATAGGAAAGGGCTAGGAGTGGAAACGAAGCGGCCCTGGCGTTAATTACGATGTGAAAATGGGAGACCACGGAAAACCATCTTTAGAGCTGTCGACAGTAGTTTTCGAACCCAGTACCTCCCGAATGCAAACTCACAGCTGCGCGCCCCTAACTACACGGCCAACTGACCCGGTCGTACCGAGTAGGCCTATAACAGCCCGCCTGAATATTGGTGGGAAGTAGCTGGGGAGTTAGATAACTTTCTTCTCAACCATTCCACTCCCCTGGTTCATACATTTTTTGATACTACTGGTCCGTAACAAACTGGTTCATCATTGCATTCGAGCTATACAATTCCTACCCTGAGGCACTGATTGGAATGAGCAGTGTGTAGGTATATTAAACGGAACAATGGCAGAGGAGTGTTCACGGCTGTCTGCGGCCTGGTCATTCCAGCACTGGAACTTTGGACTGTTAGATCTGCATCGTAACACTGTTCGTTAAAATTGAGAAAATGTGCGGTTTTTCATTTGAGCGAGTATTTTATCTGATAACATTGCTTTTAATCCCTACATTCCGACTGACGTTTTTGTAATGGCTTTAAGTTAACTGTAGTTAGGAAAACCACAAAGACAGTTTTTCTGAGAATCCCGTAGCGAAGCACGGGTAAATCAGCTAGTTTACACTAAAATCTGCTCTAGTCCGGATTTATTCCTTATTACTGTGGCTTTCTTACCGCCATCAACTTACTTTTACTTTATTAATTTACTGTCCGGCTCCATGCCCAATTGGTTAGCGTGCTGGCCTTAAGTCCATAGGGTCCCACGTTCGATTCCCGGCCGGGTCGGAGATTTTAACCTAAATGGTTAATTCCCTTGGCTCGGGGACTGGGTATTTATGCTATCCCAACATCCCTGCATCTCACACATAACACTATCCTCCACCGCAATAACACGCATGGCAGATGCCGCTCACCCTCATCGGAAGGTCTGCCTTACAAGCTGCACCCCGCTAGAAATAGCCACACGAAATTATTATTAATTTACTATAGATTTACCAAAACATTACAAAACGTAAATGTACTTCTTCTTCTTATTATTATTCTTTATCTGTTTACCCTCTAGGGTCGGATTTTCCCTCGGACTCAGCGAGGGATCCCACCTCTATCGCCTCAAGGGAAGTGTCCTGGAGCTACAGACTCTGAGTTGGGGGATACAACTGGGGAGGATAACCAATACCTCGCCCAGGCGGCTTCACCTGCTATGCTGAACAAGGGCCTCACTTGTATCACTGTCGAATAAATGAATTTTTGCGTTAAATACTGCATTGATAAGTGGGATACGTCAAATGTTGAATCTTTGACTCAAACACCTCGTTGAATCACACATGTCAAAGCAAAGCAAAGTCATCTCTGTATAGGCCATAAAGGCCCTTGGAGTGGTGGAAGGTAAAGGCTTCCACTATCCGTAACCTTGGCACTTGATGGGGTAGAGTGGTTAGCTTTACGCCCGGCCGCCTTTGGCCCCAGGAATTAATCTGGTACTCATTTTTGGTGTAGGCTGAGTGAACCTCAGGGCCATGTGCACCTTCGGAAGTGGAAATCTCGTTTCTTTAATTTTACGACTTCCTGACGCGGGGATTCGAACCTATGTCCTTGCGGGCGAACCGAGCACCGAGGCTTGAAAATAAAACAATTGAACTGAGTAACTGATCACATGTTGTATATCAGCCGAATTGATACTTGGGAAAATTATGTACAAATTTACAATGTCAAGTTCGCGACGTAAGTCCGCTGATATTGGCACGACAGTCTGAAATATTCTATTAGGTCGGTAACTTGTGTTATCACTGTTCCTAACTGACTGGCTTCGTCATTTTTGTGATTGGAACACAACTTTGAACGTAATATTTACAGTTCGTGTAAGTTCAGGACATATTAGCATGTTAGCAAGTTTAATGGCACTCAGAGAATGTTCAACACTGTCTGTAAATAATTACTGAGATTACTTGGACATACAGACCGTTCAACACTGTATATAAGTTTAACTGCACTTGAAGAATGTTTAACACTGTCTGTGAATAATTATTACGAAGTAGAAACTATAAGCTTAAAAATGGCACTGTAAAATTCCATGTTCTTTCGGAACTTCACAAGAAGAAAACACAAGTTCAAATATGACATTAATATTCTATATTCCTACAGTTTGTTACGAACACACAAGTTCAAATATGACACTCGGAAATATTCTATGTTCCCATAGCCTGTTATGACAACGCAAGTTCAATATGACACTTGGAAAAATTACAACACTAGGAGAATTGTAACACTTGGAAAAATTCTATGTTCCTTTGGCACTTGAAGAAAAATACTATGTTCCACTGGAACGGGGCACTAGAGAATCAGAATACCGTCTCACCGAAATACCGAGTCCAGGCTGGACATAGGTTTGGTCTGCCGCACTTGTAGATCTCCACCCGTCACCCGTATCGCAGAGACGGTGGAGTATTACTGCCTTTCTGTAGCTCTTTTATGGGGAAGAGGCGCTCCCCCGCGTGACAATCGACTCTAATCTGCATTACCTCCGACATGCTATTAGTTTCTAAGGAGAAAAGAGATAGCAGGGAGGAGTGGGAAGTGATACAAAGAGTATCTGCCCGTTTCCGTGATAAACACGCTACCAAGGCCAGAGTTTGTGTTGGGTAAGTTGTGTTGAGGCATGGTATTTGGGTCAGGGAAAAACCACATAGGCGTAAAAAGAAAGGGCCTATATATAAAACGTGACGGATTTTGATAGCACATGCAAGGATGTGTTTTCTGGATAGGACCAGGTGTTTGAGTTGAGGAGAGGTATCATCCATCAGCCATGATCCATAATCTCGCCAGTCCAGTTATCAAGGGATCAGTCCGTCTGGGCACTGCCGTGGCTAGCGCGGTCCTTGCCTGTTGCGGAGCTATGCGTCAATAGCCACTAGGGCCTACCACACCACTCCGCCTCCTTGGGGTCCCTCGTACCCAGTCTCCGATCCCGGAGAGTGCGGCCAAGCCCGCCAAGGATGGGGGTGGGACATGACACCGGGCCTCCTTCCTCTCTGACCGCACCATGGTCCGGTAAACAGGGCAACTACGATGAGAGCCCAGGTGGACCCCCGCGCAGTTTGCGCACAGCGGCGCCCCCTTAAGCGCTGTGCAGGCCATGTAGTGGTGATCACCCCCACAACGGTTGCACCTCACTTAGAGCCTACACCTATCGTGACGGTGGCCCCACCTCAGGCCGCGGAAACACTGCAAGAGCTGCCGAGGGGGACGTTTTGGTCTCACCTCACTGCCGCTGCACGCTGAGGTCCCTCCTGATTGACTTCTCGGTCGGGTGCTGTCCTGGGAGCAGTCGTGGGTTGCGGCTGGGCGGCCTTCTCCTGATGGGCCGACGTCGTCTTCCTCCTGATCCTGGGGCGGCGTCTTATTCCCGGTGGTGAGGGTCTCTTCTCGGCAAGGGAAGATGTCTCGCCCTGGTGGACCTCCTCCCGGCCTGCTGACTCTGGGGAGGCGGGTGGCCACCGTGGAGACGGCGTCTCCCTCTTCTTGGCCTTCGGCGGTGCCGTCGGTCGATGCTGACACACGACTGCATTTCCTGTCCTGTAGGGAGCACATCGATGTCTGCACCTCGACAGAAACGCTGGCAGGTCACCTGGATAGATGCGTTCGAACGCCAGGGGACGTCCTCCTCCACTGCTGTGCCGCCGTCCGCCGTCTGGGGTGCTATCCTGGATTACGTCCGGGTAATAGGCCCTTCCTGGTTGACCTTGGCCTGCGTCCACTTCACCGTAGTGGGCCCCGGGACCTCGGTCCGCGTCCACCTGGCAGAGTCGAACCGCTCGGCCTAGATCGCATAGTATAAATAGCCTGGTGAGGAGAGTGAGTCAGCGGGAAGCACGTACGTCCTCTCGCTGCGACTGCCAAGCTCATCCTCCCTGTCTGAAATATGGCAAAATTATACGTTTTAGCCTGTGACCGACGGAAAATTCCAAGATCTTTAAATTTTTAACTTTTTCCCCCCGAAGAGTTTCAAAATATGGGGGCAATTTTAATGGCAGCGCAGACCTTCGGTCGAGGTATTTTGTGACTAAAGGGTAAGTCCTAACACAAAACGGATGGTGCTATCTCCGTTCAATTTGGAGTGGTCTACAACTTTGGTCCTATGATGTTTTGTCGTATCTCTATCCCTTATACGTTAGATTTGTCTCTTATTCTGGATTTTAGATAAGATTTACAAACTTTACACACATAATTCATACTTTTCATCACTTATAGGAAAGATAGAATCATCAAATTCCATACGGACATTGGCCCACCCAGTAGCCATGGGAGACAATGCAATGTTTGTAGTTTTCACATTATTATCCGAAAAGTAATGCACTGTGAGACAATCTTACCCAAATTTCACCCTATTTAACGTTTCTAACTCAATCTGACCTATAAAGATATGATATACTAGAAAATAGCATAGGACCGGCCATTTAGACCGCTAAATACGGCGTTTATGGTACAATCCGTTTGTCGATATGACGTACCGTTTAACAGCAGTTAATCTGTAACTGAAAATCTGCAATATTGTAAACATGCATACACTTTCACATGTCGATCTCTATAATTCATTGATGTCGATTTGTAGCGATCGAGAAATGGTGTGTTGCTATTGTGATCAGTACTCCCCTAAACGACTTTGAGTGTCAGTAGGAATGGGGGTCCTTCTCCAACTCCTGTGTAAGTGGCATTAGTAAGGGGGGGGGGGGCCTACCATTGTAATGAATAATTTCCTTCTCGATTTGACCTGCAGGAGGCAAGGGAGCATGCAATTTTTTTAAAACCCCCCTACCTGATTGTGTTTGGCTGTAGCAAGGGTGCGCGCCATTGTAAACAAATGTACCCATCTAAAATGTTACTGGCATTAGGAACAGTGGCCTACTATTTTAATGGAAACTCACCAACTCGGTGTGACTGGCAGTAAACTGGCTGGGAATAGAAAAAGAGGCATGTCTTTATGATAACAGCACAATTCAGTTTTGACTGGCAGTAGGAAATTCGCCTGCCATTATAATAAAAGCTCCTCGGCTGTAATCTATCTGGAAGTAACGAAAACTCTCCAGATCGATTGTGATCGCGCAGTAGGCAATGGGGCCTGAAATTATAATGTAAACTTCCCAACTCGATTGTGAACGGCAGTAGGCAAGTGAGCCTGCTGTTACCATTACAACTTCGCAACTTCCACTTTACATTGGAAAAACTGTATGGGGACCTTCCCATGCTATTTCTTGGATAACGCTAAGAGATACGCAATTAGAAAAAATCTTATTCACTGCGTGTACTGTAATTTACTTCGGTATCCGTATACAATGTAGAATAATGTAGCGAAGCACGGGTACCTTTGCTAGTAAGCATAATAAAATTGAAAATATCCGTTTAATATGCAATTTTAGGGCATAAAATCCAAAATATGTTGCATCTATTAAAAACCAAAATGGGCATTTTATGCACTATGAAAGTGGTCATATTTTGTTCAGATATTAGTGATTTGCATAAATAATTTACCAGCTTATTCATACAACGGTGGAAAAAATATCTGGAAATAAAGGTCCTACTTATGACGCTGTAGTTCATTTATCAACCCGTGACTCATATTATATCTTCATTTCCTTTTCACCGGTTTAAGGAGAAATTGTGACTTCATTGGGAAGTCTCTCTGGCCTCCCTGTACCTCAGATAATTAAAAATTTCTTTCTTTCTTTCTTTCTTTCTTTCTTTCTTTCTTTCTTTCTTTCTTTCTTTATATATCGTACATTTACAGAAATATGTTCAAAGAGTTTGTTAAATGTAGACGGCAATGTCTTCTTAACCATAAGTTTCATTCAGTTTCACGAGTATATTGACTAGTGCATCCGATGGAAGGTGCTACTCATAGAGTTGGTCGTGTTGCAATAGCACTTTCTGGCTCAATGAGGAAAGAAATGACAAACTACATCGTTCTTCATCATGCCATATACGCCTTATTATGACGCCACCATTGGTTTCTGCGGTAACTGCTTGGATCCTAAAGTAGCACCACCAAAGACAATGCGGTTATAGGGAAACAACAGTTTTGTGTATCCAGGCTGAAGACTTAACCGACAAACATCGTCATTACCACACATTTTTTTTTTTGCTAGGGGCTTTACGTCGCACCGACACAGATAGGTCTTATGGCGACGATGGGATAGGAAAGGCCTAGGAGTTGGAAGGAAGCGGCCGTGGCCTTAATTAAGGTACAGCCCCAGCATTTGCCTGGTGTGAAAATGGGAAACCACGGAAAACCATCTTCAGGGCTGCCGATAGTGGGATTCGAACCTACTATCTCCCGGATGCAAGCTCACAGCCGCGCGCCTCTACGCGCACGGCCAACTCGCCCGGTACCACACATTTAAACAAGCAAATTCGTTTCTGTGTTTTCATGATTATTGACATTCTTCTCATAGCCACACGATCTTCACTTTTACGGAGTGTATGCACCACATGGACGCAAATTTTTAATTTCATAAATTGTCCGGCTCTGTGGCTAAATGGTTATCATGCTGGTCCAGGAATCTCGGGTTCAATTCTCGCCCGGGTCGGGGATTTCAACCTTCATTAGTTAATTTCTACGGCTCGGGGAATGGGCTTTTGTGCCATCCTGAACATCAAATTTCATCGTAGGTAGGGCTTCATCCTCACAGACACGCAGCACGCCCATAGGAGTCAACTCGAAAACCCTAATACAGTCCTCTCCGGAGTTTATACCCCTTTTAAAATATCATAAATTGAACCACAGTTAATTCGATGAGAACTCAGTGATGTCACAATTTTTATTTCTTTTACAATCTTCTTAAAGTCGCACCGACACAGTCAGATCTTATGGCGACGATAGGATAGGTCTAGGAGTGGGAAGAAACCGGCCGTGGCCTTAATTAAGAAACAGTACCAGCATTTGCCTGATGTAAAAATGGGAAACCACGGAAAACAATCTTCAGGGCTGCGGACTGTAGGGTTCGAACCCACATCTCCCGAATGCAAGCTCATTGTTGCCTGCCCCTACTGACGTCCAACTCGCTCGGTTAACAAATTATTTTAAGCAAAATCATGTCAATTTTGACAAGATACTTGAATACGGCTACTAGAAACAGTATTTCTTTCGAATTTTGAATTAATTTTTCTCAGTTTAATACACAACCCTATTCATCAATAAAATAATTGAATAAATAAATGCACACACAATTAAATAATTAAAACAAAATAATTAAATAAATATCGTCATGATACGGTGTTATATAACTTTGACAAGAATGATATATGAGAAATCACCTGTATACAGTTTCTGTTTTCATACAATATCAGTGGAAGCCATTCAGCATCAGTTACAGAGTTATATGTACAGTACATGTACAAAAATGATACCATAGCTCGCAGCACAAAGGCTCTGCTTAATATTGACTTCTAGTTTACAACTCGCTAAACCAACAAGGCCCTTACTGCTTGTTTATTGTGAAATACAGTGGTCGATATGAATGCCGTTCGTTGCATATAACCTGTTGTAGCGTTTTGTGTATAAATAAAGCCCCATTTACAAAAGCAATATTGGTCGTTGCAGGGACACGGGGGATTAGATAAATATGATCTCATACAAAGAGAGGATTGCGTGTATTATTTTTATGTTGGCTATTGTTGACAGATGGATGTTATACAAAGGGAAGCTAGCCTGGGGCATTCAACCAGGCCTCTGTTGACTTGGTGAACGCACAGTACTACTGCAAGCCGAGTAAATTATCATCCCACCCTAATTCATGGCGCTCTCCCTGTTCAACTGAACGAACCTCCCGCTTGTACTTTCGTGGGGGCATCAAAAGATATTATCAGTGCGTAGAGTAAGGAAATGCTTTGTGGTTTCTGCGGTGGAGCGAAAGCAAAGGAATGTGTAAATACCAGAGAGAGATTCCAAACGGAACGAAGCTAAACAGTCAACCATTGCTAAAGGAACGGTTCTGACCCTTATAGATACTTCACTGAAGAGGCTTGAGTTAAATTCAAACACATGTTTATGAGGGCAATTAACTTATCACCCTGAAGCACTTCAGTCTTATTCTTTCTGGAGTACGATATTTAAATAAAGGCAACGTCTACTAGAACCAATCTATCCTTGTTCTTTCAGTTACAGATAGCATGTATCTGTTTATAACAAAGGTTTCAAAATTTTAAGGGTCGAGGGCCACATTGGAAACCCTAGGCATGATCGCGGGCCGCAATTTAATAATAGGACAATTTTCGTAAAATTCTACAAATGGAACAGAGGTATCTGTATGAAATAACACTCATAGTCCAAGAGAAACGAAGATTTAATCATTTTAATTACCGTAGTTAAAACAATATTTTACAATTGCATAAAACTGTGGAATTAAAATTAAACAACTACGATTAAACCCAGAACAATTGCATTTTGAAGAAGAACACTCAACAATGTCAGTTTGCACCTAACAGTGAACAAATGTCCACTTCGAGTTCTGTTGTTGCTAATCTCATAAGATGCAGCAAGGAAGTCGACTTTTGTACTGATAATGAACTTCATAGCAGAAAAATCTTATGTACTTGCTTCTAAACATTGAAGTCATTTTAGTCCAAATTGTAGGTATTTTTGCTGGATAGCAGTTAAAAAAACTGTGATTATTTTTCTTGTCTGGCTCAAATCCAAAGATCTTCCTCATGGAGAGAACATTGATATTCAGTTGCAAGAGCCTAAAATCCCAGCAATGTACTTCCAAGAGTACTTCTCTGAATATGTCTTCAGGAGTGCAGCACTGTCTAGCAGCTAGTACTAAATTACCAACAAGAGAAGAACTGAAACGGCCTCCTACACCAATAGAAATAAAAGATTTTCTTTGTATTCATTGTATACTTGGTTGCATAAAATGTTCATGAGTGTGGTTGGCGTGCAGTTCAAGAGTTGGAATGGATCCCATAGCCATTTCTATAATTATTAAGATCTAACACTGAGATTTCATTTCCCACCAGATTTTGGTTTTAAATTTAAAAAAGACAATCAAATGTACTCTATTTAGATCAAGGGATACATAAATACAGGAAATAACTTTAAGGAATGAATTAGTTATCACTTGGGTGTGTAATGGATATGAACATTTTATTTTGTAAATTTTCTTCATGTTCCCTTCTTTAAAAAAAAAAAAAAAGCTTTTGCGGGCCGCGAAATATGCCTTCGCGGGCCGCTAGTTCGAGACCCCTGGTTTTAAAACATTAATAATTTATTGTTGTAAAGATGTGTCTTATGGTGTGATTGTAGTTACACAAGTGCAGGTGTTCATAAAGATTTTGGGCTAATGTACGTCGAGTGGGAGATACGTAGGAAGGAGGGAAAATTCTAAATAGCACCAGGAATAGCACATAAAAAATCCACCCACTTCACGCGCCACGTTTGAAAGAACATATTTTAGAATAGGCTACTAATTTGCTAAGACAATGGTTGTACGTAAAAAAAAAAAAAAAAAAAAAAAAACACGCCACTTTTTCACCTCATTCTTTCTTGGCCATTTTACCAATTATCTGGGGTCAGAACTAAGGTGAATTAAGCCCAGTTTTAAGGGATACCTTCTAAGAATATTGGTATAAGGGACCCGTGGTCTCCGGTGGTACGTTACAGAGTAATAATGTCATCATCATCATCATCATCATCTGTTTACCCTCCAGGTTCGGTTTTTCCCTCGGCCTGAGCGAGGGATCCCACCTCTACCGCCTCAAGGGCAGTGTCCTGGAGCTTCAGACTCTTGGTCGGGGGATACAACTGGGGAGTATGACCAGTATCTCGCCCAGGCGGCCTCACCTGCTATGCTGAACAGGGGCCTTGTGGAGGGATAGATTGGAAGGGATAGGCAAGGAAGAGGGAAGGAAGCGGCCGTGGCCGTAAGTTAGGTACCATCCCGGCATTCGCCTGGAGGAGAAGTGGGAAACCACGGAAAACCACTTCCAGGATGGCTGAGGTGGGAATCGAACCCACCTCTACTCAGTTGACCTCCCGAGGCTGAGTGGACCCCGTTCCAGCCCTCGTACCACTTTTCAAATTTCGTGGCAGAGCCGGGAATCGAACCCGGACCTCCGGGGGTGGCAGCTAATCACGCTAACCACTACACCACAGAGGCGGCAATAATGTAATGATGATATATTTTGTTTGTTACCCCAGTCATCCTTGTTTCTGTGAGAATACCTTCACAATAATGGAAATTTCTGTAGTATGTCTTTAAAGGGTGTTTAATGGTAACAGTTCCGTATTATTCGTTCCGGGCAGGTTAAAGAACTCATGCGGGACAAAATTCCGACACCCCAGCGTCTGTCAATAACTAACATTTATCATCATCATCATCATCTGTTTACCCTCTAGGTTCGGCTGTTCCCTCGGACTCAGCGAGGGATCCCACCTCTACCGCCTCAAGGGCAGTGTCCTAGAGCTTCAGACTCTTGGTCGGAGATACAACTGGGGAGAATGACCAGTACCTCGCCCAGGCGGCCTCACTTGCAATGCTGAACAGGGGCCTTGTGGAGGGATGGGAAGATTGGAAGGGATAGGCAAGGACGAGGGAAGGAAGCGGCCGTGGCCTTATGTTAGGTACCATCCCGGCATTCGCCTGGAGGAGAAGTGGGAAACCACGGAAAACTACTTCCAGGATGGCTGAGGTAGGAATCGAACCCACCTCTACTCAGTTGACCTCCCGAGGCTGAGTGGACCCCGTTCCAGCCCTCGTACCACTTTTTCAAATTTCGTGGCAGAGCCGGGAATCGAACCCGGACCTCCGGGGGTGGCAGCTAATCACGCTAACCACTACACCACAGAGGCGGACACTAACATTTATGACGGACGTAAATCAAATAACATTATTATAATTTTTATTGCATTACAGGTACAAAGCTAATTGGTGCAACAGACCAAACGAATTGCAATCAGGCCTACTCTGCAACGAGCCACCGCAGACCATGGGTCCCTTATACAAATTTGCTCAAAAGTTTGTTGGTGGAGTTCAGGTTCATCATCTATAGTACAGGCAGTTGTGGTATATTGATCACTGGAGAACACAGAGGTTAATGTTGCACTCCTCGTTGACATTCATAGTGGGAAATAAGAGTGAAATAAGCACAAAATGGTCATGTTTGTTGGTTTTGTTTGTTTGTCCAACCCTTGTCTCGTTTATCTACGGGGTCGGGTATCAGATGAGATGAATCTGTCGTGGCGGGTTTTTATGACCGCATGCGCTTCCTGACGTCAACCTCATTAGAGGAGTTAATGTGATGAAATGAATGACGTGATTTATGATACCAGGGAGAAGGTGAAACCCGGCGCTGGCACAGAGCCTACTCGTGTCAAGTAGCACCAAATAGCTTAACGTCCCCATCCGACGGACGAATCTCCATCAACAGCGTCATTGGCACTCCATATGAGCAGTGTGGAGAGGTTTGGAATTTAATCCAGGCTTTTGGCACGAAATCTAGTGAATAGAAATTGTATACCACCACATCCCCTACCCTGCCGACCAACATTCTGATGGTGAAAATGGGATTCGAACCGGCTAATCACGGTGTCGGACCGTTTAAACTTGAACGACTTAACGATCATGGCCACAAGGCGGGATAAGCACAAACTGGTCATAACAAACCTAAAACAATTGCATCAGTGCAATATACGGTATTATAACTGAATTCTTTTAATTACTTTTGTGATTGTCTAAATCAAGTGTTTTCAATTTTGTAAGGGCTCGAGGGCCACCTTAGGGATGGTCGCGGGCCGCACTTTAATAATAAGTCAATTTTCGTAAAATACCGTAAATAGGACAGAGGTACCAGTATGGAATAATATGCATAGTTCAATTGAAATGAAAGTTTAATAATTTTAATTGCTAACGCACTATTTTACAATTGCATAGAAGAGTGAAATTAAACATAAGCACTATTATACCCCGAAAAATTGAATTTGGAAGAAGAATCACCCAACAATGTCAGCTCATTTGAATTATTTGACAAATGACAAAAAGTAAAAGATTATCTAGACAAACTGTAGTCGAAACAAAACTTAAAGAAGGGCAATTTAATGGGAGTAGTGTGAAGGAAACAATAATATACAGTTGTAAGAGCCCAGAATCCCAGCAATGTACTTTTCCTGAAAATTTCTTCAAGTGTGCAGCACTGTACCAGCCAGTACTACCAATGAGAGAAGAACGAATGTTTGAAGCCGCTTCTACACCAATGGCAATTAAAGTATTTCTTGGTATTAACTGCATCCTACGTTGCATAAAAATGTCCACAGTGAGGATGGCATGGAGTTCAAAAATTGGTATGGATCCCATAGCCATTTTTATAATGGTTAAAACCCAGCACTGGTATTTCTGAGGGCTCATTTTCTGCCGAAGTTTGGATTTTACTTTTTAATGAAGGATAATCTATTCATACAAAGTGAATACCTAAAAACAGGAAATAATATTAAAGAATGAATTCTTACTTGGGTATATACAGGGTATACAAAGTAATACATTTTTGAACGAGTTTTATTTTGTAAATTTCCTCCACATTTCTTAAAATATTTTTCAAGCTCTCACGGGCCGTAAAATAAGGCTCCTCCGGCCGCAGCGGGCAGCTATTTGGAAACCCCTGAACTAAATCCTTATTATCCGTCTCCTTGGCTGAATAGTCATCGTGCTTGTCTTCGGTTCAGATTTTAACTGCGTATGATGAATTCCTACGGCTTGGGGACTGTGTGTTTGTGTTTGTCGCAACGCATTCCTATTCACACAACACATCACACCACCAACCACCGCAGAAACACGCAATAGTGAATACATCCTTCCATATAGGTTTGGTGTCAGGAAGTACATCTGGCCGTAAAATTGGGCCTGATCCACATGTGAGACAGTTCACACCCACGACCCCACCAGTGTGGAAAAAATCGGTAGTAAAGAAGAAATATAATGGGAGATCCATGATTTACCTTGAGAGAATCTGGAGCTGAAATAATTCGTATTTATTTTGACTCTTTACGGACTAACTATAAAATTAAATGATCAGTTATAATAAACGTGAATAAATATAACAGAAATAAAGTATAGTATAGGTGCTTGGTTTTGGGTATGTCATGGTCTGGCTGCAATCTATTCAGGAAGCAAAACATTCAGTACGGAAATATACGATCTTATTTTTCCATTTAAGCTCGTTTGGTGGTGGTTCCCTTTATGTCGGCTGCCGGCTTTATCAGAATAATAGTTATGCGTTATGTGGTAAAAATTTAATATTGAAGATAACATTACCAACGTTTAGGATAAAGAAGCTGTAACATATATCGATGCGCTGTTGTGATGAATTTAAATAAAAATCAGAGCACATAAACACTAGAAAATGACAGTGATAAAACGAAAATGGTAACATTTTGGTGATCGGCGGTTGTATTGGTTGAATTTCCTTATATTGTTTTAAAGGCCTGTTACTGTTTCATTTCACGGCCCGGATTTTTAAGAATAAAAGTAATTTTAGACTTTTGTTATCATGTATTAGCCCTTTTTAGGTTTTCAAAAAATTGAGACTTAGGACATAGAAATGTTATGACACATTTATAATTAAGACGTACGCAAATGAAGATAAAATGAAGACGATTTTCATCACGACATTCATCAGACCGAGTGAGTTAACCATGCGGTTAGGGGCACGCAGCTGTGAGCTTGCATTCAGGACATAGTGGGTTCGAACCCCGCTGTCCGCAACCCTGAAGATGCTTTTCCGTGGTTTCCTATTTTCACACCAGGCAGATGCTGGGGCTGTACCTTAATGAAAACCAAGACCGCTTCCTTCCCATTCCTAGCCCTTTCCTATCCCATCGTCGCTATAAGACCTATCTGTGGCTGTGCGACGTAAAGCAAATTGTAAAAAATATATTTCATCAGGAATGTGACTTTCGTTGTCATATTTATGTGAGCAGTAGAATCTTTTCTTGCTGCAGAAAATGTGACTTTTGTCGTCAATTACCTGTAAAGGAGAATAATAATAATAATAATAATAATAATAATAATAATAATAATAATAATAATAATAATAATAATAATAATATTTGTGCTGGATGTTTGGCCTCTCCGCACGTTTAAGTTGTCCGCCAACTCTACTGTGGTGCTCTGAACAGCAAGTTCATTAACTTTTATCAAGAAAGTTATACTTTGGCCAAGACAGTGCTCTACTTGTGGCTGTACTTTGATATTAGGATAGCAGAGATCTCTCCCTTGTGAGGAAGTTTGTTATGCAGGACTTAATTTCACAAGTGTATATTGGTAATACTGTAAGTAGTGACATCATGTCACCGCCCCTTTCATTTTATGGAAGTAACCAATCAGCCGTGTGGATTAAGTCATTTTAGTCTCGATCTTTCCTACCGAACCCTTTGTAAGGCGACACATTTCGGTTGAGAGGTGGTTTTGCGTTTGGAGACAGTGCGGCTTGTGGGGAGTGACAAGACTCGGCGATATTGGGCTGGATTCTAACGGGCGACACTAAGGCGGCCTGTGATCATGAAAGGTAGGGAGAGTACCTGATAATTTGGACTTAAACTTTGGGAATATTTTTTTGTGGACCTTACTTGCGGACCTTCAATCTGGAGTTATGAAGAAGATGGTTAGGAAATATCATCATTAAATTATGTAGACCTATATGGTATGTGTTCTATAAAGTTAGGATTAGGTATGTCTTCGAATTATACCCTGGTGGGTTATTAAACTTTCTTGGAGGCACGAGTGCGGTACTCTTGTTTCCATCCATTCAATTTGAATTTTGGGTGACTAAACGTTTCCTTTTTGACAATTTTTGTTTCACCTCATTCTTTTGGCTTTCTTAAGTCACCCGGTAGTATAGATTAGTCACTCCTTCCATGGGCTGTGTCCACCTAGGAATTTTTCTACTTTTGTAATGAGTGTTGTCGTAGCCACAGGCTTTTTCATACTGATTGGTTTTCCCTATAAAGTTTAATTCCAACTGTAGTGTGGGCTTTCTGCTCCTGTTTAATTGGATGTTTGATCCGCATTTATTTTTATTTTATTATTTTTTTTTGCTAGGGGCTTTACGTCGCACCGACACAGATAGGTCTTATGGCGACGATGGGATAGGAAAGGCCTAGGAGTTGGAAGGAAGCGGCCGTGGCCTTAATTAAGGTACAGCCCCAGCATTTGCCTGGTGTGAAAATGGGAAACCACGGAAAACCATTTTCAGGGCTGCCGATAGTGGGATTCGAACCTACTATCTCCCGGATGCAAGCTCACAGCCGCGCGCCTCTACGCGCACGGCCAACTCGCCCGGTGCATTTATTTTCGTCATGAATAACAAGTGTTCCCTGTTTCCGCTTAGGAAATATAGGTAATTTTATGTGCCTAGCTACTCGGAATATCGTTATTTATTGAGCTTCAGTTCTATTACTATTGTGCAGGCCGGCCTAAACTTTGGAATTTATCACAATGATCTATGGATCCTGATATACTCCATTATGTAAATGTTTATATGGAATTTAAGTGTAATATTCTATGTAATGTTGGGCTCATTTTTGGGAGTGTTTCGAAGTACTTTCCTACTATTTCTTGATGAGATTATTGACTGAGAGCCACGGGTTCTGCCTGTTACTTGTAATTATATTATGAAGTGGCGAAAAGAAAGAAAATATAAATTTTCCGACAATTTAGTCACCGGTATGTCCTCTGTCTGCCCATTCAACCCTCGCCCTTCCTTTCCCTCTGTGATCCACGATATCCCCGTAATAATAATAATAATAATAATAATAATAATAATAATAATAATAATGATAATAACAAGCAGTTTTATAACATAAAATCAGTCGTTTTAACATTAAAGTGTATCTCGACAGTCAAATAGACAGCTATTGCTGTTCATTAGCAAGTGAATTCCTAGGGTAAAATTCCATCATAGTTACTTTCTTGTTTTTGATAGGCTTGGTATGTAATTGTTTCTTCCATTAGTGAAATTAATGTTTTTCTCAGTCCAGTAGCGTATCAGACTCAGTTATTTTACTCTGTAGGGTCTATAGGCCTCCTTACTAGCGACAGAAAACCAAACCAAACCCCATGGCACTACAGCCCTTGAAGGGCCTTGGTCTACCAAGCGACCGCTGCTCAGCCCGAAGGCCTGCAGGTTACGAGGCGTCGTGTGGTGTGCACGACGAATCCTCTCGGCCGTTATTCTTGGCTTTCTAGACCGGGGCCGCTATCTCACCGTCAGATAACTCCTCAATTCTAATCACGTACGCTGAGTGGACCTCGTACCAGCTCTCAGGTCCAGGTAAAAATCCGTAACCTGGCCGGGAATCGAATTCGGGGCCTCTGGGTAAGAGAGAGGAACGCTACCCCTACACCACGGGGTCGGCTAGCGACAGAAAGGTGATAAGAAATAAACTGTTGGCTAAATCTCAAAAGTGAAAGTTGTTTTTCAGTACTTGTTGGGTTCGAACCCATTATATCTCGAAAAGAAGCTGATAGATATGTGACGCAAACCACGCAGCCACTTGATCGGAAGACACAATATTAATAGCCTACCCTACCCTATTTTCATTTTAGAGAACGCTGTATGCTATTTTGTATTCTGTCAGCGTTCCCTTAAAGGTTATTGAGAGTTCTGCAGTTTTCATTAACTTGTGCAATCTGTGATTTTTAAATAGCTCCACATGGATTCAAGAAAATAATAGATTTAAGGGATTTTAAAAATGGCCGTCTTGGCTTTTTGATGTATTAAAGTCTCATTAAATCATATAAAATATGCAAGAAATTTCTATTTAAGATGTAAGGAAAAATATGCTTAAACCTAAGAATCCGGACCCTATTCATGAGGTAAATAATCAAATATAAAATTTTTCGTATAGCCATGAGCACATTTAATATTGGTAAAGTTCAGGAGTGTGTGACGGCTTAAGAAGAAGTTCCTTTGTACTGACATGTTTCAATGAGGTCTTGAAATATTGAAATATACACAAGTTGCCAAATGTCCTTAGAGCAAACGATAAATAACTGCATTTCGGTGGAATTAGTAAGGATTTGACTTCACATAATAAAATATGTGCATTCCTATATTTAATACTGTGGCAGATCATCATCATCATCATCATCATCATCAAATGTTGTGGTAATTTCAGCACCAGTTCACTGTGCGCTGATACCATCATCGTTAAGGTTGGTATTTGAAGGGCTGAGAACAAATGGCGGGCAGGTCACATTTGAAGTGCTTATTGTAATGGTCCACACTGATATTTACTTGGAAAAATATCAGGTGAGCGCTCCCACTGTGCAATGCTGCATGTAACATTCTGCATCACCTCCATACTACCAACACCTCGCACCGCTGCCTGTCCTACTACTGAACACCGCATGCTTCTGCATCATCACGTCACGAATACGTCATCTTCTGCCGATTTTCTCAAATATTTTCGTTGTCTCCAGAACCTTCCACATGCCCTACTTATACTGAGACTTTCCGTCCTTTCCTCTGTCCCATCTTGACTGTGGTGTGTGTGGACGGCTGACATCTACCCGTGCCGCGTGCTGGTCACGCCTTATTATCATCCTGCACCCAGACCTTTTTATTTGGACACAGTTGGTGAGCAAAGACATTTTTAGGTGTACATGACATGGGTTACATCTAGAGAAACATAACTTGAAACACGCATTTATAACTGTAGCGTGACACTAAAACTTTGCAGTTTTGCATAATTCTTCAATTTGTGCTATTTATAAACCATACAGATTCCTCCGTGGATCAGTGGTAGAGTGTCGTCTTCCGGATCCCATCCCTGCTTGTGATCTCCCATTCCTTCCCCAATATAGGGTTCTTCTCCTTTTTAATTGCTTTATATTGTGTAATTGTGCTCGGGTATTTCATTTTATCTGAAGTGTGTTTATTGTAATCAAAGTTTTGTGGCCAGTTCAAGTTACTGATATTTCATACTTTTCTCAACTCTTAATTGATGTTGTTATTGCTCCGCTAGTTTATCGGTCATCTTGCTTTTTGTCTGTCTGTCTTTTTATTTAAAATACAATTGTTATTTATCTTGTTATCGGTTCTTTTCATATCCAGATTTTGGATCTTTTGGGTTTTCACACACTTCCAGAACTCTGCTTATTTGTTCTTCTTCGTCTTCTTGGTTACTTTTTCACTATTCTTTTTTTTTGCTATTTGTTTTACGTCGTAGCGACACAGATAGGTCTTATGGCGACGATGGGACCGGAACGGCCTACGAATGGGAAGGAAGCGGCCGTGGCCTTAATTAAGGTACACGGAAAACCATCTTCAGGGTTGCCGACAGTGGGACTCGAACCCACTATCTCCCAGATGCGAGCTCACAGCTGCGCGCCCCTAACCGCACGGCCAACTCGCCCGGTATTCTAAAATATGGTACCAAGTTATAATATATGTGACTTCTGCCTATTTGAATCTTATATTACGTCACAAACCATTAGGTGAGCTAACCCGAGATACCCCTACAGGAAATATATTCATATCTCAATTTATCTTCTTTGTAAAATGTCATACCTGTTCAGGACAAAACCCAGGTACCGGTAAGTGATCTCATGGTTAGTACTTGTTTTGTTACGTCGCTTGGGTGTGATTATACATCAAAATATCAGTAGTTAATAATATATTTGTTCCTGATGATATCAACACTGTAGAAGCAACGTTTCAAGAATTAATTTTGTTTCAATAACGAGTGAAGATTCCTTGACAGTTCAGCCCATTGACAAATTTACAATGATGACCACAACGAAAGATGGAGGTCGTATTATTTAATGGAAAAGTAGGATCCTTTACCTGTGCATCTCAAAGAAACTCTGAATGAGGGCTTCCACGTCAGAAAAGTTAACGTATTAAGATGTGGGTCATCGGGCGAGTTGGCCGTGCGGTTAGGGTGACGCAGCTGTGAGCTTGCATCCGGGAGATACTGGGTTCGAACCCCACTGTCGGCAGCCTTGAAAATGGTTTTCGGTCGTTTCCCATTTTCATACCAAGCAAATGCTGGGGCTGTACTTTATTAAGGCCACGGTCGTTTCCTTCCCACCCCTAGGCCTTTCCTATCCGATCGTCGCCATAAGACCTATCTGTGTCGTTGCGACGTAAAGCAACTAGCAAAAAATGAAAATGTGGGTAAAGCAGACCATCAGCAGCAATACCCTCAAAGGAGGTGTAGCTAAGTGGACTGCAGAATGCGAGGATCTGCAGGAATTTAAATCACTTCCACGTCCTGTTTTCTATGAGTTTACTTCACCAGCAAATGCCAGACACTTGGCGAAGAGGACGTTTATCAACTGACAATCTAGCGATGATTACAGACATTTTAATCAGTGATTACGTGTACTTCCCAGTGACTCTGGTTACTAGTGAATACTATATTAAGAATAACGTCACTTACGTCAATTTTGCATTGCAGTGTGACTGTTTTCTGTACCATTCAAGTATTTTCTGATAATTTCTAGAATTTTCTACATCTATAATGAATGAATGAAATTTGCTCCACCTCAGTATCAGTAAGCCTCCATGGCTCAGGCGGCAGCGCGCCAGCCTCTCACCTCTGGGCTCCGTGGTTCAAATCCCGCCCACTCGATGTGAGATTTGTTCTGGACAAAGCGGAGGCGGGACAGGTTTTGCTCCGGGTACTCCGATTTTCCCGGTCATCCTTCATTCCAGCGACTCTCTCCAATATCATTTCATTTCATCTGTCAGTCATAAATCATTGCCCCAGGGAAGTGCGACAGGCTTCGACAGCCGGCACAATTCCTATCCTCGCCGCCAGATGGGGGCTTCATTCATTCAGTTACTGACCCGGTCGAATGACTGGAAACAGGTTGTGGATTTTCATTTCAGTATCAGTAGGCCTACTTATCATGTCCTTAGATTATAGAACATCAAAGGGAGGCAATAAAACTCGTATATAATTTTTATAGTATGTAGAACTTCATCACCGATTTACTCAAAACCATATTTTGTCACTTATCAGATTTTTGTTCTCATCTCCACAACTGACAAATTAAAAAAAAATGATAGTGAACCCATAATTCTACGATGAGAAATTTTTTTTTTTCTCCAATATGTATTTGGCATTAAGAAAGTACTTTTATGTTTGAAGGCAGCCATGTTGCGCTCCTACGAGCCCCGATGTCGCGTGGGAAGGTTCTCTCTCACGGCAAGCTCGTGAATCGCCGGGACACCTCGGTGGGACTCGAGTGCCCGACAATTTTTTAAATTCATGGAATTCTGCACCACGAGGGATTTTGACAATATAGTAAATGAAGAAATAGACAAGCAAAATTATTTGTACACCCTCCGTGAAGACAGAGACAACAGAAAAAAACTTAAATGCAGTTAAGCCCAAGTACATGTTAGCGTGAGACCAGCGAACCAGCTACACGTGCCAAGGTCAAGGAAGGAAGAAAACGCGCGAAACGCACGGGCAGAAACAATTTATTTACCCTGTTGTGAGTGTAGAAAAATTATAAAACTAACACCTAACATAAGTGCAAGTCTGTCCGGAGTTCTGGGACAAGTCTTATCAAAATCGGTCTGTTAGACGCAATTTTGGCAGATTACACAACCAAGCCTCATAGAGGGGATAGCATCCCTCCTGAAATTATAAAAGAAACCCCCCCACCGTAGATTTTTCAGTGTCGATCTGGAACTTGAAGCCGCGGGAGCTTGTGCCCGCCGCCATTGGAATATCGCGCCAGATTGACCGACAATAATTAAATACATGTCCGTGGCTAAGGTCCATATACTTAGTTAAGAAGAAAAGCGATTGGGAAAGTTTTGAACGTTTGCCGACGAACTAGGAAGGTGTAGGCTGGTTGAAATCTACACAGCGGGTTTTATTTATATCATCTTGTGTACATTTGAAAGTGAAGCAGAATCTTGGGGGAAGCTAGTCAAAGTAGTTTTGCTCCCTTATCGGCCGAACACCTGTTTATTGAGGTAACGGAGAGAGAAGCCATTCTGGGAACGCATCAGACAGTTGTAGTCGACTGCAGGACGAGGGAAGTTCGTGGTGCAAGTTACGGAGAAAGTGCCTGATTTATGTGGTAATTTTAATATCGTGTGTGTGAAGGGTAGTGTTTATATGAGTGAGATTTTGGAAATGAAAATGTTATCTGTGAAAATGAGCGGCTAAGTCTGAGGTCGGCTGGCGACGATGTAATCAGAATGCTGAGAATGTCACCATTGTGCAGGTCTGTCTATTTTATATTATGTTGTAATTAGTTAGTCATTGTCTGTCCCAACCAATTTTTCCAGATGATTGTCGGGTTGATATGCGTAATTATCAGGCGAAAGGTGTTGTAAATTTTGGTCAGCGTGTGAAATTTCAGTGTGTAAAGTTCATGTCAAGAACGGTAAAATGCGACGCTTTAAATTTTGTGTTGAATGTTCGATGAGATATCATCTCAAGCGGGGATTTTTGGAACGTTATAAGTGAAAATTTTGTCGTGGCGAATATCTTAATCTCAGATGCCAGTTGAATTCAGAAATGTTGGTCAATAATAATAATAATAATAATAATAATAATAATAATAATAATAATAATAATAATGTCTACCGCAGGATAAGGAAATCTTTCTATGTTAAAGTGCATTTAACCAGTATATTTTTGCAAGGATCGCAGGCATATTTAGATGATTTCGGTGAAATTTGTTAGAGTCACAGTCATTAATGGGAAGGAAATTTTGAGACATCGTGTATATCAATGATACGAAAAGTCGCTGGGTGCTCTTGGACTCTCGAGGTTCGAAAGTCGCAATAATAGTAAAGTAAGAGATGTGTTTAATAACGGTTGTCGTTTTCACCAGGGGATCGATGTATGAAAAAGGGTCTTGAAGGAAAAGGGATTGAGAGCGATGGATTTATATGTATGTGGAGACGAGATAGATGGAAGTGATACCGCTGGAATAAAGCTATTTTTTTTTTTTGCTAGGGGCTTTACGTCGCACCGACACAGATAGGTCTTATGGCGACGATGGGATAGGAAAGACCTAGGAGTTGGAAGGAAGCGGCCGTGGCCTTAATTAAGGTACAGCCCCAGCATTTGCCTGGTGTGAAAATGGGAAACCACGGAAAACCATTTTCAGGGCTGCCGATAGTGGGATTCGAACCTACTATCTCCCGGATGCAAGCTCACAGCCGCGCGCCTCTACGCGCACGGCCAACTCGCCCGGTCTGGAATAAAGCGAGGAGAAGGCTGTGTTGAGACAAGCTGTATTTTGTAGAGGAAGAATTTAGGAACAGGCTGTGTTGGAACAGGCTGTATTGTTTTCCGCAATCAATCCGAATTTGAGACGACTATGGTGTGAATTTATAGAAAGATTCCAAGTGAAAACGACTCTAGTAAATGTTAAAGTCTGGGTAGTACACATCCAGCGATTTCTGTTACGTAAAGCCTGTATGGATAATAAGATGATGAACGACCTCAAGTATCGAAGAGCACTTTGGACCCATGGTTGGGTTGTATTGAATTGGTTCACTGGATAGGTCATTGATAAATATAGTTGGATTTGATGATAGGCGATTTGAGAATTTCGAATGCGGTAGTGATGATTATTATTTTGAAGGTATCCACTAAACGGCAAATATGTGTTGGGAATTTTCATTTGCTCCCTAACACTTCTGTGCACAGGCTGAGAGTGTGTTCGAGGTGGAGAATCGTTCGTCACGTACATTTATTTTGAGTTCATGTATTGTAATGGTAGAGACTTACTGTGTTTTTCGACTTGCATTCATTTGATAGTAAGAGACGAAGTTCCGTCGTGCGTATTTTGTCTGACCAGATTTTGTGTTAAATGTCGGAGGTGTTTGAAATTGCTGTTCACCTGATATGTTAAGGGAGGCGTATTACGACCCACTTTGACGCCCGACGATAGGATTAGGACGTCAGATGTTATTCTTGGAGTCACTGATGATGAGACGTCCTAGGTCACGCCCGACAATAGAATTTGGAAGGCATCATGTACATAATGATTAGGTTTAGGGTGTACAGATTTCAAGTGAGCCCGACGATAGGTCTGGGACGGTAGCTGTACATACTCAAGTCTCGGTTTAGATGTTTCTTTTGTTTGTTCTTTTTGTGGAAGTGGCCTGGAGGAAGGTAGCAGTTACAGTGCGATATGATTTATTGTAGAGGGTCAATGCGAAGCTCTCCTTGAGATAACGGGACTGCTGTTGACAAGTGAGGGCTGTCCAAGTGTTGGACATCGACCCGATCTAGATTAAATATTTTTTTACTGTAATTCTCCGTGCGTGTTAAGCGTTAATGACTTCGAGATGGTAATTTTTTTTACGGACTTTATTGTTTTCTCGTTTTGACGTCCGTTTTCGTTTGATAGTGTGCATATTGACACTCAGTGCATTAGAGTGAGACTTGAGTTGCGAATGCGGTTTCGGTTCGTCAGCCAGTATTTTATTTTATTTTCATCTTGTCGTATTTTCATTCTTATTCATAGTTAGAGTAAGTAAGTAATCACTTTACAAGTAGTGTGTTGGGACAGACAGTAAATAGAGAGATCTGTACTGGTAGCATTGTTTTTCAAGGGAAAGAATTCCTTAAAGTTGTAGTAAATTTTAGCGTGGACTGGTAATTTTATTAAGCATAACAAACCCATTTCTAACCTGAAAATCGGTTCGATAATGATACTTTTCAAGTGACTTTCCACTTTTTATTTAACTTCAGTGTTTGGCATTTCTTCTAAATGCATGATTAGTAATTGTTTCCTGCATTTCGCAGTTTTGTTCCTTTAGAACGACATAACGTAAGATCCTCTCGGATCATGTTGTTGTTGGTTCCTTCCGAACAGCTGTTTGGGGTGATGCATATTTAGCATCGGGATTATCTTATCACTTAAGGGTGTCATGACTGACAAATACATGGTGGAATTTTATTTCAATTGTGAATGATGTTGTTAACTTGTAGTGAACACCATGCCTTCCCATAATATTTCGCAACCTATCCAAAGCAACTGATAGTCAGTTTGGTTCGATTAAGGGTCCATTCGGCGGGTGTTCCATATCCGTGAAGGGTATTTGACTGGTGGATAACATTAATTGAGAGAAAATCAGGCGTTCTACTTGTTGAAAGTCAGATTTTCCACGGATCGTGTGGATTAACTCTCAGTTCTCGTTTGGAATAATAGGTGCCCGGTTTTCAGGTCTTCCCTTTTTCAATTTTTCAGTTTCGCTGTCCACTAACATATTAGCTTCTCCGAAGCAACTCTTCGACATTGGAAGAAACGAAGTGACGTT
The DNA here is from genome assembly GCF_040414725.1 of Anabrus simplex. NCBI lineage: Eukaryota > Metazoa > Arthropoda > Insecta > Orthoptera > Tettigoniidae > Anabrus > Anabrus simplex. The sequence goes on along the minus strand of NC_090267.1, from coordinate 315,480,970 downwards.
ATGTAATGTGACTGTGTTTGGAACATTCAAAATCAATAATTTATAATTGTTTTTATTTTTTGGCAAGAATGCATATTAAATTAATGATGTTATCGTGCTCTTTCAATTTAATAAAAATTAGTAAGCACACTTTTGCTCCTCATTTCAAGTAGTTAGGCTCTCTTCTGAACCCCATCGTTTGGTTAAGATCGTGACCGAATTTATTCCCGCAACGACCCAAGATTTAAGAGTTCTAAATTGTTCTATTGTAGCAGCCGTGGCCGACCAACGATGGAATGGTAAGTTCAAGGGTTCAATAGACCATGGGTTTTAGAGAGAAAATTGACGTATATTCTTGGTGAGTGTATTACACAGAAGTGAAGAGTGATCAACACCATTCATTGCCGTTTAGACTTGTGTTTAGAACAGAAGGAGATATGATTGTAAAGATGGACTACACTCTGGAAGTGGTCGGGAAGAGATCCAAGGAACAACCTATGCAAGGATGAGCTGATACACTACGCAACATGAAAGGAGCAAACCTCTATCCCAACGTGACCCATGACCTTGTGTTCGAGTCCTTGGATGAATGGCCAGCGAGGTGGCTTTAGGTTCAGGTGTTCCTGGGATCGATTTTACGGCCATCGTATTACCAACATCAGCTCCATGGCTGAGTGGTTAGCGTCTTTCCCTTCAGTTTCCGGGGCCCCGGTGAGATCGAGGGATTTTAATCCTAAAAGGTTAATTCCCTTGGTTCGCGGACTGGGTATTTGTGCTGTCTCCAGCATCCCTGTAACGCACACACCATACTAAACACTACTCTCCACCGCACTAACACGCAGTTTCCTATACATGACAAGATACCTCTCACCCCGGTCAGGGAGTCCGTCTCACGACGGCGAACCAGGCTAGTGATAAAACCAAGCTAAACGAAACCAAACCCCAGGGCACAACAGGTCTGATAGGTCTTGGCCTACCAGCCCGAAGGCTTGCGGATTATGAGATGACGCGCTCAGTGCGACAAATCATCTCGGCGGATATTCTTGGCTTTCTAGACCTGGACCACCATCTGACCGTCAAATAGCTCCCCAGTTGTAATTACGTAAGCTGAGTGAACCTTGAACTAGCCCTCAGGTCCAGGTAAAGACCTCTGACTGGCCGGGAATCGAACCAGGGGCCTTTGCGTAAGAGGAAGATACGCTAATCCTACACCATGGGGCTGGCCCAGGATAGTAATAACCATACGAAGTGATTATGCGCAATAATGACTTTCGGTTCAGGCCACTCTAGTTCGATTCACGGCCGAGCCGGGGATTTTAAGTTCGTATGGTTAATACCTCTAGCTTGGAGACTGAGTTCCCTGCATCTAAGCCACTCAACCCTAGCAACCACCACACAAACACGTAACAGCGAATATATCCCTCTCAAGGTTTGAGGTCAGGAAAAGCATCCGGACGTAAATCGTGTTGTTACTATTATTATTATTATTATTATTATTATTATTATTAACATTATTATTATTAACATTATTATTAACAAATACATCGCTATTGGGAAATATACTGGTGGCGATGATCATTTACAGTAGTCTATACTAATATTATAAAGAGGAAAAGTTAGTTTGTTTGTTTGTAACGAATAGACTCAAAAACTATTGAGCCGATTTTTAAAATTACTTCACCTATAGAAAGCTACATTGCCAGTGAGTAACATGGGATGTATTTTATTTTCTAAACAATTCGAGGTGGGGGGCACGGTGGGAAGATATAAAAATAATAGGCTAATATAGGCAAAATATCGAATTTGTCGTATAAGGACGAGACAAAGCTCAATTTAATCTTCTTGACGCAAAGAACAAAACTCGGTAAGCCCTACGGGCCCGAAACCATGTTTTAAGGCCCTAAAACCAACCGTTACGGAGATATTGGCACAACACTACTCCTGCTCTAGGAATCGGATGAAGTAATGAACTGCCGTAACCATGGCAACGTCAGCTCCAGGGTTCTACAGCAGCGAAATTATCTGCAATAAATCACAAAAACCTAACATGTTACAGACATGAAAATTGATATTTGGAATCCCCTTTAAAAATAAAAGAACACTAATATTCGTTTTCAGAAAATCCACTTAACGGGGGGGGGGGGGGGGGGAAGGGGTAGTGGGGTGAAAAGAAGTGAGGAAGGAGTTGAATTATTTATGTGAGGATAAATATATCTTAAAAAATGAAGATGTTACAGACTTTAAAATTGGTACTTGGAATCTCCTTTAAAAATGAACGCACTATTTTTTGGAAAATCCACAAAAGGGGGTGAAAAGAATAAGGAAACGGGTGAATTTTTAAAATGAATGTCTTCTTCTTCTATCGCTTTACCCACACCTGTAGGGTTGCGGGTGCGAACTGTGTCGCACATGTGGATTTGACCCTGTTTTACGGCGTGATGCCTTTCCTGACGGCAACCGTATGTGTAGCGTTGTAATCTATACTTCTATACTAACATTATAAAGAGGAAAAATGTGTATATTTGTTTGTAACGGATAGACTCAAAAACTACTGAACAGATTTTAAAAATTACTTCACCTATAGAAAGCTACATTGCCAGTGAGTAACATAGGCTATATTTTATTTTCAAAACAATTCGAGAGGGTCAACGGGGGATATATAAAAATATTAAATTGATAGGCTAATATAGGCGAAATCGAATTTGTCGTACAAGGACGAGGCAAAGCTCATTTTAAGCCCCTTGACGCGAAGAACAAAAATCGGTAAAACCTTCGGGCCCGAAAACCATGTTTTAAGGCCCTAAAACCAACCGTTATGGAGATATTGGAACCACACTACCCCTACTCTAGGAATCGGATCAAGAAACGAACGGCCGTAACCATGGCAACGTCAGTTCCAGGATTATTCATGTACGTTTGGGCATAGCTGCCAACCAAAATTGATATACATATGATTTACTATCTGGAAAAAATAAACTGTTGTGTAAGACGCTCATAGCACTCCTTTGGTCGGGGATGGAAAGGGAGTGAAGTATAAAAATAATAGCCCCGGAGATCTCCGTAGTACAGCGACCAGCGGTTGCAGCATTTTGCGGAGTCTGTTACCTATAGTTTAAACTATTTTCTATCAAATCATGGAGTAGTATGATCACTGATGTTATTAGTGCCGATATTTTGGTCCACTTTTACGATAATTGTAACCATGAAAACAACCTAGGCCTATATACTGAACACAATTGTCAAGATCGCGCGCCCAAGTCTTTATAAAATTTCTCAACATTTATACTCAGATTCATTATATGATGTGCGACATGAGTGACAAGCCCTGAGAATTATAATTCTCGATAATTATAGTAGTTTATTTTATGCAACGCGTATTTCCTTGATCATTTGTAATAGTTACGAAATGTCGGATCAAACAAATACATTCAATAATATTTATATTTGTGGTACTATCTAGCTGAAGTATACTTACACTAAACCTGCAGCTTTGTGAAGGGAGCAGATATATCTAGGTGGGAATGAAGGAAAACATGGTAGCATGTAACTAATTTTTAGAGGCCCCCATGAAGGAAAGAAGATACACTATAATTCCAAACATGACAAATAATTTCTACGTACTTAAGTAAATACACCAGTGATATAAATATCTAATGAAGTCAGTCACACCTATAGTATGAGTAACTGAAGCCAGTTTCTGATAACCCGTACGAAGAACGGGTACTTCTGCTAGTGGGGTAATAAAGTACAGTTAAAACATAATTACCCAACTACAACAAGTGTACAACAAGCAATTCCATGGGAAGAAAATATTATTTATTTATTTATTTATTTATTTATTTATTTATTTATTTATTTATTTATTTATTTATTGCTGACTTATATGTATGGCGAAGTTAGGGCTCACGGCCCTCTCTTACAGTTAACCACTTTCAACAATAAAATTTAAAAATGTAAAAAGAAAGTGAGATACAGTCATTCTACAAGTAAATAATGCTTCGGACAGATAAACTAAGTTACAAATCGCTATTTGCTTAACGTTGCACCGACACAGATATCTTATGGCGACGATTGGATAGGAAAGACCTAGGAATTCGAAGGAATCGGCCGTGGCCTTAATTAAGGTACAGCCCCAGCATTTGCCTGCCGACAGTAGGGTTCGAACCCACTATCTCCCGATTACTGGATATTGGCCGCACTTAAGCGACTGCAGCTATCGAGCTCACTAAGTTACAAATCAGTACAATTAATGTGACAACAGTAATATTAAAAGGAAACAATAATAAATATTTGAAGTGCATAATAGATAAAAAGAAATGCTCACACAACATACACACAATGACTCTCACAACTCAGTTATATGTTCCCAGGAAAACGTTTAGCAGGCAAATTTGAATTTTTGAGAGGAAGTAATGTGCCGAATGTCCATTGGGAGTGTATTCCAGAGTCTCGATGCAGTAATTAAAACGGAATGATTGTAAGAATTCTTTCGATTTAATGGAAATTACAAGAAATACTACAAGTTTAACATTCTAAATCCAGCATCATCAAAGAAAACTTCACCCACAACTGAAGTGTTTCCAGTGCCTGGTCTAATCCACACACATTAATAGCTTTCTTTTTCGGATAGAATTGAAGCTAAGATCGTTACAATTGATGCTAAGATAATTGTGAGTATTGTGACAATGAATATGATTCAGATTATTTACTTTGAATTAATCAATCCGATCTCAAGTACGTAACTGGAAGAATTCCAATAAGTAGTGAAGGAATATGACTGGTGCAGTTAATGATTCCACGATTCGGTATATTCACTCGAAACACAATGACGTAGTTTGAGAGCTATTCCCCCTCCAGCTCTGAAAGCTTATCTACTCACTTCAATGTAAACTACTAGTAACGGGATAATATTCTGTACTGAAGTGCATTGCACGATAAAAAAAACAGCCTAAACCTCTATATCAGACATATTCTTTAGCAATTGAGATAAATCTGGTAGTACGGTAGTCTTGACACTTGCGAGAGTGGAAATACACTCCAGTGTATGCAAATGAAAGTCACGCTAATTGATTCAAGTAAGGTGGGGTTGTAGGACTTTCTCGTCTGTTAATTCTTTGTAATGATAGCATTATAATAATATATGAGGGTGCAGTGTGTAGTGACAAGAAAATTGCAGCTACACGCCCAAACCAATACGTACACGCCCAGTGGCCAATTACTCTGCCTTGCAGCATTTGGTGCCGCGCCATGAAGTGCTTGCTGAAGGTTCTTGAAAACAACATTGTTGTTCCCAGCTCCTCTGTACAAAGCTGCTGAACTGAATCTCGGTCTGGTCAGTCTGGCTTCAAAGATTTTAAGTATGAGAGACCCGTTTCAGAAGATATACTGGTAAGATTAATTATATCGTGTTGACAGTATTTTGAACCTCACGTCCGGCCCCGCGGTATAGGGGGCAACGCGTCCGCCTGCCACCCGGCGGCCCCCGGTTCGTTTCCCGGCCGGGTCAGGGGATTTTAATTGTAAATGATTAATATCCCTGGCCTAGGGACTGGGTATGCCTTTGCTGGCGGGACCTAGTGTTTACACTGCACTAAGTCTTCTGGTATAGGCTAGAGCAATTTTGTTACTTTCATTGATCTGTCTCTGTCTTACCTTTGGCCTTGACAATATGAAAGTGAATAAGGTATGAGCGATGCTAGCAATGCCATTCCTTACGCAGCCAGTCCCTGCTATGAATGGTGTGAAACTGTTGCTCATAGGGTCGGTTGGTGCATGCATTTCAGTGGGCTTGGCAGACTGATATGTAATAGCAACTTCTGGCTCGGCGAGGAAAGCAACGGGACACTACCCCACTCCTCATTTCCCTAGTACGCCTCTTCAGTGATGCCTAGGCCATCTATTACAGCTCATGGTGGAACTGTTGAGGATCCAACCAGCCTTCGGGCTGATGACTAAACATACAGGGACTGGGTGTTTGTGTCTGTCGTCCTTAACGTTCCTTTCCTCACATTCAACACTTTACACTTCGGCCATTTGCAAAATACACGCATGTTCCTCACATATGGTGCAAGTAGGGGCAAAAGATCTTTCTAGGTCGACGCCCCGAACAAATAGCATTTAAAAAAAAATGAACCTCGGCGTTAGCAGGTACAAGGATGAAACTTGTAAGTTTATTTTGTTGTTCGTTACCTCGCACCGACACAGACAAGACTAATGGCGGTGATGTGATAGGAAATGGGTAAGAATAGGAGGGCAGCGAACACAACTGAATTCTGCCTGTTGTGAAAATAGGAATCCATGGGAAACCACCTTCAGGGCTGCTAAGCATCACTTGATGACGTCATACCGATGTCAGATTGTAGTTACTGGTCGTTCGCTTTAAAAAAGGATATTGAACACTGTCGTCGTCTAGATATTAGGGCCTACTTCGATTTTGAAACCATCATGTTTTTATTACGCTCACTGGCCCAACTAAGGTTCTAAACTATATACTCATAGGGCCGAGGCGGTAAAGGCGTACTCGGTTCACCCAGAAGGACGTGGGTTGGATTCCCTACCAAGAAATCGAAAAATTTAAGAAAGGGGATTTCCACTTCCGGAGGTGTACATGGCCCTAATGTTCACTCAGCCAACACCAGAAATGAGTACCAGGTTAATTCCTGGGGATGAAGACAGCCGGGCGTAGAGTTAACCATTCTACCAAGTGCTGAAGTTACGGAAAGCAGCAGCCTTTACCTTCCACTCGGGACTGTACGGAAATTGCTTTAGAGTAATTGCATTGCTTTGCTTTTTCTACACCTCAATAACATTCATAGCACTAGCTCAGCATTAACTCAAATTGCCATTCGATACTGCTGTCTAAAATTCCTCAGTTACTGGAAAAAAAGTAATCGGAATCTAGGACATGCTCAAAATTGGCATGTTATCAAGTTCTGATAGTTGTTTCAATGATTGCAATTCATACATTGCCTATATTAGCATTGCGAGAGAAATTAAAGCAAACAAGGTTGTCGTTTTACGTGACAGCTGATATCGTGATCATAGCCACGGGACCTCCAATTTTACGTGGCTTTCGAACTACAAGAACGGGACTTTTCATTTCAAAAATCCCGCGTGCATTGTCCGGGATTCGAACCCCGATCAACATGATGTGAAGCCAGTATCGATGCCACTCGGATAGCCAATTGTAGAACAACGAAAACATTAATATGAGATGTTAAACCTGAAGTTAAGAGTCCCGGGTTGTCGGAAATCGAACTAGGGGCCCTTTAAACCGAAAGTCATTACGCACGATGACCATTCAGCCAAGATGCCGGACAATTATTATTATTATTATTATTATTATTATTATTATTATTATTATTATTATTCTGGTGTCATCTTCTCATATGAGGCTAGTGACCGTCATGGAGTAACATTTCCTGCTTTATGTTTCCCGTATCAGCGTTGCCACACGTGGATATCAAACCACTGTGCGAGGTTCCGTGTCCAGATTAATCTTCTCCACCCAAGTCCTCGGAGGATGGTTGCCTAGCTGTACTTCCTGTTAAAACAATAATCATCACCACCACAAAGTCCTCGTTTCCATTATATTTTGTATTCTAGGGTCAGTTGAATGGGATTGTATTGGCCATTTTTGAAGATGTGATTTGAGTCTTCTTTTCTGCGTTTTTCGAAGGTCAAGACTTCACATTATTTTCCGGCTTGTCTTTTCTCTTTGGTGACGTCGTCTACCCGTGACATCTTCAACATTCTCTGATAAACCCATGTAGCTCAAAGACCTGCAGACGGTTCACTTGCTCATCCTTCGACACCGTCAAGGAGCACCTGTTCACTTCACGACGAGACAAGTTTCGAATCGTAGGTCACGACTGCACGCACAATGTCAGTTCAGATACTATTACTGTCAAGAAATGAAATGGCGTATGGCTTTTAGTGCCACGAGGTGTCCGAGGACTTCCGCTTGCCAGTTCCAGGTCTTTTGATTTGACGCCCGTAGTCGACCTGCGCGTCGCGATAAGGATGAAATGATGATGAAGACGACACATACACCCAGCCCCCATGCCAGCGGAATTAACCAATGATGGTTAAAATTCCCGAACCCCGGACCCCTGTGACCAAAGGCCAGCACGCTAACCATTTAGCCATGGAGCCGGACATTACCATTATCATTATTTACATTGTAACACAAGCAGCTAGCTTGTGAATCACGTTATTTTTCTACCTTCTTCTTCTTCTTAGCGTGCCTGTCCGCCTCGTACGTTGGCAATCAACATGGCTATTCGGGCTTTATCCATTGAAATTCGGAACAGTTCTGCAGATGTTTTGTTGAACCAGGTTTTAAGGTTATCGAGCCAGGAAATTCTTCTTCGCCCAGATCTTTTTCCTTCTATTTTCCCTTGCAGGATAAGTTGAAGCAGCTCATACCTTTTCTGATTCCTCATGATGTGTCCAAAACATTGTAGTTTACGACACTTGATGGTGTTGATCAGCTCTGGTCTCTTGTTAGCTCGGCGTAGAACCTCAACGTTTGGAATCTTCTAGATCCATGATATTATCAAAATTCTTTTGTATAGCCACAGTTCAAATGCTTCCAGTCTAGCAGTGGTGGCTTTTTTAAGCGTCTATGTTTCCACCCAAAACAACAATCACGCCCCAATCCTGATCGCTCTACTGTATGGAGCATTTTAACCTTAAACGCATGAAGGACACCCAACCTTAAAACTTTTGTATCTTGCTTTACGTCGCACCAGAACAGATAGGTTCCATGGCGACGTTGGGACAGGAAAGGGCTGGCAGGTGGAAGAAACCGACCGTGGTCTTGATTAAGGTACAGCCCCAGCATATGCCTGGTGTGAAAATGCTAAACCACGGAAGTCCATCTTCAGGGCTGGGGTTCGTATCAATTACCTGAGAACTACACCCATAGGGGCCGGCGCTAGGAGTACATCCTTACTGGGTCTATAGTGAGCCTCATGTTTCCCCACTTCAGTATCTACATGACATGCTCTAAATGAATATCTCTTTCAGGTAATGTGTGGAAATCTGCGCCTTTCCATCAATGATGGTAGCACAGTTGGTAATCAATAAAGCAGAGAGCTGCCTCTGTGGATCAGTGGTAGAGTGTCGGCCTCCAGATCTCAAGATAGCGGGTTCAAACCCGGCAGAGGTAGTCGGATTTTTAAAGGGCGGAAAAAAGTCCATTCGACACTCATGTCGTACGATGTCGGTGACACATTTGGTGTTTACCCGACAAAATTCATTAAAATCTCAGCCACAGACGTCCAAGAGAGATCCGGTTTACTCTGTCTGCCATCTAGTGGGCCTAGAGTAAAACGGAACGTCGAAATTGACGAGCAGACAGCCAGATGGCGTCAAATTGAAATATCTGCACACGGTAGCTGAGGCCATACGATTATTATTATTATTATTATTATTGTTATTATTATTATTATTATTATTATTATTATTATAAAGCAGAGGAAAATGATGTCTGATTTAGCGTGTGTATCCCAATCGGAAGTTGTCTAACATTTTAAAACTTTTCTTGATGATGATCCACAGAAATACCTTCCAATTGGTGATTAGTTTGAAATTACTCACGTTCACAGATGAAGAACAAGGGGAAGGCAACAAGCAATTTATCCTCGATATCCACTAGAACGATAGAAGTAATATGATGCAGTACTTCAGCGACTTTCGAGCACCAATAACCTTTCCGAAGAGTGGAATAATCGCCTACAAACTGTTGTCGGACACCATCATCAAACAGCGAAGAAATTGCGAATCCGCCGTCAAGAAATTACAGAGTGCTACATTTTGATCATTGTTTCCCAAATTCCAGCAATATAAAGTGTACAGTAGGTGTAGTTAAAATCTATTCGACATACGGTGCTCGTAAGATAACATTTTATTGAATTTGGAACTGATGTGCTTTCAAATATTTTACTCGGAAATGCACATTTGTTGGGGACAACAATTTTGGGACCTAAATTTCTTGGGAAAAGTGTTTGTTAATCATTGATATTCTGTCATTAAAATAGTCGTGCGTGAACTAAGACATTCCCCTTGCTTTTCATCATCCAGAGCTGAAAAAGAACATTTACATTGAATTGCAGGACATACTGTAGTATTGCGAGAAAAGTGCTGAATAGTGTTTTCAAGGATCCTTAACGGGAGAAAATCAGAAGACGCATAATATTTCACTTGGATTGGATATTCTTCCCGCCTAATATAACTGAGAACCGAGGAAACCTAAGCATATCTTGATAATAATAATAATAATAATAATAATAATAATAATAATAATCTACACGCATAAAATCGTAAGGCTCGCCTGTCCGTACATTCATTACGTCAGCGATATTTCCTTATAATTAGTTGTTTCATACATGATACGTCATTCTGATCATCAGTCTTTGGTTCTGTCTGTCTGTATGTCTGTTTATCTATGTGTTTGTGTTCCCAAAACTGGAAATCTGCTGAACATATTTCAAACTCCGTATCTGGAATCTAGGTACCCGTTCAGGATTGTGTTATCAGCTGCATATTACGTCAAGGTCATAACGCGGAGTTGGGGTTTATAGCAGGGTTACTCTTGAATATCTTCTATCAAAAAATTGCGTATAACAGACTTTAAGTAGGAGTAATTTCCCTTCGTCTATGGCATATACGCATTAATCTACGACGGATAATAACTGAGATGCTTACGAAGATTGGATTTTTAGTCCAAGTCCCGTGCGGCACTTGGCGTATGTCAAATCAAGGAGAAAAAAGTAGGCATTTTACTCTTTTCGATAGAGCAGATTATAAGGCAGGTATCATCAACAAAGGGTTTCGTGGGTCTTCAGTAACAGCGCCAAGACAGTGGTCTGAGAAACAACAATATGCAACTGAGAAGCAGAGAGAATTTCGCACAACTTCGGACAAGAAAATGTACCGTACTATAAATTCGGTAATCGCCCTCATTCTCTCTGGACTTTGTTCAGCTTTGTCGTATTTTACATTGCTGCCACGTGCTCTTCGAGAAAAATATCGGTTTAACATGCCGTATTAAACGTGTGAATGTAGCATGCAACTTCGCATAAATTCATGACGGAAACATAATCAATTGTAAATTCCTGTTCGAAGAACGGACACAAATGCTAGTCAACAATAAAAGTTACTGCTATAAATCTATACAAGAAGAAAGTAAAAAGCAGAACTCACCATCAGCTCTGGAAAATGAGTGAATCATACTCCTGTATTCATTGAAACAGTTACATTTTCGGTTGTAAGTTTCGTCTTCCATAAAATATGTCTCCTGTCCTCATGCGAAGGAAGTAAAATGGTGTATAGTCACTTGTGTAGTTGGATTTTTGTCGTGGTATGCTCAACTTCATGACAATTGCGAAATTTTACACACTGTAATTAAACTAGCAACACACAAAAACGTGCTATACGGTAACAGTTCAATGAATAAATCAATTCCACGAGAAGCGTTATGAATTTACATTACTCACCACGTGAGTATGAGGTCTCATTACCTAAATAAGAGCTGTTTAAATAAATCTTAATGTGATAAATTTAGAACACACGTATGCAATATTCTTAAAAGAAAAGGTCTGTCGTTCAACAAGTCACAGTTAACCAAATAATGCTCTCAAACACTGTAGTATGTATTACATTCACAAGTACCTCTCGTAACATTTGGACCGCCTCAGTCGATCAGCTGATGGGCTTGGCGTGTTTCCTACAGTAGGGGCCTACACCACGACGGCAGCGGTGCTACCATCCGAACTAAGCAGCGGCACAAGCCCCTCCACATCATCATCATCATCATCATCACAGACATCACCACCTGTTTCGACAGTAATTATTATATAATTCCATAATCCACAAACGGGGTATTGGGGTACTTTTCGATATCAGTGAAACTGCATACCCCTACTTCTTCCTCTGCTTTCATTCTATTTTGGTCATTTTCTGTTTCTTCGTGGCTGTTGGAGGTCAACATATCTGGAAGTAACACTGCTGTTCCTCTCTAAAACATTTGAATCCGGGAGATAGTGGGTTTGAACCCCACTGTCGGCAGTCCTGAAGATGGTTTTCCGTGGTTTCCCATTTTCACACCAGGCAAATGCTGGGCCCCTTTCAAACTCTGTCAGGTGCTGATAACACTGTCTCATACGAGTACGGCCGCTTCCTTCCCATTCCTAGACCTTTCCTATCCCTTCGTCGCCATAAGACCCATCTGTGTCGGTGCGACGTAAAACAAATAACAAGGAAAAACATTTGAACAATGGGACCTATACCCAGGTCGCCGCCATACTCACAGACGATGGGGTAGTGCAGAATCGTGATTCTTCGCTGAACACAAATCGATGCCATTTATCAGTAGTCCATGTTTTCAGGGCACGGCACCACTCCAAACGCAGGGTTTGTGTTCTGCTGTTAACGGTAGCCTACACATGGGACCGTAATTTCCTAGTCCGGTTGCTGCTAGTCTTCGACCAATGGTGCGGGGATGACACAGAATGTTGCAGGGATTTTATTACTTGTTTTCGGGGAAGGCGCAGATGTGCTTGGTACACAATACTGTGATCCTCCCTTGTGATCAGACGTGGTCGCCCGGATCCTTGAAGACGAGTACACTTGGTTTCACGTACCCATGCAGTCCAACATCGGGCCACTGTCACATCCCAATACCCCACCAATCTAGATATTGCACTATTCGACCAGCTGGCCAAATGCAGGCTCACAATGAGGCCCCTTTCAAACTCTGTCAGATGCTGATAACACTGTCTCATACGAGTACGTGGCATCTCCGTGTCCTTCACAATGAACACTCAACATCTGACGCAGTATAGGTCCCTTGTATACGTTACCAGATCCAGTAACAACATAAACGCACTCTGGTGGCCGTTCTACCTGTCATAGAGAATTGTCACTCTAATCATTTACATAACTGCCGACGGTGTGTTCGTGTACGAAGTTGCATTGACATCCGACTATTTCTTCTGAGTGCTTCAAATTTTTTGTCAGCCAGTGTATTCATGTAAGAGATTACCTCGTATAATGTTTTACTATGAAAATGATTTTTCAGTTTGTATCTCATTTCAGTACATTTTCTGTAGGGCTGTTTTAAATTATTACCGTCTTGTGGTTTTGTTTTAGTATTTTCTCTTATGGTACTGCTTGACGATAAAAAATCAAATCGAGAAAAATTTGTGATAAAATAATTCTTCACGGTTATATAAAAGTGGTATAATTTCTGACCCCACGATATGATACAGAATAATCACATCACCGTTTGAGGGATCACGAATACGAACCTAGGACACCATGTGAAAGGAAAATTATATGATGTTACGCATACAACCTAACTTCTGTAAAAGCCTCGTAATTTAAAACATTTCATAGCTGAATGCTGAGAGTGAATTTAACATAAAGACACAATGTACCCGCCTACGGACCAAAATTTTACAGTTCTGTGGTTGCCAAGAATAACATAACGCATGAAAAGAAGCCGCACTTATAAGCTGAGAGAAAAAGTAATAACATTCTCTCCATCGTTTGAACATAAATCACGTGAAGCGAAAATTTGGTAAGCTGTGCTGTTCCCCTTTAATAATGCTGCTCGGAAAGTGCTCGGTATTCCCTGGCGAAATCTGCACCTACGTTTTTCGTAATTTAAACACTCCTACTGGTCTAGCGCTCCCGTCCAATAAACTGCATTACCATGATGACACGAATAGCATATTAAACAGAATGATGAAAAATAAAACATGCACGAGATCGTTTGACAGGAGTGTATTAATCACAGCGGAGAAAAATTCAACTCCTCAGCTAGTTTATGAAGTCTACAATAAAACATAAACCAATATTCAAAATAACCAGTATCAAAATTCAATAGATACAGTGCATCTACTTGATTATCATCATCACATAGCCCGTCTCCTTGGCCGAGCGATAGCGTTCTAGCATTTGGTCTGAAGGGGACAAGGTTCGATTCTCGGTCGGTTGATTTCCTTCGCATAGAGTTTGGATGTTAAATTATACTGCTCTGCAACTCGCACACAACATAATAACATGTTCTTGCGCTACACAACGAGTGAGTTGGCTACACGGCTTGAGTCACATAGCTGTGAGTTTGCATTCGGGAGAGGGTGGATTCAAACCCTCATGTTGGAAGCCATGAAGATGTTTTTCCGCGGTTTCCCTTTTTCACAAGACGCAAATGCTGGGGCTCTATACTAATTAAGGCCACGGTTCAGTTCTAGCCCTTTACTATCCCATTGTCACCGTAAGACCTGCCTGTGTTGGGGCAACGCAAAAAAGGCAACAACGCCACACTTAGGCCTACAGCCTACCTCGCACACCATCCACCGTCCAAGGAGGGTGTGACAAGGAAGGGCTACACCCAGGATACAATAGGCACAATGACATTAATATATCATAACCCTCCATCTTCTCAGGATATAATAATAATAATAATAATAATAATAATAATAATAATAATAATAATAATAATAATAATAAATATTCCGTTCCCGTAAATACTGTTATGGTTGTCGGAGACGTCGAAGCGCCTCAACTTTGGCCCTCAGGAGTTCTTTTATGTACCTGTGAATCTATGGATACGAGGCTGACACATTTGAAAACCTTCAACTTGGCTCTTCTATTTGGATCAGGATGTTGAATCACACCGACTTTCAATAAGAGCTCAGTAATAATGGATTGTTCTATTCCAAATATGGCCTAATGCCATTTCTTGATGGATGCAGTATTTTTGTATCTGTCTCTTGGCACAGGCCAGAGCAAAGTGTAGCTTCCACCGAAGTCCTAGTCTCATCCATGGCTGTGACAATATAGAAGCTGCGGGGGGTATAGGTGGTGCTGAGTAATGACATTTGGAGCACAACTAGTGTCTGAGTATTATGAAAGGTGTTGCTCATAGGATCAGTCGTGCTGCAGTAGCACCTTCTGCTCCAGTGAGGAAAGCAATGGCAAACTACCTCACTCCTCATCTTGCCTAGTACACCTCATTTGGGCTCTGCGGTTTCCCTATAACTGCATAGCCTTTGGTGGTACTATTTGAGGATCCAACCTGCCTCTGGGCTGATGACCTGACAGACAGACAGATAGACTATCCCAAATCAAAAAGAAAATCGTTGTCCATTTCTTCTCCAATTGGTCACTATTCGGTATCTGAAAACCGTAAACGGGCTTTTCACCAGGAAATTATCTTTGTCTAGAGTGACCAACATATTCTTGTAGATCATAATGTCTTCAATACGAAATGTTTAAAGCCACGTGCACAGAAACTCCTTAGCAATCATTTAAATTGCAACGCTCAAGCAGGGCATCTCCATACAGACCAAATAGGCCTATGGAGGAGTATACTTTTTCGCTAGTGATTTAATGTCCCACAAACTCAGACAGGTATTCAGCAGTGACAGGATAGAAAGGGGATTAGACTGGGAAGGAAGTGGCCATGAAATTAATTCAGGCACAATCCCAGAATTTGCCTAGTTTTAAAATGAAGAGAATACACAAATGTTTTAAGGGTTTTCGATAGGGGCATTGGAATCCATCATATTCCGAATTTAAGCACTAAATAAATAAATAAATAGAAAGGAAGAAATAAAGGATGAAGGAACATTTAAGGAGGAATATTATGAGGGAAAAAGTAATATTAAGGGAAGTCAAAATGCCAGTCATGTAATGAGGTGGCTACATTCTCATCAAATACGATGGTTATCAGTTATCCAATGAATGACACATCTTGTATGAATTTTACCACATGATTAAATTTACTCTCCTCGATGTACTTTATAGAGTAATCTGTTAAGTTATAACAAGTCAATGGTTGTGCTGTTTAAGTGGCCAAGTTATGTAGTATATTTTAAATTTTATATTCATACATGCTTTGGCTTGGATTCGAATCACGGTTCCCTTAGTGATAACCTAATGGCTAAGCCACTACATTAACACTCTTTCCGCTTGTAGAATAGGCCAATAAACGAAATAGATTTCATCTACAGAACACATAATTTTCACGATTTCATTTTTTCACGGTTTCCTTTACGTTACACCGACACAGATAGGTCTCATGGGGACGATGGGATAGGAAAGGTCTAGGAGTGGGAAGAAAGTGGCCGTGGCCTTAATTGAGGTACAGCCCCAGCATTTGCTTCGTGTGAAAATGGTAAACCACGGTAAACCATCTTCAGGGTTGCCGACAGTGGGTTTCGCACCCCCTATCTCCCGAATGCAAGCTGATAGCTACGTGATCCAAACCGTGCACCCACTTTCCCGGTCTACGTATTGTAGCTGTAAGCCTATAGTGTGTTTCTTAATGCCTGTTATGGCGGGTACGGTGTTGTTTACTAAGTAGTAAGGTTATGAAGTAGGCTATGTTTTTAACACTATAGGCTAGTAGACTATACTGTTAATAGGTACAATGTTTTTAAGGAAGTACAATTGTTACCGTCGTATGTTTGGTTGTTATTGACGACGGGGGGTAAATAATCCTACCTCACCATGCAATTATGTAAGGTGGAATACCCCAGGGAAGTATGCAAGGTGGATTAACAGACAGTCTCACGTGTTTTGTAGTAATAAAGAAACAAACCCCATTGCACTACAGCCCTGACGGGCCTTGGCCTACCAAGTGACTGCTGCTCAGCCCGAAGGCCTGTAGATTACTATGTGATGCAAGGCCAGTCCGACAAATCCTTTCGGTCGTTATAGCCTACTTGTTCTTTTAGACCGCGGTCGCCATAGCACCTCAATTTTAATCACGTAGGGTGAGTGAACCTAGAACCAACCCTCAAATCCAGGTAAAAGCCCCTGACCATGGCGGGAATTGAACTGGGGTTCTTCGGCTGAGAGGCAGACATATTACCCCTAGATAATGAGGCCAACAGTAATAAACAAAATAATACTGAAATTCGACGTATTAACTGATATTTACTTATGCGAAACCAAGATAATTTTAAAAATCATACTTCTTTTCGTGGAACGTAGAAAAAACATTTTGCCTATAAGTGATTCGTGACGTACGGCGAATTAATGTCTCGAACTCTATTGCTAGCCCTCGCCCGGGTGAAAATTTATTCTCGATCGGTAAGTGCTCCTTACTTCGCTTATGCCATTAATAACGACACTATTTATTTTCATTTCTTATTAAGATGATTTTAAGCACCTGGAGTATAGTTTCGATGTAAAATATATCATTATAACTTAAACTTCTTTCTATCGCTATAGATTTTAAAAGACGCCGAAGTGTCTGAAGTTTATCTCACAGGAGTTCTCTTAACTTGCCAGAATACAATGACATGGGGAAATTGTGACATTCAAGAACAACCAAATTTGAATAACCTCAAGTAGCATCAAACACTGTACCTTGACAACAGAAGGTAAATTAACTGTGTCCTGAGGTCGGCATTCTCATTGGATAGTTCAAAGGTCCCGCAGGTCTGAAAGCACAACGGGTTTTGAATTTGTTTTCATCTAGGCCTTGATAAATAAAATTATTATTTCGTGTGTACACCCCAGACTTTTGCCTTAGACTTTGTTTTTATCTCCGATTAGGTAACAAAATTGGAAAGTGGGTTCAGTTACGGTAGAAATGGAGCACGTCATATCAAGTGCCACGCCAAATATCGCTCCGCTAAGCATGGAAGCCGATATTCTTAGCGGCTATGTTACTTGGTGGTAAAATGCAACCGCCTGTTCCTGTAAATTCCGGCGAGGCTACCCGTACCAATATATATATTGCACCCATAAGCGAATTTGGCCTAATTTAATTCACAATTAAATTGAATATTTCACATATGAGATACCACAGTGAGGCTGTGAAACTAGCAGTCACAAAGGAACTTTCTGGCGCCAGTCAGACGGCGAGAGAATCCATGAAACTCTTCTCTAGGCACGACCAAATTGTAAACCATCCTTCCAATAAATTTTATGACACCGCCGGGGAGTGGCGACTTGCGGTTCGCTCTCACGAGAAAAGCACGCGTTGAAGCCTGACCTACTTTGCTAGGACAATAGGGGGGCAACGACTATAACCGCCAATTCTTGGGAGGAAGCGGATGCACCCACGTTTGGAAGGGCGCGAAAGTCTCAGCCAATCAGAAAATTCTAAATTTGAATGAGCTGTCATACCGGGAAATCTACAGTCAGTATCTCGCGATCTGAAGCCCGATGTGGTAGTGAAAAACAGTGTCCTGACTTCTTTATAATATTTGGTGAATTATCAGTACCAATCTGTGGTTAATTAGTGCCTAATTATTAAAATTCAACTTCACACGGAGGAGTAATAGGATCTAGAAGAAGGAGCTGTCATGGCAGGATGAGGCCATCCACCGGAAGAAAATAACACCAGGGACGCGCACCGTCGTGTGGATTATCCTATGATCATTTCCCGCGGCGCAATATCACATGTGAGTCGGACAAAATTTAGGAAGTTTTGCATATAAATTTTGAAAACCATAACCTACGGATGTACGAGAAAGCGCTCCCGAGGACTAGATTATTACGCCACATCCCTTCCACGGAACTATTTTCAGGTGGTGGGAGGAATTTCTACAAAACCCAGCGACCACAGGGTCGAACTCTCAGTCGTTCTGAATTCTCAGTCGTTCTGAATTCTCAGTCGTTCAGTATTCTCAGTGTTTCGAGCTCTCAGTCGTTCTGAATTCTCAGTCGTTCAGTATTCTCAGTGTTTCGAGCTCTCAGTCGTTCTGAATTCTCAGTCGTTCAGTATTCTCAGTGTTTTGAGTCATTCTCAGTGTCTTCAGAGTTCTCAGTTTTCAGCTATTGTCTTGAGTACTTTTAGTGTTATTTCAGTATTCTCAGTGAATTTACGTTCGACAGAGTGACAGAGTGTATCAGCAAATGCATTTAGTCAGCTTTATTTTGGCTGGTAAGAAAGCGATTAGACACTTGTAGGCATTCTTAGAAAGCCTTGTATTATTTACTTGGGAGAATAGCATTTCAGAAAATGAACATTTTCACAGACTTTTACTGTAAATTCAGGGAGAGTAGGCAAGAATTACACTTTCAACTCAAATGAACTCACATTACTAGTCGAGGGAAACAAGTCCATGTTTTTCAGCATATTTACATAAAAACATTTCTAACCAGCAGGGAGTGTTACATGTGAGATCAGTATAAAATTTTCTCCACAACATAAACTGTATTTTAGCTTGTTTCTACCATTCTACAAACTGTTTGGCAAGCGAGATGTTTACGGGGAGAAACCAGTAAAGACAGACAGGAAGGTGATTGACTTTCTTCAATGGAGACCGCAATAGTCAACCTTGAGGAGACAGTTATGTCCCAGTAGGGTGAATGTACTGTAAGCTGTAGTGTAAACAGAGCTGAGGGATCGGCGAGCAGGCCAGCAGGTGTTTTGCAGGTAGATAGCGAGGCGACCATCCTTTTACACAACAGGCAGGAGTCTGCAGTGGCATTTTCTAACTTTCACTGGAGTGAGAGAAATACGAGTGTTTATGCTAATATAAACGTGTGTCACGGCATGGCAAGAATGTGTCAAATTTGCGTGTGTAAGAATCTGGAATACCACATCAGCTTGAAGATGGAATTCTAATTTCCACCATGACCGGGGCCGGTGGGTAAACCGACCTGCCTCCACCATCACAGGTATGAGCATCATTATAATGTAAATAAATATGTAGGACCGTGGCAAAATCGATGATCAATGTAGTTTAGAGTACTAGGTAGGGTTGTAAATAATTCACAGTGTTATAATACTGCTAATAATAATAATAATAATATAATAATAATAGTAATAATAATAATAATAATGTTTATGTTGCACTTTCAGATAGGCTTATTTTGTGCACTTTGTTTAAGTAGATGTTTGTTTGCGTGTATTTATGGTTGATTTTGTAGTATGTCACTTTGACAGTTAGGCAGCTTTGATATTGGATCTACGAGTGTAATGTCAGTTTATTATTATTATTCATCTTGATTTTAGATCGTTGGTTTTGAGTCGATTGTTTGGAGTTTTGATCTTGGGGACGCCACCGCGATGATTTCAATGTTTATTTTGCTATTTTTGCGCATTTCACCTTGTTTTATGTTGCGGAATCATCCTTCTGATGTCCGGTTTTGATTGTACTTATCCCGCGTATTTTGCGACGATTTTGGTAGACGCGAATTTTTATTTCTGGGTAGTTGCAGTGGCGCATGTTTCAACATTTGTGTTTTGAGAGGCAATCTCGTCATTCTTTGTTTTGATAGAAACGGTGAGCGCCATTGATGAGTCAGCTCTGTGATTTTTGTGATGTGTTAACAGTGAATGATCGAGAGATCGAGCTAGATGATTAATATCCCGGATGAGCTACGTTGATGATGGAAATATGATATTGGGACCATGTCTTGATTTGTCGTAAGAAGCCGTAATGTGCACGACAGATATTTGTGCCCGCCGGATACGAGCGAGGCTGTGTTGTGAGAATAATGAATAATAATGACGTCGTGAACTAATGAGTAAAAAGAATTGTGAGATAAAGAGTTTAACCACGTGTGTTAAATGTGTTACGACATGGGTTACGATACTACAGGCAGGAGCCTGTATTTGTTTAAATAATTCCAGGGAAAGTAGATGCTCGATAAAAATGCTAGCCAGTGTACAATGTGAACAGAGCGACGAGTCAATGTGTTTTGAATATTTATGTAGAGTCACGGATGACGTGAAGTAACAGTAATTTGTCCATCAAGGTTAAATAATATCATGTCCAGACATTTATCGTCTGAAGTTTGAGATTGCCGTCAAATTCGCAATATTTCATTTTGATACTCGCAGCGGGGTATGTTTTTCTGGTGACTCCGAGTTTGTTTTGCGCATTTCTATCCTTTTAATTTCCAGTAGGCCGCGATGGTGGGATCCAGTTTGTTTATTTGTTTTCTTTTCTGTTTGTACTTTTACTGTTTATTTGTAGGACGCAAGCGTATGTGAATTATTTATATTTGATTTGTTGTAAATAGATAAGTGTAGCTAGGCTAGTTTTTTTTTGATCTCTGTATTTTTTTTGTCGGAGCAGTGTTTCTCCGTTAATTAATGTAATGATGTAAATACCATTTCAGATGTTAGGTTTATTGGATCATCGATTATGTCACAGTCGAAATGGTAGTGGTATGCTCATACCAGGCATCTAAGTAATTACCAAACTTTCTTTTAAAATCCACTACATTTTTATTTTGAAATGAAGCGATCTTTAAATAAACCAATTGTATAAAACTGCCGCAATAAATGGTAAATAAGATGGCATCTGCCTCCATCTAGTGGTGATACCACGAATATGAATTAATAATGAAACGCAGTCAGCGGCAAAATTCTATAGAAATTTTAATGTACAAGGATCGCTATCATTTGATAATGTTAACATCAGGCATTTGGCCTAAATTTCTGTTATTTTAAGAAGTCCAGTCTATCACAGACATGCAAATGTAGTTTAAAATTTAGATGAGTGGTTGGATACACTCAGAGTGATGTTTCGATAATTAATTTGGTTTAATCATGAAGTTTTGTATAAGACAATGGTTATGTCGGAAATGAAGTGTGATGTTCATGGTTGTTCTGTTTTCTTCGAATTTATTCCTTAAGTAATACACTTGCTTAGTACAGTCCATGATTATTTAAATTTGGGTATTTTACCAAATGAGCAACAGGTGTTAAACATTTTATAACTCCTATAAGTCAGTGGTTTGATGGCATAACAGAATTTAATTTTACTTTATTGTGAGTCAACTATTTTAAATTTATTTGGGAGATATCTTTCTCCGTAATGTAATTCCGCATTTCAAGAAGGTGGTCTTTCTGACCAGAGTTTTAAACTGAGTCATTTTTATTTAACTTGAAGACAGTGTCAACAGAGTCTGGTATATTTTAATTAAGGCGTTTTGACCTTCAGTCAGTTTACTTAGGCAGTTTATGATTGTTTGCAAGGCAGATCCTTACTCTTTTATATTTTATTAGTCACTGTTATTTCATTTGTTTACATTTTTTTTCACTAGTTCAATTTACGTTCAATTTTCGTACTTTGCTTTTATTTAATAAATCAGTCTTTTATTTAATTTTTAATTCAGTCTTGGGTACCGTCATTTTAGTTAGTTTACCCCTTCTTTTCATTCCCTCACTCCTTTATCAGCGGGTGGCCTCTCCGGGGATAACGGACGGGCACGACTGAGAAAGAAGAGTCTACATGCAGTGGTGAGTATGATTTTACATGTCATTTATTACAGGAGCAGCCGGCGCACAGAAGAAAGAAGAGATCACCGCAGTTGTTGCCTTTAAAAGGGCACAATATATATATATATTTTTTGCAGCCCAACAAACTATGAGGTCGTCGTGGAGTCGATATTTCTCTGCTAACATCCCGTGTAGTACTAATACACTGTACGTACTTCCTGGAAACAATTCTGAACACTATTATCTTTTCCGCCATGTGACTATAGGCAGTTCGAAAAATATGACACCTCTCAATTATTTATCGTAAGTCAGTCTACCATGTAGCTATGTTAAGATGTCGTGCCAAGTGACCGGGTAAACGAGAAATTAACGCTCGATACAGTGACGTGGAAGCATACAAAACAGCGAACTGTAGGAGTAACGCAATCTAAGGCATTCTTAATACAAGTCGCACTCACAGCTGTGACGCAGTGTATGTGATTAAACACTAGCCTACCAATTAGCGGCTGCCATGGTCGGGGGCTTTTACCTGGATTTGAGAGTTGGTTCGAGGTTCACTCAGCCTACGTGATTAAAATTGAGGTGCTATGGCGACCGCGGTCTAAAAGAACAATTAAAGAAACGTAGCATTGATAGTGTCCGCCTCTGTGGTGTAGAGATTAGTGTGATTAATTGCCACCCCCGGAGGCCCGGGTTCGATTCCTGGCTCTGACACGAAATTTGAAAAGTGGTACGAGGGCTGGAACGGGGTCCACTCAGCCTCGGGAGGTCAACTGAGTAGAGATGGGTTCGATTCCCACCTGAGCCATCCTGGAAGTGGTTTTCCGTGGTTTCCCCTCTTCTCCTCCAGGGATGGTACCTAACTGCAGGCCACGGCCACTTCCTTCTCTCTCTACCGAGCTCGATAGCTGCAGTCGCTTAAGTGTGGCCAGTATCCAGTAATCGGGAGATAGTGGGTTCGAGCCCCACTGTCGGCAGCCCTGAAGATGGTTTTCCGTGGTTTCCCATTTTCACACCAGGCAAATGCTGGGGCTGTACCTTAATTAAGGCCACGGCCGCTTCCTTCCACTTCCTAGGCATTTCCTATGTCATCGTCGCCATAAGACCTATCTGTGTCGGTGCGACGTAAAGCAAATAGCAAAAAAAAAAACTTCCTTCTCTCCTCCTTGTCTATGCCTTCCAATCTTCCCATCCTCCGCAAGGCCCCTGTTCAGCAATGTGAGGCCGCCTGGGCGAGGTACTGGTCAGCCTCCCCAGTTGTATCGCTCGACCCAGAGTCTGAAGCTCCAGGACACTGCCCTTGAGGCGGTAGAGATGGGATCTCTCGCTGAGTCCAAGGGAAAAACCAACCCTCGAGGGTAAGCAGATTAAGAAAGAAAGAAAGACCATTGACAGTTCGAATTCTACATCGCAAAATACTTTTACATCGATATGAATCTTCAGTGCTTAAACATAAGCGAGTGTAAGTCAAACGCAACCCGTAAAACGCCCTGTTATCATTTTTGTGCGCTGCGCACACTGCATTGTTATACGACCGGAATGAAGTCGCTTGAATTATTCGTCATGAATTCCATGGGCGAATGCGTTGACGTGCTCCTTATCTTTGGGGAAGAAGCCGGGCTGAGTGGCTCAGACATTTAAGGCGTTGTCTTTCTGAACCCAGCTTGGCAGGATCGGTCCTCGCTTAGTCCGGTGGAATTTGACGGTGCTCAAATTAAGACCCATGTCGGTAAATTTACAGGCACGTAAATGAACTCCTGTGGGACTAAATTCCGGAACCTCGGCGTCTCCGAAAACCATAAAAGTAGTTAGTGGGACGTAAATCTAATAACACAATAACATTATTATTATTATTATTATTATTATTATTATTATTATTATTGGGGAAGCAAGAGAGAATTCGTTGCGGGCACTACGTCTGTATCCGGTGTCCAGACAGACGACATCCAACAATAAAGACTTTCTGCATTGTCGAAAGACGTTTATGAACATCAGAGGGACTTCAGCCGATTCCACCTGTCTGAGAGAAGACCGTAACGTCTAGTGAGAATAAGAAGCGGCTATTCTGGACACAGCTCGCAATGAAATGAAATGGCATATGGCTTTTAGTGCCGGGAGTGTCCGAAGACAAGTTCAGCTCACCAGGTGCAGGTCTTTCGATATGACGCCCGCAGGAGACATGCACGTCTTGATGAGGATGAAATGATGATGGAAGACAACACATACACCCATCCCCCGTGCCAGCGAAATTAACCAATGATGGTTAAAATTCCCGACCCTGCCGGTAATCGAACCCGGGACCCCTGTGACCAAAGGCCAGCACGCTAACCATTTAGCCATGGAACCGGACACAGCTCGCAATAACCCACACACGATTACGCGAACGATTGAACAATAGGTGAACATCAGCCAGGCTTCCATACTACGAATGAAGATTACTCCTATCATCTACAGCAAAACCAGGAGCTTCACGGGCGGTATTTCGAATCTCGAGGGATTTTCTGTCAGTGGCAGTTAGGAAATCTGGAATATGATGCATAATTCCTATCGAAAATCCTGTACCCGGACGAATCGCGATTCCGCAATAATGGTATCGTCCACTGCAACAACAGGTACTATTTTGTAATGCTGACAATCCTCCCACGCAGCCTATCACGGGCAATGGGGAGTGAATGTATGGTGTAGAATCTTAGGTGATCACTTTCTTAGACCGTATTTCTTTGACGGCATTTAACAGGCGCACGTAACCTGTACTTTCCGGGCCATGAAATCTCACTTCTACTGAAGGATGTGCCACTTAGAGAACGTTTAACGAAGTGCTTTCAACAGCATCAAGCCCCCTCCACATTGGACGTTAGTCGTCCGTAACCATGAGACTCATCCAGTAAAATGTGTAGAAAGAGGAGGGCGTCTCTTGACCCACCAGGTCACCTGTGTTAACGCTATTCTTCCTATGGGACTCTTGAAACAAATAGTTTATTCCCAATAGTCAGAAAATCTCGAGCGCCTTCGACAACTCATCACCGAATCCTGCATATCAATGGCACCGGCTGCTCTACTACAGCGGACTAGAATATCCAATCAGCGGCGTGACTAGATGTGCATAAACCAACCAGGTTATAACTTCGAGCCATTATTAACATAACTAACCACTGTTAGAGCAGTTTAGTTCTCCCCGCTAGCTATCCTGTCTTCGTCCGACTAACGACACATCGGCCCTGCTTAGGCCACATACTTTCATTCGTTGAAAATATGCGTAAAAGAGAATAGTTCATTAAAAGACGGTAAAAGCGAAATAGTCCGCCTCTGTGATTTAGTGGTTAATGCGATTAGCTGCCTCCCCCGGAGGCCCGGTTTCGATTTCCAGCTCTGCCACGAAATTTGAAAAGTGGTACGAGAACTGGAACATGGTTCACTCATCCTCGGGAGCTCAATTGAGTAGAGGGGTGTTAGATTCCCTCCTCAGCCATTATCGAGTGGTTTTCTGTGGTTTAGCACTTCTCCAGGAAAATGCTGGGATGGTACCTCTCTTAAGGGCACGGCCGCTTCCTTCGCTCTTTCTTTTCTATCCCTTCCGATCTTCCCATCCAACCCACAAGGCCTCTGTCCAGCATAGCAGGTGAGGCAGCCTGGGCGAGGTACTGGTTCTCGTCCCCAGTTGTATTCCCCGACCCAATATCTCACGCTCCAGGATACAGCCCTTGAGGCAGTAAAGGTGGGATTCCTCGTTGATTCCGGGGGAAATACCAACCCTGGAGGGTAAACGGATTAAGAAAGAAGGAAAGAAAGAAAAACTAAATGAATAGAAAAATTACCAATCCCCGGGCTCGAACCTATCGTATGTAAGACTGGTGCATCATAGCATTCGGCTTGCTCTGACGATGTAGGCTACACTGCACCGCGACACAATTTTCTAGAATACAGCTCATGCGATTGTTTTAACACGGTCGCAATGGCTAATTCGTGTTTCACAGACGTTCAATTTACATTTGACATATCAGACCATTTAGAGAGCGCACTCCTGGTGTCAATGATTATTTTGATATTATGGCGTAACAACTTTCTGTTTTTGTGCAGGCCGTAAACACAAATATATGTTTTACTGTGTGTACCGGAAGGGCAGACGTTTTCAGGACGTATATAAAACTCCGGTTTGCATAAAACAGTACTAGTGGGGGCACTTGATTCACGTGACATATAATTTGATTAGTATGTAGTGTCCCTCTTTGTAGCGTAATGGTTAGTACTATTATCTGCCGTCCTCGGATGCCTGAGTTCGATTCGGGGTACTGCTAGAGATTTAAGAATGGTAGGAGGGCCGGTAATGGCACATGCAGCTCACTTGCGCTGGAAGTGTGCCTTTAAAGAGCAGCACCAACTCGGGACGAAAACACGAGTTTGTCCACCTCAGTAGTATAACGGTTAGCTAGCTACCGTGTTCGGAGGTTTGGATTCGATTCCTGGCGCTGGCAAAAATTTAAGTTTGTCAGGAGGGCTGGTACGTGGTTAAATGGGGACATGCAAGGTCTGACTGAAAAGAGTTGCACCACGTTAGGACGAGGATATGAATTTACACTTGTTTTACATTATTATACAGTGGCGTGGGGACCAAAACAAGAAAAGCCAAGTTTCTCCGTTAATATTTGCCACATCGAAAAAATGTACCTAACAAAAGTTTTGTTTCTTGCCTTTTTCTTACCTTACGAGAAAGAATGGCAGTTATTCGCGATGATTATATTCACAAACGTTCTAAAAAATGAGTTCTATCTAAAGGATGTACGCAACAAAAAAGTTAGAAAATCTAATTTTTGTTTCTTTTATGTTTGATACATTTTTACCACACCAGCTATAATAGAGAGATTTACGATTTCATATTTCCTAAGTGCAACGAGATGGTGCTGATTATTGTAGGAAGTACAACTAGGCAACCATCCTCTATATAACACTAGTCAGAGAGAAAAAATGGAAGGGGTCCGACACTTCGAAAAGTGAAGATATCGGCCAAAGGAAGACAAGGGCCACGAAGGGCGTGAAAAATGAAAGACTCCCTAGCCCTCGCAAACCTAATAGCGTCGTGGTCGGAAAAGAACAAGAGTTGACCAAGAGAGGTCGGATAGGATAGATGAAAAAGAGGAGCCTGGCACAAGTAAGTGGAAGTAATGCCAGGACTCAGTTGAGGACCCCCGTGGTCGCCAACCCACGCTCCAAAGTTCAGAGTCCATGAGGCCCCTTTTAGTCGCCTCTCACGACAGGCAGGGGATACCGCGGGTGTTATTCTACCACCCCTACGAGAGCATGACTGACGAGATTACATTGTTCAGTCGTCATGGTAACCAACTAACTAACAATGGTGGTAGTGATTGTTGAGATTGTTTTAATAAGCTGCAAATCGGTATGGTCATTATCCGCTAGTGTTTAGGAAGATGCCAATCGAAATAAGAAGAAAAACGCGAACGATCACTCTAAGAATGAGGGGGAAATGGAGTCACCGAGCCCGAGAGAACAAAAGGTAATGGCCTTGAATGTCTTAAGTCCGTAAAACTTATCACAATAATATTACCCTGAAGAACTACTGTTGTTTGTTGAAGTGTGCTTCCACTCACCTCCGCTAGATGCAATGATACAAACACTAAACCGACAACGATGGGCACGACATCTAGTTGTCAGTAAAATTCTTTCCCAGTTGGGGATGTAAGACATACAGCCTACTGTACATAGATGGTCGGCGAATTAATGTTGTCAGTGGCCAGGCTACATCACTAGGCCTATATTCAAAGAACTCCAGTGGACTTTTACTTGTAACGTTGGGAAACCTTCAAAATCTTGAATGATGGCTTGCGAGGGAAATTTTCTTGACATCATCTTCTCTATTTCGGCGTATACTGATAGCCTGTTTAAATTTTAAAAGTGACAATAGTAAAGGATTGTGCAATGCTCCTTGAAGAATAGACCAGTTACGTTCTGTTCCTGTGTTCGGTGTTGTGAGATCGTATCCTAGTAGAGTACGCCGGGACTTAAGGCTGATGAAATGGGAGACATTTGTCAGTAGATCTATTGACACCTACGCTAACCCTTCATGTTTGTGATTGTTGTTTAAAGGGGCCTGACATCTAAGTCATCGGCCCATAACCCTTCTTCAGGGCAAAATTACGTCTCCATATCATCTCACAAGGTCAATGGAAAGTGGAGGGCCGTTATATGTATTATAATTAGACTACTATTTAAAAAAAAAACTCATCTATTCACGGGCCTCGAAAAGCACTTGGAGAAGGAGAACGTTAAAAAAAAATTATTAAAAAAACCCTTCCATTCTTCGTAACCTCGGCAGTAAATGCGATAGAATGGTTAACTCTATGACCGACCGCATTTACCCCCAGCAATTCACACAAATTACTAGTCTAAACATTTTTGGTGTAGGCTGAGTGAACTTCACTGCCATACGCCTCTTCAGAAGCGGACATTATCTTTCTAAATTTTGATATAGGGATCTGAACCTGTGTCCATTTGTGTGAACCGAGAATACCATTATCACCTCAGATAGGCATCACCTATTATTATTATTATTATTATTATTATTATTATTATTATTATTATTATTATTATTATTATTATTATAGCCTATGCTAATGGTTTAATGTCCCACTTGCAGTATACGGTTTCTGGATACACATCCAGTTGCCGGAATTTTCTCCCTCAGGATTTATTTTATTTTCCAGTAAATCTACCGACACGAGGATAGCGTAGCCTACCTCAGCACCTTCAAATACGACCGGAATGAGCCGGGACCGAATCTACTATTTGAGTTCAGAAGGACAGCGCTTCTACTGTTTAAGTCACTAAGCCCGACATCGCTGGAGACTAAAGAGCAAGGGAATATAATGCTGTGGGTTCTTTTGAGTTAACGTTGCCGTGGTTACTGGAAAGTGGGATGTTCGTGGTGATACGGTGATCATTGTTTTAAGGGGAAGTACAACTGGACGACCATCCTGTCTTAACCGTAATGAGAATATCACTTTCACTTTCACTTTCAAAAAAGTTGGGGCGAACGATGTGAAGCGTGTAATTTACTCCCTCAAGTCTGATGCTCCCGGTAATGACGACATACCATTATCTTTCATAAAAAATATTATTGGTGCCATATTACCTATTCTGACGCATATATTTAATCATTGCCTTGTACAGGGAGTATTCCCAACTGTGTGGAAGCACGGTATCGTCATTGCTATTCCTAAGAAGAATTCTCCTAGTTTACCATCAGATTATCGCCCTATATCCATTCTCCCACCCCTTTCCAAAGTACTAGAACGCTTGGTACACGAACAAGTCCTCACTTACTTGACTAACTTCTCACTGCTTGACCCTTACCAATCTGGTTTCAAGAAAGGACACAGCACAACGACTGCCCTACTGAAAGTAACTGATGATATCCGACAGGCAATGGACACTCGACAAGTGACTGTACTGGTTCTACTTGATTTTTCTAGTGCTTTTGATACTGTTGTTCCTCAACTGCTACTTTCAAAATTGGATTCATTAAATTTCAGCAAGACGGCAATAAACTTTTTCAGTTCGTACCTCAAAAATCGCCGTCAGTGTGTCAAAGTAAATAATAGCAGATCTGAGTGGCTTAACAAACCCCTCGGTGTCCCCCAAGGGTCTGTACTTGGACCATTGCTGTTTGCAATTTACTTACACGATGTTGCCAAATCGATTACACATTGCAAGTATCATCTTTATGCTGATGATCTGCAGATCTACTACCACTCAAGAACTGATAAAATTCAGAGTGCTGTAGAAAAAGTTAATGCTGATTTAAGTCTCATAAGTAATTTTGCATTGAGTAACAATCTCAAAATTAATCCTCTTAAAACGCAAGCAATAATCATTGGTACTTCAAAAAACTTACACGTCTTAAAACAATACGAAATTCCTCCTGTAGCACTAAACAATACCATTATTCCATTTTGTGAAACAGTTATGAATCTTGGTGTGGCTATAAGCGAAACATTGAACTGGTCGCAACATGTGATGAAAGTGTGCCAAAAGGTATATCAAAGCCTGCATCCTCTGAAGCGGTTTAAAAATATATTTCCTCGGTCCTTGAAAATAAAGCTCATTCAATCACTCTTGTTTCCAATTCTCGAATACTGTGATACAGTTTTTATTGATATCAATAACGAGCAAAGCATGAGACTGCAACGTGCCCAAAATGCATGCATCAGGTATGCATTCGACATACAACCATATGCCCATGTATCCCCATTCTATACACAATTATCTTGGTTACGACTGAATGACAGACGTAGACTCCACGCAACTACTTTGGTGTATCAAGTGCTTTCTGAAAACACTCCTCCTTACCTATCCACCAGATTTCGCTACCTTAGTTCCCTGCACCTGTTCAATACCCGGTCAGGCTGTACGCTAGAAATTCCTGTGCATCGAACCGCAACCTACAATAGATCGTTCACTATCACCGCCACGAGCTGGTGGAATGAACTCCCCAATGACATCAGGGAAGCTAAATCTAAGACAAAATTTAAAATCCTTTGCCAGCGTCATCTTTTAAGCACTTCCAGTCTTTCTTGAGTGTGAATGGGATGCATGAATGAGAGTGAATATGGTTGTTTATTGCAATGTGTTCCTGTATATAATTTAGTTATACTTTACTCACCTTAGTTTAGTTAGTGATACTTAAGTTGCTTTAGTTATACTTTAGGTTGTAAAGATTTCATTTTTGCACCCGTCCACCTCCCGAGTCCCAGACTAGCATTTATCTCAGGGGTGTCGGTGCATTATTTAAATCATCAAATCTAAATATAACGGCATAATAGAACACGGGGATGAACGGAGCAACTTAAAATTAAAAGGGGGAAGGCTCGATTGTAACTTGAATTTAAGGACTCCATGATAGGACTAGGAAGTGACTGTTACTTTAAAAAGGGCATCATCTAACTACAATAAAAAGATTATGAGAGTGGTTTCCTTTGAAATAATTTGCCAGAAGGAGCGGTTTATTACGCCATTTGACGTATAAAACTTTGATACACGTGGCAACAATATTTGAATTTACACACATGTTACATATATAAATCACTTGCCATACCGCAAGTGGTATCAATATCTTGCTGCGTTGCTTCTGAAATAAAATGACATTTTGGAGGTATAATTTACGGATCGATTCCATTTGAATCGAACCGTTACTCAAGGATATAGCTTCCTTCTATCGGGAGCCCGAGCATAACCCATGTTACGGTCGGCTTCCCGATTTAACTAAGATGATGTACTCCGGCTATATACATTTTTCCGAGACCGGTACTCGGACTGGGTAATGTTTCTCGTGAAGTGCGAAAACTGGATTCCACGGACAGTTCCTATCTTGCGATATCCAGCTGATGCCATACCAATGAATTAGCATTTACATTTTATTTACATGTGATCTGAATTGTCACCAGTTAGCCTCAGTAGACTACTGCCACAGATGAGATAACGAGAAGCGGTGGGAAATACCGTGGCCATGGCCCCCCTCGCATCGCGAGCGAAGTAAACAAACACGCAAGTATGTAACATCGTCCCATACGGAGACCGTACAATAAAGAGGTACCAAATGACTCTAATATTATCATTCTCGAAATTATTATTATTATTATTATTATTATTATTATTATTATTATTATTATTATTCCCCAACGGTTCCTGGCACTGTCACGTTGATTAATATCGTCATTATTATGCGGGATGCAAACACCAAGTGGTTATTACTGTTATTATTATTATTAGATCCCTCTCGTGGTTATTATTATTATTAATGAATAGGTGACCCAAGATATTATTATTATTCACGTCACTTAAAAAGGTTATTATTATTAATGGACCGGTCACTTGCGCCAAAACATATATATTAAGATATCGGTGCAATTACAAACATTTCACTGATCAACCAACGACATCATTACAGTTATTATTATGACAATTATTATTAATCTGACCGCGATGATTAACATCGTCCTTACATTGTTATTATTATTATTATCGGTTGCATATTATCATTTAGATTCCCGTTTAACATCCTTATCAACGCTCAATTAATTTAGGCGGTCCAATCCTTTATCTGCAATATTTATTATTATTATTATCACGACATCATGATTGTCCTCACTCGTTATTACAACGAATACAATATACGACCATTTATGTGGAATCTGAACTCTCATTATCCTTAGATCCGTTGTATCTCAACGAATAACTGTGCAGTCTATTTATTTCGTACATGCTGTCACGGGTTCGAATTCTACCCGCTGCGTAACTCAGTATTTCTCTGTGACACTGCCCGTACATTTTACACTCATATCAATATCCTAAGTGTCTCTCGTACGGAATTTATTTTCCTCTCTATCTCAATATTCCTCGATTCATTTATTTATTCCTCACAGAATTATCAACTGACTTATTTATTCATTTCGGACATCGTACGACCTTTTATTATCTGACTGCAAATTCTTTCACATTTTCTATCTCATTTGGATCTATGCCTTAGTTCATTCTCCACAAATAATCGTAACATCTTGAAATTATATTTACCAAAATTTGACAATCATGGTCTCGTAATATTAGCACTACATGTTCCGGCTAATGAATTGCAACTTCAAAACGCGACATTTATACGTAAAAAAAATTGGACCGTAATTTAAACCACACGTTCATTAACATGTACGGATTATTAACACCGATCTACATTTCAATATTATTAATCGATCAAATTAAATTATCACGCACTTTAATTCCGAATAAAAAAAAACGACATCCCGTCATTAAATGATTCCCAATAAACTCAACACTTGATCACATAAATTACATGAATTATTATTATCTCCAAATCGTATTTAAAAAAAGAAAATATCTTCACAAAAAAAAATAGTTATATTATTTATTTATTATTATTATTAATATTTAAAAAATAATAATTTCGCCTGTACTACGGTAGTCCACTCTTATTATGTTTAACGCATAACCCCTTTTACAAATTCAATTTATTCTGGCACTAGACACTCCAGATATGATTTACTTGGAAATATTATATTAATCGCATCTCACAAATTTAACAACTTCACTTTGAAAATATGACCATATTAATTTCAACAAAACACACTTGGTATGGCGAAGCTGGATTTTCCTTCCATGTCATTAAATGGCTCGTTAAAATGACAAAACATAAAAGCACATATCGGGTCTTATTTAACTAGCATAATCAAAATCAAATGTAAAGAAAATTATCGACTACAAAGAAAATATGAATGCATGCATGACTTAACGTACTACACTATATATACAAATTTACATCTCCAACAAACTGAATACATAAAAGACCCGATTATTTACATTATTATGATTTACTACTGTCCGTGCTACAAATTTAGGATGGGGTCGTTAAGCGACCCATCTTGTTACAGAAGGTAACCAAGTATAATCAAATTATTCCCATTTTTCCCATCACGATAACATTTCCCAAATATATTTTACAGTTTAGTACTCATCTTAGTTATCGGTATTCCATTGCAGCTTTGCAGACGAGAGGCTTCATCCAGCCCCTCTCTGCGTTTTACTCCTCCATCCTTGATGGCGTAGTTTCACAAAAGATTTCCTGGCACATTATTATTTTACACTCATATCTTGATTACCACAAACCTTCACCATTTACTACGTTAACACTGTATACTTTAATTTGGATACAACAAATTTCTATCCTAGACCCAAGAATTTAATATATTTACACTATTTAATCTTCGTCCACCTACCGCACAATGGACCTGGACACGTACGACGAGGTGTCAACTATTTCGCCCGTCGCGATACGCCCGATTTATACGGCATTCTTGACGTGTTCATTACATCGGTTCGGTATAGCTAAGTACAGGCTACTACTTCCTTAAAGTACTGTTCGTCACACAGTCTATTATGTACGTACTTATGGTGATATATTTTATACTACTCTCTTGCAGGATAATTACTTTACATCACTGATATTCACAAATAACAAACACTATCCTACGTTAACTATTTCCAGATTTAACATGTTGCTTGAGCGCGATCACACTTTACAAACACTGGCGGATGCTCGCGCCATTAAATGACTGTACGTCCGTAGAATTCTAAGTTACCGGCGACCAACAGTTCAGCTCCCGATATTCAATTCACGTGTGCTGGCGACCGTCAATTCAGCTCCAACGATTCAAGACAAGTGGCCGGCGAGCGTCAATTCAGCTCCAACGATTCAAGACAAGTGGCTGGCGACCGTCAATTCAGCTCCGTATATATGGATGAAGCCTTTTTCCCGCGGATTTGTTGACGTCATGCCCCTGAGGGAGGGGGTGGATTTTTAATATCGGTACTTGCACTCCGAATTGGAAGTTAAAATTTACATCAAATTAATCCACTCCGCTAGCATATCTGCTGGATAAAATATGAACTCCAGGTGATCACAGATTTAGGAGATATGGGTGGATTTCGCTCCTCACATTTCGCGCCTTCGTAAGCGTCTCTGACAACGTGGTCTTCTTTTAGCCAATGAGATTCAAGTTGTCTGGTTTCCAAGAAATCCAGCCTTCAATTTATTTAATTTGCCAATAAGTATTGATTATTTTTCCATGCATGACCCCTAATAAATTCATTACATTCATCCGCGTACTCATATTAATTTATTACTGAATACTTTTGTAGTTACGAAAATATCTCATCCATCATTCCTTAAGATGGTATCACTGAGTCTCCCATCAAATTTTTACTATTGGCCGGCAAGCGGTCACGTGATTTAAATCTCCACCTGCTCGAACTTAGGCTAGCGAACGTACACTCAGCCGCTGTAATTTTCCATGAGGTCATGGAATTTCCGTCCTACCAAAAATATCCCAAGGTCTTACTCATGTGGTGGGTTTTCTTTGTATGACTCTCCCCCTTCCTCTTTCTGACCAAGACTTATTTGTGGACTCTGTATTTCCTTGTACGCCAACTAATGATATTCCCTGCTGTGAAGTAGCTAAAAGTTGTCGGGTTGAGCTAATCCGTCAGGCTCCAGTCTGTCGTCCTTCCTTCGCTCTGATTTCGACATTACCTAAACGAAATATTTTCAAATACACTCCTCTGTATTTCAATAAATGTCTCATATTATTTTACCGATCAAATCATGATTGATTATGGGCCTAAGTCACTCGGGTTCAATACATTGTATATACATGAAGTGGTTAAGTGTAAGAAAGGGCCGGGAGCCCTAACTTCGCCACAATAAAGACGCTTTAATAATAATAATAATAATAATAATAATAATAATAATAATAATAATAATATCGGCAAAAGGAGCGGGAGAACAACTAAGGGCGTGAAAATGGGGCACTCTCTAGGCCTTGTAAACCCAACACCATCATTGTCGGAAGAGAACAAGAGTTCACCAAAGGAGGTTGAAGAGGAAGGCGAAAATGAGGAGCCTGTGAGTATTTTTCAGAATCTTTTAGCAGTAGGCTGCAGTAGATAGCGGATGTCGCTGATCCACCTCTTTGAAACATTTTTTCTTAATGTGTTTACCGTTCAGGGTTAGTTTTACCCTCGGACTCAGAGAGGGATCACACCTCTACCACCTCAATATTTTGGGAGACTTTGGGTCGGGGGATACAACTGGAGAGGAGGACCAGTACCTCATCCAGGCTGCCTCACTTGCTGTGCCGAACAGGGGCCATGAGGGGGATGGGAAGATTGGAAGGGACAGACAAGGAAGAGGGAAGGAAGAGACCGTAACCTTAAGTTACGTACCATCCAGGCATTTGCCTGGGGGAGAAGTGGGGAACCACGGGAAACCACTTCGAGGAAGGGTGAGGAGGTAATCGAATCCCCTCTTTACTCAGTTGACCTCCCGAGGCTGAATGTACCCCGTTCTAGCCCTCATAGCACATTTCAAATTTCGTGGCAGAACCAGAAATCGAACACGGGCCTCCGGGGTTGGCAGCTAATCACACTAACCACTACACCACAGAGGCGTTAGTCAAATTGACAAAGAATCTTCTGACGTGAGTTTAGTTAATATACTGTAATGCAGTTTTTATTAAATCTTTAAGTCATACGCCCCAAATATTGTAGTCATATCTACGATCATTATATGTAAGTTCGTAACAACCGTAATCAATTGGCGTCAGTTTCTCTGTAGGATAGGCCCTGTGTGAATTATTAAAATTATTATGTCGTGGTGAGTTGAAGGTAATTAATCATAGAGAGAGTGTCGGAGGACCAGGTTTCATTCGCCGACACTATTGTTGTTGCCCGCCTCCGGGTGGAGGGGGTTGGTCTTCGATTCTCCCTCCATTGTTCCCGTGCGTGCGCCGCGCCGCAAACCCTTTTCCCCCCCGGCCTTTCCCCTCTCATCCTATTGTTGTTGCCTTTTTTTTTTCGCTTGTTGCGGCATTTGGGCCACACCCTGGCCGCCGAAGCCCTCCGAGCCCGTCCGAGTGTGCCCAGAACACAATAGGTGCAACTTTCTGTTGTCTTGTCGCGCGCCCAATCCGGGCTGGGCCGGAGCAACTCCCACGCACAATAGCTCGCGACACAATGGTCGTATCGGCTCGACCGCGCGGGGAGTGGCTGCGAGCGAACACAGGCGCCGAGCACAGGCGCCAAGCTCTACACAATCAATACTGCACGAGCCTGTTCGATTCTTGCCTCCGGCGAATTCGGCAGCGACAGGTTCTTCTTCATTCAGTTTTGAGAAGAAATGTTCAACTAATATTTCAGTAAACTTAGAAACAATTCATTATCACCTTGCTCATCTTGTCTATGGCTCAGAAAGGAAGAAAAATGCCTTGTTCCCCGGAACGTTAAGGGTAATAAGAGAGCGATGCGGGATCTTCAGGAACACACTGACTATCAATACATAGCGTTATGGGGCAAATGCCTTTAACCTGTTTACGCCCACGGAATTTCTAGCACATAATGCAATAAGGTTTTTACACGTGCCACTAATTAACTCATTGTTGGTATTCCTCAACAACACGTAATTATAATAACATAACTTAATAAACATTGTTAATTTAAATTAGTTGTCGATATTAAGTGATAGAAGACAAAGTTCGCTTGATATTTGAATAATAATAATAATAATAATAATAATAATAATAATAATAATAATAATAATAATCTTCATCTTCACTTTATTCGAGGGATTTCTGGGATCGCTAGAGCAACTCTGGTTCACTTTGTGTTAGGCTGGGAGGCTACAGGCGTAATATAATATTTCAGGTGACACTTTCAGCTGCAGATCGACTGGAATTCGAACATCGGCCACCAGGGTGGAAGGCTAGTTGCTAAACCACTGCGTTACTCACTCCTAAATGATAATACAAATTGGCTATCGCTTGTGTGACATCCCTTCAATAGTTATAGGTTTTTAGAACGTCAGAGTGCTGCAATTTTGTCTCACGCGAGTTCCTTAACGTGCTGGAAGCCAACAATCTAGCTAGCTGACTGCGTGGTACGAGCCGCGTAGTTGTAAGCTTGTATTCCGGAGATGGTGAGTTTGAACTCCACCATCGACAGCATTTTCTGCGGTTTCCTATTTTCACACAGTCTTAATTAAAGGCTACGGCTGCTTCTTCCCAGTCCTAGACCCTTCATATACCATCGCCGCCGAAAAATCTATCGGAGTTAATGTGACATTAAAACCACTTGAAGAAAAGAAAGTGTGAGAAAAAGAATATTTCAACAACACAGAGTTGTCAATAACTTCAGATGCCACCAATCTCACCTGGAAGAGGCAACAATCAGCTTTACGCCGCACTGACATAGATCTTATGACGACGATGGGATAGGAAAGAGATAGGAATGGGCAGGAAGCGGCCGTGGTCATAATTACGGTAAAGCTCCAGCATTTACCTGGTGTGAAAATGGGAAACTACGGAAAACCATTTTCAGGGCTGCCGACGCTGGGGTTCGAATCCACTGTCTCCCGAATACAAGCTTACAGTACGGCCAACTCGCTCGGTACCTGCTGTAGAAGAGAACCCGCTATCTTGGGAACAGATGAACAACGGCTCCCTTGAGTTCAACTTTCCCTAGGATCATAATAATAATGTTATTTAATTTACGTCCCCCCAACTACTTCTACAGTTTTTGGAAATGATGATGAGGTGGCAGGGTTTTGTCCCACAGGAGTTCTTTTACGTGCCAGTAAATCTACCGACACGAAGCTGGCGTATTTAAGAACCTTCAAATACCACCGGACTGAGCCAGGATCGAACCTGCCAAGTTAGGTTCAGAAGGCCAGCGCCTCAACTGACTGAGCCTAGCTTCATAACGGATATAGGCCTACATACGTTGGGTCGTTGAACTAAACATTCCCTAATTAACCCAATCTGGGCAGGAAACTATTTACAGTACACGATTAAACTCGGTAGGAATAATGTCCAGATCATAGATTATAAGATTTGCACGGTTCACCCTGCCTGAAAGGCAAGGTTTTTCGAGGGAATGTTCAAGAATGTGCCGAGTAGCGTAGCCAGGATTGGCCAATATCGAGGGGGAGAGGTTATAGGTGCAAATTGAGGATAGAACATAATGAAGGTGCTTATGCGTGTGTGGTGCGTGCATGTATGAGTGTCATCATAAGGACACTGATACAAGTAAATTAAGTTGATATTCAGACTGCAGTACCGGCACACTACAAAATCTTACATTAAAATTTAGAACAAAAAGAATATAATCAAAATGAATAGTTTTACGGCATATAAAATGTTCAGATTACGATCTGAACTCCAACTTTCCAGACTTCTTAGAAAATCGATTCAGGAGGTCTGCTCTGGGAATATTCAAAAGAGCCAGCACATTCAGTCGGCTTTCACTTGTTTACTGTCGGCTTCCGTATTGTAAAAAATCCATTCGGGGGGGGGGGGGGTGTATAACACCCACTAACCCCCCTTTGGCTACGTCCTTGCATGTACTGATCTGAAGAGAAGCATCTCAAGAGAGGTAGCAGGCATACCTCTAGAGATGCTTCGCGCAGCCGCGCAGCATGCTCTCCTGCGCTTTCAGACTGTCCTCGACAGTGAAAGACACCACTTCGAGCACACGTTATAGTCTTTTATACGTCTTTATGCGTCCATTACAACCAGTCATATTTCATGATACGCTAATGCATTAAAAGTGCTTTATTGGACTTGTTTATGTAGCCTATTATTTCTCTTCTGCATGTCCTTGTTTGGAATAAGCTTCATGTTCAAACAATCAATGGAATTTCACATAAGCCTATAGAGGAGGTTTGATTATAACCACCCGGTTTTATGATTCATTTCAACGTAGACTACTCTACGTTCCATAAACCTGTCGGATAATTTTTATTCGTATATTCAGAAGTACGTTTCCTCCCTTAACACGTTCTTTCTCTTTGTCCCCTGCCGAAACGTCTTAGCGAGATTTTACTGTGTTTCAAGTGGTGGTGTACCATATGGGTGATAGACAGGATCAGTAATGCTCAGTAAATTCAACAGTTTAACTCATGATAACTTTTATTGGTGGAGTTAAAACCTGGAATGTTACTAAGATTCATTTTCACCGGGCGGGTTGGCCGTGCGCGTAGAGGCTTGCAATGTTCTACTGCTGCCGTAACAATCATTAATTAGGTATAATTCTGAGATATGAGGTTGTAACCGGTTGAATGTTACGATTTTATATGTCAGAGAACTTATGCTGGTCCGCCTCTGTGGTGTAGTGGTTAGTGTGATTAGCTGCCAACCCCGGAGGCCCGGCTTCGATTCCCGGCTCTGCCACGAAATTTGAAACGTGGTACAAGTGCTGAAACGGGGTCCACTCAGCCTCGGGAGGTCAACTGAGTAGAGGTGGGTTCGATTCCCGCCTCAGCCTCGGGAGGTCAACTGAGTAGAGGTGGGTTCGATTCCCGCCTCAGCCATCCTGGAAGTGGTTTTCCGTGGTTTCCCACTTCTCCTCCAGGCAAATGCCGGGATGGTACCTAACTTAAGGCCACGGCCGCTTCCTTCCCTCTTCCTTGTCTATCCCTTCCAAACTTCCCATCCCCCACCCAGGCCCCTGTTCAGCATAGCAGGTGAGGCCGCTTGGGCGAGGTACTGGTCATCCTCCCCAGTTGTATCCCCGACCCAATGTCTCACTCTCCAGGACACTGCCCTTGAGGCGGTAGAGGTAGGATCCCTCGCTGAGTTAAGGGGGAAAAGGCAACCCTGAAGGGTAAGCAGATTAAGAAAGAAAGAAAGAATATATTCTGTCAATTCAGTTCATGCATTTACAGCAATAATTACTACGGTGGCTTAAATACATAATCCACTATCGTTACTTGTTGCGATTGT
This sequence comes from Anabrus simplex, assembly GCF_040414725.1. Lineage (NCBI taxonomy): Eukaryota > Metazoa > Arthropoda > Insecta > Orthoptera > Tettigoniidae > Anabrus > Anabrus simplex. The sequence goes on along the minus strand of NC_090267.1, from coordinate 315,440,434 downwards.
CTTTACTGTCACGGCAGTTTCCCTCTCTGGCGCCCAGCCTTGGGCTGGCTGTGATGCACACAGCACTGCAGCGCTGGTTCCAAAGGCCTCACGAAAACGAACCAACCTGTACTCTTACTATTCATGGATCTGTACCTGACAAGTTGAACATGTCCTCGGACACTCCCGGCACTAAAAGTCATACGCTAAATTAATCCTATTTCTTCCTGAAATATTACTCTTAATTGACATGTGCGTCTCTTCCACTATGCCCCTCAGTTATTGAATACTAGCTTCCAACACCTTTCACCGATGAGTTATGTTAGTGATCTGAGGATCGTTTATGTTTGTAAATTCTCCCGCTGAAGACTTTCGGAGGGACTCTTCAGGAGTTCTAAGCTGTTTGCGTTAGTTAAGGGTAGCGAACCTGTCTCTTATCGAAAGGCCCTGGGTTCGATTCCCGATCAGGTCGGGGACTTTTACCTGAATCTGAGGGCTGGTTAGAGGTCCACTCAGCCTACGTGAGAAATATTGAGGAGATATCTGACGCGAGGTGGCGGTCTCGACCTAGAAAACCAAGAATAATGGCCGAGAGGATTCGTTACGCTGACCACGCATAATTTCTTAATCTAAAGGCCTTCGGGCTGAGCTCTTGCCGTTCGGTAATTCAAGGCCTATCAGGGTTGTAGCAGATTCGTGTTTGTTGTTTTTTCTCTCTCTCTCTATTTCCTGTATAGGAGTGAAAGCTGGGTTAACTCTGGTATTTTATTCATAAGGTAGGAGTAACAGACATGATAGTAGCGAGAGTAATCACTGGCACAAATCGGTGGGAACAATGGCAGAAGAGTATTTCGAATGAGGATATAACGACTAAATTAGGTATGAAATCGATTGATGAAGCTGCACTCACAAACCGGTTCGGCGGTGGGGTCATGTGAGGCGACTGGAGGAGGATTGGCTACTTAGGAGAATAATGCACTCGGTTATGGAAAGTAAGAGGAATAGAGGAAGACCAAGACTCAGTTTCTAATATATCAACAGTCACATAAAACTTCAAGCTTGTATATTTCTTTAAATTGTTACGCAATAATATCGACTAAATTGTCGGCCCCGCAGTGTAGAGGTAGCGTGCCTGTCTCTCACCCGGACGCCTCGGGTTCGATTCCCGCTCAGGTCAGGGATTTTTACCTGGATCTGAACGCTGGTTCGAGGTCCATTCAGCCTACGTGATTAGAATTGAGGAGCTATCTGACGGTGATATGGCGGCCGCGGTATACAAAGCCAAGAATAACAGCCGAGAGGATTCGTCGTGCTGACCACACGACACCTCGTAATCTGCAGGCCTTCGATCTGAGCAGCAGTCACTTGGTAGGCCAAGGTCCTTCAAGGGCTGTAGTGCCATGGGGTTTATCGACTAAATTAATCTTACTCAATTTTAATTTGCTTTTTGTAAAATTATAATTGATTGATGCCTTTGCTGGCAGGACCTAGTGTTTACAGTGCACTATATCTTCTGGTATAGGCTAGAGCAATTTTGTTACTTTCATTGATCTGTCTCTGTCTTATCATTGGCTTTGACAATATGAAAGTGACTGAGGTATGAGCGATGCTAGTAATGCGATTCCTTGTGCAGCCAGTCCCTGCTATGAATGGTGTGAAAACGTTGCTCATAACGTCAGTTGGTGCATGTATTTCAGTGGGCTTGGCAGACTGATAAGTAATAGCAACTTCTGGCTCGGTGAGGAAAGCAACGGGAAACTACCTCACTCCTCATTTCCCTAGTACGTCTCTTCAGTGAACGCTGAACATACAACATACATAATTGATTGCTCTGTAAAAACGCGGAAGACAAAGAAACAAAAACAAGATAATTAGACAAAAACGCAGCTAAACATATTTTCATCTCTAGTAGGTCTTTGTCTAATTTGAGATAATGAAAGGAAATGGATATGGAGTAAGAATTCATGTTTGACAGACAAATAAATTGAATAAATTGATAAAAATAAAGTTGCATTTTAAGGCCGGATTTGTTGGTGACCTATTAATGAGTTCACTTTCAACGTGTTTCTTGTGAGATCGAATCCCTTCGCTCTCTCTCAGTGTGTTGTTTTCACTCTCTTCTTTAGCATAACAGTCTCTGACGGTGTACTAGAGAAAATGTATCAAGACAGGCTTTTATACGAAACTAGCAAATGTACCCGTGCTTCGCTACGGTATTCTACATTGTATACAGATATCGACGTAAATACTGTGCGTGCAGCAAACGAGATTGTTTTAAAATTGCATGTCTCTTAGCCTTATCCGAGAAATAGCATGGGGAGGTCCACATACGTTGTTTCCAATGTAAAGTGAGGGTTGCGGAGTTGTGATGATAACGCCAGGTTCACTTGCCTACTGCCATTCACAATCGAGTTGGCAAGTTTACATTATAATTGCAGGCCCCAATGCCTACTGCGCGGTCACAATCGATTTGGGGAGTTTTAGTTACAATGGCAGACCCATTTCCTACATTCAGACAGGTTACAGTTGAGGAGTTTTTATTATAATACCAGGCAACTTCCCTACCACCAGTCAAAATTGAGTTGTGCAGTTATCATTATAATGACAGTCCCTTTTTACTGCTGCTAGCCAGCTTACTGCCAGTCACACATAATTAGTGAGTTTCCATGAAAATAGCAGGCCACTATGCCTAATGCTAGTCAAATTTTAGATTGGAACATTTGTTTATAATGGCGGGCACCCTGGCCTAGAGCCAAACACAATAGAGTAGGGGACTTTCGAACAAAACTGCATGATCCCTTGCCTTCTGCAAGACAAATCGAAAAGTGAATTATTCATTAAAATGGTAGGCCCTCCTTACTGACACCAGTTACACAGGAGTTGGAGAAGGACCCCATTCCTACTGCCAGCAGTCAAAGTCGGTGTAGGGAGTACTGATTACAATAGCAGACACATCCTTTCTCGATCGCTACAAATCGACATCATTGAATATATACAGACGGACATATGAAAGTATATGAATGTTTACAATATTGCAGACCTTCATTTACAGATTAACTGCTGCTAAACGGTACGTCATATCGACAATGGATTGTACCGTAAGGCGCAGTATTTAGCGATCTAAATGGCTGGTCCTATGATATTTTCTCGCATCTAATCTATTCATGGGTCAGATTGAATCAGAAACGTTGAATAGGTTGAAATTTGTGTAAGAATATCTTACATTGCATTACTTTTCGGATAATTATGTGACATAGCATTTGGCTCACATATGGGTACTGGGTGGGCCAATGTTCGTGTAGAGTTTGATCATACTGTCTTTCCTGTAAGTGATTGAAATGATGCACATGAGAAGAAAAGGTTTAGAAATTAATTTTCATTAAGGCAGGTTGATTTCCATTAAGTTTGGTTGTGTGTATTTTGAGGGAGTGCAAAATCACGGTTTCGGTTTCGTATAAACCCGCAATTAGTTCAGGGATTTAGAAACAATATTTGCCCTAAAACCTCCCCAAAGGACAGGTGGATTCTAAATATGAAGTTTGGTGGAAATATATCCAGTAGTTTTCAAGTTAGAGAAAGACAAACAGACAAACAAACAAACAAACAAACAAAGAAACAAACAAACAAACTAACTAACTAACTAACAGACACCAAGGAAACCTACCCTTGGACAGATGGATGCTATATATGAAATTTGGTTCAAATATCTTGTTAGTTTTCAAGTTGTAAGAAGTACGCTTTACACGCACCCGCTCTTGCGTAAAGTCCGCTGGGATTTGTACCGAAAAACTGTCCGTTAATGATATCTCCCTTACTAAATGCTATTATCGAAATGATGCACATGAGAAAAAAAGGTTTAGAAATTAATTTTCATTAAGGCAGGTTGATTTCCATTAAGTTCGGTTGTGTATACTTTGAGGGAGTGCAAAATCACGGTTTCGGTTTCGTAAAAATCCCCACTCAGTTCAGGGATTTAGAAACGATATTTGCGCTAAAACCTACCCAAGGAGAGGTGGATTCTAAATATGAAGTTTGGTGGAAATATATATTTAGTAGTTTTCAAGTTATAGATAAGCATGAGCACGTTGAAAAGTGCAGACTTCCACTTCGAGATTCATATCTCCTAAACGGTTTATGATATTAAGAAACGGTTTGCGCCATCAGACGCCTCATTTATCGCTCTACATGTTTGTTTCTAAACCATATCCTCGTATCGCCAATATTAAGGGGGTAAATTGAGTTCAAGCTTTGAATAGGGTGAAATTTGGATGCATTTTTAACATTTTAGATTACTTATTGCCTACTTATGTATAAGCTAGAATCATGAAATTTGGTACACATATGTCCCTTAATCGTGCCAATGTGCGCACCTAACGCGATGATCCTATCATAATTATAAGTGTGTCAAACAATGAAATATACTTGTAAAAATCACCAAATTTACGAACAATCCAGAAATACGGCCAAATTTAACGTATAAGGGAGAGAGATTCGACAAAATGTGACAGGACCAAAGTTGTAGACCACTCCGAATTGAAGCGACATTGTGCCATCTGTTTTGTGATACGACTTACCGTTTAGCCAAAAAATAGCTCAAAAGGAATGTCTGCACAGTCATTAAAATTGCCTCCATATTTCGATATCTTTGGGGGTAAAAAGTGAAAAATTTGAACATCTTGGAATTTTCCCGTCGGTTAGGGACCAAAAGCTATAATTTCACCAAATTTCAATTGTCTACCTCGTCTGGCAGGTTGTCAAAAATGAGGAAATTCCCGAAAATTTTTAAGCCCACGAAACCTATAGGTTATCGTTTTGGATATACTATACGACTGTGTTCTTATGCTGGGCCCAAAATTTGAGCCCCCCCCCAGCGTGCCCCCTTCAGGGAATTTTGAGAATTTCCGATTTTTCTAGGGATCCTGGGGTCATCAGTTTCCCCCGTACCAAGTTTCAAATTTCTGAGATTTCTGGAAGTGCCTCATTATTTCACGTCTTTTTTCATTTTTAAATATTTATATATACATCGCTCCAGCCCGACTTGCTTTTATATATATAGATGAAGCACATGATTTCCCTAGTGCAACGTCACTGCATTATCCTATATCGGAGGCTTGTAGTGGTGTCTCAACGGCACGCTAGCCGCTACCATCTCGTAAAGGTGTAGCAATCCAACTGATGAGCCCACTGCTACACTGGGGCGAAACGCTGCTAATTTCACGATTGAAAAAGCTAAAGAGCTTAAATGATTTTAACATCTGGCATCGATGAAATTAAATTATGGTTTCCTTCTGGGGACTTATCTATATATATATAAAGTAACTTGTCCTGACTGACTGACTGATTCATCATCGCCGAGCCAAAACTACTGGACATAATGAAATGAAATTTTGGGGATGCATTCATATTAAGATGTAGGTGCTCGCTAAGAGAGGATTTTTGGATATTCCGTTGCTAAGGGGGTGAAAAGGGGGGGGTGAAGTTTTAAAATGAGTGCACCTATATCTCAAAACTTTAAAAGTTTACAAATGTAAAAAATTGGTATTTAGAATCTTCTTTGAAAATAAGGAAACACGTATTTTTTTGTTTTCAGAAAATCCCAATAGGAGGGGTGAAAAAGGGTGAAAATGGTATAAAATGTGTTGAATGCCTTTAATCAGGATACCGGTACTTATATCTCAGAAACTGAAAATATTACAGACCTGAAAATTGGTACTTTTGATCTCTTTTAAAAATAAAGAAACACGTATTTTTTTGTTTTTGGAAAATCTAATTAATGGGAGGGTGAAAAGGGGGTGAATTTTTAAAATTAGTGAATCTATATCTCCAAACTTTTAAAGTTTGCAGATGTAAAAATTGGTATTTAGAATCTTCAATAAAAATAAAGAAACACGTATTTTTTTGTTTTCGGAAAATCGCAATAGGAGATGTGAAAAGGGGTGAAAAAGGGGTTGAATGCCTTTAATGAGGCTACTTCTATCTCAGAAACTGAAGATATTATAGACCTGAAAATTGGTGTTTGGGATCTCCTTTAAAAATAAAGAAACACGTATTTTTTTGTTTCTGGAAAACACAATTAAGGGGGGTAAAAAGGGGTAATATTTTAAAATGAATGTATCTATATCTCAAAACTTTTAACGGTGATAGGTGTAAAAATAGGTATTTAGAATCTCCATTAAAGATAAAGAAACACGTATATTTTGTTTTCGGAAACTCCTAATAGGAAGGGTGCAAAAGGTTGAAAAAGGGGTCGAATGCATTTCATGAGTCTACTTATATTTCAGAACCTGAAGATATTACAGAGCTGAAAATTGGTGTTTGGGATCTCCTTTAAAAATAAATAAACACGTATTTTTTGTTTGTGGAAAATACAATTAATGGGGGGGGGGTGAAAAGGGGGTGATTTTTTAAAATGAGTGTATCTATATCTCAAAACTTTTCAAGTTTATAGATGTAAAAATTGGTATTTAGAATCTCCTTTAAAAATAAAGAAACACGTATTCTTTTGTTTTCGGAAAATCTCAATAGGAAGGGTGTAAAAGGGTGAATAATGCGTTGAATGCCTTTCATGAGGATACTTATATTTCAGAACCTGAAGATATTACAGACCTGAAAATTGGTATTTTGGATCTACTTTAAAAGTAAAGAAACACGTATTTTTTCGTTTTTGGAAAATCCAACTATTGGGGGGTGAAAACGGGGGTGAATTGTTAAAATGAGTGTGTCTACATCTTAAAACTTTAAAATTTACAGATGTAAAAATTGGTGGTTAGAATCTCCTCTAAAAATAAAGGAACACGTATTTTTTTTGTTTCCAGTAAGTCCTAATAGGAGGGGTGTAAAAGGGTGAAAAATGGGTTGAATGCCTTTAATGAGGATACACATATCTCAGAAACGAAATATATTACAGAACTGAAAATTCGCATATGGGATCTCCTTTAAAAATAAACAAACACGTATTTTTTAGTTTTTGGAAAAGCCAATTAATGGCGGTTAAACAGGAGTGACAAATTGGGGTGAATTTTTTGAAAGACTATTTCTACAGAATATCTTGGAATCGTAAAATGTTACAGACGTAAAAAGTGGGTGTAAATCTCCTGTAAATGTAAAGAAATATAGGTTATTTGTTTTTGGAAACTCTACTTAAGGGGAACCCAAAAGGGGTGAAATTTTAAAATGAGAATTTTTACAGATATCTAAAAAACTTAACATGTTACAGAAGTGAAAAATGGTATTTTTTTAATCTCTATTAACATAAAGAAAAGTGTATTTTTAGTTTTCGGAAATACCACTTGGGTGGAGGGCGGGGGGGGGGGCGGGGGCTAAAAATGACTGAAAATGGTGATGAATTCTTTTAATTAGGCTACTGATATCTCATAAATGAAGATTTTACAGACGTGAAATTTGATATTTGCAATCTGCTTTAAAAGTAAAGAAACACGTATTCTCGGAAAATCCAATAAAGGTGGGGGGGGGGGGGGGTGAAAGAATTGAAACATTAGTTGACTTAATTGTATGAGAATACATACATCCAATACTAAAGTTGTTACAGACGTGAAAATTCGTATTTGGATCTCCTTTAAAAACAAAGAAAAAGGCGTTTTGGTGGGGAAACCATCTTGGAGGGCGGGAGTGTAAAGGAGTTGAATTCCTTTCATGAGGACACATAAATCAAAAACTGAAGAAGTTAGAGTCGTGATAATTGGTATTTAGAAGATCCTTTACTATTAAAGAAACAAGTATTTTTTTGCGGGAAAATTCATTTAGGGGGAGGAGAGATTATTGTGAAATGAAGTGAAAAAAAGTAAATTATTTTTATGTGGATACTTATATCTCAAAACTGAAGGTAATAGACGTAAACATTGGTGTTTGGAATCTCCCTTAAACATAAAGAAACAAGCATCCTTTTAATTCTTTTTCGGGGGGGGGGGGGGTGGCTGTAAATAAACTTAACGGCGGTGGGGTGTAGAAGGAGGTGAGACCAATTGATTTTACTGTTATTAATGTACTTATAAGGATCCTCCGTTGCTCAGGCGGCAGCGCGCCGGCCTCTCATAGCTGGGTTCCGTGGTTCAAATCCCGGTCACTCCATGTGACATTCGTGCTGGACAAAACGGAGGCGGGACAGGTTTTTCTCCGGATACTCCGGTTTTCCCTGTCATCAGCCATTCCAGCAACACATAATAGTAATAATAATAATAATAATAATAATAATAATAATAATAATAATGTTCCGGACCGTCGTCAAATGTGCGGACCGCGCTGGAAACGGCTCCTGGACGGGTAATGACTTAGAATGCAGCCTAGCCGCGGGTTCAGTGCCGCCGAGGTACCCAATATGACACCACGCTGGATCTCCTGAAGGATTTTATCCATATTAAAAACGATTATAGGAAAAGATGGCACAGATTTACTGACCCAACTGACCGGGAGGAATACCTGAGCCTAACCCGGGAAGTACGGAATCGATTGCTGAAAAGGAAGATTGAAAAATGGGAGGAAACGTGCCGTAAAATAATAGAAAACGAGTCAGATCGGGAATTTTGGTGGATTCTCGCAGAAAACGAGTCAGATCGCGAATTTCGGAGGATTATATATCTAAAACAATAAGCATTCAATTATAAATTTCAGTATAATACCGTAGCGAAGCACGGGTATCTTGCTAGTATTTTTATATAATAACTTATTGGTTTAGGTCTCACCAAATACATTTTCAGTTTTTGAAGACACCGAGGTGCTGGAATTTTATTTCACAGGTGTTGTTTTACGTGCCGGTATATGTTCCGGCACGAAACTTCAAATACTACTGGACTGAGCCGGGATAGAACTCGTCAATTGGGACCAGTAAGTCAGATCTCTACCATCTGAAATACTCAGACCGACGTTGAGATTGCATATAGCTTTGTATAATTATGCTCACTTAGAAACAGGTATTTACATCTTGCTGAGATTTGTTCTGACTATTCGGAAGGAACTTTGCCCGTTTAGTCTACTCTAATAGTGCATGTGAGATGGACAGTAGGCAATGGTATGATGATAAGCGGAGTTAAAAGTCAGGTTGTGAGTTTCACAAATAGGAAAAGTACTCTCAGTTTTAATTACTGCGTTGATGGGATGTAAATTCCTTTTGTGGATCATTGTAACTGCCTAGGTCTTAACATAAAGAAAGATCTTCATTTGGGTTATCACATAAATATGATGATAAATAAAGGGTACAGATCTCTGCACATGGTTATGAGGGAATTAAGGGGTTGTAGTAAGGATGTAAAGGACAGGGCATATAATTCTTTGGTAAGACCCCAACTAGAGTATGGTTCCAGTGTATGGGACCCTCACCTGGATTACTTGATTCAAGAACTGGAAAAAACCAAAGAAAAGCAGTGTGATTTGTTCTGGGTGATTTCCGACAAAAGAGTAGCGTTACAAAAATGTTGCAAAGTTTGGACTGGGAAGACTTGGGAGAAAGGAGACGAGTTGCGCGACTAAGTGGCATATTCCGAGCTGTCAGTGGAGAGATGGCGTGGGAAGACATCAGTAGACGAATACGTTTGAGTGGTGTCTTTAAAAGTAGGAACGATCACAATATGAAGATAAAGTTGGAATTCAAGAGGACAAATTGGGACAAATATTCATTTATAGGAAGGGGAGTTAGGGATTGGAATAACTTACCAAGGGAGATGTTCAATAAATTTCCAATTTCTTTGCAATCATTTAAGAAAAGGCTAGGCGAACAACAGGTAGGGAATCTTCCACCTGGGCGACTGCCCTAAATGCAGATCAGTAGTGATTGTTTGACATGAGGGGTAAACATACAGGCTACAATCTTGAAAAAATTAAAGTTTTATTTTATTTACGTTGCACCGACACAAACAGGTCTTACGGCGACAAAATTAAAGTTTGTGACTTGTTGATACAGACTTCAAATGTAAAGCTAATTGTAACTTGCGTGAAATAACTACTAACTTTTCTGTGCCTGAATAGCATTAATTATAGAAAATGAAATGTACCACTCTTTACTGTGGTGCAACTGAATCTAATCTCCCCCCTCCCCTCCGCTTTTACAATTAAATTCAACAAACATATTACCAAAACTTGAACTAAAATTAGGCACCACTGTAATACGTTATTACAGAAATAAATGAATAATTGAGTTTTGCCTAGCCTGAGTACTCTTCTTATCACAGGGCGACTATGATGTGCTGAAGAGTCTCCAAATTTGCTTATAACCTTACCTGACACTATTCAAATCTTGAAAATGAATTTTTTTTTTTTTTTTTTTTTTTTTTTTTTTTTGCTATGGGCTTTACGTTGCACCGACACAGATAGGTCTTATGGCGACGATGGGATAGGAAAGGCCTAGGAGTTGGAAGGAAGCGGCCGTGGCCTTAATTAAGGTACATCCCCAGCATTTGCCTGGTGTGAAAATGGGAAACCACGGAAAACCAGTTTCAGGGCTGCCGATAGTGGGATTCGAACCTACTATCTCCCGGATGCAAGCTCACAGCTGCGCGCCCCTAACCGCACGACCAACTCGCCCGGTAAATTAGGAGTTGCATATACAGTACCAAAAGGTTGTTCTGCAGTAACGATCACTGTTATTCTTAACACTGTTTCCGACAAAATAATTAATAATGGCATTTGTTTTACGTCCCAATAATAATTACCTTTACGGTTTTCTGAGACGCCAAGATGCCGTAATTATGTCCCAAAGGTTTTCTTTTACGTGGTTGTTAATCTACCGACACAATGCTTTAAACTTATGTATTTGGTCATCTTCAAATACCACCATACTGAACAGGTATCGAATCGCCAACTCGAGGTCAGACGGTAAAGTGTAGTCCCGGCAAGAATGAAACTTTTGAAAGAAGGTTTCTGATTAGTTGGCTAACATAAGATTGACCAATGGGTGAAGCATTGGCTCTATCTCAATGGTACGGACCTCTTTTAGACTGGGAATTTGGATATTGTTAATCAGAGATGTTCTCTTTTACAGAATTGCTCAGATAACTGTTCTTAACAATGATGCTGGATGGCAGTTACTACCTGTATGTATGTTTAGTCCTCAGCCTGAAGGCTGGTTGGATCCTCAACAGCCCCGCCATCAGCTGTCATAGATGGTCTAGGCATCATTGAAGAGGCGTACTAGGGAAATGAGGAGTGAGGTGGTTTCCCGTTGCTTTCCTCACCGAGCCAGAAGTTGATATTACATATCAGTCTGCGTAGCCCACCGAAATACATGCACGAACCAACCCTATAAGCAATATTTTTACACCATTCATAGCAGGGACTGGCTGCAGAAGGAATGGCATTACTAGCATCACTCATACCTCAGTCACTTTCATATTGTCAAAGCCAAGGATAAAGCTGAGACAGATCAATGAAAGTAACAAAATTGCTCTAGCCCATACCAGAAGACATAGTGCACTGTAAACATTAGGTCCGGCAGCAAAGGCACAGTTACTATCTAACTGTACCAAAATCTCAAAATCAGTAGTTAGGTGGCATGAGCCTCTTTTCCAGAGCGCCGCCCAAATTCTAAATGATAGATAATAACGCAATAATTACTAGTGTAATTGGGAAATTGGAGAAGAAGATTCTCGTATCATATTTGAACGAAATATGGTCGATAATTGAGCATTTACTGTACTTTTGAGACATTGTATTCATTTGAGCCAGAGAGGGAATTCCACCTCTTCTTCTGTTAAAGTAGAACCTACCGCATAAAGAGCTTGCTTTGTGGCTGGCTTGAAGTGCGAGAGATTGTGTACAACTTGAATATTCACCTCCTCGAGTTATCCTTGTTTCATTTAAAGTGTCGGACTGAGTGGTTCGGATGGTAGAGCACTAGGATTCTGAGCCCAAGTTAGTAAGTTTGATTCCAGCTGAGTCCAGTGGTATTTGAACTATCTACTTCAATGATTTTTCCGAGGTGCTAGAAATTTTATCCGGGAGTTCTTTTACGGCTTGTAAGTTTACCGAAACGAGGCTGGTCGTATTTGAGCACCTTCAAATACCATCGAACTGAGCCGGGAAGGAAACCATAAACTTAGCCTCAGAAATTCGCCAGCGGTTTGCCACATGAGCCACTCAGTCCGGCAGATTGAATGTACTGGACGTAAGTTTTCGCACATTAAAACAGGTTACAGTAAGTGACTTATAAGTCCGACTCGTTGGCTGAACGGTCAGCGTACTGGCCTTCGGTTCAGAGGGTCCCGGGTTCGATTCCCGGCCGGGTCGGGGATTTTAATCGTCTCTGATTAATTCTTCTAGCCCGGGGACTGGGTGTTTGTGTTTGTCCCAACACATTCCTCTTCATATTCACACAACACACTACACTAATAACCACCACAGAAACACGCAATAGTGATTACATCCCTTCATATAGGGTTGGCGTCAGGAAGGGCATCCGGCCGTAAAACAGGGCCAAATCCGCATGTGCGACACAGTTCGCACCCGCGACCCCACAGGTGTGGGGAAAGCGGTAGAAAACGAAAGAAGAAGACAGTAAGTGACTTATAACTCGATGAATATTTCGTGTCCATGTTATGTTACCCTTGGGTAAAATGTATGAGATTACCCATAATACGACAGGTCAGCCACAAGTGAAAGGCTGTATTTGTGCGTGAAAAAGATAAAATTTTACTTTGTAACTCCCAGTTCTTCCCAGATAGAAGTTTTCGTACACTTGCCTGTGAACAAGGAAGCAAACCGAGCGCAGCTGTGAGTTTTCATTCGGGAGATAATGAGTTCGAAGCCCACTGTCGGCAGCCCTGGAGATGGTATTCCGTGTTTTCCCACTTTCACACCAGGCAAATGCTGGGACTGTACTTTAATTAAGGCCACGGTCACTTTCCTTCCACACCTAGGCTTTGCCTGTCCCATCTTCGCCGCCATAAAACCTATGTGTCGGTGCGACGTAAAGCCACCTGTAAAAAAAAAAAAAATCAGGGAACAACGGAAAAACTAGTTGTCTACCACACTCAGTTTCTCTCAGGTGTTGACTGCATGGTAAACGAGCTGTAATTAGTGACTGGTGGGATACAAGTGGTTCAAAGGGGTCAGTCACAAAGGAAAGGGAACTACACTGGAAATGAGGAGGCTGATTGTCTCATTGACTGATGAAAGAAAATTGTATCCTATAATTGCAAACATCCTTGGGATAAATCGTTCGACTGTGTAAAGTATAATTAAGCAATTTAAACAAATGCTTTTTTATGCTATTTGTTTTACGTCGCACCGACACAGATAGGTCTTATGGCGACGATGGGATAGGAAAGGCCTAGGAATGGGAAGGAAGCGGCCGTGCCCTTAATTAAGGTACAGTCCCAGCATTTGCCTGGTGTGAAAATGGGAAACCACGGAAAACCATCTTCAGGGATGCCGACAGTGGGGTTCGAACCCACTATCTCCCGAATGCAAGCTCAAAGCTTCGCGCTCCTAACCGCACGGCCAACTCGCCCGCTATCAAACAAATGAACTTGCTAATAAACAGAGAAAGATTTGGCTGCCAGAAAAAAAAAAACAATCAGGTAAACGCAACAAGTGGTCCAAGTGATCAAGAAGAAGCCAAAATCTACATTTGGTGCGATATCTGGTTATGTTGGAGAACAATTAGGAAAACAAGTGACACCCCAAGGAATAAGGCACATTATCAATCGTGCATGATACAGAGCTAAGGTACCCATAAAAATTCCCTGAAATAAGCAAGAGGAATCGGAAGAGCAGATTAGAGTTCGCAAAAAGTTTAATTAGAAAAGGGACCTCAATTTTTGGAGTAGCGATGTTTCCTCGGACGAAAGTAAATTCAATCTGTTCCATTACGATAGCCACGTTTTGGTTTCGAGGAGGCTTAATCCTGTTCTTGACACACAGAAACTCTAAGCTACTGTGAAGCAAGGTGGAGGTGGTGTTAGGATTTTGGGGTGTATGGCTGTGTCTGGTGTCGGGGAGCTAGTTCTAATTAATTTCATTTTTATTTATTCATTCTAACAATAATTTGAAGAGGGAAACTACAGATTACGCTCAAATAAGGAGATATACAAAATAACAGAAGACCTGGAAACAACAATAAGGAAAAGACGGTTGCGATTCTATGGACACATGGTCAGAATGGATCCAACAAGGTTAAATAAACAAATTTTTAATAAAATATACTACTTGAAGAGCAAGGGGGGATATGCCAAGCAGATGAAGGAATAACTCAAGAGGTTAGGAATTGCAGATGAAGAATGTCGTGATAGAGACCAATTCAGGAAAAGACTTTCCAAAATAAAAGTTCTGGTTGCAGAAAAGAAAGAGCGCAGAGGGGGAAGATGGACTGAAGAGAGAAGAGCGCAACATTCTGAAAGAATGAAGGCACTGTGGAGAAAGAGGAAGGAAGAAGGGATGATTAGAAGGAAGTGAAGTGGTATTGGCGTGGTCCTAAGTTTGGCCGGTTCGCAAGAAAGAAAGAAAGAAAGAAATTTGAAGAAGAGTGTAGAAAAACTGGGTTTGGGCAAAGATTACTACTTCCGGGAGAAACTCACCCCCGAGCAATTTCACTCACTCCCAGCCGGGCTGAGTGGCTCAGACGATTGAGGCGCTGGCCTTCTGACACCAGCTTGGCAGGCTCGATACTGGCTCAGTCCGGTGGTATTTCAAGGTGCTCATATACGTCAGCCTCGTGTCGGTAGATTTACTGGCGCGTAAAAGAACTCCTGCGGGACTAAATTCTGGCACCTCGGCGTCTCCAAAAACCGTAAAAGAGTTGTTAGTGGGACGTAAAGCAAACAACATTATTACAACTTGGCAGGCTCGATACTGGCTCAGTCCGGTGGTATTTGAAGGTGCTCAAATGCGCCAGTCTCGCGTCAGTAGATTTACTGAACGTACAAGAACTCTTGTGGGTCTAAATTCCGGCACCTCGGCGTCTTCGAAAACCGCAAAAAAGTTAGCGGGACGTAAAATCAATAACGTTATTATTAATCCCACTCCCTTACATAGACCTTCTCTCCACTATCCATATGAATGCTCAAGAGAAATGGTCAGCGGAATGGACTACAAAGGATCTTCTATAAGGACGATACTGCCAAGTTGGGGTCATAAGGCCAGCGGGGCCAGCACCTAGCCGTCTGAGCCAATCTCGTTTCAACCGCAGCCTATATACAGGGTTATTCAGCTAACGCGTCCGCCTCAAATAACTCTTGAACCGTTCAAGATACCGACATTCTGTTTTCTTTTTGAGTAATGGTACCATGGTGTTCGTAATCGGACTTACAGTACTTTTCCATGGCGTCAGAATCCTCTGAGATAGTAATGATACTAACTTTGGTTTTTTAATGGAACTAAACTGCTTTTTACAAGTAGCCATAAACCTACAACTGTTACAAATTCAGCACCATGATTATTTTTAAAATCAGACAAGTACTTCTCGAGAAAATGCAATGTATTCAAACGTGCTTTATTTGCCACCTGGGGACTGCCCTGTTCGATTCGCGCTACGTATGAAATATTGGCTACAGTAGCTGTTCTTCTTCTGATACGAATCCTCCCTACTGTTCTCGTAAATACAGTATGATAAAATGTATGATTTAACATCTTTTATATCCCCGTAAGTAACACGTATAGGAAAAAGCACATATGCGATGGTTTCCTTTCCCATCCGACTTTCCTTGTTCAACCCTTGTTTTTTTCTGATCCCGACGGTATTAGCTTTGTGAAGCCTAGAAGGGAGTCTTTCATTTTCACGTTCTTCGTGGCTGTTCTCTTTCTTTTGTTCATTCTTCGAGGAATCGAACCACTTCTTTCATTTTCCCCCTTCTAATTAGTGTTAAGAAGGGGTGATTGCTCAGTTGTACTAGTTGTACTTCTTCAAATAATACCCACTTCCACTGCGACCATTACTAGGATTTCCTTTCTTTTTGTTTATTTATGTTACTACTAATTTTTTCTCTGCCACTTTCCCCACAGCTTAGTGGAGATGTGTTGCGATATGTGTATCGCATGTCGATTCGACCCATTCTTACGGGTGGATGTCCCTCCTGGCGTCAAAAGTGAACAGTTTTCTCTCTTCCTGGTGTGGGCTTTCGGCGACGATGAGATACGAAAGTGATAAGACTGGGAAGGCAGTGGCGATGGCCTTAATTAAAGTGACAATGGTGTGAAAATGATAAACCACGGAAAGCCATCTTCAGGGTTGCCGATGGTGGGGTTCGAACCTACCGTCTCCCGAACGTAAGCTAACAGCTAAGCGTCCACACCTCGGAGCTAGTTCATTCGGTCCTGTGTAGTTTAATGTCACTTTAGGATAATAATACTGTCTCTTAGAACACGTCACATATCCGTGTTTTAGGCTGGGTGTAGAAAACATTGTAATTCTATTTAAAAAACCAATGTTAGAATCATTATCTCAGAAGATACTGACGCTATGAAGAAGTACTGTAAGTCCGATTACGACCGCCCAGGTACCATTACTGAAAGCGAAACAGAATGTCAATAGCTTTAAATGTTCAAGTGTTATTTGAGGTGGACAACTTAGCTGAATAACCCTGTATAATTTTAGATTAATTCCTCAGAAATAGTGACTTTATAAAATATTTTATTTATCTTAAACCAAAAATTGTATTGTATTGATTTTCTGACACGAGAGAATACAAAATCATGAACTGTGAATATTAGAACATCCATGGAATGTGTGGTTTGGAAAAGAATGTCGCTTGTGATGCTCTCTGTTACGTTCTTCAACAATATTATTGTAAAACAGTCATTTATTTGAGGAGGCCTTTATGTACATTGTTGTATAAGTTGTAAATATTCAACGATTTGCTGGCTGTATGGCTAATAGCTAAATACATTAAAAAAAAACTATTTCCAGCACGACAACGATACGAAGAATGCAGCCGAGATTGTCCGACTTCGTGTACTTTTTAATATGCCCCACACTATAAAAGGAAATCCAGCACAGTACCCCGATCTCAGTACTATTGAGCACCTCTGGAGTGAACTGGAAATAAAAGTACGAAAGCCCCACATTTCTCGTAAATCTTAGATAAAAGAATTGCTTCTGAAATAATGGCATAATATTGGCCCTCCACTTCTACTTTGGACATCTGCTATGGTGATGAGAGTGTTGGCAACCTTTGTGACTTTTTCCACATGTCAAACAAGAGGAGGTTCATTAATGCTTTTAGAAAGTATGTCGAGACTAAGGAAATTCCAGTGTAGCTGATGCCTTTAATCAAGACTGTACAGACAATTCCCATCTCTTCAGCAGAAGCTGAAAGAACTTTCAGTACCATGAATGAGATCCACACCGAAAAGAGAAATAGGCTGTTGGTTGCAAGATCAAGCGGACTTATTTTCATAAGCAGCGTTGGACCTCCTGTGCATATATTTAACCCACAACCATGTGTAAAGTTATGGCTACAAAAGGGGAGACGTTCAGCTGATGAAACAACTTGTCGGAAACATGAGGCCGCTGATTTTGACACCCAATACGATTCCATTTGGAAATTGCTGAATTAATGAGGCGAGTTCCTGTAAATATTTTGTTCCAACTAAATCACTTATATTACGCAATGAAATGAAATGGCGTATGGCTTTTAGTGCCGGGAGTGTCCGAGGACATGTTCGGCTCGTCAGGTGCAGGTCTTTCGATTTGACACCCGTAGGTGACCTGCGCGTCGTGATGAGGATGAAATGATGATGAAGACAACACATACACCCAGCCCCCGTGCCAGTGAAATTAACCAATGATGGTTAAAATTCCCGACCCTGCCGGGAATCGAACCCGGGACCCCTGTGACCAAAGGCCAGCACGCTAACCATTTAGCCATGGAGCCGGACTAACAGCAAACGAGATTTGAGTTTAATTTTTATTTAGCGGTCTTCACCGCATGCGTTTAAATTGTAATGAGGAATAAATTAAACTATTCGAACATGTTGTTTAATTTCTATTTCACGCTTTATCGCAGGAAATAGACACAGTAATATTTCCAGATTCGAGTTTATTTTTATAGCGAATTTCACTTCATTTCAACGAGGATCAGATTTAAATGTCCAACATTATGTTAAAGTTTCGATTTCGCCTGGCAGTATGAATGATGTGTAGAGACTATAATGTTTTTTTTGCTAGGGGCTTTACGTCGCACCGACACAGATAGGTCTTATGGCGACGATGGGATAGGAACGGCCTAGGAGTTGGAAGGAAGCGGCCGTGGCCTTAATTAAGGTACAGCCCCAGCATTTGCCTGGTGTGAAAATGGGAAACCACGGAAAACCATCTTCAGGGCTGCCGATAGTGGGATTCGAACCTACTATCTCCCGGATGCAAGCTCACAGCCGAGCGCCTCTACGCGCACGGCCAACTCGCCCGGTAGACCATAATGTTGGCTCAACGATAGATTTAGGACGCCGCGTGTATTATATCACTTAAAGATGAGTAGACACTGTAACGTTGATTCAACGACAGGATTAGGACGTTGTCTGTACGTAGCCAAGTCATAGGTCAGGCATTTTTGCGAATCGACTTGAATTATGTTAGTGTTTGCAGTAGTGGATACACGTGTGGAAGATATTAGCAGGTACTATTTAGGCCATATTTCGGCATAATTCTTACTAGCCAGAATGTGGCCCCATAAAAGCGTCGCATCAGTAGCGGCATGAATGTAAGGGTTATCCAACGTGGAAACCTGGCTAATGGAGACTGATCACTACTACTTAGCCGCGTGACTTCAAGTTCGATAAACTTTCGTTTCTATTTTTTTTCTTTTTCTTTACTTTAATAAAATTTATTGTTCGGGTGTCCGGTATATTATGATAGTGCTGTGAGTTGATTTATGTAGGATTTATACTACGAATGCGGTTTCGATTCGTCAGCTGTCGGTATATTTTATTTCCATCTTTCGTTATTCACATTATGTATATGAGATACTGATCTACCGATCACTTGTAGCATAGCGTATCGAAGAGGAAGTGCGACATCTTCACGAGTTACCGTGGACCGCCGCACAGATGGCACTGCCATCCACAGTGATGAATGAGCGCGAGGATAACAGAGGCATTATCGGGACTACTACTTCAAAATCTACTAAGGAACTCAAACATGCAACTTTCGTTTGAAAATGATTTCATCTGCTGGACATACATACATACATACATACATACATTATCATTATAGACTGTTATGCCTTTCAGCGTTCAGTCTGCAAGCCTCTGAGAATTTACTAAACATCGCCACAATCTTCGATTTGCAACTAGTGTTGTGGCCTCATTTAGTTCTATACCTCTTACCTTTAAATCGTTAGAAACAGAGTCTAACCATCGTCATCTTGGTCTCCCTCTACTTCTCTTACCCTCCATAACAGAGTCCATTATTATCCTAGGTAACCTGTCCTCCTCTATTCGCCTCACATGACCCCACCACCGAAGCCGGTTTATGCGTACAGCTTCATCCATCGAGTTCATTTCTAAATTAGCCTTTATCTCCTCATTCCGAGTACCCTCCTGCCATTGTTCCCACCTGTTTGTACCAACAATCATTCTTGCTACTTTTATGTCTGTTACTTCTAACTTATGAATAAGATATCCTGAGTCCACCCAGCTTTCGCTCCCGTAAAGCAACGTTGGTCTGAAAACAGACCGATGTAAAGATAGTTTCGTCTGGGAGCTGACTTCCTTCTTACAGAATACTGCTGATCGCAACTGCGAGCTCACTGCATTAGCTTTACTACACCTTGATTCAATCTCACTTACTATATTACCATCCTGGGAGTACACACAACCTAAATACTTGAAATTATCGACCTGTTCTAGCTTTGTATCACCAATCTGATATTCAATTCTGTTGAATTTCTTACCTACTGACATCAATTTAGTCTTCAAGAGGCTAATTTTCATACCATACTCATTGCACCTATTTTCAAGTTCCAAGATATTAGACTGCAAGTTTTTGGCACAGTCTGCCATTGAAACCAAGTCGTCAGCATACGCCAAACTGCTTACTACATTTCCACCTAACTGAATACTTCCCTGACATTTTATACCTTTCAGCAGATGATCCATGTAAACTACGAACAGCAAAGGTGAAAGATTACAGCCTTGTCAAACTCCTGTAAGTACCCTGAACCAAGAACTCATTCTGCCATCAATTCTCACTGAAGCCCAATTGTCAACATAAATGCCTTTGATTGATTTTAATAATCTACCTTTAATTCCATAGTCCCCCAGTATGGCGAACATTTTTTCCCTCGGTACCCTGTCATATGCTTTCTCTAGATCTACGAAACATAAACACAACTGCCTATTCCTCTCGTAGCATTTTTCAATTACCTGGCGCATACTGAAAATCTGATCCTGACAGCTTCTCTGTGGTCTGAAACCACACTGGTTTTCATCCAATTTCCTCTCAACGACTGATCGCACCCTCCCTTCCAAAATGCCAGTGAATACTTTGCCTGGTATACTAATCAATGAGATACCTCGATAGTTGTTGCAATCCTTCCTGTTCCCTTGCTTATAGGTAGGTGCAATTACTGCTTTTGTCGAATCTGAAGGTACCTTACCAACACTCCACGCTAATTTTACTACTCTATGAAGCCATTTCATCCCTGTCTTCCCACTATACTTCACCATTTCAGGTCTAATTTCATCTATTCCTGCTGCCTTATGACAATGGAGTTTATTTACTATCCTTTCCACTTCCTCAAGCATAATTTCACCAACATCATTTTCCTCCTCCTCATGAGCTTGGCTGTTTGCAACACCACCATGATGATTTCCTTGTACATTGAGAAGATGTTCAAAATATTCCCCCCACCTCTCCAGTGATTCCCTGGGATCTATTATGAGTTCACCTGAATTACTCAAAACACTGTTCATTTCCTTTTTCCCTCCCTTCCTAAGATTCTTTATTACTGTCCAGAAAGGTTTCACGGCTTCTTGACCTAGCCTTTCCAGGTTATTACCAAAATCTTCCCATGACTTCTTTTTGGATTCAACAACTATTTGTTTCGCTCTGTTTCTTTCATCTACGTACAAATCCCTGTCTGCCTCGGCCCTTGTTTGGAGCCATTTCTGATAAGCCTTCTTTTTACGTTTACAGGCTGCTCTCACTTCATCATTCCACCAAGATGTTCGCCTTTTCCCATCTTTACACACAGTTGTTCCTAGGCATTCCCTTGCTGTTTCTACTACAGCATCCCTGTATGCCTTCGAAGGCAGCGAAATCATCCAGGAAATATTCCAAAGTGTCCAGCAGATGAAATCATTTCCAAACGTAAGTTGCATGCTTGAGTTTCTTAGTAGATTTTGAAGTAGTAGTCCCGATAATGCCTCTGTTATCCTCTCGCTCAAACATCAAGGATCAAGTGTTGTTGGTTCCTCCTGAACCTGAACGTCTGTTTGGGATGATGCATGCTTCAGCATCTGGATTCCTCTGTAATTAAGGTGGTCACGAGAGAACAATACATGGTGGAATTTTATTTTTGATTATGACAATTGCTGTAAACTTGTAATGAACACCATGCTTTCCAGTAATATTTCGCAACCTATCCGAAGCAACTGATAGTCGATATGGTTCGATTAAGGATCCATTCGGGAGATGTTCCAATATCCGATAGGATAGTCGGCTGGTGGATAACGTTAATTAAATGTAAATCTGGAATTCTACTTGTTGAAGGTCAAATTTTCCACGGATCGTTTGGATGAACTCTCAGTTATCGTTTGGATCAATGGTGCCCGATTTTCAAGTTTTTCTATTGTTGTTACTGGTTTTTGCTGTCCACGAATTTTACATTGCGTTTTCATTCTCTGGAAGGCAATTTTAAACAATTTCAACTTAACTCACGTTATGCATTGTGACTGCATTATAACATGCTGTGACAAATTTAACTGACTTTTTTGCCTATTTAATAAACAAATTATCGTGATTTACATTGAATAAGTGTTTTAGTAAGCACATTTTTGCTCCTTATTTGAAGTAGTAATGCTCTGCTCTGAACACTATCGTTTGGTCGGTGAAGTGACAGGAAAAAAGAAAAAAACCTCGCAATGACCCCAAGATTCCATTACTCACGTCCTTTGTACACGCAATGACATTTTCATTTGTGATCGTGTCCTCTTTTTTTTTTGCTATTTTCTTTACGTTGCAGCGACACAGATATGTCTTATGGCGACGATGGGATGGAAAAGGCCGAGGAATGGGAAGGAAGCGTCCGTGGCCTTAGTTAAGGTACAGCCTGGTGTGAAAATGGGAAACCACGGAAAACCATCTTCTGGGTTGCCGACAGTGGGGTTCGAACCCACTATCTCCCGAATACTGGATACCGGCCGCACTTAAGCGACTGCAGCTATCGAGCTCGGTGATCGTGTCCTAGAATTGCGTTACACACAACTTCTCGCAATGCCTGAGTATCTATTGCTCGTGCATATTTGGTCCCTATTCCCAATTTTCTTCCTACGAGATTCCCTCCCACACCCTGGCACTTATGCTCAGTCCATTCCGACCACCCTGTATAGAGTAGGAATTCAGTTGGGAATTATGACTGAAGGGAAAGATAGTTTTGGGGACAACGCACCCTGAGATGAAGGGTAATATGAACTGTTGTTTAGGGAAAAAATAAATTGGGAATAATGACCGGGGACGGTCGATATCAATGATGAAGTTAAACACATTGTGTTATTTTTTTACAATTACAATTTATTTTACGTCTTACCGACATAGATAGGTCTTACGGCGAAAATGGGATAGGAAAGGCCTAGGAGTGGGAAGGAAGCGGCCGTGGCCTTAATTAATGTACAGTCCCAGAATTTTCCTGGTGTGAAAATGGGAAACCACGCAAAACCATATTCAGCGTTCGAACCTACTATCTCCCGGATGGAAGCTCTCACAGTTGCGCACGGCAAACTCGCCCGGTCATTGTGTAATTACCT
This sequence comes from Anabrus simplex, assembly GCF_040414725.1. Classification (NCBI taxonomy): domain Eukaryota; kingdom Metazoa; phylum Arthropoda; class Insecta; order Orthoptera; family Tettigoniidae; genus Anabrus; species Anabrus simplex. The sequence goes on along the minus strand of NC_090267.1, from coordinate 315,417,550 downwards.
ATAAATCTCCTATTATTCACTAGGTGTATATATATATTGTACCGGTAACGGCGGTACAAACTAAGTCCCCGTCATAGAAATTTTAAAAACTTACGTGTTACGCTCCGGGCCGCCTACGAAAGACTGACTGGACGGCGAGCAACAGCTGTGTGAGTGTGACGTAGAGAGCGGGTGACGTCACAGCATGCCTCGCCGAGATACAGAGCCGAGACTAATGTGGAATGTTCTTCGAGTTTCTATGGGTAATAACTTCCCCACAATAATAATTAAACAAATTTAACAACATCACCATGTAACTCGATCCCTTATCTATGTTCCTGCCGAGTTTCGCGTAAATCTGACATGAGGCGATAAAGTTATGGAACGAGAGGTGAAGGCCCGGATCAGATATAAATACGTACTGCTTCGCTCAGCAGACCAGTGTGTTGCCAGAGTGTGTTGCCAGTGTGTGTATGTACACGCTAGGCAGTGGAGTTCACACAGTCGGTTCGCGAGCACCGTGATCGAGCGTGAAGCAGCTATTAATCTTCGAGTCCGTGGACTTTAACCTAATCGCGTCAAATATAGACTTGTACGGATTTCTTTATACAGTGAGTGACAACTTTTTACTCCGACGGGACGTGATATGAATTGTGCATCGTCTGAACATTATCAAGTAACTGTTATTCTACACGAGTGTCTAAGACTTGCGAATGTTTTCGAGTGCTCGTAATTTGAAGTTTCATGTTATGGACAGGACTTAGAACAGTTTGCTCCTTACAGAGTACTAAATACTTCGAGTTTATGACACTGTGTTTGAATCCAGATTTACTCGATTCCAAGCATGACTACGTCACTAATTTACCATTTCATGAACTATGTAAATATTTTTAGGTCATGAACTGTGAACTGTGCATGTGTGAACTGTGCATTTCAATTCTACTAAACAGCACATTTCAATTCTACGAACATTCAGGTTACGAACAGTCGAACCGAGGACTGTCAATACTCGATTAATTTCGTCTTTTGATTTCATGTTGTTATCAATACGTGAATGAGTTCTAATTCACGAGTGGAACATCTTTATTTTCGAATCTGATTAAATTATGTTGAACAGTGCTTCTAAGAACTAAGTCGTGCGGCATTACTTTACATTGTACCAGGTGCCACAAACGTTAAGTGACTCTGTTAAATTCGACGATAAGTTTCGAGTGGACTTTTATTTTTATGAGTATTAAACTTACATGCTCATTCGAGTCTAGTGGCCTTCTTTCATTTAACACGGGACAAAATTTAGTGACATTTCACCGTGTGATAAACTCTCAAGGATACATTTTGTGTTTGAACCTTGTTAAAACATTAATAAACTTTCCTCACATCTGTGCAGAAGCAGTCTTTGCCTTAACTCGCCCCAAGGCTTAACGATGTTCATTCACGTTCATCATTCACAACGCCCTTCATCAGCATCGTATGGATCTTCAAGACGTCGAATGGATTTTCTAGAACTTCCATCGGGGGATGAATGGTGGTTCACTGGTATGGGAAAAGGAGCTGCCGGAATCCAAGGACATCGCCAGCCCTAGGACGAGGAACGTTTTCTACTGTATCTGCTGTACAGAGGTGACATGACTTTGAATTTATTAATAAACTCAGAGGAAAAAATTTAAGATTTATTTCTAAACAAACCCTCTCCCTCTGTACGCACTTCAACGAATGGTACACGCCCTGCGTCTCATGTCTACCGAAGTACCACATTTACTGTTACAATATATTGTACTAGGAAAAGTTCGTGGGTTTAGGGCATGAGAAGGATCTCAGGTAGTGGAAGTTGATTTTGGAGCCGATTCAGAGCAAGATAGAATCGCAGGGCGAATAATAGATGGTTATACCTTTTCAAAAAAAAAAAAAAAAAAAAAAAAAAAAAAACCAAACCAAACCCCATGGCACTACAGCCCTTGAAGGGCCTTGGCCTACCAAGCGACCGCTGCTCAGCCCGAAGGCCTGCAGATTACGAGGGGTCGTGTGGTCAGCACGTCGAATCCTCTCGGCCGTTATTCTTGGCTTTCTAGACCGGGGCCGCCATCTCACCGTCAGATAGCTCCTCAATTCTAATCACGTAGGCTGAGTGGACCTCGAACCAGCCCTGAGGTACAGGTAAAAATCCCTGACCTGGCCGGGAATCGAACCCGGGGCCTCCGGGTAAGAGGCAGGCGCGCTTCCCCTACACCACGGGGCCATACCTTTTCCAAACAATGTATTAATAATGTTAAATGATTCATCACCCTGAAATATAGATATAGGACCCAGATATTTTGTTGAAATCAAAAATGTTAACGTAAATCTTCTTGAATTCAGTTCATGAAAATAAATATCACAATTCCTATAGTCTTTTGTGAAAACACGAAGTGTCAGTTCTTCACCTAAAGTCTTTCTAAGTATTAATTCATGAAATGAACACACACTTATAATTGAAAATTGAAATAAGAATTTGAATTTCTGTTGAAAGTTTCTCAGTTTGTTAGCCTTGAAATATAGAACACTTGAAAATCCTAGAGTTTTTCTATGTAAAATAAATTTATCATTAAAAGATGAATTTTTGAGAAATGATGAAAAACTACGAAATATCGTCACACGCAGCACTGAGTAAATCACTGTTCAAGATTGATAAGAAAAAGTCAGTCAGTTTGTGACTACTCACTTAATAAAGAAAATTTGGCTTACAAATGTTGATGGGAGTCTGGAACATTCCGCGGGGTGCGGACGAAGACTTGAACTCGATGTTCCACGAAGAAACCACGTTGACGTCTCTCGATGGGTACCATAGATGAGATGATGTTGAAGGTAGCTGGATCTTGTAGAATTTCATTAAGATTTCTGCTGCTCGTAGAGGTGATTTTAGCACACGGAACGTTCATTTGGTGCAAGTAGTATTTACAGATGCTATAATTCACTGTTGAACACAGTTCAGTCCGTATGTTTATTTTATGACGTTAAATGAATGATTACAGTCCTTGCTGCATACAACACTATTTTAAATCGTCACTGAGAATGTCCATAAATACACAGTTCAAACACTTGAAAAAGTTACGTGTAATATTTCTCATTAGCGTCTCTGACCACAGTCTTTGAATCGTTATCCTAGCAGATAACACTGATTTTCTGGTGGTGATGGTATTATATTACTTTAGAAAAAGTTCTTAATATTCACCAAGTTTATCACTGTAGTATGTCATGTCCTAATATGACACGTAAATAAAGAGACACAGTTCAAGGATGTACTGTATTAGAAAAATGAGTCTTAGAGTAGTTAGAGTTATTGTACATGACATTTTCTGTTTATTGTGGTAATTTAATATTATATGAAATTAATTAAGTCCACACATCATGTTCTAGTTTGTGAATGTCCAATATTTAACTTCGTACTTCAATGATTTCACACGTGTTATACTTCGAAATGTCTGTGAATTACATCGAAGACGTGGCACGATAGACTAGGTACGGTGCGACGTCTTTTACAAGTGCGACGGCGATTGATTCTCCCATAATTTCGTCTCCGCGAAACGCGACGGAAAGTACTGTCTTCGAGACTGCACGGACATACTGTACGAGGGTCAGTCTCCCCTCTGTCCCACTCACACACACACACACACACATACTGCACTGCTCTGCACTGCACTGCTAGACTGTACTGCTGAACTGAACTGCTTGTTAGCCTTGACCTAGTGGCATATATATATATATATATCTGCGCCAGGAGGGGTGGTGTTCTAAGTCATGTGACCGAGAGTGCTCGATCTTCTTAAACTTTATATTGTTATAACTCAGAAACTACTGGACAGATTGCTTCGAAATTTACAGGATTCTTCTTTTACGACGTCTGCTACAAATTGGCGTTGGTCATGTTCAAATTGGTTGAGGCGTTAAAAAGTTCACGAGAGAAAAATTCTTTCGAGAAATATCTCTAGGGCAGGCAAGTTTCAAGCGGTAGGTGACGTCACTTGGCCTCGCCTGGTCAGTCGTGGAGTCTGGTACGTTCTGGAATGTTCCTTCGCTCCGCTGTTCGCATGTCGGACGGAAATCGTATGCTGAAATAAAGTTTTTTCAATTGATGTGTGCCAGGACCTAGGCCTTCCTGGTACAATATATATGTTTGCTGATAGTTGCAAATCTTGTCTGTTTCTACTGGTTAATGTCTAAATGTAACATAATTAAAAGTTGAGATAATTTTATCGTGACATCCTTATCGTTTTGTAATGAAAATATATGTTGTCTGTAAATTAAAAATCATCATTTTTTCATTGTCACGAAGATACGTCATTATCACATGCTAGGTGATGACTGAAACAGGAGTCTAACTGCATGGACCGAGTTCGATAGCTGCAGTCACTTAAGTGCTGCCAGTATCCAGTATTCGGGAGATAGTGGGTTCGAACCTCACTGTAAGGCAGCCCTGAATATGGTTTTCCGTGCTTTCCCCTTTTCAAACCGGGCAAATGCTGGAGCTGTACCTTAATTAAGGCCACGGCAGCTTCCTTCCCACTCCTAGCCCTTTCCTTTCCCATCGTCGCCATATGACCTATCTGTTTCGGTGCGACGTAAAGCAAGTTGTAAAAGAAAAAAAATGGTACAGCATGTGTCCAACACGTGCACCCTCACGTCTCGTGCATTGTTTAACTTACTGATGAATACAGCTTTCCGTAAGGATACAAGAAATTACCCTATCTTCTCACGTAAATCTGGAATATTCGTAAGTGGGTCATTTGTAATGGATTCTTTCAGCATTCTCCATATGCAAGCATCTGGAGGCGAGAGATCCGGAGGGTGGGAAGGAACGGGAAACTAAGTGATCTCCAAATTGTTGTTGTAGAAGGGAAAGCATCTCACTTCCCCACTGTGGTGTGGACTACAGCTCAATCTTGTAGCATCTATTGTCGTTGCAGTGGCAGGTTTCTGGCGACATTCAGTACTGTTTGATGTGCAGAACATGTTTGTAATTTCAGTACTGTTTTTTTAGAAGTGAAGTTTCCACGGTGTATAGAACTATTTAGTTTTTCTGGGTTGAACCGTGTTGTTGTTTTCAGTACATTTAGTACAGTTTGCCGACGTTTCGAATACATTGCAGAATTCTTTGTCAAGGCGACTGAAATACCCCTACTCGATCCGAGGTAATCAGTCTTCCAGGCAGCAATCACACTACAAGAGTGGTTCCTGAACTTGATCTTATATATCCAGGCTTACGTCAGCCAGAAAGTGTAGGATATATGAGACCAAGATCAGGAACCTCCCTCGTAGTGTGATTGCTGCCTGGGAGGCTGATTACTTCGGATTGAGTAAGGGTATTTCAGTCGCCTTGACAAAGAATACTGCAATGTATTCGAAACGTCGGCAAACTGTACGTACAACACTGTTCAACCCGAAAGAAATTAACTAAATAATTCAGTACTTTTGTTTTTGCGGATGATGTATAAATGTATCTAGGAAGTACACAAACTTGCATATCAGATTTCTTTAAGTAAAGAGGAAAATATAATGTTGTGCCTTTTTATTTTCATCTAGGAGATGATTCACTGGACTGTATTAATATATCCTACACCTTTTGTTTTGAATTACTGTATTGGGTCTACTATTAAATTTAACTTTTTCGATGGAATATTATTTCTTCTTGGAATACGGTTTGAATTTTCATATCGAAAATATGACCATAAAGCGGCTTCGTTTTCCGGGATATTCTGAAAACCCCCAAAGGCGTTCGCTGTTGAGAAAGTTCACAGTCATGATTTTTTAAAATGCTATTTATTCGGGGCGTTGGTCTAAGAAGATCTTTTGCCCTTACTTTGCACCGTAAGAGTGAACCTGCGTGTATTTGGAAATGGCAGAAGTGTAAAGTGTTCAATGCGAGGAAAGAAACGTTAAGGACGACACAAACACCCAGTCCTCAGACCAGGGATATTAATAATTTCCATTTAAAAACCCCAGGCCAGGGATATTGGCCATTTACAATTAATAGCCGTTGACCCGGCCGGGAATCGAACCCGGGGCCGCCGGGTGACACCGCGAGGCCGGACACAGTCATGATTAGATATCTATGTTAGTTCATGTCACAAGCATTTGTCTCAGATATTGGCCCATTTACTTCTATCTCGCGCATCCTCAATGCTGGCTGTTGGTTCGACTTGTTCCAATGTCAACAGTGCTCTATCTTTCTAGCTCGTCCTTGGACGACCTGCTGGATGTCTTCCAGTTGGCTGGTGAGTAAATACATAGTTGGGGAGAGTACCCTCTGATCTAAAAACATGAACTAGTTACTGCAGGCTTTTCCTTCTGATCATCCTTCCAATATCGGTTTTCTTAAACCACTGGTAGAGTTCTTTCTTATGCCGCCCGCCCTCCCCCCAACCAATCTTCCGGTCTCTGTCGTCTAGATCGTACCATACATCTTCTTAAAGTCTTCTTTTCAAATTAAAAAATTCGCTCTTCAAGCGTCTTGGACTTGTCCCACACTGGGCGACTTGGCCGGGTGGTTAGGAGCTCGCAGCTGTGAGCTTGCATCCGGGAGATAGTGGGTTCGAATCCAACTATTGGCAGCCCTGAATATGGTTTTACGTGGTTTCCCATTTTCACACCAGACAAATGCTGGGGCTGTACCTTAATCAAGGCCACGACCGCTTCATCGTCGCCTTAAAACCTATCTGTGTCGGTGCGACGTAAAGCAAATAAAAAAGGAATGTCGCACAACCATATTGAACCCATGATCCTACAGATTCAAAAGAACCGCCGTGGGAGTCACCGTATTTGGTGCGCGAGAAAGTGAGCCTCCATTTTATTATAAAGCAGGCAAGAAATGGATTATTTAGATCCCTGTCTGCTCCTTCTTCGCCACGCGTCACGTGACTCGAGCCCTCGAGGAATGCAGGAGATCTTCGGAACATAGTCGGATGTCACATAAATCATTAATAACTGATTATCTGGAGACATTTCGGCCTAGATTAAAAATTATATTATTAGAAGGAATTTACTGGAAAGTTTTTTTTACAAAATTTCATTTCACAAGGAAATATATATGAATTAATATGTCCATGAAAGTAGTTCAACGGTCAGACGCCATAGGAGAATCGACACGTGTCATGATTGCATCAACAAGCCGCGGGAAAAATTTGCAAAGGACGCTTTGTAATAATTACGGTCGTAGGAAGGACGGAAAAAAATCTGCGAATATCACCATCGTAATAAGTAAAATTTGATGAATTCCTGGAGTTAATAGCTGAAGAAAGGCCCAGTGTTGTGAAGGATGGCCTACTATGGTGTAATAATAAACGCGCTGGTCAGCGTTCTCGGCATATATCTCATAAATATTCACCCCCTTGAGGACCTATTCATTCTATCTAGGTTGGCCAAGGAGGTCGAACCTATGTCGGTTATCGCCAGGATTGGAAAGAACGTGATTCCGTAGGATGGACAAGTCAGTAAGTCAGTATGACGTTTTCCAACTCCTGACAACGCCATACTCATGGTAGAAAGATTTGCTTTGAGCAAGACATGGCTCGATAAAATTGTTTCGAAAATAGTGTTTTTTTGGATCTTAGATCTTCATTTTTGAGGTTCTCGTACCAGTGAGATTTGTTTATTGGTTTCAACTCTGAACTCTGTCCAGTCCTTATACGCAAATTGTGAATTAATGTTGACCTTCTCTAAATCCTCTTTTCTCTCTTTATTGAAATAAAATGTTAAATTTTAGCTGAACTAGCACGAGTTGAAATACGAAGATTCAGGTAAATTGGATCAGTCGTTTTTCTGTGTCAAGGTAAGGAAAGTAAACAGTAATGTAGATATTGGTCTTAATATTCAAGAAATAAACATCAATACGAAAATAACTGAACTCTTGTCCAATATTAAGTACGAACACTTGGATAATTCAGTTTTATTTAAATGGATATTCCTCACAGTTTAATCCTCCTCTGGAACAGTATTTACGTGTTATCAACGTTTACACGACCGCTTCTGAAGATTTCACTCGCAGTTGGACTCCGTGCAAGTTGCCATGCAAAACATCTACGGCACAGAGGGGTTGGAGATGACTAATGTGGGTTATACAACTGTTCACAAGTTACTTGAGGTAACTGCTACGCTTTGACGGAATATTCGAGACGGGCACATTAACAATTTTATTAATGCGCCTGAAATGAGGTTGTGGACGTGGTTTCAACGTCGGCTCTCAGGGATCTCTTGGATATTATCACATGCAAGTTATGAAGTCATAATTTACAGTGTTGCCTAGTTACAGCACGGCTAGTGGGGAATCTCACCTCCTTGTGAACTTCTATTCGGGATTGTAGAGGAAGATCTACTGTTTATCAGGATACTTATTCCTATGCATGTACATTCCGACTGAAGTTCATTTTAATAATGAGAAAATTAATGTGAAAAAAGGTAGTCCGAAAGGTAGTCCTACTTAAATTGAATCATCGATAGGGTGCTTAAAGAACTCGTTGACCCTGACGTGGCAAGGAATAACGTCTTTCCGTATTTTTCTTATTTTTCTCCATTACCTCCTTTTGTCTTAGAGTAAATCTAGAGTAAATTATTTCTTGTGATATAGTATCTACAAACCGTTCCGTTTGTCGTTTTCTGACGGATCGTACAGTACCCATAAAGAATCTTGGTGGAAGATTCTGTGGTGAAATAACGTTGAAAAATGTCCATATGAATACTTCAAATTTAACAGGTTCAGCTCTGTTAAAACCCAACCAGAAATGATCAATAATTAATTATGGCCTAGTTTGTCTTATACTTTCAGTATATCAGTAGTATGAGCGAAGTGTGTTCTGAAACAATGGGTGCTGAATCAGCATATTCCCACGCTGAACCAGCACTTTTTGTCTGGTAGTAGGACAATGTACGTTCTTACCCAAAAGAGGGTTCAGATCTGAATGGGTTTAATGACGCCTAGGGGAGGTTAACCCTACGTACGAGGACAATCCTAACCTCACGGCTCCCCCAGGAGGAGCCCAATATGTCAGGAGAATGGATGTAATGTCCTGGGGTTTTGTGAACCATAGATGAGGTTAAGACGTCATAACCTTACGTACGAGGGCAATCCTAACCTAACGGGCTTCCCTGGGGTATCCGAATCGTTCAGGTATGTGAGGGACGTCGTCATAACGTCTTAACCTAACCTTGTCCACCAATACCAATCAAACCTCACAGAGGCTCTTTACGGGCTTCCGTTGGAGGAGACGAATCGGTCAGGTGAGGTTACGACGTCATTGTGACTTCACCTGACCTTGCCTACGGACGGTAACCTCACACAGGCTCTTTGCCGGCTCCCCTTGGAGGAGCCCAATCGGTCAAAAGACCTATAGGTGACATTAGGACGTCGTTTTGACGTCTTACCTTAATCATGAATGATAATCTAACCTCACAAAGGCTTTATGGAGGAGCTTTATCGGCCAAAATACCGACCGAGGCTTTTTGAGGAGGTAGGGATGGTCCTCTCCCCCTGGGGCCTTCTCCCGATACTGCCTGCCAAAAATTAGGGAGAAGAGGGTGACTATACATTGTTCTTATATATATGAAATAACTTGTCCTGACTGACTGACTGACTGACTGATTCATCGTCGCCGAGCCAAAACTACTGGACATAAAGAAGTGAAATTTTGGGGATACATTCATATTAAGATGTAGATGCTCGCTAAGAGAGGATTTTTGGATATTCCGTCGCTAAGGGGGTGAAAGGGGGGGTGAAATTTTAAAATGAATCTATATCTCAAAATTTTAAAAGTTTGCAGATGTAAAAATTGGTATTTAGAATCTTCTTTAAAAATAAGAAAACACGTATTTTTTGTTTTCGGAAAATCTCAATAGGAGGGGTGAAAAAGTGGTTGAATACCTTTAATCAGGATACCGGTACTTATATCTCAGAAACTGAAGATATTACAGACCTGAAAATTGGTACTTTTGTTCTCTTTTAAAAATAAAGAAACACGTATTTATTTGTTTTTGGAAAATCCAATTAATGGGAGGTAGAAAAGGGGGTGAATATTTAAAATGAGTATAACCGAGCTCGATAGCTGCAGTCGCTTAAGTGCGGCCAGTATCCAGTATTCGGGAGATAGTAGGTTCGAACCCCACTATCGGCAGCCCTGAAGATGGTTTGCCGTGGTTTCCCATTTTCACACCAGGCAAATGCTGGGGCTGTACCTTAATTAAGGCCACGGCCGCTTTATTCCCACTCCTAGCCCTTTCCTGTCCCATCGTCGCCGTAAGACCTATCTGTGTCGGCACGACGTAAAGCAACTAGAAAAAAAAATGAGTATATCTATATCTAAAAACTTTGAAAGTTTACAGATGTAAAAATTGGTATTTGGAATCTTCATTAAAAATAAACACGTATTTTTTGTTTTCGGAAAATCCCAATAGGATGGGTGAAAAGGGGTGAAAAATTGTTTGAATGCCTTTAATGAGGATACTTACATCTCAGAAACAGAAGATATTACAGGCCTGAAAATTGGTATTTGGGATCTCCTTTGAAAATAAAGAAACACGCATTTTTTGTTTTTGGAAAATCTACTTAATGGGGGTTAAACAGTAGTGACAAATTGGGGTGAATTTTTAGAAAGACTATATCTACAGTATATCTCAGGAACGTAAAATGTTACAGATGTAAAAATTGGTATTTGGAATCTGCTGTAAAGGTAAAGAAACATAGGTGATTTGTTTTTGGAAACTCCACTTAAGGGGAACTAAAAAGGGGGTAAAATTTTAAAATGAGCATTTTTACAGTATATCTCAAAACTTAACATGTTACCGAAGTGAAAAACAGTATGTTTTATCTCTATTGTAAATAAAGAAGCATGCATTTTTTGTTTTCTGCAAAACCACTTGGGCGGAAGGGTAAAAGGGACTGAAAATGGGGTTGAATTCTTTTAATTAGGGTACTGATATCTCAAAAGCTGAAGATGTTACAGACGTGAAATTTGGTATTTGGAATTTCCTTTAAAAATAATGGAATGCGTATTTTTTGTTTTTGGCAATCCACCTAAAGGGAGGAGGGAAATTGAAAAATTAGTTGAATTATTTGTATGAGGATACTATTATCTCAAAAACGAAAGATTTTGCAGACGTGATAATTGACATTTGGAATCTGCTTTAAAATTAAACAAACACGTATCATCGGAAAATCCAATGAAGGGGGGCGGGGGAGGTGAAAAATTGAAAAATTAATTGAATGAATTGTATGAGAATACTTACATCTAATAAAAATTAAAGTTGTTACAGGCGTAAAAAATGACATTTGGATCTCCTTTAAAAACAAAGAAAACGTTTTTGGGCGAAATCATTTTGGGGGTGGGGGTGAAGAGGAGTTGAATTCCTTTTATGTGGACACATATCTCAAAAACTGAAGATGTTAGAGTCGTGATAACTGGTATTTAGAAGATCCTTTACTATTAAAGAGACAAGTATTTTTAACGGGAAATTCACTTAAGGGGGGGGGGTGAAAGAAATGAAAAAGTGAATTATTTTTATAGGGATACTTATATCTCAGAACTGAAGGTAACAGACGGGAACATTGGTATTTGAAATCTCCTTTAAACATAAGGAAATACGCCTTCTTTTTTTGGGAGGGTGGGGTGGGGGTGGGGGGGTAAATCAACTTAACGGCAGTGGGGCGAAAAAGGAGTTGGGACCAATGGATTTTACTATTCATAATGTATTTATTCTGATCATAAACTGGTCATTTTTAATCGTTCCTGGGTTCGTTTTCAAGAACCATTTTTCCTTTGGAGTACATAAAGTTAGATTGCAGTAGATTCTCCTGGCATATAAATAAACATTTTTAAACACATTTGAAATAAACGATATGAATGATATTGACCGTGCAATTGTTCACCTCTATAATAAGGTCAAAAATACACGGAAGTATATCATTCGTGTCGCCAGAAATCTCGCGCACTTGCCTACACGCGACGATGGTGCTAGTCACATTATCAGCAATGACAATGGCAGAGGATGTAATTTACTACCAAGTAGCGGTCTTGCATCTTGCGTGGGTTCCAGACCAATAATAATAATAATAATAATAATAATAATAATAATAATAATAATAATAATAATAATAATAATAATAATAATAATAATGTTCTGGACCGTCGCCAAAATGCGCGGACCGCGCTGGAAACGGGTCCTGGCCGTGTAATGACTACGATTGCAGTCCGGCCGCGGGTACCGCCAAGGCATCCAAGACGACACCACGCCGGATCTCCTCAAGGATTTGATCCATATTAAAAATGCTTATAAGAAAAGATGGCAAAGATTTAAGGACCCAACTGACCAGGTGGAATACCTGGACCTAGCTCGGGAAGTACGAATTCGATTGCTGGAAAGAAAGATTGAAAAATGGGAGGAACTTTGCCGTAATCTCCCAGAAAACCATTTAGATCGCGAATTTCGGCGGATTATATATAAAACGTTAAGCATTCAATTATAAATTTCATTATAATACCGTAGCGAAGCACGGGTATCTTGCTAGTACTGTAATATGTATCTTGGTTAGGCCTATATTAATTGAGGTATTTCGGGTATTTATTTCCAGAAGTATGTAATTAATGGTAAGAATCCTTTTCTGGAACATTTCAGCTCAGCCTTCTTGTGTACAAAGAGGGGTAATTGAGTAAAACCATGACCATAAATATCCAGGTAAAAAGAGCAACGTGCATGTGAGGGATACAGAACAGAAAATTAGTCAGCCAAGGGTTATCCAAGCAATTGCTTACGGGAAGTTGGAGGGACCGAACGGAGCAGAATTTCGATTTGAGTGAAGTAGAAAAGGTGACTAACGAGGACGTAAATACGTAGAAAGTGTTAGTCCTGCGGGGGGCATTGTTTATTCTGATTCGAACTACTCGTGACGCTAATCATGTTGTTCTGTGCATATTTGTTCTGATTGTGACTCTCTTTCTGTACTCATTGAATGTGAATTATGACTGTTGACAGTGTATCGTGCTGCCTGCCAGTCCTTTATTTGTTAAGTCTGAGTGAGTATATTTATTGTGCTAGTGTTGTAAGTGAAGGATAGACTGTGGGGTGTCTCGGTTCGGTCGCCCATGGACCATCGTCGGTCTATTGGCTATATGAGAGTAGCCAGATGAGTATTATCAAGTTCATCAGATTGGATGGCACGTTGTATCAGTGGTGACTGGGCGTGTCAGGCATGAGGGAGGATGGAGGTACTGTACGTGCACCGACATCGTCGCAGGGAGGTTGAACCGAGGACGACTCTGGAGTTCCAGGACATGAGGCTTCTAATCCAGTCACGGAAGCAGGAATCTGGTGGAGAGAGCAGCCATCTATTCTAAAGTTGGAATGCAAATGTAAAATAATTTGTTGGATCAGGGTTGCTCTGATTCTTACAGAAAATTGTAAATTACGATTTATAACTTTTTTATGATCGTATAGAGTCAAACGGCTAACTCAATGTATTTAAGGTACCTTGTCAAGATGCTCCTATAATTTTATAACGTTTGCAGGGGGTAGCAGGCAAGGCCCAGTCAACAGAGTACTAATTTTTCAGCTTTTATGAACACGACCCGAGAAGAATTTTTATGCTCTAATATTTGTATTATTATGATTATTATTAATATTATTATTGCTGTTGTTATTAATATTCTAAGTTGAGGGATTCTATGGTGATCTCTAGCGCCATTTATCTGCATATTCAGCAAATAATAATAATAATAATAATAATAATAATAATAATAATAATAATATATTATTATTGTCAGCAATTATTTATTCAGTTATTTTAAATTTTATTTCACTGAAAGTCCCCCGGTTATAATTACATTCAGTTTTGGTACGACAATTAATATTATTAACATAAACTAGCATGTACCCGTAGCTTGACCTGGATTAATTAATTCAACCGTTAGTTGTTCTTGAACCACTTATTTAAAATCAGAAGAAGTACATTATTTTTAATTATATTGTTACTTTCAATACTTAACATACCGAGTTGGTGGATAGTAAAAATAATATTAGACAATATAAAAACATACTGTATTAAAAACCAAACTAATTTTTCTTGATATAGTTTCGGGATGAACTACAGTATATTAAGTGTCCTTCCATTTGGAGCTGAGATGTGTAATGTGTTTGCCTTTCCAACTCTTTGAACAACGCACGTGTAGTTGACCATGGGAGAAGCACCGTTTTCGAAGACTGAGTCCTACAAATTTATGCGATTGTCCCTGTGCCTTGTTGATGCATATAGAGAAATTCAAAGAAACAGGGAACTGCAGACGCCTAAACTGACACGGTATATCCGAAGTTATGATTTGAATCTCAGGAATGAGTTGCTCGTTGATGCGTTCACAACATTTCTCGGTGCGAGAATTGCCCCTTGACACAGCCATGCATGAACATTTTAAGCAAATGAAATAAATACCGGGTAAATATTCAGCTTTACCAATAAAATAAAAAATGAAACGATTAAAAGTGATAAAATAATTAATGAAGGCATGTCTTGACCTATAAAATGATTCATCACAGAATACGCCTCTGTTATAAATTTCAAATCTCTGCTTGCCATAGATTTGGCTGGGCATCGCACACATACACACATACACACATACACACATACACACATACACACAGACAAACAGTTCCGGACAGGGTGCGAAATCGCAGGGGGGAAGGGAGGGATTTCCCCCACCGACGTTTTTATCTCAAAGGTCCCCCCCCCACTAAAATTGCCCGGGTGGGATTTTTTCATGATAAAATAATGAGGGAAATGTAGAACACATAATTTATTACTGAAATTAATGATTTTTACTGTGTATATTTTCATAAAAACATAAGCAATAATTCAAATGACTGCCAGACCTTGAGCAATAAAAGAACGCAGCAGTGACATTCCAGACCTGCAGCCTATTCTTCATGTTTCACTCTAGCAAGTCCATCTGAAACCCGGGCAAAAATATAACTTACTTGAAGCTCTCCTCCCTAGTCATTGCTCTAAGTAGCTCGAGCTTACACCACTCCTGTACTTCTTGGAGAAGGTGTGTTTCCGATAGCTAGCCAATAGGACAATATTCACTTAAACAGTGTACAAACTGACAAATTTGTTCAGTCAATACTTAACCCTGTTGAGGAATTTTCCACTAATAAAGCAATAAATCAGGACAAATCGCGCTTCTGGCCTTTCTTAAGAAAACAACAGTCTCTCATAAACTTCTCAGCTGACTGGAATAGCGTTCTAATATTTATCATACTCGTTATAACAACAAAATTCAAACAAAAAGATCTAAAATGTACATTATTCTGGGGAGGGGTAATTTAATTACAGGGGAATTTTATACAACCCCCCGCCGAAAAATTCCTGAAATAAACACTAATAGTTAATCCCTATGTTCCTTCTCTTCCTCCCCCCCTCCTCCGTTTCTTTCTGATTTCGCACCCTGGTTCCGGATATTACCTGCTGAATATAGCTCCTCGTATCGGGGACCGGAAATGGCTTCCTACGTCATGGAGGTAAAATGGCTCCTTGACTTGTATGCCTATCTTATATACATTGCCTAGTGACAGTGAATCTATGTATTTAATCCTGTTGATTGCACGATGGTTCTTATATTATAATAAATATATTTCCGTTGACATTTTAAGAAATGAAAGATTTTTCCCGAACTATTGAGACAAGTTGGATGGTTTTGGTACAAACCGCATCTTTTAACTCCCTCTGGTTTAAGAGCTTGAGTTTTCTGAAACATACACGTTAGCGTTTTATGTATATAGATTTTTAATGTTAAAATTGATGCTTAATAGTACAACAAGTACATTTTTATGTTAAGTTACAATTAACGCTTATGCGTCAGGCATGTATTTAATTACATTACAGCTGAGTTAGAATGGAACTGTTCAGGTTTGAACACAAGTCGGCCGCTACACGCGGTGAAAGGAAGGTGACGTTGCCTGCGCTCCGTGTGTGTGTAGTGTTCTCAGCGCGTTGTATTGAACAGTATTACAGTACTGCATACAATTCTAATAATTTTGATAGTTAACTTAAATTCAAGTGATTTCATTATGTAACTACTCAGAAAACAAATATGGCAACAAAATGCACACTAAAAATACCTTGAAATATACCTTTGAATGAGACAACAGACCTTCGGCACGGGAAACTCGTGAATTGATCCAACACTTCTTGAAATTGAATGTGGACCAGATAGAAATGATTCAGCTGGACAACCTAGAAAATGCCGCCTTCATCAAGGTAATATCAACTACTCTTGTTGAAAGACTGATTTATAACTATCAGGGTACACACAATATTACATTACAGGATGGTCGGATAGGGAAGGTTAAAATCAGTGATGCGGAAACAATACAGACAACGCTTCGAGTGTTAAATATACCACCAGAAGTCCCAATAGAACCCTTCAACTCGGTGTTTAGTAAATATGGCAAAATTATCGATCAGAAGAGAGAAGAATGGTCTCAGCAATATCCCTTCAGAGTGCATAATAGTATACGTGCTTTGAGAATTGAAATTAAAATATCTAATCCATCCTTCATTTATCCTGTAGGATACCGTGCGTAAATTATTGATGGACAAATGGATACATGTCTAGCCCGTAATTCCACAACTCATTTCCGACCACAATGTCCCTTACGTAAGACTACGTTAGCCGAGAGGAGGTTTGTAAACACTGCAGCTGATACAGGTGACGCAGAAGGTGTTAAGAGAATTTTGATTTCTATCCTGTTATGTGTTTGTAGTGGTTGGTATCATGACAGCCCTCCCTTAAGTTTTGTTTCAAAACAGATGACAGTCGTGAAGTGCGCAAGTGCGTGTGTTTTTATGTTCCAGTGGAAGTACTTTTGTCAATAATGGTGTTAGGAAATATTCCTGTACAATAAATTATTTTCCTTATAGATTAAGCTCCAAATTTATTATTACGGAACATTTTCTGGCGACCGTGACAGGACTCAGTTAAGATGGAGGAGCTTAAACAGTATAATAAGGAAAGATCACAAATACGTAGACTGTTTACGAGAGCACATGGCGAGTTTCAAACAAAAATATCTGAAGCAGTCGTAGATGCGGAAGAAATGTTGACATACTTCCGTATTTTAGAAGATAAGGCAATGCGGATGTTATCTTTGGATGAAAAGATTCAAGCACTTAGGGGTGTCGAAGAAACGACAGAAGAAGACGACGCCAAGGAATTCGACACGGCAGAAACGTACCGGGAGAAGTGGCTACAAGCTAAGGTTAGGTTCGAAAGTAATTTTCAAGTGAATTTATCTGTTGGTGGAGGTGAGGCCTTAGCGAGTGAGATCGAGACGACGAAGGAAAGGAATTTCAGTTTACCCAAGCTACAGCTTAAACAGTTCGATGGAGATATAAAAAACTGGATTGGTTTTTGGGGACAGTTTAAGAAAATAAACGACGATAGTGATATCGACCCGGAAGATAAATTTCAGTATCTTCTACAGGCTACTGTTCCAGGTTCCGTGGCCAGGGAGCTAGTTGAGAGTTTCCCTCCGTCCGGAGCGAACTATCAAAAGGCAATAGATCACCTGAAATCCAGGTATGCCAGGGAAGAATTACTTATAGAAGTATATGTCCGAGAACTTCTAAATCTTGTTCTACTTCAAGCTACCGAAGGTAGTACCCTTAGTATTGGAAGCCTCTATGATAAATTAGAAACACAACTGAGAGCTTTGGAATCTTTAGGAGTCACTAGTGATAAGTATGCAGCAATGCTGTATCCTTTGGTGGAGTCTGCATTACCAGAAGAGGTTATGAAGGCATGGGAGAGAGTTCGTGTATCTCATATATCAGAAAATGATCACGATCATCACCTAAGCAAGTTGTTACTGTTTATAAAACAAGAAGTGGAGAGCGAAGAACGTTTGTCACTTGCTCGCTCTAGTTTTATTGTGAAGAGGGATGACATGTTATGCAAGCCAGGTAAACAAGAGAGACTTCCCACTGCTGCGCTTTGTACTCAGGTGAGGGTCAGAAAACTGAAACGGGTTGTATCTGGTGTGACAAGAGTTCCCATAGATCTGCTGATTGTTTTAAAGTGAGGAATCTCCAAAATGGAGAGAAGGAGGATATTTTGAAGAAAAGGGGTGATTGCTTTCGTTGTTTAAGGAAGGGGCATAACTCGAGCAAATGTAAAGCATTTGTGAAGTGTATGATTTGCTTAAAAAGGGATCATTGTGCTATCTTATGTCCTGATTTAGTTACTAAGAAAGAGGAGAGGGAAAGTTCAAAGGGAAAGGATAATCAAAATAATCAAAACACTGATACTTTAACTGCCTATCAAAATGCAGAGACGCTATTACAGACTCTTGTTGTGAAGGTTTCTGGTAGTGAAGGACCGGTCAAGCTTGCACGAATTTTATTAGATTCTGGGTCACAAATGTCTTACATAACCAAAGAAAGCGCTAGGAAGTTAGGACTACAAAAACTGGGAAGAAATAGTTTCCAGTTGTGTTGTAGAAAGAATAACTTGGAAATTCAACCTTCCCACTGCTGCATGGTGGGGAGGGTGATGGGAAAGGCTTATTGGAATGGTGAAAGAGCTACTTCGTCGTAATTTGGGCAAGGCTTCGGTTACTTGCGAAGAGTTAAGCACGATACTGTGTGACTGTGAAACTATTATAAATTCACGGCCATTGACATATGTATCCGATGAGTTACACGCTCTGAAACCATTGAAACCAGCTGATTTTCTTCATGAGATACCCAGCACTGATGTACCAGATTTGGATGCCATCGACAGAAAAGGAATAGAATTAAGATGGCGTTATCTACAGAAACTGCGGGACGATTTTCGGTAGAGGTTCCGCAAAGAATACCTGGCTCTTCTTATTCAACAGAGAGGTAGGACATCCAACAAAGTGAACGTTGGGGACGTTGTGCTGATCGGAGCTGATGACATCAAACGAGCCGATTGGCCACTAGGTGTCGTCCAGGAGGTGTACCCTGGTAAGGATGGCGTCGTCAGGGTTGTCAAACTGAGAACGGCTGCGGGCGAGAGGGTGCGGCCAGTTCAAAGGCTTTATCCCTTAGAAGTCGCCTCATCAGATGAATCTGCAGTAGTGCAGAGCAATCGGCCAGATTCTATCCTGGAGATACATCCAGAGAAGGCTTCGCACGGATCATCGGATGCAGTGGCAAATCCACAAGTGAAGTCTACAAGAAGTGGTAGAATAGTGAAAACTCCAAAACGTTTGGACTTATAAATACTCCAGAAGAGACAAGCATTGTATGAAAATCAGTGTCAAATGAAAGATTGTAATGTTTTATTGTAGAATGCTGCTGTCTATTTTTATTGTGTTGCAATTTTATCTGTGGATTAGTGTAAACAAAATTGCAAGGTGGGGAGGATGTTAAGAGAATTTTTATTTCTATCCTGTTATGTGTTTGTAGTGGTTGGTATCATGACAGCCCTCCCTTAAGTTTTGTTTCAAAACAGATGACAGTTGTGAAGTGCGCAAGTGCGTGTGTTTTTATGTTCCAGTGGAAGTGCTTTTGTCAATAATGGTGTTAGGAAATAAATTATTTTCCTTATAGATTAAGCTCCAAATTTATTATTACGGAACACAGAAGGGTTAGCGACTAGTCAACCGGACCCTGATTCAGTGACCTTGCCTGACAACACAGCGAAACCAACTCAGCGCGTCGATGTGCGAAACGTAAACAACACACAAGTTCGTGCGGCTGACCCCACAACACTAAACGGATGAAAATATACAGTAGTGTGTCGCATTCCTAAAATTTCTTTCTGTCATCGACAAAGGAACTCACTGATGACCCTGCACCTTCTTCCCAGGATACTAATATTTCCCTCCCATCCTCTAAGCAAGATATAGGAATTTCTCAATTGTTAATACGGAATCAAATTCTGATCTTCATCACTCAGGTGACATATCAATCAAAGCAACAAAATTCCTGTATGCACTCCCACCACACCTACATCCCAAGGGAATAATATACGTATTTCGGATCTGATGGCCACTAATCAAGTAGAAGAACAGCAAGACAGTAATATAGCACAGCCCCACCAAAGCAAGAATAATTTGAATCGTGTCCTCCCGTGAGTTCCTATTCCCATGAGGTCCGAATTAGCTATCTGCCAATTACACTACCTGAGTGAGTCCCGTCAATTCTGAACACTACCTATACAAATTTCAGTTTAGTTTTCTACAAAAAAAAATTGTATTAATTTGTTTGTTACTGAAACAAGTAAGGTCCGTTGTTAGCGCCAGCTGGGAGTGCGTGCCCTCTTTAATGAACTGGCTTCTCTTACAGAGGAGGGCGGACGCCATGGACCGGTAGCTCCCATAAGCAGCTTTCACCTTGTCAGTATCTGTATCAGCATGTGCCTTCGCCAAAATAATCAGTTTTGAGTTATATTTATAAAGTTCTTAAAATAGTATCAGCATGTCGCTTCGTCTTTGAACTGTTTTTTATCTTATTTACAAGTCACCGTAATTAGCACGTAGCGTCGTCAAACTGATCTTTTAACTGAAATATTCTTCTCTTTATACTCTAATCAATATGTGCAGCAAAAGAAACATTTCTTGAAAATACTGTCTCTTCAAACTGTTGAGTTGTTCTTTGGATTCTGTCATCCATTGCAACATATTTTCTTTTCCTTTTTGTGGCTTTAAAATTCAACTCTACCCGCATAATTTTTTCGTTTGAATTTTGAGACTCCTTCTTCAAACACAACACCAAGTCTTTTACACGGGGATGTGGTTTTCCGCATTTCAAATTCAGCTTATGGTTCCAACCCTCTACAAAGTTATTCGTTATATGCCTCTTCCCATGACAATTCCACATTTCAAACGGAATATGCACGTTTTCAAGCCATTGCTCGACAAAAATATCAGAAAACTCGAGTAACGTTTCATTGTCCGGAGCCGTGCTATGGATGTGTAGCTAACCGTCTTCTACTTTTCTTGGTTTGAGGAATGCAAGTGCAGCACACTGCTTGATGGTGTTTCTGATTTACTGGCTAGTTTTATACATACGCGAAAGCCCAATTTATTGCACTTTTCTCCAAAGACTTTGGCTTAAGTGGGAAAAGAACCTTGCACTTGGACTCTTGGAAATGCTTCTTCTATCGCTTTGATAGCTCCAACCTCAAAATCCATGTTTACTCTTTCAGGTGACCATTCAGGCATTACATCAAGGATTTTTTGAAGAGGCGAACTCAAGTGGCTTTGTTCTTGTTTGGAAGCAGTGCGAAAACAGCAGGGTTACATTTATCTGCTCTTTGTTGCTTCCTAAGTCTACATGAATGGTGTACACTTGACAGATTTGCTTACTGAAAAATGAAAACCTACAATCTGTTTTCCAGTCATTGACCGGGTCAAGAATGGATGAATGAAGGAGATATGGGCTATTAGTACGATGGGGTCGCCACTCCCAAAGTGATTTATTAATGACTGATAGATGCTATGAAATGAGAATGGAGAGTGTTGCAGGAATGAAAGATGACAGGGAAAACCGGAGTACCCGGAGAAAAACCTGTCCCGCCTCCGCTTAGTCCAGCACAAATCTCACATGGAGTGACCGGGATTTGAACCACGGTATCCAGCGGTGAGAGGCCGACGCGCTGCCGTCTGAGCCACGGAGGCTCCAGAACTGCTTACTGACACTCTTAAATGTCTCGTCCATTTTTTTCTATTTCTTTGCCTCTGGGGCTGGCAAATATCAATAATCTGTCACCTTCACAGACGTCAGCCAATAAGAAGTTTGTGCCATTGGTTATACATAGTTTCTTCAGCTAAATTTACTTCATCCCGATGCATTGGTTCTTTCTACACTCCTTGTGCTTTACTCCGCTGTCTGTACAATGAACTCTTTAAACTTTGGAATTGAGGCATTCGAGTTACTAACTCGTATCCTGTCTGATGCAAGTGTCCGAATTCTTCGTCGTATATCTGAAAGAAAAAAAAAATTGGCGATAGAATGGTTCACTTTGTTACATAATTACAAGCGGTAAATTATTACAATATTGTTAAATTACAATAATTGTTAAATAAGTAAGCATATCAGATGCATATTAGATCCCTAAGCATGATGATATTATTCCTAAACATATTAGATGAAGATAAATATTATATTATTTAATCATTCATGTTTTAACCTTAGCCTTTCTGTATTTGGTTAATAAAATAGCTTGTAAAAATAAATAAATAAATAAATAAATAAATAAATAAATAAATAAATAAATAAAGACAAGCAATAAGAAAGTTATATGAATAATCCTTACCTGTGAGACTGAAGTGCTATTCTCCTCGCGAGCTCTTTTCCTGCACATGGAAGCTGCTTTGAACACTTCAACACTGGCCACATCAGGAACACAATCATGGTCCACTTCTTTAATGAATTCCCGATCTTTTTAAATCACTTTTCCGGCACATGGTTTTGCAGCACAAATCCACACTTCACTTGATTTGTTGTCGCGTTTCTTATAAAAACGGTAACCATTAAATATCAAAATTTGGTTTCCTTTAATGCTAGTTGTGAACTCCATGTTTGTCTGCTCCACTCAAAGACACAAACACAAATGACTTGAAAATAGCCCTGGTGGTAAGGCCATTAACTCTTCAAGGTCGCGTTAGCCGGTCAAACCTCAGAACTGAGAGCTGGGTTTTCCAGAGACATTCGGAACTGGTGGGACTCATTAGATTATTTATTCAGGCTTGAATACGCGGTAGGAACTCATGGGACGTTTTTCCTAAGCAATTTGTTTTAGGAACTCACGGGAATTGCACTCGTGGGACGGAACCAACTTGAATTCACAACAGGTGTAATGCGAGACGGTCTCCCACGAGGAGCGACTGTAGTTGACAGTGAAAAGTAGTAGAGATCCTTGCTTGCGTACGCCTCGGAAAAGTGTTGAGCGAAAGGAAGACCACCCTAAGTCACATACATAATAGTTCGGGAAAAGGTCATTTTTGAAGTCGAACAAAATGTTTACACATGTCATGTCTCTATTGTTACTGTCTTCTCCTTATGCCTTCAGTTCTAGCGACCTTCGCCACTCTTCACATGAACGGAGTGAGATGTGACACAACGTTAGGTCTGTTAGGACGTTTCTTAAAGGAGTGTGACAATGATATTCTTTTGTTACAAGAAGTGAACAGCAGTCATTTAGGCTATTTATTTAATTATGGTTATGTAGTGAACATGGGTGATAGCAATCGAGGAACTGCTATTTTGTATAAGAAAGGAATTAACCTAACGGACATTACAATGGACCACGAGGGAAGAATATTATCAGCTTCCTTTAATAATACCAAGATCATTAACGTGTACAGTCCATCCGGATCCCTCTTTAAACAGAAAAGGAATTAATTTTTCACTCAGGACATTCTACCATGCATAGCGACATCGAATACTGTTCTTCTGATGGGCGACTTCAATTGCATTTTACATCCAAGTGAACAGGTGTTTTTAACTTCTTCCCAGACCTGCAAATGCTAGTGCAAAGACTGCAGTTTGCTGATGTATAGGAGACACTTTATGCTCCTCATGTTGAATATTTTGAATACATTTTGCCGCGGTGATACAAAATCTAGGATAGACAGTGTGGAAAATGAATAAACATGTTTTTAGGAATGAGGAAGATGTTCAGCGATTTAGTGTTACGTATAATCAGTGCAAACGCAGTCTTTTGCGTTATACAAATGTTTTGGACCGGTGGATGGAGAAATTGAAACCGGTTATGAAATCAGTTGCAAGGAACATACAGTATGAACACCGGCTGGAACTTCATTGTAGTTTCGAATTCTATGAGCGGGTAACGTACGATTTACATTACGTGGAGAAAATGTGTCTAATGAAATGAAAACTATTAAACAGACCATCTTACGACTAAAAGAACAAAATTCACGTCTTCAGCAACACGTTAAAAGATCTTCCCTCTTGGAAAAGTAAAGGATACCTTTACACCACCTAGCAAAGATGCGTAAATCTGCTAACCGACAATTTATACACCAGTGTATAGGAAACGTTCCTAACTCCAATGATGAATTGTACGCGAGGGTGAGCGATACTTCCACGTAATGTTTGTAGAAGATGACGCGTCTGACATAGGTGTGGAACACGTACTTTCCCTTGTAGAAACATACGTCGATGAAGAAGATCGTTCCTTCCTCACCAGATCTATCACCGAACAGGAATTAGAAGAGGTTCTTTTTTTGTTATTTGCGTTACGTCGCACAGACACAGACAGGTCTTACGGCGACGATGGGACAGGAAAGGGCTAGGAGTGGGAAGGAAGCGGCCGTGGCCTTAATTAAGGTACAGCCCCAGCATTTGCCTGGTGTACATATTGGAAACCAAGGAAAAATATCTTAAGGGCCGCTGACAGTGGGGTTCGAACCCACGAGCTCCTGGATACTGGCCGCACTTAAGCGACTGCAGCTATCGAGCTCGGTTAGAAGAGGTTCTCATGAAAGTTTCTCCTAATAAGACGCCCGGAATTGATGGCTTCCTTATGAATGGTACAAACGCTTCTGGTCTATGACTGGAGATTACCTCACCCAAGTTCTTAATTATGCATTCCGTGAAGAATCTCCACCCGCATTTACGGAAGACATTATTATAATGATTCCGAAGGAAGTAAGCTGCCGATATGTGTTGGATTGCAGACCAATAACGATACTAAATACTGATTATAAATTATTTGATAACGTGATAGCTATTCCTACACTAATTGAGACTGGGCAAACGTGTGGGGTTCCAGGTAGGACTATTATTCATAATATGTTGGCAGTCCGTGACTTAATTCTTTATTCTGTTTTTCCTGAAGAGCCTGCTGCAATTGCAAACATTGATTTCATCAAAGTCTTTGACAGCATTTCGCACAATTATCTTTGGTGAATCCTACGTCATCTTCGGTTTCCTGAACAACTTGTAACGGCCTTGAGGTGCATGTACCTTTCGGCTATATCACGGCTGCTGATCAACGGCCATTTCTCACATTGAATTCCAATTAAGTAGTCCGTACGTCAAGGATGTCCACTTTATCTTAACCATGGGAGCACTTAACCAGAGACTCGACAGCACTCTGAACGGCCTTTGGTCGACATCTATATCACTTTTGATCTTCATCAACATAATGGATGTCGCTTAAGTGCGGCCAGTATCTAGTATTCAGGAGATAGTGGGCTCGAACCCCACTGTAGGCAGCCCTGAAGATGGTTTTCCGTGGTTTCCCATTTTCACACCAGGAAAATGCTGGGGCTGTACCTTAATGAAGGCCACGGCCGCTTCCTTCCCATCCCTAGGCCGTTCCTATCCCATCGTCGCCATAAGACCTATCTGTGTCGGTGCGACGTAAAGCAAATAGCAAAAAATTAAAGTCACTTCAGTGAGGGAACATTCCAGATACAAGGTGACCAAATTCCTCAGGAGAAGTGTCCTTTTTGCCACCGAATTGAATGGCGTACTTTTATGAGTGTTTTAGATATGGATTGTAAGTTTTGTTTCCAGAGTATTTGGTTGAAATTATGTTTATAAATATCTAACCCTATTATATAAAAGAATTGTAGTTCTTAAAGAACATCATTTTTAGTCTGTGTATGAAATTAAGAATTATTAAGAATTATTTTAAACAATGTTCATAATATTTTACTACATTGTCTTTATTCCCTTTAAGTTTTAGTATCTGATATCACCCATATTTATTACTTGACAGCACCTTCCTTACCGAAAGCGCGTGCTTTTGTCATTTTATTCCAATATTCTACTTTTGTCTTCTGAATACACATTGTTGATCATTGAAAACTGGAGAAGAAGAAAATTGATATACATTTATCCTTTGGCACTTGCAATGGAAGAAAATTCCACTCCATTTTAGAAAAAATACTAAAATGTCTTGGTTCTTTTTAATAACGAATCACAAGGTTTATTTTTATGACAAACTAGATGCAGTACTCGTTCCCGACAGGACAATCACTTAGCATGCGTATGATGACGTGTGTTCACTCCTCGCATTGTTCCCCAGATTCTGAGGCACACTTGGCATGCCTCTCTGTGTTAGCGGCTTACCGTGACGTACTCGACTCTTTACTCCATGTGACCCTTTACAGTTCCATATGTTTTGCATTATTTATTTATTTTATTGTTTCAAAGATTCCATGAATTAACGCTCGTATAGGGACAGTAGATTAAAGAGCTGACATAGTTACAGTATTAAAGAAAAAATGAATTATTTATAATACAGAGCTGATAAAAATATACATAATGATTTAAGTCTAAAATACAACTTTTATCAAGGATTGTTGTTTAAAAGCGTATATAAACAGAACCATGCAGCTTGAAATGAAATCTGATAAGTTCACTTAAACAGGCTAAATCCAAGAACATTACGTTTTGTCCATAGATGTTTCTTAATATTTCTTTTAAATGTACTGAAATTCCGACAAGCTTTCATCGAGTCTGGAATGGAATTAAATGCTATTACAGTCCTATACCATACACCATTAGTTCAATACTGTATTCATTCTAGGGACATATAGGTTTCCAGATTGCCGTGTTGCATGGTCATAAATAGATGAATTACGGACTTACGAATTTGAGTTTTATTTTTCCCCGAACCAAACTATGTTTAATTTTGAAAGCATGTGTTACCAAAGAGTTAGCAATAGATAATCTAACCGGAGGAATGCCTGTTGAAGATTATGTTATTTGTTTGGACATTAAGAATGGAAAACTGAGTGCTTTATTTTGAATAATTTGAAGTTCTACTGAACTTGATTTGACCTCTTACTTCCAGTATACGAGGAGAAGGTCAGGTATAGGGTTATTATTAAAAAAATACTGACAGGTGTACATACAAAGGCTCTAAAACGTTACCCGAGCGATCTTCAAAGTGATACCCTTCATAGTTTAAAGAGGTATTTGCCGGCTCTTGGATTTAGACTTCCACATGTCTGCCACATGTTCCTCACTTTTCACTGTATGATAAAAAGGCATAAAACTTCGCCATAAGATATATTATTGTGTAAAACCAACCATAAGAGAGAGACATCGGGTTTTATGCTTTTATGTTCTGAAGCACCCCGTCTTGGTGGAATGTTTCGGGAAACTTATAGCTAAGATTCTACTCTAAGAGGCCAGACGTATTCCACAAGGGTAAAACATTTTAAAAGACGACATGACTTTCATAAATAAATTCCGTGTGGCCTCCGGAGGTGCAGGTCTTTTGATTTGACGTCCGTTAGCGACCTGCGCTTCGTGATGAGGATGCAATGATGATGAAGACGGCACATAGCAGTCCCCGTACCAGGGAAATGAACAAATTATGGTTAAAATTTCCGACCCTGCTGGGAATTGAATCCCGGACCCCTGTGACCAAATGCCAGCACGCAGCCATGGAGCCGGACAAAGTAAACTCGTGTCCTTATCCTGAGGTGGTGCAGCTCTTTTCAGGCACACCCGCGAGGTGGAGATGAGCTGCATGTGCTATTTCAACCACATACCAGTCCTCCTGCCATTCTTAAATTTCTGGCAGTACCGGGAATCGAACCCGGGCCACCGAGAATGGCAGTTAATAGTGCTAACCGTTACGCTACTGAGGCGAACAGTAGCCTACTTTCATGCCTTCCGTGGATGACATTTCCGCCACACATAAAATGGAAATAAAAGTTGTTTCAGTCCGCCTCTGTGGTGTAGTAGTTAGTGTGATTAGCTGTCACCTCCCTGGAGGCCCGGGTTCGATTCCCGGCTCTGCCAAGAAATTTGAAAAGAGGTGCGAGGGCTGGAACGGGGTTCATTCAGCCTCGGGAGGTCAATTGATTAGAGGTGGGTTCGACTCCCAGGTCAACCATCCTCGAAGTGGTTTTCCGTGGTTTCCCACTTCTCCTCTAAGCAAATGCCGAGATGGTACCTAACTTAAGGTCACGGCCACTTCCTTCCCTCTTCCTTGTCTATCCCTCCCAATCTCCCGACAAGGCCCCTGTTCTGCATAGCAGGTGAGGCCGCCTGGGCGAGGTACTGGACCTCCTCTCCAGTTGTATCCCCGACCCAAAATATCAAGCTCCAGGACACTGCCCTTGAGGCGATAGAAGTGGGATCCCTCCCTGAGTTCGAGGGAAAAACCAACCCTGGAGGGTAAACAGAAGAAGAAGAAGAAGAAGAAGTTTCACCAGTTAGTAGTGTCCGGCTCCATGGCTAAGTGGTTAGCGTGCTGACCTTTGGTCACAGGGGTTCCGGGTTCGATTCCCGACAGGGTCGGGAAATTTAACCATCATTTCATCCTCATCATGATGCGCAGGTCGCCTAGGGGAGTCAAATGGAAAGACCTGCACCTGGCAAGCTGAAAATGTCCTCGGACACTCCCGGCAGTAAAAGCCATACGCCATTTAATTTTAACAGTTAGTAGTCAGAAAAACAGTCATGAAAATAGTAAATAGCAATTTAAAAAGAAATCAAACCACCGACTAGGAAAAACTAAGATTTCTGAGGAAGGAAAAATCTGCACTTGAAGAAAAAGTGAATAAAATTAAAAATGGTGGCAATGGTCAGATGAAAGCTTTGTTCCATCTGGAGCTAATTGAATATATGTTAAATCACCTGGTAGGTATGGTAAAACGACACAGAATGTTTGTACTCTGACAGAGGAAAGCACCTCTTGTGTCAAGTCACTGACATTTCTCATTACATGTAGTGAAACGGTTACGCTACATACGAGCTGATCCTTACATCACATTTAAGCGTATAATTATATGAATGCACATCTCAGAGAAGAGTACTCTAGCGGGCTTCTGAAACTCCATCGTTCCTTATTTGAAACGTCACATTAACAGGACTTCTGTTATCTAGTAGGCAACGAATGAAATAAATAACAAGGTAATAATAATAATAATAATAATAATAATAATAATAATAATAATAATGATGATGATACTTGCTTTACGTCACAATAACTACTTTTTACGGCTTTCGGAAACGCCAAGGTGCCGGAATTTAGTCCCGCAGGAGTTCTTGTACATGCCAGTAAATCAACCGACATGAGACTGACGTATTTGAGCACCTTCAAATACCACTGAACTGAGGCAGGATTGAACCTGCCAAGTTGGCCAGCGCCTCAACTGTCTGAGCCACTCAGCTTGGCAAATGACACATATACAGTATGTAATAGGCCTATTCGTAAAAATTCTGGCTTTGATCTTACGGACGAATATAAGCACCAATAATGAAAAGCTTTATGCACATCGATACGCTTTTAAGATATTGTGTTTTACCGGGCGAGTTGGCCGTGCGCGTAGAGGCGCGTGGCTGTGAGCTTGCATCCGGGAGATAGTAGGTTCGAATCCCACTATCGGCAGCCCTGAAGATGGTTTTCCGTGGTTTCCCATTTTCACACCAGGCAAATGCTGGGGCTGTACCTTAATTAAGGCCACGGCCGCTTCCTTCCAACTCCTAGGCCTTTCCTATCCCATCGTCGCCATAAGACCTATCTGCGTCGGTGCGACGTAAAGCCCCTAGCAAAAAAAAAGATTTTGTGTTTATAAAAGTACTACTACTATTACTACTAATAACAATAATAATAATAACTTGAAAATCAAGGGATAACACCGATCTGCTTCGGAAGAAAATCAGGAGGAATCAAAGTCAACTGCTTGGCTTTCGCTGATTTTGCGATACTTTCAGAAAACCTAGAGAAAGTGGGCATACATATCAAAATCCTAGAAGAGATCGCTAGCAAGACGGGACTTAGGATCTCGAAAGAGAAGACCAGGGTCATGGTGAATGACAAACATGGACCACAATTCCTTGAAATCGAGATTGGACGGATTCAGAGGGTTAAAAAGTTCAAATACCTTGGTGAAATCATACAAAAGGACGGACTAGAGAAATCTGCTGTAGACGATCGTATCTCAAAAATGCAGAGAGCTTATAGACTGAATAAAATTATCTACAACAAGAAATGCATCTCATGAAATGACAAAATAAGGCATTACAACACTTTATAAAAACAGAATGTCTGTATGTCAGCGAATGTCTCTTGATGAATTACAATTTGGAGAAGCTGGAGATTCTAGAAAGAAGAATAATACGGAAAATCTTGGGCCCAATCCAGACTGAAACCGGCTGGAAACTTCGGAACAACAAAAGTGTGGAGAAAATTACTGAGTCGTGAAAAAGAGAAGGTTATCTTTTCTCGGATATTTGTACAGAATGGATAAAACCAGGCAAACCAAAAACGTTTTTCCACTTCCCGTGGAACACGAAGACAACAACGGCCTGGATTAGGAACGTTCGTGAAGATCTAGAGAAGTCCAACATCCAGGAAGTTCAGATGTTAGACAGGAAAGCATTTCGCACCATGATTCAAAATTTGGAAGGGTTTCAAGTCGAAAGAACTGCAAAGACGGAAGAGCCTGGACGGATGAACAGAAGAAACAGGAAGGAGTACTGGAGGAAGAGGAAATTTCAGACAAAGAAACAATGAAATCGTAGGGTGACACTCAGTGATCAATTCGCAAATAATAAAATGAATATTGTCACCGTGTTTTGGGGTGTGGAGCAGAAAGAAGTGAAAGAAGGTGCTGGGTGGAATGGGTCTATCTATTATATCAAAGATTAACTTAAAACTTTTCAAATTGAAGGTTATATTTCTTTTCAAATTTCAAACTTAACAGTCTTCTTCACTAGGTGAAGAAAAGAAAGATCAGGTACAATAACAATCTTGATACAAGAATTGGAAAACCCAAGAATAGGGAATTTAACCGATTTGGGCTTCAAGCCCCTAATTTCCAACTTTACAATATCGCCAGTTAGCTTTTACATAGACAAGGACAAATCTCCCAAAACAAGAGCACCTTGCTCCAAAGGTTACAAATACGGCCTTCCAAAGGCACCCTTCAATATTACAGCAATCTCAGAAAAGAGCTTACATGCTCTCCAACATTAACCAAGGAGACTGCGCTCCCAATTTCTTCCAAAATCTTACAAATTTCTGGCCTCTTTAGGCCCAACTTGCAATATTAGAATTTAGTACACAGGGGTAACTAGTACCCAAACACCTGGGCCTTCGTGGAAAAGAAAAACAGGTTAAATTACGGGCCCGAACACAAAATGAATGCAGGCGTAAACTTGCGCTACTAGAAAATTAAATATAAAACCCTAATAGGGCTCTCGGCCCGATGATACAGAGGCTAATCCCAAACCACTGAGGTGACTAGAATGAAGGTTAATTACACGCTTTACAGAAAAGAGAAACAGTTACAAAATCGTAGTCACCTCAAACTAAGTTGAAGGTGAACTCGAGAGGGTAACGCACTCTCTATCCCCGATTTACAGTTTTAGACTTTATGAAATTTTATTTTAGCCGAAAAAATTTACATTTTAGAAAACAGGTGGTTATATAGTTAGAAAATCGAACCTTCCCCTCGTGTAAGTCTGCGGAGGTAGCTATGGAGAGATATGACTGGTGGCCATTACCTTGGCTGATGAACTGCCTGGCGAAGAATGAGGCGCTCCGCTTCCTGTCTTAACACACACACTCTCAGAAATACGGCGATCAAAAGACAAGGTAACCTGAATAGGCCGCAGCTTATATACCCCAGGGGATGGTTCGAGAGGCTTCTGAACTAAATCCGGACACACCCTCTCATTTTATTGCGTAAACCAAAAACCTACAAGAAGCCAGTGATTGGCTGAAAAATATTTATAGAAAATTAGTGATTGGCCAGATTCAAAAACTGGCGGGATGAGAAAGAAGTGTTGCAAACCTTGAAATAAAAAAAATAAATGAAAGTTAATTTAGTTGTGAAAACATAATGAGACAAAACTTTAAATCAGTAATTCTTTTACCTTGCACTAGAGTGCATTGCCTCAGTTTTTGTAACGACATCTATGGAAAAATGTTCAAACTTCTTGATGTAAACCACAACAAAACCAATAAATACAGACAGTTTAGTCAACTTCACAATAACACAATTACTGCATAATTCAATGGTGGCATCTTCTGGTCAATGTCCCAACTTCATGCCGTAGAGATAGCCTTCTGTAAGGCGCTTCTTTTAAATGCGCGGGGCTGAGGTGTACTTTCCGGTACAATAATAATAATAATAATAATAATAATAATAATAATAATAATAATAATAATAATAATAATAATAATAATGCGTTCACAAGAGTTCCCTTTACATTTTTCCTTGTTCAAGAATTCGCCGACCTCAGGCGAGATCGAACCCGTGATCACGATTTCCTCAGGACGGAGCTGAAGTGTTCTAACGTTTCGAAGATCGAAGGAATACGATTATGAGAATCGGTCTCGCGAGCGTAGTATCGCTGGGATAAGGAGTTAACGAAAGGTGACCAAGGAAGGTCAAACGGGAAAGCAGGTAGAAGCAAACACAGACGCAGGTGTTGTTCTTTATTCGAACTAATATTTCAAAAGCCATGATTCTTTGAGAAGTACACGGATTCCTATTTCATGTGATAATGGTATGTTAAAACGTAGAGATGTGAAGGTAAATTAGAGAGAGTATCCATTCTTTAAAAAATAATCGAATAGAATTTATTTTATATCAAGAACTTATGTTTTACTGCAAAGCTACCTCAGAGGGGAAAGAGAACAGAGCGTTCATGTACGCCTCGAGGCATTCATTTGTAAGCAATAGAGGTACTTCCACCATCTGCAAACAATAGAGTATTGTGCTGAACTAGACTTTACCTTTGAGTACCCGAAGGTAAAAAGTATAAAAGCAAATCGCTGCAGAAACTTTAATATGCCCCGTAATGTCTCTATCTAAAGTGAAAGGCTTCGCTCACGACAATGAGCAATTTCGCTACTTAGGTCTCGCCTTCTTCTTTTTTTATTTCCATTAGCATGGCAATAAAATTACTTTCGTATTCTGTGACGTCAAGAGCTGATATAAATTAAACACTTATTTTTATTTATTCGTATGCTTTTACCCGGGTTCTATTTCACCTTCATTTTGATGATGATGATGCTTGTTGTTTAAAGGGGCCTAACATCGAGGTCATCTGCCCCCTTCATTTTGAGCCTAAAGGGTACTTCATATTTTAAAACAAGAAATCTTTCTAGCTAGGGCAGAAACGGTAAAGGAAAGGAAGCAATTCGTTGCCGTATTTCCTCTTCAGATCAAATATCCGCATATGAGGAAAAATGCATTTTAATCTCCGAATACACTGGCCAACAAAAACAAATAAAAGAAAGGAAGACCGGTGGTTCTTCATTTTTAAAAAATGTAGTCAGTTCCAACCAATAAGGTGTCGAGTAAATAGAATATATATCTTGGTTTCAAGATGGTATATACTGGGTGTTGCAAAACTATCAGTGCAATGTGATAAAAAAAAATAGGAAATGGGAAGACGGGCATATCTATATAGGTACTATATTTTTCTGTACACTTAATATTTTGGCCCTATACTTCATATTTATCTCAGATTAGGTATGCAAAAGTCGGAAATAGGTTCAATTCAATTTTTGTCTGTCTGGATGTTTATCCGAACTTTACGCGAAAACGGCTTAACAGAATTTCTTGAAACTCCGTATTTAAGTTCAGTGATATTCCGAGAGTGCTCTAGGCTATATATTATTTGTTTATTGTCGAAACACTGTAGGCCTGCATGATAAGCGTTCTGTAAAATATACTTACCGCTCTTTTATATTTTATGCACTTTTGCTTTACGAATAATACCGGAAGTATTCGTGATTGTTACATTCATCACAAATTTCTAAATGTCTCTGGAAATATTAATTGTATCGAAACAGTGTACATAACAACAAGTAGAGAATATCTATTTTCCGTCACTGAAAACCTTCGATGTGTTTAGTGCAACATTAAAGAAGTACCACAAATACTTATAAGTATAAAATATCTATTTTCCAGTCCTCCATGTCTAATACAGTACATTTATACTCAAAGTGGTGGTGATTATTGTTTTAAGAGGAAGTACAACTAGGCAACCATCCTCTATATAACACTAATCAGAGGGAAAAAATGGAAGGGGTCCGACACTTCGAAAAATGAAGATATCGGCCAAAGGAAGACAAGGGCCATGAAGGGCGTGAAAATGAAAGACTACCTAGCCCTCGCATACCTAATAGCGTCGGGGTCGGAAAAGAACAACAGTTGACCAAGAGAGGTCGGATAGGATAGATGAAAGTTAGGAGCCTGGCACAAGTAAGTGGAAGCAATGCCAGGACTCAGCTAAAGGCCCCATGGTCGCCAACCTACACTCCAAAGTTCAGAGCCCCTGAGGCCCCTTTTAGTCGCCTCTTACGACAGGCAGGGGATACCGTGGGTGTTATTCTACCGCCCCCACCCACAGGGGGTTTTTTACTCAAAGAACTATAATAATGTCCGGCTCCATGGCTAAATGTTAGCGTGCTGGCCTTTGGTCATAGAGTCCCGGTTTTGATTCCCGGCAGGGTCGGGAATTTTAACCATAATTGGTTCATTCCCCTGGCACGGGGACTGGGTGTGTGTGTCGTCTTCGTCATCCTCATTTCATCCTCATCATTACGCGCAGGTCGCCTACGGGTGTCAAATAACAAAGACCTCCACCTGGCGAGCCGAAGTCCTTGGACACTTCCCGGCACTAAAAGCCATACGCCATTCCATTTCAGCTATAATAATAGAGATATTTACGTATTTGAGTTTTTATTCGCAAGTCCATCATCTACGAGCGTCGCTGAGGAGCAAATATTGTTCATCCGTCATAATAACGAGCTAGCTGGTGATGGTGGTTGTTTTTGTGATTGTTTTTATAAGTTCAGGAAACACGTAGGCATTATCCCTTTTTAGTCAGGAAGTCAATAAAGAGCAAACTGAGCGCTAACTAAGCGTTTCCAGTGTCATACTCGCGTGTTTCAGATAGAATTGAATAAGGATTAACTATTTCTAATTCGGAAAGATTTTGAGAGATACCAATACAATTTCCCAACCACCTTAATTAGGACGTGTACTCAAAATAAGTTTCATAACCTCACCAACTACTAACACACCGGGCGAGTTGGCCGTGCGCATAGAGGCGCGCGGGAGATAGTAGGTTCGAATCCCACTATCGGCAGCCCTGAAGATGGTTTTCCGTGGTTTCCCATTTTCAGCTGGGCTGTACCTTAATTAAGGCCACGGCCGCTTCCTTCCAATTCCTAGGCCTTTCCTATCCCATCGTCGCCATAAGACCTATCTGTGTCGGTGCGACGTAAAGTCCCTAGCAAAAAACAAAAAAACAAAACCAACTACTAACATCGGTAACCCCACGTGACCTCTTAACTGAGATGATCATAGACCACTGACAATATCCCGTACAATTCAAGGTAGTAACTACATCCTGTACCTAAAATACAGAGATCCTGCGTACTAGAACAGGATTACTATATGGTTACACAGCCCTTTCTAGTCATTTTTGGTCCTTCAAGTTAAGAAAACATATTTCTTTGTTTACATTATTTTAAAAACCAAACCAAACCCCATGGCATTACAGCCCTTGAAGGGCCTTGGCCTACCAAGCGACCGCTGCTCAGCCCGAAGGCCTGCAGATTACGAGGTGTCGTGTGGTCAGCACGACGAATCCTCTCGGCCGTTATTCTTGGCTTTCTAGACCGGGGCCGCCATCTAACCGTCAGATAGCTCCTCAATTCTAATCACGTAGGCTGAGTGAACCTCGAACCGGCCCTCAGGTATAGGTAAAAAATCCCTGACCTGTCCGAGAATCGAACCCGTAGCCTCCAGGTAAGAGGCAGGTACGCTACCCCTACACCACGGGGCCGGCACTTACATTATTTTAAGATGAAAGTAATTCCTGAACGGCATATTTTCGACTCTGTTCTTCCTACAAGTTGAAACCAGAATATACTGATGAAGAAAATGAACAATATATTTTCAAGTATTTCTGAACATTTACGTACATATGCTTTGTTCTACTCGTTTTACTTCGCATTGACACAGACAGATCACATGGCGACGATGGGGTAGGTCAGGGCTAGGACAGGGAAGGAAGTGGCCGTAGCCTTAACGTACAATCCCTGCATTTGCCTGGTGTGAAAACTGGAAACCACGGAAGCCCATCTTCAGGGCTGCTGACAGTGAAATTCTAACCCATTATCTCCCGAAGGTAAGCTGACAGTTACATGATCCTAACCGCGTACCCAACTCGCTCGGTATGTATATACACACAATTGCATACGGAGCACAAGCAACAGAAGAAGTAATTGATCCATTTTACAAATCTCCATGGATTGTGAAAGACAACGTTTTACTTTCCTTTGGACTGTCTAATAATTAGACCTGGGATTTTAGGCTCTATAAAAATTAGTTTTAGGCGCCTAAAATAGGCTTTTAAAACAAGTAAGTAGGCTTTTAAAAGAGAAAATAGGCACTTAAAATATGTTTTAAAATGTGTGGATAGGCAGGAAATAGACTTTAAAATATTACAATATACACTTAAACTGTAACGTGATCCTTTTTTACTTTAACAAACGTGCTATCCCTATTCTCAACTGAAATAACTGCGAAATTAAGACAGAATAAAAAAGACATTTATCAAAAACAATATAAAAAAAACATGTCAAAAAAGTTATGGATTATGATATATCATTATCAGTACTGATTTAAAACCTTAATACTAAAATCACTGTACACAATTACAGCACTGTAGGCATCCGATAACGATGTAAACGTGAATGGAGTATGTGTTTATTATTTGTGAGGAACATTCCTACTATCCTTTCATTCGTAGTTCGCTTTACAGTATATAACAATAATCTTCTCCAAATTTTCCACAGTCTGGCTGTGTCTTTTGTCTATTAAAATCATTCTGAAAGCAGAATAAGAGTGCTCCACACTCACAGATGTTAGAGGGGCACAGGAAAATTTACCTACATTTTTCAATTCAATTTCACTTAGTAAGTCTACCTTTTCCCCATCCATTACCTGATGTACCCATTTCAGCACTGAATAACCTGGGTTCTTCTGCAGTACACTAGACTACTTGTCTCATATTTTATCCCCTACCTTGCCCGTAGCACTTTGTATGTTATTCTCAGCTTCCTCAATTACAGAAAATTGCTGTTTGAGACTGTTTCCTTTTCCCTCCATTTTTGTAATGATGACTGGAAGAAATGAAACATTTGCCTGAATATACGCAATGTCTCTCTGAACACTGGAACAATCATTTAACAGCTCTTTGACAGACGACACACATGCAGATGTTGTCCGTTAAAGGCAAATTGTCTATCACAGTCATGATTCCCTCAAGATGTTCTGCATAATACAGGGCAGCTTCCATCCAGCAACCCCAACAGGTGATGATTGGCTGTGATGGAAGGGGAATAGAGGGGAGTTTCTCTCGAAAGATGGCTATTCTTGATGGAGCCTTACAGAACACTTTCTTCATTGTTGAAATGAGAGTATTTACTGCAGGAAACTCGGCCCTAACTGTTTCTGCGAATCTATGCAAGGCATGGGCCATGCAAGTAACATGAATTAAAGAAGGATAGAAAGTTTTGAGGAGAGGTGCAGTGGCAATCATGTAGGAAGCAGCATCGGAGACAAGGAGGACTTTAGAATCATCAACACTCCCAGGATACAACAACTGCAACCCCTTGTTGAAGAAGTATGCAATGCTTTGACTATTGACTTTCTCAAGCTGTTTAGAGCAAAGAAGGTGAGCGGTAGATGCCAGATTGGGTTCCAGTTTTCCTACTATAAGGTTAGCAATGTACCTGCCCACAGAGTCGGTGGTTTCGTCCACACATAACGATATGCAAGACTCCCCAATATCCTCCCTGACTGACAAAATGACCTCATTGTAACACATATCTAAGTAGTTTTTCTTTAATGTAGATGCTGATGGGATGTGCTGCTTGGTGTATTTCTGTAAAAAAAAATCTCTGAAAACTGGATTATGCACAGCATTCCAGGGGATATTTGCTGCAACTAGGGCTCTACACATATCAGCATAGAAACCATTATGGGTTGTAGGAGATATAGTTTGTGTGAGCAGAGTCTGTCTGATGTTACTTTTCATGGCTGCTTTCGCTTTGTGACTGGCAGTATCTGTATGCTGCTGAAGGTGGCATTTTTTCTCATGTGAAATCTAAAACATAATAAAGCGATGTCAATTAGAGACTAAGATGAGGAATAGAAAAGGTGAGCTATTGAATACAATTTGTAATTTTGAACTATTTAAATTAAGCCATTATTACTCTAAAGTTAATTAAAAACAAGAACACTACAATCCCCGAAGGGCCTTGGTTTCAATAACGGTTGCTGCCCAGCTAATGGCCTGCAGATATTGGGTGGCGTATGGTCAGCACGATATATCCCTCAGCCGTATTGCCTTGCCTTCGTGACTCCTGCCCACTGTAGCTTCTCAATTGTCCTCACGATGCTGGGTCAACAGCGTTCCAGACCTCATAGACTTCTAAATTACTGCCGGTACTGGAAATCAAACCCAGGTTGCCTGGACTAGGTCCCTACAATTAATTAGAGGAGCCAATATCAAAACCTTAGTTTTAGATTAATACGAAATTTAAGGTATATCCACATACCTGTTTATTGCAGTACTGGCAGAAAATAATCTTGCCATCAAAAGTCATCCCTGGAAATTGTATAAGCGCACTCTTAGATGATTTCGTTTTAGGCATGATGAACTATATTCACTTAAACAGACGTTCTTTCACTGGCGGCTTGACACAGTATGTCCCTTCTTACTACCTGCTCCTTGTTCTTCCTAGATAATTCTCCCCCTCATCCCGTCACTCGACACAGTATGTCCTTTACTACCTGCTCGTGGTTCTTCTGAGCTAATCCTCCACCTTCACCCTTCACTCAGCAATCCTTTGGTGACAGTTGTCTGGGAAGAGCACATTTCTGTGAAAAACCCACCCTCTACTGTTCTGCTCGTTCCAGGGATGTACAGTGTGTGATTGTAAAAATTAATGTTGAATTTTATTTTAAATGTAGAAAATAGGCATTTTAGGCACCAAAATAGTAAAATAGGCTCTAAAGGTCCAAATAGGCATTTTAGGGCACTATAAAACTCTATTAATGTAAGGGATTTATCATGAAACGTCAACATATTTTTAAAAGTCATGTTATTTCGTAAGGAACGAAATAGGCATTTGCCTTAAAATCCCAGGTCTACTGATAATCCACGATTGTGTTCTTGCATGGATTACACGGAATGGCAGCGTTCGTGATGTGGATTTGTCTGTGCAAGAACAGTTTTTCCCCAGAAAGAGCGCTATTTCTTCGACAATAAGTAAAATTACAACAGCAGAAATTTAAGAATGTATTAATCTAAATATCAGCTAGAGATATGAAACAATCGGTTATTGCGTGTATTTTATGATGCAGTGCACGGAATTTTAGCACCCACAGAGCAAGCTGTTGGATACTTATGGATATCTTTACTACCACTGCTAAAATGTTTTCATTCCTCACCTGAAGGAGGAGGCGGGCCTCTTAGACGGTGACGCAGTCTCTCAGGCCGGGAGATTTGTTACGGTGAAGGAGATGCTCGGAGAAAGTGAGGGGGTTGGCGGCCGTGGCCCATACTAGGAAATGTCCCGGCATTCGCCTTAGTGCAGGAGAATGGAAAACCATGGAAAACCATTCTCAAGACAGCCAACGGTTGGGGCCAGCCGTGAGGTCTAGCCCTGCCCCGTCTCCCGAATGCAGAGACGTAGAGCCTCGGTAGAGTCGTGGCCACCTCTCCTCTGCTCGGTTGGTTGGTCAGAGTGCAGAGCTGTTGGACCACGGACCAGCCGTGGCCACTTATGCGCCGAGACCTACTCTGCATCTACCGACTTGGATATCTCTATGGAAGGGGAGAGATATGGTTTTGACGAAGCCTTTCATATTTTTATAATTAAAACTTCATTGAGAGTTAAATTCTTCAGTGCTACGCATGAACTTAAAAATTACGAGTGTCAACTGGAAGAAGACATTTTGTGAAACCCAATGGTAGAAATATTACGAGCTCTACGGAGTGGTATTTCGCCCAAAGGTAAAAAAAAATTCCCCTTGTTTACAATGTCACTCACTGCGTTACTTACAAAGTGCATAGGAGGATCAACTCCTGTGAAATGGACACTCTCTTTCTTTGAATCCGTAGGCAGACTCCAAGTCTGTCAGCCACGTGATAAAAAAACTCTAATAAAAAGGGAAAGGCAACTTTTGGGACTTGGTTATATTTTCAGTTGTTCAGATGTTGGACATAGTCTGTATTTTATGGCACATGTGAGGAAATTCAAGTATTTGTTGCATAGTGCAGTCTACGACTGAGATTGTGCGTTAACGAACAGGCATTAAGGCCTCTCTGACTTCAGCTAGCTAAGTCACGAGAATTATACTAGTTCGGTTGTGTATCGATCAACGAGACGGTACAGTTAGAACACCCGAGAAGGATATTCTTTGGAGATATGCCATAATGTGCAGACAGGACAGCGATAGCACGTTTCCAGTACCGATCGATAGTAGCCCGGAGGCACGTAATGTTCATGAGCTATTTTAATACAAGAGAAATATTTGACCAACTGAAAGTGTTCTGATGAGAAGTGGTTTTTACTTCCATCTAAATGCACCCAGTAATTTGAAGTAATTTGAAGAAGCACCTGGGTAGTAAGCGATCCGCCGACATAGAACCATTCAACACGCCGTCCTGACGTGGCTTCAGAGACTGGATGTAGATTTATTTCATGCCGGCATCGATGCCTTGGTGTACGGTTGGAACATTTGCTTCGACAAGAATGGAGACTATGTTGGATAGTAATGCGTACCAGTGCCTTATTATTGTGCATTTTTATAGCCTACCTGCCTGTAAAATAAAATTTCTCCGTTGGAGCTTTTGCTACCGTATTTTAGAAGTGTTTTTGTATAACGATTATTTTGTATTATAAGAGTATCTACTGTACTTTATGCATTATAATAGAGCGATATAGCAATGCAAGAAGGCTCGTGGATGAATGGTTGAGTGCCCGACTCTTGACCTCAAGTTCGCAGATTCTATTCCAGCCGAAGCAGTTGATCTTTTAAGGGTGGTCAATCATCTTGGCACTCGGTGTCTTTGTTGTTTGCATGTTGAAGATCTTTAGCGGCGCACTCAGTATCACATGAGAAAATTAAATTCACTCTTCCATAGGGACCATCTAGTAGAATTTCAATTTAGTTGCTGGACAATAACACAGTCAGCTCGCACTGTGGATAAATGGTGGAGTGTTGGCCTACAGGGAGACGTCGGTACATTACACCCCTTCGTTATATTACATCGCTTGTGGATCACAGCCTACAAGCCCATAAAACTTGTATAGGCCTATAGGCCTGTTCGCCGCCTCTGAATGACTGAGCAGTTATATCACTCGTCAAACTACCTTTTCGAAATACCAGGGATCGGATTCGAATCCCTACCCTTCTTCGTTGCTCCAACGAAGTTTAGTGCACCTTCTCATCGCCCTGTGGGTGATGGCGGTATAATGCATCTGCGGTATCCCCTGCCTGTCATAAGAGGTGACTAGAAAGAGACCTGGCGGCTTTCAGCCTGGGAGCGTGGTTTGGCGACCATGGGTCCCCTTGCTGAATCTAGCATTGCTTCAACTTACTCGTGTCAGGCTCCGCGAATTCTTTGCTATCCTACTTCCCATGGTCATCTTTTGTATTTTTCTAACGCCGACGGTATTGGGTTTGCCAGGCCTAGTGGGACTGCCCTTTCTTTTGACGATATGTTCATTCTTCGAAGTGTCGGACCTCTTCTGTTTTCCGTCTGATTAACATTAATATAGGATGCTTGCCCAGATATTTCCTCTTAAAACAGTAATCACCACCACCACAACTACCACCACATGCACCTTCTCATTTTTGTTGTTTACTACTACTACTACTACTACTACTTTTCATTCCACTCCCTGAAGGGGAAGGCGAGCTTCTTAGACGGTGACGCCGTCTCTCAGGCCGGGAGATTTGTTACGGTGAAGGAGATGCTCGGAGAAGGTGAGGAGGTTGGTGGCCGTGGACTATACTTGGAACTGTCCCGGCATTCACCTTAGTGAAGGAGAATGGAAAAACACGGAAAACCATTCTCAGGACAGCCGACGGTTGGGCCAAGCCGTGAGGTCCAGCCCTGTCCCATCTCCTGAATGCAGAGGCGTAGAGCCACAGTAGAGCCGTGACCACCCCTCCTCTGCTCGGGTGGCCGGTCAGAGTGCAGAACTGTTGGACCACGGACTAGCCGCGGCCAGTTAAGGGCGAGACCCACTCTGCATCTACCGACCTCAAATCGTCAAGTGGACAGTATCGCGATTGACCTGTCTAAAGCACTTCATAGGGTGGATAATGGGAGACTACTAGCAAAAATGAGTGCAATTGGACTAGACAAAAGAGTGTCTGAATGGGTTGCTACATTTCTAGCAAATAGATCTCAGAGAATTAGAGTAGGTGAAGCTTTATCTGACCCTGTAGTAAGAAGGGAATTCCTCAAGGCAGTATTATTGAACTCTTATGTTTTCTTATATAATAAATGATATGAGTAAAGAAGTGGAATCAGAGATAAGGCTTTTTGTGGATGATGTTATTCTGTATAGAGTAATAGATAAGTTACAAGATTGTGAGTAACTGCAACATGACCTCGATTATGTTGTGAGATCGACAGCAGGCAGTGGTATGATGATAAACGGGGTTAAAAGTCAGCTAGTGAGCTTCACAAATAGGAGAAGTCCTCTCAGTTTTAATTACTGCGTTGATGGGGTGAAAGTTCCTTTTGGGGATCATTGTATCTAGGTGTTAATATAAGGAAAGATCTTCATTGGGTTAATCACATAAATGGGATTGTAAATAAAGGGTACAGATCTCTGCACATGGTTATGAGGGTGTTTAGGGGTTGCAGTAAGGATGGAAAGGAGAGGGCATATAAGTCTCTGGTAAGACCCCAAATAGAGTATGGTTCCATTGTATGGGACCCTCACCAGGATTACTTGATTCAAGAATTAGAAAAAAATTCAAAGAAAAGCAGCTCGATTTGTTCTGGGTGATTTCCGACAAAAGAATAGCGTTACAAAAATGTTGCAAAGTTTGGGCTGGGAAGAACTGGAAGAAAGAAGACGAGCTGCTCGACTAAGTGGTGTGTTCCGTGCTGTCAGCGGAGAGATGGCGTGGAATGATATTAGTAGACGAATAAGTTTGAGTGGTGTCTTTAAAAGTAGGAATGAAGATAAAGTTGGAATTCAAGAGAACAAATTGTGCAAATATTCATTTATAGGAAGGAGAGTTAGGGATTGGAATAGCTTACCAAGGGAGATGTTCAATTAATTTCCCATTTCTTTGAAATCATTTAAGAAATGGCTAGGAAAACAGCAGATAGGGAATCTGCCACCTGGGCGACTGCCCTAAATACAGTTCAGTAGTGATTGATTGACTGATTGATTGATAACACTGTAACAGGCTAGATCATCTCTGCTACTTTCAGAAGGTTGATAGTGAAAGTTTGTGAATGAGGCATAAGTCTTTCACATTCAAGTTTACGTATAAGATCAGGATCACGACCTTATTTGTTTAACATAGCTCTTACCTAGGTTACGTCTCAAAACTCACGAGTTTCAAAACTCACGGGCTAAAATTAGTTACAAATAGTATCAAACTCACGACTACAAATT
Source organism: Anabrus simplex (assembly GCF_040414725.1). Taxonomy (NCBI): domain Eukaryota; kingdom Metazoa; phylum Arthropoda; class Insecta; order Orthoptera; family Tettigoniidae; genus Anabrus; species Anabrus simplex. Next base: position 315,373,907 of record NC_090267.1, on the reverse strand, counting down.
GGTTAGCTAAAGTAAACATTCTAATGAGTCTCAAAATTCACGACTCCAGACAGCAGGTGCTTGCGATGACCGCAGGAGGGATGAGGTGCCCGGTGACTCACGCTTCCCTTACGACAGGCAGGAGATACTGTGGATGATATTCTGCCACCCCAAGTCACAGGGGAAAAATAGTGGCTGGTGAATGAAAGAGACCGAAGTGTATTATTATTATCATTAAAATATTTTGCTGTTGTCTTAAAGCTAATATAATGTATTTTTTCCCTTTCACATAAATTTATAATAATAGCGTGTGGCCTCCAGAGAGGTCTGGTGCAAGTGTTTAGAGTTGACGCCGTATAGGCGACTTGCACGTCTGTGAGGATGAGGACTTACCTAAGATGACGTCTAATGCTGAAGATGGCACGAACACCCAGTCCCCGAGCCATATGAATTAACTAATGAAATTTTAAAATCTCCCACCCACACGGAAACCGAACCCGGGACCCCCTGGACCCCTTGGACCAAAGGTCAGCATGCTAACAATTTATGCATGCAGCCGGACGACAAAAATTAAAATAGGTATATTGCCCGCTGCTAGTTAAAAGAAACTGTCAGTTGGAAGCTCTGGGTCTTAGTTCCATTATGTCCGACTCGTTGGCTGGATGGTCAGCGTACTGGCCTACAGTTCAGAGGGTCCCGGGTTCGATTCCCGGCCGGGTCGGGGATTTTAACCTTCATTGATTAATTCCAATGGCCCAGGGGCTGGGTGTTTGTGCTGCCCCCAACATCCCTGCAACTCACACACCACACATAACACTATCCTCCACCACAATAACACGCAGTTACCTACACATGGCAGATGCCGCCCACCCTCATCGGAGGGTCTGCCTTACAAGGGCTGCACTCGGCTAGAAATAGCCATACGAAATTATTAAGTTCCATTATGCGACTAGAAGGCGGCATTTACTTGAATAAGGAATTTTATTTAGGGGTATTAAAGAAAAAAGGCGTATTTCTATTTTTCATAAGAGTTCATCTACTCGCTTATTTCAATAGATTATCTACCCAACACACTTAAACTGAAAGAAATTTTTCATGACGCATTCGATTATTTTGTGCGATACAACTGAATGTTATTTGAAACTCATTCGATTATTTAAATTGATTATTCATTCAATTATTTAAATAATCGGATGGAAGTTACTCGATTATTAAAAGTATCCTATTATCCCATCACTAATAGGGTGGACATTTATCAATTCAAAGAAGAACTGGCCCTGCTCGAGAGTTTTGAGACCGGCCCAGGTAGAGAAACCTATTCTTACTAATCCTCTTCCTGGAATTCGTGAGTTTTGAGACGACGCGCTTACCTAGATAGGTTCCAGCGCTTAATATTAAGAAATAGCCCTGGAGTTTGTCGATGGTGGAACTCGAACCCACCATCTCCGGGATGCGGGCTTATTGCAACACGAATTATACCGTATAGTCAACTCACTCCAGAACTCAAACCAGTTTCGAACCTAGGCCAACAGAATGGGAAGCTACTTTGCTGACCCTTTGAGGCTTAGAGAATGCTTACAGCTTCGTGAAAATTATGCCCTTTCTTAGATAAAAGTTCTTGAAAGTGAAGTTTTATGCGAGTGTTTGTGGAAACCTATTTTATTTTGTCGTTCGTCATTAGTCTCATGAACGAGTTATATTTTTAATACTCTCGAACACAAGAAAGGATTTTATTAATACATTGATCATTATGCGTAAGTGTAAGGGATTCTATATTATACTTTAATCTGTATATAACTGTTGTCCAATTGCTGGAAGTCCAATTTATGAGTACATCTTAAGTTTACTATGGAGAAGCAGGCTCGTGGGCAATAATATAGGATTTTCTTTCAGGTCGAGTGGTAGCCTAACAAGAATATTCTACATAAGCATGATATAAGTTTACTGAATAATAATTTACACCAGTTGTTTATTATGCTGGGTACTAAGCTTCATATAACCTTCCTGCTCATTTCTCAGTCACAAAAAAAGGCATGTTCTCTAAGGAACGACCGAACGCTGGAACACAATATAGTGTACTTAAACCTAGTAACAATAAGTTGGAAGCTGAAGAGACTTCAAAAGAGTTAGGAAAACTTCTCTTTTTCTCTACAGTTAAAGTAAAAGAGAGAGAGAGGGGGGGGGGATGTATAGGTATTATCCGGAGGTGTAAAGAATGTAAAACGTGTGTATGGAAATACACTCACTGACGAATGTGTTTCTGTCAAAGTGTGCCTCTTTTTTAGTGCGAGCAAGAAATATTCTATTATTCCAGGCTAAGATTTTTTCCTCTTCTCATGTGTAAGCTACAATAGAAGCCGGCAAGTTGGCTAGAAAGAGGGATTAGTGCCGGGCAGCCTGATTAAGTCATCAGTCTCCCTGAGGTGTATTGTAGTCCCACCGGCAAGGTGACACTGTGACATATGCGCCTCATTCTTCGTAAAGTCAGGGGAAGCACGTACGGTCATGGAATGCTCCTTTCGTGGTACACACCAGTAACATATGGAATTTATAAATAAACGTATCTTTAATAATAATAATAATAATAATAATAATAATAATAATAATAATAATAATTTGCTTTACGTCGCATAGACACAGATAGGTTTTATGGCGACGATGGGATAGGAAAGGGCTAGGGGAGTCGATAGGAAGCAGCCGTGACCTCAAATAAGGCACAGACCCATTTGCCTGGTGTAAAACTGGGAAATCACGGTAAACCATCTTCAGGGCTGCCAATTTTAAGGTGAAACTAAACAATGTCAAGCTAAAGCACATAACAATAATTCTAAACTTTCATAAGAGTTCATAAACAATCAATCAACGTCACAACTAAGCAAACTTAAGGAAACCACTTGAAACGGGTAATACAAATCCTTAAAGTAAAAGGTGTGAAAGAGAAAAAATAATTTATCAGAATTGTAGATGGATGTATGTACAGTATCTTCCATAATACCTCTCAACCAAACTTCGAACAAATACGAATTACTATCTCGAAAAGGTACTGGAGGAGTAAGTAAGACACCTCCTAGCAAACCCAGGGGAGGGACTGGCGTACGATAATAATAGAAAATACCAATATTAGCGTCGAATCCATAGTTTCCGCAGTCGCTGAGTTGTAATGTAGCACTCATGGATGCCGTGTTCAGCTGCGTAAGCATGGCGAAAAGTGGTGTTGAAGAAAATGTCAAAACTTACCGAGATTAGTTTAATTGACAAGAAACTATAAGACTTGAAATTAAACACATTACAAGGACTCTTAAACTACACAATATTTATTAAACAGTCAGCGTCACAATAACCAAATCTACAAAAATTCGCTTCACACAAAGTTAACAGGTAATAAAATACCGAAAAGTAAGCAATCAATAACATGCCCGGGCAGCGCCGGGTAATATAGCTAATTCAATTATATTTTCAGAATGAGTCCCACATAAGTTGACTCTGTAATTAATTCATTTTCTGCTTTCAAATTCCTGTACTTTGTCAAGAGTTTACTTTGAAGTTGGGTTTGAATGAGCTCTATTTTAATGGGTTATCTAATGAAGTGATGAGAAATACATACTGTAGATTGGATTAGTAATCAATTGTTCTCATCTTTTGTTTTCTCTGTAAATTGTTAAGGTTTTATCATAAAATTGTGCCGTCGGGCTAGGAGTAGTGAGCCTATATCTTACTCCGAGGCCTCGGGTTAGATTCTCAGGCAGGTCAGGTATTTTCACCTGAAATTATGAGCCAGTTTGATGTTCATACAGCTTACATCAGAACAGTTGAGGAGTTTCCTGACGGTGAGAGAGCAGGCCAAGTCTAGAATGCCAAGAATAACAACGAAGAGCATTTGTCGCGCTGACCACGCATCATCTCATAATCATCAGGCCTTCGAGCTAAGCAGCGGTCGCTTGGTAGGCCAAGGCCCTTAAAGGCTGTAGTGTCATTGTTTTACTTTGAAACAGTAGGATAGGATTATCCACCGTGTGAAAGGGGTACCAAACGGAACACGCCTAGGTGTGCTGCGGCCTTTTTAAACATTAAAAATTTGATTTGATGGTCAGGAAGGGCATTTGGCCGTAAAAGTAGACGAAATCCACACAAAGTGCTACCCCGATGATTGAGATTATGATTATGATTATGATTATTATTATTATTATTATTATTATTATTATTATTATTGTTACGGACATATCCGTGGTAGGTAGAGGTGAAAGAAGGTGCGGGTGTGAATGGGTTTCAAGCTACGGAATTAACGTGCAATGTAAAATTAATTTAAAATTTAACTAGGTTATATTTTCTTTTCCAAAAACAAGAGATAACAATCATAACAGGTACAGAGTAGCAAAAATGTAGATACAATATTACTGGATTCGGGCTCAGTGCCCTTACTTCATAACTCTTGGGCAATCAGCCCCGCCTTACTCCAAAAAAAAAAATTTAGCCAAGGGGCAGAAAACCCCATTCATGCCCAGGAGCACTGGCTCCAAACATTACACATAAAGCCTGCACGAGGCATACAGAAACAAATTTCAAAGAGCGATCCGCTCTCAAAATTGTAAGCCTATCACAAGGCCACACCAAACTCTACCTTCAAGCTGTCCTCTAAGGACGTATTCACAGGGGTAAAATACCCAACCTACGGAGGTCTATTACATGAAAAGAAGGTTGATTACATGACCTCTAAAATAACAATTTGAGAGGAGGCGAACTTGCACTCCTAATACACTTTGTTTTTAAAACCTAATCTGGCTCTGGGCCGCTAACGCAAGGGCTAATCCCATACTACAGAGGTGACTTAGAGAAGAACACTTTACATTACATAAACGAAGAATAGTTTGAGAAAATAAGTTCACCTCAAAACAAATGTGAGTGGGAGCTCGAGAGGGTTAGCACTCTCTATCCCAATATGTAGCTTTACAAGAAAAAGATGAAAAGAGTAATTACATTTTAGGAGAAGGTTACATGATGGAAATGCTTCGAACCCGCCGCGAGTGTTAAACTGCCGACCTAGCAAGAAAGGAAGTTATTAATAGGCCATTACCTGGTGTTGAACGGCTGAAGAAGAAAGAGGCGCTTCCCGCCTCTTGCTATGTACTTAATACACTGAAAGATGGAAGACCCCAAAATCAGCAGTTTAAATACTCTCGCGGAAGTTTCTAGGCGTTAGGGGAATGAAAACACCCGCCCACAATGTTTTTATTGGATAGGACCCCGCAACAGATACAAGTTGGGGGAAGATACACCAGATTGGTCAGAAATTACTAAAAGAAATTCGGGATTGGATAAATCTAAAACAAGGGGAAAAAGAGGGGTATACAGCCAACTTAAACAATAACAGAAAGAAATTTAACAAGAAACAAACTTTTGAAATAAAAATTTCTCCAACAAAATAGTTTCTTTGACTCCGCACTAGGGTGCGCTATTGTTGATCTTCAGTAGTGTCCTCTAGAAGAGAAAGTTCACACTTCTTACTTCAAGCGAAACAAAAACACATCAAAAGTGACACAGTTCAAAAACTCAAAATTTTCCACGTGGTGACATCTTCTGAGAAAGTAGAGAATTAATAGAATAGATAAAGTTCAACCTTCCTCCAGAAGAGGAGTTTCAACAGGCGCAACTTTTAAATAAACGGTGTAGAGGTGTACCGCCCGGTACAATTATTATTAGCGCTAGTCCACCTGTGGTAAGACACAGTCTTTACGGTGAACTAGAGTTTGTTACTTCCATCGATCTGTCTCAGTCTCGTTATTGGATTTGAAATGACATACACTATATGAAAAGTGTATGCCCCCTGTTGAAGGAATGAATAAGGGACAAGACAATAAAAAAAGGGGGACATTCCACAATTTTGTAGGATAGCTACATTTTAAGCAGTAAATTTAAAACGACAAAAATGAGAGCATTTCCAAAATCCTTGTGTTCCCAAATTTCCTCTTTTTTAACCGAGAGTACTCTTACTGAAGTAATAACATAATAAAAAACATTTCATTCATTTTTATTGTAAAATTTCTTTTCCAGTCTATGGCTTGAAGACCCTTCATCCATGAGTTTACCAAACGCTTTGTGGACGTCACTTCCATCAGGAGATAAGTACAAAGTATGGCGTGATGGTTTTCCACTTTGTATTATATCCACATACGCGTTTATATTTCCATTTTGCCTATTCGGGGTTAAATGACGGCTTTATTTTTTTGTGACGACGTAGAAGTACAATCATCACACTATCCGACGCCGAATCCATGTCAAAAATCACAAACATTTAAAGAAATATAGCAGTTAATACTGTTGATGGGTTTCGTGCTACGGAATGGCCACACTCGCCACGCCACGGACTACGATAACTCAGTAGTTAAATTCGGAACACTTCTGCAAAGATGCTACCACCTTTCTAAGATCATACTGTTGGTAACAGTTACGCTATCTTAGTTGAAGCTAGATGACAGGAAACTGCGTATTGTGAAAATTCGTACCGATGACAATAACGCGAAAATTCATTCAGTCAGAAAATGAAAGAATTGCGGAACATTTACAAAATACCTTAAATGCGGAACGTCCGCAAAATGGAACGATTGGTCACCCTGTATATATATGAGCGATGTTAGAAATACTATTCCTAGAATTGGCTTTTACGTCGTACTGACACGGGTAGGTCTTATGGCGACGAGGGGAGAGGCCTAGAAGTGGGAAGGAATCGGCCGTGGCCTTAATTAAGGTGCATCCTGGTGTGAAAATGGGGAAACCACAGAAAACCATCTTCAGGACTGCCGACAGTGGGGTTCGAACCCACTATCTCCCGGATGCAAGCTCACAGCTGCGTGGCCCTAACCGCACGGACAACTCGCCCGGTATTACTATTCCTTACACAACCAGTCCCTGTGAGGTAGTGAGAATGGTGTGAAAGTATAGTTTATAGGACTCGTTGGTGTATGTACTTTAATACACGTGTATAAAGTGTGTATGGAAATACGCCCACTGACAAATGTGCTCCTGTCAAAGTGACCAAGAAATATTCTATTATTCCAGGCCAACATATGCATTAGCACTTTCTCGATCAGTGAGGAAAGCAATGGAACACTAGCTCGCTCCTCATTTCTGTAGTAGCCTATGCCTCTTCAATGACACATCATGGTGTCATCCATGGGATCCAACCAGCCTTCTGTCTAAGGAAACAAACAAACAAATAAACAAACAAATACACATATATTAAAAATTTAGTTTCATGAAAATAGAAAGATAGAATTAATTTTGCTATATGATCACCAATCGCACCACAAGGGAATTTCTTCTACAAGCTATTATGCATTGTACGTCACTTTTGTTCGTGGCTTTTTCAGTTCCTTCAAAATATTAATCCATTTCTGTAGTCGACACATCTTGAATATACAACATCAATAATTAGATCTAAAAGAAGGTTCCAACAATTATTTTGTAGACCTGCTTTATGACATAATGTGTCCACGTACGGTATACAATTAATCTGGCACAAACTAACCACAGAGAATCTGAAAAGGATTGAAAATATCAAAGCCAGATACCTCAAGCGGATCCTCCAAATATCAAAATATACAAAGAGCAGACTGGTGTACACCCTAGTGGATGAACCGTTCTTCCTAGAGGACATAAAAACCACCTACAGTCTTCCCGACACCGAAGCATCCGCGGCAGTCCTGGAAAAAAGACGACGAAAAGCACAGCAAATCCCGGAAGAATTCTATGAAACGGAGGCAGTGAGAAACGACGAATGGAAAGGAAGGGCCGGGCTACAACCTACGCCACACCTTCACCCGATTCGCCGTCCACGGGTTCCACGGAAAGGTATGCCAAACCGCTGGATACCACGAAGCAGACGAAGAATGTACCTGCCGGCTCTGTGGTGGAAAATGCCCCAGGTACCATCGCATCAACTGCACCTCAAGAACAATATCCATTACCGCACTCGCTAAAGACTGGTAAAGAGGAACCGCATGCACCTACAAGCGGACGAGGCATGTTCAACAGTGTGTTGCAAATTAGACAGACAGAAGACTCTGCATCACTATGCCCTGCAATTTGCGATCTCAATACAGTGTCGCAAATTAGTCATATGGCCTCTCATCACTGTGCGTTACAATATGTGTCTGTGGCAGAGCTCAGCCTAAATGTCCTCTCACAGATGGAACACATGAACAGACGAACACCACTGTACAGACCTGCTTACAAGCTGAACGCTAGAATAGTCGTCTCTCAGTATGATCAGCAAACGCACTTAGGCTATCTATTTCTCTCGCCCTTAAAAGCACACATGAGACATTGGAACAGCCTTCCAACATTATGACTATCAATGTGACCCTAAGAAAAACGACCGCTTAAATGCACTCCTACAAATAAAACAACCAATGGGCCTACCCCCGCTGTGTGTAACGGTACGTGACCCAAGAGAGGATTTAACCTAAAGGAGCTCCAAAGAAGTTTTGTAAGAGGTACGGGTGGCATGGAGAGCTGCATCAAACCAGTCTATGGACTGATGACTCAAACACATTATTATTATCATCATCATCATCATCTTCATTGCCTTATTTATACCAAAACGTGTGTGTTTTATTCCATGTTTTATCCATTCCCTTCATCAGCGATGTCAGTTCAAGGAATAAAACATGTACTGATATCACTGATGACAGGAATGGATGATTTCCCGAAACATATATGTTAAATTAATAATTTTCTATCATTATAAGGTGTATTGACAAGGTGGACTCAAAATAAAACTATAATAGTTTCTTTAATAGATTCATACTGTGAGATCCCAGAACTCCTGCTACATTGGGAGCGATCTGAATTTGGATGTGTAGATGAAGTTCTATTGGTTCGAACAGGAATCGAAAAGAAGTAGCCACCCTAACGCCAGTAAAGTCAAGATCAGGTTGTCCGATAACTGGTCCCCTGACTTAGTAAATGGCTCTGACTAGGTCTCCAACGTCTTGGTATAAATAAGGCAATGAAGATGATGATGATGATAATAATAATGTGTTTGAGTCATCAGTCCATAGACTGGTTTGATGCAGCTTCCATGCCACCCTATCCTGTGCTAACCTTTTCATTTCTACGTAACTACTGCATCCTACATCTGCTCTAATCTCTTTGTCATATTCATACCTTGGTCTCCCCTACCGTTCTTACCACCTACACTTCCTTCAAAAACCAACTGAACAAGTCCTGGGTGTCTTAAGATGTGTCCTATCATTTTATCTCTTCTTCTCGTCAAATTGAGCCAAATCGATGTCCTCTCACCAATTCGATTCAGTATCTCCTCATTCGTGATTCGATCTATCCATCTCACCTTCAGCGTTCTTCTGTAACACCACATTTCAAAAGCTTCTATTCTCTTTCTTTCTGAGCTAGTTATCGTCCATGTTTCACTTCCATGCAATGCCACGCTCCACACGAAAGTCTTCAAAAACATCTTTCTAATTCCTATATCAATGTTTGAAGTGAGCAAATTTCTTTTCTTAAGAAAGCTCTTCCTTTCTTGTGCTAGTCTGCATTTTATGTCCTCCTTACTTCTGCCATCGTTAGTTATTTTACTACCCAAGTAACAATATTCATCTACGTCCTTTAAGACTTCATTTTGCCGGGCTGAGTGGCTCAGACGGTTAAGGCGCTGGCCTTCTGACCCCAACTTGGCAGGTTCGATCCTGGCTCAGTCCGGTGGTATTTGAATGTGCTCAAATACGTCAGCCTCGTGTCGGTAGATTTACTGGCACGTAGAAGAACTCTTGCGGGACTAAATTCCGGCACCTCGGCGTCTCCGAAAACCGTAGCGGGACGTAAAACAAATAACATTATTATTATAAGACTTCATTTCCTAATTTCATAATTCCTGCATCACTTGCCTTCGTTCGACTGCAGTCCATTACTTTTGTTTTGAACTTATTTTATTTTCATCATGTACTCCTTACACACGACTTCGTCCATACCATCCAGCAACTTCTCGAGATCTTCTGCAGTCTCAGATAAAATAATATCATCGGAAAATCTCAAGGTTTTGATTTCCTCTCCTTGGACTGTGATTCGCTTTCCAAATTCCTCTTTGATTTTCTTTACTGCCTGTTCTATGTAAACATTGAAAAGGAGGGAGGACAGACTTCAGCCTTGCCTCACTCCTTTCTGGATTGCTGCTTTTTTTCAAAGCCCTCGATTCTTATCACTGCAGACTGATTTTTATACAGATTGTAGTTAATTCTTCGTCCTCGGTATCTGATCCCAATCACCTTCAGAATCTTAAATAGCTTGGTCCGATCAACATTATCGAATGCCTTTTCTAGATCTACGAATGCCATGTACGTGGGCTTGTCCTTCTTGATTCGATCCTCTAAGATCAGACGTGAAGTCAGGATTGCTTCGCGTGTTCCTATATTTCTTCTGAAGTCAAATTGATCTTCTCCCAAATCAGCTTCAACTTGTTTTTCCATTCTTCTGTAAATAGTACGTGTTAAAATTTTGCAGGCATGAGATACTAAACTAATGGTGCGGTAGTTTTCACACCTGTCAGCACCGGCTTTCTTGGGAATAGCAATAACAACATTCTGCCGAAAATCGAATGGGACTTCTCCTGTCTCATACATCTTACACACTAAATGGAATAACCTTACCATGCTGGTTTATCCTAAGGCACTCACTAATTCAGAGGGAATGTCATCAATTCCAGGTGCCTTGTTCCTATTTAGGTCACTCACAGTTCTGTCAAACTCTGACCTCAAAATTGGGTCTCCCATTTCATCGGCATCAACAGCCTCTTCATGTTCCAGAACCAAATTTTCTACATCTTGATACAACTGTTGGATATGCTTCTGCCATCTTTCTGCTTTGTCTTCTTTCCCTAGAAGTGGCTTTCCGTCTGAGCTCTTAATATTCATACACCTAGATTTCCTTTCTCCAAAGGTTTCCTTGATTTTGCTGTATGCAGCATCTATCTTTCCCATGACCATACAACCTTCGACATCCTTGCACTTCTCCTTCAGCCATTCTTCCTTAGCTACCTTGCATTTTCTATCCACTTGATTCTTTAATCGCCTGTATTCTTTTCAGCCCTCTTCATTTCTAGTATTCTTGCATTTTCGTCGTTCATCAATCAGGTCTAGTATCTCCTGAGTTATCCACTGATTCTTAGCTGATCTTTTCTTCCTTCCTAACATTTCTTCAGCAGCCCTACTGATTTCATTTTTCATGTCTATCCACTCTTCCTCTATTGTGTTTCCTTCAGTCTTTTCATTTAGCCCTTGTGCAACATGTTCCTTGAAACAATCCCTCACACTCTTTTCTATCAACTTGTCTAGATCAATACTAATCATAATAATAGCCGGGCTGAACAGCTCGGACGCAAAAGTGCTGGCCTTCCTTTAAGACTTCATTTTGCCGGGCTGAGTGGCTCAGACGGTTAAGGCGCTGGCCTTCTGACCCCAACTTTGCAGGTTCGGTCCTGGCTCATTTCAGTGGTATTTGAAGGTGCTCCAATACGTCAGCCTCGTGTCGGTCGATTTACTGGCACGTGAAAGAACTTCTACGGAAGAAAATTGAGGCACCTTGGCGTCTCCGAAAACCGCAAAAGTAGTTAGTGGGATGTAGAAAATAATAATAATAATAATAATAATAATAATAATAATAATAATAATAATAATAATAATAATAATAATAATATTTCCTACTAACTACCTTTACAATTTTCAGAGACGCCGAGGTGCCGCAAAGTTTTTTGCACAGGAGTTATTTTGCGTGCTGGTAAATTTACCAACACAAGCTTGGCGTATTTGAGCACTACGTGCCGCTACATCATAATAAATCATGGTACTGTTATCATTTAAATAGTGGACCTATGATTGCTGTGTGGTCACTCCCACTAATGAAGAAGTAAGGATATCGACTCCTCCAGTTTAATTGAATCAAGAGAGAGGAATGGGCCAATGTAACTGGACAATGCCTTCAGCATTGGATAATAACAAGAATGGAACAACTGAGACAACTTGGAGTGAGGGAGAGAGGGAAATTCGGACAATTTACAATACTGAACCTAGGGCCGAGATTCGTAAATGAAAGACCCCACGTGTATTATATTATTCTTTATATCCTGATCAAGCTGAAAAAATTGAAAATAAAATGTCCTTAATATTTCAGTCTCCTCGCATGAACACAGAAATATAAAATAATTATTGAAGCAAATGCTTCTATGAATTTGGCACTATGATTTCCTTACCATCGTATGCCTACTTACGGAGTAAGCAAAGCAAGTTTCTTGTTCCTCTTGATATCGTGATCGTAGCCACGGAACTTACAGTTTTACACGAATTCGAACCATAGGGATGTACATTTTCCTTTAATGTATTTAACCCGCCAGTGAATACTTCGTACTTTTATTTCATTCATTTATGTTTCTTAGCACAATTCTTCATAAAAACGCCATTCAAACAATGAATTAACCATAATATTTATCAAACCATGTAGGTAGCCTACATTACTAGGAAACAATCATTTCAAATGAACGTACAGACTTCAAAAATTAAAAATCATTCAAAAATGCCAATTTAAAGCATGGCAGCCTAAAAAAATTGCAGACGGTTATTAAAAGTACTGTTTACTTTGATATTGGAAGCTCAGTTTCAAAAATCTCTTGTTCTTTGACTGGGAATCGAATTTCAGCTGTATTGGTTATTATGTTACTCGGATATCACGCACTCTGTAGTTACTAAGTCTAACAGTGTTTATTATTATTATTATTATTATTATTATTATTATTATTATTATTATTATTATTATTATTATCATCATCATCATATCATTGGCTTGATAACTACAAGTGAGACCGTTCGAGAGCCGACCGTGTAAGTGCAAATCATCCGGGATAGGAAGCGGCAAGAACTTAAAAGAACTTTCCTTGCTGACTATAATAAGAAGCCACTAGCAGAACAAATGTTGGACATGACAATACGAGGATGTATAAAACAAATGAAGACAAAGAATGGAAGAGACAATACAAATAACACACATGTCTTCTTAAAATACAATGCAAGCAAACTAACTGTTTAGATAGAAACAAAACGTAGTGAACTCAGCTAAGACACTGAGGAATTTTTGCAGAATTCTTGCAATTTTAACGTCAGAATTGCCGCATCATGGTAGTGTGTGTTTGTACACTTTAAATAGAACCAGAAGTTCCCTACCACTGTGTGTCCACATCACGTCGTTCTGTTCTTTTGTTTCGCCGGCGACGTTGTTGATAAGAATCAACTAAGGCTCGTCGTGTGTAAGTAACCTGAATATCTTTTAAATGCTAACCTTGAAGATACCAACCTTTTATTTCATCTCTCGAAACGAAACTCTTTGAACAGTAGAGCAGGGATTGCGCGCGCGGTCTGTCTTTACGGTAGCACATCCCATTGTTGTCTGTAGGTTCTTAATGGTCAAAGTTGTAAAAGGAAGGTGATGGCATTGTCTCGGAGAGCTGTATTCTTATATATTATACGTGAACACACACACACAGGGGGAGAGAGAGAGAGAGAGAAAGAGAGTGGGAAAGAGAAAGAGAGAGAAGCATCACACCATTATACCAGCATATATTCTTAAATTTTCTTTTGATAAGGGCAGTGGCGGAATAATAGAAAATAATCATACAAAAGGAGGTATCAACTTTGATTTATAACATAGATCCATAAAGGAAGCTGGCTGTGGACAATGGCTGAGAGAAGGCTTACAATATGTATGAGTCCTATAGACATTAAGACTTCCTTCGGACCAGCATTCATATGTGTCATAATCGAGCTACTACAATGTGGGTCATCATTTGTCTTTCTGCACGACGAAAGAAGCAGACTTTGGATGGAAGAGTGGGGTTGCTTGGTTTTGCTTTTACTAGTCAGAAGAAAAGAAAAGAATCTGTGAGGGGAGCTGGAGCTAACATAACATCACAGTGAAAAGATTTGATATACACACAATGTCATTTGTTTAGAATGAAGGTATTCTTTTCAAATCATATGGAACCTTGATGTATTGAAGGTCAGTCTGCGGCTACTGACCCTGACCCTTTCCTCCTCAATATTGTACTCGAGTTCATTTCGGACTAAAACTACCAAATGTACGATAGTAGGACTTCAGACATATGTGTAACATAACGATGAACCGGAGTTGGGGGAGGGGGGGGGGAGGCGGGGGGAAGGGCATTCTCTTTTCACAACAAAAAAATGAAGAAACCAAACAAATTGTCAACACTCAGTTTAACTTAATATGGGACTCTTGATATATAACCAAACCAAACCCCATGGCACTACAGCCCTTGAAGGGCCTTGGCCTACCAAGCGACCGCTGCTCAGCCCGAAGGCCTGCAGATTACGAGGTGTCGTGTGGTCAGCACGACGAATCCTCTCGGCCGTTATTCTTGGCTTTCTAGACCGGGGCCGCTATCTCACCGTCAGATAGCTCCTCAATTCTAATCACGTAGGCTGAGTTGACCTCGAACCAGCCCTCAGGTCGAGGTAAAAATCCCTGACCTGGTCGGGAATCGAACCCGGGACCTCCGGGTAAGAGGCAGGCACGCTACCCCTAAACCACGGGGCCGGCCTCTTGACATATACTAATAAAAATTATGTAATAAATTTAGGGCCATTGGAGGGTACGTAAATGAGTATAGAAAGCCCCTATAAAGAATGGTAGTATTAAAAACTCCAAAATATTGTATTGCCGGGTGAATTGGCCATGCGGTTAGGGGCCGCGCCGCAGCTGTATGCTTGCATCCGGGAGATAGTGAGTTCGAACCCCGCTGTCGTCAGCCCTGAAGATGGTTTTTCCGTGGTTTATCATTTTTACACCAGGCAAATGCTGGGACTGTGCCTTAATTAAAGCAACAGCCGCTTCCTTCCCACACATAGGCCATAAGACTTATATGAGTCAGTGCGACGTAAACCACATTGTAAACAAGGAAAAAAGAAAAGATTATTGTACCAAATCAAGCATTTAATGCAGGGTAACAAACACGTGTAGAGCGCGCTTCGAGCGGTATTAGGTCAACCGTAATGCGATACTACTACTACTACTACTACTACTACTACTACTACTACTACTAATAATAATAATAATAATAATAATAATAATAATATTGGCTTTACGTCCCATGAACTACTTTTTCGGTTTTCGGAGACGCCGAGGTGCCGGAATTTTATCCCGCAGTAGCTCTTTCACGTGCCAGCAAATCTACCGACACGATTCTAACGTATTTCAGCATCTTCAAATACTACCGGACTGAGCCAGAACCTGCTAAGTTGGGGTCAGAGGGCCAGCGCCTCAACCGTCTGAGCTACTCAGCCCGGCAACCGTAATGCGGAGACAGGTGGTGATATGTTCGAGCACAGAGATATATAGATGTCGGATGCTCTCCTGAGGAAGATCCTGCTTACAGCTGGCATCGAAATCTGCCATAGTTGCCGCTGGCCGAATTTGACCGACTGTATCACCGTCTGTCTGCGTGCTACAGGTGGTCTGACACCGAAGCACCAGGCATGGAAGCACACATTTCCTGGACGTATCGTCGAGCCGTCAGAGTTTCTTCAGTTATCACCAGTGGGGAGCGGAAATCGTAGGAAATGACACTCCACACCATAACAAGATGGGAGAGTGTACCTTGTGGATCACTACGCTCGAATTCGGCGGTCGTTTGTATTCAGACAGAATCGTGATTCGTCGCTGAACACCATTCGTCACCAATCCGCAGGTTGCCATGCTGCCCATTCCTGGCAGACCATTATTACTTAGGTCGTAATGTTAGATGTAAAGGATGTCGCGACGACAAATCCTGCTCTGCCAGCCACCTGGCTATGGTACTGCTGGACACAGGCGTATCCCCTACAGCCGTAACATGTGTCTGGACACCCCTGGATTGCTTATAGCCTGTCGCACGATGAAAATATCCTCCCTGCTGATGTTCCGCCGGGGTCATCCAGAACCTTTTTGACGCGTGTGTATGCCCTCACCTTCCCACTTTATCCAACAGCGACGCACAGTGTAGTCAAAAGGGTCAAAACGTCTAACCTGCAATGCATATCCATGTTCGACGATGCAGCCACTCTTAAACTCATCTGGCTGGTCAAAGGCTTGTCGAATGTCCCGTCGGTGCATGCTGCGTGTTCACTCAAATTATATCTGTGGCTCACACTACTACTAAGACCTTATTCAGTGTCTTGCATCTATGAATAAAGAAGGGATATGTACGCTCCCTAGTGCCACTCCCGCTCAAGCGATCACATTAGCACAAATGGGACAGTTGTCAGCGTACTAGGAAACTGTGCGGCAACATTCGTTGTACTCCGATTAGTTCATGGTGCACAATTTTATTTCGGAATGATGCAAAATATTTCTTGAAAATGTTATGAGAAGAATCATAAAATGACGTTGAAAAAAACTAGTTTTGCCTGTTACCGTTCTCAACAACCGATTAAACACAATCTGCAATTAAACTTTGTTTTATAACCGATTCTAAGCTATGAGTTACACATAAACCGATCAAAGGTAAAAGTTATGTTGGAAGTATTCTTCGATATGCAGGGGTTGGTATATTTCGATTTCCCTTCTGACCCCAACTTGGCAGGTTCGATCCTGGCTCAGTCCGGCGGTATTTGAAGGTGCTCAAATACGTCAGCCTCCTGTCGGTGGATTTACTGGCACGTAAAAGAACTCCTGTGGGACTAAATTCCGGCACCTCGGCGTCTCCGAAAACCGTGAAAGAGTAGTTAGTGTGACGTAAAACAAATAACATTATTACATTAATTCGATTTCATTCTTACGGGTCGAACTGTCACTAAGGAGACGCATGTTGCCATTCTTCGACCTCTTCTTAATGCAATGCGAATAAAATTACCTCATTTTTGGTAAGGGTTCTGCACAACTAAAACCCCCACCATAATGATCGCTCCCGGTGACAGAAAACTTGTCTTTCCTCACCATGATCGCTCCTGATGACAGAAAAACTTGTCTTTCCTCACCATCTGTATTCTTCAGAGGATTACTATCCGTTTCAGAAAGTTTAAACTCTGCTCAAGGGGTGGCGGTTTACGTCGGCCGAAGAGTTTAAGATGAATGCGACGTGTGCTCGGGGAGAAGTGACCAAAGGAGGACTGCAGGACTGTTTCAAAATGTGGTGAATATTCCTGTAAATGCTGTCACAAGTGTGTCGCAACCCAAAAGGCTTCCTTTGATGGTAGTGTTGTTCCTTCAAAATGCTCGATTACTTTTTGACTGTTCTCAAGCATCTATCATCGTTGTCAGTTTGGACGGTATACTGGAATGAGTTCATTATGAAGAGATTTTTCTTTGTCTAACGCGAATAAACTGTGACTGTAATATTGCTTTGTTTAAAATAATGAAGGAGCGGTAACACCGAATCTAAATTTTAAATTGACAAATGTACGAACAATAACTAGCTGTTCAACCTATCGTTAATGGATAGTTTATATTACAATTCTAGCGATGATTTTTAACACAAATGCAGGTGAGACAGACAGACAGACAGACAGACAGACAGACAGACAGACAGACAGACAGACAGACAGACAGACAGAGAGATCACATCTTAAATTTGTTAATTTATTAATTATTGGCCAAGTAGTGCGTCCGACTCCTTGGCTGAATGGTTAGCGTTGAGGCCTTAGGTTCAGAGGGTCCCGAATTCGATCCCCGGACAGGTCAGGGATTTTATCCCGTACGATAAATACTTATGGCTTGGGGACTGGCTGTACGTGTTTGTCCCAACACTCTCTTCATCATATTTAGGCAACACACGACGCTACCAACCACCTCAGAAACACGCAATTGTAATTACATCCCTCCACATAGGGTTGGTGTTAGGAATGGCATCCCGTCGTAAAACAGGACTAAATCCATATGTGTGACACATCTGCGACCCCACAGTGTGTGAAAGCGCGGTGGAAGACGAAGGTTATCAAAGTCGGTGCACTGTTATTTTTAATCAGTTTCATGGACTTCTCTCAACGCGGCGACATTAGGACATCCGAGGCAGAGGGAGTCTCATTTCCAGCTCCCTTCAGACTTCCCTTTTATTGCATTAATTTTTCATGTTCCCCTTCTTATTTCGATGGTTGTTTTAATTATCTTGCTGATCAATATGGGCTGATGAACACGAGATTTTACGCATTCTAAAAGCAATTGCAACGACAAGGACGACCATAATTATCATTTAACTCGTCACCAGGATGATTAGACGATATTCCCATGTCATCGGTGTTGATATCGATTAGCAGAGTAAGAAAAAAAAAACCGGGCTGAGTAGTTTAAACGGTGGAGCGCTAGCCCTCTGAGCTCCAATTGGCGGGCTCGATCACATCTCATTCTGGTAGCAGTGTTTGAAGGTACTGAAATATGTTAGACTCATATCAATGGATTTTCGGGGAAATGAAAGAACTCCTGCAGGACAAATTATGACACCTCGGCATCTCCAAAAACCGTAAAAGTGATAAGTGAGATGTCCGGCCAGTAGCATTATTATTATTATTATTATTATTATTATTATTATTATTATTATTATTATTATTATTATTAGCCCATCTAGAGACCATGATATTTAAGGAGTCAAGTCTATATGATCTGACACCGTGGTTAGCCGTTTCGAGTCCCGTTGGTAGAAAAATATTTCATTATCAGAATGTTGTCCAGCACGGTAGAAGAGGTGGTGGTATATAATTTCTAATCGTTAGATTGCATGCCAAAAGCCTGGATTCAATTCCAAATCTCTCTGCAGTGCTTATAGACGTCATGTGTAGTGAAATGAAATGGCGTATGGCTTTTAGTGCCGGGAGCATCCGAGGACAAGTTCGGCTTGCCAGATGCAGATCTTTCGATTTGACTCCCGTAGGCGACCTGCGCGTCGTGATGAGGATGGAATGATGATGAAGACGACACATACACCCAGCCCCCGTGTCAGCGAAATTAACCAATTATGGTTAAAATTCCCGACCCCGCCGGGAATTGAACCCGGGACTCCTGTGGCCAAAGGCCAGCACGCTAACCATTTAGCCATGGAGCCGGACGTCATGTGTAGTGAGGACATATGACTTTGTTGATGGTGATTCGTCGGTCGGATGTGGACGTAAAGCCTTGAGCAGACCCCGTAGTAGGCTACTATTCGACAGGAGTAGGCTATGTGCCGGCATTGAGTTTCACCCACTCTCTTCCTACTAACATATACCACGTCATGCATTTCATCTCATTAACTCCTCTGATGAGGTTGACGTAAGGAGGAGCATCCCGTCATAAAAACTCGTTACGAAGATTCATCTGACTTCATATCCGACCCCGCAGAGAAACGGGACAAGGCTTGTACATACAAATTATTATTATTATTATTATTATTATTATTATTATTATTGTTATTATTATTGTTATTATTATTGTTATTATTATTGTTATTATTATTGTTATTATTATTGTTATTATTATTATTATTATTATTATTATTATTATCTACCTCATGGGAGCATCTTGGCTCCAGTTCTCTTCAACATCTATACCAACGATCAGCCATTGACCCCAAACACAAGAAGCTCCTTATATGCAGATGATCTAGCCCTTAGGGCACTAGGCTCAAGCTTTGAATCCGTGCACAGAAATTTGACAACTGGCCTTAGAAATCTGTGAAGTTACTGCAATCAGAACCAACTCAGATCCAATCCTCCTAAGACACATGCATTTGCCTTCCATTTAAGGAATAATAAAACTCATCCTGAGTTACGTCTGGAATGGTCAGGTATCCGATTGCAGCACTGTACCACTCGAAAATATCTCGGAGTGACCCTTGATCGAGCTTTTTAGGTTCAAAACCCACTGTGTGAATAACAAGATGACAATCTCCACGCGAAGCAAAAATTATTATTATTATTATTATTATTATTATTATTATTATTATTATTATTATTATTATTATTATTATTATTATATACGGCTCCATTGGTAATTGTTTAGCGTTCTGATCTTTTATCCATGGGGTCTCGGGTTCAATTCTCGTCTGGGTCGGGGAATTTAATCTTAATTGGTTCACTACTCTGGCTCTGGAATTGTGTGTGTGTCATCATCATTATAATTCATCATAGGTGGGGCCCCATTCTCAAAGACGCTCAGGTCACCTATAAGCGTCAGTTTGAAGGACCTACATCAGACCACCCCAGAGGCCATATGCCATTATTGTTATTGTACCGGGAGGTATATCCCAAAGCTGCGCGTTCAAATTTAGCGCCTAAATGAACTCCTCTATTGGTAAAACAGTGAAACTGAAACTACACCAACTTAGAACTTTACTCAGAAGATGTCACCACAGAAATATGGTGTAATTTTGTTATTGTGCAGTTCCCTAAATTGAGTGAATTTCTCCTTGTTTTGTTTGCCATTCATCAAGAAGTTTGGACATTTTCCCACAGATCACACCACTAAAAAAACTATGATAATGCACCCTGGTGCAAGGTGAAAGAACTTACAATTTAAAGAAGTTTTGTATTTCTAGGTTTTTGTAACTGATTGATGTTCATTTATTTTTGGGTTGGCAATATTTCATTTTTATTTCCGCTAGTTTTGAATCTAGCCAATCACTAATTTATGTAATTAATTTTCCACCTATCACAGGCTTCATGATCGATTCTGAGTGTTACTTTTGAAATCTACCAATAAAATTGAGAGGGTGTGGCTAGTTTAGGCTTGAATGGTCTCGACCTTCCCTAAGGGTTTATAAACTGCGGCTTTTCACGTTTCTTGGCCAGTTGATCGACGTCTATCTGAGTGTGTGTGTGTTAAGCAGGAGGCGGGCGGCCTCTTTTGTCGCCAGCTAGAACATCTACAAGGTAATGGCCACATAACTTTATACCTTCTTGCTACCTCCGCAGTTTAATCTGAGGGAAAGATCCGACCCTTTAGTATATAACAACCTTTCTAAAATGTAACTTTCTTTCAGCTAATGTAAAAACTTCATAAAATCTTTAACTGTAAACCGGGGATAGAGAGTGAAGTACCCTCTCGAGCTCCCCTTCATCTTGGTTTGGTGTGACTACGTTTTTCTCTAACTGTTTTTCCTACTGTTATGAGTTAATGCAATTTCTATAAGAGTCACCTCAGTAGTTTGGGAATAGCCACTGTTTCATCGGCCTAGAGCCCCTTGGGTATTTTTAGTGTTCATATCTAGGAGTGCAAGTATACGCCTCCATTCATTTTGTGTTCGGGCCATTAATTTGACCTGTTATTCTTATTCCAGGAAGGTCCAGTAGGTTGGGTATTTAATACCACTCTAAAAATAAGTTCCATTTGTAAATGGTGGTTTGAGAGACCCGAGATTGATGTTATGTTGCCTTGAGTAGGCAGTAAGAAACGGAGAGCCGGTTAGCTCTTTTTCAAGTTTTGTAACTTTAAGGAGTGCCTCTGGAAGGCCAGATACTGTATTTAGGGCGCAAGTGCTCTGAATTAGGGAATTTCTGCCCTTGAATAAATGTATGCTCTTTTGTAAATTTGAGCTGGGAGCTCAAGAATTGTAAAACGAAGAGCTTGAAACCCAAAATCTGTCACGTTCACTAATCTTGTATTGTTCCTTGACTCGTTTTATGATCGCCATTGTACCTGACGCTTCATTGTTATGAAAAATTGTTAAGTTTGAAGTTCTGAAAATATAACCTTCAGTTTAAGTTTTAAATTAATTTTCATATTGTAGTTAGACCCATTCAAGCCCGCACCTTCTTTCATCACCTCTGCGTTCCACAGATACCCCGGAACAGTTATTATTATTTTCATTAGTATCAGTAATAGTATAGAATAAACATTAGTTATAATATATAGGTACCACAAAGCAAGTGTTAAAGGGGGTAAAGGTACCTGATTTTTCTAGTAAATGATTCAACCTGTATAATCCAAAACAATAGCAATTGGACATAAATCAGCCAGTCTGTGTGTAAACTGACTGGAATGTCATTCACCTTTAAGGAAGCTCTAGGAGAAGTATGAAGACTTTCCGGTTTCTGTAGAAAGAAATCAAGTGACAAGTATACTGGAAATCTTTACACAACATGTAATGTAATGCCAATACTTTTGCAAGCATATAGATAACAGATAGAACATTGGTAGTATTTCGTTCACATTTACATTGCTATCACAGCACCTTTCTAGAATACAATCGCACATCATTTGCAATCAATTGCCCTGTGCTACAGCTAGTTTTCTGATTTCACTATTACACAAAGGCGCCTTGTCCCCTCCGTAAGTTCAAGGTCTGCAGCAATAGGCTTACGATTATCTCATTCTCATCATTGTGGTGTAAATATGTTTTTACCACTTCTCGAAGAAACATAAATTGGAATAGAGGTGAGAGGATTTCATAATAATTCATATAAAATGCATCCATGAGTTTGAAATATACTGCTTACTTTTTCACATAGTTTTAGGAGATCTGTGATTCATATGTCATCTGAACATACTCACATGGTTCAACACGCAGTCTTTATAAAAAGTCTGCTAGACAAATATATGCGGAAATGTATTCTTCGGGATCACAGTTCCCCTCTGCCATTGTAACCCCAGGAGTTGTGGCCAAGTTGTTAACAATCTGTAGCGTATGATCTTTGATGGGTCGGTGGATTTTTGAAGATGAAAAAATTCAAAACTTATTATGTCATCCATATCGACATGATATGGAACTGTACGATACACATTACCTGTATATCCTGATAACTCTAACATTGGGTGATCTAATCGACTAATCTTGTCACTATGACTTGATGGTCAGTACCTTGAGCTTCGGTTCAATTCGCGGCCGAGTCGAGGGATTTTCTTCGAATTTATTTTTCTCGGGGACTGGATATTTTTGCTATTCCCGGAATTACTGCAATACTCATAAAACGATCTTCTACCACATTAACATGCACTTCCCTACACACGGCAGATGCTTCCCATCCTCGTCTGGGGTCTGTTTTACAAGGGCTCTATCAGGCTAACTATAGCCATAGCAAATAAATGATGATGAACGTGATAATAATAGTATTCAATATCGTGGGTTAAAACTCGGCAGAGTCGGTCAGATTTTTAAGGACAGTAAACAGTCCATTCTATCACTCTATGTCGGACGATGCCGACTTCAAAACGATCTCTGGTGACACCTTTGATATTTATGTGACATTAACAAAATCTCAGTGATCCTTTTCTCTACCATCTCATGGAGTGAAATGGAAATTAGAAATTAACACGTAAGCAGCAAAAATGACGTCGAATCTCGGTCCGCTACACATGGTAGCTAAGGTGATATTCTTCTTTCTTTCTTTCTTTCTTCGTTATGCCGATTCAAAGAGTGCGTTGGAACTTGTTCGTTGGCCTCCCAAAATCTCTTCGGGTATGCACTGTGTGGCATCTTGCATTCTGTGGAGCACTTCTTACCAGTTTTCCTTTTAGGTTTCTCCACGAATTTGTGCTTGGCTATTATTGTACTAAAGGCTCCGCGATCTTCTATGATGTCCGTGATATTCATTTCTTGGAGGTCCGCCTTAGTTTCTTCTAGCCAGTTTATTTTGACCTTCTTTGAGTTGATTGCTTTCAATAATCTTTTGGTCTGTCCATTCTATAGATCTCGCCATGAGGTGATACGATTATTATTATTATTGTTATTATGATCCTTTATTTTGAGAATCAATGCTAAAGTGTCGGTCTCAGGATTCCGAGAATGTGGAATCATACCCGGCAAATATGTTCTGATTTTTTAAGTGCAGAAAAGTCACTTTGGCACTCCATGTCGTACGATGTCGGCATGTAATAGCCTCCTGGCGACACATTCTGTTTACCCGAGTCATCATCATCATCATCAGCCAGTTCTATCATTACATGTTGTGGCCTCTTTAAGTCGTGAACTCAGGTAAGCCTTTAGCAGAACTCTCCAGGTAGAACGGTCTCGAGCAGTCCTCTGCCAGGTAGTACCAGTTATTACCGGGCGAGTTGGCCGTGCGTGTAGAGGCGCGCGGCTGTGAGCTTGCATCCGGGAGATAGTAGGTTCGAATCCCACTATCGGCAGCCCTGAAAATGGTTTTCCGTGGTTTCCCATTTTCACACCAGGCAAATGCTGGGGCTGTACCTTAATTAAGGCCACGGTCGCTTCCATCCAACTCCTAGGCCTTTTCTATCCCATCGTCGCCATAAGACCTATCTGTGTCGGTGCGACGTAAAGCCCCTAGCAAAAAAAAAAGTACCAGTTATTCTCTTGATGCCCTTGTCCCATCTGTCTGTCGGTCTTCCTCTAGGCCTTTGATGATCTCTTGGACTCCATTCTAACACTAGCTTTGTCCATCTGTCATCTTCCCTTCGAGAAATATGTCCAGTCCATTGCCATTTTAATGTGGCTATTCTCTCAAGATTGTCATTAACTTCAGTGATTGATCTGATGTCATCTGCTCTCTTCTTATATTTCCTTGTAAAACCCAGCATTGATCTTTCCATGCATCTCTGCACTGTCCTAAGTTTCCCTTTCGTAAATTCGTTCAGTGTCCAGGTCTCACAGCCATAGAATGCACTGACCATAAACTATTTTCTTCAGATTTACTGGCATATTTTATCTGAAGACAGTTGAGTTTCTTCCATACGCCTGCCATCCTAGCTTAATGCGTCGAAAAATTTCTGGCCTTATATCATCTTTCATATTCATCAACTGGCCCAGATAGATGTATTCATTGACATTCTCTAACGGTATGTTGTTGATGTTCACAATTCCTGCTGTGACCCACTTGTTGGACATGACTTTTGTTTTGGAAAGGTTCATCTTCAAGCCGACCGACTCACATTCCATGGCAAGATCAGTAACTAATGTCTGGAGTTCGTCATTGTCGTTTGCCAGTAATGCAATATCATCAGCAAATCTCAAGTTGTTAAGCCTTCTGCCATTGATCCTTATACCCTGTCCTTCCCAATTCAACTTCGACATTGCCATCTCCATAAGCCACTTCAACTCCCTGCTCGTCTAAGGCTTGTAAGATAGCTGAATGGCTGATTGTATCGCCTTTTCAAAATCAACAAAAGCCATGCACAGAGGCATCTGGTATTCATTTGCTCTGCTAATCACTTCACGCAGAACCAGAATGTGGTCCATTGTGTTGAAGCTGCTGCGGAATCCTGCTTGTTCAACTGGCCGGGCTGAGTCAAGGGTATTGATGATTCTGTGTAACAAGTTCTTCATAAAAAGTTTGTACGAAACAAAGGGCAAGCTTACAGGGCGATTGTTTTGGATACTGTGAATACTTCCTTTCTTATGCAATAATACTATCTTTGCTTTATTCCATGATGCTGAGATTGAAGCATTGTATAAACAAGAAGTGAAGATTTTAGCCAAGTGGTTTACTATTTAATCACCTGTAAGCTTCAGAATATCAACAGAGAGATCATCATCACCGGCAACAGTTCCTTTCTTCATGTTGTCTATAGTATATCTGACTTCCAAAGAAGTATATCTGGAACTTTAGTTACACTTTTTAGGTCAGGTGCTATCGAAATTTCCTTTGTTTTACTATATAGACTGCTATAAAAGTCTCTAATAAAATTCAAAATCTCCTCCTTTTCAGTAATTCGACCATTGTCTCCATCAATCGCAATGATCTGGTTTTTTTTTTACCAATTGTGAGCTTGCGTTTAGCTGCCTTTAAAGTTGTCTTGTTCTCTACACTTGTTCTTAAGGTTTCTTCATTGAACTTCTGAATATTAGCTTTCATTTCTCTTCTTAAGGTCTTACATAGCTCAGAATATTCTATTGTGTCCCGATCAGTTCTCTTCTCCTCTGTAGCAGGTCTTTGGTTTTGTCACTGAATTTATTTGGTTGGTCGTTATTCTTACATAAGCCACCTACTTCTTGTGCACTTACAACTACCATTTTGCTAGGTCTTCTTCCTTTGTTACCTGAAACTTTCTTTGGAGGACTTTTTGGAATTCTTCTTTGTTTCCTAAATTTTTGAGATTGTTTACGTTTCTCTTCCTTTTAAAGAGTTTTTTCCTTTCATCTCTTACACTTATTTCAATTCTTGCTCTTACAAGTCGGTGATCACTGTCAGTATTGAATTTGTTTAAAAGCGATACGTCTTTCACAATATGAGGTGTATTTAACAGAATAAAGTCTATCTCGTTTTTAACACTGAAGTTAGGGCTTCTCCATGCCATTTTCGGTTAGGATGCCTTTTGAAGAACGTGTTCATTATTGGCATGTTGGTATATTCTGCAAATTGGACTAGTCTCTCCCCTCGGTCGTTCCTGTCATCAATCCCGTAGTCGCCAAGTTTATAGGTGCCGACTTTTGCATTAAAATCACCAATAATCAGTTGGAAATGACAATCTCTTCCTTTTTCGCAGATTTTTTGAAGGCTGTCATAAAAGGAATCAACTTCTTCATCTGAATGACTTGAAGTGGGAGCATAAACTTGTACGATTTGCACTTCAGAACCAGTCGAGCTATTCTGCTGGATATTCCTTCTAGTACCGATATCTTGTCAGTGATGTTCCTGTTTACCAGAAACCCAACTCCATTCAGTTTTCCTTCTGGCTCGCCACAGAAATAAAACAAGTTTCCAGATTTTAAGAAGAGACAGTGTTCTCCTTTCCGACGTATTTCACTTAGACCAACAATACTCCAGTTGATCTTCCCAAGTTCTTCTTCAATCTCTTCAAGTCTATCACTACCTAGCAATGAGCGACAGTTATAGGTACAGACATTGAATATTTGAGATTTCTTTGTAATAGATCTTTGTTTCTGACACATCAAAGTTGCTCCCACCCGGAGATCCGATTGTAGGAATATACCTCCGGAGAATTTATTAACCTGGATGTCATTCATCATTTGACTTAAAGGGTGTGAAGCTTAGTCATCACGCCTTCTTCAATGACGGATTGGTGATCCTCCCATACTTATCGGTTCGCCGACCCAGTTTCCCGCTGGGGTTGGGTACCCAAACCTTCCACTGGGTTGCTCAGCTTAACAGGGGCACCTCTTGTAGTTTATGTGCTTGGAGTTGAAGTGAGAGAGGCTAGAGAACTCAAACTTGCTGAGTCCTTATGCTAATGTTGCTAGTTGGATTGCAACGGCGCATCTCACTCACATTTGCCAGTGTCAAAAAGTCTCTTCCCAGGTCAATTCCCAGGACCCATTTACCCGAGCAAATTAATTAAAATTAATTTTGGTCAGCCAAAATGTCATTATATCAAAATGCCTGCATACAGTAGCTGAACCGAGACTATTATTATTATTATTATTATTATTATTATTATTATTATTATTATTAGCCGGGCTGAGTGGCTCAGACGATTGAGGCACTGACTTTCTGACACCAACTTGGCAGGTTCGATCCTGACTCAGTCCGGTCGTATTTGAAGGTGCTCAAATACGTCAGCCTTGTGTCGGTAGATTTACTGGCACGTAAAAAACTCCTGCGGGACAAAATTCCGGCATTTCGACGTCTCTCAAAAGAGTCAGAAGTAGTTAGTGGGACGTAAAAACAATAACATTATTATTACCACTTTTTTGAATTAATGATAGAATGTTCGAAGGGGTGTGCGAGTTTGCTATTACAAGTCTTTTGTCGGGCACTGTAAAATCTACGAGAATAATTCGAATTAAAATATATATGGTGGGGATGTCTTGAACGGAATTCACATTATTTGTTGTTGCAAGCAGGCACCTACATTGCGACAAGAACTGTGAGACAAGTTGCCTGTCTAAAAATGCAATTAAGGTGGTCACTACAAACTGAATCATGAATGTCAAGTAGTATCAACAAACTTCTAATGTACCAGAAGTCTGCTAAGAGGTTTAGACCTCCACAGCGACTTTCCAAACCTCATTTTACACTTTCTGTTCCGTTTGATCTTCTGGTCCACCAATCGTCACACCTTAGTCTGCTTGGAATGCAGTAGCAGTTTGGTGTTACTCTCTGAAACCTTGCTTCAGAGGAGAAAAGAGCAAGATACTAGTGTATTAGAATTTAAAATGTTTCTGACCTTCCTTCTCTGTTTTAAGTGGTATTCCAGTCAACGTATACTGTAGGTTTGAAATTCATGAACTGCCATTATTGATGACAATCTGCCTTTTCGAGTGCTCAACGTGTGTCCGCGCTACGAATTTAATTCACCATTTTGTATAAACACTTCACACTTTGTCATAGTCCATCTCCTTGGCTCAATGGTCAGCGTCCTTGTGTCTGGTTCAGAGGGTCCCGAGTTCGATTCTAGGCCGAGTTGACGATTTCAACTGCGTATGGTTAATTCTTCTGGCCGGGGTGCTGGGTGCTTGTATTCGTCTTTATACAATTCCCTTCATCTACACTACACACAGTACACCAGCCAATGCAGAAGAAGTAAGTAGTGAATACATTCTTCTGTATCACATGCATCACGGGAGTTCTACGTGATAGTAGCTACTGGATTTATGTTATTATTATTAACAAATACATCGCAATTGGGACATATCCCTATGGCAATGATCATTTGCAGTAGTGTCATAAGAAAGTTAAAACATACCTAATTACCAAAATCAACAACAAGAGTAAAACAACCAATTCCGTGGCAAGAAAATATTACAAAAAATACTACTAGTTTAACATTCTAAGCCAGCCCCGTGGTGTAGGGGTAGCGTCCCTGCCTCTTACCCGGAGGCCCCGGGTTCGATTCCCGGCCAGGTCAGGGATTTTTACCTGGACCTGAGGGCTGGTTCGAGGTCCACTCAGCGTACGTGATTAGAATTGAGGAGCTATCTGACGATGAGATAGCGGCCCCGGTCTCGAAAGCCAAGAATAACGGCCGAGAGGTTTCGTCGTGCTAACCACACGACACCTCGCAATCTGCAGGCCTTCGGGCTGAGCAGCGGTCGCTTGGTAGTGCCATGGGGTTTGGTTTGGTTTGGTTTAACATTCTAAATCCGGCATGATCATATACAAATTCATACACATCTTAAGTATTTTCAGTGTTTAACATTACGGCTTACAGTACTATAGATTGAGTTTACTTCTAGCTTAACATTACAACACCGTCATATAAAAATTCACACGATCTTAACTATTAAAAAATGTACACTATAATTTACGACAACAACAGCAACTACAATAACGATAACAATAGTACAACAAGGAAAATCAGGGAAAGAAAAATATTACAAGAAACATTACTAGTTTAACATTCTAAATTCTAAATCCAGCATCATATGCAACGGAATGATCACAATTTGAATATTCTCAAATGCTACCAACCTCAGAAAGGATCGAATTCTCATAAAAACGTAAAAGTAGTTAGCGGGACGTAAAGCAAATTACATTAACATTTTTAAGGATCAAATTCACTATCTTGTGAACATAAGACATTCGACTGAGCCACTCACATCTGCTACATTGATCACGTTGCGTACAATACTGTGCTACGGAAGTTCAGTGGTAAGCTTTGATCTCACAGACAGCTAATTTGCTTTCATAATGTAAAGTAAGATTGCACAAGCATCCAGCTGAGAAAATAAAATAACGGTATACAAATCTGCATTTCAACACTGAAACAATTTGAGTACCATACAGTTCGCCTCCGTAGCGAAACGGTTCAAGCTATTAGCAGCCGGGTGTCATTCTCGTTACTGCCACAGACTTAAAGAATGACAGAAGAGCTGGTATATGGTTAAAATGGTACATGCAGCTCACCCTCATTATGGGTTTGCCTGAAAATAGTTGCATCACCTTAGGACGAGGAACGAGTTTTTTTCTTGATACCATACAGCTGTAACTGATTGTTAATTTAGTCTGTTTGTTATTTTATCCAAGTGACTTCACTGAGTATAGAAATCAAAATTTGAACTCGAACTTTGGTGATGATGATGATGATGAAGACGATGATGATCCTTCTCCTTCTCATTCATATTATTAGATAGGTGGTTCGTAGTGTGGGTTACTGTAGTCACATCATAATTCGAGATCCATGGGCAACGGCTGAGGGGCCTAGCAAGTGGCCCTGAGAGTCAGGATACCAGTTGCTATGGAATGGAAGTGATCATCTCGGACATATACCGAATCATGGCTCTCCTTGAGCTCAGGCCTAGGACTATACAATTCCCCGGGGGTTCCTAACCCGTTAGAGGAGAGATCCTCACTGGGACTATATATAAGCTGAGTAGCATCCTGTTTCAGAGAGTACCCACCGAGCACGCTCAGAAAGTTTTAAGTGTGCCCCGGACCTATGGGAGTAACGGGAGCCCCACTTCCTTTGTTAGACGAGGGACTGCTTGGAAACAACTTGGCGAACGAAATGGAATTCGATGGAGAGCTATCAGTATTAATGGGGCTCATGGAAGGAAGGAAGTAGAACTGGCTGAGTCAGCAAAGGGATCCATCTGAATGTGTTAAGAGTTAATGATAATCGGGCAAAGGAACGGATAGGAGGTTGTGAAGTGTTCTTGACGGGTGTTATAAAGGGAAGGGCAGAGTGTGAGGTAGGACTGTTCATCAGGAATCCTTTAACACGCAACATAGTTTCTGTTAGGCATGTAAATAAGCGAATGGTGTGGGTAGATTTAGCAGTTGGTGCAATAAGATCGAGAATTGTCCCAGTCTATTCATCACGTGAGGGTGCAGATTAGGAGGAAATTGACAAGTTTTATTGAGCAATTAGCAACTAGCTTCGCTACGGTATTATACCTTGTATACGGAGTTCTACGTAAGTAACTGCACACGCAGTTAGTAAGATTATATTAAATTGTACGTCTCATAGCGATATCCGAGAAACAAAACGGGCAAGACCCCATACGTTGTTTCTCATGTAAGGTGCAAGTTGGGGAAATTTAGATGATAATGGGAGGTCACATTTCCTACTGCCATTCACAATCGAGTTCGGGAGTTTCTACAATAACGGCAGGCTCACTTACCAGCTGCCATTCGCAAAAGAGATGGGTAGTTTTCATTATAATATCAGGCCCCCTTTCCTAACGATAGTCCCACTCGAGTTGGAGATATTTGACTGTAGACTAACCGAGACAGCCGGCCCCGTGGTGTAGGGGTAGCGTGCCTGCCTCTTACCCGGAGGCCCCGGGTTCGATTCCCGGCCAGGTCAGGGATTTTTACCTGGACCTGAGGGCTGGTTCGAGGTCCACTCAGCCTACGTGATTAGAATTGAGGAGCTATTTGACGGTGAGATGGCGGCCCCGGTCTAGAAAGCCAAGAATAACGGCCGAGAGGGTTCGTCGTGCTGACCACACGACACCTCGTAATCTGCAGGCCTTCGGGCTGAGCAGCGGTCGCTTGGTAGGCCAAGGCCCTTCAAGGGCTGTAGTGCCATGGGGTTTGGTTTTTTTTTCTAACCGAGACATGCTGCGTTATCCTAAATATAAAGAATCGAGATACGACAATAAGGCATAGCACCAAAGTGGCTAAATTGAGCAGCGATTGTCTAATCTGCTTTGTGAAATGACTTATGGCTTAGAAAGCCGTTACCACGAAACTAAGGTCTGAACCGCCAAGGAAATTGCCTCCATATTTCGATATTTTTCAGGAACTAATAGTAATACATTTGAACAGCCTGGAATACTCACTCAAAGGAAACAGCGTGCAGTGACCAAGCGAAATAATGTATATAACAAAGGGACGTAACGTATAAGGGACGTTTCGCATATAGTCCATGGATTTTACAGAAAATCAGTAGTATAAGAAAAAATTGAAGGAAACTGTTGTTGTTTCCCTATAAACCCCCATTCTGTTCAGTGATTTTAAACCATATGCATATCTAAACCTTCCCCTGGATCAGTACTCTCTATATGTGAATTTTGGTCGAGATCTATCCAGCCGTTTCGCCGTGATGGTGGAACAGACGGACAAACAGACAAACAAATAGACACGAAAGCTAAAAACCACTGATACGGCCTTGAGTTGACCTAAATTTGATAAATATCTGAAAAAATGGCAAATCAAACGAAGTTGCAGACAGCGGATCCCCTAGATTCTAGGGCCTCTCAGGGTGCATGCGCCTGGTGCAAGCACTGTGCACGGTGCAAAACACGACTTCGCTTGGTTGACCAGAGTGCAGACCCCCCACTCCTCGATTTGGAGCAATAGCGCTTACTCTTTCTTTCCTCACGCCTGTCTCGCTCGCTCCCCCTGTCTCCCTCTTCCCACTTGCTCCGTAGCGCTCCAAATCCGAGCTGAGTTGAGCATAGTAGAGCCGAGCTTAGCCGAGTAGCCCAGAGACGAAGCGTTGGCCCGAGCCGAGCCGAGCGGGACCGATGCACAGTGCACGGAGCTCTTGCGCCTCGATTTGCACGCGTGAGATTTTGGGTGTTTGAGAGGCCCTGCCTGACTGTAGAGTTAGCACATACTTACCGTAATAGATCTTGTTTTCTCCATCACGCACATTATAGATTTTATTGCAGCTTTCGAACGACACAAATCCAAGACTATGTGGCTTATGACCGAGTTAGACCGCTGGATTAAAGTTGACGGTTGTTTCTGGTCCTTCTCCGCGTACAGTGAACATTCTTACACCGTTGGTCATCACGTGCACACTGATGCTCTTTGTGTACTGTCTGGGTTTGATATAAGAACATAAGACATAATCGTCCGCACATGCGTGTATTGAACATTTTCACACGGTTTCTATTGTAAACAATGTCTGCACTGCTTCCGAAGTAATGTATGTGCTCAAATAGAGGAGGTAAGTCTCCATAGCTATCGAAATACCATACTTTAGATTTACGTTTTACGTAGGGAACGTAATTATTTCCAGGTCCACAACTGTTGTCTAAGTTAATTACAGCACTCTCACGTTCACGTAGGCATGCTGGTATTGATTGCGCATATACACACCGCTAAAATAATGATTTTCTAGGTGTTTAGTAAACGTAAAAACTTCTTCGTGGCAGTGCACTCAGCAGACGTTTCTTGGTGATGTGTAGATGCCAAGCATTTTTTGTATGGCGCTAGCTTCATGTGTACGACTTTGCCTCGTAATGCAATTGTCTCCATTGTCTTGTTATGATGTTCACCCTCTGTCAACTGTTGCTTCGCTTCTTCTACAGCCTTAACATTTCTTGCTGCAGTACTAGCACCACCCACCAAAGACCCTAAAGCTGCTAGTCCAGCAAACAGCGCAGGAAGAGGTCCTCCTCGTTTTGGTACAGGAATAATGTGCGGTCGTCCATCGCACGTTGTGAAGGGCATTTGTTCACCCATCGGTTTGGAATTATATTTTTCTTTTTCAGATGAGGTGGCATTTGACTCTTGACCAAATAGGTCCTATACGTTATAGCAATATGGCGTATCGTCCTAATACCAACATTGCGATTACACTGACTGACAGAGCAAATGCAACACCAAGAAGGAGTGGTCAGAACTTTATGCCAATTGCAGGGTAGACTGACGTCACTGAGGTATGCTCATGATGTGAAATGCGCTGCTGTGCTGCGCACGTAGCGAACGATAAATGGGACACGGCGTTGGCGAATGGCCCACTTCGTACCGTGATTTCTCAGCCGACAGTCATTGTAGAACGTGTTGTCGTGTGCCACAGGACACGTGTATAGCTAAGAATGTCAGGCCGCCGTCAACGGAGGCATTTCCAGCAGACAGACGACTTTACGAGGGGTATGGTGATCGGGCTGAGAAGGGCAGGTTGGTCGCTTCGTCAAATCGCAGCCGATACCCATAGGGATGTGTCCACGGTGCAGCGCCTGTGGCGAAGATGGTTGGCGCAGGGACATGTGGCACGTGCGAGGGGTCCAGGCGCAGCCCGAGTGACGTCAGCACGCGAGGATCTGTGCATCCGCCGCCAAGCGGTGGCAGCCCCGCACGCCACGTCAACCGCCATTCTTCAGCATGTGCAAGACACCCTGGCTGTTCCAATATCGACCAGAACAATTTCCCGTCGATTGGTTGAAGGAGGCCTGCACTCCCGTCGTCCGCTCAGAAGACTACCATTGACTCCACAGCATGGACGTGCACGCCTGGCTTGGTGCCGGGCTAGAGCGACTTGGATGAGGGAATGGCGGAACGTCGTGTTCTCCGATGAGTCACGCTTCTGTTCTGTCAGTGATAGTCACCGCAGACGAGTGTGGCGTCGGCGTGGAGAAAGGTCAAATCCGGCAGTAACTGTGGAGCGCCCTACCGCTAGACAACGCGGCATCATGGTTTGGGGCGCTATTGCGTATGATTCCACGTCACCTCTAGTGCGTATTCAAGGCACGTTAAATGCCCACCGCTACGTGCAGCATGTGCTGCGGCCGGTGGCACTCCCGTACCTTCAGGGGCTGCCCAATGCTCTGTTTCAGCAGGATGATGCCCGCCCACACACTGCTCGCATCTCCCAACAGACTCTACGAGGTGTACAGATGCTTCCGTGGCCAGCGTACTCTCCGGATCTCTCACCAATCGAACACGTGTGGGATCTCATTGGACGCCGTTTGCAAACTCTGCCCCAGCCTCGTACGGACGACCAACTGTGGCAAATGGTTGACAGAGAATGGAGAACCATCCCTCAGGACACCATCCGCACTCTTATTGACTCTGTACCTCGACGTGTTTCTGCGTGCATCGCCGCTCGCGGTGGTCTTGCATCCTACTGAGTCGATGCCGTGCGCATTGTGTAACCTGCATATCGGTTTGAAATAAACATCAATTATTCTTCCGTGCCGTCTCTGTTTTTTCCCCAACTTTCATCCCTTTCGAACCACTCCTTCTTGGTGTTGCATTTGCTCTGTCAGTCAGTGTATAAAGGCAGTTTTGTTTCATATGACTGTATAGTGTATTTGATTTAAATCATGGCTGTTCATAGAGAGTATTGGTCTGAATAATAATAATATAATAATAATAATAATAATAATAATAATAATAATAATAATAATAATAATAATAATAATAATAAATGGTCTTCTGACCCCAACTTGCCAGGTTCGATCCTGGCTCAGTCCGGTGGTATTTGAAGGCGCTCAAACCCGTCAAAGTCGTGTAGGTAGGTTCACTGGCAAGTAAAAGTGCTCCTGCAGAACAAGATTCCGGCACCTTGGCGTCTCCAAAAACAGTCAAAGTAGTTAGTGGAACGTAGAAAAAATAGTATCATTTTTATAATAATAATAATAATAATAATAATCTGTCTGTCTGTCTGTCTGTCTGTCTGTTTGCACCACCAAAAGTTATGCAGTTATAGGAAAAGCTCAAAAACCAATGGCAGCACCAAAATGAGGCGTACTAGGCAAGATGTAGTAATAATAATGTTATTTGCTTTACGTCCCACTAACTACACTTTTATGGTTTTCGGAGACGCCGAGGTGCCGGAATTTAGTCCCGCAGGAGTTCTTTTACGTGCCAGTAAATCTACCGACACGAGGCTGACATATTTGAGCACCTTCAAATACCACCGGACTGAATCAAGATCGAACCTGCCAAGTTGGAGTCAGAAGGCCAGCGCCTCAACCGTCTGAGCCACTCAGCCCGGCCTAGGCAAGATGAGGCGTGACGTAGTTTGCCATTGCTTTCCTCACTGGGCCAGAAAGTGCTATTGCAGCACGACTAACCCTATGAGCAACACCTTTCTTAACGCTCAGAAGCACTGTTTGTGCTCTGAATGTCATTATTCAGCACCACCCATAACCCAGCAGCTTCCCTATTGTCACAGCCATGGATGACACTGGGACTTGGGTGGAAGCTACACTTTGCCTGCGCCATGAGATATAATAATAATAATAATAATAATAATTAATAATAATAATAATAATAATAATAATGTTTTTTTGAATGTACCTACAGAAGTTTTTATTTTCAAAGTATTTTTTAA
Organism: Anabrus simplex; assembly: GCF_040414725.1. NCBI lineage: Eukaryota > Metazoa > Arthropoda > Insecta > Orthoptera > Tettigoniidae > Anabrus > Anabrus simplex. The sequence goes on along the minus strand of NC_090267.1, from coordinate 315,338,099 downwards.
AGCGTCAGAAAATCTACTGACCTCATGCTCCTTCACATTTATTTTTTTAACTTTTAAATGCTAATTAACTACACCAGGAATCGATCATGCAATCTTGAGCATAGGAGATGAGCCCCTAATCAAATGACTGCACAGCCAGGTTTTCTTTTTGACTGCAGATAAACTTCATATTCGTGAAATGTCATCTTATCTCGGTCATACAATATTTCTTTGCGAACTTTACGTAATTCTGAATATGGACGATACAATAATACACGGGTGCATTGCAGATCCGATTATAAGAATCCACAGTTCCTGTGTAGAAGGTTCTCTGCCAGATGTTTTGCTCAATGAATCCTTTTTTATCTCCCCAAAAACTATCCCCCTGGGTCCATTAGCTGACTCACTGTTTGTAAGGACCCAGAAGTTTTATTTTTTATTGCGGTGTTGGTCCGTCTCAAGACTACGTCCCGCTGTGCATGACCTAATCATCAGCTCCTCGTCTTACGGTCGTAAGCTTCACCGCCTTTGTTCGGATCAGGCTTCTAGCATTGTACGCTAATGCCTTTGGCATTCACCGGTGCAGCAAAATGCAGACCAGGTGATCACAAGAAAGGCTTCTCCTAGTTAAAAATCATTAGCAATAGATTCTTAACAATACACTTTATGGAGGGAGAGAAGAAATCCTTGGGCAGCTGAGACTGTGTCATAAAACGAATTGTTCTGTGGATCTTTGTAAGGCGACTGCAAGATTAATCACGGTTATAAGAACAACCGCTCTGCCTAAGCCAAGACGATTACGGGTTCCTGTGAAGAAGCAGTTCTATTATTTGCTCAAGAAGGATAAAGCAAGGAAGTGTCATACTTTCACCCACTCAGTGTGCAAGCTTGACAAAAACTTACATTGACTAAGAACTAAGTGTACTACACTATGTAACACCAGCAGTGTAGGCCTATCAATCGGTACCTGAAGATTCCTAATGCCATTCTCCTTGTTGTTGTATTTGTTGTTGCTGGACCATTTGAGAAACTGGCGGCATCTTGGTCAAACATTCGTCGCTACTTTCTCGCGATGACTGCGGTGGTGAAGAAAATATGATTTATTTATTATGACAAAGGTAGGGCCATATTCCCTTATACTTAACCAGTCCTAATCTAACACACTATTACTAGCAATGACTACAGGTACACTTTACATGCGATTATTATTATTATTATTATTATTATTATTATTATTATTATTATTATTATTTGCTATTGGCTTTACGTCGCACCGACACAGATAGGTCTTATGGCGACGATGGGACAGGAAAGGGCTAGGTGTGGGAAGGAAGTGGCCATGGCCTTAATTAAGGTACAGCCCCAGCATATGCCTAGTGTGAAAATGGGAAACCACGGAAAACCATCTTCAGGGCTGCCGACAGTGGGGTTCGAACCCACTATCTCCCGAATACTGGATACTGGCCGCACTTAAATGACTGCAGCTATCGAGCTCGGTTATTATTATTATTATTATTATTATTATTATTATTATTATTATTATTATTATTGCTGGCTCGATAGCTAAATGGTTAGTGTGCTGGTCTTTGGTCCAAGGGGTACCGGGTTCAATTCCCGACAGGTCGGGGGTTTTAACCTTCATTGGTTAATTTCTCTGACCGAGAGGCTGGGTGTTTGTCCCGTCTTCAGCAATAGAATTCGTCATAGATCCTCACAGCCGCTCAGATCGCCTATAAGCCGTCAACTCGAAATACTTGCACCAAGCTTCTCCGGAGGCTATACGCCGTTACATTATTATTGTTAAGTTTGGGGAGTAACTTTTACGATTAATAATAATAAATCCGTTTACCGTCCAGGGTTGGTGTATCCCTCGGACTCAGGAAAATATTCTGCCTGAAGGTAAATGTCCTGGAAAGTGAGATATTTGGTGTGGAATACAACTGAGGAGGACCAGTACCTTGCCCAGGCGGCCACATCTAGTATGCTGGACAGGGCCTTGTGCGGGATAGAAAGCGGACGTGGTCTTATTTTCAGGTACCATCCCGGCATTTGCCTACAGAAGAAGTGGGAGACCACGGAAAACCACTTCGAGGATGGCTGAGATTGGAATTGAACCCCTTGTACTCAGTTGACCTCCCGAGGGTGAGTGGACCCCGTTCAGGTCCTCGTACCCCTTTTCAAATTTCGTGGGTGAACAGGAGTCGAACCCGGGCCTCAGTGGGTGGCAGCTAATCACACTAACCACTACACCACAGAGGCGAATAATAATAATAATTGTACCGGGCGGTACACCTCCACGCCGCTAATTTAAAATGTGCGCCAATTGAAACTCCTCTGCTGGAGGAAGTCTGAACTTTATTGACGGTATTAATTTTCAAGTTTCTCAGAAGATGTCACTACGTGGAAAATTTGGAGTTTTTGAACTGTGTCATTTTCGACGTATTTTTGTTTTGCTTGTAGTAAGAAGTGTGAACTTTCTCTTCTAGAGGACACTACTGAAGATCAACAATAGTGCACCCTAGTGCGGAGTGAAAGAACTGTTTTTTTGGAGAAATTTTTATTTCAAAAGTTTGTTTCTTGTTAAATTTCTTTCTGTTATTGTTTAAGTTGGCTGTATACCCCTCTCTTTCCTATGGTTTTGTATTTAGCCAATCCCGAATTTCTTTAATTAATTTCTGACCAATCCGATGTATCTTCCCCCAACTGGGATATGTTGCTGTACCCTACCCAATAAAGTGATTGTGGGCGGGTGTTTTCTTCCCCTAAACGCCTCGAACTTTCCGCGAGAGGATATAAACTGCTGATTTTAGGGTCTCCGGGCCACTTCTGTTCCATCTTTCAGTGTGTAAAGTACATAGCAGGGGGCGGGAAGCGCCTCTTTCTCCGGCAGCGGTCAACAACCAGGTAATGGCCGATTAATTACTTCTTTTCTTGCTTGCTCAGCAGTTTAACTCTCGGGGCGGGTCCGAAGTTTTTCCATTATGTAACCTTCCTTAAAATGTAAAGAAACTGGTATCTATTCTATCTTTTAAACTACATATTGGGATAGAGAGTGCTTAACCCTCTCGAGCTCCCACTCATATTGTTTTGAGGTGAACTTATTTTCTCAACCTATTCTTCCTTAACATTATGTAAATTTGTTTCTTTTCTAAAGTCACCTCCGTAGTATGGGATTAGCCCTTGCATCAGTGGCCTAGAGCCAAATTAGGTTTTGAAACAAATACATTAGGAGTGCAGATCGCCTCCTCTCAAATTGTTATTTTAGAGGTCATGTAATTACCCTTTTTCATTTAATAGACCTCAGTAGGTTGGGTATGTTACCCCTGTGTCTATGTCCAGAGAGGACAACTTGAAGGTGGAGTTTGGTGTGGCCTTTGAGAGGCTTAAAGTTGAGAGCGAGTGTTGTATGCCTCGAGGAGGCTTTTCGGTGTAAATTGGAGCAAGTGCTCCTGAGCATGAATGGGGTTTTCTGCCCCTCTGTTAATTCTTATTTTGAAGTAAGGTTGGGCTGATTGCCCAAGCATTGTGAAGTCGGGGCGCGAAGCCCAAATCCTGTAAATATTGTAACTACCTTTCGACTTGCTACTCTGTACCTGCCATGCTTGTTATTTCTTTTGAAAAGAAAATATAACCTTGTTAAATTTTAAATTAATTTTACTTTCGTAGCTTGAGACCTGTTCACCAACCCGCACCTTCTTTCACGCATAACTACCGCAAAAACACGGTAACAAGTGGTAGCAGAGCATGGTTGAATGGGTCTCAATTTAGCCCCTTTTGACGGCTAAACTTTGCTTTGATTCAACCTCTAACAATTTTCTCAGTTGCTGGAATCTTCTGATTTTTTCAAAATTGTTCTGTCATCATGCCCGGCCCTCGCGATGTTCTCCATCTTAACTATTTGCGCAAGGAGGAGTTGATCTATGAATTGACTATTAGAAATGTGCAATCTGGAGGCACGGTTGCGGTAGACACAAACAAGCTTAGAGAGTCCCTTGAATTTCCAATTTCCATCCCCACCTTGGGAGAGAAAGAAATTGACGACTCTCTTTCCACGATCGTCGAGAATATTACTGGGCTAGCCTCTGTAGTTAGCTTTTTTGATGAAAATAATCCTTCTCCTAATCACATTAAGCGTGTGCAAGCCAGGCTTTTTCATTTTTCAAATAGAGTTAACGATCTGATGTCTCTAAAGTTGAATGACGTTCAGAAGAAGGAAGCTAGTACGCTGCTTGAAAATATTTCTGAGTTATCTAGCAAGGTCACTCAATTGTTAACTGGGGAAGTTCCTCCCAAAATTGATCAACCCACCACGATGAATGTAGGTAGCGAGGAAGAGCCTCCTAAGGGAGAAGTTAATGGGATAACCGTTGCTGCTCAAACTATCTCTGCCCCATTGGACAACGAGTCTGGACGCCGTAACTCATTAAATAATGTACGTTCTGAATTAACTTCCTTGCCATTGAAACCTTTACCTACTATGTCACCCGGGTTTAGCAGCTTGCCTCATCCATTGGCAATGTTGCTCAGAGGTATCTCTAAGTTTTCCGTTAATACCACCAGTGACGTAATTTCATTTTTAAGATTTTTAGTTGAATTTCAGGATCATGCCCTTGTGTTTTCTCTTTCTCCATGTCAAATTTTGCAAATCATCTATCCTTATGCAATTGGTATTCTCTCTGACAAAATAGTAAGAGCCATAGCCGAACAGTCATCTATTGAAGATTTTCATGCACACTTGCTTGCAAATTTTATTCCCGCCCGCGCGAGGTCATCTCTGATTCAGAAGTACTATTATCGAGTACAGAGATTGGATGAAAATCTGGCAAATTTCATACAAGACATTAAGCTTTATACTAGGGTGTTTGCCCTTCATTTTCCTGAAGATCAGATTGTACAGGCTATTGTAGAAGGAATTTCACCACCCTATAGGTCATACTTGTGTTTCGCGGCGTGCCCGCAAACTTTCTCTGAACTTGAAGCGTTGGCCGTCTCAGCGGAAGGAGTGAGGTACGCCGATTCCTTGCGTGTCGCGAAAGAACCCCCGCCTTCTTTTAGTAATACTCGGCCTCCACCTCGCCGATCAGTCACACCTCGTAAATGTTATGCTTGTGGGTCGCCTGACCATCTTCGCAATAAGTGTCCACTGATCAAGTCTAGAAGGGCAAATAATGGAGCTGGTTCATCACAAGGCTGTTTTAAATGTGGGGCTTTCTCACATATCGCCAAGAATTGCCCAAACTCAAATAGCACCCCCTCCTGCTCAACTTCTGGTGCAAATTCCACCAATGCCAATAATAAAATGTGACTAGCGGCTTCGGCTGAGTCGACTAATCCCTCTTCCCGAGGCTCAGCCCCTGGTAAACAGGTCGAAAATTCAGGGAACGATAAGTCTTCGAATTCATCTTTCGAATGCCCCAAAGAATGTCTTAGGATTGCGGCGGATACCCCCGCACCTGTTCCTTTTCTTAAGATTGAGTTAAATAACGAGCCTATAACCGCTCTATTATATTCAGGCAGTGTTTGTTCAATTATTTCGGAACAATGGTATTCAAAATTGAAGTCTGTTTGTAAATTACCTGACTGTGGCTCATCTACTGTTCAATATGTTTCGGCTAATTCATCTCCATTAGAAATTCTAGGTTCTGTACAGGTCAAAATTCGTATTTTTAAATTTACATGGAAAACCAAACTGTTTGTGGCTAAGCACTTGTCTTGCCCCATCATACTGGGAGCGGACTTCATTTCTCACACTGGTCTTGTGCTCGATCTTCAGAGTAAGTCGTGCACATTCAAATTTGCGTCCAATTGTAAAATTCCCTTGTTAAAGTGTAATTCTGTATCATATTCATCTATTTCGCCTACCCAGGATGAGATGTTGTTAGACCTTAGACATCTACCTGAGGAGCAGGCTGATAGTATTCGTAAATTATGTCAGTCATTTCCAGAGGTGTTCTCTGATACTCTTGGTGTTACTGACCTTATTGAATACAAAATTGAAGTCACGGATTCGATTCCTGTCCGTTTTCCACCTTATAGGCTATCTCCACCTAAAATGAAGGCTCTGAAAGAAATCATCGATCAGATGTTGAAGGACGGTATTATTAGGCCCTCTAAGTCGGCGTATTCGTCACCCATTTTTCTAGTCCCGAAACCCCAAGGGGGCTTCAGGCCTGTCATTGATTATAGGGCTCTCAATCGGAAGGTGGTGTTGCAATCCGTGCCCCTTCCTGACCTTCATTCTTGTTCTTCATGGTTTCGTAAGGCCAAGTTCTTTACTATCTTGGACTTGAATCAGGCCTATAATCAAATTCCCCTTGCCGAAGAGTCTAAACATCTTACAGCGTTTGCCACGGACTGGAATTTATACGAATACAACCGCGTGCCTTTCGGGCTCCCCACGGGAGCAGCTGTACTCACTAGGCTGCTAGATAGGGTCTTCTCCGACATCAAATTTGAGTACTTATATCACTAATTGGATGATGTCGTCGTATTTTCAGAGACTTTTGAAGAACATCTAGATCATCTGCGAGAAGTTCTCGATCGCCTTCGTAAGGCTGGGTTAACTGTCAAGTTGTCCAAGGTTGCCTTTGCTAAGCCCTCTATGTCATTCCTAGGGCATATTGTGTCACCTGATGGTGTAGCAGTCGATCATTCTAGAACACAGGCCATCCGTGATTTTAAACCTCCCAAGGACATTAAAGGTATCGCCAGGTTCATTGGTATGGTGAATTTCTTCAGGAAGTTTATTCCTAACTTCGCTAATAGAGTGGCGCCCTTAAACCTTCTTCGTAGGAAAGGCATCAAATTCGAGTGGGGACCTTCTCAACAAGCCGCTTTTGAAGATCTTAAATTAGCTCTCTGTAATGCCCCTGTACTTGCTATGCCTGATTTCTCAAAGAAATTCATCGTCCAAACCGACGCGTCGTCGTCAGCAGTAGCTGCAGTCCTTCTTCAAGAGACTGAACTAGGGAGGCGACCCATTGCCTATGCATCTAGGACCTTGTCGGCTCAAGAAGCCAAGTATTCCATCTATGAGCTCGAAGGTTTGGCAGTCTTATTTGCCTTAGAAAAGTTCCGTCTCTATCTGGAACATGTCAAATTCGACTTGGAGACAGATAATCAAGCCTTAAGCTGGGTCTTAGGTAGGCCGCGTCGTACTGGTCGTATAGCCCGTTGGGCCATCCGTATTTCTGCCTTCCAATTCGATGTCCGGCATATCAGAGGTACCGAAAATGTTGTCGCTGATGGACTCAGCCGTATGTTTTCCAACGACGTCGAGACCCACGAACCGGTCGACAGTTCATCACCTCCCGAGTCCATATTATCTGGTGTTAATGCCATCTTAACTGATGCTCCCATGCTCTTTAGGGATATCGAGAAATACCAACGTGAAGATCCGACGCTGGCTCCGATAATGGAAACCCTTTCTTCTGGGGAACATGTTGTCCCTTATGTTGTGAGGAATGGTGTTCTATGTTGCCCTTCGAGGCATGATAAGGTGATGAAGGTTGTCGTTCCAGCTGTTCTTGTGCCTATGATCTTCAAATACTATCATGAGACCCCATTAGGAGGGCATCTCGGAATCTTTAAAACTCGTGAGAAGATTCGTGAAATGTTCATCTGGAAGGGTATGGACGGTGAAATCCGTGAACTAGTAAAAGCTTGTAAATCTTGTTTGCTCAGTAAACCCACCATGTCCACCAAGGTAGGCCTTTTGTCTTCGCATCAAGCGTCGCGCCCCATGGAACGCCTGTATATTGATTATGTAGGACCCTTCCCCCAGTCAAAGGGAAATGCCAACAAGTTCATCTTTGTATGCGTAGATGGCTTTACTAGATTTTCCTGGTTATTTCCGACTAAGCTGGCTACCGCTCAGTCCACCATTACTTGCCTAAATTCTATTTTTGCTTCTTTTGGTCCGTGCCAATATATGGTATCTGATAATGCTAAGGCTTTTACATCTAATTTATTTCGTAAATTCTGTTTCTGACTTGTCCATCTCTCATGTAACTACTTCTGCTTATTACCCTCAACCATCTCTGGCTGAACGGGTTAACCGTAATCTCAGGTCCGCGCTTATTGCCTATCACCATGAAGATCATTCCAGGTGGGACACGTCCCTGCATTGGTTACCTTTTGCTTTGAATTCGGCGGTTCATGAATCACATAAATTTACTCCAGCTTCTTTGATGTTCAAGTTTGTTCCCAACACCCCGCTCTCTAACCTCTGGTCTCTGAGTGACATTCTACCTGAGACAATAGATCCGGACAACATTAAAGATCTTTGGAAGAAGGCTAAAGCCAATCTTAAGGTGTCTCATGAAAAGGTTAGGGAAAGGTATGATCGTGGACGGAGACCCACCAATTTGAAGGTAGGCGACCAAGTGATGGTCAATAATTTTGTTCTCGCGGGCAAGCTTGCCCCCAGATTTCATGGGCCGTGTGTCATTCTCGATTTCCTGACGCCGGTTACGTTATTATTAAGTAATCCAGCTACCGAGAGGATATTTAGGGTTCACCTGTCACAGGTGAAACCGGTGTAATTTCTGGGTTAACTTGCTTCATATAATCGTGAAAGGAATATGAAGGTTATATTTTTTTTTTGAGTTTTCACTTTTAAGGCATTCTGCCCCTTCTACAATATTTTGTTTCATATGTAAGTTTTTTGTAAACCCCTCCCGCACGGTTAAACTGCCGTCCTATCCTTGCCACGGCCATTACCACGCTCCCGTCTCCTGCTCCACTACACACAGTGGCTCGCGTCTGAAATGATTTTCTGCACGCCGCTGGCCCCTCAACCTCTCCACAAAGCCTGTGCCCTCAAAAAAAAAGATGACGGTCCAACAAAATTCTGCCGCCTAGCTTTAATGTTTCAGTGCCCCTGCAGCCGCGCGGCGCTGTACCGCTACTGGAATAGAGGATGGGCCCCCTCTCTTCCAGCGAGGTCGACCAGTGTACGGCGAGCCGGAGCCCTCCTCCCGGCCAAGGCTGATGTGCGGCGCACGACCTGCTACTTGCCCGCAGCCTGTATATGTTCACCGCGGGCGCGGCGTGTTTCAACACCACTGCTCCCCTCATAGTGCGGGCGAGCGGTATCTCAGGGTACTTGAGGGGTCCGAGCGGCCTCCTCTGGACGCAAGCTGCAACGGCCGGTCTGGCCATCCAACTTAATCAACATCAACTATATGGACATTCCAGATCAACTTTACTACCTTTTCTTGGGTATTCTACTGCAATATTTGGTGGACTTAGAAAATTTTCCTCAACTTTAAAAACTAAAGTTTTCCTTCTGAATTCAACTTCTACAAACATAAAAACTTTACTTCTCCAGTTACAACAAAAATTTTGAAACTGAATCAAACCACATTAAGAAAATCTTATAAATTCTTCGGCAATTAATCTCCATATCTACATCAAAACTTGGACCTTGTTTTCAAACAAATTTCATGTGTCACCCCTGGAGGAACTTTTGGGGGGGGGGGGAGGTCTGTACCGGGCGGTACACCTTCACGCCGCTAATTTAAAATGTGCGCCAATTGAAACTCCTCTGCTGGAGGAAGTCTGAACTTTATTGACGGTATTAATTTTCAAGTTTCTCAGAAGATGTCACTGTGTGGAAAATTTGGAGTTTTTGAACTGTGTCATTTTCGACGTATTTTTGTTTTGCTTGTAGTAAGAAGTGTGAACTTTCTCTTCTAGAGGACACTACTGAAGATCAACAATAGTGCACCCTAGTGCGGAGTGAAAGAACTGTTTTTTGGAGAAATTTTTATTTCAAAAGTTTGTTTCTTGTTAAATTTCTTTCTGTTATTGTTTAAGTTGGCTGTATACCCCTCTCTTTCCTATGGTTTTGTATTTAGCCAATCCCGAATTTCTTTAATTAATTTCTGACCAATCCGATGTATCTTCCCCCAACTGGGATATGTTGCTGTACCCTACCCAATAAAGTGATTGTGGGCGGGTGTTTTCTTCCCCTAAACGCCTCGAACTTTCCACGAGAGGATATAAACTGCTGATTTTAGGGTCTCCGGGCCACTTCTGTTCCATCTTTCAGTGTGTAAAGTACATAGCAGGGGGCGGGAAGCGCCTCTTTCTCCGGCAGCGGTCAACAACCAGGTAATGGCCGATTAATTACTTCTTTTCTTGCTTGCTCAGCAGTTTAACTCTCGGGGCGGGTCCGAAGTTTTTCCATTATGTAACCTTCCTTAAAATGTAAAGAAACTGGTATCTAGTCTATCTTTTAAACTACATATTGGGATAGAGAGTGCTTAACCCTCTCGAGCTCCCACTCATATTGTTTTGAGGTGAACTTATTTTCTCAACCTATTCTTCCTTAACATTATGTAAATTTGTTTCTTTTCCAAAGTCACCTCCGTAGTATGGGATTAGCCCTTGCATCAGTGGCCTAGAGCCAAATTAGGTTTTGAAACAAATACATTAGGAGTGCAGATCGCCTCCTCTCAAATTGTTATTTTAGAGGTCATGTAATTACCCTTTTTCATTTAATAGACCTCAGTAGGTTGGGTATGTTACCCCTGTGTCTATGTCCAGAGAGGACAACTTGAAGGTGGAGTTTGGTGTGGCCTTTGAGAGGCTTAAAGTTGAGAGCGAGTGTTGTATGCCTCGAGGAGGCTTTTCGGTGTAAATTGGAGCAAGTGCTCCTGAGCATGAATGGGGTTTTCTGCCCCTCTGTTAATTCTTATTTTGAAGTAAGGTTGGGCTGATTGCCCAAGCATTGTGAAGTCGGGGCGCGAAGCCCAAATCCTGTAAATATTGTAACTACCTTTTGGCTTGCTACTCTGTACCTGCCATGCTTGTTATTTCTTTTGAAAAGAAAATATAACCTTGTTAAATTTTAAATTAATTTTACTTTCGTAGCTTGAGACCTGTTCACCAACCTGCACCTTCTTTCACGCATAACTACCGCAAAAACACGGTAACAATAATAATAATAATAATAATAATAATAATAATAATAATAATAATAATAATAATAATAATAATAATAATATCTGAATCAGGCATTTAAGAAAGGGCGCGTGTCCAGAAATGTATCTTTTTAGAAGGAAAAACTGATTTATAAGTCAGCCATGCTATGTACGTTAACTGTATGCGTTTTGACCGTTAGTGTTGATGGTTGTGGCAAGGTTACTTAATAAAATATGGAGTAAAGGTCAAGGACTTTACGGAAATTGGCAGATACAAATATGGATATGTGCCCTTTCCTATAAAGTTGGCTGAATTAGAATCAGTTTTGCAGCAAAAACACATTGTTTACTCAGATAATTTGGACGCATTGTGTCGTTGTTTTACAATAATAATCATTTGAATGATGACAGGCAATCAAAATCATCCTCAGTTGCACACGAAAAGTTGGACACGCAAGTATTTCGATAAAAAAACTCTTGTTTACCTCTGGAATGAACACTTCTAGACGCTTTAGTTTATTCATCTTATTCCTGTCAATAGGAATCGGTTCTTCGTTGGCTTGTTCGTTAAGACGCTGGACGTTGTCTACTTTCAAATGGAAGATGTGTTCAATAAGGCCTTTGTTAAGTATTTTGTCCGTACGGTTCCTGGATCTTTGGCAGGGTAAAGGAAGAGCATGCATGATGCTGTCTGGAAACGAATTTTTTTCGTTGGTAGGCATTCCCCTTCCTCGAGATTCATCCAATTTCAGTCACCATGCAGTAAAGTTCTTGGGCTTTTACAGCCACCAGAAGACTCAGAAACTGCATTAATCGACGCCATAATCTTGGTAATCGAACAAGTGATGGTGTACTCAACTGTTTGTCCAAAGAGCAGTTGTTCCTTACTGTAAGCAAGGACATCATTCAAGACAGGACACATCTCTAGGGACACTTGCCTTTCCTTAAAAGACTTCCAAACCACACACAAATCAACCTTAAATATCAGCATGTTACTGGTTCAATAAGTGTCGTTCCATTTGCAAAAATAGCATTCCTCCCTGATGCATAAGTTGCAATTAAAAAGTCGACAATTTCGATATTCGCCCTTTCTCAAATGACTGATTCAATTGTAACATGACCGAGCTCGATAGCTGCAGTCACTTAAGTGCGGCCAGTATCCAGTATTCGGGTGATAGTTCGTTAGAACCTCACTGTCGGCAGCCTTGATGATGGTTTTCCATGGTTTCCCATTTGCACACCAAGCAAATGATGGGGCTGTTCCTTAATTAATGCCAAGATCGCTTCCTTCCTACTCCTAACCCTTTCTTATCCCATCGCCGCCATATGACCTATCTGCGTCGGTGTAACGTAAGGCAAATAGTACACTGAGTTAGCAAATGTCATGGGATAGTCACCTAATAGCATGTGGGGCCTCCTCTGGCCCTGCGAACTGCAGTGAGACGCCGTGGAAGTGAGTCGACAAGTCCCTGGTAGTCCTCTGGACGCAGCTGACACCAAATCGTTTGCAGAGCGGCGCCAATGCTGGTGTGTTCGTGGGTGCAGGATCCTTGGCACGGAGCTTGCGTTCCAGCACATCCCATATATGCCTGATAGGGTTCATATCGGGGCTCCTGGGTGGCCATAGCAGTCGTTGTTGTACCTCCGCTGCATGTCCCTGGAACCATTCCCAGGTGATGTGGGAGTGATGTGGGGGCGCGTTATCATCTTGAAACACCGCAGAACCGTCTGGGCGCTGGAAGACCAAAAATGGGTGGAGATGGTCTCCGAGCAGCTCAACATACCCCATACTATTCAAAGTCTCTTCCAGAACAATTAGGGGGCCCATTCCATACCAGGAAAGTGCACCCCAGACCATAACAGAGACACCAGCGCCCTGGACCACACCTTCGAGGCAGACGGGATCCATCGCTTCATGTGGTCTGCGCCATACACGGTGCCTCCCATCGGCATGGTGCAGTTGAAATCGTGATTTGTCCGACCATATCACGTTACTCCATTGTTCCAGTGTCCATCCCTGGTGACTGGCGGCAAATGTGCGTCGTTTTGCCTTATGACGTTGGGTTAACAGTTGCACTTGTGTGCGGCCCCGGCTCCCATACCCCATAGAATCCATGTTCGTACGGATTGTCCACTGGGAGACGTGTCTAGCACGGCCTGTGTTGAATTGACCCGTGATTTGTTGCATGGTTGCCGGTCTGTCACTATTGACAATCCGTCTCAGATGTCGCCGATCACGGTCATCGAGGGTGGCTGGCCGGCCGGTCGTTCGTCTGTTGTGGACAGGGACACCCGCATTCAACCATTCACGATACACCCTGGACACGGTTGATCGTGTGAAGCCGAATTCCCGCACCATTTCCGAAATCGCACTTCCCATCCGTCGGGCACCGACCACCATACCCAGTTCGAACGGTGTCAGCTCACGACGACGTTCCATGTTACACTTGTCACATGCACAGCCACTGCTCACAAGGTATCCTATACAACTGCCGCTGGGACACGGGGCGTGTGGTGCGCAGACAACACACTTCCACATCAGTGCTCCGCTATCCCATAACATTTGCTCAGTCAGTGTAAAAAAAAAAAAAAATTATACCGGTACATGACTAACAAACAACGATTAGTAGCACACTTCAAAGGAAACAGGCTGTCACAATTAAAAAAATATGTAATGTCCCAATTTTATAGATCAATGGCGTGTGGATCTACAGTTCACTATTAGCAACTGGAAATGTTGACAGTAGAAACGTCTAAAATGGCTGGCCTCGACAATTCCGAAGCTTCGATTACTTTTATCGACATTCTCAAGACTGAATATGGCATTACATCCAGGCATATTCCAACAGTCGTCACACGTGAGGACATAGAGGAAGATAATAGTATACAATGGGAAGAAAAGGAGTTTGTGAGGTAAGGGAACAGATTTATAACAGAGGGAAATGTGGAAAGAGGACATGTTTGGTACAATGACCGAAGTCATTTTCCGTTAGGAAATGTCTTCCATGTCAACATAATCTCGCAGAGGAGATAAAACTACAGATTGAGTGTAGTGGTCTGTACATAGCTCTACAAACAGCTATCTTGGCTTTATCAATGGTTGACAGATTAGCTAACAATCTGTATATGTGTTTTTAAGAGACACAAGGTGAACGATCTATATTGTTTTCTTGCGGTTCATAGTGTTCGTGGTGAAGGTTGTCTCTTGCCAGCATCTTCCATCTACACCATTATATCCAAGGAAAGGAGTGAAACCTACGTTTTGTTCTAGCCAGCAATTTGAAATATCCACAAATACTACATCTATCAAAACATGACAAGAGGCATACTTCGTATATGTTGGCAGATATTTCATTCACCAATAATGGCAAAGATAGGACAAATAATTTAGGTTATCTACAATAGACCGGGGCCACCATCTCACTGTCAGATAGCTCCTCAATAACACTAATTAGGGGAAAAATTGAACACACCCGACCAGTGGTTATTTGGATTATTAAACACAAATCAAGAAGAGAGCTAAAATTTCATTTCATCTTTGAAGAATAAAGGTGTCGGAGAAGGCCAACGAAGGGTGTGAAAGTGAAGACTCTCCCGGGCTAGTTAACATAACAACGTGTGGGTCGGGAGGAAACGAGAGTTGACCAAGGGAGATCGGATAGGAAAGATGAAAGTGAGGAGCCTAGCAGAGATAATTTGAAGCAGTGCTAAACTCAATAGGGCACCAGTGGTCGCCAAATCATGTTCCCGAACTGGAAGCCTCCGGAGGTTATTTCCGAGCAGGAGCCACAGCAAACATACACAGCTTGACAAAAAAATTGAAGCACCCAGAAGGGGAGCAGGAAACGAAATTAAACTTCGTATGTTAATAATAATTTCGTGTGGCTATTTCTAGCCGAGTGCAGCCCTTGTAAGGCAGACCCTCCGATGAGGGTGGGCGGCATCTGCCGTGTGTAGGTAACTGCGTGTTGTTGTGGTGGAGGATAGTGTTATGCGTGGTGTGTGAGTTGCAGGGATGTTGGGGACAGCACAAACACCCAGCCCCCGGGCCATTGGAATCAACCAACTAAGGTTAAAATCCCCGACCCGGCCGGGAATCGAACCCGGGACCCTCTGAACCGAAGGCCAGTACGCTGACCATTCAGCCAACGAGTCGAACACTTCGTGTGTTGAGAGGATATGTGATGTTATTTCAGTGATTACAAAATCGAGTCATATTTACAAACAACTTGGCAGTACGAGCCCATTTATAAGTATGACGTTGCACCCCCTGTGGCCTGGCTGTGTGCATTGATTTGGTTGGGAAGGGTGTCATAAAGCCGTTGTATCCTCTCCTGAGGCAAACAGGCCCACAACTATTGTATATGGTCCTTGATATCCTGGATGCTGGCATTGGGACGGAGTTGACGTCCGAACTGGTCCCACATACATGTTCTATCTGGGACAGATCTGGGGATCTTGCTGGCCACGAGAGTACCTCAACATCATGCTGACAGTTCATAGAGACATGCGCCGTGTGAAGACTAGCGTTTTCCTGTTGAAAAATGGCACCACAATACTGTCGCATGACGGGCAATACATGAAGGCGCAGGATGTGCGTTACGCACCGTTGTTCCGTCATGGTTCCCTCAATCACTACCAGCTGTGTCCTAAAGTGATACGCGATGGCTCCTCACACCATGACACCAGGAGTAACACCGCTGTGCCTCTCTAAAACAGTGGAAGAATGTTACCTCTCCTCAGGTCGCTGCCATAACGTAGACGATTGTTATCCGTGGTAGTGCAGAATCACGATTTATAGCTGAACACAATGCAATGCCATTCATCAGCAGTCCATGTTTCCAGGTCGTGACATCACTCTAAACGCAGCCGTTTGTGTTTCGGTGTTAACGCCATCCTACGCATGGGACGGTAATTCCCTAGTCCGGCTGCTGCTAGTCTACGACCAATGGTGCGGGGTGACACAAAATGTTGCAGGGAGTCCTTTACTTGTTCTGGGATGGCAGGCACAGATGTGAAGGGGTTACGACGTTCTCGGTACACAATACGGCGATTCTCTCTTGTGGTTGTCAGACGTGGTCGACCGGAATCTTGACGACGAGTATGCCTGCCCTCACGTTCCCATGCAGTTCAACATCGGTCACTGTCACATCTGAATGTCGCGCAAATCTGGATATTGCACGATTCGACCAGCTGGCCAAATTGAGACCTCAAAATGAGGCCCCTACTAAAGTCTCTCAGGTGCTTATAACGCTGTCTCACATGAATACACGCCATCTCCGTGTCCTTCACAGTGATCACTCAACATCTGACGCAGTTTAGGTCCCTCGTATACCTTACCAGACCCGGTAACAACACAAACGCACTCTGGTGGCCGTTCTACCTGTCACACAAAACAGGAAATCTAATAATTTATATACCCGCCGATGGCGTGTATGTGTACGAAGTTACATTGTCATCCGACCATTTCTTCCGGGTCTTCAGTTTTTTGTCAAGCCGTAAGTCGTTCATAATTAAATGTCTACCTGGTCTACAAACATCAAATTTTCAAATTATTTCTTTTATTTTTGTGATAAGACATTAATTTGACGTATGTATTCATAGCCGTACCAATAACAAGCACGAAAAATATCCATACTTATCTCCTAAACACCCTGTATTGCCGCTTGATCAGATACGGTAATTATTTTGATTGTTCCGAAAGTCATAGGTTCTGTGCCAGCCGTGACTAGCGAAGTTTTCAAAACGATTCATTCAATATGTCGTACGTGAGGCAGTGGAATGTTCACAGAGCCTACGACTTTGGGAACAATCAAAGTAATTACCATATCTGATTAAGTGGCAATACACCCTGTTTAGGAGATAAGTGCGGATATTTTTCGTGCTTGTTATTGGTAAGGCCCTGAATACATACGTCAAATTAATGCCTTATTTCAAAAATAGAAAGAAAGGAGTTGAAAATTTGATATTTGTAGGTCAGATAGTATTTAATTATGAACAACTTAGGGTTTTGCTGACATTGTAATATTTTCCAGCATGAAAATGTTTACTTTTAGGACGTAGAACTCTTTTCCTACAAATTATGCACACATACCACCTGAAGCTGCAGGCCAGTGACCAGTGATATACTTAGCTGAATGAACTTTGCTGTTGTCATCTTGAAGAATCAGGGTGTCAATATCATACTCATCATGCAGATGTTGACTGTAAGGCAACTCCTAATCATCCAGAATGTTTAAATAAACATGCTGGTTCATGTTAGTTTTTACCTCAGTGAGTGGGTCCAATCCATGATACAAAAAACACCCCCAAAACACCATTGGACCTATGTCCGGCTTGAACCTGACCTTGTACACATCGAGGATGAAATGCATCATTTGGCCTTCGGTGTACTCGCCGACGTGCGTCATTGGAATACAGGCAAAAACGTGATTCGTCAGACCGTATTACGTTCGGCCAGTCAGCTACTGTCCAAGTTCCATGATTTCAAGCCCATTGAAGACGCGCAGTTTTATGTGCCTGTGTGTGCAGTGGCCTTTTGCGAGGTGACTGACTACAAATGTTCATCGCATGCAGTTCCTGTCGCAATGTTCTCTCGCTAACAAGTTGGGATGGACCTTCTTTCAATGACTGCAGCAATTCCTGTCGGGTTTGGAAGCGATTTTGATTCACACGCCATGAAACGTATCTCCGGTACCTCTCAGTCAGCATCTTTTCCCGACCACAATTCTGACGTCGTGCTTCGTGGCTACGTGTAGAACATCACGACTTGTCGACACCAAAAATTCCAGCAACGTCCGCACCGTATGGCCATGAGCACGGCCAAACACGATTGCTTCTTTTCTCCACTTTGTCATTTCCTTCCATCCACCCATGTAACGTACACTGTCGGCTTGAAACATCAATGTCTCACTGATCGCTACTGCCTTTTGCTCACGTAGAGGCAGCACGAGTTCGGATAAGCACGGAACTCGTTCGGTCATCTGTACAAGTCTAACCATCCATCTATGCGTGCGCGCTAGTTTGACGTGTTTTGTCCGGTGAGCTTGTTAAGTACAGTGATGTGGACCTGTCAGAGCTCTTACACTTGAAGCACATATCGTCGTTGCCGGGACAAAACCTCCTTTGTGATAATATTTTTGGAGATATGCTGATCCTTAGCACATACATTACGAAGAGCGAAAATGCCTTGACAATATTCACACACTATTGCACCTTAGATGACAGAATCTTACCGGCTACGTTCGTAATATGTTTTCCCTCCAGGGTCGGTTTTTCCCTCGGACTAAGCGAGGGATCCCACCTCTACCGCCTCAAGGGCAGTGTCCTGGAGCTTCAGACTCTGGGCCGGGGGATACAACTGGGGAGGATGACCAGTACCTCGCCCAGGCGGCCTCACCTGCTATACTGAACAGGGGCCTTGTGTGGGGATGGGAAGTTTGGAAGGGATAGACAAGGAAGAGGGAAGGAAGCGGCCGTGGTCTTAAGTAAGGTACCATCCCGGCATTTGCCTGGAGGAGAAGTGGGAAACCACGGAAAACCACTTCCAGGATGGCTGAGGAGGGAATCGAACCCCCCTCTACTCAGTTGACCTCCCGAGGCTGAATGGACCCTGTTCCAGCCCTCGTACCACTTTTCAAACTTTCGTGGCAGAGCCGGGCCTCTGAGGGTGGCAGCTAATCACACTAACCACTACACCACAGAGGCGGTCTACCGAGTAAAGTTCTAAGCTAAAATATTTCACATACAAGGTTTTGTCCCGGCAGCGACGATATACTGCCTAAAGTATAGTACGGCGGGTGGTATACTAAACCGAGAGGCAAACGAAGCGACTACGAACCTCACAAACATCGCACTCTACTTCAAACTCCTCCCTCGGACAAACCATTCGCTAAATTTCACAAATTCACATTTTACAAACTGCAAACATTCCGTAAGGTTATTTTACCTGTGTGTGGTATATCAATAATCACATGATGACACATGTATACATTTCTCTTCAACGGCTTTTATTGTGAGGCGTTGTTTCTGAACATTATAAGCAGAGGAGCACGTGTGTGGGCGGAATTCGTTTTTAATCTATGCCATTAAAATTCTCACAACTGTTGATTTACAACTCTCTATGTATACAAACGTGTAGCAGAGCTCTCAGCTGTCAAATTAACAACTTTCTTGTTATATTACAAGATGTAAAATACGTTCCTTCTGGCTCCTTTATTATGCAGGGTGCCATTCCTCGTGGGTACTTACATTCCTTAAGATATGATGAAACAAGCATCACCTTCCAGCACCTGCTGTGTGAATTACTGGTCAGTTAAATCTCTAACATTCTGTCCACCGAAATGCAAACAGGGCTAACAAGGGAACAGGTTGCACTGGACCGAGCAAATTTCAATGAAACTTGGGTAAATCATTTCTTAAAAAGAAATGCCATGGCGCTACACTCCTGATAGGCTTTGATCTACGAACAGATCACAGTTCAACCCGAAGACTTACGAATTACGAATTGACGTGTGGTCAGCGCGACGAATCCCCCCGGCCATTATTCTTGGCTTTCAAGGTCTAGGCTACCATATCACTGTCAAACCACTCCTCAATAATAATAATAATAATAATAATAATAATAATAATAATAATAATAATAATAATAATAATTGTACCGGGTGGTACATGTTGTAAACAAGGTTGGGTTTACAAAAACACAACTTCTTTATTTGCTTCACATGTAAAATTACAATATTTACACTAACAAAACTGAAAGTTATCTCGAAGCAAAATGAACTATGAATTTGGAGAAAGAGTCTGTCTTTTGTACACTATATACACGTTGGAGTATTCACATTCACTACTATCTCGGAAAGATAGTCCTTGTGACATGAAAAGTTCTTGATAGTCGAAAACTATCAGAAGCACTGACGTACATATCTCAGAGAATCCTTCCTTGTTGAAGTGTCTGAGTTCATTAACGTAAGTTCAATGACTGAAGAGTTCCTACTTAGCGAAACTAAGTTGATAATGGGAGCTTGCATTAGCTAGGGAATGATAGTGGCATATAATGGTAAGACTGGACATGGACAGTGGAACAAGCAAGAGGAGCGGTGACCCGAGGTGAGACCTCTTACTGCCAGAAATTCAGTCCACCTGGCCGAAGCACATTTTCAAGAGGAGTAGCCTCCGTGCTCGACGTAGGGTGTATTCTGGAGCTGGACACCGGGGTCAGTGGGCCTGGACAGGCTAGGAGCTCCTTTTTATAGCACACATAACGTTCCAGGCACGCGCACTGAGGGCTGCGCGTCGAGGCTCGAAGAATAACACACTGGCACGCGTGTAGCTGGCTGGCGGATCGAGAAGGGCGCGACGGACATACAACAGTACACCTCCACGCCGCTAATTCAAACCTTGCGCCAGTTGAAACTCCTCTACTGGAGGAAGCCTGAACTTTATCTACTGTGTTAATTTTCAAGTTTCTCAGAAGATGTCCCTACTTGTAAATTTTGAAGTTTCTGAACTGGGTCGTTTTCGATGTATCTTTGTTTTGTCTGTAGTAAGAAGTGTGAACATTCTCTTCTAGAGGACACTACTGAAGGACTAAATGGTGCACCCTAGTGCGAAGTGAAAAAACTGTTTTTTTGGAGAAATTTTGTGTTCAAAAGTTTGTCCTTTGTTAAATTTCTTTCAGTCATTGTTTAAGTTGGCAATATTAACCCTTTCTTTCCCCTTGTTTTGAATTTACCAATCCCGAATTTCTCTAATTAATTTTCCACCAATAATGTGTTTCTTCTTCATCTGGTGTAGGGGTTTTCGTGATTAGCCAATAAAATAATTGTGGGCGGGTGTTCTCATTCTTGAAACGCCTCGAACCTTCCGCGAGAGTATATAAACTGCTGATTTTCGGGTCTCCGCGCCACTTCTGTAACATCTATCAGTGTGTAAAGTACGTAGCAGGGGGCGGGAAGCGCCTCTTTCTTCGGGCAGCCGTTCAACCACCAGGTAATGGCCTTTTAATAACTTCTTTTCTTGCTAGCTCAGCAGTTTAACTCTCGGGGCAGGTCCGAAGCCTTTTACCATGTAACTTTTCGCTAAAATGTAAAGACACTTAATATCAATTCCATCCTTCTAAACTACAAATTGGGATAGAGAGTGCTTAACCCTCTCGAGCTCCCACTCATATTGCATTGAGGTGAACTTGTTTTCTCAACTGTTTCTTCCTTAACGTAATGTAAATTGTCTCCCTCTATAAGTCACCTCTTTAGTATGGGATTAGCCCTTGTATTAGAGGCCTAGTGCCAAGTAGGTTTTAATAAAGTGTAGTAGGAGTGCAAGTACGCCTCCTCTCAAGTTGGTATTTTAGAGGCCGTGTAATATTTCTGTTTCTTCAGTGAATAGGCCTCAGTAGGTTGGGTATTCTTACCCCTGTGTATGTGTCCTTAGAGGACAGCTTGAAAGTGGAGTTTGGTGTGGCCTTTGATAGGCTCGAACTTAAGGGCGAGTTGCTCTTTCTTAAAATTTGTTTCTGTATGCCTCGAGGAGGCTTTACTGTGTAATTGGGAGCAAGTGCTCCTAGGCATGATTGGGGTTTTCTGCCCCTTTAATAATAATAATAATAATAATATCGTATGGCCTCAGCTACCGTGTGCAAACATTTCAAGTTGACGCCATCTGGCTGTCTGCTCGTCAATTTCGACGTTCCGTTTTACTCTAGGCCCCCACTAGATGGCAGACCGAGTAAACCGAAACTCTCTTGGGCGTCTATGGCTGAGATTTAATTAATTTTGTCGGGTAAACACCAAATGTGTCACCAGAGATCTTTTACATGCCGACATCGTACGACATGGAGTGCCGAATGGACTTTTTTCCGCCCTTCAAAAATCCGACTACCTCTGCCGGGTTTGAACCCGCTATCTTGGGATCCGGAAGCCGACACTCTACCGCTGATCCACAGAGGCAGCTTCTGCCCCTTTGTTGTACCGTGAATATAAGCAAAGTTGGGCTCATTGCTCAAGAATTATGTGTCCGGCTCTCGGAGCACAAATCCTTTAACTCTGTAATTGTACATTCTCGTTTTTTGCTTGCTACTCTGTACCTGCCATTCTTGTTATTTCTTGATTTTGCAAAGAAAATATAACCTTGTTAAATTTTATCTTAACTTTACTTTCGTATTTTGAGACCTGTTCACCCCCGCACCTTCTTTCACCTCTGCAAATCCACAAAACACGGAAACAATAATAATAATAATAATAATAATAATAATAATAATAATAATAATAATAAGGGCTCATTTCATCATTTACGGGGGTAAACCTTAATATTTTTAGGCAGAGTGACTATTATCATTAGGTTTCTTCTTCTTCCTATACCGCTTTTCCCACACTTGTAGGGTCACGGGTGCGAAATGTCTTGCACATGTGGATATGACCCTGTTTTATGGCCAGATGCCCTTCCCGACGCCAATCCTATATGGGGGGATGTAATCACTAATGCGTGTTTCTGTGGTGTATGGTAGCGTAGTAGACTATTTTGTCTGAATATGAAGAAAAAAGTGTTTAGACAAACACAAACATCCAGTCCCCTAGCCAGAAGAACTAATCAGACGCGATGAAAATCGCCGACCCGTGAATCAAACTCGGGACCCTCTGAACCGAAGGCCTCAACGCCGACTATTCATCCAAGGACTCGGACTATTATCGTAAGGTTTATGATATCTTAATTGAACCGTCTGTGGGTGGGGATGGTAGAATATATCCGTGGTATCAACCGCCTGTCGTAAGAGTCGGCTAAAAGGGAGATCTCGGCTTTGAATTTGAACTTAGGTGGGGTGGATTGGCAATCCTGATCCTCCTGGCTGATTCTGACATTGTTTCCACTTACATTTGCCCGTATCCTGGCTATCCGACCTCCCTTGGCCAAGTCTTGTTTCTTTTCCGAAACCAACGGATTTTAGGTGTACAAGGCCTAGGATCTCTTCCATTTTCACGCCAATTCCCTTTTCTCTTTCCTTTCGCCGATACCTTCAATTTTCAAAGGGTCGGAACTCTTCCATTTTTTTCTCTGATTCGAGTTATTGTAGGACAGGTTGTCCTGCTAAGCCGGTCGCGTGGTGTAGGGGTAGCGTGCCTGCCTCTTACCCGTAGGCCCCGGGTTCGATTCCCGGCCAGGTCACGGATTTTTACCTGGACCTGAGGGCTGGTTCGAGGTCCACTCAGCCTACGTGATTAGAATTGAGGAGCTATCTGACGGTGAGATAGCGGCCCCGGTCTAGAAAGCTAAGAATAACGGCCGAGAGGATTCGTCGTGCTGACTACACGACACCTCGTAATCTGCAGGCCGTCGGGCTGAGCAGCGGTCACTTGGTAGGCCAAGGCCATTCAAGGGCTGTAGTGCCATGGGGTTTGGTTTGGTTTGGCTGTCCTGTTGAACTTCTTCTTAAAACCGTAGTAACTACTACCACTTTATTTCACTGAATTTCAGAACACGTCCGCTGTGCTGAAGGTTGCTATTATCTATCATTCGTTGCGGCTAGTTCACTCAACCCGAGTTTGCTGTTACCGTACTGTTAACGAGTTTTTGAATAGTTTAATCTCGGGGACTTAAATGAGACTATGGACTTGGTATGTGGGAAATTGGGAGTGAGACACTGATTCTAACGGATGGGTAGGACGTAGGGGTCTGTCCACAAATGATCTTCACTTAAACCATATTGGTGCATATACGTTAGGAGGTTTGTTTAGAAGAGTTATAGCGAGGTGTATTCAGGCAAATGAAGTGTGTTAGGGAGCGGTGATGCAAGTAGAGGGAGCTGAAAGTCAAGTAAGGATGACATGAAGTTGTTAATGTTAAATTGTAGAAGCATTATAAGAAAAGTATTTAATTCTATAGATTCATATTTAACATATATTGTAATGGCAATTTTATAGATACATACCACATACCGGCCCCGCGGTATAGGGGTAGCGGGCCTGCCTCTTACACGGAGGCCCTGTGTTCGATTCCAGGCCAGGTCAGAGATTTTTACCTGCGTCTGAGGGCTGGTTCGAGGTCAAGTCAGCCTACGTGATTACAATCGAGGAGCTATCTGACGGCGAGATAGTGGCCCCGGTCTAGAAATCCAAGAATAACGGCCGAGGGGATCCGCCGTGCTGACCACAAGACATCTCGTAATCTGTAGGCCTTGGGGTGAGCAGCGGTCGCTTGGTAGGCCATGGCCCTTCGTGGCTGTTGCGCCATGGGGTTTGGTTTGGTTTTATACTTACCAGATATTGTCATGGTTAAGAAGTGATATTATGGATGTGGAAATTTTCTCACGGAACTAGAGTGTTTATTGCAGAGACAGGTTAGGAACAATAGGAGGGAG
Source organism: Anabrus simplex (assembly GCF_040414725.1). Taxonomy (NCBI): domain Eukaryota; kingdom Metazoa; phylum Arthropoda; class Insecta; order Orthoptera; family Tettigoniidae; genus Anabrus; species Anabrus simplex. The sequence goes on along the minus strand of NC_090267.1, from coordinate 315,313,841 downwards.
AGTATTCATATCAGTGAAACGATAATGTGTAAGGTACGAAATAGTTAAGGACGAGAAACATGACACCCTAAGTGTAAGGCTCATCTCTAAATAAAACAGGCAACTCGATGATTTTGGGATCCACAGACCTGGAGAGGATGACGCTGACGCAGAATTATTTGATAAGATAATCGAATATGTGGGAAACGACACGGAAAGGAACGTGATTGTAGCGGGTGACCTCAATTTACCAAATGCTAACTTGAACAGCAATGCGAATGATAGAAAAAATGACATGACCAAAAAATGATTTTAAAACATTAATCTGGGAAGGAAAGATGAATCAGTAAATTATAGAACAAATCAGAGGGAATGACATTCTAGTCGTGGTGCTGACATAACCAGCTGAGTTTCTCTATAGAGAAACTGAAGTGATAGGTGGTATAAGTGATCATGAAGTTGTTTTTGTCATAGTTCAAAAGGAATGTGATAGAAAGGTTGTACAAGAAGGAATATTAAACACTACTATATGCTTGATAGGACAGGTATGAGGGAGTTTAGAAAAGTAATTATTATCGGTGGAAAATGTTAAATAAAAATAAAAACAGCCTATTGGAGGCGTTAAATCAATTGTTGAGAAGTATGAAAACAGGTATATGTACCTTTAAAAGTTGTAAGGAATGGTAAACATCCACTGTCTTATAACAGGGAAAGTGACTAAGGGAAAGGTAAGTTGTAGGAAATGTTGTGAAAGTAAGGAGAAATTGAAAAAACTTTCCGGGAAATGGAATTTAACGAACACACCAGCTAAGGATAACATGTATCGTAGCATGTTCAACGAATGGTGACCAAAGTTGTTGATAGACCGCGCTGGCTCGCAATCAAGTCAGTCTCTGAGAAGTTGGTCATTTATATTTCCATATGTCAGAATGGAGATTGCGCAAGAATAATAAGGGAAACGGCGATATCTCCGAAGGTATCAAATTTTGTAATTTGTGTTTTAATATACATTAGTTACTTGAGGGGAATGAACATTTTATTTCGATGGTTAATAATTAATTTAGAAGTTGTTTAAAATTTTATGTGTTTTAACTGCAAAGAGTAATGTAAAAGCAGTTATAGTGAGTATGTGTTAAAGATAGATATATGCTGTCGCAGACCTTTTTATACAACTTATTATGCTAGTATGCATAGTATAGATGTATCTTTAACGGTTTAGCCAACGTAAGCAATAAAAATGCACGAACGGCCGTTTTTTCTTCGACTTCCTTCACTGTAATCGTTACTGCTCGGCTTCCCTGATCATAGATGAATGTTTCTGTACACAAACCTTTCTCGATAAATGCTTAATATAATGGTGAAGATCGCATCAAAATTCTACCAGTGGTTCTTGAGTTTAGCTGTCACAGACAGACAGACAGACAGACAGACAGACAGACAGAGACTGACAGACAGACAGGATGAAGGACTTTATGTTATACTAAGTAGAGATGCTGTGTCGATAGGGTGAATGTAACTCATGGGGATCACTGTAAGTAACTAGATGTTAATATATGGGAATATATTCATTGGAGCAATCACTAAAACAACATTGAAAATTACGGTTACAGATTTCTTCATATGGTTACGAGGGTATTTATGGGTTATAGTAAGGATGTAAAGGAAATTTCAGACCCTATTTAGAGTATGGTTGCAGTGCATGGGACCCTCTTCAGGATTACTTTATTCGAGAACTAGAGAAGATCCAAAGGAAAGCAGCGCGATTTGTTCTGGGTGATTTCCGACAAATGAGTAGTGTTACAAAAATAATTCAAACGTTGGGGTTGAAAGACTTCGAAGTAAGGAGACGAACACCTTGACTAAGCGGAATGTTCCGAGCACTCAGTAGAGAGACGGCTTGGAATGACATTAGTTGACGAATACGCTTGAGTGGGGTTTTTGAAAATAGGAAAGATCACATAGGAAGACAAAGTTGGAATTCAAGAGCAAAAACTGCGGCAAGTACCCGTTTATACGAAGTGGAATTAGGGATCGGTATAATTTACTAAGGGAGATTTTTGTTACACTTGATAAGTTAGATACATTTGATAAATACATTTATTTATTTATTTAATTTATTTCTTTATTTATTTTTATTGATGAGTCCCATCAATGGAAAGAAGTCACTGTATACGGTCTAGCAGCGCTTTACCCTCACGTTCTTGGTTACGATTTCTACTCGAAGTTGCAACGTAGAACAAGATGAGATACGAGGGCAGATCAGAAAATAAGTTGAACTTCACAGTTATGGCCATTTATTACACCACCTATACAACAGCAACACGACTATAACGACATACACTGTAACGTCATTTTTCCACATAGTTTCCAAGAGACTCCAAATATTTCTGCGAAAGCACAACCAACTTGTCGATGCCAGATGCATAGAAATTTCTTCCAGCGTTCTGCAACCACTCGTAGACAGCGGTCTTTACCTCCTCATCGGTCTGGAAACGTCGGCCACCGAGGTCCGTTTTGAGCTTACCGAACAGATGAAAGTCACATGGCGCTAGGTCAGGACTGTAGGGTGGATGTTGTCTGACCTCCCACTTGAAACGCTGCAGCAGTTCTCTCGTTTGGCGGGCCTTGTGATGTGTTGCGTTATCATGCAACAAAATCACACCGGCGCTCAATTTCCTCCGGAGCTTCTCTTTAATCGCTTTACGCAACCGGTGCAACGTTTGACAATACGACGCCGCGTTAATCGTCGTTCCTTTCGCCATGAATTCCACATGCAGCAAACCCTCCATGTCAAAGAACACTGTCGCCATAACCTTACCGGCTGAAGGTTGAACCTTGGCCTTCTTTCATTGTGGTGATGAGGGGTGCACCCATTCCATTGATGTTCGCTTCGTTTCGGGGGTGAAGTGGTGGACCCACGTTTCGTCGCCTGTGACGATTCGCCGCAGAAACCCGTTGCCGTCTCCTGCATAACGTTACAAAAATGCCAGGGAGGATTGGAAACGATGTCCCTTGTGCTCATCAGTGGGAAGACGTGGGACCCATCTTTGACACATCTTACGATATCCAAGGTCCTCGTGAAAATGGTGAACACACTGCCATACGACATGTTCAACTGCGTCGCAATTTCTCTCAGTTTAATGCACCGGTTCTGTCTAATGATTGCATTCAGACTGTTGACCTTTGCACGGGTCCTGGACGTTGCGGGCCTGCCTTCGCGGTGGTTGTCCGTTATATCCGTGCATCCGACTTCGAATTGCTGACACCACTTTACGATACCTTGCCGGGAAATAGCCCGCTCCCCATACGCAGCACGATGAATGTCCGTGCAATTCTTCCTTTTTGCCCATAGGAATCGGATTGTCGCACGCACCTCATATTTGGAGAGAATGTCCAGTTGACACGCCATTGCATTTGGCCGCTATTCACACAATACTAGACGATACACCACAGCGACCTGCCTAACAGACGTGTGGGCAGTGTCTGTCCCTTTCTCCGCTGTGCTCACGTTTGCTACACACAGCGCGCTGCTGCGGCGCGTTAGTGCAACTAACCTTTTGATCCACCTACGTACGAAAGTAGTCTAGGTACAAAACGAAGATAGTTGTAATGGAAACGATAAGGAATAATATGAAATTAAAAGCGTCAGATGTTTATAAAATATAGTTATGCTGTATAGTTGTATTCATATTAGGGAGATATTAACAAGACTGAGAACGAAATACATTGATGCGTATTTGTTTCATTATATTTTTTCTGTACAAATCAATACTATATACACTTATCAATATTTGCCAGGTTTCCGAATCGTTGGTTGAATGGTCAGCGTACTGGCCTTCGGTTCAGAGGGTTCCGGGTTCGATTCCCGGCCGGGTCGGGGATTTTAACCTTCATTGTTTAATTCCAATGGCTCGGGGTCTGGGTGTTTGTGCTATCCCCGACATCCCTGCAACTCACACACCACACATGACACTATCCTCCACCACAATAACACGCAGTTACCTACACATGGCAGATGCCGCCCACTCTCATCGGAGGGTCTGCCTTACAGGGGCTCCACTCGGCTAGAAATAGCCACACGAAATTATTAATATTGCCAGGTGTTCTCATACTTCCCTATATGTAGTAATGTTTAACATCAAATAAGTAGCAGCAGAAAAGTGGAGTATGATTAACTCCGTTACTTAGCTGCTGGCTTCCCACCAGGAACGATGTGGTTTGAACCCGATCAATTCTTGGTTTTTCTTCTCAAGAAGCACGCGGCGTTAGAAAGGGCATCCTGCTGTGAACCCCAAGCCAAAACCAAAATGATTCTGAGTGCCCTACACAACTGTAAACGATATATATCACCAGAAGTAGATCAGTTTATAATAAATTACCGAATTTTAGTTTTTAGAATGTAAGATAAATTAGATTTTTTGACAGTCTGCTTTACGTCGCACCGACACAGATAGATCTTAACGTGATGATGGGATAAGAAAGAGCTAGGAGTGGGAAGGAATCGGCCGTGACCTTAATTAAGGTACAGCCCTAGTATTTGCCTGGTGTGAAAATGGTAAACCAGGGAGAACTACCTTCAGGGCTGCCGACAGTGGGGTTCGAACTCACTATCTGTCGAAAGCTAGCTCACAGCCATGCGTCTCTAACCGCACGGCTAACTCACTCATTCAATTATAAATGTGCATTATAGTTTGGTATAATAACAGACTCTAGAACTTGAACCACACCATACAAAAAAGTATTGCCCTGAACCCCATGGTATCTTTGAATTGAATTATTTAAATTTATGTCATCCAAATTTTGTCAAAAATATGTATGAAGTAAATAATAAATAATAATGAAAATGACAACTAATATTTCCTCTTGTGTTATAAAATCAATATATAATGAGAAATCATCACGTTGTCACCGTGTCTTAAAACAAAATAACAACTTTAAAAATTCAAAGGGTTATTTAAGGTTGAATTTCCAGAAACATGGTTTCTAGAGCCACATTTTCTTCACCGTGTAATTAATCGTGCTAATATATGTCAGAGGCCGTGATATCGTTGGCAATATGTTTAACTAAAAATGTGAAAAAAAGTATTTTCGACAGTTTCCAATGCAATTGTGGGTCACATCTCATGGCAAAGTGTCAAACTTGTAGCCGTGCGACAAAGCAACGACTTTGTCACATTCGAATATATGCCGTAGTCGTTTCGCTCCTGATTACGAACGTTTTCCTGAAGACTAACCAACATGCCATTTTTTATGCTTTGTGATGACAGAGTAGTTAACCAGCTGGTAATTTTTAATGAAAACTAGGGAATACGTCATTGAATTTTTAGGACCGGGCGAGTTGGCCGTGCGGTTAGGAGCGCACTACTGTGAACTCGCATCCGGGAGATAGTGGGTTCGAACCTTAGTTAGGGCCACGGCCGCTTCCTTCTCTTTCCTAGGCCTTTGCTGTCCCATCGTCACCATAAGACCTATCTGTGTCGGTGCGACGTAAAGCAACTAGCAAAACAAAGAAAATAATTTTTAGGAAATTATTCCTGCCGGTGACTTGGATGTTCAGTTGATTGTTTATTGGAAATATTCTGGAGATGTTGGTAAATAATTCATATTGAAAGGAATCAAACCCATGAGTTTTTGTTAAAATTCTATATTTGTACATTAGAATGTGCCCACATCAGGCAGGTTATGTGCATGTCTATTTAAATAGAGAAAATGTTGACTATCCTGAATGCTTCTTGAAATATTCAATCTAATATATTAGTTCTCAGAACAGTAGGCTAATATAGTCTCAGTCAGTCTTAATTGTTTATTTTACGGTGCTGTAATTAAAATATACATAATCGAGTTAGAGAGTGAAAAAATATGATTTTGTTTTCCGAAACGCTATCAGAAAATTGAAGTCTCAGAAAGAAAATGTATGTAGGTACACCTGCTACTGACGCACACCACCCAACAGGGAACAATCTTGAGGTTAAAGGGAAGCTGACTTGGTAAGAATCGGATTATGATATCTTAGGATTAATTTTCACCGTCTAAAGCTAATTGATGTTGATGGGAGTGGTGATTGTTTGTTCAAGGGGAAAAACTGCAGGATTATTTGATTTATTGAAATTAAACAAAGACACCTCCGTACAGGCCATGAAGGCCCTTGGAGGAGTGGAAGGTAAAGGCTTCCACCATTGTTAACCGCGGCACGTGATGTAGAGTGGTTAGCTCTACGCCCGGCCGCCTTTGTCCCCAGGAATTAAACTGGTACTCATTTTTGGTGTAGGCTGAGTGAACCTGAGGGCCATATGCACCTCCGGAAGTGGAAATCTCGTTTCTTAAATTTTATGACTTCCTGGCGGTGATTCAAACCCACGTCCCACCGCCTCGGCCAGGCAGCCCCTATTGGAACTAAATACGATGTGTAAATATGTATTAAAGGTTACAATTTGTCATTACTTTTTTTTCTTTTGGTACATCACTTCGTTTTTACCAGTCCTTAGCAAGTGTGCTGATGCGTTGTGTTTGTTCAGTACAGTTCATCAGGTGGTACCTAGGACAGGTCATGCCGCAGAGACGGCAGAAGCATTCTTTGTCTGGGGCGTGGAATCTGGTGGTTAGGCATATTTTCCCGTGGAATCCGTGGACACCGAAGCGTGTGTATACATGGTGTAGTTTGTAGTTTGGGAAATGGAAATGGATGAATGGAAATTCATTGTTCTTCATTACTTCTGTTTCGTAGAAACCTTCAGGTGTCTGCTGGGCTTTTAAAACTACAGAACAAAGCCTTCAGAATCGCAGTCCCGTTCACCAAAAGGGAAACGATAGACAACCCAAACTTCTGGCCCAAAGGGGTGACTTTTCGCCCCTCCAAGTTCCACTGAGAAACCAAACAACCCCATTAACAGGAACTACGCCAGCACACTAGTGTTGGCTACTGAATGCATGATTCGAAGCAGTGTATCGATTCATTCAAGTATCCGAGTGAATCGATTCACAGGAACGGCGAGCTCACGGCACACGATTCAGCTTACTCCCAGCGGACAGTGCTGAGTGGCGCACTCACTGGACGTTGACGGGGAGCCGAGCTTCCGCTGCAGCGAGACAGTGGATCATGGCACATCGAAAGAATCGTGAACGAGTGCGGCTCAGTGAGACACAAGATACACACGGCTCCTTATCGGCTCACTGGACACTGGCGGGTGGCGGAGAGCCGAGCTTCCGCTGCAGCGAGACATACAGTGAGCCATAGCACACCGAAAGAATCGTGAACGAGCACGGCTCAGTGAGACACAAGATGCACACGGGTCCTTATCAGCACACTGGACAGTGGACACTGGCGGAGAGCCGGGCTTTCTCTGAAGCAGTTTATACAGAGCCATGGTACAATGAAAGAATCGTACGCTAAATGGAATCCCGAGATCAGCTCATCTGAAAATAATACCCACTTGCATTCACTGTCCTCTTCTTACAGGGAGATTTAAATAATAGATGGATTTATTTTCAGTGTTAAAAAGGTAGTTAAGACATAATTCTAAAGTAGCTAGTAAGTAGGTGCGCTATTAGGTTATACTATTTATTAGTTTAATGAATCTTAGTATTATAACTTACTTGACATTTGACAATTCATTAAACTCGACTCTAGCCTGCCCTTGACTATGAGTCATGATCATGACCACTCAAAAGTACCGGTACCTGTTTTATATTGGGAAGAACGGCTCAGTATTGTCTCAGTTCGTATGTCACATCGTTGCACAAGACTTCAATAATAAGCCTACGTGGACAGTAAGTGAGCCGACTGACGCAATAACTTAAGCAACAGTATGTTGAATCAAAAAGCCAGTGGGCTACTGTACATCTCGCGTAGCCTATACAAAATATGACGATTTAAAAAAATCGTCTGCTGATAGAAAAATACAGTACAGATTTTAAAAAAATGACTTAGCGAGTTGGACGTGCGGTTAGCATCGCGTAGCTATGCGCTTGCATTCGGGGGATGGTGGGTTCAAATTCCACCGTCGACAGCCGTTAAGATGGTTTTCTGTAGTTTCCTCATTTTTACACCAGGAAATCCTGGGACTGTACCTTAATTAAGGCCATGGCTGCTACCTTCCTAATCCAGGACCTTTGCCATCCTGCGTCGTCGGAAACCTTCGATGTATTAGAGTGACTAGCATTTTTTTCTAAGAAAGGAGTTCATAGTATGAAGACCAGATGGCAGCAGCGAACAATGAATGCTGTTGCTGCTGTCTTACCATTGCATACTATACAGATGCAGTAGGAGCGGTGACTCTAATGTGCCGTGTATCGGATCACTGTATTGATTCAGTAACGTGAACGGAATCAAATGAATCGATTCAGTAAAATGAATTGAATGTCCCATCACTACAGCACACCACCTGCAGACCACGCAGATTCCGCGACGGGAACTGACAACACCAACACAAAGACAACACCAAAAGCCATGCTTTGGAACGAAGGGTCTGAAATCGCCACTATCCGTAGACACAAGCACCAGATGGGACACCGAAGAAGCGGAACTGGACAGATTTTTTTGGTGCGCACATTTTAACAAGGCAGGGAAGGAGAGGGCGACCCGCAGGAGGGGTAAGCTGCTTCGTGAAGCCGCACCTACAACCAATGCGGATGGTCCTAAGAACTACAGGATTATCAGAGACCATAAAGAAACTCAACAAACTATACAACCCTATGCAAGTTATGATACTATACACGCACTTTTTTTTTGAGCCCGATTTTTACGGGGTGAGGAGCAAGGAGGGAGTGCTGCCAGTTCCGGTTATACTGATAGCTGGATGGAAATGAAATCCGAATTGAATCGATAATATGATCGATCGATATGAATTTACCAAACATTTATTATCTGACGTCAACAATTGTGTCACACATACATTATTTAACATTATATAACATTTCTCAATGAGAATCTTGTTACTAGCATGAATTATATAGTTTGGCTTTGCTGTGTAAACAACAGTACTAGTTTGCAAAGTTTATGCCAGATGTCACACAGCGATGAATAAGCGATTCATAGTTTGTGTTTCAAAGGTTGCCGATATGGATGTCGAAGATAACCGCGGTCTACCGATTCAGCACTAGGGAGCTCAAGAAAAAGTGCGCGTATAGTACCTGTTCCACGTCGCACACTAACACAGATTAGTTTTCAGCAATGGTGAAAGGAAAGGGATGAAAGTGGATAAATAAATAAATAAATAAATAAATAAATACACTGACTGACAGAGCAAATGCAACACCAAGAAGAAGTGGTCAGAACTTTATGCCAATTGCAGGGTAGACTGATGTCACTGAGGTATGCTCATGATGTGAAATGCGCCGGTGTGCTGCGCACGTAGCGAACGATAAATGGGACACGGCGTTGGCGAATGGCCCACTTCGTACCGTGATTTCTCAGCCGACAGTCATTGTAGAACGTGTTGTCGTGTGCCACAGGACACGTGTATAGCTAAGAATGCCAGGCCGCCGTCAACGGAGGCATTTCCAGCAGACAGACGACTTTACGAGGGGTATGGTGATCGGACTGAGAAGGGCAGGTTGGTCGCTTCGTCAAATCGCAGCCGATACCCATAGGGATGTGTCCACGGTGCAGCGCCTGTGGCGAAGATGGTTGGCGCATGGACATGTGGCACGTGCGAGGGGTCCAGGCGCAGCCCGAGTGACGTCAGCACGCGAGGATCAGCGCATCCACCGCCAAGCGGTGGCAGCCCCGCACGCCACGTCAACCGCCATTCTTCAGCATGTGCAAGACACCCTGGCTGTTCCAATATCGATCAGAACAATTTCCCGTCGATTGGTTGAAGGAGGCCTGCACTCCCGGCGGCCGCTCAGAAGACTACCATTGACTCCACAGCATAGACGTGCACGCCTGGCATGGTGCCGGGCTAGAGCGACTTGGATGAGGGAATGGCGGAACGTCGTGTTCTCCGATGAGTCACGCTTCTGTTCTGTCAGTGATAGTCACCGCAGACGAGTGTGGCGTCGGCGTGGAGAAAGGTCAAATCCGGCAGTAACTGTGGAGCGCCCTACCGCTAGACAACGCGGCATCATGGTTTGGGGCGCTATTGCGTATGATTCCACGTCACCTCTAGTGCGTATTCAAGGCACGTTAAATGCCCACCGCTACGTGCAGCATGTGCTGCGGCCGGTGGCACTCCCGTACCTTCAGGGGCTGCCCAATGCTCTGTTTCAGCAGGATAATGCCCGCCCACACACTGCTCGCATCTCCCAACAGGCTCTACGAGGTGTACAGATGCTTCCTTGGCCAGCGTACTCTCCGGATCTCTCACCAATCGAACACGTGTGGGATCTCATTGGACGCCGTTTGCAAACTCTGCCCCAGCCTCGTACGGACGACCAACTGTGGCAAATGGTTGACAGAGAATGGAGAACCATCCCTCAGAACACCATCCGCACTCTTATTGACTCTGTACCTCGACGTGTTTCTGCGTGCATCGCCGCTCGCGGTGGTCCTACATCCTACTGAGTCGATGCCGTGCGCATTGTGTAACCTGCATATCGATTTGAAATAAACATCAATTATTCGTCCGTGCCGTCTGTTTTTTTCCCAACTTTCATCCCTTTCGAACCACTCCTCCTTGGTGTTGCATTGTCACTGTCAGTCAGTGTAAATAAATAAATAAATAAATAAATAAATAAATAAATAAATAAATAAATAAATAAATGGGATGGATAGATAAAGCGTGTATTCTTATTGTTTCTCCCCTCCTATGCTCCCATTTAACAAAGGCAGTAACTACAGTGAGGGGCGAGCGAGAGTGGTGGTAAAGGCGTGCTCCATTCACTCAGAATGACGCCAGTAAGTCGAAAAATTTAAGAAACGAAATTTCCATTTCCGGAGGTACAGATGGTCCTGAGGTTCACTCAGCCTATACCAAAAATGAGTATCAAGTAAATTACTGGAGGCAAAGGCGGCTTGACGTAGAGCTAACCATACTGCTCCACCAAGTGTAGAGGTTACGGATAGTGGAACCCCTCCAAGGGCCTGTAAGGAGATGGCTTTCCTTTGTTTTTAGTGACTGCATTGAGTGAAGACTAATGATAGTTTTCAAGTCTTGTGATGATTTACCACTACTTATCTGTAGAGTTGAAAGGGAGAATAATATACTTACCTGAGAGACAAACAAACGTAAGTTTTATGAAAGAGTCATATAAACGTACGTCCACTGTCGTTTAATTTTTATGGCAATAAAATAATAATTATCATTTTAAGAATAAATTTTGTTAGTGAACGTCTTCAGTGATCAAAATTATACAACATATATCAAGAACAATGGAGAACATTTATTGCCTAAGTCATAATGCTCTTCACCTGACGGTTTTCTTCTCTCCTGTAAAATGAATAAAATGTGACTCTCAGGTACAGATATGGTGTATATGACATAAGTTAATTTGAATTTAAGGAAGCCAAAATAGCATATAACTTCATCTTTGATACCTAATTGAAAATGTATATACAGTGTATATTGAGATTCAGCGAGAAGGCTGGTGTGATCCTCAACTCTCCACCCTCAGCTGTGACAGTTGGCCTAGATGTCAATGAAGAGAGGTAAGGTAAGGCTTATTCTGCCCGAAGGCATGTCCGAACCTCCACAGAGGTGCTCCTGAGCCGGAGTTTACGTGCGTTAGGGTGGCCAGTTCCTTTCCGCTCCTCCATTCCCTTACCCCCACCAACAGCGCGTGGCAATCCATCCAACTCCTAACCACGCCCAATGTTGCTTAACTTCGGAGATCTCACGAGATCCGGTGTTTCAACACGGCTAGGGCCGTTGGCAATGAAGAGACGTACTAGGGAAATTAAGGGTGAAGTAGTTTCTCGTCGCTTTCCTCTCAGTGTAAATTAACGAATAGTTCAAATGTATTATAATAGTGTAAAACTAAAGCTACTCTGGTAGTTGGAACGTCGATAAAGTGAAATGTAAGCAAAGGAGTGACGAAGAAAACTTAACGGAGGACTCTGCAGAGAAGGATGATTTATAACATCACACTGAAACTGCTCTTTGCTGCTCAGAACAACAGGAAATTCCATTCTTTGTCCAGACGACAGTTTGAAATGCATATTTACGTAAATTTAATCCTTTCAAGCAGTTTTTAAAAATTTAATTTCGTGTGGCTATTTCTAGCCGAGTGCAGCCCTTGTAAGGCAGACCCTCCGACGAGGATGGGCGGCATCTGCCTTGTGTAGGTAACTGCGTGTTACTGTGGTGGAGGATAGTGTTATATGTGGTGTGTGAGTTGCAGGGATGTTGGGGACAGCACAAACACCCAGCCCCCGGGCCACTGGAATTAACCAATGAAGGTTAAAATCCCCGACCCGGCCCGGAATCGAACCCGGGACCTTCTGAACCGAAGGCCAGTACGCTGACCATTCAGCCAACGAGTCGGACCTTTCAAGCAGTGAGGGCTCAGATTGTTTTAGCTCGGGATGGAATCAACTAAATAAATAATTTACGCCCATTGAGGTGTGAGTGATGCTAGTAATGCCATTCCTTATACAGCCAGTCCCTGCTATGAATGGTGTGAAATTATTGCTCGTAGGGTCAGTTGGTGCATGCGTTTCAGTGGGCTTGGCAGACTGATATGTATAGCAACTTCTGGCTCGGTGAGGAAAGCAACGGGAAACTACCTCACTCCTCATTTTCCTAGTACGCCTCTTAAGTGATGCCTAGGCCATCTATGACAGCTGATGGCGGAACTGTTGAGGATCCAACCAGCCTTCGGGCTGAGGACTGAACATACAACATACATTGAGACTTCTAGAGGGTCCTGATAATGCTGTGAAGTTCCTGTAACTGCTGTACTTTTAGTTTCAGCAGTTACTTGATTACTAGCGTGTCGTGACGCTGTTTGTCATCCTGCAGTTGCACTTGACCCAGACCAAAGTAGTAGCCTACATCATTACTTCAATACAAAATTGATTTCATTTTATTCCAACACGGACGAAACCACTTAAAATAGTCTGGCTACTGGTCTGGCTGTAGTTTAATGTGGTTAGTTCGTAATGTCTGGTGATAAATGAACTGGTATTCACTGCTAGAGGCTATAGACTACTAATGGAAGCCTTCTTGAATAATATCTATTCTTAGTAGAAACTACGTCTGTGTATTTAAGGTTTTCACGAATTCTGAAGCGACGCAACTCCACGATTCCTCATTCTAATTAAGGTTGTCGTCATATCACGGACACAGTTTAGGGTATTTTGGCAGGTGTCAGGTGAGAATATTTAATTGAAGTAATTTTATCATTCCAAAGTTTCTTCTTCTGTAAAATAAATAATTGAATACCCTGCTATAACCTGTTCTTTAGATAAATGTCGTTGGCCTTTCTCTACCTAGACTCGTAATGAAGACTAATTTACCTTCAAATGTGATAAAATGCTCGCTCATCGATATCCAAAAAATAACTTTCAGCAGCAATTCGTACGGCCGACAGATGATCTGGAAACATTTTGAACGTTGCCTGTCAGCCCAGGACTAATGACCAGATTTGATGGTTCCGTTCTACATCTTTACATTCCCGTAAAGGCCATGAAGGTCCTTGGAGGAGTAGAAGGTAGACTAAGGGCTTCTAATCTCCGCAATTCCGTCAATAACAAGGAAACAGTCAGACGTTCGGATTTCGTATATTAATGGCAATGTTAAAATAATAAAGCGTGCTTCTCTGCAATTCGCAAAATATAGTAATTTTTTTACAAGTTGTTTTACGTCGCACCGACACAGATAGGTCTTATGGCGACGATAAAATAGTAATTAAAATTGGCAAAATAAATGGTATGAGGTATCGTTATTATACTCCCTCATTGTCAACATATTCCATCCTCGTACAGGCTTTGAAAGCTCCTGGAGATGTGGCAGACAAAGGCTACCACCATTAGAAATATTGGCAGTAGGTAGCCAGCTTGGCCTCTGAAAATTAACCCAGTATTAATTCCTATTGTAATCTGAATGAACTCCCAGAACCATATGCTTCTGAGGAAGTAAATTTCTTTTTCCTTCTATGTGCTTTTCCTCACACTGACACAGACAGGTCTTATGACGACGATGGGATAGCAGAGGGATAGGAGTAGGAAGGAAGCGGTCGTGGCCTTAATTAAGGTTCAGTCCCAGCATTTGACTGGGAAGTAAATTTCTAAATTTTTTATTTCATAATGGGTAAAGGAAACAGTGCCATTATGGGCGAGTCGAGCATTCTTTAACGGCAAGGTCAGATGATAGTCTCTACTTCTTGGAACATTGCTCATTCTTAGGACTGAACAGAAGGACTAAATTAATTTTGTGTGCATATTTGTTTGCTGATCGGTTTACTCTTGGAGATATGAACTGATAGTACAAATAATGTTACTTCATTACAAAGGAATGTTTGTCCTTTCACATAAGTCGATATTCATAGAGGTGAGTCGGAGTTCCTGGTTGCTATTTATCTTTGATCACAAAAATAGCAAGATCTTCGATTGCCGGTTGTCCTTTCGGATGCTGTGACCGTTGATCATTAACTACGGTAGTCTTCTCGAATTGGATGAATAGGCACTAGATATCTACTAGCAAATTTACTGGGAAACAAATTCACTCCTCATTTCCCTAGTACCCCTCTTCAGTGACCTTCAGGCTTTCTGTGGTGAAACTGTTAGGCATCCAGTGAACCTTCGGGTTGTTCATGTCTTACACAATGTGTTTTTGTATAAAGGTTTGTTGGTAATAATTTCGTGTGGCTATTTCAAGCCGAGTGCAGCCCTTGTAAGGCAGACCCTCCGATGAGGGTGGGCGGCATCTGCCATTTGTAGGACACTGCGTGTTATTGTGGTGGAGGATAGTGTTGTGTATGGTGTGTGAGTTGCAGAGATGTTGGGGACAGCACGAACACCCAGCCCCCGGCTCATTGGAATTAACCAATGAAGGTTAAAATCCCCGACCATAAGACCTATCTGTGTCGGCGCGACGTAAAGCAACTAGCCAAAAAAATCCCCGACCCGGCCGGGAATCGAACCCGGGACCCTCTGAACCGAAGGCCAGTACGCTGACCATTCAGCCAACGAGTCAGACAAACGTTTGTTGGTAATATTTATACATAATCTTAGATTCTGGATGTAGTTCCTTAAAGGCACGGTACGGCCAGCTAATATTTAGATCTTGGCCCAAATATTCCTTGTTACTTTTTCTTCTCCCAGAATGACTCTCTTCCCTTGGAAAAGAGTTAACATGCTCAATAACAAGATCCACATCTGATGGTTTGAACTCACTTGTTTGTGCCTTTTACCACGCTTCTCTGTAAACACTACTTCACCTTTCTTTCTGGCTGACACGAGTGCTTCGATTCTGCGTTTGGTTATTGCAGAAACATGCATAAAGGTGTTGCTACACGCTTGTACAGAGATTACCAACCAACCTTTATTCCACAAATTTCATTCCACCGACCACGCACTGATACTTACTCAAAATGTGACTCATTATCAGCAGAGAGTTTGGAAAAATCTAAGGACAGAACAGCAACAACCGCTTTAGAACTATGTGTTCGATGGATCTTCAACAAGTTCTGTCACTGCCTTCTCTAACCGACGGTCAGATGTTTTATTCCCGACGACTTTCATGATACAATCTGTGTGTCCATGTTCGTGACAACAACAAGGGGCTCACGTATTTATGGCACGAGGGTATGAGTGGCCCAGGCGGTAATGACATTGCTTCATGTCTTTTTAAAGCACTCAGTAGTCCTGAATTTATGACGAAACGAAAGCTTAATGTCTGGTCCGATAACTGCATTGGCCAGAACAAGAACTAAATAATGACGTTTCTTTGGATTTACTTGGCGATTACTGACAAGTATGATGAGATAAACCATACATTCTTGGTCTCCGGCCATTCATTTTTATCATGTGATAGAGATTTTGCGCAGGTCGAGAAAAGTAAAAGAATTGAAAAGTGCCAAGTGCCTAACTACCAGGTCAAACTTATGCTGAATGCAACACCGAACAATCCCTTTACGGTTACTATGCTTCAACCTGATGACTTCTTTGATTTCAAAAAAGCAGCTGATTCACACATCTATACGACAAAACTAAATATTTTCATGTTCAATTGGATTAGAGTTCAAAAAGTCGCACATCGAGTCCTCAATACGAGAACAATGTTTAATGAATTTGAAGTATGGAGTACTTTCAAGTTTCTCAATAAAGGGGTTATCACCAGTACGCTCAAGAACTTCGTTTTACCATCACAACCGTGTCAAAACAGCTTGTTAGTTGAGAAGAAGAGAGATCTGCAACGGATGCTGCCGTACTTGAAGAAAGAGAATAGAGCATTCTTCAAAGAATTAATCAAAAATGGTTTTGTATCCTTAGGAAAACTATACGAGGAATTTCTAACAAGAAGTAAGAAACAGGTAAAAAGTAATTAAATACGCGACAATGTACTACGACACTTTTTATTATTGTAGAATTACTCAAATAAGCAGTTAAAATTAATAAAAGCTTAAGATTTTTCGTTGGCACTTACCTCGTTTTTGCTGATAAAGATGTGGCACTTAAACTGTTCTATATTTTGCAGAAAAAATATTTTTCATTCATAAGAGGAAGGAAATTAAGAAAAATGCAATAAGAATATGAATCTTACCCTAGATAATAATTTTTTAAAAACTGGTTCAGGTTATTTATCAAACGTATCTTGACAAAAACAAACAAATTGAATAAATCAAAATCAACCTTTTGGCACTTAGCCCATTATTGATGTCCAGTCTTCAGTTGAAAACTCATTGTTTGGATTTCCTGTTTCAACTCTTGATAAATCATGTATTACTG
Organism: Anabrus simplex; assembly: GCF_040414725.1. Classification (NCBI taxonomy): domain Eukaryota; kingdom Metazoa; phylum Arthropoda; class Insecta; order Orthoptera; family Tettigoniidae; genus Anabrus; species Anabrus simplex. Next base: position 315,297,037 of record NC_090267.1, on the reverse strand, counting down.
CCCTAATTTAAATCAACTTCATTTTCTTCTGAATTCACTGCATAATTAAAATTACAGATAAAAGCACCAATCCGAACATTCTAACAATTGGCTATAGGTCATTAGATAATTATATCGTAGTATTAATATAAATTTGACATTTTATACTATACGCGTCGCTGCTTATAGACTAAATAATAATAATAATAATAATAATAATAATAATAATAATAATAATAATGGAATGGTGTGGGGATTTACCAGTTACCTCCATCGGGCGCGTCCCATTGGAATTGGTGATGCTCGCTGGCTCTGCCGCCAGCAGAGTCAGAGGGTAGTAGAGAAATAAAATACCACCGTGAAAAAAGAACTGGTCCCTTGCCTGGGTTACGCCGAAGACTGGTAAATGACCAGAAGCCAGCAACCTCTAGGGCTAACAACCCTAGTTGTAAAAGGATGGGTACCCGTCCAAAGCAAAGTCAAGTCAAAAAGCATTATGGCACAACATTTCAAGAAACATACCCCAGGGGGTAAATATTCGGATAAATCCCTCGTCGTGAACGCCACGGCGCACGAGTCTCATTCGGATTCTGGGGGAGACTCGACATCATGCAAGAGACGAGTCGGAGCGTCTCGGTGTACCCCGAAGAGTCAAAAACTCAGGCCAAAATCTAAAACCTTTCTAGCAACTTTCAACATAAATTCACTTACACAAACTGGCAAGCTGAAAACCCTCACCAAAGCTCTTCACGAAAATCAGATATCCATAATGGCCCTACAGGAAACAAGGTACCCGGATGAAGAGATTTTTGAATCCAAAGACTACCGATTTTTCAAGAGCAAAGCGCAAAGAGGAATCCTCAATGGAGCTGTGATGCTTGGAACCGCGTTTGCTGTTAGAACCAAGATCCTTAAATCGGTTGCAAATTTCGAACCTGTGAATGACAGATTGTCTATACTCACAATTAAATGCGCGAACAAAACCTACGCCCTAGTTAACGCACGTGCTCCTACAAACGATAAGAACAAGTCTGATCCAGACGAAGTTGATAATTTCTGGGACCTACTGGATGAAAAATTGAACGAAATCCCCGAACACCATGTCAAGCTTCTTTTGGGTGACTTCAATGCCCAACTAGGTCGTGAACAGAAGTACAAGAAAGTTATAGGAAATTACCCTGCTCACAAAAGAACCAATCCCAATGGCAAAATACTGGTGTCCATTTGCGAAAATCACAACCTGCAGGTCATGTCGACCCACTTTCGGCGTTTACCCAGAAAGCAAATGACTTGGCGTTCTCCCGTCCAAGCTCTCGGAGAGTTCCAAATTGATCATGTTGCAATCTCCAGGAGAAACAGCCCTGAGATTATGAATGTCAAGGTAAAGAAAGGCATCAATGTGGCCTCAGATCATTATATGCCTCTTGTCAAATTCAAACCAATTCCCGCAAACACAAGGAAGACAACCAAACAGATCACACGCTTCGACAATGATAAACTTCGGCAAAGGGTCGAGGAGTTCCAGGAGAAGGCTAGATCAAATTATTGTGACTTTAACAACGCCAAAAATCTCCTTGTTGAGGCCGCCAAAGACGTTGCAGAAATCAAGAGAAGCAAAAAGCATGCCTGGTGGAATGGTACCTGCGAATCAGTCCTCCAAGAAAGACTCAATGCGTGGAAACAGTACTACTCTACGAAATCAGAAAATGATTGGGGAACGTACAAAACCCAACGTGCCCAAGCAGCTAGGGTGTTCAGAACTGAGAAACGTAAATACGAAAAATCTCTCATTGAAAAGATAGAACAAAACTTTAGGAAGAATGAAAGCAGAGAGTACTACAGGGCCTTCAAACGCAAACTCACTGGCTATAAACCACCATCTCTATGCTTTGAGCGAAAGGATGGTACTCTGGCGACGTCAAATGAAGAAAATTGCAGCATTCTGGCAGACTACTTCAAGAATTTACTTAATTGCTCTAAACCGCAAAGCCCCATTGAGACCAAGGAACCCTTACTCAGGTACCCAGATTCCAGACCACCCGACAGAGATGAAATCAAGCGCCACATTGCCCGTCTCAAAAATAACAAAGCGCCGGGGGAAGACTCAGTAGTAGCAGAACTATGGAAATATGCCCCAGAGGAATCACTTGATATCTTGCAAAAGCAAATAGAAGAAATTTGGAACAAGGTGACTCTACCCGAAGATTGGAAAATAGCTTTGATCCATCCATTACACAAAAAAGGCAGCATGAAGAACATCAACAACTACAGAGGAATATCTTTGCTACCCGTGACTTACAAAATTCTATCACTTGCCATCCGTGAGCGTTTGGAAGCACAAGTCGAACATCAAATAGGTGAATACCAAGGAGGGTTCAGAAGAGGTCGCTCAACAGCTGAACAGATCCAAAATCTCAAAACGATCATCAGATATTGTACACTAAGGTCCAAGCAGTATGTAAGCAGTAAGCGTACGACTCCATTGACCGGGAAGTCCTGCTAAACATCTTAAATGAATTTGGAGTTGATTTGAAACTGCTGGCATTAATTAGAGCCACCCTGACCGATACAAAATCCAAGGTGAAGTTCCACGGATGTCTCTCGCATTCCTTTGACATCAAAACAGGAGTCCGACAAGGTGATGGGCTATCCCCGATACTCTTCAACTGTGTTCTTGAAAAGATCATCAGAACCTGGCGGGTGAGATTACAGGAAACCAACTACAGTGCATTGAGAATAGAACCAAATCCAAGGGGATCGCAACAGACTGCTTAGCATTTGCCGATGATATTGCTGTTCTCTCAAACGACATAGAAACCGCTAGAGATCAAGTTGAAATTTTAAAGGAAATTGCCGAACAAACTGGTTTGCAGATATCGTTTGAGAAAACAGAAGTAATGACTAACATCAAAGAGGCTCCGCCAAAACTCCATACGAAATACAGGGACATCACCCGAGTAGACAAATTCAAATACCTGGGTGAGATAGTCATGAAAAATGGACTGGACAAAGAAGCGCTTCAGGAGCGTGTACGCAAACTGGAAATAGCCTACCAAACATCCCGCACAATCTATAACAAAAAATGCCTTTCCCAAAACACCAAGATACGTCACTATGAAACAGTTCTGAAGCCAGTAGTTCTATATGCAGCCGAAACCCTGTCTCTAAATGTCAACAAAGGATTCCTTGAAGAACTGGAGAAAAAAGAACGCAAAATTGTGAGAGGAATCTTGGGATCAAAGTACAGAAATGGAATCCATCAAAAGAGATCCAACGAGGAAGTCTACAGCAAAATAGAGAAAATTACCGACACAATCAGAAAAAGACGGGCACGGTTTTACGGTCATATGAAAAGAATGGACGGAAGAAAGTTAACTAAAGAAATCTTTCACTTTTTTGATTCAAACCCCAAAACCACAATTCCCTGGTTTAGAAATACCAAAGAAGACCTGTAAATGCTACATATCTCAGCTGAAGACGCCCTTAACAGAGATCTCTTCCGCAAGAAAATATTGACGAACGGGCTAAACCGAGACGAGCAACCGAAGAGAAGACACGGTGCCCCTTGGACAGAGGAGCGCAAGCAGGCCCACTCACAAAGAATGAGGGAAATTTGGGCTCTAAAGAAGGCCAAGTTCAGTGTCAAATGCAACAAGATTTAACGTGGTCCTTTATGGCCCCAGCGAATTATATATATATATTATAATCTTATTCTACCACACTTCCTATACCTATGGGGTCATGGATGCGAACTCTTTGTCACACATGTGGACTTGGCTCTCATTTAAGGCCAGATGCCCTATCTGACGCAACCCTAAGTGAAGGGATGTAACCACTATTGCGTTGGGACAAATACAAACAACCAGTCTCCGAGCCAGAAGAATTAATCAAACGAGATTAAAATCCCCGACCCGGCCGGGCATCAAACCCGAGAGCCTCTGAACCGAAGGCCTAAATGCTGACCATTCGTCCAAGTAGTCAGACAACAACTACAACAACAATTATTATTATTATTATTATTATTATTATTATTATTATTATTATTATTATTATTATTATTATTATTATTATTATTATTATTATAGCGTCAATAATACTATACTTATCATCCGAACTTGTTGAAAGCGCCGAATTCAGTGTGACATAGAACACGAGTAGAATGATATACGGTAACGCCTGTATTTACACCTACTGGCTGCGAACTAACCACTCGGTCCCCTGTGTGTAAGGCAATTATAACTGAAAAGTTAGTTAATTGCTTTGTGAGGTCTCCCAATATATCTCTGATGAAGGCTAACCAACAACATAAGACTAGTGTTACAGAGTGTGTTTTGTCTTCTCATTTTTTTTTCTCTTCTTAGAACTGTAATTTTTAACTAGTCCGGCACCCCACTGTTTGGAATTAGGGCAGTTGAGGCACTGTAGGTGGTTAGACGTCGTAAACAACGCTTCACCGTAGATTCAGAATGTTGACAAATTACAACAAAATATTCTCTTAACTACAAATTTGTAACGACACGAGAAGATAACGGAGTAATTGCTATGTAACAGAGACTTGCGTTCTTTGCCAATAAATTACAAATGCTTAAGGATGATTGATTGTTGTGGTGTTGTCTTGAGTGATTGAACAACATGATTATCAGCCAGATGCTTGGCCGACTCGTTGGCTGAATGGTCAGCGTTGAGGCCTTCAGTTCAGAGGGTCCCGGTTTTGATTCCCTGCCGAGTCGGGGATGTTAATTTTTCTAGCTCGCGGACTGGGTATTTGTGCTTGCCCCAACACATTCCCATTCATATTCAGACAACTCACTACACTACCAACCATCACAGATACACGCAATAGTGATTACATCCCAGCATATAGGACTGGCGTCAGGAAGGGCATCCAACCATAAAAGGGGAACAGATCCACATGTGCGACACAGTTTTCACCGCCGACCACACAGATGTGTGAAAAGAGGTAGACGAAGATAAAATCTTAACTACTGCAGAATCACAACTAAGGAGTGTCCGTTCAAAAGGTGCTATTTCCACTTCCAAACAATAAGTCAGTAGTTCGTTCACATGAATTACAGTAGTTGAATATTATCGACTGCCATGGGCAATCCAGACCAGGAAGATGTAATTCCTTAAAAGTTGTACCAAACCGATCGCGGGTACGTTCCATGTGCCTTTTCTTCTTATTATTATTTCGTTTCACCCTCTTTGAAGTACGTTGAATCCATCATCTCTCTGTGCGTTGTTCTTTCCTTAGTGACCAGTACTTCTTCATTCTTTCTGATATTCCTTTCCTCTCGTCTTCCGAGTCCCCGAAAACCGTAGAAGTAGTTGGCGGGACGTAAACCAATACTATTACTGTTATTATTATTGAATCGTTATGCCCTGCTAAGGAGCGAGTGTGAACTTATTTAGAACAACGTTCCTTCTTGTCTTCCCAAAATCTCTTCATCCTTTCGCTGTACTTCATTTTGCGTTCTTCCGTCCATCCTGTAGATTTTAGTTCGATCAGCAAATTTGTGTTTGTTCATGAGATTTCAGAATTTGTTTCTGTCTTGCGAGATTTCTTCATTTATACCAATTTCCTGAAGATCTTTGTTTATTTCTATAAGCCAGTTGTGATTTGTTAGAGATACTGCGAGCTTTAGTATTTTCTGTTATCCATCCTGATCAGGTGACCATAGAATTTTAATCTTCTTTTTATAATGGTGTCTGTGATTATTTCTGTTACTTGATAGATTTCTTGTGATTTCCTTTTCATCCAAATACCATTTTCGCATTTAGGTCCTAGAATTTTCCTGAGAATTTTCTTCTCTTGTTTCTCGATGCTTTTGTTTGTGAGCTGCCACCAAAGTATCAGAGTTGTGCTGTAGTGTCGTAATTTTGCGTTTTGGGATATAGATTTTTTGTTGTATCTGCATTATTATTATTACATTTACATTTACTTTTCTTGAAATCTACGCGATAGTAAGTCAGTTGATCTTTATTGGTATAGTCCACAATGTCCGTTGTATAAGAATCAACAAAAGCTTCCCCTTGGTGGTCTTGGCGAACTCCATAGTTGTAGAAAAATTACTGTATCACCAATTCAACACGTAAAACTAGTTGTCACCAGGTATTAACTGTAACAATAAACTCTAAAGGCATCTATCTATCTATCTATCTATCTATCTATCTATCTATCTATCTATCTGATTCTGCATTCCAAACCTCCTTGGGCCTCCATGCAAGTGCAAGTGTTTGACATAAACACGTTTAGTGATTTTCTGGAGTATTTGGTTTTCCGTGCAAATGTCAGCTTTGCCACGAGACATCCAGTATTACGTAGAATATGAACCATGGGAACTAAAAAGAAGTGTGAATTAATCACAAGCTTGGTCGAGTTTCTTACTACTTCTGCTTACTTGCATTGCTTTCCGCGGCTTCTACTTTCCTGTTCAATCTCTCTTGACAAACTCTTGCCGTTTACCAATCCCCAGCAGTATTACGTTTCTGAGGTCCCTGGAGTCTTTCCTTCTTCTCCCTGTCATAGTCTCGCTTCTTCTGCTGACGATACATGCGTTTTCTTATTCATCCTTTGGCTAATGTAATTAAGTGCTGATAACCTTATTGTTGTGTTCCATGAAACAACAATCTCCACTGTATTGAACAAGTATATCTGGTGCTTGTCGTGGTTACAGTTTTAAGAAGTGTAATTAGAATACCATTCCCTTTTAACTCAAAAGGAAAGAAACAAGAGGCAAAGGAAGAGATCCGAGCTTTCGACTAAGTAGACCAAGGGAGTTCAGGTAGGGAAGTTTTCATTTTATTTTTAGAATTTGCTTACGTCGCAACGACAAAGATAGGTCTTATGGTGACGATGGGATAGGAGAGTGCTAGGAGTGGGAAGGAAGCGGTTGTGGCGTTCATCAAGGCACAGCCTCAGCATTTGCCTGGTGTGAAAATGGGAAACTCCGGAAAACCATCTTCAGGGCTGCCGACAGTGGGGTTTGAACCCACTATCTCCCGGGTGCAAGCTCACAGCTCCGCGGCTCTAACCGCACAGCCAACTCGCCCGATGGGTAGGGAAGATGAAAGTGGGATCGTCATTCAGTAAGTGGAATGAATGCCGGCAATAATAATAATAATAATAATAATAATAATAATAATAATAATAATAATAATAATAGAGTAGGAAGCCCATATTGCGTCACATTAGCACATTTGGACTTGTAGAAATTCAGGAATATTATGGATAAGTCCAGAAATCGGTTTTATACATTAATGAGTATATTCTCCATTTACGGGCAAGTTGCAATGAAACTGTTATAACGTAACGTAGTCAGTGTTTGACGTAAACATAAACACTACCAAAATTTAACTACCAAAATGTGTTCGTATTTTCGTCCCCCACCAAATATATGAAAAGTACAATTAATTTTAATATAGTTTTTCTCTCTAATCTTAAAAACACTTTCCCTATAATGAATTACTTGAAGGTCATTTATGAAAAATATTCTCATGGTATTGTTTTTAACATAGCCTCTCAGCGTTGTTCGTGGGATGTTCAAAATTCTGCTTGCACATTTGTAACCCATTAATCTTGTCCCGTACTGCTTTAGTAGCTTTTTCCATAGACTCCTTATCCCAATGCTTGCGTTTTCCCATCTGAAAATAATAATAAAATTCATAAATGACAAATAAAACTATTAACAAATAAAATGAGGGGGACGAAATTACGAACATTCCCGGATTTATTATAATGGCCTCTACAGTAACTCACGCCTGTAGCGATTACACGCCAGCAACTACACCGCGTGACTGAAATGCAGTCCAGTATTTCATACACATATCAGTGCTCACTCTAGGAATAATAGGCTCTTAATTTGAATGCGCCATTAACTAAGCTGAGCATGAAAAATTAATCTTCCTTGTACACGGAATCTAAACGTGATGCACATTCAACAAGACTACGGGATGAGGCTAAGCGTGTGTGCGCGGCTAAACATTCGGTACCAACTAGAAATCCCTAGAGGGACGAAATTAGGTGCGGGGATGGAATTTGGCCCGCCTACCTTAATAATATTAATAATAATAATAATAATAATAATAATAATAATAATAATAATAATAATAATAATAATAATAATCTATATATTAAAAATTGATGAAAACTAAAGTCAGTCAGTACGGCCATTCTATCCGGTCGAATTCCTTCATTTTTTAAACTGAAAGGTATTCATGCACAGATTTGTCATCAGGCACTATAAATCACTTAACTTTCGCCTTCCTCAAATTATTTGATTTTTCAATTTTCTGTCTCTTTGAAGCTATCATATCTTTGGCTCTAATTGAGATACGGAGTTCGTTTTGACCTAAGAACACTCAGTGGATCAAGATCTTTCATTTCAGCTCTTAACTATTCAAATTGGTTGATTCTGAGGAAAGTTATGAGTGCACATTCAATTTGACGTCCCATTTCTTCAACATTTTTTTTCTCATTGCAGCAATTAAATCTTTCGTTCTAATTGAGGTACGCCGTTCGTTTTGGTCAACAAACACTCAGTGGATCAAGCGCTTTCTTTTGAGGTAATAACTACTTAAATTGCTAGATTCTTAGAAAAGTTATGAGTACATTTGTCTCCATGACGAAGATCTTTCAAGAACTTCTCAACAATTCAGCGCGTAGTGTTGTTCCAAGGAACGTTTAATTCAATTTCTTTGTGTGGTGTATTTTCAAGTGTTTTGTTGACATAATATTACATTCTATTACCGCAGTAGATCATGTGCTTTATTTCATTAAGTCGGAACTTTGCAAATACATCCGTGAGGAGGGTAACGAACAACACCATACTTCGCACATTGCGGGGGGAGCCAGCGGGAAATTGGTAACCTATATATTAAAAAAATTTATGAAAACTAAAGTCAGTCAGTCCGGCCATTCTATCCGGTCGATTTCCTTCATTTCTTTTTTAACTGAAAGGTATTCATGCACATATTTGTCATCGGGTACTATAAATCACTTAACTTTCACCTTCTTCAAATTATTTGATTTCTTCAATTTTTGGTCTCTTTGAAGCAACCATATCTGTGGTTCTAATTGAAATACGGAGTTCGTTTTGGCCTAAGAACACTCAGTGGATCAAGTTATTTCATTTCCGATCTTAAATATTTAAATTGGTTTATTCTGAGGAAAGTTATGAGTGCACATTCAATTTGACGTCCCATTTCTTCAACATTTTTTTTCTCATTGCAGCAATTAAATCTTTTGTTCTAATTGAGGTACGCAGTTCGTTTTGGTCAAAAACACTCAGTGGATCAAGCGCTTTCTTTTGAGGTAATAACTACTTAAATTGCTAGATTATGAGAAAAGTTATGAGTACATTTGTCTCCATGACGAAGATCTTTGAAGGACTTTTTAACAGTTCGGCGCGTAGTGATGTTCCAAAGAACGTTTAATTCAATTTCTTTGTGTGATGTATTTTCAAGTGTTTTGTTGACATAATATTACATTCTATTACCACAGCAGATCATGTGCTTTATTTCATTAACACGAAACTTTGCAAATACATCCGTGAGGATAGTAACCAACAACACCATACTTTGTACATTGCGGGCGGAGCCAGCGGGAAACTGCTAGTAATAATAATGATAATAATAATGGCTCGACTGTACGGCTCAGAGAGTTAAGGCACTGGCTTTCTGGGCCCGTGTTGGCAGGTTCGATCCAGACTCAGCTCAGCGGTATATGAAGGTTCTCAAATACGTCAGCCCCGTGCCGGTAGATTCGACATGTAAACGAACTCCCGCAGGACAAACTTCCGGCACCTCGGCGTCTTCGAAAACCATAAAAGTAGTTCGTGAGACGTAAAAGCTATAACGTTATACCATAGATGAGAACGCCTGTGGTCTTTACTTTTATCTTCACCGCATAAAACATCTTAGCTGTTGTCGGTCGTGGTGGATACCGTGGATGTATTCTATTTCCCCTCCCACAGGGCGAAGAAAGATCTCCGTTTCAATGGTTTTTTGTTAAAATATGTCAACATCACATTTCGAGCACAACGGGTGTAATAATTTTGTTATATCATTTCTACAATTTTCATAAAATAAATTAAGTATTTATTGTTTTCTTTCTTTCTTTCTTTCTTTCTTTCTTTCCTTCTTTCTTTCTTTCTTTCTTTCTTTACCCGTTTAAACTCCAGGGTTGGTTTTTCCCTCGGACTCAGCGAGGGATCCCCCTATACCGCCTCAGGGGCAGTGTGCTGGAACGGCAGACTTTGGGTCGGGGGTATACAACTGGGGAGAAAGACCAGCCTCACCTGCTATGCTGAACAGCGGCCTTTTGGGGCGATGGGAAGAATGGAAGGGATAATCAAGGAAGTGGGAAGGAAGCGGCCGTGGCCTTAAGTTAGGTGCCATCCCATTATTTGCCTGGAGAGGAAATGGGAAACTACGAAACACCACTTTGAAGATGACAGGTGGGAATGGAACCCCCCTCTACTCAGTTGACCTCCCGGGGCTGAGTGGACCCCGTTCCAGCCCTCGTACCACTTTTCAAACTTCGTGGGAGAGCCAGGAATCGAACATCGGCCTCCGGGGGTGGCAGCTAATCACACTATCCATTACACCAAAGCGGTGGACTTTTATTGTACTTTGAGAAATGAATATTTCATTAAATACCGTTTCTAAAATACCCCAGTACATTTTTATAAAGTGAGTTATGAGATAAAATAGCCTAATAAGCTTATTTCCCAGAGAGTGAACCTTATATTTCTAACATACTCTATTAAGGCACACAAGAATATACGTGCATTCCAATTGCATTGAACACAGTCACTGAAGTGAGAGAGGTGATGGTGATTGTAGTAGTAGGTAAGATGTTCGATGGAGTTTAGTTTTTCTTGCCAATTATCCTGTTGGTAGATTGTTTGGTGTCGGGCAAGTGGCCAAAAAGATCCATCACTACTGATACATGCGATGTGAACAAACAGGTTGCAGGAATCCGGTTCCCTTTCCTCCTCATTTAAACCTCTTTTTTTCTTCCCTGCTTTATTATTATAATATTAATGTTACCTGTTACTGTAGCTATATAAGACTTGATTGTACTGTATGGTACCACCTTAAGTTCTTAATATCCAGAAAATAAGCTTTTAACATACAGCATGGAACAAAATTATCTACACTCTTTGTCTAATAAAATCACAGATCTTTGAACTTGGAAGCCAAGAGAAGTTCTGTGGAGAATGTAACAAGATATGATATTAGGCATTTGGAAGACGCCATGCAGTTACGGTTTCTCATGCTTGAATAATTTATATTAGGGTATTGATCTCCGAATATATACTGTATGTTTTATGTTGTTATTATATTTTATTAGTGTCATTTTCCTTGAACTTCTTTACAATATTTAACACAGCTATGCAATGGAAAACATTTCCATACATCAAAATACATGAGGATAAGACTTGAGCATTATGTAGATTACCATATCATTATGATAATATGATTAAAATTAATACCATATCAAGGAGGTGTTAAATACGGTTTGATGATTTATGTAGTTCTTTCATGTTGAAGATCCTACATGTTGTAATAATGATCCTTTTCATGACGAAGATGAACATAACCTGTTAATTGCTGACTCTTGTTAAAGGAGGCAGTATGGGCATAACCGAAGAAAAATCGGGCTGGGTGGCTCGGGAATTAGAGCGCCGGCCTTCTTATCACAATTTGATGAGTTCGATTCCGGCTCAGTCGGATCGTACCTCAGCATGCTCAAATGCGCTTGCTTCATGTCGTTCGGTCGATTTACCGGATCGAGAAAGAATTCTTAAGGGACAATATTTCGGCACATCGACGTCTCTGAAGACAGTAAAAGTAGTTAGGGGAACCTAAAAGCAAGATGATGGTACTGGCCGCACTTAAGCGACTGCAGCTATCGAACTCGGTTTAGGTCAATTTTAGAAGAAATTCACAATTTTATTCCCTCGCCGCAAGTCTACCTACAGACCTGAATAAAACTGTAAACAGCGGGTGAGTTGGCCGTGCGGTTTGGGCTGCGCAACTGTGAGCTTGCATCCGGGATATAGTGGGTTCGAACCACGCTGTCGGCAGCCCTGAAGGTGGTTTTCCATGCTTTCCCATTTTCACACCAAGCAAATGCTGGGGCTGTACATTAATTAAGGCCATGGTCACTTCCTTCCATCTCCTAGGCCTTTCCTATCCCGTCGTCGCTATAAGACCTATCTCTGTCGGCACGACGTTAAACAAAATTGTATTTTAAAAACTTTAAACTTCACCTAGAGCTAAAAGCTAGGTAGAGTATGTTGACACACTCTCAATCAGGCTATCTTCATATCGCCGCAGGGAGTGTGCAGAATGTACAGAATACACAAATAAACTATTTCTGTAGAGGTGAGGGGAGGCAAATTTGGGATTTTTTGGAAGAACAGTTGTTGCAAACCAAAGAAGAATTCATGGACAGGAGAGTGAGAGAAGAAACCTTTTCATCACATCCCTCTTAGTTTGCCTGGACAACTTCAAGATTGCTTTTCGTTTAAGTTCAGTGTGTTGAAGCTTGTCTGCGCTTGTGACGAAGTGTGTAAAGGAAATTGCTTTCGTTATCAGGTAAATCGGAAATTCTGCAAGAGCACGATGAAATCACCAATTCACTCTCCAGTAACATCGACTATATAGGGATTTGAATTTGAAAGCACAAGTTGAGCGCCTAACCAAAACTATGCTACGTAGCCGGAAAACAATGGAATAGTTTACCTTTTCAGTTTAAGTGGTATTAGCAACACGTTATCGTCCTTAAAAGAGATTGTGAAATGAGAGGCCTGTATCGATCATAAAAGTTTGTGCAAGGTGATTTACTGTTGTTTTGATACAACCAGAAACTATTTAATTGATATAAATTAAATTTGCGTATAACGTAATTTCGCCGGCCTCTCACCGCTGGGTTCCGTGATTCAAATCCCGGTCACTCCATGCGAGATTTGTGCTGGACAAAGCGGATGTGGGACAGGTTTTCCTCGGGATACTCCGCTTTTCTCTGTCATATTTAATTCCAGCATCATTCTCCAATATCATTTAATTTCATCTGTCCTGTTGAAACATGGCATCTCCATCAGGGTACTTTAGGGCTAGAAAGGGATATATCTAATGATGTCGATGATGGTGTACGCTCCATGAATGGCGCACCAACTAGAGAAGACCAATTGCGGGTAGCAGTGCAAGACGCGTGGGTCCATATCCCTCCAGAACGATTCTAACACCTTGTGGAGTTGATGCCTCGCCGTATCGCTGTCGTTTTGAGGGCTCGCGGAGGAGCAACTCGTTATTAACATCACATTCAGTGTCTTCCCATGAATTTTGGCCACTCAGTATGCTTCGTATAAATCCCGGTTCTGATTCAAGACGCTGACATTAGAACTCATACATCTGACTTTCTACCGCTAGAGTACATCTACTAATTTATTCCATCCAAACAATGGAATGTTCCTTGCTCATCTGTAATATAAATCATATGAATAGTTACAATTAATGTATTCACGTCTCTTAACAAATACGAATTGAGTTTATATGTAAAGATAAACGCATATTATTATTATTATAAGATTATTCGAATTGTCTTACAAAACCTACTGTAAAAGAAATATTTCTATGAAAAACATTAATTTATTTTTCATTCAATTATTTTCTTTTTGTTGTAATCCCCTTTATATTTACAGCCATGAAAGTCGTGATTTCTGATAGATATGACACATTAATACTGAAGAAGTACAATCCCTCTGCTCTTAGAGGAAGGGATGTTTGGCGGCCTGGGTTCAATTCCAGGCTCGTTCAAAAAACTTTTTTTATCTGATGGGTATCCTGCCAGAAGATCCATTGCACGCTCAATTTGCTGAACACCTCATGGAAAATTATATTCATGAGGCAAATGTACCTCTTCCCACCTTGTATTTGGGCAGACGAGTACTCTACCCTTTGAAGAACGACAAATAGGTGCGAGAGTTTTCATTCTCGACTTTACGATTTGTTTAAATCGGCACATCCTAACATTTACATTTATGTGAGTAACATGAGAAAAGTACAAACAGACTTTTATATTCAGCTAAATACACTAGTGTCAAAAAGTTAAGCATAATCACCAAACGAGGCCATACCGCCTGGTAGGAATGTCAGACGGATTGCTGAACAAACGGAAGCTGACTCACACACCATGTGTCACACAACTTGTCCAAAAAAAAAAAAACAGTGTTGAAAGGTTCTGATAGCTAAGGCACAACTTCAACAACTAACAAAGCTTGGCAATGCCTTCCAAAACAACATATGCTGTTAATAGGGTGTATGGTTACCCCTAACGGCCATACATGCTTCGCAGCGACGTGGCATGCTCTCTATCAGATGGTCCAAGAGCTCATGTGGCAGTCGAACCGAGGACAATGCGAAGGTCTTGGAGGGTCCTTGGTGGAGGCTGACGGGATCCAATTCGCCTCCCCAATGTATCCTAGGGATGTTCTATAGGATTCAGATCCGCAGACCTCGCTGGCCAGTCCATGCGATTAATATCTTCCCCAGCCAGAAATTCATCCACCAGAGCAGTGTGGTGCGGTCGGGCATTATCGTCCATTAAGAGGAAGTCTGGACCAACCGCACCTCTGAAGACTTGAAAATGTGGTCTCAGTATCTCATACCTTTATCTCCGAGCGTTAACAGTGTTCCTCGGACAACACATGAAGATGTGCAGGTCCGTACGGCCATTCAACGCGATGCCGCCCCACACATGACGCCACCACCACCACCATACTGGTCTCGTTCCACTATGTTCCTGTGAATGTATCGGCTACCCGGTCTCTCCAGATTAATGTGCGACGGGAATCGTTCTGAAAACTGAAGCGGGATTCACCTGCGAAGAGCCCATACCTCCATTCATTCATGGTCCAGTTTCGATGTAGACGGCTCCACAGTAAACGTCTCTGTGCTGGAGTGAGCGGGACGCACACCGCTGGACGTCGGGCAAAGAACCCTGCTGTACACAGTTTGCCGGGAAACGGCAACCCCTGAGACGGCTGCAAGCTCCGCCGACAATTTTCTTGCAGGTGCACTGCGATTTCGTCGGGCGGTTAAGGCGAGATATCGGTCCTGCTGTGGGGTGGTTACCCTTGGTCGACGTGGTACTGGCCTACGAATAACATCTCCTGTGTCTCAAAATGGTCTCCAAAGACTGGAAATTACACTCTGTGGCACATTCAATGATACAGCGATTTCGGTCTGCGTCTGGCCTGCTTCCAGGCGGCCGAGTATACTACCCTGTAAAACGGGGTCTGAATGGCGTCATTGCGCCATTACGTTGTCACGTTCACCACGAGGCTATAACAGGGCAAACGCGGCTGAGGGAATATGGGGCGCAGGCACTGGCTGTGTTTACCTTGCGGTTACGCCGCTATTCAAAGCAAGGAACAGTCCTTTCCTATATAGAGCGAATACGTAAGGTCGATAGGTGCATATGTCATGCGATTTGCGGTCTATTTCCTGTTGCCCTGCTTACTCGTAACTTCTGCTTAACTTTCGGACACTAGTGTAGTTTCGGATCGGGCGAGTTGGCCGTGCGTTTACCGGCGCGCAGCTGTGAGCTTGCATCCGGGAGATAGTGGGTTCGAACCCCACTGTCGGCAGCTCTGAAGATGGTTTTCCGTGGCTTCCCATTTCACACCAGGCAAATGCTGGGGCTGTACCTTAATTAAGGCCACGGCCGCTTCCTTCCAACTCCTAGGCCTTTCCTATCCCATCGTCGCGTAATTCGTGTACCGGCGGTAAAGGCAGTTTTGGACAAGTTGCGGACTTCGGATGTTGAACAGGTAAAAGTTGTGGAGTTCATGTAAGCCGGATACGGGTCATCTGTCTGTGCAGTAGTTTTCTTGGAAGGTTAAGGTTGTGTATAGAATGGGGTTAGAAAATGCCATCTGCTCGGCACTCTTATCTTAGACATGTAAGCATGAACCCGTGGCAAGTTTACATTATTATTATTATTATTATTATTATTATTATTATTATTATTATTATTACTTTTGCTATGTGCTTTACGTCGCACTGACACAGATAAGTCTTATGGTGACGATGGGATAGGAAAGGCCTAGGAATTGGAAGGAAGCGGCCGTAGCCTTAATTAAGGTACAGCCCTGGCATTTGCCTGGTGTGAAAATGGGAAACCACGGAAAACAATCTTCAGGGCTGCCGACAATGGGGCTCGAACCCACTATCTCCCGATTACTGGATACTGACCGCACTTAAGCGACTGGACCTATCGAGCTCGGTATTATTATTATTATTATTATTATTATTATTATTATTATTATTATTATTATTATTATTATTATTATTATTACCAGGATTTATCGTGGACCGCAGAGGTAAGGAAGCACGTGGGGTAAATGGCTGGATAAGGTACCATTTAGAGTAAAAATTACTCCAACAAAAATTGGAAATTTTATTTCTTTATTCTCTTAAAATAAAAATAAAAAGAATGATTTAATAAGAACCAGAAAAACATAGGAGGTGAATAATTACTTGGGAATAATAAGATATAACAAAGAGCTTGTCAGCTCTAACAATTCAGCGGATTTGAAAGTCCTTACTCAGGTACAATTTAATGAGAAGAAGCGCCTATTTATTAACATAAATATTGAACAACATTATAGAGTCTAAGCTCTTATTACATAAAGGCAGACCTAAATAAAGCGGTATGTCACCTCTTACCTTTTCAATGTCCGACTCGTTGGCTGAATGTTCAGCTTACTGGCCTTCGGTTTAGAGGGTCCCGGTGTCGATTCCCAGCTGGGTCGGGGACTTTAACCTTCATCGGTTAATTCCAGTGGCCCGGGGGCTGGGTGTTTGTGCCGTCTCCAACATCCCTGCAATTCACACACCACACACAACACTATCCTCCACCACAATAACACGCAGTTACCTACGCATGGCAGATGCCGCCCACCTTTATCGGAGGGTCTGCCTTACAAGGGCTGCACTCGGCTAGAAATAGCCACACGAAATTATATTATACATTTTCAATTACACTGGTAACCAATTTGATGACGCCATTTTATAGTGTTCATAAAACAGTTTGTCCTCTGGCTCAAGTTTCATTCTCTTACTCATAATATTCTTGAATTAAAAGTTGTGT
The DNA here is from genome assembly GCF_040414725.1 of Anabrus simplex. Classification (NCBI taxonomy): domain Eukaryota; kingdom Metazoa; phylum Arthropoda; class Insecta; order Orthoptera; family Tettigoniidae; genus Anabrus; species Anabrus simplex. The sequence continues at coordinate 315,279,894 of NC_090267.1, read as the reverse complement.
GTCACCTTTTAAGGCTTATGATATTGTATAATATTCATTATTATTTTGTTACAATTTGTTGCTGTTGTTCTGAAAAGAGAATCATAGACAAGAAAATAAAATAAAAGAAAATATAAATTTGAAAATACGTTCTAAATTTAAAATTTTCTTGGTGTGGTTTTGTCCAGTGCCTAGGCCCTGTCGTTTCTTCCCATCTACTCGACGAATTCTCCATAACAATTATTATTAAAATGAATGGTCTCAGGTAGAACGTAACAGACTTTCAGAAGTGGTGCCATTTATACAATCTGCTTAGCAATTTCAACTTTTCAGATTTTCTGCTATTAACAAGGAAAGGAGAGCTCTTCTACAGACGTTGCCTGAGGCTGTGTTGTTAATTTTTCGAATAACAATAAGTGCGCCACCATAGTCGTTTTACATTCTACCAACGCAATACAATTCCAATATGCTAGTTTGAACTTCAAAAATCAAAAATGAATTACTTTACCCGGGATCGAACCCACGAACTCAAAGTAATGAGACATTATATCTCTCATCCAGTGATGTACTAATATTAGGTAGGTAAGGGTTATTCTGCCCGAAGGCAGGTCCGAACCTCCGCAGAGGTGCTCCTGAGCCGGAGTTTACGTGCGGTAGGGTGGTCAGTTCCTTTCCGCTCCTCCATTCCCTTACCCCCACCAACAGCGCGTGGCAACCCATCCTACTCCTGACCACGCCCAATGTTGCTTAACTTCGGAGATCTCACGGGATCCGGTGTTTCAACACGGCTACGGCCGTTGGCGTGCTAATATTATCACTAATATATTGAACATATCCTCACGAGAAAAATAACACAGTAATATGCGTTATAAGACAAAAAAATACACCCACAGCAATATAACACTGTTGACCGCGGTACGCCAGGTCTGTAAGAGAAAGTAACAATAACAATGGAAGCAACAACAACAATCAATTTATGTGCGGTGATATTTTAGCATTTGCTGGAAGATCACCAAATTCTATGACATCACCAAAATTAAGCAGCATTGACTGGGCCGCTGATGCGATTTTTTTCAATAATGTAAACAAGAGTGGCAAGAATTTGCAATCAATCTCCGAATCGGAAATGTTCCTTGGAAGAGAAAGACATACCTTAATGGGTGGTTCTCCCTTTATCTTCTGGCCCCTAGCAGAAATATTTTGGGCGGGGCGGTTCACCTGACTTGTATGTATGTATGTATGTATGTATGTATGTATGTATGTAACCCCTTAGCACAAAAGATATCCTCAACAGATCCACCATCTGCTGCCATTGATAGCCTAGGTCCCACTAAGGATGAGTAATAGGGAAACAAGGTGTGACGTAGTTTGCTGATGCCTTCCTCGCCGAGCCAGAAGGTGCTGTTTCACATCATTTTACCGAACTTACTGAAACTCATAAACCAACTAACCCTATGGAAACATTCTTTACAACATTCATCAAGAGGACTGGCACTATTGGGAACTGTGTTACTGACATTGTTCTTACCTCATCAGTCACTTGCATATTGTCAAACACTAAGGCAAAATAAATTAAAGTAACGAACATTTCCCAGCCCATACCAGAAGATACACTACCAGCGATTTATTTATCGGACCTACGCTTGTGCGTCATCGCTAAATATGGATCAGTTGTAAATGAAATGAAATGAAAATTCATACACCATGTTTTCCACCTGTACAGCCTTGATCGAAAAAACGACAAATACGAAAGTTACGATATAACTTTTGTGACAAAGTATATTTTTTCCATGGAAACCGAGTGGAGCAGACGAGTGGATTCGGCTTTCATGAGAATAGTTTTCTATGGTTTCCAGGCAAATGCTGGGACAGTTCCTATTAATAGGCTACAGGCGATTCCTTCCATCTCCTTAACAGATTTCATTCAAGATCAGTTATTTTATCTTCATTAACTCCCCAACTGATGTTGGCGTCAGGGAAGAGATCCGTCTGTAACAACATGCCATTTAATATCTTACCCCATCCACATTCACGTGCCCAGGAAACGGGAATAAAGGGCAGGCATATTTACATATTTCATCCATGGAAAATACGGTTCCTTGGCTGAACTATCAGAGCAGTGGTCTGTGCTTCAGAGGGCCATGGGTTCGATTTCCGGCCGGGTTGGTTATTTCAATGTTGAAATATTAATTTCCTTCGCTCGAAGCCCCGGTGTTTGTGCTGTTCCAACGACTCTGCAACCTGTACTTCACACAAAACACTATCCTCCACTACAATAATACATAGTTTCTTATACATGGCAGATGCCAGTCACCCTCGTCAGAGGGTGTGTCTTACAAGGGCTGCACCAGTTTAGCAGTAGCTTTCTTTCTTTCTTTCTTTCTTTCTTTCTTTCTTTCAATCCGTTTACCCTCCAGGGTTGTTTCTTTCCTCAGACTAAGCGAGGGATCCCACCTCTACCGCCTCAAGGGCAGTGTATCGTATTGTATTTATTGTTGAACAAACAGGCTTCCGCCCAATACATGTTCTTATTCACATCGGGTTATAAATAATAAATAAATAAATAAATAAATAAATAAATAAATAAATAAATAAATAAAATAAGTAAGTACAATAAATTAAATTCTTTATCCATAAGGGCTTTGGACAACTCCTTCTCGGAGGTCCAGTAGCCATGGCATTTCCGCAAACAGCATGTGAGCTGACAATGGCAATTAACAAATTAAAATGGCATGCTAGGTAAAATTGTTAACGTAAAGTTAAGGCAATGATAATAAGAAGCAAGATGTCGCAACCCTGTAAACCTACTTCTACCTCCTACCCTGTCAGCATGTCTAATGGAAATATTACTGCATGCTGACGTTGTCCTAGTCTCTAAAATACTGAGTGCCAATCTCTTGCTGACCTGATTATGCTGGCTACTACACTATTTACATTCCATGCCATTACATCATACACTACCTCGTATTTCTCTGAGACATTTTCTCACTGCTCATAAAAAATTCAGGCCACTATCATTTCTCCACTGATTTGCAATCCATACAGTAATTTTTTGTTCATCTCATTGTCTGCACATTTTTTGCTGCTTGACATTTAAGAGTTTTGCCCTTAATGTCTCTGTTCCTATACAGTCAAAAAGAAAATGTAAGTCATCTTGTTCGGCCTCACACAGTATACGCTGAGAGTTCTTCCTGATCCTGGTCCACCCTTTGTTCCTATGCAATCCCAACAGCTACCATAGTAACCCACCCTTAAATCTTCCGTCCCCAAATCTTATACTTAATTTTGAGAACTGGTATACCTTGTAGACTAGGCTGAGCGAAGGCCTTTCCTTACATTCTTCCAAACATTTCTGGGTCTGTATGTCCTTAATTCTCATTGTTAGGGCCCGCTGCATTCTGCTGTTGCTCCACTTCCATCCCTCTCGCCAAATATATCCCATACCCAATTCTTCAACATAACTTCTGATTTTTGCTAGCCAACCCTCATCATACATTCCTTCCAGTTCATATCTACACAATTCCTGCAGAGAAAGTCACCACTTCCTCGTCTTAGTCTAGTCCAATAATTTAGCACCCTTTTGACACAGTCCAACTCGATGAAATCCCCACATAAGATTAGCGCCCCCACATTAGCTGTGCATTGCGGTAGCCTCATAACAGCTCTGCTGAACTTGTATATTATTCGATTCAGGCTGTCCCTTTTCTTTTCTAATCCCCACAATTTAACCCCATATAAAGCTCTGCTTAGGACCAACGATTTTAGTAGTATCCTAAGTACTTTATAACTTGCTCCTGGGTATTTGGCGACTAGAATTGTTATTGCTGCAAGTGCTGCAACCCCGCTTAGCTTACATTTCGTTATATGGTCGTCCCAAACTCCTTTTATGTTCATTGTCATTTCTAAATATTCTAATCTACTTCTTCTATTCTTGCTCCTCGTATCTACCATTCTCTTGCTTTTTTTTACCCTCCTTCTTCTACTTACAATCATCACCTTTGTTTTATTATAGTTAATTTTCAGCGACCACTTATTTGCATAATCTACTAGTTTATCCAAGCTTTCCTTCAGTCCACCCCTAGTCAACGTCGTTAGCAGAATATCATCCGCGAAAATCAGTCCTGGGATCTCCATGTTACCCACTGCCGGTACCGCCCAACTAGCCCCTCCATGCTCATCCAATATATCATTTATAAATAGTATAAATAATATAGGCGATAATTTACACCCTTGTTTCAGGCCTCAAGGGCAGTGTCTTGGAGCGTGAGACTTTGGGTCGGTGGGATACAACTGGAAAGGGGGACCAGTACCTCACCCAGGTGGCCTGCTTTGGTGAACAGGGGCCTTGTGGGAGAGGGGGGAATCGGAAGATCGCAAGGGATAGACAAGGAAGAGGGAAAGAAGCGGTTGTGGTATTAGTTACTATCCCATCATTTGCCTGGAGGAGAAGTGGGAAACCACGCAAAATTACTCCGAGGATGGCTGAAGTAGAATTCGATCCACCCTATACTCAGTTGACCTCCCGAGGTTGAGTGGACCCCGTTCCAGCCCTCGTACCACTTTTCAGATTTCGTTGCAGAGCCGGGAATCGAACCCGGGCCACTACACCACATCGACGGATATCTGTGTATTATTATTATTATTATTATTATTATTATTATTATTATTATTATTATTATTATTATCCATGGAAAACATTATTCCCACAAAGTCTAGTTCTATAATGTGTGTATATTTAATTATTAATTATTGAATGAATGTATTTTCTATCCGACCTCTCGGTTAAATGGTCAGCGTAAAGGCCTCTGGTGCAGAGGATCCTGGGTTCGATTCCCGGCGAGGTCGGGGATTTTAATCGCGTGTGGTTAATTATTCTGGCTCAGGGACTGGCTGTTATGTTTGTCCCAACACTCTCATCTTCATATATATATATTTGCTATTTGCTTTACGTCGCACTGACACAGATAGGTCTTATGGCGACGATGGGATAGGAAAGGCCTAGGAGTTAGAAGGAAGCGGCCGTGGCCTTAATTATGGTACAGCCCCGGCATTTGCCTGGTGTGAAAATGGGAAACCACGGAAAACCATCTTCAAGGTTGCCGACAGTGGGACTCGAACCCACTATCTCCCGATGATTACTGGATACTGGCCGCACTTAAGCGACTGCAGCTATCGAGCTCGGTAATCTTCATATTCAGACAACGCACTACATTACCAACCACCACGGAAACACGCTATAGTGTTGGCGTCAGGAAGGGCATCCAGCCGTTAAACAGGGCCAAATCCACATATTTGTGACACAGTTCGCTCACGCAAAGATGTGGGAAAAGCGGAAGAAGAAGATGAATGAATATATTTCTACCGGTATTGATTCTTGTTCATAAAATGTAATGAAGAAGAAGAAATATATTTTCTATTTGATTCTTATTTTTTAAATGTGTTATGATTTAATGATAAGAGGTGTGGAACTAGACGAGGCCACACTTGATTAGTTAATTCTAAGGGGCTTGCAGGATGAAATGCGAAAGACTTAACGCTCAATAACAAAAATATACAAATAAATAACTAAATAAATAAGTATATAAATAAATACATTAGAAATAAATGAGCATTGCCGGTCGCAAACCCGGGACCTCATTTTGTAAGTGATGAGGAAACAGGAGCGGGAGGAGTATCAACCTCGTAAAAAAAAAAAAAAAAAAAAAAAAAAGGGTTCATCTGGCTCCGGATGGTGGCATCCTGTTATAGGTTACTAGGCGAAACTGGTCAACGGTCTAAGTGGCGGAAGAGGAATCTATCTATCTCCTAACGGCAGAGAAAGGGGAAGAACCTAAGGGAGCACACCCCGAGAAGGAAAGCAACTTGCATCCCAGGCGCGACTGTTCCCGAATCGGGCGGCTTCCTGGTCAGCGACGGCTGTTCTATAACTCCAGGTCTCACCAACTTGGTTTTACCTTTGGATGGGTTTCTATCCTATCCTCCAAAGCTATATAATATATAATGGCGTATGGCCTCCGGAGAGGCCTGGTTCAGGTCTTTTTCTAGTAGACGGTCTATTAGGCGACCTGCATGTTTGTGAATATGAGGGTCCTACCTAGGATGATTTCTAATGTTGAATACGCCACACACACACACACATAGCCATCGAGCCATTGGAATTAACCAATTTAAGGTTAAAATCCCCGACTCACCCGTGAATCGAACCCGCGACCCTCTGAACCGAAGGCCAGTACGCTGACCATTCAGCCAACGAGTCGGGCTCCCCCAAACCTGAGACACGCAACTACCATGACGGCAAAACGTACGGAATCTAGTACCCCAGCCGGTTTAATCTGGGGCCAGATTTCTGGTTCAAGAAGAGCAGAGGATTCTGGGGGCCCTACACCATCGTGTTTGGATCAGTCGGAGGATCCATCACCCCGCAAACTCAGAACGAAAGAGAAGCATTTCTTTGGCACACTCAATGTGAACACCCTTTTGAAATTTGGTTAACAAAAGGAACTGCTCAAAGTACTCGATGAATATAAGATCGAAGTTCTAGCGGTCCAAGAAACAAGATTTATTTCAGGTGAAATGTCTGCTATTGGAAACTACGGAATACTGAAAGGACGGCCAGCTATCAAAGTTAAGAAGTCAGAGAAAACCAAGAATCCAGTGTTAATAATCATTATTCACAACTCTATAACAGAATCAAGAGTAGACTTCAGATCTCCATCTCCCAGAGTGTCTGTAGTAACTCTCAAAAGTGGAAACAAATTGTACTCCATCTTCAATACTCATGCTCAAATTAATAAAGATAACAGAAAGAATCCAGAGAAAGTAGAAGGATTTTGGTCACAACTTGAAGAAGAGCTGTGCAGAACACCAGAAAAACATACCAAGATCTTGATGGGAGATTTTAATGTTCAGAGTGGAAAAGAGAGAAAATTTCGAAACATCGTTGGAACATACACGGCTCACAAAATGACAAACAGAAATGGTGAATGATTGATAAATATTTGTGAATCATTTGGCATGAAAATAATGTCCACTCAGTTCAAGAGAGCTCACAAGCGGATGATGACATGGCGATCACCTAACTCCATATTAGGAGAATTCCGAATTGACCACGTAGCGACCACAAGTCCGAGGAAATAATGAATATCAGAGTGCAGAAAGGTGCTAATTTTGATTCCGACCACTATCTAACAAGAATAAAAGTGAAGTCCACACCTTGTAACCGTAGAAAGAAACCCTTCAGAATACAGAAGTACAGAATTGAAGAACTCGAAGTCAGCGAAGAAATAGTAGTGAAGTATCAGAAAGAAATCGACCCGTTGGAGTCCTATGAGTGAGATAAAATGGCTCGAAAGATTCAGGAAGTAGCGAAACAAACAATTTTTCTTGCTAAGAAGAAGAAACAGCCATGATGGAATGATGCGTGTGAAGATGCTCTACGAAGACGACCAGAAGCTTGGAACAAGTGGAACTCCAACAAACAGAACTTCGAAGAATTTAATATCCAAAGGAAAAGGACAGCAAAGATGTTCAATAACGCCAGAACAAGGTTTTGAAAGAGACCAACTGAGAGAGATAGAAGAGAATTACAAGAAAAAACACCAGGGCCTTCTATCAGATGTTTAAGACAAAACTTCGAGGTTACTCGTCACCCAACATTTGTTTCAAAAATGATCAAGGTAAGCTGATTATGAGCAACAAACAGAATTGTGAACTCTTGGCTAAATATTTCAAAGAACTGCTCAACTGTGATCCACCGCAAGAAAAAGTGGCGTTCCAGAAACCAGAACCACACTTCATGAATCGACCCCGCCAAATAAGAACGTAATAAAGGAAATAATCCAGAACTTGAAAAATAACAAAGCATCTGGCTAGGACTCAATTGTTGCTGAACTTCTGAAATATGCAGGTGATAACTTCCTGGAACAACTTGAAACACTCAGCAAATCTGGTCCACAGGAGAGATCAAAGACGAATGAAGGGAGGCTATCATCCACCCCGTGCACAAGAAAGGAGACAAAACGTATGTCAATAACTATAGAGATACTTTCTATAGCACTCAAGGGTAGGATAGAAGAACATATAGAAAAACAATTAGGAGAATATCAAGCTGGCTTTCAAAAGGGGTGGTCAAATAATAATAATAATAATTTGCAACTGGAAAGGAGGATTGCTACAGGACAACCCCAGTATATTTTATTTTGATATTCTCCCACACCAAATTCAGGCTGCCACGCAGACAAACAACGCCGTAACGAGAGATAATTACATTAATGTTGCCAGTCTCAGGTTTACTTTGGAACGTACAAAATGAATGACGTGTTCAATGGTAATACTAAAGCATGAATATTACGATAGAGTCCCTTGATTAATTAATCATTGATTCTGATTTATTAGTCATTATCTGATTCATTATTGATTCATTAGTCCAATCTGTGCTTATGAAGATCAAAGTTACTATCTAATCTGACCCTTGCCATATAAAGGGCATATTGTATTGATTTGTGCCAAACCAACAAATCACGTTGAGTTGGAATGCACGTTCGAGGCGCTGTTGAATTCCATACCTTCCATGAATAAGCACGTATGTGCGTGCTACAGAAGTTATCATGCAGATGAAAGGGCTTCTCCAGAGAAGATTCTTTCTTTGCGGCAGAAATGAAGGTCTTCAGCATTTGCATGCTGATCTCTTGGAGATAAGACAGCAGACGAGAGTCCACGCTACGAAGTGGACCACACGCCACGTCACTTCTGATTGGAGCATTTCTCATTTCACAAATGGATCGAGATGCTGGAAATCAGCGTTATTGTTAGAACGTCAGGAATGACTCTTTAAGATAGTTTTGGACTTCTTAAAATATTATTTTTACTGATACGAAATAAAATAACCATCGGTAACGGCAATTAAATAATGGAATAATGTGTGATACAACCTGTCTCGATATATCTGTCAATATTTTTGAGGATACAGAAACAACGGGATTATTGAACTATGAAATGTGGTCATTAACTTGTATTAACTAACGTGGCTTTTGATCTCGTCCCCACGGCCTAGGGGTAGGAAGTCTCCCTCTTAACCGATTCCCAGCTAGGTGAGAGATTTTTACATGACGATGAGGGCTGTTTGGAGATCCACTCGGGCTACACTTGGCTATCTGGTGTTGAGATAGAAACCTTGAAATAGAAAGTCAAGAATAACGGCCAAAATCATTTGTTGCTCTGCGCACGTGCCACCTCGTAAATTAGGCTGAGCAGTGGTCTCTTGGTCCATTAGGGTTGTAGCATCATGAGCAGGCTTCAGATAATTATGCATTTAAAAATGCCAAAATTTGCATGCAAATATGCACGGAAAATGCCAAAATATCCACTAAGAATATCGAAGTATACACTGAAAACTTAAATCTGATATCAGTTAGCAATAAATTTATATTTTAAAAATAAAAATTAAGTTTAATCATCGGTAAAATAAAAAAAAACGTCACATACCATACCACAATAAAATGCTCAGTTTTCTCAATAAAATTCACAAGTCTATATTGCACATAATCACAGCATGATTCAACAAGTAATCAAACATAAATTTGCGCCTATTTTCAGTTTGCTAGTTGCTTTACGTCGCACCAACACAGATAGGTCTTATGGCGACGATGGGACAGGAAAGGGATAGGAGAGGGAAGGAAGCGGCCGTGGCCTTAATTAATTAAGGTACAGCCCCAGCATTCGCCTGGTGTGAAAATGGGAAACCACGGAAAACCATCTTCAGGGCTGCCGATAGTGGGGTTCGAACCTACTATCTTCCGAATACTGGATACTAACTGCACTTAAGCGACTGCAGCTATCGAGCTCGGTCTATTTTCAGCTAAAATAGTTTGTGCTCAGAAAACACTCTCTCCACATCACATGCCACAAATGGACCATACTCCAACTTAATGAAATCTGAGACTTGCAGTATCGATGCACCGTCAATTTTTTTTCCTTGCCTAGGGGAACACCAGTAGTTTGTGGAGACCGTATTTATTAAATCCGCATTTCTATGACATTTGTTAGGTTCATTAAGAATCGTTCAATTTCTTCAACAATTCCGGTGATATCGTGAAAGGGCAGTCATTCTTCAGGCAATTCTTTTGGTGGCTACAAATATGCACAACAAATTGGAACAAATGAATATAAGTTACTCACGAACATTGTTGAAGACTTCTTGTGCCTCATTAATAGAAGCAGATTCTTGAGAATTGAGGCCTTCATCTACTTCTTTTACTACTTCAAAATAATCGGCATAATAAGTAGCAGTTTCGAGTCACGTTCTCCGTCTTGTATGTAGGAGCGGCACATTACCAAATGTATCCAAAAATATATTGTTGCGACGTAGAGCATTCAGAAAGAACATGAAACGACAAAATATGCACAATAAAAATAAAAACTACTCGATATATGCAATTGCATATGAAATAGGCAAGATGCATAATTATCCGTAGACTGGTCATGGGGTTTGATTTAGCTTATCAATATCGTTATCATAACTAGTATATACGAGGATTCCGAACAACAGGGATTCGATCTTTAATTTCGAAAATTCCACTTCCAATGGCTGGGATTCTAACCGCTGCCGCCTTGATGGAAAACCAGCGACAAACCACTCGTATATCAATTATTACGTCCGAACGCGTACTGACACACAACCTTAGCACATAAGCTCCTTATTTTACGAGTAGCTTATCGGTTCACTTGCTCACGTTGACCGCGAATACAGTGTATGCGTGTAATTAGTATTTACACGTGACTAGAGTGGACACGTGTACATACGCGTATCTTAATTCGTTTTATATTTTTACACGTACACTCCTGATTATAGTGTCTGATCATCTTAATTAATAGTTAGATCTCCTTTACGATATTTCACGAAAACTAGACTATGCCCAAGGGTTTTCAGATTTGAGATCAGCGATACAAAAATAAATCAAATCTGTTGGAAAATCTCATGCAATATAAAAGAAAAAGATCTCAGTGACGATCACGGAATAGTCTCTCATAGAGACCATTTAGTCATCAATGAACTCAGCCGGGATTAAACCCGCTGTCTCGGGAACAGACTATTCGACTGCACCACTGGATAACGTGTGTTTTTATACCGCCGTATTTCCATTAATAAGTACTGCTATTAGGTAAAATAGCTTTAGTTTAGATTCCATCCGTGTATAAGAGGAGTCGAACACGCATATCAGACATAGTGACCGAGCTCGATAGCTGCAGTCGCTTAAGTGCGGCCAGTATCCAGTATTCGGGAGATAGTAGGTTCGAACCCCACTGTCGGCAGCCCTGAAAATGGTTTTCCGTGGTTTCCCATTTTCACACCAGGCAAATGCTGGGGCTGTACCTTAATTAAGGCCACGGCCGCTTCCTTCGCACTCCTAGCCCTTTCCTGTCCCATCGTCGCCGTAAGACCTATCTGTGTCGGTGCGACGTAAAACAACTAGCAAAAAAAAAAAAAATAGTGAAATGACATAAGATGAGCAACATTTAAATGGTTGGCACGAGATGTTTAGAAAGGAAGATGCAAAACATTGACTATAAGGTGCAGGAAAAAATCATTCTAAATGAGTAAAATCCAGAGCACTGCATTAAGACAGGAATATAGGGTATTGACGAAGGCAGTAAAAAGCTAGGTTTAATAGTCAACAAGCCCTGCAAATTAATAATGTTGCTACTAGACTTCACCAATTAATAATGGAGCTAGAATTTTATGTGAAGATATAATTATATAAATAAATATCGTTTAAAAGTAATAAACTATTGGCTAAGGTTAAGGGGGAAATCGGAAGGAGATTATTTAATTTAGAGTACCAACATCAGACGATACAGCTACACAATGATCACTGGGTAAGCAAGGTGAAACGGACGTTACACAATATAAGAATGTGATATTGCTGGGATTAACAGATTCAAAATGAATAAAAGATGCTAAGAAAGTAACTACCAGAATGAAAGTTATTGAGAGGTAGATGATTAGGTCAGAAATTAAGAACAAAATAACGTTACTAAAATTCTGCGAAATCAGCAAACATTTGACAACAAAGAAAGGAAGTCTTACAAATAGGGAAGTACGAGGTATGGTGAGTTGATTAATGGGTATCAATAAGATCAAGGGCCCAAGAAAGAAAGAAAGAAAGAAAGAAAGAAAGAAAGAAAGATGAAGGTAATAGTTGTTTCTTGTGTGGAGAAAGAAATAATGGATGAGACACATGCGTTAAGAGTATGTATGGATACAAAATCACTTAGGACCAAAAATAGAAAGAGAGACAGAATTACATATAAATACTATTAAACAATAAGTGGATCGCACGGGGAAAGACAGAATAAATATTTCGTGTAGTAAGTTATATGTGGCACAAGAAAATAAAGTAAAGCTAGTGAAGCCGTGCTCTTCCGTGGCGTACGTTATAGACAGGTCTTGATATGCCTGTCGTAATCAGATTTTTTTGCTGCCCATTTCAATAGTTTTATGAACATTTAATACCGGTATATAGTAACTAGGGGCTGCCTGTCCGAGGCGGTAAAGGCGTGCTCGGTTCGCCCGGAAGGACGTGGGTTCGAATCCCCGTCAGGAAGTTGTAAAATGTAAGAAACGAGATTTCCACTTCCGGAGGTGCATATGGCCCTGAGGTTCACTCATCCTACACCAAAAATGAGTACCAGGTTAATTCCTGGGGGCAAAGGCGGCCGGGCGTAGAGCTAACTACTCTACTCCATCACGTGCCGAGGTTAACAATGGTGGAAGCCTTTACCTTTCACTCCTCCAAGGGCCTTCATGATTCATTCGTAATATAGTTTATTACACTTCTTTCCATACAGATTCACCGTGCTTCCACCATTCGGGCGTATCATACAGATGGCTAGTCGATTTGATACCTTCCCTTCTGTGCGTACGTCGATGCATTTGTTAGCAGCATGTAAGTTATTAGGAAAGTTGTGCCATCTGTTGAGTGTATTAAGAAGTTGAGGAAGGTCAGAGAATCAAAGAATATATAGCACAGACTAATATTCTTCCGTGATCAGAGGAAGTTTATAAACTCTGGCTTGACAGGTACTAATCAAACATGGCTGCATGCAATGACATTAGTAAGGTTGAAAATCACACATTTCAGAATGGTGATGAAAGTGTTAGTTGCTTAGCAACCTGCTAAATACAGAATATATTGCGGGTTAGGGTAAGTCTTCGCCTGCAATTTTTGGAGTGATCATTCAATGATTTGATTTTACGATTACGCAATGTTGGCTGAACTTAGACCCCTAAGATTGAGGGGGAAATGTCATGATTCACCGGGAGGTAATTACGGAGAGAATAAAACAAATATGAAGCAAATCTATCCAATAGAACGGACGGAAGGATGGATTTGCCAAAACTGATTTCAGTAAACTCTTTTCTTCTTTCGAATAACCCATTTAGATATTTTTGGATATTTTTCATTGCATTCGATTTCCTTCGCTTCCAAATTTCCTTCATCCTTTGAGAGTGTCGTTCTTTCTCTTCTTGAGTCCACTTTCTTCTAGTTGTAGGTTTCTTCCTCTCCTGAAAAACCTGCCTTTTTAGTTACTTCTCTAAGAAGTTTTCTATTGTGTCTGTTAAATTCCAGCGTTGTTCATATCTTTTTCAATTTCAACAAACCATGTGGGTTTGGAATTGTAACTGTTCAATAAATTAAAGATCTGTTTAGTTAGTCTGTTGCTTTCCATTCTATAAATGTGTACACCGGGCGAGTTGGCCGTGCGCGTAGAGGCGCGCGGCTGTGAGCTTGCATCCGGGAGATAGTAGGTTCGAATCCCACTATCGGCAGCCCTGAAGATGGTTTTCCGTGGTTTCCCATTTTCACACCAGGCAAATGCTGGGGCTGTACCTTAATTAAGGCCACGGCCGCTTCCTTCCAACTCCTAGGCCTTTCCTATCCCATCGTCGCCATAAGACCTATCTGTGTCGGTGCGACGTAAAGCCCCTAGCAAAAAAAAAAAATAAATGTGTACAAAAAACTTAGTCTTCTCTTCCTCATTACATCAGTTACTTTTTCAATTCTCACATATAGCTCTCTGTTTGGCCTTAACCTGTATTCTGAATTATTTATTTTAGCTCCTAGTATTTTTATAAAAATTCTTATTTCAACATTCTCTAGTTTTTCGAGATCCCCATTTCTAGTTAGTTTAAGTGTTTCTGCTGCATATAGAGTTTCGGGTCTGACCACTCTTTGGTAGAGTCTTAATTTCGTGTTCCAGGATAAGGATTTCTTGTTATATACATTTTTTGTCATGTGAAACATCCTTTCGATTTTGTGTACTCTGGTTTCTATAGCTGTCCTTTCTTTTGCATTATTTGTTATCCATTCTCCTAGGTATTTAAAGCAATTTGCTTTACATATTTTGTTGTTACGAATTGTGATATGTTGGGGGCGTCACTAATGTTTGTCATGAACTTCGTTTTTTCAAATTAAATTTGTAATCCTACATTTGATGCTTGTTTTTGCAATTCTCTGATTTGTTCTTGAGCATTTTTCGGTGAGTCAGTAATTAATGCCATGTCATCCGCAAAAGCTAGACAATCTATAGTGATTTTATTTGGATTTATTCCTAGTTGAATACCTTTAATATCAATTGCGTTCCTCCATTCTCGAACTACTCTCTAATATACATTTGAAAAGTAGAGGCGACAAACCATCTCCCTGTCTTACACCTGACTTTATTTCGAAAGGTTTTAGGATCTCCCCCCTAAATTTTACTTTGATTGTTGTATTGTTAATGTTGCTTTAATTATTTCCTAATTCCTTTATAATGTCAGTTAGTGTATTTCTGTCAATTGAGTCATAGGCTTTCTTAAAATTCACAAAAGTAACTACATACTTCAAGTTCCTGATTTTCTTAATTTCTATTATATTCTTTAAGTTTAATATTTGTTCTGCACATGACCATCCCTTCCTGAATGCTGCCTGATACTCTCCTAGTGGTGGGTCGAGTATTTCCTCTGCTCTTTACAAAAGTGCCTTGGACAAGGTCTTGTAGGTCACAAGCAGCAGAGAGATTCCCCTATATTTGTCAGGATCTGTTTTCTTCCCTTTCTTGTGTAGTGGATGTATTAATGCTCATATCCATTCTGATTGTAAACGGTTTGTTTTCCAAATTTTATTGACGATTTCTGTTAAACCTAGTATCATAATGTCACTTGAGTATGTCCATAATTCAGCAACCATATTGTCTTCTCCAAATGCTTTGTTATTTTTAAGATGTTTATGATTTCTTTTATGTGTTTCGCTGTTCGTGGCTTTGAGTCTGGTTGTATTTGGATTATGGTATCAAAATTAAATTTCTCTTTAGGTGGATCGCAGTTATCTACTTCTTCAAAGTATTCTGAAAGTATTATGAAATTCTCAGCGTTATTATATGCAGTTTTCTGTGTTTTTGGATCTGTGAAATGTAAACCTGGAGGAGTGTATTCCTTAAAATTACTTTTGAAGGTTTTTTAAAAGTACCTTGCGTTTTTCTGTTCGAAGTTTGATTCCATTGATGTTAGTTGGTATTTCGTATGTTGTATTTTGAATTTTGGAGGACTTCTGGTGCAAGCTTTCGGGTTTCGTTAAGGTTGCTCCAATTCTTATAATTTTTATTTGCATTCCAGATGTTCCAACCTCGTTGTCATTTTAGGATTAGTTCATCACATTCATCATTCCACCAGGCAGGTTTTCGTTTTTTTTTCTAAGGAGAATGTTTTCTTCTGCTGCCTTTATATATTTTTTGAAGTTTTGCCCACGTTTTGGGTGCTCTCTTTTTAAAAGTGTTTTGAAATCATTTTCTGAAGCTAATTTTTGTATGTCGAAATTTTTGGGTTGATATTAACTCTTTGTTCTATATATTGACCTAATTTGGAATTTAATGAGAGATAGATAGTGGTCTGAATCTAAACATTCACTCTTAACAACTTTTACATTGAGTATCTCCTTTGCCGACTATCTGCTTATAGCCACATGGTTAAGTTGTTTCTCCCCACAGACTGGATTTGGGGATACTCATATAGTTTGTTTCCTGGGAAGTTTCTTGAAGAATGTAGATTTCAGAACTATGTCATCTTCTCTGCATATAATAATGCGTCTTTCTCCATTTGCATTGATTCTTTTATGCAGGGAATTTGCCTACTATGGATCAATGATGACGTTCTTTGACGATTTGAGCATTAAAGTCTCCAATCAGTACTATTTTTTTGGATGGAATTTGATCTAAGGTGTTTGAGAGGTTCTGGCAACAAATTTCTGGCTGTTCTTTCTGCGTTCTATTTTTCTCATTTGTTGGTGCGTGTGTATTTACAGTAGTGTAAACTTTGTTGACCGATTTCGAGTTTAGTATTGAAATTATTTCATTATTGGATTTAAATTCCAGTACTGAGTTTAATATGTTTTAGCTTACAACGAACCCTGTTCCAAATTTAGGTACATTCTTTGTAACTCTTTTTAGAGGATTTCCCTTCAATATCCTGAATCTTTCTGAATCAAAGGGATGTTCATCAGTATACAGTATCTTGTTTCTAGAAGTACTGTAATCACATTATTTTTCTCCTTTATAAAATGTATTAACGTTTTAAGCATTGCTGTCTTCAAGAGCGAATTTACATTAAAAGTGGTCAGATATTTTATGTTTCTATGTTTAATTTTACGTGTCCCTGGCTTAAATCAGGTTTCAGGATGCTCCGACTGATTCTTCGCACATTGTTGTAGGCCCCCAGAATCCGAATGCCTACTTTTCATTTCCTTGGAAATGGGAGATTGGTTACTCACTGGGGTAAAATCTCTACAAATTGCGTATCTATAATTGATTGATTGTTGAGTTAGGGAAAAATGTCCTCTAAAGATTCTGCTCGAGGTTGTTAGCTCCGAGGAAAGGTTTCCAGCTGCACCTTTGGTGAACAGACGCTGACCACTTAACCGCTGGTTTTTCAAGACAGGCGTGAAGTGTTTTCTGAGTTGCCTCTTCTGCTAGTTCCGCCGTACTGAAACCTATTATCTCCGCTTTCACTATCGATGAGGTCTTCTCTGTA
The DNA here is from genome assembly GCF_040414725.1 of Anabrus simplex. NCBI lineage: Eukaryota > Metazoa > Arthropoda > Insecta > Orthoptera > Tettigoniidae > Anabrus > Anabrus simplex. The sequence continues at coordinate 315,262,853 of NC_090267.1, read as the reverse complement.
ATCCTGTTCTATTAACCCCGAATAGGAGGGTTACCTCTTCTGTCAGTTCCACCGTTCTGAAGTCCTTCTCCGCCTTCACTGCCGTTGAGGTCCTCACCGTAACCCTGGTAAGGGACCCTCACATGGGACTACCAGCTGGATTAGCTGGACCAAGATGTGTTGCTCCTGTATCACTCGCTCTTAGTCCTGACTTGTGACAGGCAGAGCCTGGCTTCCCGAACATTGGGACTAGGCTGGTGGGGTTAGCGAAGTATTTTATTATATAGGTAAGATAAGGAAGGGTAGGATGCATGTTTGTCCTATCGTATAACTTACTACACTGTTTAACATCTGGGACAAAAAGCCTGATATTATTTAAAATGTGCATACACACTATGATTAATGTTTAATGCACTAATAGACACACTAACTGCAATAAGAGTTATTTAAATGAGTGTCTCAAAACTACTTGTTTCAATAAATGAAGACCCTCCACTCAGTTTCAAGTGATCCGGAACAAGGGAGTGGGATTAACCTATTACATACGTAGGTACAACATATCGCACTAACAATCACTACAGAAACACGCGGTAGTGAATACATCATTCCACATAAGGTTGGTATTAGGAAATACGTCTGGCTGTAAAACTGGGATTAATTCACATGTAGAATACTGATCTCGGATATTTAGGAAAAGGCCATGGAGAAGGAGAAGAATTGCCCGCCCTTTGGTTTTGAGCCTTCGGTTAAGAGGGTCCCGGGCTCGATTGCAGGCCGCATCGAGGATTTTAGCCCCAGCTGGTTAGTTCCTCTTATTCAGGGCCAGGGTGTTCGTGTTTGTCTCAACGTACACAGAAGTCACAACCAACCACCACATAAACAAGCAATAGTGACCAAATTTCTCCATAACAGTTTGGCGTCAGAAAGGGTATCTGACTGTAAAACAGAGTTAAGTCGACATGTACGTCATACTTCGCACCCGTGACAGCACTAAAGTATGGGGAAAGCGACAGAACAAGCAGATTAGTGGAAATATACTTAAGAAATGTGTTGGAATTTGTCACTGAAATCAGGTGTTAATGCTTATCCTGAACTTCTCTTCTACATCATGACATCAGATAAAAGCCACTTTTCTTTCCTCATTATAATTACGTGTGAAAGATTGCTTTTCGCCGAGTAGTAATACATTTTTAAGCACACTGTAGTTAGAGTGCAGGAATGTGCGCAGTTCCTGATACGTGCCGGGAGTTCGCATGTGGATAATGCCTACTCCGCTTTCTCACGTTCCTTGTTGTAATCGGTGTATTCTATAATAACCCGCGCATGATCTGCGGCGTTTAGGCATGCACTGTCGTTACTGCCCCCGGTATTAGCAAGAGTTCAGGCGCCGACTCAGATCAATTAGCCGATATCAGATTTCGGGAACTCAGTGAACTAGTGCTCATCTGTGGTGAAATGTACCAAACATTCGTAGGAAGTTATATTAAAAGAAGCTGTCTAATTCATGTCATCATCGTCGTCATCATCATCATCATCATTATTTATCATTGATGTGTTAGGGCTGTCACCCAGGTGGCATATTACCTATCAACTGTTTACCTGTCCGCCTCTGTGGTGTAGTGGTTAGTGTGATTAGCTGCCACCCCCGAAGGCGCGAATTCGATTCCCGGCTCTGCCACGAAATTTGAAAAGTGGTACGAGAGCTGAAATGGTGTCCAGTCAGCCTCAGGAAGGAGGTCAACTGAGTAGACGAGGGGTTCGATTCCTACCTTAGCCATCCTGGAAGTGGTTTTCCGTGGTTTCCCCACTTCTCGTTCAGGCAAATGCAGAGATCGTACCTAACTTAAGGTCACGGTCTCTTACTTCCATATTCCATGTCTATCCCTCCCTATCCCCCAAAATTCTCCTGTTCAGCGTAGCAGGTGAGGAAGCCTGGGCGAGGTACTGGTCCATCTCCCCAAGTTCATCCCCCCCGACCCAAAGTTTCACGCTCTAGGACACTGTCCTTTAGGCGGTAGAGGTGGGATCCAGTAGCGTAGCCAAAATAGGCCGATGGTTACAAAATGGTGATAGAACATATTGAAGGTGCATGTGCGTATGTGGTGAGAATATATTCATAGCACATTGGAGTTATTAAATTCATGCAATATCTTGTTACTGTATTGTGTTTACATTACAGAGCATGTCCATATCTGTAGCGTAACGGTTAACACTACTAACTGCCGTCCTTGGTGGTCCGGGTTCGATTCTCGTTACTGCCAGAAATTTAAGAATGACAGGAAGGCTGATATGTGATTAATACTGTGTGTACAGCTCTCCTCTATTAGGGGATGCAAGGAGTTGCACAACCTCGGGACGAGGACACGAATTTACTTTTTTATTATTTAAGAACATGATAAGAAATCTACATCTTTAATACGTTTGGAATCCGCATATATTTTTGAATCCGGAGCACAGGTTTACAGACAAATTAGTTGTCGTTTACCTGTCGTTGATGGGCTAGTTTTATATAGTAACTAGCTGATGTACCCGTGCTTCGCTACGGAATTTTACATTGTTTACAGAATTCTAGATTTGGTATTGTACACGTTGTGAGCAAAATTGTATTAAATTGCATAATACGCGACGGGGTAGTCACCAATAGTCTTTTCTCATATGAAGACTGGGTTAGGGAATTTTCATTGGAATGGTAGGCCCCCTTGCCTACATCTGTCACAATCAGGTTGGGGAGTTTTCATTATAATGGCAGACTTTCACTCTCCACCTGCCTTTTTACATCCTCAGAAAGACTGTCTTAGTAGTTTTCCCAACTGAAATGAACACAGGTCATTATTCATTACAATGACGTCAGTAGGAATGGTGCAATTAAAAGCAATGCTTTCATATGAAATACTCAATCAAATGAAAAAACACACATTTTCTTACTTCTAACGAAGAGTACTACGCTGCCGATCTGACAGTCCAAAGTTCCAGAGCTGGAATGACCAAGCCGTAGACACCCGTGATCCGTGAACACACTTCGTCTTATTTCGGCCGGGTGGGGGTGTCGAATAGTGGAGACTCCCAGGCCAAAAACTATGCCCTTTTACTAATCTGTTTCCTAGGAGTACCCGATGAGTCGGAAAATCTCAGTTCACTACATAGGCAGGGGAAAATCTATCTGACTTGGAGGCAAATTGTTCCTCCAAGCCAGAGGAGAAACCCCGTCTTCACTGCTAATTTGGAATAAAAAGAAAGTGGAATTAAATAATAAAAGTGAAGGAGAAGAAGCTTTTCTTAAGAAACGCCTCTTTTCTGGGTTGAATTTTGAGTTATTTCGTGAATTGTGGTGCTCTAATTTGGAATAGGCACCGGGCGAGTTGGCCGTGCGGTTAGGTGAGCGCAGCTGTGAGCTCGCATCCGGAAGATACTGGGTTCGTATCCCACTGTCGGCAGCCCTGAAGATGGTTTTCCGTGGTTTCCCATTTTCACACCAGGCAAATGCTGGGGCTGTACCTTAATTAAGGCCACGGCCGCTTCCTTCCTACACCTAGGCCTTTCCTCTTCCATTGTCGCCATAAGACCTATCCTGTGTCGGTGCGACGTAGAGCAAATATTTAAAAAAATTGGAATAGGCCTAAATTGTAATTCTAGACCAGGTCATACTACTATACTACTACTGTTACTACTACACTACTACTATTACTACTACTACTACTACTACTACTACTAAGTGAGCCCCTGCCTTATGTTTGCACACTGCTCATTCAAAACAGCGCGTCAGATCAGGGATCGAATAGCCGGAATACTATCATGAACCAATCTGTTACGTACCGGCAGTATCAGAAAATGTATGAACCAGAGGAATGGCATGCTAAAGAAGAAAGTTCTCAAACTCCCCAGATAAAGAAGGAAGTTCTCAAACTTCCCAGCTATTTCCCGCCAGTATTCAGTCAGGCTGATATACTCGGTACGTAGCAGTAATCTCATCCATCGGAGTTGAGCGGCAGCATAAGAGACAAAGAACACCACAACAAACAATGGTCAATGTAATGTTATTGTTGATCAATGTTATGCGCTTTCAATATTGTAGGTCTTTCGTCTATCTCTGAAATACCACTCTTATTATAATAGGTACGGTAAAACTGAATAAAATATAAATGGTCGGAATATGTATTCTCTATAACTATTGTTTTGCAGGTACTTTTCGATAGCACCAAGACACTGGTATTTAAAAATTAAATTTTAGGCGCCTTCCCCTAAACTACAATTTCATCCAGGGCGAATAAAATTGTTTATAACTTAGACTGTGGTTTCTTATTCCCCGACTGTATATACCGACTTTCATGGAGTACTGTTAAGTCACTTTCTCGTGGCTCGGCGTTGATATGGACTTGGCAACAAAAATACAAATTCATGAATATCTGTGTTATCAAAGCCGGTACGGTAACAATGTATGACATAAATGATCGGAAATTGAATTCTATATAACTTTCGTTATGTAGTATTTATCGATAGGACCACTAATAATACAAATATTTGAGAACTAAATTTTAGGCATTTCCCTAAACTACCATATCACTCAGCGTGAGTAAAATGATTTATAGCCTAGATTGTAGCGGCTCATCCCCCGACATCACACACCGATTTTTATTAAATTCTCTTTAGCCGTTTTCTAGTGATGCGTGTACAGACAGACAGACAGACAGACAGACAGACAGACAGACAGACAGACAGACAGACAGACAGACAGACAGACAGACAGACAGACAGACAGACAGACAGACAGACAGACAGAAATTACGGAAAAGTAAAAATTGCATTTCCGTGTTACTATGGACATGATCGATACAGAAATACCATTATTTTCAAATTCTGAGCAATGTACAGACAAAACTCTTATTTTATATATATAGATACTGTCTAGCAGAGATGAGCAGCAGTCGAAGAGACAAAGCACACCTCAGCTAACAACAGTCAGTCGGTGCCATATTATTGTTCATTCCCCTCATTCTTCGAGTGATCATTTTAAGGGCTTAGGTCACAGTAACCTACGCCTTCACATTTGTTTTCTTCCGGCTCTACGTTATTACACTGCAACGGTAATGCCATCTAGTAGACATAAGTGGCAGTAGAGAAGACAGAACACACTTCAACTGATTTCAATGAATTTTGTCGGGTGGGCGCCAAATGTGTCACCTTAGATCTCTTACATGTCGACATCGTACAACATGAAGCGTGTATTTCTTTCTTTCCTTATTTCTTTCTTTCTTTCTTTCTTTCTTTCTTTCTTAAGGGTGAGACTTTTTATGTCGGGAATATGACTGTGCAGGAGGACCAGTACCTCTCCCAAGCGGCCTCACCTGCTATTCTGAACAGGGGCCTTGGAAGGGATAGACAAGGTAGAGGGAAGAAAGCGGTTATAGCCTTAAGTTACGTACCATCCTGGCATTTGCCTGGAGGAGAAGTGGGCAACCACGGAAAACCACTTTTAGGATGACTGAGGTGGGAATCTAACCCCCTCTATTCAGTTGATCTCCCGAGGCTGAGTAGACCCCGTTCCAATGTTCGTACCACTTGAATCGAACCCGGGCCTCCGGGGTTGGCGGCTAATCACACTACAGCTCAGAAGTGGACATGGAGTGTCGAAAGGGATTTATTTTTCCCTCATTATATCGTGTTTGAACCCGCTATCTTAGGATACAGAGGCCAATGCTCTATCAATGGCCCACAAAGGAAGGTTAACACCAGTCAAAGTAATGATAATGATGCTTGTTCTGTAAAGGAGTCTTACATCTAGGTCATCAGCACAGTGTTACTGTGTTGGGTTTGGAGCACTGCCTTCGTAATGTATATCACGAAGGCAGTTGTTGGGACATTGTAGATCATCACGTTATTAGTTTTCCTCCGCCTAGGCGATATGAGCGTCCATAGTCAAGGGATGTTTTCTTTTCGCTTCCTTTCATGACTCCCTGTTCTCTCCTGCTTCTTTTTCTTCTACTTCACGTTATTCTTCTCATTTTGATGGTCATCTTCATTGTCTTCCGGTCCGGATCCATGATTAAAAATGGTCTACATGCTGGCCTTTAGTCCAAGGGGTCCCGCGTTTGATATCCGGCCACGTCGGGAATTTTAAACCTCATTGTTAATTCCGATGGCTGGTTGTTTGTGCCGTCTTCAGCATTAGAACTGATCATAGGACCACATCCTCATAGAAGGGCAGGTCGCCTATAAGGCGTCATCTCGAAGGACCTGCACCAAGCCTCTCCGGAGGCCACGTGTCATTATTATTATTATTATTATTATTATTATTATTATTATTATTATTATTATTATTATTATTATTATTATTATCTTTCCGATCAGTATGTGCTGACGATCACGTGGTTTTTCACCGTATAAAAGTAAACACAACAACAACGACGACAACTCATCGCCATGACGATTGATCAGCACAGCGATGCCAACGATGTTTGGCTTGGACTGTTTGTAAACACACATTTCTTGATGGATGCGGTATTTTTGCACCTGTTTCTAGGAACAGGCCAGAGTAAAACGTAACTTCCACCAAGTCTCAGTATCATTCATGGCTGTGACAATGTGGAAGCTGGTGCGGTATGGGTGGTTCTGAGTAATGACATTCGGAGCATGACTATTGCGTCTGAGTGTTATGAAAGGTGCTACTCATAGGGCTGGCAGTGCTGTAATAACACTTTCCGATCCAGTGAAGAAAGCAATGGGAAACTACCTCCCTCCTCATCCTGCCTAATATGCCTTATTTTGGGCCCGCCATCGGTTTTTATTTTTCCCCTTTGGTGGTGCTATTTGAGAACCCAACAAGCCCTCGGGATGATGACCTTACAGACAATACCTCTGTTATCATAGCCCTCACGATAAAAATAAATGAGACATTAATGATTTGAAAGTGCAGTTTCTCTAACTTTTGTTATGTCCAGGTTTTGAATGGAACTAATACTTCGGAGGATATTTGGAAGTTAGTGAAAAATGAAATACTCCCTAACATCTCCGCTATCATTCTTTGTATGGTAAATATGCATGAAGCATAATACTACATGCGGCGTATAGCGACTTCGAACCATTAACCATGCTTGAACATGACAAAGCATATCCAATACCAAAGAATCCAACTTGTTTTGGGACAAATTACTCCATTCTTGGATTCATCAGTAATATTGCTGAATGTTAGCAGGAGGATTTGGATGGTGGGCAATTATTGCTCTCTTCATTTCGCGCCATACTTGTTCAACACAGTTCATGCACACGAATATGCGAGCCAAACCATACGCAGTATGACATACTGTATGTCTCAAGGAACAGATTGACTACATCGGCTCGATGGGCACGGGTATTATCATTCGCCAGTGCGAAACCCTCACTCATATTGGAAGTGAATCCTGTAACTGAAAGTCTCTCTGTGCCAGCTAGTCATGTAGCCAAGGATATAAATTAGAGGTGTAGGTCGACCAAACATGACCCCATGCCAGAGCATGATGGAAACCCCCTTGCAGTTGATGGCACAGTTGATGGGTGCACGCTTATGGTGATCTCATAAGGAAATAGCGTATACTTCCACTGCTCCTGATGCTGTGAGTGGTTGCCCACCACATACGAGCTGCCCTATTGTGTGTTTAAAGAGGAGTTTTAAGCACAGGCCTCCTTGACATCAATCCTCCGTCATGCAGCCGATTTCACACTGATCTGACACACTTACTCTTGTGGTCCACCAAAGATCTTCGCGGAAGAAGGTGGCGCTAGTAGTAGGCCTACTACATGCTGAAATCAGCAATTACCGATCTTACCTGCGAGTTATTTCGCGTGGGTTTCCCGTCCGTTGTCGATTATCAACCGTTTGCGTCTACCTGAACGTTTTCCAAATACTGGCGATACCACCCTGACTCAATCCAACACGAGCGGCGGCAGCAACTTATCACCATCTATCTCGCAGCAATTGCACAATTCGAATGCGGTCAGGAGCAGAAATGGGTGCTCTTGCCATGATTAACTCAGTCCTACACGTGCTGTCTACACACCATCGAATTTACAAGTGATGATTTTAAACTGACCGACATGACGGATTCCTGTTATTGAACAAGCATCGAACCTGACCTGGGTTTAGCGTTACAGTGTGTCTCGGACATTGAGCTACAGTGCATGTTGCAAACACGTTTAAGGTACCGCGGCGTATATCGTGTGAAGTCGTAATATGCAAATTTTTGGAGCACTATAGGTACATTCCTAAACATGCTTAAATATCCTTTCCGTCGTTTTATTAACTAATCAAAGTGTTCGATTTAATAATCATTTTAAGAAGATTAACGTGGATATATTTTCTCAGTGAGTGGAAGTGAAATCCTAATTACATTATTTTTTATTTGTCATATAGATGGTGGATCACTGTACCACCTGACAAAATAATCATTATTTGTTAGTCCAGTAACAAAATATTGACACTTTTACTGGGAAATTGTGCAGAATAATATTAACACATCAATATCTGATTTATTATTTCCTTTTAAAATTACGTTCAGAATTTGATAATGAACCAAGGAATTAACAGTGAATTAAAGTAGATGTAATTACCCTGACAGGGAATGTAATTTGCAAGGCACATCAGTATGATTTACGTTGACGTCTATATTATAGCATATGACTAGTACAGCTACAGGCTACGGAAGCAATACAAATGTTTGAAATACAAATGAGCTCGCGAGAACCTTTCATTAACCATGCCACTAAAGGCTCACAGAACCAAAAAGAATGCTTCCTGCTGTAGAAATTATTTTAGTGGTGTAATAAGTTAGCCCTCCTGTTTCCAAGCTACGATCCTGGTTTTGATCGGCGGATATGAGGGTGTTTAAATGTGACAATGATTTTCAGTACGTTAAAATCTTCTGCGAAACAATATTCTGACAGTCTGACGTCTCTTAAATTAATTAGCAAATAACAGGATTGCGACTGTAGTTCAGTTATACTTATCTCTCTTTAGAGGTTATGCTCCTATCTCATTCCAAGGTAAGGAATATAGAGGATATCAGTAATGTGTACTTATTGTAAGGTTGTACTTTTACGTGTTAATAATTGATATTGTGATAATATCTCACCTTGGTGAGAAGCTAGTGACGATGTCTTTCTAAGACCTCGTCCCTCACATTAAAGGGCTACAGTTCTCATCAAAGAAAACGTAGCTTTGAGAGAGGAACCATTCCAACATAAACGATTTGATTTTATATAGGAGTTCGATCCCCACTGTCGGCAGCACTCATGATGGCTTTCCGTGGTATCCCATTTTCACACCAGGCAATTGATGTATGGGCTTTGCCTTAATTTAGGCCACGGCCGCTTCCTTCCCCTCCTAGCCCTTTCCTGTCCCATCGTCGCCATAAGACCTTTCTGTGTCCGTGCGATGTACAGAAAATTGAAAAAAAATATTACGAACCTGAGGAAACTCTTTCATGGTTGGCGGTCATTGGTATTTTGTCCTACATCTTTCCAGGAACCATGAGAACTAAACATTGAGCAGCCCACAGCTACCCTGGTCGGGTAAGATATTGTGGTTCGCGAATCCCTCGGGGTTTGGCGTAATTTTCCATAGGGGCAGTCAAAATATTCCTGTAATGGAACATTCTTCTTCTTATTCTTATTCTTCATATTATTTTCAACTCAGAACTACAGCAATTTCATTATGGAGTAAGCAACTGTAATAAAACTGTCCAGCTTCTTGCTGAATAGTAAGTATACTGGCCTCTAGTTCAGAGGGCCCTGGGTTCGATTCCCGGCCGGGCTAAGAGACTATGTTTGTCTCAATACACTTATACCCCCTGTGGGTGGGGGCGGTTGAATAACACCCACGGTATCCCCTGCCTGCCGTAAGAGGCGACTAAAAGGGGCCCCAAGGGCTCTGAACTTTGGAGCGTGGGTTGGGGACCACGGGGCCCATAGCTGAGTCCTGGCAATGCTTCCACTTACTTGTGCCAGGCTCCTCACTTTCATCTATCCTATCCGACCTCCCTTGGTCAACTCTTGTTCTTTTCCGACCCCGACGCTGTTAGGTTTGCGAGGGCTAGGGAGTCTTTCATTTTCACGCCCTTTGTGGCGCTTGTCTTCCTTTGGCCGATATCTTCATTTTTCGAAGTGTCGGATCCCTTCCATTCTTTCCGTCTGATTAGTGTTATATAGAGGATGGTTGCCTAGTTGTACTTCCTCTTAAAACAATAATCACCACCACCACCACCAATACACTTCTCTTCAACCACATATGACGCACTTATCTACCAACCACCACAGAAACACGCAATACTGGATCCTCCCTTCACAGAGTGATGGCGTCTCAAAAGGCATCCAACCGTAATACCGCACCAATTGCCTATCAATCCAAATCCCAAATAAATTTTAGAAGGCCAGGAAGAAGAAAAGAAGAACAAGAACTCCAATATTTTTGCAATTTTCTTTACGTCGCACTGACACAGACAGGTCTTGTGGCGACGATGGGGTAGGGAAGGACTAGGAATGGGAAGAAAGTGGTCTTGGCGTTAAATAAGGTACGGCCGGTTGTGAAGTTGGGAAACCACGGAAAATACCTTCAGGGCTGCCTATAGTGGGGTTCGAACTCACTATCTCCCGAATGCAAGCTGTTAGCTATCTAACCCAAACAGCCCAGCCAGTCGTGTTGTAGAACAGTAATATAAGTACTAGGCTTCGTCATGATATACATAATTTAGAGCTACACAATAACATGAATCCGCTTCATATTTTACTAATAGCCTACTTGCGTTACTAGTTAATATTAAAATATGTATCCTCGTTCTTCTTCTTCTTCTTCTACTACTACTACTATCGCTTTTCTACTGCATTTCTCACAGTCGCACCTGTGGATTTGGCTCTGTTTTAAGGCCGGATGCCCTTCCTGACGCCAACCCTATGAGGAGGGATGTTTAAACTATTGCGTGCTTCTGTGGTGTTTGGTAGTGTGGTGTGCTGTCTAAATATGAAGAGGAGAGTGTTGGGACAAACAAATACGCAGTTCCCGAGCTAGAAGAATTAATCAGACGCGATTGGAATCCCCGACCCGACCGGAAATCGAACTCGGGACCTCTGAATTGAAGGCCTCAACGCTGACCATTCAGCCGTGGAGTCGGACAAAAGAGATATCGTTGTTGCACCTGCGAAAACAACTGTGAGGGAGAAATACACATACCTCATCAAGAAAGAATACTTTGAAACTATTCACATGATATTGAAGCTGAAATGACATCCTCACCGGCCAAAGTTCTAAGCTGAAACAATTAACATAGTGGTTTCCGCAGACGCAACAACGATAATGTCATAAAACTATTTGTTTGTAATTGTTTTTACGTCACACCGACTCAGCCAGGTCTTGAGAAGACGACGGTATAGGACGGGGATAGGACTGGAAAGGAAGCGACCGTAGGTCAAGTTAAAGTACATCCCCCTATTTTCCTGGTAAGAAAATGGGAAACCATGGAAAACCATCTTCAGGGATACCGACCGTGGCGGGTTCGAAACCTCCATCTCCTGAATGTAAGCTTAGAGCTATGTGACCCTAACCATGTAAGTCATCGGACTATATTGTACATTTTAAATATAATCTGTCTGGAATTACAGATGATCACAAGGGTCCAGAATACTACAGTACAACAGCAGATATGAATAAAGGTGAAATATTCATATTAGGGGAAATATTTGTGATTTGTAGCACGTTGGGTGCGTAAACATGAGAATGCATGTAGATTATGTCTCTGTATCCTGACTGATCCCTTCAGCACTGTGTGAGTGACTGTGAGGATGTCATCTTTGTTGACACTTAGTCTGTTGACGAAGCCGACGAAGAGAGGCGTAATCATTCCACCGACTCCAACTATAACTTCAAGGAATTTGTATTCTGTATTTATCCGAACTGTCTGCTGTCATTTCTTGATGGTTACAGTACTTTTGCGTCCATCTCTTCGCACAGGCCAGAGCAAAGTGTAGCTTCCACTGAAGTCCCAGTCTCATCCATGGCTGTGACAATATGGAAGCTGCTGGGGTACGGGTGGTGCTGATTAATGACATTCAGAGCACAACCAGTGTGTCTGAGTGTCATGAAAGGTGTTGCTCATAGGGTTAGTTGTGCTACAGTAGCACTGTCTGGCCCAGTGAGGAAAGCAATGGCAAACTACCTCACTCCTCATCTTGCCTAGTACGCCTCATTTTGGTACTGCCATTGGTTTTTGTGGTTTCCCTATAATTGCATAGCCTTTGGTGATGCTATTTGAGGATCCAACCAGCCTCTGGGCTGATGACTTAACAGAGAGACAGATTTCTCCGAAGTTTGTATTTCTATATAAATATCTAATCCTTTTGAAGATGTAATTTCAGTACTTTATATGTTCTTGAGGTTTTTCTAGAAGTGTACTGCAAAGTACAAAGGCATTATAAACTTTCGATTGAAATTATGAACTAGAATCTATCTTTTAAAATTAAGCATAATACGATAAAATCTGTCCGAATAGGAACATGACCGATCTGGTACATTCTTTCTCTCTCTCTCTTTTCTTTATTAACGGAGTTTTCCGGTTTACAAGTATTTTGAAACAGTACTGTAAAACGAAAAATGAGAAAGGTGTGTTTAATTCTCTGAATTACCTTACACGGTTGCGGTCTCTCCTAGTTTCCCTGCTTCCAATTGTCATTAAAAGTGTACTGTCACTACTTCTTCTAAAGGGAACGTTATTTGGTTTCCTTAATGTCCTCACATTCTTCAGTCACTTCAATTTTCTCCTCCAGCGTAAGTGTCTAATGTTTTAATGGCATTTTACTGCATTTCGTAAACACACTACTTAACAGAACAGTGTTATTCCATTCGAATTCGACTAATTGCTTGCTAGTACAAAACAGAGAATGAACCGTAACTACCGTACGATGCGCATTGCAAGAGGGGTGGAAGAATTAGCGGTACACTATTTACAGCCCAGTAGAGTCAGGGCACCGAGCTCGATAGCTGCAGTCGCTTAAGTGCGGCCAGTATCAAGTATTCGGGAGATAGTAGGTTCGAACCCCACTGTCGGCAGCCCTGAAAATGGTTTTCCGTGGTTTCCCATTTTCACACCAGGCAAATGCTGGGGCTGTACCTTAATTAAGGCCGCTTCCTTCCCACTCCTTGCCCTTTCCTGTCCCATCGTCGCCGTAAGACCTATCTGTGTTGGTGCGACGTAAAACAACTAACAAAAAAAAAAGTAGAATCAGGGACCTTTCGTAAACTCCCGTAGCGTAAAGGAGAAAGGATTCGGCCAAAGAATACTTTGGAATCTTCCAGCGTCCATGAAGCAGGTACAGTTGATTGGGAATTACGAGGTAAGGGATCGGTGCAGTATGCAGCATGTGCCTGCCTCGAGGCGTAGCCATCTTAATTCATCGTAAAATGGGTAACATGATCAGAAAACTTCGAATTACACCTCCTCTTGGGCGAAGCCTGGTCGGTAGCCGAGGTGGGCGCGGACGCTGCAGATGCTGCTGCTGCTGTGTCAGCCATGTTCTCCATTAGTCTTCACCGTGTGCTGTCTGAATCACAATGCGGCGCGGGTCCATAATAATTTAGAGTCATTGAACGGTACTGGTACCGGCGCGAAGGGTATATGAATCTTCTGTGCGCATTGTAGCTTATCTCCGAGTTTTGTTTTCTTCTTCTTCTTAATCTGTTTCTCCTCCAGGGTCGGTTTTTCCCTCGGACTAAGCGAGGGATCACACCTCTACCGCCTCAAGGGCAGTGTCCTGGAGTTTCAGACTTTGGGTCGGGGGATACAACTGGGGAGAATGACCAGTACCTCGCCCAGGCGGCCTCACCTGCTATGCTGAACAGGGGCCTTGTGGAGGGATGGGGCGATTGGATGGGACAGGCAAGGAAGAGGGAAGGAAGCGGCCGTGGCCTTAAGTTAGGTACCATCCCGGCATTTACCTGGAGAAGTGGGAAATCACGGAAAACCACTTCGAGGATGGCTGAGGTGGGAATCGAACCCACCTCTACTCAGTTGACCTCCCGAGGCTGAGTGGACCCCGTTCCAGCCCTCGTACCACTTTTCAAATTTCGTGGCAGAGCCGGGAATCGAACCCGGACCTCCGGGGGTGGCAGCTAATCACGCTAACCACTACACCACAGAGGCGGACTGAGTTTTGTTTTCACGTCACAATAATCCAATAATTGAAGAATGAGGGTTTGGACTAGTCTGTTCTTTAGACTGAACGAAGATGTAAATTAGAAGTTGTAAAAATTGTCTGATCCGACCGAGATATGTACTGGTTAACAGTAAATCGAAGGTAATTTTCTTTCTAACAAAAAGAAAAAAAGTCTGTTTTGAAATCACACATCTGGGAAGAGCATGCGGTAGTTATTGGAAATAAGCCTTGGGAGGGAAGTAAATGGAATTTATTTTATAATACTCGTTTACACCGTATGGCTTCTTGTTAGATTGGTCAGCGTAGTAGCCTTCGTTTCAAAAGGGCCATCGGTTCGATTCCAGTTTTGGAGGTCTTTAATCCAAGTTTGGTTAATATCTCTAGCTCGTAGACTGGGTGTTTGTGATCACCTTAGTGCACATGTTCATTTCCATTCAAAACATCACACAACTAACCATCACCGAAACACGCAATAGTGAATACATCCCTCCACATGTGGTTGGTATCAGGGCCGTAAAACTGGGCTTAATTCACATTAGATCTGTCGATTTTGGTTGCTACATAGTTACGTTACCTCCCTAGGAAAGTAATGAAAAGGATGGTTTAACAACAAGCAGTTGAAAAAGAACAATAAACATATTCCCAACGACCTTTCAGAAACCTCAGGTGCCCTTACAACTACACAATTCCTTAAATAATTTGTTCCATCTCTCATTTCTTTTGTCCTCGTAAGTATTAAACATGCAGCTCTCTCTGTTCCACTACATCTGAAATAATTTTCAATCAATCAGCATGCAATTTTTATAATTTATGCTACAGTTTTCTACTTGTAAACAATTTCAGATGAATTATTCAATAGTCGCATAGCAACTACTGAATCTAAAAATTCACTTATATTAGTTAGAATATGAGAAGGGAAGAAACGTTATATTCAGGTCATGAATGATGGAGATTTTTACAAAATAAATTATATCACAACCCAGACAGAAGGTTAACAGCTAACCAACTCCTCCACTTCTTCTTCTTCTTCTTATTATTATTATTATTAAAATTTCACTAATTTCGAAACGAAACATTAACTATTTTTATAGCTTAGAAGTCAGGACCAGAATATCGAAGCCTTGAATCCACAATTCAAGCTGCTAAATATATCAGTTTAATCGGCCAAAGTGCTCAATGCACTGGAAACAGCTCGACCGTTTCTTCAAGTATTCCCAGGACTACCTCGGTGTGTCAGGGCTGATATCACGTTCTCTCTGTCGGAATTGGGGTAGGCCTCCACCCCACTTCAGTGACTTGCGGTTGAATGTTCACTTTGTGCTCCACTACTCAGGTCGTACTATCGTAATCAATGTCTTACAGTCAGTTCTCTGCAAACGTGCACTCGTATACTCGCTCATTAATTGGTATTTTAAATGAAACCTCACAAAAATCATATAATAATAATAATAATAATAATAATAATAATAATAATAATACATAATATAATTTATCTATATAAATAAAGTTGTAGGTGTCCGGGGTCTGTAATTTCGTTTGTTTTGCCTATTTTTCAGATATGTATCCGTTTTACAGGTCAACTCAAGACCGTGTCAGTGGTTTTGATTTTTCGTATCTGTTTTTCTATTTGTTTCACCATCACGGCGACGGTTGGATATAACTCGACCAAACTTTACATTTAGAGTATATCCATCCCGGCGAAGGTTTTGACATGCATATGATTTAAACATCTATGAATAGACGTGGGGTTTACATGAAAACCAGAGCAGTTTTCTTATATTTTCTCTTATAGTATTCATTTTATGTAAAATCCTAGGACTATATGTGAAACGTCCTTCCATTATAAACAATTTATGTTAATTCATAATTTCGCTTACTCTTCAAATGACGGAGAAAATTACTATTTTCTGCGGGTATCATGCTACGCATTGAGTGATCGACAGACCGACACGAACCTACCTGTCACCATGGCAAAGTCTCTGACTGCTTGCAAAGAGGGAAGTAACGTATTGCCATTTTCGTCATAATTTCTTTAAACTCGTGGTTGTACCTTGGGTAGAAAGCCAGAGAGACATCAATCGGCCATTCTGTGGCATATTGGCGGAATACCGCTGGAGGTTACAATTGTCCTCGAACAGCACTAAGGAGCGCTGTTAATATTTGAACACTACCGTGGATTGTAGCCCATTATTTATGCTGTAAGGCGTTTTCTGGCATTTGCTAAAATTTTTGCTGTATTTTTATTCTACTTCCCTTTTTCGCTTTAATTTCTTGCCTCTGACTTGCCTCTTTAGGCTTAAGTAATAACACCATAAGCCATCTTCTTATCTGTTTACCTGTCCGGCTCCATGGATAAGTGGTTAGTGTGCTGGCCTTTGCTCACAGGGGTCTAGGGTTCCAATCCCGGCAGGGTCGGAAAATTTAACCTTAATTGGTTAATTCCCCCGACACGGGGACTGCTGTATGTGGCGTCTTCATCATCATTTCATCCTCATCACGACGCGCAGGTCGCCTACGGGAGTCAAATCAAAAGACCTGCACCAGGCCTCTCAGGAGGCCACATGGCATTTCATCTGTTTACCTCCGTTACCGCCTTCGTATGTCCGTAATTCAACCATCACGATTTATTCAGAAACATTTAATTTTTAAACACATCCACTTGGTATTTACATATTTGTCCTATCCAGCTGTCCTCAGTTATACTCCTATTTTTTATTAATTTCAACTTTCTTAACTGTATTACTTTCTTCCTTAATTACTCCGTATTTAAGTGAGTGCTAATCCCGAAACCTGGACACTTTTCTTTGAGGAAGAATTCCAACCAGTTCAAATGTATAACTTTCTGGCTCCGAAAAATGTCAAAATACGGATGCATTTTAATGACGATACAGACCTTCGTTTCGGGATGACTAAAGGGTAAGTCGTATCACAAAACAGATAGCACAATCACCGTTCAATTTGGAGAGATCTACATCTTTGGTCCTATGACTTTTTGTCGTGTCTCTATTGTTGATACGTTAGATAGCACTGCATTTCACGATTATTATCGAACCTCTCCAGGTCGATCGTGACTGGATGAGGAAAAGGGGCCTCTCTTTATAATGAAAACTCTCCATCTCTATTGTGGATAGCAGTTGCCAAGTGAGCCTGCCGTTATAGTAGAAACTCCCAAAATCGATTGTGATTGGCAGTAGTAAATGTGGCCCGCCATTATGAACATAACTTCTCCAATACCTACCTTACATCGGAAACAGCGTATAGTGTCCTCCCTGTTTTGTTTCTCGGATAGCGCTAAGAGTCATGCAAGTGAATGTAATCTTTATTGCTGCCTTTACAATAATTTACAGAGAAATCCGTATACAATGTAGAATACAGGGTATATTTGCAAGTAATAATAATAATAATAATAATAATAATAATAATTAATAATAATAAAAATACCTAAACCCAACAAACCTAATGGCGCAAGAGCCCCGAAGGGTCTTGGCCTACTAATCGACCGCTGCTCAGCCCGAAGGCCTGCAGATGACGACGGGTCCTGTGGTCAGCACGATGAGTCCTCACGGCCGTTACTCTAGGCTCTCTAGTCCGGGCCGCCATCTCACCGCCAGATAGCTCCTCAATTGTAATCAAGCAGGCTGAGTGGACCTCTAACCAGCCCTCAGATCCCGGTAAAAATCCTGACCTGGCCAGGAATCGAACCAGGGGCCTCCGGATAAGAAGAACGCACGCTAACCCTTAACTGTGGGGCCGGCAATAATAATAATAATAATAATAATAATAATAATAATAATAATAATAATGATAATAATAATAATAATAATTGTACCGGGAGGCACACCTCAACGCCGCGCATTTAAACCTTGCGCCTAAAAGAACTCTTCTACTGGAGAAACCGTGAAATTGAAACTAGACCAACTTATAAATGTACTCAGAAGATGTCACCACAGAAATCTGATCTAATTTTGTTATTGTGAAGTTTCCTGAACTATCTGTATTTCTACTTGTTTTGTTTGCCATTCTTCAAGAAGTTTGGACTTTCTTCCATAGATGTCACTACAAAAAACTATGATCATGCACCCTGGTGCGAAGTGAAAGAACTTTTTTTAAAGAAGTTTTGTATTCATAAGTTTTTTTTACTAATTGATGTTCATTTATTTTGGGTTGGCAATATTTATCTTTTCTTTCTGCCAGTTTTGAATCTAGCCAATCCCTAATTTCTGTAATTAATTTTCTACCAATCACAGTCTTCTTCTTCGATCCTGAGAGTTACTTTTGAAATCTACCAATAAAATTCTGTGGGCGTGTCTTGATTATTCACGAATGATCTCGAACTTTCCCCGAGGGTTTATAAACAGCAGATTTTCTCGTCACTTGGCCACTTGATCGTCATCTTATTGAGTGTGTGTGTCAAACAAGAGGTGGGAGGCCTCTTTCATCAGGCAGCAGTTCTTCGACAATGTAATGGCCACATAACATCTTTATTTCTTGCTAGCTCCGAAAGGTAAAGGTCCGAATCGTTAACTATGTAACCTAGTTTTCCTAAAAATGTAACTTTCTGCCGGCTAATGTAGAAACTTCATAAAATCTTTAACTGTAAATCGGGGATAGAGAGTGATGTACCCTCTCGAGCTCCCCCTTCATCTTGGTTTGAGGTGACTACGTTTGTAACTGGCTTTCTTCCTTTCCGTAATGCATTAATTTATCATTATACGAGTCACCTCAGTAGTTTGGGAATAGATCCTGTTTCACCGGCCTAGTGCCCTTTAGGTTTGAAGTGCTCATATCTAGGAGTGCAAGCATTTGCCTCCATTCATTTTGTGTTCAGGCCATTTATTTAACCGTTTTTCCTTTTACATGAAGGCCCAATAGGTTGGGTATTAAATACCCCTGTATAATCATTTTCCTATTGTAAGTAGTGCCTTCGGAGGCCAGAATTTGTAAGTTGATGTTGCCTTGAATAGGCTTGGAAAACTGGGAGCCTGTTAGCTCTCTTCCAAAGTAAGATTACTGTATGCCTCTTGAAGGCTAGATGTTGTATTTTGGGAGCAAGTGCTCCATGTATTGAGGGATTTCTGCACTTGAGTAAATTTGTGCTCTTTTGTAAATTTGAGCTAGGAGCTCAAGAATTGTAAAGCGAGGGGCTTGAAGCCCAGAATTTTTAAACTGTCACTAAATTTTGAATTTTCTTGTCGTGTCTAAAATTGGTCATTGTACCTGACGTTTCATTGTTATGAAAATTTGCTAAGGTTGAATTAAAGAAAATATAACCTTCAGTTTAAGTTTTTAAATTCTTTTCTTGACATTGTAGTTAGACCCATTCATCCCGGCACATTCTTTCACCTCTGCGGTCCACAAATACCCCGGAACAATAATAATAATAATAATAATAATAATAATAATAATAATAATAATAATAATAATAATAATTCTAAATTCTAAATCTAGCTCTAACCCTGAAAATCCGCAACAATTGGTTAGCAGAAATTCATGAAGATCTACAAGAAATGGGTATTGAGGACGAAACCATTCAAGATAGAATGAAATTTAGAAGCTTAGTAAACAAACATAAATTTGCAGAGAAACCAACAAGAAAAAATACAGGCTGGACAGAAACACGCAGAAAGGAACACAGTGAAAAAATGAAGAAATATTGGGAAGAAAAGAAGAAGAAACATTGTGCAAAATAAGTTCAAACGCGCTCCACAGCTGGGCACAACGCATCAAAAAAAAAAAAATAATAATAATAATAATAATAATAATAAAGAATTAAGAATTAATAATAATTATTATTAAATAATTAATAATTAATTAATTAATAATAAATTAATTAAATTATGATTATTATTATTATTATTATTATTATTATTATTATTATTATTATTATTATTATTATTATTATTATGTTATGATTAATCTACTTTGAATTTCAGTAGATTTTGAGAAGCGTCCTGAAGGATTTTAACGTGCCAGATGCCGACGACCGTGATTTAAGCTCTCTGAAATGCCTCAGGCTTCATTCAAGTTCGAACCTATTACCTCAGGAACAAATGGAGAGTAACCGACTGACTTCACCACTGTCATGTTAATGTGGTAACATGTAATAGTAATAATAAACTTACAGCTTAGGACTCTGAAGGGGAGACAGTCTTGTATGATCCATGGGGTGTTAACTGTGTTAAGTGTATATGTCGCGAGTTAAGTTAGTCCCCCTACTAATGAGATGGCTTGGTTTCTTGTAATACTTTCTTTCGGGAGAGGACTGGTTGATATATGTAATGAGGTTCTCCTCAACCAGCTGCCTGACATGGTTAAGCTGGCGGGATTGCCTTTACCAATAATATACCAATTACCAACCCTTCTTTTGCTTATTCAGACACATGCCGCTCGACAGCACCTGGAGCGGCTGCCCAAACTCTCCTCAAAGATTCCACTCTTCAATGATAAATCGAATGTTAAATTAATGGCCTCTGTTATCTAGCAGCTGAATATCTATCAGGAAATCACTTATTTCTTTCATTTTGGACTATTAGGTCCCATTTAAATTACTATACAAGTTATCCCAAGTTATTTTCTCGAAATAAATTATGTTAAGTTCTGAATTGGGAGATTTAAGCTATACAATATAATCAAATGAGCTTAGGGTTTTAAAAGATGTAAATAATCGTCGTATTAAGAGATCAAATATCTAGGTCATCGGGCCCTGCTGGTTTGAAACGAAATGTTATGAAGGCTTGCATTAATAATAAAACGGTGATTTAGAGATTAGTAGCCATTGTTCAATCCAAAAGTCACAAAACCAAGTTAAAATACTACAATAATTAATGTTATTAGTTTTTACGTTACATTAACTATTTTTACGGTTTTCGGAGACGCGGAGGTGCCGGAATTTTATCTCTCAGGAGTTCTTTTAAGTGTCAGTAAATCTACTGACACGAGGCTGACGTAATTGAGAGCCTTCAAATACCACCGGACTGAGCCAGGATCGAACCTGCCAAGTTGGGGTCAGAAGGCCAGCGCTCTACCGTCCGTGCTATTCAGCGTGGCTAAAATACTACACATGGCGGTATAAAAAAGAATCACAAATATAATATTAAAAAAGACAATTAAAATACTAGTTTGTGGGACTAAAAACCAATATCATTATTAATTATCAGACTAGCAAGTTAGGTAAAAAAACCTTCTAAAATATTTAAGAGCACGTTACTCTTGTCACTTAAAGCTCATAAAATAATACACTATTTCTTGCTGTTTGAGTCATCAGTCCACAGACTGGCTTGATGCAGCCCTCCATGCCACCCTACCCTGTGCTAATATTTTCATTACCGGGCGAGTTGGCCGTGTGCGTAGAGGCGTGCGGCTGTGAGCTTGCATCCGGGAGATAGTAGGTTCGAATCCCACTATCGGCAGCCCTGAAAATGGTTTTCCGTGGTTTCCCATTTTCACACCAGGCAAATGCTGGGGCTGTACCTTAATTAAGGCCACGGCCGCTTCCTTCCAACTCCTAGGCCTTTCCTATTCCATCGTCGCCATAAGACCTATCTGTGTCGGTGCGACGTAAAGCCCCTAGCAAAAAAAAAAAAAAAAATATATTTTCATTTCTACGTGACTGCTACATCTTACATCTGCTCTAATCTGCTTGCCTTATTCACACCTTGGTCTACCCCACCTTTCTTATCACCTGCAATTCCCTCTAAAACCAACTGTACAAGTCCTGGGTGTCTTAAGATGTGTCCGATCATTCCATACCTTCTTCTGGTCAAATTTAGCCAAATCGATTTCCTCTCACCAATTTGATTCAGTATCTCTTCATTCGTGATTCGTTCTATCCATCTCACCTCCATCATTCTTCTGTAACACCACATTTCTAAAAACCCTATTCTCTTTCTTTCTGAGCTAGTTATCGTCCATGTTTCACTTCCGTACAATGCCACTCTCCAGACGAAAGACTTCAGAAACATCGTTCAAATTCCTATATCAATGTTGGACGTGGGCAAATATATTTTCTTAAGAAAGGCCGTCTTTGCTTGTGCTAGTCTGCATTTTATGTTGTCCTTACTTATGGCATCATTAGTTATTTTACTACCCAAGAAACAATATTCATCTACTTCCTTTAAGACCTCATTTCCTACTCGAATATTTCCTGCATCACCTGACTTCGTTCGACTGCACTCCATTACTTGTGTTTAGGACTTATTTATTTTCATCTTGTGCTCCTTGCCCAAGACTCTGTCCATATCATTCAGCAATTTCTCCAGATCTCCTGCAGTCTCAGATAACATAACAATATCATCAGCAAATCTCAGGGTTTTGATTCCTTGGAATGCGATTCCCTTCCCAAATTCCTCTTTGATTTCCTTTACTGCTTGTTCTATATAAACATTGAAGAGGAGGGGGGACAAACTGCAACCTTGCCTCTCTCCTTTCTAGATTGCTGCCTAATTTTTGAAGCCTTCGATTCTTATCACTGCAGACTGATTTTTATACAGATTGTAGATTCCTTGTAAACCTAAATAACGAGGTTTTCTGGCTGCTCGTCATGAGGAACATGCTAAGAAGGGAACGTCGTGTAGCTGCTGGTGGTGGTGGTGCTTGTTGTTTAAAGGGAAAGTACTATTGGGCAACCATCCTCCGTTAACACTAATCAGAGGGAAAATATGGAATCGGTCCGACACTTCGAAAAATGAAGCTAGAAATGCAAGGGCCATGAAGGGCGTGAAAATGAAAGCCTCCCTAGGCCTCCACACGTAATACCGTCTGGGTCGAAAAAGGACAACAGTTGATCAAGTGAGATCGAATAAGATAGATGGAATTGAGAAGCCTGACACAAGTAAGTGAAAGCGATGTCAAAATTCAGCTAAGGGCCCCGTGGTCGCCAACCCATACTCCCAAGTTAAGAGCCCCTGGGGCCCCTTTTAGTCGCCTATTACGACTCTTCGTTAAGTCTACATTAGTACAGAAAAAAGACTCCCGTACCTCCGATTACCATTCCAGTGACTTCTTGGGACAAGGAAAAAAAAGTACCGGTACTCGCATTACTGACGTAGCCTTGTGGTATGTTTCCGTATCAGCATCCGACCGAGAAAGTATTTCCCAAGCCTGGTGAAAATGTAACCGAGGAAAGAAACTCTTCACCTGGAAAAGAGTGGCGGTCTTGCCTTTCTGTATGAAAACGAACATCTTATGCGAAGAAAGGCAGTTTTTTTAATTTTTAAATTTTTAGGCCTACGTGTGTGTAGAAGAATTCCATACTGTAAAAATGACAAATAATTTCAATATTACATTTATGAACAGGTGTGTTATGGGGTAATATTTGCGGCAAGTTAAATATTCCATACAAAAAAGTGCTCCATCGGTTTTGCCGTACGAAGTTCAAACTACGTGCTTATCTTATCATTCAGTCGGAGGTTCCCCAAATGCTCTGACTGAAAGCGCATAGAGCCTTCCGTTCCGTAAACTATCGCCCCGTTAAAAGCGCTAGCTAGCACATAAACACGACCACAGCGCAATTCGTTAAAAGGAGCTGCCAAGATTAGTCAATGCGCCACTTACCTGTTAAGTTGTTGTTAGTCGTGTGTAAGGGCCGATGACCTTAGATGTTAGGCCTCTTAATACAACAAGCATCATCATCATCATCATCATCATTAGTCACGGCTGCCTCTGTGGATCCGTGGTAGAGTGTCGGCCTCCGAATCCCAAGATAGCGGGTTCAAACCCGGCAGAGGTAGTCGGATTTTTGAAGGGCGGAAAAAAGTCCATTCGACACTCCATGTCGTACGATGTCGGCATGTAAAAGATCTCTGGTGATACATTTGGTATTTACCCGACAAAATTAATTAAATCTCAGCCATAGACGCCCAAAAGAGATCCGGTTTACTCTGTCTGCCATCTAGCGGACCTAGAGTAAAACGGAACGTCGAAATTGACGAGCAGGCAGCCAGATGGCGTCAAATTGAAATGTCTGCACACGGTAGCTGAGGCCACACGATTATTATTATTATCATTAGTCATGTGAGTTTGCTTGTACAACGAGTTAGAGAGCTGCGACGAAAAGAATAGAGTCCTTTAGGAGCTCGGCCAGAACATGCAGACGCATTATTCACCAAACGCACCACAGTCAACAGTTTCATAAAATGTAGACGGTAACACCGCTCCGAGATCGAAGTAGGGAACCTTATACAGGCAGAAAAACGCAACAGGTAACCATTCGAGTGGAACAATCGGGAGAGCATTGTTGCGCGGAGATATACACCCGAAGCAACAACGTGTACCGTGCTTGCCGCACGCAAATATTTTCAGCAGAGAAGCAAGACGAATGAAAATGGCGATGAAAATGAAATGTCGTATGGCTTTTAGTGCCGGGATATCCCAGGACAGGTTCGGCTCGCCAGGTGCAGGTCTTTCTATGTGACTCCCGTAGGCGACCTGAGCGTCGTGATGACGATGAAATGATGATGAAGACAACACATACACCCAGCCCCCGTGCCATTGGAATTAGCCAATTAAGGTTAAAATCCCCGACCCGGCCGGGAATCGAACCCGGGACCCTCTGAACCGAAGGCCAGTACGCTGACCGTTCTGCCAACGAGTCGGACAAAATGGCGAAAGTAACAGTCGCAGGTATAGTACGCGAAACTTTTACCGATACTTCGGCTCCCTAGTGCTGAATCGGTAGACCTCGGTTATCTTCGAGATTCGTATTCGCAACCTCTAATACAAAAAAATATGAAACCATTATGCATCGCCGTGGGACATCTGGCGATATAATTCCAACACTTTAAATACTGCTGTTGCCGGGCTGAGTGGCTCAGACGGTTGAGGCGCTGGCCTTCTGACCCCAACTTGGCAGGTTCGATCCTGGCTCAGTTCGGTGGTAATTGAAGGTGCTCATATACGTCAGCCTCGTGTCCGTAGATTTACTGGCACGTCAAATAACTCCTGCGGGACTAAATTCCGGCACCTCGGCGTCTCCGAAGACCGAAAAAGTAGTTAGTAGGACGTAAAGCAAATAGCATTATTATTATTATTATTATTATTATCATCATCATCATCTGTTTACCCTCCAGGTTCGGTTTTTCCCTCGGACTCAGCGAGGGATCCCACCTCTACCGCCTCAAGGGCAGTGTCCTGGAGCTTCAGACTCTTGGTCGGGGGATACAACTGGGGAGTATGACCAGTACCTCGCCCAGGCGGCCTCACCTGCTATGCTGAACAGGGGCATTGTGGAGGGATGGGAAGATTGGAAGGGATAGGCAAGGAACAGGGAAGGAAGCGGCCGTGGCCTTAAGTTAGGTACCATCCCGGCATTCGCCTGGAGGAGAAGTGGGAAACCACGGAAAACCACTTCCAGGACGGCTGAGGTGGGAATCGAACCCACCTCTACTCAGTTGACCTCCCGAGGCTGAGTGGACCCCGTTCCAGCCCTCGTACCACTTTTCAAATTTCGTGGCAGAGCCGGGAATCGAACCCGGACCTCCGGGGGTGGCAGCTAATCACGCTAACCACTACACCACAGAGGCGGACTATTATTATTATTATTATTATTATTATTATTATTATTATTATTATTATTATTATTATTAAATACTGCTGTTATTTGCACAGTAGTCAAAATATAGATTAAGCTTGAACATGACTGAGGAAAATCAAGGTACATCACAGGAGCAACGTAGAACTCCTACACGGAAACGACGGTTTAGAAAATGCATATCGATCGATTATACCATCGATTCAATTCAGATTTCGTTTCCATTCAGTTAGCAGTATTACCGGAAGCGGAGTAGCTCCCTCCTTACTCCTCACCCCCGTAAATAGAAGTATCACTAAACGTTTCGCGGACTATAAACGAACTAGCAAAACATAGAAAACAACACTGATACGAGATTTGCAGAAACTAGAGTATATCATTTTTAACGAATTGATCTATATTTTTGGCTACACTTTCTGATTTATTATTTAAATTTAAAAACTTCATAATTGATCCGTATTAAAGTGACAACCACAATGTTAAAAAGAGAGAGGTTCCACCTATTCAATACAATGATAAACAGTTGCACAAACTTATGTCACAACGTGTTTAATTCGGGACCGGTTTCGACACATATTTATGTCATCATCAGCCGATAAGAAAAACATGGCAAGAAGTATACAATTATCAACACACACACAAAAACACATTAAAGGATCACTGTAACACATATAACACTTTCATGAAGAAGTAAACAATTGAAGTTCATGTAGTTTTTACACTCTTGCTGTGAGTGTTGAAAGAACTGAAGGATGTAAGTGAAATGTAACACTTTTCCATGAAGATAAGTGTGACGCTCTTGAGCACTCTTGCTGCAAGCTTAAGTCAATATATTAGATCTTGAAGTTAAAAAGGATCTTGAAGGACGTAGCATAATTTACGATTATTGTTAGGCAAGGTGTACACTTGTTGCTAGGTAACGAATAACATGATTTTGTTTGTAGTACTTGTAAAGGTGGATAG
Source organism: Anabrus simplex (assembly GCF_040414725.1). Classification (NCBI taxonomy): domain Eukaryota; kingdom Metazoa; phylum Arthropoda; class Insecta; order Orthoptera; family Tettigoniidae; genus Anabrus; species Anabrus simplex. Next base: position 315,236,215 of record NC_090267.1, on the reverse strand, counting down.
TGATATATATAAAAACTCCTAGAGTATATTGTAGGATATGAACTTATCAGTATTGATATGGATTTATGAGATCTATAGAAGAAAGGAAAATGTTAGAAATAAAAGCAGGAAAATGGGAAGATAAGTAATACTATTGAATAGGTGAAACCTCTCTCTTTTTAACATTGTGAGCCACTCTCTTAATTTAAAGTTTACTCGAATAAACTCCAAGAGTACTCAATGTGGAAACGTGGATTATCGACCATGAGGGCCGCACCTGAGACTGTCATTGCTTCCACTTACTTTTGTCAGACTTCTCATCTTTATATTCCCAATCAGACCTCTTTCATGAACCCTTGCTCTCTTCTGACCTCGACAGTATTGGGATCGAGACGTCACCTTTCATGTATTTGAGTTTCTTTTGCAAATACGAAAGCAAATCAAGCTTGAGGTTTTACGTGACTGTTGATATCGTTGTTCATAGCCACGGGACGTCCAGTTTCCCGCGGAATATTTCAAAGTCTTTAATAGCTGGAACTCGTACCGTAGTTACCGTGGAGAGTATCCAGAGACAATGCCACTCATATATCATTACCCCCTTTTCCTTAATTAATAATAATAATAATAATAATAATAATAATAATAATAATAATAATAATTTTACGTCCATAAAACTACTTTTACTGTTTTCCGAGACGCCAATATGCTAGAATTTTGTCCCGCAGGACCTCCTTTACGTGGCAGTATATCTACCGACACCATACTGACGTATCGGGATACCGGGCTGTGACAGAGCCGATCGCTAATTAAGTTTTTTCTCACATACATTAGACCATAATGCCTTTCAGCGTTCAGTCTGCAAGCCTATGTGAATTTACTAACCACCTCCACATATCTATTTGTAATTACTTCTGTGGCCTCGTTTAGTTCTATACCATCGTCGTCTTGGTCTCCCTCTACTTCACCTACCCTCCATAACATGGTTCCTTATTCTCCTATGGTACCTACCCTCCTCCATTCGCCTCACCTCATATGACTCCATCACCGAGGATGGCTTATACGTACAGCTTACATCCATCGAGTTCGTTCCTAACTAATCCTTTATTTCCCCATTCCGAGTACTCTCCTGCCATTGTTCCAATCTGTTTGTACCGACAATTATCCTAGCTGCTTTCATGTCTGTTACCTCTAACGTTTGAGTAAGATATCCTGAGTCCATCTAGCTTTCACTCCCGTCAAGCGAAGTTGGCCTGAAAACAGACCGATGTAAAGGTAGTTTCGTCCAGGACCTGACCTTCTTCTTACAGAATACTATTGATCGCAACTGCGAGCTCACTGCATTGGGTTTATTGCAGCTCGATTAAATCTCACTTACTGTACTACCATCCTGGGAAAACATACATCCGAAATACTTGAAATTATCTACGTGTTCCAGCTTTGTATCTCCAATCTGACATTCAGTTCGTTGGATTTCTTACCTACTGACATTAATTTAGTCTTGAAACTGCTAATTTTCATACCATACTCATTGAACGTATTACCAAGTTCCTAGATATTAGACTGCAGGCTTTCGTCACAATCGGTCATTAAGACCAAACTGCTCACTACATTTTTAACCGAACTGAATCCTTCCCTGACACTTAATACGTTTCAGTAGGTGATCCATATAAACTATGAACACCAAAGGTGTAAGACCACTGATCGCACCCTTCCAAAATCCCAGTGAATTCCTTACCTGGTAAACTTGTGACTTCCCCTCTCGGAGAACAATCATCAAATGAGAAATGCAACCAAGCAAGCAAAGGGCGCCAATCTTTAAGTTGAGGACTTAAAGATAAAATTTATAATCAAGCTTGGACAGACTCTTATCACAGGGGTGAGGTGATAGTACACTAATCATTAATTAGGAGAATTAGAAATCAAAAGGCTAATTAAGGCAGATTGATTACAATGAACTAGAAAAATACTATTTATTATATTTAAGATGAATGACGACGGTTTAACGAGAACTGAATTTAACATAGAAAATGAATTTAACAAAAAATTGAATGACTCTACTTCGCGAAAACTTGCAATATCTTTAACTCGCTTGCTCACCATGTCGTCTTGTTCTGCTGGTCCTTGGAAAGCTTCCCTCCTTGTAGCGGGAACATCACCGTCCGTCTTTGATATCTCTTCATCTGCAGCTCAGTACCATTCCTGCCTTGCAAATTGCACCCACCACTAATTGGAAGATGACTTCAAAACTAACACTCCCTATTATGCTTTATCCCATATATTGGAGATAAGCCCTAAGTCATAGTTAGAAGAACCACCTTGGGTTATATGGAGAGGATACTCAATTAAGAATCCTTCCAACTTTACTGATAATGTTCTCTGAAGTTTCATTTCTATCTAGATTAAAACTATCTATTGACTTAGACTGGTTCAAACCGGTCTTGTAGCCGTGCTGTACGTACTTCCTGATAAGAGTGGCTATACACCCCTCATTCAGAATTTCTAAGTATCGAGACGAAGAATCAAGTAGAAAATCAAGTAGAAGCTGTAGAATAACTCGTAGAATAATGTAAAGAGACTCGCAGAAGCGAATAAGACGTTGTAGAGAGACCCTCCAGGAGCTCCAACACGCCCTTTTATAACTTTCTCTCGCGCTAATTACAGGCCGCTACACGTGGTCCAATCAGATGACACTTCTCTCCCCACTCTAGATTTTAGAGTAGACGGGCCAAAATCATGATATCAACTGTTCTTCTATTCGTCCTATCACTCAGTATCCATGGCAACATGACGCTCCTTTGAAAATATAGGCGTTGATCAGTTCGAATAATTCTGGTCGAAATACGGTAGCTTACGTTAGGACGCGTGAACACGTGCTCGCTTTTCCCAGAACTTGGAGTCTAAATCTGTCCTTCCAACTTCCTCGGTGATGTGGCAAGATAACTGAAATCTACTGCAAGTTAATTTTAACCGACTGTCGCAAGAATCTAAGTGAATATGAGGATATTCAGCCCTCGTTTACAGGTCGTAGTTACAAAGTAATGAAATGATAGTGAGCAAATGATTAAACATGAATTATAATACAATTACATACCAAAATAAATATCATGACGTTAAATTCCTGAATTAATTACACATAATAAAATTAACATAATTACACTGTAACGTCTGGAACGTTACATACGCCCCCATGAGTTCTTAACAAATATCACATGAGTTGAGAACTCACACCCTTACTCCCACATTGACATGAAATACCTCTATTACCTGCCCATAACGAGCGACAGTATTTTCATACAATTAATTATATCTCACTCTTTCCATATCTCGCTTAGACTGCTTCCCATTGCGACTGTCTGTTACTTCAGTTCATCTTGAGGTTTAGATGCTAAATTATGCCCATCATGAGCAACTTTTCACTTTTGTAAAAAAACAAGATTATCCTAGAGAATATAACATAATATATATACAATTCAGATTACAAACTCTGCCGAGTGTCTTTTTGTCCTTTTTTTTTCATCTTTCCGACATTCTTTGCTAGATAGCAGTAACACGTTCTCTTCCAATCTTTTACATTAAAAAATGGAAAACATATGATACAAATAATTTACACTTTTATCACTCTTTCGAATGTTTCACCTTATCTTGAAGCAGGATGTAATACACTTCACACACATACACACGTGATTTAAGCTCACGGTAAAACTATTGCAAGTTAGAAATGCACATACGGGAAAATTAATTATTTGCCGTCGTCAGCTTTAATTAGCCTTATGTAACCTCTCAGAAAACAAATATATATAAAATTTCATGGCCTCACATACGGAAAACAGATGATCTATCGTCAATGAACGCGTAAATCTACCGCCACACAAAACATCTCCCTTGTTTACAAACACAACTAGGAAATACCACCACGATTGAGACGTAAACACATACCGCTCGTAGTCTGACATAACAAGTAGCAACTTCCCCGAGTTACTGACCTATATCTCACAATCCGGTTCAGCCACCTCACACGACAGGTATCTCCTTAAACTACTAATGTTGTATGAACCATTCATTACGCTCTCGCCATCCGCTAACTTGTAAGCACAGGGTCCAAGTTTTCTATGTACTTTATAAGGGCCTTGATATAAAAGAAAAAATTTCTTCGTTACGTTATCCTCACTGTTTGACAACATGGGAACTCTCACCAAAACCATATCACCTACCTCAAAGTTATCCATTACTTTACGTTTTTGTTGCCTTTTACGTTTATCTCCAGATTTAATCAGGTTCTCCCGTGCCAGTCGGACGTAAAATTCAGCATTACGAGGTGGTTCCTCAGGCAAACCTAACACTCTCACTACGCTCTCGCCTTCAATACACAAACGTATTGATCCATCAGACTTAGGCACAACAATTAAGGGATTAACATATTGACTGTTTGATAATTCAATCACATCGTCTGCTAACATAGCTTGAATTTGATCCTCTACGGCTTTTGCATATTTGTGTGGTATCGGATATCGCGGTCCGCTGAATGGAGTCTTATCCAGCACAGAAAAAGAATGTTCATACAGATGGGTAACACCAGGTTTCTCGGAGAAAATCTCCACGTGTTCACATAACACTTCAAATAACTTGTCCTTCTGGACTTCATTCAACTCATTTCTACTTACGGCTTCTTTCAAGCCACATATTTTATCCTCATGAATCCACAACTGACACAACTTCAGGCCCTCACTAGCCTCTTCATTAACTTTAGAAACCTCTTTCATTCTCCACACTGTACTAACTTCCGTTTTCCTCTGAATTTCCTCCTCAAACTTGACCTTAATATCCTCATTATTCCACCTCAAATTTAGCACTAGATCATTGTAATTTAACTGAGCCAATTTTAACGTTAACCAGTCAGATCCCAAGATAAGATCAAATATTAAATGCGGAATTACCAAACATATCTGAACGCTAATAAAATTATTAATACAGATCGGGACAGCTACTTGTTTACAAATTTGCTTAGACCTCTTTCCAACAGCCGTAATGATGAAAGTAGACTTAACAGGCATTTCCTCCAACTGAATACCCTGTTTCACTAATGACTCATACCACTGAGAACTAATACATGATATTTGGCTACCAGAATCAATCAAAACTTTAACCCACGCCCCCCAGACTTTCAATTTAACCACGGGATTGACTACTTTATTACTTGAATCTCCATTATTCTGCTCGGGTTCATACAACAAATCGTCTCTAACATCTAGGTCATATGGTAACACTTTCATGGCAAGACACTTCGCTACCTTCTTACTAGGCTGGAATTCTGACCTAACATTACAGCCTCTAGTTAGTTTAAAGGTTCCCTTTGTGTATTGACGTTGGACTCATTAGTACATTGCTCTGGCCTCCGTTGGGAATTTCCTGTCCTATATTCAGCTGCTCCGCTCCTGCTGTTCTGCTGAGGTCTGAACTGATTGCGAGCTTCGTGATTCTGTGTACTACCGTTATGTCTCATTCCGTTGTGATGACTAAAGTTCTGAATATTCTCCGTTCTACTTCTAAGGTTACCTAACGCATCAAAACTGCCTAGTAGGTTCTCCATCTCCTGAATAGTTCCAACTTTTTGCATGCAGGCTGCTTCTCTCACCCTGTCCGGAAAATGTCTTAAAAGTAGTCTTACTACATCAGACCCCTCGGTTATACCATCTAAGTTCTGACAAATCATGACATGTGCCAGGAAGTACTCGGTCATAGTAACTCCCTCATGCTGTTTGTACCTCCCAAATACCACCCTTTCTCTCTCCCTAGCTTGTATCGCTTCATTCCAGAATTTCTCTCTAAACTTATTTCTGAATTCTTTCAGGTTCGTCATCGTTTGCCTATATACCATGAACCAAGACCGAGTTTCTCCTACAAAAGCATGGTCAATATTTTCCATAACGTCTTCCCAGTCCATAGACCCTTCCTCTAGACGCTTTTCAAACCGTTTCTCTATCATCTTAAGGAAATCTAGCGGGTTCGTTTGTTTCCCATTAAATTTAGGTAGTTCAATTTCCCTAATGTAGCTATTTCCTAGACATTGCCTTCCCGTGAAAACCTGTTTATCCTTTGCCACCTGTTTTAACTTATTTTCTGCTTTCTCCATCCGGCATTCTACATCTCTGTCTCTCCTATCAATTTCTCTCTCCAAATTAACCTGTTTCTCTTTCAATGTCCTAATTTCAATCTTATTCTCTTCAGCTATCGCAAACCTTTCTTCACTTGCCCGGGTCTCATCTTCTATTCTAAGCTTTACCGTGTCAATCTCTTGTTGGACGTGGTCTTTAAATATCCGTATTTCCCCTCTTTGAGTCTCAACTCTCTTATCAATACTAGTGACCTGCCTCATTACTTCCTCCCTAGTAGAGTTGTTTTCCTTCCCCATTAATTCCAGGAATTCACTTCTCTGTTCCGCAAACTTTTCTTCTACCTTTTTCCCTTGCCGTACATATTCACTTTCCTGGTCCTCTAATCGCTTATTAAAATGTTCATTTTTTACCACCAGATCGCGTAACTGCCTACTGTGTTCGTCCATTCTCCGATTCGCTTCCTCCTTATTTTCCCTCATCTCCCTACTTAATTCAGCTTTAGTTTGCTCTAACTGTTCTTTAAGTTCATATTTGATATTCTCAATTTTAGTGTTAGTTTGTTCTACATCTGTTTTAATTTGTTCCAATTCATTTTTAAGCTCAGATTTAGTTTGTTCCAATTCATTTTTTATTTCAGTTTTACTGTCCTCTATCTTACTTAACATTAACTGCATCATTCCCATTAACTGATCATTATTATTACTTTCATTGTTAGTGTTGACTTCCGCTTCGCCCCCCATCCTACTATCATCTGACTCCATACTGACTTCTTTTTGTTTGCCTTCACTCTCCATACTACTTACACTTCTATCTTCAATTTCCTCTACAATACTACACAACTCTTCCTCTGAACTCAATACGTTATTGCCTTTTATCGCCCGTCCACTGCGCAACATCCTCTCTTCTTTCGTCTGATCAGCCATGACCCTTCCCACAATCAAACACTCTTAATGAAACGTGGATATCCAAATTTTGCCCATAATACGAATTCTGATATCGTTACTGTCATTAACTGCTCCGTACTTAATGATTTTCTCGCCCCACGTTGGGCGCCATTTATGTGACTTCCCCTCTCGGAGAACAATCATCAAATGAGAAATGCAACCAAGCAAGCAAAGGGCGCCAATCTTTAAGTTGAGGACTTAAAGATAAAATTTATAATCAAGCTTGGACAGACTCTTATCACAGGGGTGAGGTGATAGTACACTAATCATTAATTAGGAGAATTAGAAATCAAAAGGCTAATTAAGGCAGATTGATTACAATGAACTAGAAAAATACTATTTATTATATTTAAGATGAATGACGACGGTTTAACGAGAACTGAATTTAACATAGAAAATGAATTTAACAAAAAATTGAATGACTCTACTTCGCGAAAACTTGCAATATCTTTAACTCGCTTGCTCACCATGTCGTCTTGTTCTGCTGGTCCTTGGAAAGCTTCCCTCCTTGTAGCGGGAACATCACCGTCCGTCTTTGATATCTCTTCATCTGCAGCTCAGTACCATTCCTGCCTTGCAAATTGCACCCACCACTAATTGGAAGATGACTTCAAAACTAACACTCCCTATTATGCTTTATCCCATATATTGGAGATAAGCCCTAAGTCATAGTTAGAAGAACCACCTTGGGTTATATGGAGAGGATACTCAATTAAGAATCCTTCCAACTTTACTGATAATGTTCTCTGAAGTTTCATTTCTATCTAGATTAAAACTATCTATTGACTTAGACTGGTTCAAACCGGTCTTGTAGCCGTGCTGTACGTACTTCCTGATAAGAGTGGCTATACACCCCTCATTCAGAATTTCTAAGTATCGAGACGAAGAATCAAGTAGAAAATCAAGTAGAAGCTGTAGAATAACTCGTAGAATAATGTAAAGAGACTCGCAGAAGCGAATAAGACGTTGTAGAGAGACCCTCCAGGAGCTCCAACACGCCCTTTTATAACTTTCTCTCGCGCTAATTACAGGCCGCTACACGTGGTCCAATCAGATGACACTTCTCTCCCCACTCTAGATTTTAGAGTAGACGGGCCAAAATCATGATATCAACTGTTCTTCTATTCGTCCTATCACTCAGTATCCATGGCAACATGACGCTCCTTTGAAAATATAGGCGTTGATCAGTTCGAATAATTCTGGTCGAAATACGGTAGCTTACGTTAGGACGCGTGAACACGTGCTCGCTTTTCCCAGAACTTGGAGTCTAAATCTGTCCTTCCAACTTCCTCGGTGATGTGGCAAGATAACTGAAATCTACTGCAAGTTAATTTTAACCGACTGTCGCAAGAATCTAAGTGAATATGAGGATATTCAGCCCTCGTTTACAGGTCGTAGTTACAAAGTAATGAAATGATAGTGAGCAAATGATTAAACATGAATTATAATACAATTACATACCAAAATAAATATCATGACGTTAAATTCCTGAATTAATTACACATAATAAAATTAACATAATTACACTGTAACGTCTGGAACGTTACAAACTGATCAAAGAGATACCTTGATAGTTGTTGCAATCCTTCCTATTTCATTTCTTACAGATAGGTGCAATTCTGTTTTTCTACACTCAGAAGGTACTTTACTAATACTCCATGATAATCTCATTACTCTATGAAGCCATTAATCATCCCTGCCTTCATACAGTAGTGTTGTAATGAAGTTAAAACATAATTACAACAACAACATCAACAACAATGACTACAACAAGAAATTAAACAGAAAGGAAACATTGCAAGAAATACTACTAGTTTAACTTAACATTCTAAATCTAGCAACTTCATATACAAACTCTCACACATCTTAAGCATTTTCAATGCTTAACACTACTGCTGACAATACTATAGGTTGAACATTAAAAATGACTTATTACTAGCTTAACATTACAACATCGTCATATACAAATTCACACGTACCTTAAGTATTGAAAAAAATTACACTATGATTTACTGTAGATAGAGCGGTCCAATGAACCGTTATCTTAGCATTGTAAATACAACATGTTCATGTACAAATTCACACGTACCTTAAATAATTCAGATGCTTTAATACTACATTTTACAGTGGATTGAGCGTTACATTGAAATTTGCACACAATTTACAGAATGCTGGACTCTATTCTTGAAGCAGCTTACATTTTTGGAATAAGGCTCTAAGACAGAAGTAGGTAATGCATTTCAATAATACATTTCCCGATTTACAAACAAATATTTACCATAGTTAGTTTTCTGCGATCTACAGTTTACTTTATGCGGATGATCTTAATTAAAATGGAGTTTAATCACCACCCTTTCCACTTCCTCAAGCATAATTTCACCAACATCATTGTCCTCCTCCCGATGAGCTCGGTTGTTCACGACGTTATCAGGGAGATTTCCTTTTACGTTGAGAAGATTTCAAAATATTCTTTCCAGCTGTGCAGTGATTCCCTCGTTTACCTAATTTCCTTTTTCCCCTCCCTTTCTAAGATGCTTCGTTACTGTCCGAAAAAAGTTTCCCTGCTACTTGAACTAGCATTTCTAGGCTATTATCAGAATCTCCCTTTAACATTTATTTGTTTCGCTCTGTTTCTTTCATCTACGTACAATTCCCTGTCTGCATTAGTCCTTGTCCGGAGTCATTTCTGATACAAGCTGCCCTCACCTCATGATTCTACGAAGATGTTCGCTTTTTCCCAGCTTTACACACAGTTGTTCCTACGCATTCCTTTTCTGTTTCTACTACAGCATCCCTGTGTACCACCCATTCTCTTTCTATATCCCGAATCTGTTTGCTGTCCTTTATTTGGAACTTTTCCCTAATCATTTCCATGACATTCTGTTTAATTTCTTCGTCCTGGAGATTTTCTAGCCTTATTCGTCTGGAGACAGATTTCACTTTCTCTATCTTATGCCTAATGATACTTAGTTCACTAAAGATCAGGTAGTGATTCATATAATCAAAAGTTCCGCGGTAAACCCGAACATTTCTAACTTATTTCCTGAATTCGAAGTCGGTTAAGAAATAGTCTATTATGGATCTGGTGTAGAGGTGAATAGCCTTATGCTTGACTAATGTATGAATGCTTTCATCGCATTCTAGCATAGAAGTCTAGCAAACGCTTCCCATTCATATTAGCTTCCATATCTTCACCACATTTACCAATCACCTTTTCGTATCTTTCAGTTCGATTTCCAACTCTCGCTTACAAATCACCCATTTGCACTACCCTATCCTTGCTGTTGACCCTGACTACGATGTCACTCAGTACTTCATAAAACTTGTCAACTTCATCCTCATCTGCACCCTCACTTGCTGAATACATTGAGACAATTCTCTTTCTAATTCCTCCAACTGCCAAATCAACTCACATCATTCCTACCGCACACTCTGACCTTTCTTTTTTAAGACACGTCAAGTACACTTTATAATCTCCTGTCTTTACCTCGTTATCTCCCCTTATCCGAACATCATTAACTTCTAACAGACGCATCCTCTTTGCTGACTAAGCCAGTTCTACTTTCTTCTTTCTATAAGCCCCATCAATATTAATAACTATCCATATAATTGAGTTTCGTTCCCCAAGTTGTTTCCAGTGAGTCCCTCGCCTGGCAAATGAGAGAGGGACTCCGTCCGTTACTCCCGTATGTCCGGGGCTTGTTTAAAACGTTCTGAACGTGCTCGGTGAAACTTCTGTGAAGCAGGGAGGTACCCTTACTTATATATAGTCCTAGTGAGGATCTCTCCTCTAACAGGTTAGGGACCACCGGTGGATTGTATAGATCTAGCCGCCTGAGAACAAGAAGGACCATGACTCAGAATATGTCCGAGGTGCCTACTCCCGTTCCATAGCAGCTGGTATCCTTGACTCTCAGGACCATTTACTAGGCAACTAAGCCGTTGCCCATAGTTCACAAACTAGGACGTGACTACAGTAACCCACACCACGGACCTGTGCAAAACTTTTCATTTCAACGTACCCACTACATCCTACATATACTCTAATCTGTTTGTCACCTTTGTCTGCTCCTACCATTCTTACCACCTACACTTTCCTCAAAAGCTAACTTAACAAGTCCTAGGTGTCTTCGTTTACATACATCACATCACAGTACAAACTGACAGAGAAATATGCGATAGTGAATACATTCTTGCACATACCTTTGGTGACAGGGAAAGATGTCGAACTAGTGTAACTGAGATAAGGATCGGAAGAAGAATTATTATTAGTTTGCGCCACGTTAGTGCTAGCATGCATTCGGGAGATGGTTAGTTTGAACCCCACCATCGGCAACCTTGAAGATGGTTTTTCCGAGGTTTCCCATTTTCACAACAGGGAAATGCTGGGGTTGCACCATAATTAAGGCTACGTTCGCTTCCTTCTTGATCATAGCCTAATCTTATCCCATTGTCCCCATAAGACCTCTCTGTGTCGGGGCGACGTAAGACAAACGCTAAAACAGAAGAAGAAGAAGATGCCTGAACGACTATTCTATGGTAGAAGAATTCTTCAGGACTCAAGAATTGCATTCTGAAATTTTACTACTCCACGTAGGCAGGCGTCTTACTGAATGGTTTAAAAACACTTATCAATCATTAAAGGAGGTAGGTAGCAAGATGGTGTCTGATTGCACTCTTCCTTCATGTTTACCCTCTCCAGCCATTATTTTCCGAGAGACTTGGTATGTTTTAAGAAGGAGGTACGTAAGATACATGTACCGGAGCATTGCAAGCTTCATAAATCTGTCATCCTCCACTCCAGGTGGAGCACAAGACTAATAATAAGGTGACTTCACGCTTGCTGTGTTCCAGGTGCGGCTCACAGGAGTGACTGAACGGTGTGCTTCCCACATTTCACTTTGAATGACGTGAACTGCTGAACACGGTGACATTATTTGTGAAGAAATGTGCACTACTTCAGATTTACAGGGAGGTTTGTGACATTACGCCAAGAAGAACTGAGAGCTACTGATGAATGTATCGAACACAACGTGGCTTGATGGGTATGGTTTTTCTTCAGAAATCCAAAGTATAGTGTTGAATCTCAGCTAAAGCACGTGAAAATCTTGAAATAAAAGTGTTCTACTTATGGGTCGAGCTCAGTTTAGAATTAATGTTTCTGTAACTACGATCACGATATCTACCGTCGGGTAGAACTGCAAGCTACAATTCCTTTTCGTATTGGTAATGAAATGAAATGGTGTATGGCTTTTAGTGCCGGGAGTGCCCGAAGACATGTTCGGCTCGCCAGGTGCAGGTCTTTTGATTTGACTCCCGTAGGCGACTTGCACGTCGTGATGAGGATGAAACGCTGATGAGGACAACACGTACACCCAGCCCCAGTGCCAGCGAAATTAACCAATGATGGTTAAAGATTCCGACCCTGCCGGGAATCGAACCCGGGACCCCTGTCACCAAAGGCCAGCACGCTAACCATTTAGCCATAGAGCCGGACTTCGTATTGGTAAAATAAAATGGAAGGCGTGAAAATGAGTTACTCTAGATATCGCAAACGAGATACAATGGAGGTCAGAAGAAAACAAGTTTATCCTAAGGAAGTTCTGAGGATGGTTGCCCAGTTGTACTTCCTCTTAAAACAATAATCACCACCACCACCACCACCACCACCACCACCACCACCACCTAAGGAAGTTCGGATAGGAAAGGTGAAATCAAGGAGGCTATCACAAGTAAGTAGGAGTAATATCGGACGTAGTTGTAGACCCAGTGGTCGCAAACCCATTTTAAAAAAATTGAGAGTTATTCTTTTCCATTTTTCGATAGGAAGTGTCATACCGTCCTCATCCCTAGGGATACATGTGTGATAGCCGATTTGCACTGTCACTGTCTTCTCATTAAGCGGCTGCACTTCGAATCCCAGTCAATGCATATGTGGTTTTTCGAATGAAAATTCACTCGTCCTTGTGGTTCGGAATCTACGGCAACTGGAGGTCCCATAGCTACGGCCACAATATCAACAGTCAAACGAAAATGCAAACTTGTTCTGGTTTAGGTAACGTTGTAGATATAAGGCAAATTTTGATCTAATTACCAACATCTTCTTTCGTAGCAAACTATATCACAATAGACCTATGAAGCCAGGGTAGAGTAAAATGGATTACAGGAGAGTGGTATCATCATCGGATGCTCACTAATGCAGCCATTGATGGAATAGGTATCGATCATTGCATAATTATGGGATTTTTTAATATTCACGCCCTGAGATTTGGATTCATCGCAAAATCCTGCACAGAGTGTTGGGTAGGCTATTTGGGCGTAAAACTGGGCAAAACCCATATCTCGTAGTTGCAACTTCACCGGTAGGAAAAGCAGCGGAAAATTTACACATTTTTTTTCCTTTACGTTGCACCGACGCAGATAGGTCTTATGGTGACAATGGGATAGGAAAGAGCTAGGAGTGGGAAGACAGCAGCTATAGCCTCAATTAAGGTACAGTACCAGGATTTTCATGGTGTGAAAAGAAGAAACCATGGACATCCATCTTGAGGGCTGCCAATATTGGGGTTCGAACCTAATATTTCTCAAATGCAAGCTCCCAGCAGCAGAAGAAGAAGAAACCCGATAGAGTTATTTTCAAAGAAGTGTAAATTCACTTGTCGGCATGAAATAATTCTCACGTATTCTCTTATCTGATATCCCCATCAGTAGTGGTTAACGCTTCCATCTACTGTATATTACTCAAGGATATTTAACCAGCCCAGGCAGATGACCTGCGGATATTGGAATGTCATATTGCCACGTGACGAAATACTCGGATGTAATGGTTGTTTTTTTCTGCTTCTCATACCAGATAGTTCCTCACGTGAACGCACGAGACTGAGTGAATTATTGTTCCTGCTTTCAATATTCTTCTTCGTATCCTTCGTCTTTCTCTTTTCCTGATTTTCTCTCACCTTGGTCGAGTCGTGGGCATGAACTGTATCGCACATCCTGATGCCCTTCCTGATAGCAACCCTATATAGAGTGTTTGTATGTTGATTTATGGTGTGGTGCGTTGTTGAGACAAATACAGAAGAATTAACCAAACACGGCAATCTAATCGACTCAGACGGGAACCTCTGGACCGAAGGACGCGAAGATGATCATTTAGCCAAGAAACCAGGACCTTCCAGCCTTGCGAACAGAAATGAAATCCTTGTATGACATGGGAATTGAGCCTAGAGCTTCCAGGTAAGAAACGGAATTGTAAGACCACAGCCTTTTCCCAACATTCTCACGACTGCGTAAAATCGTCAAATACTGAACTGAACCAAAATTAGAAAATCAACGGGCGTACTGTTAGGCTGCACATTGTACTACAAGAGGATTTTAAGAGTGATGAACCTGAGAAACTATTCCGCCTGTCAGTCATGGAATTCAATTCGGTGTGTCAAAGTAGTAATATTTTATACTTCGAATATTTTTACTCTGAGAACTTCAATTGGTGGAATAATAATAATGGCGTACGGCCTCCGAAGAGGCCTGGTGCAGGTCTATGGAGATGACGCCGTGTAGGGGACCTGCGCGCCTATAATGAATTCTAATACGGCACACACACATCCAGCCCCCGAGCCATTGGAATTAACCAATAAAAGTTAAAATCGTCGACCCGGTCGGGAATTGTACCCGGGACACACTGCATCAAAGGCCAGCACCGCTAACCATTTAACAGTGGTGCCGGATATTGCTGGAATTAAAACTTGCCACAAATTCTTAACGTTTCTCTCAATCTTAGTCCAAAGTGATTACTAGTCAGTGACTAGGCAAATATATTGTATCCGATGTCATTTACTCACTAAGTACAGGTACTGATGACCATGATAATTTGAATCTATCACACTAACTCAGATGCGTAACCAAGGAGAAGAAATCATTTAATTGTGTTATCCTTCAAAATATCAACCTGCTGAAGTAGATTTAGCAGAATGATAGTGTTCAATGATCTTGTTAGACGAAGGGATTCAGTGGCAGTGTACCTGACGTTCTGTGAAAAATGTCCCACTCGCAGCACAGGAATTTGAGCCAGTTCTATTTACCTCTTCTTAGAGAACAGTAATTCGATTCATCACTATAAGAAAAACATAGTTTTATTGTCGTTTTCAGGAAAAGTAAGCGATTTTGTTCCGTTTGGAGTTAATCCGGTAGAGCCAGAAGAGGTTAGCTTTCTAGACTGGATAAGTTTCCCATTTCGATATGTATTAGGGGGATTTTAGTACTCATTGAAAAATAATTATATTATTTGTTTACCACATATTCAATAGATATAGATTTTGAAAGGCAACGAGGTATCAGAATAGTAGATCGTTGTTTGTTATTTAAAGGGGCCTGAGCATAGAAGCTCCTGATCGTATCAGAAACCAACGACACAGAATTGTAGCATTTGATTATATTTTACCATCACCAACTACATTCAGAATCAAGCCTGGAAGAGAAAGACAACGGTTTACCGACTTCTATAAGGATATAGACTCTTCTTGACTTCACAGTCTAACAATTGTTTGGTTGGTATAGGGTGGTAGTTATGGGTTGCCTCGTGTCTTGTTGTATGACGTCACATTTTCAGATCTGGTTGCCGTATTTTTCTTCTGCATTTGTTCAATGGTTCTTAGATAAGTCGATGATTAGTAGAAGAAATTATATTATATATTGGTTTTTACTGTTAACACATTTAACTGACGTCGCTTCACATTCCCTAGTATGATGTGGTACTGCTAGTGGTTTTACGTCGCACCGACACAGATAAGTCTTATGGCGACGATTGGATAGGAAAGGACTAGGAGTTGGAAGGAAACGGCTGTGGCCTTAATTAAGGTACAGCCCTAGCCTTTTCCTGGTGTGAAAATGGGGAACCACGGAAAACCATCTTCAGGGCTGCCGTCAGTGGGATTCGAACGCACTATCACCTGGATGCAAGCTCACAGCAGCGCGCCCCTAATCGCACGGCCAACTCACCCGGTAATGTGGTACTGAGGTCAGCTGTCATATATGCGCAAAGAGCAGAGGTTTTTTCTTTTACATTTTTACAATTTGTTTTGCGTTGCAGGTTTCATGGTAGAGCTAGAAGTGGGAAGAAAGCTTTTTTCTTTTGTTGCTATTGGCTTTACGTCACAACGTCACAGATAGGTCTTATAGCGACGATGGGACAGGAAAGGGCTAGGAGTTGGAAGGAAGTGGCCGTGGCCTTAATTAAGGTATAGCCCCAGCAATTTCCTGGTGTGAAAATGGGAAACCACGGAAAACCATTTTCAGGGCTGCCGACAGTGGGGTTCGAACCTACTCTCTCCCGAATACTGGATACTGGCCGCACTTAAACGACTGCAGCTATCGAGATCGGTGGGAAGAAAGTGACCGTGGCCTTAATTAAGGCACAATCCCTTCAAAAGAAAAAAAAAATATTCGGACCGACCGCTACTGAGAACAGTAATTGAAAAAGGAAAATCACGGAAGACCATCTTCAGGTCTGCCGACAGCGGTGTTCGAACCCGCTATCTTCTGAATACAAGGTGATAACTACGTGACCCAAACCGCGCACACTTGCTCGGTGAGATGAGCTGTAAAATAAGTGTATTTACAAAGCCATTTGGGTCATTAGTAGTTTCAAGTGATATTTTTTATTTCATCTAAATAAAGATATGAAAGTTTGTTAATTACGTTAATTGTCGTCTGCCTCTGTGGTGTAGTGGTTAGTGTGATTAACTGCCACCCCTGTAGGCCCGGGTTCGATTCCCGGTTCTGCCACGAAATTTGAAAAGTGATACGAGGGCTGGAATGGGGTCCACTCAGCCTTGGGAGGTCAACTGAGTAGAGGTGGGTTCGATTCCTACCTCAGCCATCCTGGAAGTGGTTTTCCGTGGTTTCCCACTTCTCCTCCAGGCAAATGCCGTGATGGTACATAACTTAAGGCCAAGGCCCCTTCCTTCCCTCTTCCTTGTCTAGTCCTTCCAATCTTCCCATCCCCCGTAAGGCCCCAAGCACGTGAGGCCGCCTGGGCGAAGTACTAGTCATTCTCACCAGTTGTATCTCCCGACCCTTAGTCTGAAGCTCCAGGACACTGCCCTTGAAGTGGTAGAGGTAGGATCTCTCGCAGAGTCCGAGAGAAAAACCGACCCTGGAGGGTAAACGGATAAAGAAGAAGACGTTAATTGAGACCTGCACTAAATGGTTACCTATGTTCGAAGAGATGATTCTGAAGTCTGAGACTTTCCACTGCCTAGTCAGTGCTGTCACCTAGTGGTTTGTCCAGTCAAGCAGCAATGCGAACGCGCCGCCTGAAGAGTCAGACTCGTCTGATAGACTAGAAGTCTCCAGAGATAATTACTGTTCTCAGTAGCGGTCAGTCCGAAGGCATTTTTGTTTTGTACGGGTTGCACGCCAACGTTTAAATAATTATGTTGAAAATGAGTGCATTGTTTGAGCAGGGATTGCTACAGTAAATTTAAAGTTCTTCAGCAACCCACCCACATCATTAGAGCCCGGATTTTTATGCATTAATAGGTTAGAATGCAAACTTATTGAAGCGAGTAGCAAGTATGATCTACCTTCACAACGACTATGCTATGGTGTTTGCATAAACATTAGGGGTACGGCCCATCAGAACCCCTATAATATGTGTTAAGGGGCCCATTCACAGTCGAGCGGGTTGGCGAGCCCGTTCGTGACCTTGGTCGCACTGACCGGCTCGAAGGTGTATGGGGGGTTGTTGAGGGTTGGGCTCGAGGTTGGGTCCGTGTTGGCGGTTCGACTGCTAAACCAGCGAACCCGACCGGTTCGCCAACCCGTCAGTGTGTGTATGGCCACTACCTGACCGGCTCACTGTGGTTTCGTCTGTAGCTTAATTTGGTTTCTGTGTGAGTTAATTAGGCCTACCTCGAATAACAATGACTTTTGAGAAGAATAAGCAGTTCCGGGAAGAATTTATTGAAATGTACGGGGCGAGTCCTGAAGCTTTCCCATCCTTGCGTCACGCAATGCCTTCCATGTGTTAATGCGACATTCGAACGCTAATAATAATAATAACAATAACAACAACAACAACAACAATAATAGTAATTTGAAGAAGAAGAATCCATGGTCTCCCGATACTCTCGTACAAATATTATTAGCCTATAGACCATTGTGCTATGACATATATGACTCTCGCGCCTCTGCACTTAACTTGTTGATACTGTAAGTAGGCTATGTATCATACATTACTACAGTAGTGGAATTTTCTGTATGTCATGAGTAGTAGTGAAATAACATTTCCCAAACTAATCACTTTCAAAAGAATATTACGTTTGTTTTATAAAAACTATCTTATAATACATCACAATCAAAATTGTGTAGGCCCACTTACGTGCAAATATTCCGACTGCAACGTATCGAAGATTGCCCAACACGTCTCAGGAATGATTTTTCCAAGTAGCTGAGGAGATATTACACTGCAAAATTTCAGGTCTTCATAACTTTTCCCTGTCGCTAGAAATCGCAATGACCGAGCTCGATAGCTGCAGTCGCTTAAGTGCGGCCAGTATCCAGTATTCGGGAGATAGTAAGTTCGAACTCCACTGTCAGCAGCCCTGAAGATGGTTTTCCGTGGTTTCCCATTTTCACACCAGGCAAATGCTGGGGCTGTACCTTAATTAAAGCCACGGCCGCTTCCTTCCCACTCCCAGCCCTTCCCTGTCCCACCGTCGCCATAAGACCTATCTGTGTCGGTGCGACGTAAAGCAACTAGCAAAAAAAAAAAAAAAAAAATCGCAATGTTACAATTAACCTCTCTTCAGCACAGATGGTATCTCTCATGTGTGTCTCCTGTTTCTGTATGTTTGGCCGAATCAACTCCAACAATTTTTCGCAAAAACTGTCGCTATCCATACGCAGAAAGTTCTTATAATCTGCAGGTTCTTGTGCGCTCAGAGTTCTTAATAGGCTAACGTGTGAAAATCGTAGTTTATCTCTCAACCATTCCTTCATTCACACACGTTTCTTCTTATTTACTTCATCATTGCACAAATTCTGCAACAGCTACAGCCACTTTGGAATGTTTTCGTTGGGCCATAACAAAAACTTTTTTTGCTAGTGGTTTTACGTCGCACCGACACAGATAGGTCTTATGGCGACGATAGGATAGGAAAGGCCTAGGAGTTGGAATGAAGCGACCGTGGCCTTAGTTAAGGTACAGTTTCAGCATTTGCCTCGTGTGAAAATGGAAAACCAAGGGAAAACCATCTTCAGGGCTGCCGACAGTGGGATTCGAACCCACTTTCTCTATAACAAAAACTAGGCAATGCACATAGACCTACTATTTGCAATACAAACTGGCGGACTGGTCCGCCAACGGGTTCGCCAGTGTATGGTCACCGTCGAGCCAGTCGGGTTCGGGGTGTGGATTTTATACATGGACGGGCTCGCCAACCGGCTCGACTGTGAATGGGCCCCTTTACTCTTGCTATATTATGGTAAAGCGGGTGGCCGACCCTGCTAACCAAATTAGTTTGCAGTCTAACCTGTTACTGCATAAAAATCCGGGCTTTGACATCATCCCAATCATATTCTTTGTCATGTCATTTCTAAAACCATAGATTAAATTTACACAGACTGTGACTAAAATAACAACGGTACTTGATATGAGTAACCCCTACATTGTAAGTACATTCATATATTAACATCTTATGGAATACGAGCACTTCTTCTTCTTCAATTTCTTCTTCTGCCGGGCTGAATTGCTCAGACGGTGGTCAATGCTACGGCTGGAATTGTGCGGAAATTAATGAGTTCAAATTCTACGTAAAAATGTAGTGTAAATTAAGGTTTATTGTGCTTTGATCTCCTAAAATCTGTACAATTGCTTGAATATCATTACCACGAAAATGTTCAAAAAATAATAATAAATATTATCATTATTATCTTCTTCTTTCTCTTCTTTTTCTAGTCCGCCTGGTGGCCGTGATCATTAAGGCGTTGAAGCCGAAGTTAACCGGTTCGAGTCCCGTTGGTCGAAGAAAACTTTCACCATCAGAATGTTTGCCGGCAGGCTAGGATAGGTGGTAGTATACAATTTCTAATCACTTGATTGCGAGACAAAAGCCTGGATTAAATTCCAAACCTCTCCGCAGTGCTCATGTGGAGTGAGGGCATATGTCGCTGTTGATACTGATTCGTCCGTCGGATGGAGACGTTAAGCCTTGAGCAGACCCTTTGGTGCTATTCGACAGGAGTAGGCTACGTGCCGGCACAAGTTTCACCCTCTCCCTTCCTAGTATCATGTATCACGTATTCATTTCATTAACTCCTCTGATGTGGTTGACGTCAGGAAGGGCATCCGGCCATAAAAAACCACAACGACAGAGTAATCTCACCTCGTACCCGACCCCGTAGAGAAACGAGACGAGGGTTGGACAAACAAACAAACAAACAAACAAACAAACAAACATTACCTTCTTCATCTCTTTAACTTATTCTTATTCTTCTTCTTATTCTTGACCTTTTCTCAATTATAATGTAGCTAGATTTATAGTCTATGTGGGTTTTTCGAGTTTTAGGGCCGGTTGACCTTTCTGAAGCGACCCTTATGCAGAGCGATGCATTCAATACTGTGTGTCTCTGTTGGTGTTAGCGTGATATGTTGTGTGTATATAAAGAAGTGTGTATTAAAACGAACACAAGTAGGCCTACCAGTTCCCGAATCAAATGAATTACACAAATATGTTTAAAATCCCTGGATCGACGTGGAATCGAAACTCAGGCCCTCTGAGCTCAAGACCGCTGAGCTAAACATTCAGCCAAGGACTAGAAAAATAGAACGCGAACATTGAAACAGTAATTATTTTAGTACACTTTAGTACACTAGTTGATCCGTGGATCACTGGCTTTGCACACGGTTAGAATGCAAGTGATCTTACAGAACTGCTGATTTTAAAAATGAAATGGAATCTGTACTGCAGATGATCGAGAGAAATGGAAGATATCGATGGAAAAACCCTTGAAGTCAAAGACTTTGAAAAATTATATTTTACGTGGCCCGCCTCTGTAGTGGTTATTGTAATTAGCTGCCACCCCGGGAGGCCCGGGTTCGATTCCCGGTTCTGCCTTGAAATTTGAAAAGTGGTACGAGGGATGGAACGGGAATCGAAAAGTTGTTTGACCGTTCCGAGAAATTATTACAGTCTCTTGGGGACTATGTGGAAAAGTGGACTTATATTGTATGTTGTCATAGCTGTGTTGCCTATACGTAGGTGGTTTCATAAACGGCCATAACTTGGAAGTGTAACTTATTTTTTGATTCGCCCTCGTGCTACGACCGTTTCTTTCTTTTCTTTTGCTATTTGCTTTACGTCGCACAGACACAGATAGGTCTTATGGCGACGATGGGACAAGAAAGGCTTAAGAGCGGGAAGGAAACGACCGTGGCCTTAATTAAGGTACAGCCCCAGCATTTACCTGGTATGAAAGTGGGGAAACCACGGAAAACCATCTTGGGTTTGAACCCACTATCTCCCGGATGCAAGCTCACAGCTACGCGACCCTAACCGCACGGCCAACTCGCCCGGTAGGACCGTTTCAATGAAAATCCAGGGGCAATGCCACTCGGTTGTCATGCCTTCCTATTAAAGAAATATTGATTTTGATCGGTTTTTATTTGGAATAGCATGCATATTCTGCGAATTCATGAGAATCTCTGCAGTTTTCAATGTAACATCGAGTCTGAAATGTTTGAGATCAGTTACATTTTATTTTACCTTTACACCGCTGTTTCCTGAGTTCCCTAATTCCAGTCCAATGAATATAAATAAAGTATGAGAACAAAACCACTCCCACCAGGTATTTGTTCAACAACGTGATAATTAAAGATAATTGCTGAGTGCATACTCTATTAATATGCAAGTCTAAACACGTATTTTTCTAATTGCTATGGATTAAAATTAAGATGAGTTAAAAAGTCACTGCGCAAGTTATCAGCGATACTCACGAGGTAGTGAGTTCGAAACCCCACTGTCGGCAGCTTTGAAGATATTTTTATGTAGTGTCCCATTGTTACACTATGAAAATACCAGTGCTGTACTTAATTAAGGCCACAGCCATTTCCTTCCAACTCCTAGCCCTTTCCTACCCCATCGTCACCATAAGACCTATCTGAAAATTTTGTATATATAAAAACTGACGAACCAAATACAAATAGTTGAACTGAATCAACAAATTATAATGCACCAACAAACAAGAACAAACTTTCAATTTGGGGTGTGACTGTGTTCAAGACATTAGCGGTAACACTTCTGATCGAATAGACAGAAAGAATGAAGGAACGAAAGAAAGAAAGAATAGGGTAAAAAAGCAAAGCAAAGCAGTCATCTCCGTACAGGCCATGAAGGCTCTTGGAGGGATGGAAGGTGAAGGCTTCCACTATCCGTAACCTCGGCACTTGATGGGGTCGAGTGGCTAGCTCTACGCCTTTGACCTAGGAATTAACCTGGTACTCATTTTTGGTGTAGGCTGAGTAAACCTCAGGACCATATACACCTCCGGAAATGAAAATCTCGTTTCTTAAATTTTTCGACTTCCTGACGGGGAATGGAACCCACGTCCTTCCGGGTGAACCGCCTTTACCGCCTCAGCCAGGCAAACGGAATGTCATAGCTATGAGCACATGCTAAATCAGTTAGAGCTATCTTGGCTTGCCCAGCTACGAGACCTGCAGACATTGGAGAGTCACATGGTTTCAGTGACAACTTCCTCAGCCTCATTTCTTGACTTTTTAGACCAGGTTCGCTGCCTGTCATTACAGTCAGCTCCGCTGCTGACCTCACACGGCTAAGTGAATCCCTTCCCAACAATCCTTCGAGAATTGAAATCCTTGGACAAACCGAGGATCAAATTCAGGGTCTCCAGCTATAAGGTCGGCGCGTTATTCTTGCTCTTTGGATAATAATAATAATAATAATAATAATAATAATAATAATAATAATAATAATAATAATAATAATAATAATAATAATAATAATAATAATAATAATCATAATAATCATCATCATCATCATCTGTTTACCCTCCAGGTTCGGTTTTTCCCTCGGACTTAGCGAGGGATCCCACCTCTACCGCCTCAAGGGCAGTGTCCTGGAGCTTCAGACTCTTGGTCGGGGGATACAACTGGGGAGTATGACCAGTACCTCGCCCAGGCGGCCTCACCTGCCATGCTGAACAGGGGCCTTGTGGAGGGATGGGAAGATTGGAAGGGATAGGCAAGGAATAGGGAAGGAAGCGGCCGTGGCCGTAAGTTAGGTACCATCCCGGCATTCGCCTGGAGGAGAAGTGGGAAACCACGGAAAACCACTTCCAGGATGGCTGAGGTGGGAATCGAACCCACCTCTACTCAGTTGACCTCCCGAGGCTGAGTGGACCCCGTTCCAGCCCTCGTACCACTTTTCAAATTTCGTGGCAGAGCCGGGAATCGAACCCGGGCCTCCGGGGGTGGCAGCTAATCACGCTAACCACTACACCACAGAAGCGGTCAATAATAATAATAATAATAATAATAATCCTAAGTAATTAATGGGTTGATGGACAATGGCGAATGAGACCAAATGAGGATTTGTACAGCAAGACAGAACCTCTCACAGCGCCAATTAAGAAGAGATGGCTTCTATTTTACGGTCATCTCTTGAGGATGGCCGATTATCGACTTACAAAAATAATATTGAATTTTATTCAATCTAAGGCAACAAGGCCGAGATGGTTCCAGGAATGTGAAGAAGATCTGAGGCAGATTGGTATTTCAGACCTGGAGATTCCTGACAGGAACGCATTCAGAAGTTTGGTGAACTACTATCAAGGTTTCAAACTGGCATCAACTTCCAGAATACGGAGAGGACCTTTGTCTGAAGAGCATAAACAGGCACTCGTCGCTGGGCTCAGAAGATACTGGCAGGAAGTTAAAGCCTGAACAAGAACAAGACCTAGACACTAAAATGTCGGTTGTTACCACGCAGTCCACAGAGGCTCAACTCTATATATGAAAATAAAACAAATTAAAAATAGTAATAGTAACTTCCATGGTCATATAATTAATGTATTCTTACCGGGGTTGTCAGTCCAGTTCCATCCCATATCATCCTGTCATGTGTTAATTTATTCACCGCACGAGTTGGCCGTGCGGTGAAGGACGCGCAGCTATGAGCTTGCATCCGGGAGCTAGTGGGTTTGAGCCCCACTGTCGGCAGCCATGAAGATGGTTTTCCGTGGTTTCCCATTTTCACACCAGGCAAATGCTGGGGATGTACCTTAATTAAGGCCACGGCTGCTTCCTTCCCACTCCTTGATCTTTAGATCTTTCCTATCCAACAGTTGCCATAAGACCTATCTGTGTCGGTGCGACGTAAAACAAATTGTAAAAAAATATATTTAAAAATAACTTTTAGGTAACTACTGCATCCTACAACTACACTAGTCTGTATTATCGAAGCCTTAGTTTATGTCCACGTCTCTTTACCCCACCACACTTCCATTAAAAACTACCCGAACAAGACCAAGGTGTGCCCTGTAAATCTATCTCTCCTTCTGGTCAAATTTCTCCAAAACATTCTATTCTCACCAACTTTATTCATTGTCTCTTCATTTGTGATTCTATCTACTCATGAAAATGAAAACCTACAACCTGTTTTCCAATCAGTGACCCGTTCAGGGATTGAATGAATGAAGCTCCCACCTTGCTGCGAGGATAGGAAATGTGCCGGTTGCCGAGGCGTGTCGCACTCCTGTCGCGAAATGACTGACAGATGAAATGAAATGATATTGGAGAATGTTGCTGGAATGAAAAATGACAGGGAAAACCGGAGTAACCGGAGAAAAATCTGTCCCGTCTCCGCTTTGTCCAGCAAGAATCTTACATGGAGTGACCGGGATTTGAACCACGGTATCCAGCGGTGAGGGGCCGGCGCGCTGCCGCCTGAGGTACGGAGGCTCTATTCTATCTACATATCTCACCTTCAATATTCTTCTCTAACACTACACTTTTATTTTCCTTTCTTTCTACCATGTATTACTTCCATTCAGTCCCAAGCTACATAAAATATTTAAATTTTTAATGTTAATGACTAATGTCTAGTGAGACTTCTCTTAAAGAGATGGACAAGTTATCCGACAGTCATGCAACAAATTGCACACATTTTCTCGGATGAAGTTTCGATTTTCACACGTACATTTGATTTTTCAAGTATGTAGCTATAGGATAGTGTATCTTCTTCTTCTTCTTCTTCTTCTTCTTCTTCTTCTTCTCCTCCTCCTCCTCCTCAACCCTAAGGTTCGTGGGTAACATGCATGTCTTTCAAGCGTTTCCGTCCTTTGGCCAACAGCTTCAAGTGGAAATAGGTGTGCTTGCCTTTAATGTTGTCGATAAATTGCAGTCTAGGTCTTCCTTTGGTCCTTGTACCTTCCAATTTCCCTTCAAACAGGGTGGTGCACCAGTCAGAACGACGAAGAAAGTGACAAACGAAGTTATTTCTTGTTTTGTTCAAGGTTTCAACCAAGGTGTGTGTCTCAATTGCTCTTTTGACAATGTTTTCTTTTGTGACAATCAGAACAAGGTATTCTTAATAGGCGACGCCGGCGCGACATCTCAAGGGCCTTCAGTTTCATCACTTCCGCTTTTTGCAGGGTCCATGATTCTGAGCCATAGTTTACAAAACTTTTCACGAAATGTTTACGTACCTCCGTACAGATGGTCTTAGATGTTAATAGAGACTTCTATTTTGGGAAAGCTCCCTTCGCCTGTGCAATCCGGGCGTTTACTTCTCTCATACATCTTCTGTCAGATGGTATCAAACTTCCTAGATATTTGAATTCCTTTACTTGATCTATTTTTATCTATAAATTAGCACATTGACAATTTATTAATTATCACTTGTAGAGGTCATTATCATGGTCTTATTTTTGTTTATTCTCATGCCGCACCTCTCGTTTAGCAATTCATTCACGTGATTTAGTGCCGTTTCCATGACTTTTTAATTTTTACTTATCAGTGTTACATTGTCTGCCAATCTTATGGTATTTACAGTTTGTCATTACCATGTATGCCATGATTGTTGGTAGCTAAAAATTCCTTTGTGGCTTCTTCTATACAGACGTTAAATAAATATGACGATAATCCACGTCCTTGTCTTATGCCCCTTCCAATTTTAGCTTCAACTCTTTGTTTGCCTATAAATGCTGTCTGGTTCTTGTAAAGGTGGTAGAGAATTCTTCTGTCCCTGTCATCTCTTTTCAGATTTCTTAGGATATCAAACAGCACATTCAAGTTTACGTTATCAAGGGCCTTCTCTCTATCAATGAACGCAATCACCTTTGTATATTGGTGACCATTCATTATGGTATAATATCCATTTCTTTGCCAATATTCTGTTCAGAAACTGTATCCATGCTCACATGCAGAGGTGTTCAACCCCTTCAAGTCCGAATTTTTCAATGTTTTACGAAAGATTATTTAAATACAATTTTGTTATATTGTTCCATAGAATGCTGTACAATCATTGTGAGGTGGATAATCCAAAAGTTTATTTTTATAACTACAATTGTAATTGCTTGAGTTTTAGTATCAAGTAATATTTTATATTACAGTAACACACACGAGATATAACGGCGTTTTACATAGTCGGTAGTTGCAATCCCTTACAAAAAATTTTATATGTTACAAAATAGGCAAAATTGTACCCTTTCATCTATAAGCTGGGGATGGACATCCATGATTTCTTCAACGTGCTTTTTTTCAGTACTCTACAGTCTAGATGGCAGCATCAGTACCTAAAAATTTGGTCTATCTGATATGCAGAATTTTGTGCAACACATCTTGATTTACACAGCCAAATACAAGTTTGAAAATCGACGTGCTTAAATATGTACGGAGAGTCAAGATGGATTAAAGTGTGCTACATGAAACAAAATTGCATTATCCAACGTTTCAGCTTAATATTAAAATGATTTCATTCCGAAATCTGACATTTCACGTGCAAAAATCTGATAATTAGTACCTGTGAGGCTGAGTTCATTGTGACCTATCCTATAACTATGATTGGCTCTCCCTGGTGTTCGAAGGGATTTTCATCAATACAAAGAATTTGACCTCATACTAGATAACGAGAATATTGATGAAGGTCTGAATGACAAACATAACTTTGTTCACAGATAACACATCTATATATGTATGTATGTATAAAGTAACTCTGAATGATAACTTCAACAAATGCGTAGGAGGTGGTGGCAGTGATGGTGGTGATTATTGTTTTAAAGGCAGTACAACCAGGCAACCATCCTCTATATAACACTTATCAGAGAGAAAAATGGCAGGGATCTGACACTTAGAAAAATGAAGATATCGTACAAAGAAGGACAAAGGCCACGAAGGGCGTGAAAATGAAAAACTCCCTAGGAGTCGCAAACCTCATACTGTCAGGGTCGGGAAAGAACAAGAGTTGACCAAGGGATGTCGGATAGGATAGATGACAGTGAGGACCCTGGCACAAGTAAGTGGAAGCAATGCCAGGACACAGCTGAGGGCCCCGTCGTCGCCAACCCACTCTCTCAAGTTGAGAGCCCCTGGGACGCCGTTTAGTAGCCTCTTATGACAGGCAGGGCATACCGCTCCCACCCACAGTGTGGGGGGGGGCATATCCGTAAATCAATATCAGAAAGAACGTCGAGACTTGTCTTTTATCTTTCCCCTTGTGCTTTCGGAGAGGGACCAATAAACTTGTTGTTAAGAAGCCTTAAACAATATTCACCAACATTACTCACGTTTAGCGAGACGTTTTATTCAAATATGTTAATACCAATGTACATAATTTTAAAATGTTCTAGGTGCTAAATATCATTCCAGAAAATGAAAGGTTTTGCGTGTGTAATATAGAATTGAGTACAACACACTTTCTGCTTTCTCAAAGGGTGTAATTTAAGAAAACTGAAGGATTAATGACCTCATCGGAACAAATTCTGACGTAGGATAAAATTGAGCACTGGTGAAGTTCAATACATTCATATGATGTGTAATACTATTAATGACATTAAAATACAAAAGTAACTATGTGGTTTTGAATTACATATAATAGCCTTGGATTGGTAAAAATAATATATTTCAAATAACCGCTGTCTATGGATATCTATGCTGTATGGAAATATACTTCCATATTCTAACCTTATGCCTTTGCTGGGGAGACTTATGGTGTATTCTGGTGACGGCTAAACCAAACTCTTATTCACCTGTCTCAGTCTCATCCTTGTCTTTGACGATATGAAAGTGACCGAGGTATGAGCGATGCTAGTAGTGCCATTCATTACGCATCCATTCCCTGTTATAAATGGTGTGAAAATGTCGATCATAGGGTCGGTTGGTGCATGCATTTTAGTGGTCTTGGCGGGTTGATATGTAACTACTACTACTACTACTACTACTACTACTACTACTACTACTACTACTACTACTTTTTTTGTTATAGCAGGGGAAAATCTTTTAAAGACACCACTCTGTGTGGGAGTTGGATTTCCACCAACTAAAAACCCCTGCCCTCTTCACTCAGACCATTCTGGAACTGCTTGTCGGCATGACATCAGAATGGAGTGATGTATATTATTAAGTTCTTCCTTTCTCTTCTTTCTCCTTCATCCCCATAATGCTTGTCGCCATTGCCTTTACTGTGTTCCAGGCAGACGGGCTCTCTAACATAATCTGAACCAGATTCCCTGGCGTGAGTTGTCGGCCAAGTTGTTGGCAGGCTTTCCTTCGTTCTTCTTCCCATCGAACACAGTAGAAAAAAGTGTGTTCTACTGTATTCCTTTCAGAACAGTACCGACAACCATCTCCCTGCGTCTTTCCCTTCTTCATGGCGTATACGCCGAATCTTCCATGTCCTGTCAGGATCTGCGACAGATAGTAATTTACCTGCCGATGTCTACATTTAAGCCAGTCTCCTATGTTGGGTATTAGCTTTTTTGTCCATTGGCCAACATCGGTTGTGCCATCCCATCGGTTTTGCCAGTCTAGTAAGAGTTGGTTCCTCGAGGCTTTCTTTTCTTCAGCAGATATAGTTGCACCCCTTTCATGCCAAAGTTTTCTGTCTACCACGAGGAGGTCAATGGGAATACTGGCAGCTACAACTTGTAAAGCTGCTGTCGAAACAGTTCGATATGCACAGGTAACTCTGAGCAGCATTTTCCTCTGTACTCTTTCCATAGCTCTTCGGTGAGTCTTCCTCCTGAGTGCATTATGCCAGATAGGTGCAGCATAAAGTAAAATGGAATATACTGCAGAGCACATAATCTGTCTCTTAACTGTTCTTGGTCCCCCGATGTTAGGCATAAGTCTGGCTAATGCCGATGCCTACTTCTCTGCCTTTTGGGTTACTGCCTTCACATGTGCACCAAATGTGCAATTCCTGTCAATAAGAACTCCAAGGTATCGTACAGACTTTCCTGGGATAATCACTGTATCATTTAATAAGAAACGGACATTTTTCCAATTCCTGGAACCTTTCAAAATTACAGCCTCAGTCTTATGTGGAGCCAATCTCAACTTATTATGTACCATCCAAAGGTTAACTCGTCTCAGTGATTCATTTACTCGAAAGGTCAGTTCTTCTACATTCTCTGCTATTACAACTATTGCAAGATCATCTGCATAACCAATAGATGTTGTCCCTTTTGTCAGCTGCAGGCGTAAGACACCATCATATAGAATGTTCCAAAAGGTGGGTCCTAGGACAGATCCCTGTGTAACGCCAGCACTCATTTCAAGATCTTCTAAATCATGAAATCGTATTCTTCGTCCTTTGAAGTACTTAACGATTATTTGTTGTAGATACTGAGAAATGTTCATCCTACGAAGTTCTCTCAAAATAATGCTCCAAGAAGCAGTGTTAAAAGCATTTTTGACATCTAGCGTTATCAAGGCAGCCCATTTCTCACTGCTTTCTGCCTGTATTTGAATCACCCTCTCAATAGCTTGGGTTGTAGTTCTACCCTTTATAAATCCAAACTGGTTCGAAGAAAGTCCTCCCTGTTGTTCAAGTTATTTCTCCAGTCTAGTTTTAATCAATCCTTCGTAAAGTTTGCTCAAGGTGTTTAATAAGCAAAGTGGCCTGTATGCTGATGGATCTAATGATAGTTTCCCTGCCTTCAATAACAGCACTAGCTTGGCTACTTTCCACTCATCGGGGAATTCACGCTTTTTTAATAAATCATTGAAGACTGATAAGATCTAACCAGGTGCCACCTCAACTGCATACTTGATGGTTTCTGGTGGGATTCCATCTACACCTGGTGCCTTACCAGTCTTCATATTGCGTGCTACCTCTTGTAACTCAACCACAGTGAACGGTTCTGCAACACAAAAATCTGATTCCGTTTCAAGTCTGTCATTAGTACAAGGGAACAACTCCATTGTTATGGCTTTCCTTCTATCAGCTGGGAGCTGAACTGGTACCCTGTTGATTATTCGACCGGTCACTATCTTATATCCCGCTCCCCAGATATCACTGTCTAGATCTTCGCATAGCTTTTGCCAGAGATTTCTCTTAGAATCCTTTATTAGCTTCATTACTTGCCTCTTTGATGCCTTATATTCAGCTTCTAATTGTATTAAGTTGACCTGGCTGATTTTTTTCCTAGATCTTGTAAGAATTCTTCTCTTGCGATTGCAGTCTTTCCTTTGCATGTCTATTTCATTGTTCCACCAGTAAGGGACTCGTGTTTTATATTTTGTTGATCCCCGTAATCGGCTGGTCCTACAAGCATCTTTAAGAACAGCAGTTACATCTTTTAGAGTATGTTGCACTGTATCTACAGTTTGTGACATCCACTCGATTGCAATTTTAAAAGTTTCCCAATTATAGTTCCACACCGTTTTCGTGATATCATTAAGCTTCTTCGATCCCTTAACTTGAAAGTAAATAAAACGATGGTCGCTGAGAGATTCATCTTCCATAACTTCCCAGTCAACAATGAATGATGCTATACCCTGCGTTGAGCAGGTGACGTCTATGAAAGACTCTGAGTTCCCTCTGGAAAAAGTTGGTAAGATTCCAGTGTTATGAACCACCAAGTCTAGGGTCGCTATCCATTCTGCCCAATATTCTCCCCTACGATCTGCAGTTGGTGCCCCCCACAGAGGCGACTTGACATTTAGGTCCCCGAGAATGATAGATTCAATACCTGACGCCATGCAGTCCTGAACTATTGCATCTACTTCAACTTTGAAAACATCAAAAGGGATGTTAGGAGAGATATAACAACAATAAATCTGATATTGGTGAAGTTGAATACACAAATATCCTTCTTCTGCCCTTATGCTTAGCACCTCCAACTTATCATTTAAAAAATATGCAGCTACATCACATCTTTTGTCCGTGAACCAACCACCTTCGGCTACTCGCCTTCTGTTTGGCTACTACTACTACTACTACTACTACTACTACTACTACTACTACTACTACTACTACTACTACCTTTAACTCAGTAGGGAAAGCAATGGGAAACTACCTCATTCCACACTTCCTTAGTGCGCCTATTCAGTGACACCTAAGCCGTCTATGACAGCTGATGGCAGAGCTGTTGAGGATCAAACCAACATACAACATTCTAAACTTACTAGTACTCACAAACCACCCTTTTAACATGCACCAAACGTTACCTACTGGTATAGGCTACTTTGATGATAGTTTGTTCAAAACATAAACTCAGACTGACAAAAGTCGATAAAATTATCGAGGATCGATAATCTCAAAATTAATGTATTTTAAAAATTATTTTCTTACTAATGGTGTTGTGACGCGCAGACACCACAAACCTTTCCTGTGATGATAGTATGGGAAAGGGCTAGGAGAGGGAAGGTAGATACCATGTCCCTTATTAAGGTACTACCCCAATAATGTATTTGCCTGGTGTCAAAATGGGAAACCAGTGAAAAATGTCTAAAGACGATGAAATAAAAATTATTTCCTTATATTAGTTTTCGTACTGAATATCTGACAGAAATGACTCCAAAATATTAAAATATGACTCTTTTTATTTATATCGTTAATTTCGGGATATTCTAAGGAAAAGGAAAATTTGATTCATATTTAATCTCTTTTAATTTACTGCGTCAGGGGCTTATTATAAGATAAACATGTTTCATAGCAAGTGATTAATTTTATAATGTAGCCGTAACTTGTTATAGAAATTAAAATCAAGGCGATTTTATACACTGCATTCAGTAATTGAGAAGATTTGCATATTAATGAGTCCGTGAACTTGAGTATTTTACACTGAAAGAAGCTGAAAGGCGGCGCTTTGTATGACTATAAAGCAAACTGGGAAGCCGCTGACTCTAACTACAAATGAGAGATATATTTAAAATAACTATCTTCATCCAGTCTCAATTGTCCCGACTCAATTGGTTACCGTCCAAATGGTGGAACAATTGGACAACTGAGATGAATATGATAATTATAATGTTCTGTGAGAGTAAAATTTATAGGACATCGGCACGACAAAGTTAGTTGTATAATAGCGACAAAAGACGTGCAAAGACTTCAGAATGAGATACAAAACAATATAATAATATAGGCGCAGAAGTATCATAATAAAACTGCATACTCTTCCATTTTGATGCTTCTTATAACCTAGTATTTATGAAGATCAACAGAGGTCATTAAATAATTCTTCTTGTTTTATGCTGAATGTGACGCTCATTTAAAGGACATAGCGATAATCTGTCCGTTTTTTCATTTGTTTTACGTCGCACCGACACAGATAGGTCTTATGGCGACGATGGGACGGGAAAGGCCTAGCCTTGGCCTTAATTAAGGTACAGCCCCAGCATTTTCACGGTGTGAAAATGGAAAACCACGGAAAACCATTTTCAGGGCTGCCGACAGTGGGGTTCGAACCTACTGTCTCCCGAATGCACGCTCACAGCTGCGCGCTCCTCACCGCACGGCCAACTCGCCCGGTGATCTGACCGTTTCAAAATCTAGGTTACATGTTAACAGATGAAAATGATTTTATTGAAAATCTTCAGTTTTTTATCCAAGAGACTCACAAATAACTAGAAGACGATCAAAAATAGACTCTAAGAGCATGATAACGTTTAAAATATTTCGATGAAATTTTACATGAAAATAGAGAACTTCCTTACATAACTTCGACGTAAGATGAAAGAGTTTGTTGCGAGATAAAGGTACATTACCAAGCTGTGTCGAACAACGCAAGAAACAATTGGAAGATCAGTTCAATTATCTGCTGTACGCCGGGTAATAAAGGGAAATTTTGTAACAAGTAGTTAACGACATGATTGATTTTGCAAGTTGGGAGTTGAATGCACGAGTCGTAGGGGAGAGCTTTATATCACAAGTGAAAAAATAGCACCAATTCAATAACGAGTTATATCAATTATATTTTTCATCACCAGTCGACTGTTTCCCGTAAATGTACACATTTTATTTGGTTACGAAACATTTAATTGAAGAAACCTAGGTAGCTGTATGTACAATATTCAGATACCTTTCCAGAAGGTGATGGTTGTAAGTTTTATAGGTTTCCAAGATGGAAATGTTATCGGCAAACCTATCCGCATCTCAATATACATGGATCAAATATTTGAAATACAAGTCAATTTCGTATTTCAGGAATTAATATGTGTATATCCAACCCCTGTCCCGTTTCTCTACGGGATAGGGAGTGAAGTGAAATGAATCTTCGTAGTGAGTTTTTACGATAAGATGCCTTTCCTCAGAGGGTTAATGAAATAAAATAAATGACGTGTTATGTGTCGGTGGGAAGGGAGAGGGTAAAACTTGCTGCCGGCACAAAGCCTACTCCTGTCGAATAACATCAAGGGGTCTACTCAAGGCTTTACGTCCCCATCCGTCGGACGAATCACCACAGTGTCAGATTCCCTCACTCCATATGAGCACCGCGAAGAGGGTTGGAACTGAGTCCAGGTTTTTGGCACCCGATCTAGTGATTAAAAATTGTATACCAACATCTCTCCTTCTCTGCCGGAAAATATTCTGACGGTTAAATTTGTTTCGACCAACGAGACTCGAACCGGCTAACCACGGTATCAGACCATATAGGCTTGACGCCTTAACGATAATGCCCACCTGGCGGGTTTACTTCAGGAATTAATATAAATAATATTTTTGACAGTAACATTAATATAGACTTTTGTTAACAGTTAAAGCCGTTTTATTGAAACAATGTACTTCATAGTTTTTTGGTTTCTGAAGATGATGATGATGATGATGATATTTGTTGTTTAAAGGGGCCTAATATGTTGGTTTCTGAGATAAGAATTTATTGTCCAGGTTTTCTTCCTACAATCAATCAATCAATCAATCAATCAATCAATCAATCAATCAATCAATCAATCAATCAATCAATCAATCAATCAATCAATCAATCAATCAATCAATCAATCAATCAATCAATCAATCAATCAATCAATCAAATCAAGTTCATTTACTTTCCTCTACCTTGAACACATATAGAGGCATTACACCCCGAAGTAACACTTCACAACTCAAGAACAATTGAAGAAACAGACCAACACTTAATACACGTTCTAAGAACGAGCCAGAACTGCGAAGTGCGGGCATTTCCGTGCTATCGCTGTGCTGTGTAACGTGAAGTGATGAGTCAACGGGAGGCAGAAAAGCTGAGAGCGCCTGCCGGCCAACCAATGAGAGAAACTTACTGTACCTTCTTGATTAAGTCCTTGGTAATTAGGTATCTTTATAAAATATGTTTCTTTTTTCAACTCTAGAAAGTAGTTTTCCCTTAGTATCAAAGCTTCAAACTTACATCTTCCAGGTGCTGTCATTTTGAAATATTGAACCCTTGGGCCACTATGAAGGATACCTGCCTTCCTTACCTATCAGCAAATTTTCATGAGACCTGTCTCTTGGGTCGTTTCGGGTTCTTCGTCACTTGCTGAGGTAAAAGGTAGGGTTCAGTAATCCTAATCTATCTACTCAAATGAAAGGCCTATTCATAAAATATTTGTAATTTATTTTCGAAAATTTACGGAAGAAAATAATAATGTAAAATCAATATATTTTGGATTCCATCTTGTCCACTTGACACCACAATAATTTAAAACAGAGGAGCAGAATACTGGTTTGAGCCTTTGACTTAACTGCCTGATGGGCATCCTTTCTAGAAACCATTGTCTCATATTTAATAAAGAAAAGAAAGTCTGGAGATCCTTAAATTTGGTTTCCATGTGAGACTGTATGTACCATCATAATGATTCTTGATGGTCCAGCCCTCGTAACACGAGCTCTGGACTCTGGGTATAATTAAGGCAGTCCAATCGGTGTGTGGCACCCAGTGGTTGTACGGCATGGACCCTTAATTGAATCGATGTGACCTGCGACTATGTTATGGACCGACATCTAAACTTCTAAGTTACTTTAGAGTCATTGTGGATGATGACCGCAAGGAAAATTATGCTACAGTGGCATATGGCCCTGATCTATGACACTGAGGTTGATGACCCCATGACCATCCAAGTTCTAAGCTGAAGGCTAAACACAATTAAGTCACATCGATTGATGACCAAAGTTTTCACTTTACTAACCCCAGCACATTCAATGCTCAATCAATCAAAGTCAAATAATACAACAATAACAACAACGCTCACAATACTTTGTTGCAGTAAAATCCATTACCTTCGGATATGTCCCCCTAATCGTTATGTTAACATTTGAATATTTCCAGAAAAATAAACTAAGATTTCCAGAATGCATCTCCAAGTTATTCACTTGTTTTAAAGTTATTTCACAAATACGGTTTCCACTGAATTTAATAATTAAATGATTTAATGAATCTTGAAACTTAATAAACAACTAATTGTCCGCCTCCGCAGCGTAACGGTTAGTGTAATTAGCTGCCGTCCTCGTAGGCCCGGGTTTGATTCCCGGTACTGCCAGAAATTTAAGAATGACAGGAGGGCTGGTATGTGGTTGAAATGGTACATGCAGCTCACCTCCAATGGGGGTGTGCCTGATAAGAGCTGCACCACCTCGGGATGAGGACACGAGTTTACTTAACAACAAATTTTATCTCCGCGGACGAATGGTTTCTTTCACAAGCTCCTATTTAAATTCTGACGTAATTAATTTTAATTCGTTTGATGTTGATCATCTGTTGTTATCGTGCAGCTGGAAAACATTTACATCATTTATTTCCAGTATATTGTTTCATGACATCACACTTTAAATCTAATCTAATACTAGCCATTATTAATACTTGGATAACCCTAATAATTAAGCACAAAACAAAAATCAGCATGAGTAACTCGTCGTACTATGTAAGCCGATTACGATGTCATATCTCGGCATAACATTTCCATAACTTCGTGTACCCCTCACAAACAAATCAATCATCACTACCACCACTCAATATTTTGGACAACCCTGAAATTGGCTAACTTCGCTCATTATACTCTAACTCTGTGGTTTCAAATATACATTACGATCTCAATTAAACAAATTCACAGTATCTAATAACCTACACGTTACTCCCGGATGAAAATTTCAATTAGTTCACGCAATTAATGATCTCCGTTGCCAAGAAATGCAATCTCATTTTCAACACGTAACACACTACACAACTCCCGTTATTCGAACTTCCCCTCTCGATCAGCTGTCGGCATTGGACACAACGACCCTCGTTCTCAGCTTTAATATGAAACACATGTTCAGGTCATGCTTGACTGGCCTCTAAGAATGAAGTCTCTGACTTCGCAAATAGAATTAAAATACGATATTCCTGACCAAACAGATATGCACATAGATTTTACTTTTAAATGTCCTTCAATAATTGTACACGTCGCAAACTAACACTCGCGTAGATTCTCTCGCACATTTAATCCCAAACATTATACAAAATCTTCCTCGGGCTCACATAAAATCCCGGCATCATCTACAGGCTTCCAATCACCTGATTCACAAATCCTATCTCAACTCATACGGCAAACCTAACCTCTTGTCTCAAACTCGACGACTCTCAATGGCAAAAGAACTGGAATAAAAATCCTTCGAATCCACGACGCATAATTACGCACAAATATTTTAATAATGAACAACTTCGCATAAAATGAACTCGTATTTTAAAATTGGATTTTCACAAAAATGACTGACAAACTTTACTGTTATTTATTGTCACATAGACACAGTTTAAATGGACATAGAATAGTATTACACTTCGTGACAAAATTCACCGATCTGCATTACTCAACACGATAGCGCGCTTCCACCCGAGTAAAAATGGGTAACCGTGGATTTCTTGCACCAATTCCCTCAAAATTTGAACAGAAAAATTGTACGTCAAGTAAAACAACTTAATTTGATATCACAAAATATAGGCAATACATTCACGAAACAACGATCTACATTCGACGTGATATTACTTCGAAACCCTCACTAATAAATTTTTACAACATGTTACACGGCGCTCATATTACTTTAAAATTTATCCAAGCAAAAAATAAAACAAATGACCTTTCGTCATATTTCTGACATTCACAGAAACATATGGGTGACCAACTGCGTCATAAATACCCGTTACAAATACATATAACTTTGACATCATGAAACAAGATATAGTAGGCGGTAAGATGGCATTTTCACCTACCTTAATTGTACGTCAGCTTCCATTTTTGACTCACCAGTAACCCTTCTATATTTATTTCTTCATTGTTACACTTATGGTATCAGATTTTGTTTGAGTCATATTTCCTGAAACAATAAAGCATAAAAAATGCCCTTCACTTGGTGTTTTGTTGATCGAACTCGACTGGTTGTATTTGTTGCCCGTACACGAATTACTTCCCTTTACCACACAATATTATAAATTTTACAAAAACTACTTCGGTATCTTGACCGTCTTTTATCAGATTACTTCTGCTATGAACATCTCCACATGGAGTCAAGACCCAGCCACATCGGCAAAATCTAGGTTTGTAGTACTTAGTCTACTTTATGACGATGGATTTACATGAACAATTCAACCCTCTCTCTCACGCTTCAATGATACAAATGCAGGGGGTTTCAATATGGCGTCTCTTCTTATTTTATAGGAGCTATAGGAGTTTTTCGCTGTAACTACGTACTTGCTACCTCGCTAGCGGCAGTGTTCATGAAAATTTAAAATTTATTCTTACCAAATTAACTGGTTAAATGACCTCATTTGATAGGCACTATTTTCTGTCGACTTGGCGTGGGTAAAATGGACACGCGCGTTCTTCTGAAATAATCCACAGAAATGGCTTAGCAGTCTCAGATCCGTCTTACCAAAGACCAAATATCTTATAGATAAATACAGGACCCTCATTATACTTCGTTCACTACTAATTCTTTTATTTAAATATATTTATTCAACATAAACTTTCTTCTGTATCCATCCACTTTCGACGCGTGAGGATAACGCCACATATCATAGCGTGGGAAGGAAGGTTGTCACCCCGTGCCACGTGGCGTTTCTGAGATTCTTATTACAATTGACATGGGGCCTCCTGTAATAAAATACTTAAAATTCTTAGGGCACAAAGGCCATGGGTTTAATATTAACAGCTGTTAAGCGGTTTAACACAGGGCTGGTGTCGTGTTAATTTAACACATTTTTTAACAATTTGTTAGTGTTAACAATTCTTAATGAGACGGTCATTGTGTTCAATTGTGTGTTAAGTCTACTTCATAGCAGTGTTAACACTTAACATTCGTTGAAGAAACCGGGCCATAATATCGAAATCTTACCAATGAAACTCCTGTTTTATGTGAAATCAGAAACGACAGGGACATGACATTAATTTTTTTGAAATTCCACGTTCATTGATCGATCATCTTAATGAGAAACCCGTAGCTGTGTTAATCCGTTACCTCGTTCTTCTCGTTAAAGAAAACATCCACGTAAAGAAAAACTATGAAGAGTTGACCGATTTGGCTGCGTGATACGGGTCGTGTACCACGAAACTTAGCCTGCCTTATCCTCTCTTTCCCTCTACTTTCCCCTCCAACATGCTCAATGCAGAGGCGTTGGACTTGCAAATAATTTAACAGAATGTGATGTTATTCTTTCAAGAACGAAGCGTGTCATTCTCCTTTTAAATACACGATACCTTTGTTAGGTAAAGTCTGTTATTAAATGTTTTTCGGATACTTTCTAATTTTATTTATATCGAATTATTTCGGTAGACTGAAAACCTCACACTTATAGATTAACTAAGTCGAAACTGATAAGAAATGGCTTACCAAAAAAAGAAAAGGAAACGGAAAGCCACCATGATTTAAACCTATGATGAAGGAATGATGACCTATCTGTCTGACACGCAAATAGCGATAATGGTGGTAGCGATTATTATATTAAGAGGAAGTACAACAGGGCAACCATTCT
Source organism: Anabrus simplex (assembly GCF_040414725.1). Lineage (NCBI taxonomy): Eukaryota > Metazoa > Arthropoda > Insecta > Orthoptera > Tettigoniidae > Anabrus > Anabrus simplex. The sequence goes on along the minus strand of NC_090267.1, from coordinate 315,196,743 downwards.
CTCTTAAAACTAATCAGAGAGAAAATAAAAATGAAGGGTCACTAAGGGTGTGAAAAATGAAAAACTACCTGGGCCTCGCAAACCTAACGAATAGAATAGAATAGAATAGAATGGAATAGAATAGAATAGAATAGAATAGATGAGCCTCCATGGCTCAGACGGCAGCGCGTCGGCCTCTCACCGCTGGATACCGTGGTTCAAATCCCGGTCACTCCATGAGAGATTTGTGCTGGACAAAGCGGAGGCGGGACATGATTTTCTCCGCGACTCCGGTTTCCCTGCAATCTTTCATTCCAGCAACACTCTTCATTATCATTTCATAGCATTTATCACTCATTAATAAATCACCTTGGGAGTGGCGACCCCATTGTAATAACAGCCTATATATGGTTCATTCATTACATCCCTGACCCGGTCAATGACTGGAAAACAGGTTGTAGGTTTTCATTATCATTTTCAGAATAGAATAGAATACTCCCATCCCCTAGTTCCGGACGGCCTGGAACTGAGGAGAGAGTAATTATTCATTGCAATTCATTATTCTGATACATGCATACTATTATTATTATATTTGAATTTATCTACTACTACGTTAAACATTACACTTACACCTAATTACAATTCCCACCTAATTTTTAAATTGTAGTAAAAATGGAAACTATTTATTTTTTCCTAGGCATTAACAGTGTTTTATTGTCTACGAAAACATGTATCTTACCATTATTATTAATTGGCGCGAGTATTTGTTTGTTATGAGTCCGAACAGATTTCTTCTCAGTTTACAATAGACACCGTGAGTTCTCGACCTACAGCTACGGAATTTTGGCAGCTGAGTAAGACACAGTTATCTATTGTAAGCTAAGCAGATTCACTTACAATTTAACACATTAACGGTGACAATAACACTACAAACATGTTCTTGGTTTCTTTTCATACTTTTAGTGCTAATCCATTTTCATTTTCTTCTACCACATACTTCTTAAAATACAAAAAACTTTCCTATTCGTCCTGGTGTGATCCATGCTTTGTTTTAACAATTTAGCTATTGTATAGAATTCCTTATCTCTTTCTATTTTTAATTTATATTCACCACCGAGATCTTTAATTCTAAGTGCATCAGTTCCCCTACACACTCCAAATTAGATGAGCCTCTTCCATTATTTCTCCACACAGTAAACAATGATTTACCGAGCTCGATAGCTGCAGTCGCTTAAGTGCGGCTAGTATCCAGTATTCGGGAGATAGTAGGTTCGAACCCCACTATCGGCAGCCCTGAAAATGGTTTTCCGTGGTTTCCCATTTTCACACCAGGCAAATGCTGGGGCTGTACCTTAATTAAGGCCACGGCCGCTTCCTTCCCACTCCTAGCCCTTCCTTGTCCGATCGTCGCCATAAGACCTATCTGTGTCAGTGCGACGTAAAGCAACTAGAAAAAGAACAATGATTTTCATTATGTTTCCCTTTTAGCCCCTTACTTTTATATAGCCCCATTAGCCACCACTCCACACCTCTTTGTTCTCTATTTGGGAGTATTTCCTTATTGGCATATTTTGAATAATTTCAGGCAATTCTGATAATGTTCTTTTAGTCTCACACTCTGCCCTAATCATCTGTTTCTCCATATCCTTCACTCTGATCGTTACTTTTTTGATGAATCTCTTCTCTTTACTGTGCATCTCTTTATCCCAGTATTCTCCCATTCCTATTCTGTCTAGCATACTTTTCACTTTCGTCACCCAATAATCATCATCAAGGTGTTTTAACTGTCGCAAACCTGATGCCGTTGAGGTAGGAAAAGAACAAGAGTTGGCTAAAGAAGTTCGGATAGGATAAGTGAAAGTGAAAAAACGGATACAAGAAAGTGGTGGTAGTGACGATAATCGTTTTAAGAGGAAATAAGCCTGCACTGGGCGACCATTCCCTAGTAACACAAATGAGAAGGAAACTGAAAGAGATCCGACACTTCCAAGAATGAGGGTATTGGCAAAATAATGAGAAGCGTCATGAGAGGCGTGAAAATTGATGACTGCTATGTTTTCATTGTTATGTGCTTTACGTCGCACCGACACAGACAGGTCTTATGGCGACGATGGTATAGGAAAGGGTTAGGATTTGAAGGGAGGTGACCGTGACTTGAATGAAGGTACAGTCCCAACATTTGCCTGTTGTGAAAATGGGTAAGAACGGAAGTCATCCTGAGGGTTGCCGACAGTGGGGTTCGAACCCATTATATCCCAAATATAAGCTCACGGCTACGTGATCCAAACCGCATAGCGAACTTTCTCGGTGTGGAAGACTTCCGTAGCAGATTTAATAGATAACATAATAAATATATAGATAGATAGATAGATAGATAGATAGATAGATAGATAGATAGATAGATAGATAGATAAATGGATGGATCGTTAACAAGTGTTGACCAATGGAGGTCGGACATGATAGAAGTAAGTAAGTAAGTAAGTAAGTAAGTAAGTAAGTGGCAGAAATATCAGACTCAGCTACGGGAACCGTGGTCGTCAGCCCACGCTCCCAAATCGAGTGCCCTTGAACCCACATATAGCTGCCTTTTACGGCAGGCAAGGGATATCAATGGTATATTCTACGCTCCCAAATCGAGAGCCCTTGAACCCCCATTTAGTCTCCTTTTACGGCATGCAAGGGATATCGTGGATATAATCTACCTCTCCAACACGGGAAGAGCCACATAGGGGCCACTTAAAAGATCCGATAAGTTTCATATTTGATGTAAGATAAATATGCCGTTGGATCGACCCCTTGACTTACTCCATTTCATGCTGAGTTGTTCTTCTTAAGCAGAAATGACGTAATTCAGTGGAATGACGTGATTGAATTTGCTTTTAGCCATAGCAATGCCTTTTGTGTCTAGAGATGAAAAGTGTTGCTCCATTACAGGTTAATAATTTCACTTATATGCTGTACTGCAACTATATGTTGCAACTTGGCTACAGCTCTCCAGGTTATTCAGTATGCTAGCTACATAGCTTCAGCTTGTTCTCTATATTATATAGAAGTTTTTTCTTTTAAGAAAAACGTTGTCTCGAAAAGCTTGTTTTCTGCAGGCCAAGTTAATACTTCATGCGCCTCTACGGAGCTGGGCTGGAATACCTAAACAATGTAATAACTCCACTAGATCACGCATGTGCCTTGGACATTAATCAAATCCTCCGTTGTTTATTAGACCCGTCCTGCGGTACACTGTTCCCTCCGACACCTGGTAAAGCAGCCTAGCTTAAAACTAAGAAGTACATACATTACCTAGACGGTGACATTGTGTAATACTGCTTTTCACCAGTGTTTTCTTAATGACTTACAGTGTTATGTTATGCCACACAGCTTGAATTCATTGAAAAGTTGCCTATTTTAAAACCCACGATTACCATATAACTTCCAACAAAGTGGAAATGCATTTAATGCCTAGTATCAATGGTGAGATTCGCATGAACATGCACAATATAGGGCCAGACGAAGTTTTATTTCCATGGAGCTCAGAACTGTGTCTCTAGTCTCGTTTCAAATTTCATCAATGAAGATCAGCAGTCTGCTTCGAATGGTGCATGTCACGTTATGTTACGTAATTTTATGTTATGAGTTACTTTTTTAATCGTTAGTAACACCATTAGTACCCTCAGTAATCTAGTTAAAGGTGTTTAATGTATTTCCTGTTTTTCACTTCATATCTGCATATCCACTATCATCACCGTCATTATCATCGAACCTATAATCAAGAATGCGAGAGCCTGCATTCAGGTGACAGTGGGTTCGAACCCCACTGCCGGCAACCATGACGATCGCATTCCGTGGTTTCTGACTTTCACATCAAGCAAATGCTGGGACTGTACCTTAATTAAGGCCACGGCTGCTTCCTTCCTACTTCTAGCCTTTCCCTATTCCATCATCGCCATAAGACCTACCTGTGTCGGTGCGAAGTAAAGCCAATTGTAAAAAAAAGTCAAGAATGTGATAAATAAATAAATAAATAAATAAATAAATAAATAAATAAATAAATAAATAAATAAATAAATAAATAAATAGCATCTCCTTCTACCACTTTTCGCACATCTGTGGGGTCGCAGGTGCGAACTGTGTCACATAACTGAATTTAGTCTTGCCTTAAACCCGGATGCACTTCGTATATGGAGGGATGTAAATACTATTGCGTGCTTCTGTGATGGTTGGTAGTGTAAAGCGTTGTCTGAATATGAAGAGAAAAGTTTCGGGACAAACACAAATATCCATTCCCCGAGCCAGAAGAATAAATCAGACGCGATTAACATTTCCGACACGGCCAGGAATGAAACCCGAGACCCTTTGAACCGAAGTCCTCAGAGCTGACCATTCAGCCAATGAGTCGGACAAATAAATAAATAAATAAATAAATAAATAAATAAATAAATAAATAAATAAATAAATAAATAAATAAATAAAACGTAGATCTATCAGTTTTTTGTGAATGTTCAAAAAATAAAACCCTCCGAAATTAGCTATAATTGTCCTCAACCCGAAGGCTGATTGGATCCCTAGCAACACAACAGAAAGCTCAGGCGTTCTAGGGAAAGGAGGAATGAGTACACTGAAATGTACTCGCCAAATGACCTTACGAGCAAAACGTTCATACCATTCGTTACAGGACTGGTTTTATAAAGAATGCCGTTATTAATAGCATCACGCATACCGTACATCAGTCGTTTTTCTATGAGGTACCCAGTCATCATAAACTAGTGTTCAAGTTTTAAAATGTGACGTGTAAATGCAGTAAGGAATATAAACCAAGGTATGTACCGTAACCTTCTCAATTAGGAATACATTATTTAATTTTTCTATATAGTTTGTAAATGTGGTGGTCATTTTCTTAAGATATTGATGAAAATGTTGTAATGTATGTGTAATTTACTTTTCTGTATAGTATTTGAATACATGGTGATTATTTTTATGAGACAGGGATGAAACTGTAAGGATTGAATGTGACAATGTAAGTTATGCTTAATTTCAGGGAGTTAACAAGTGCCAGGTAAGGTAAGGAAGCAACATTGGATTCTCGTCAGCATATGATCATCGTGTGGGAAAAAAGAGAATATCATTTATGCTTTCTTAATCTGTTTACCCTCCAGGTTCGGTTTTTCCCTCGGACTCAGCGAGGGATCCCACCTCTACCGCCTCAAGGGCAGTGTCCTGGAGCTTCAGACTCTGCGTCGGGGGATACAACTGGGGAGAATGACCAGTACCTCGCCCAGGTGGCCTCACCTGCTATGCTGAACAGGGTCATTGCTGGGGATGGGGAGATTGGAAGGGATAGACAAGGAAGGTGGAAGGAAGCGGCCGTGGCCTTGAGTTAGGTACCATCCCGGCATTTGCCTGGAGGAGAAGTGGGAAACCACGGAAAACCACTTCCAGGATGGCTGAGGTGGGAATCGAAGCCACCTCTACTCAGTTGACCTCCCGAGGCTGAGTGGACCCCGTTCCAGCCCTCATACCACTTTTCAAATTTCGTGGCAGAGCCGGGAATCGAACCCGGGCCTCCGGGGGTGGCAGCTAATCACACTAACCACTACACCACAGAGGCGGACAAAGATCAATTATACTTCACAAATTCGATTATTCATTTCTGTAATAATATTACAGTGGCGTCCAATCACAATTGCACATTTTGCTTAGTTTCAGTATGTTTATCATATAGTTTTTTTATTTACAAGTTGCTCAAGTCGCACCGACACAGGTGGGTCTTATGGCGACGATGGGACAGGAAAGGGCTAGGAGTGGGAAGGCAGCTTCCGTGGACTAACTTAAGGTACAGCCTGTGTGAAAATGGGAAACCACGGAAAACCCTCTTCAGGGCTGCCGACAGTGGGGTTCGAACCCACTATCTCCCGAATACTGGATATCATATAGTAAAAGTGGGGAATAATTTTACGTGCAAATTCATATAATTTTTTTCAGTCATATACTCTTTTTAGAATCTGCTTTACGTCGCACCGACACAGATAGGTCTCATGGCGACGATGGGATAGGAAAGGCTTAAGAAGTTGGCAGGAAGCGGCAGTGACCTTAATTAAGGTGTGAAAATGGGAAATCACGGAAAACCATCTGCAGGGCTGATGACAGTGGGATTCGAACCCACTATCTCCCGGATGCAAGCTCACAGCTGTGAGCCCCTAACGGCACGGTCAACTCGTCCGGGCTTCTTTTTCAGTCATTATAGTAGTGAATTTCAAATAACGATAAAAATAACATGGCAAATACTTACCTATAACCATTTCTAAAATGTTATATTTTCACCGAGCAAGTTGTCCACGCGAGCTCTTTTTGTCACTAACCAGGCTACCAGCTGAAATGAAAGACTTTGTTTGACATCATGTGGTAGTAATAACTTTGTGTGGCTATTTCTAGCCGGGTGAAGCCCTTGTAAGGCAGACCCTCCGAGGAGGGTTGGTGGCATCTGCCATGTGTAGGTAACTGCGTGTTAATGTGGTGGAGGATAGTGTTGTGTGTTTTATGTGAGTTGCAGGGATGTTGGAGACACCACAAGCCCCCAGTCCCCCGAGCCAAGGGAATTAACCATTTAAGGTTAAAATCCCCGACCCGGCCGGGAACCGAAACCGCGACCCCTGTGGCTAAAGGCCAGCACGCTAACCATTTAGTTATGGAGCTGGACATCATGTAGTACTGTACTTGATGGACGCACTGTATTACGTGGTTGTGGCGGTGGGGGTGGTGGTGGTGATGGTAGTGGTGGTTGTTTCAAGAGGAAGTACAACTTGGCTACCATCCTCTATGAACACTAATCAGAAATACAATGGAAGGTGTCCGACACTTCAAAGAATTAAGGTATCGGCAAAAGAAAGGGAGGGGCCACGAACTGCGTGAAAATGAAGGACTCCCTAGGCCGTGGGGGTCGGAAAAGTACAGGAGTTGACAAAGTAGGTCAGATAGGAAATTTCCAAGTGAGAAATCTGACACAAGTAATTGGGAACAATGCCAGATTCAGTTAGGGGAACTGTGGTCACCAACCTACGCTCCTTTGTTCAGAGAAGCTGGTCCCCATTTAGTCCCCTTTTAAGACATGAAGGAGGAAAGCTGGATGTATTCTACCACCCCACCCACAGGGGTACGCACGGGAGCCTGTTGCAATAGGTTTCATTTGCAAATGTCCAATCAAATGCTGCCACACTGTGAAAGGTCATGCAACTGCTCTAGACCTTCATTGTGAGTATGGATGTCGAAAATCCGGTCGTTTTGTGTTGTGTTCTCAGACTATCCATTTTTCTGCCTGATGAGTACCGTAACTTTTTCTGACCTCGTTTTTTAAATTTAGTAGATAATTCTGTTTAGAGTTTTTGACCTAGTTTTATTTCGAGATGAAAGGAAAATTATAGTTCAAAACTGCAATAAGTGCTTTAGCTTCCGTTTTCTTATTTGTGAATGACCACAAATTATATCAACAATGTGTAACTGGGCATTTTGCAACAGGTGTTGCTACTACCCCGCAACAGCCATTATAACTAATCCGGCTTTATACTACTATACGCTCTCTCATATAAACTAAGACCGTCAAAGCGGCGTTTTTACTCTCCGGTCCGTAAGCTGAAGTATGGGAGGCGCGCGCATAGTTGTTGACCTTGAAATCAACCTGCACGTGTTCGACCTGGCAAGTATCAGTCGCCAGTCTGAAGCTCAGCTGTTGACACAGTGAGACAGATATCATTGCAACACCGTATTTTCGTGTGTAAAACTTCTGGTTTCGTTTTAATGGTTGTGTGATCAGTCATAACTCTTGCTATTTGTGCGCAGAAAATCCTAATGGTGTTTAATGCGCTGTTAGTGAAAGACGAATAATTGGGCCTATTTTCTTCGAGACAGTAAATGCAGAGAGGTACCAAGATGACATTTTGGCGCCGTTCGTTCATCAGTTAACAGAAGAAGGAAAATCGCGTGTGCGATTTCAACAAGATTCAGCCCCTACTCACACAGCAGAAGATTCCCTTCTTACAATCTCGGAAGTATTACCATTTAGACTTTACACAGCCCATGTAACTATTCATGATGTGTATTTTTGGGTTTATGCCGTGTAATGTACTATATAAACATTCTCAACGCGTATCAAAAGGAACCTTACCTTTCTTCATAAGAAGAGTACAGTAAAATGAAACATGACGCATCATAGGTTGCTATAGAAAGCAAGGAACTTAAATGGTGCCCTAAGATGTAATACGGACGCCATTTTAGCCCCATGCTAGAGACGACAAATGACAACAGTAAATCATCATTTTCTAATGGTTCTGATAATAAGTAGCCATGATTCACTGAGGTTGTAGCCTGTATCGCGATTGAAATTATAAGGGTGTTTACGTATTTCAACCGCCTCTCTGATTATTTTGGGGCGATATTGTTTTATACGGGCAAGAACATCCACTCCTTAGAACATGACATCATGACCAGGTTCTAAGGCATGTTCAGCAACAGCTGATTTTATGACGTCTTCTCTCCCCGTCTGCCCCACCCCCGCACAACCTAGTCCACTCCACGCATCCCTTCAACCACCTGAAGAGGACACTGCCACCGTTATTTCCGCCGACACCGCACGTCCACCGTCGTCAACACCGCCGCCTGACAGCCCCACCATCTACAGCTGCGTACTTCGCGGAGGGACCCTAGTATTCCACCTGAAGATATAGCCCATGAACTCCGCCAGGCAGGACTCCAAGTACGAAGAGCGTTCAGGATTTTCAACGCAGGTGGCCCTACCTACATGGTCCGACTTCACCTACCAACGTCCGTAGACGGCCAACGCCTCATCGCACATGGAATATATCTTTATGGCCGCCACCACCGTGTTGAACCATTCCGCTCTCCTTCTCAGTCTTCGAATCGTTCTACCACACATCCACGATGTCCCCGGCCTGCCCCTCCTCCCCAAACACCTCGTCCACATACCCGTCTTTATCCACCCCCACCCGGTTACTTTTCATCCCAACCATCTAACTTTGACCTCCTCCGTCTCCTCCTCACTTCGCTCACGAGTATATCATCCTTATTTCGTATCCTTGCACTCCACATTTCCCCTCACACCCTCGCTTAAAGATAGCTAATCATATAGCACTTTATAACCTACACCCTCTTAGCCAAGAGGCAATTCCTTCCCCATCTCCTCTCATTTTTCACATTGCCATTTACCCATCTCCTTCTTCTAACACTTCTCTTCAACCCCGCCTAATCTACTGGCCAGAGAGAAGGCGTAACCTTCTAGGTGGCCCGCCCCACCCCGTTAAGGGTGGGGAATGAAAACTTTCTCAGACAGACAGCTGATTTATCCAATTTGTTGAGTCTGATAAACCTGTTGTGTTCTTTGATGCGAGTACATATCGTTTTCAGGGGCTGCCTGGCCGAGGCGGTAAAGGCGTGCTCGGTTCGCCCGGAAGGACGTGGGCTCGAATCCTCGTCAGGAGGTCGTAAAATTTAAAAAACGAGATTTCCATTTCCGGAGGTGCACATGGCCCTGAGGTTCACTCAGCCTACACCAAAAATGAGTACCAGGTTAATTCCTGGGGCAAAGGTGGCCGGGCGTAGAGCTAACCACTCTTCCCCATCAAGTGCCGAGGTTACGGATAGTGGAAACCTTTACCTTCCACCCCTCCAAGGGCGTTGATGGCCTGTACGGAGATTGCTTTGCTTTGCTTTTACATATCGTTCTCGGAGTCTGCCAAATATAAACCTTGCCACAAGTACAGGGAACTCTGTAGATACCAGGTTGTTTCAATTTAGGCAAACTATCCTTAGTTATTCGCAGGAGTTGCCTAATCTTAACTGGAGTTCCAAATACAGTTCGTACATTGTACACTGTCGGCAGCCCTGAAGATGGTTTTCCGTGGTTTCCCATTTTCACACCAGGCAAATGCCGGGGCTGTACCTTAATTAAGGCCACGGCCGCTTCCTTCCACTTCCTAGGCCTTTCCTATCCTATCGTCGCCATAAGACATATCTGTGTCGGTGCGACGTAAAGCAAATAGCAAGAAAGACGGACATTGTACCTATGAAGCAGTTCCTTTTACATCCTTTTTAAGGGTTTTTTGCTGTTTATTATTATTATTATTAAAAGGCAACCTTTAAACTTCCCTACTGTCGTGAATCCCTTCCATTTAAGCAATTTCAAATTATGAAAAAGGTGGTGTTTATTTGCACTATAGCTTTCTGTGTTCATGGTTGTAGATCTCGGCAATATAATTCCACTTTCATTGCTCGGAGGGCTGATTAATGTAAATACTACAGAACCGGTGAGTTAATTGTTTCCGCTACAACGGTTAACATATCCATTATTCTCCTTAAGACTGATCACGCCTCACAACCACATATGGATGCGCAGTCCATAAGAACAATTTTCCTTGTGCTCATTTTCCTATGCAGATGTGTAAAGGAAAATGAACCTTAAAAGCTTTATAATGTAGGAGTGCGTAAATACGCCTCGCAAGCATACATCATACAGTACTCTACGGTACGGTTCATTTTCCTTTGCACATTCGCATAGGAAAATGAATACAGCGGAAATTGTACTGATGGACTGCCTATCCATATGTGGTTGGAAGGCGTGACCAGTCTTACGGAAAATAATGGTTAAGAACAGCATTGTCAGATACATGGTGTTAGAACTAGGCCGTCGATATGTAAGCATCGTAATCAATTTGGTGTGAAGTTGGTTATCTATCAAACGGTTAACGCAGCCGCCTGAGTAGCGAGGTATTCGAGTTCGAAACCTACTTTTAACTCTTTTACCTTAGATGAGGATTGTTTTAAAAGAAGCTGTTCTCCAGATTTATTTCTAAATTACTATATGCATTCACTTAAGTGTGTCAAATGCATGAACGTTATAGAAATATATACACCGTAATACAGTACATGTCTGCTAATGGAGAACTTAAAGCATTGAGATTTCAGGGTTTCTCAGAGTGGAGGGTGTTGGGAATCCATCAGATTAGGCCCAATGTTCAATGTTTGGCCAGTCAAAAGTTTATGATTCTGGACAGAGAGCTACATAGGGTTTCTCTCAGCGTTAAGAGATCAGAAAAGAAATCGAAGCTGCTAATTTTACGTGACTGTTGGTGCCTTAATCGTAGCCACGGTAACTTAAGTTTTACGTGGAATCTGAGCCATAAGGACATTACTTTTTTATTTTTAAAATCCCAAACGTACTGGCGGGAATCGAACCACAGCCACCTTGGAGAGACGTCAATGATGACGCCACTCGACTATAACGCTCTTCCCTTGTGGAACCAACTGGGGAGCTGCTGATATAAAACGCAATGGACTGGGTTACGAAAGCCAAATGATACGGCTAAGATGTCGCCATACTGACTACATATAACTTAAAATTCTGAGAAACAATCATCTTGGCAGGCCAAGGTAAAAAATAGGCTACAATGTTTGTGCCTTGAGTTCTTCTTCTTTCTTCGGACTGATAACTCAGCATAAAGTGAAGGATAAATATTGTGATTAAAGAAAGCACCCGAGGGTAAAGGTGAGATTTGTACTCTTCTCCAATCTGAACTACTAGTTCTGTAGAATTAAACATTTTTATGTCTTATTACCAATTTGTAATTAATCTCTTAACAATGTTGTGCCCATTAAAGGCATGCTCGTGCTCGGAACTACTTGTCATAATGTTTAATTAAGGTCAGTTCACCCAAGATGAATGTTTGTAAGAAGTATTTAGCCTTCGTAATTGGTCTTCAGCGGAGCTTTCCGACGTGGCTAATGTGTCAGTGTCTTCAGCGTGGGCAAAGTTATTCTTAACCAGAAAACTGTCGCTTACAAGCAATCCTGATTTTTGTCTACTTTAAATGTCCTTTTATGGGATCCTGCACCTACCTTAATATTATATTGAATTTCCGTTAAGCTGTAAGCTATAACTTAAAAATGAATTTGTTGTACTTTACTCAAAAGAATTACTATATGTAATTACATCAACAGTTTATATAATTTTAAACTGTGAATGTAACGCAGATTGTTGAATATCCTATTGGTAGACAGTGTCACTGCTGTGAAATATCATGGAAAACTGTAACTCTTGTTAAACACAGGGAAGCAGCCTAGTTTTGGTTACACCTTCAAGAATAACAGTCGAAGACCTCCCTTATAGAAGGTTGTAAATCACATTTTGGGATATGTTGAATTTCTGATGGAATAAGGTTGCACATCATGCCAGACATGATTCTGTGGCAACAGATAGGAAATGTTCTTATGGTCTATTTGCAGCTGTTATGTCGGTCACCCGGAAATAATGTTGTATATCAAGTAAACAAGGCCGAAAAAGATATCAGTTTAACTCAAAAAGCTGTAAAATATGTTAAAACATTAAACAAAGGCTGAAAAATTACTCCAAATTAGAAACACAATGTGAAGAAAAGTAAGAGGAACAGTGGGGTATACAACAATATTAAAAAAAAGTTATATCAAAATGATGGCAAACAATTAAATAGGGTATAATATGAAACCTAGGTGTCAGTGTAGACTACACATAATTTTTTGTTTGCTAGTTGCTTTACGTCGCACCGACACAGATAGGTCTTATGGTGACGATGGGACAGGGAAGGGCTAGGAGTGGGAAGGAAGCGGGCGTGGCCTTAATTAAGGTACAGTCCCGGAATTTGCCTGGTGTGAAAATGGGAAACCACGGAAAACCATTTTCAGGGCTGCCGACAGTGGGGTTCGAACTTACTATCTTCTGAATACTGGATACTGGCCGCACTTAAGCGACTGCAGCTATCGAGCTCGGTACTGTACACATGAATATTGTACAAACGTTTACACAACATAACATAACCACAACATCTGACAATTTTTTCAGTTCGTGTAATAACTGTTATAAAAATATGATAAACAACCTTCGTAGAGGAATGTCTTAACTTACTTCCACATACAGTTAATCATAGAAGGCAAGATGGAAGGGATCCCTTGGTGGTAGAAAATATTATCCGGAGCGTAGAACCTCCGACAATGATTCGACACCTTCAATAAGGTACCCGAGGGACTACTACTACTACTAAACGTTTTAATTTCTCCCCTGAAGGGGGAGGCGGGCGTCTTAGACGGTTACGCCGTCTCTCAGGCCGGGAGATTTGTTACAGTGAAGGAGATGTGCGGAGAAGATGAGAGGGTTGGCAGCCGTGGCTTATACAACGAACTGTCCCGGCATTCGCCTTAGTGCGGAGAATGGAAAACCATGGAAAACCATTCTCAGGACAGCCGACGGTTGGGGCCAGCCGTGAGGTCCAGCCCTGTCCCGTCTCCCGAATGCAGAGGCGTAGAGCCACGGTGGAGCCGGTTGGCCGGTCAGAGTACAGAGCTGTTGGACCACAGACCAGCCGTGGCCACTTAAGGGACGAAACCCAAGGGCCGAAACTCACTCTGCATTTACCGACCCCCTGAGGGTCCAACATCAAATTTAAGCCCCCCTGAGGGAGGTAGCACAACATAGCATACTCCTTGATGATCGCCAACCTCCTATGAGTAGAAGGCATCAGAAAAGGAAGAATAAGGATATCAAATTAAGATAAAATTGTTTATTATGTAGGTTTACCTGCAACATGGCTTCGATCTTGGACTTCGTGATAGAACATTCACCTGGGAGCTTTGGAACATTCTAATTGGGGAAATGTAGGCAGAGTGTCGTTCCATAGTCTTAGTAACAACGACGTGGCATACATGTAAGGTAGAAGTGAGAATGATCTAGACTGTCTTCGTAGGTCCTTCCTCTGCCTTAAAATCGCTTTGAGGGACTGGAACCCAATCCATGAAGCCTCAGGAAACACGATTGAAACAGGTACATAGAAATTTCACGCTTGATAATCCTACCACTGATTTCACGCGGATTCCTATTCCATCTGCAGGTGAATATTGGCATCTTACCAAACATAAAGACCACAGCCGTTTCCTAATCGATTCCATCCTCGGTCTGTTAAATACGCAATTACATATTTTAAAAATATTAGATCTTATTCCTTACAAGACATTTAGAAGGCTTTATGAACAAGAGTGCCAACGGCCGTAGCCGTGTTGAAATACCGCATCCCGTGAGATCTCCGAAGTTAAGCAACATTGGGCGTGGTCAGGAGTTGGATGGTTGCCACGCGCTGTTGGTGGGGGTTAAGGGAATGGAGGAGCGGAAAAGAACTGGCCACCCTACCGCACGTAAACTCCGGCTCAGGAACACCTCTGCGGAGGTTCGGACGTGCCTTCGGGCAGAATAACCCTTACCTTACCTATGAACAAAAGTGAGCCTTACATGCATCAAGATAATTGTATTTACCTGGTGTGAAAATGGGAAACCACGGAATATCATCTTCATGTTTGCCGACAGTGGAGTTAAAATCCATCACCTCCCGAATACAAGCTTGCAACTATATGACTCGTATTACATAGCGAACTTACTCGCTTAATCAGTAATAATAATCTATATGTATAAAACCCCTATTCTGTCCGTCATTCACAGCGATACTGAGAAATCGACAACGTTTCAGCAGCTGAAATTGACAACATATAGGCTATAGGTTGTTATCTCTCATTTACAAGCAAAATAAAATTAAACTCTTACAACCAATACTTTTTAAACGAAAATTACGTTTCTTTGAGCGAAATGATTGTCGCCATGCTGACGCGCATATTAACATGTTGGCATGAGGTATAACTGTGTCCACCGACAATTGATTTTACATGGGAGGTAACGGGCATTCTCTTTGGTACTCGTGGGACAAATAGAGATGGTAACACAACGTGCAATGAATTCGCTCGCTGAAGCCGAGTTTTGTGCCCACCACCATATCAGCAGTATCATCAGTGCCAGCCAATGGGAACAGAATAAGATAAAACACATCACCAATTAAGTCCGACTCCATGGCTAAATGGTTAACGTGATGGCCTTTGGGCACATGTGTTCCGGGCTCGATTCCCGGCAGAGTCGGGAATTTTAACCATAACTGGTTAATTTCGCTGGCACGGGGGCTGGGTATATGCGTCGTCTTCACCATCATGTCATCCTCATCACGACGCGCAGATCGCCTACGGGCGTGAAATCAAAAGACCTGAATCTGGCGAGCCGAACTTGTCCTCGAACACTCCAGGCACTAAAAGCCATACGCCATTTCATTTCACCAATTAATTAAGAAGATACAGCGCACAATTTTGCAAAGAGAGTACGCAAATCTTAATTAGAAAATTATAATGATTTATTCTTTGCTAGTCCATCAGGGGCCTGCTTCTTTTAGCACACTCAGCCATGCTATATCTCCCGCACTGTTTTTCACTCAATTGGCACACGCAATTTTCATTTGGGTCGAGGTATTTTTTGTTCCTGCATATTTTATGATGAAAACCATAGATGACCAATCTCATGTCCGGTTCCATGGCTAAATGGTTAGCGTGCTGGCCTTTGGTCCAGAGGGTCCCGGGTTCGATTACCGGGCGGGTCGGGGATTTTAACCTTCATTGGTAAATTCCAGTGGCTCGGGGGCTGGGTGTGTGTGCCGTCTTCAGCATTAGAATTCATCACAGGTACGGCCCCATTCGCACAGACACGCAGGTCGCCTATACGGCGTCAACTCGAAAGACCTGCACCCGGCCTCTTCGGAGGCCACACGCCATTATTACCAATCTCTTAATTCTTGATTTTCCTTTCCACAATTCCTGTCCATAATGGTAACCGTGGTGTAAACATCTGTCCATATTTTATTCCTCTCCTCCCTCCTGATGTGAAGAAGTTTCTGTTCGCAGCAGCAAGCCGTGAGAATGTTGGGTTGATGGAAGATATAATATTGTTCGAAGCTCTTCTTTGAAAAAGGGTTCCACCAATGTGCTGCAAGCGGAGATGCGATAGTGCTTGAGACAAAAAATGATAACCGTTTGTTCTCTATTATTGATCAATTTACGACGTTTAAAACAAATATAAGAATTCCGTATTATGATTTGAGTATACAGAAATGTTCAACAGAGTTGCAACAAAAAGGAGGGCTGCACTTAGGAAAGAAAATTTATATTAAGCGACAGGAAACCGCAAACGACAAGAGCGTTAGGTGCGGATGTTTTGAACCTCTTCAAACAACTTCAGACGTAGTGCCAGAAGGATTTTATAACCTCACTGTTTACGACCCCTATTCATTCACTGTTAAAATATTCTACTCTCTGGCACAAAATTATTTTCGGGCCAATGACCTTCGATGTTAGGTCCCTTTAAACAACAAGCATCAAAATTATTTTCAAACTAAAAATAGTGCATATTGCTGGAGATTCAAACTATACCGGTATTTAATGGGTTCTACAACTCAGCAATGGAGAAATAGACCAGAATGGTATTACTGAGATTTTACAAAACCTGATTTCAAAATATATTGTACAATATTTGTTTGGGTTTTCTTCGCATCATAATGAGATTTCATTTTTTTTTTCCAAAAGTAACAGAACAAGTTAACCTACAGGTTCTGAACAAGTTGAAAGGTAATCAAATAACGCACAGTCGCTCAGAAACGAATGAGCGAGTGGTACTGTAAAAGTTTCTCGCAGGTTCATGTTGCTCAGAATCAGTATTGAAACTTAAGATACAATGTTTGTTGCGGGTACCTGCAGGGTACCGGTATGTATCTACATGAGAGGTGAATTATATTTTTATAATATTTAAAATAGGGAACATGTATCGTCTAGGATTTTAATTAAAATGTCTGATCCGATTCAAACTTTCATGCAGAACTCAGAAAATGTGTCAGAATATATCTATACTAATATTATAAAGAGGAAAAATGTATATGTTTGTTTGTAACGAATAGACTCAAAAACTACTGAGCCGATTTTAAAAATTACTTCACCTATAGAAAGCTACATCGCCAGTGAGTAACATGGGCTGTATTTTATTTTCAAAACAATTCGAGGAGGAGTTACCGGGGGGGGGGAGATATAAAAATAATAGGCTAATATAGGCAAAATATCGAATTTGTCGTATAAGGACGAGACAAAGCTCAATTTAATCCTCTTGACGCAAAAGAACAAAACTCGGTCAGCCCTACGGGCCCAAAAACCATGTTTTAAGGCCGTAAAACCAACCGTTACGGAGATATTGGCACCACACTACCCCTGATCCAGGAATCGGATAAAAGAAGTGAACTGCCGTAAGCATGGCAATGTCAGCTCCAGGATTCTAGAGCAGCGAGATTATGCATGTACGTTTGGGCATAGCTGCCAACCAAAATTGGTACACATAAGATTTACTATCTGCAAAAAATATACTGTTGTGTAAGGCACTCATAGGACTCCTTTGGGCGGGGATGGAAAGGGGGAGAAGTATAAAAATCTTATCTTACTATATATAAAAATGGATGTGTGTGTGTGTAAATGACATATCTCCTCCTAAACCACTGGAGCAATTTCACCAAACTTGGTACACTTATCAGTTAGTATCAGGAGACAAACCGTGTGGGGGTAATACACCCCTAGCACCCTTGTGGGCAGGGGGCGAGGGGGGTGGTATAAAATAATCTAGAATAGTATCAAATCCATAGTTTTTGTGGTCGCTGAAATGAATAGTGACACTCCGAATTTTTTAAAGTTCATGTACAGCCCCCTTTGGGGTGAGGGTGAGGGGGGAGTGAGATATAAAAATAATCGAAAACAGTGTCGAACCTTCAGTTTTCGGGGTCACTGAGATGAATGGTGACAATCCAGATTTTTATCTCTTAGGGGTGGGAGGTAAGAGGGGGACAGTCTCATTGACAGTTGAAATCCTGTAGGCCTACATCATATCTATACTGCGACGGCTAAATACATATAGTTATCACTTATTAATTTTTGATAGCATCAGATACTTCCCAGTCGATTTGAGCTTCCATAAGGACGAATTTTTACTCGAAAATTAAATAATCTAAAACTTGAAATCAAACATATCTAAATAATTCTAAAACTACATTATAGATAGTAACATATCAATCTGCAAATCAAAAAGGAATTCTATAAAAATTCACTTCACACATAACTAACTGGTTATGCAAATCTTAAAGGGAAATATTCAGAAACTATCCGGGCAACGCCGGGTACTACAGCTAGTAAATAATAACTCCAAACGTGACAAAATCCAAATTAAAGTACGGAAATGTCACGTGGCGATCCCATTGGTCTGACGTCATCGTCCAGGTTGACGGTTTTTGTAGACGAAACAGAATACAGTTCATGTATTTTCTCTATATTAGTGTCTGGTAAAGTTAATTTCAATTTCTATACATTGTGTAATAATCCGAGTGTTAGTTTTTGGACTTAAAATGAATCTTGCGCAGACAGTGAGGCAGAAAATTTATAAATGGTGTATACTTCTGATATGCACTAATAAATTGCATACCACTGCAAAAAGTTGCAAAGGACCGTAAAACTAGGAAGAAATGGATTTTGGCAAACCGGAGAAATGCAAGTAGTATATTAGAAAAGTCTACAGTTTACTGCTGTGCAGATCATTTTAATGAAAGTTGAATTTCTTTGAACTTTTAATCAATTTTCCATGTATGCTATTCTAGTGGTAAAACTTTAAATTGAATCCATGATTCTATAATTACATGCTTCAGTTATATCTTGGAATATGAAAGTAATAACCAGTGCATAATTTAATGCTGATTACTAAATTATTCTCCAAACCTAACCCAAGTTTCGGGTGATCCATGTCAAATGAATAAACCAAAGTGTTTATGAACCAAACTGATTATTCTATTCTACCCGGAGGCCCGGATTCGATTTCCGGCCAGATCAGGGACTTGTACCTGGATCAGAGGGCTGGTTCGAGGTCCACTCAGCCTACGTGATTACGACTGAAGAGCTATCTGGCGGTGAGATGGCGTCCCCAGTCTAGGAGGCTAAGAATCACAGGCGAGAGCATTCGTCGTGTTGACCACACGACACCTCGCAATCTGTAGGCCTTCGGGCTAAGCAGTGGTTGCTTGGTAGGCCAAGGCCCTTCGGGGCTGTTGCACCATGGGATTTTGGTTTGGTTTACAGTATTTATTTATTTATATGCAGGGTAAGAGGAGTAGAGGGAGACAAAGACGACGATGGTTAAACTCAGTTTCTAACGATTTAAAAGTAAGAGAACTAAGCGGGATCTCAGAACTATTTATAAATGGAGAATTGTGGCGGCGATTAGTAAATTCACAGAGGTTTGCTGACTAAACGCTGAAAGGTATAACAGCCTCTACTGAATTTCTGAATTTTGTTCATCCTTCGAGCATGCTCCCTTACAAATTAAAGTAAAATGTGTATGCGTCATAATATTCTTCTTCACGATCTAAATACTGTTTCTGGTTTGTTTAATGGAATTAGATTGACTGAGGTAAAGCTACACAAAATTAATGTTCATGCTGAAATTCTGATGGAATGAACGTCAGGAAGAACGTGTTTTATTCCAAGAATAGGTTTGAAAAGTGTGACATGGATTGAAATACCCTTTTGTTTTTGTCTTTTGGGTCCATGTGGTCATCCGCAAGTGCGATCGGATGATTGTATTCGTGAAACTCTTCCGTAAGAAACAAACATTAACATGTTCATTTCAGTTTTCCAGTTGCATTTTATGTGCTATTTTAGACTGTCGAAGACTGAATAATAATAATAATAATAATAATAATAATAATAATAATAATAATAATAATAATAATAATAATAATAATAATAATAATAATAATAATAATAATAATTGTTACGGGGTTACCCGTGGATCAGCAGAGGTGAAAGAAGGTGCCGGGGTGAATGGGTCTAACTACAAAATCATAGTTAATTTAAAGCTTTAACAAAGGTTATATGTTTTGAATTTCAACAATCAACAACAAAACTTTAACAACTTTACACTTAGAGAGATAACGATAATATAGCAATTTAGAAACAAGACTTAGAAAAATTCAAGATTTCAACACTTTAACACACTTGGGCTATAAGCCCCTAGTTTTACAATTTCTGAGCTTCCAGCTCCAACTTCACCGAAGAGCATAAATTTACAAAAGGGCAGAAATCCCCTACTACCTGGAGCAGTTGCTCCGTAATTTACACTATAAGGCCTTCTAGAGGCACTTTTGCAGTACTTAAAAAAAGAGCTAACGTGCTCTCCGTTTTCTCAGCCTATTCAAGGCGATATCAGAAAATTACAATCATTTGCCATCAAGGCACAACATCCAAATTGAAACAGGGGTATCAAGTACCAAACCTATTGGGTCGTAGCGGAAAGGAACAGGTTAAGTAAATTGCCCGAAACACAGTTTGAACGGAGGCGTGAACTAGCACTCCTAAATATGTATTCTTGAAACCTAAAAGTCATTAGGCCGATGAAACAGGGGCTATTCCCAAACTATGGAGTTGACTCGTATAAGAAATAAATTTAAGACATTACTGAAAGGAAGAAAACCAGTTACAAAACGTAGTCACCTCAACCCAAAATGAAGGGGAGCTCGAGAGGGTGCATCACTCTATATCCCCGATTAACAGTTAAAGATTTCATTAAGTGTTTACATAAGCCTGCAGAAAATTACATTTGTAGAAAGTAGGTTACATGGTTAAAGTTTCGGACCTTTCCCTCTGCTTAAACTGCGGAGCTAGCAAGAAATAAAGATGTTAACTGGCCTTTACCTTGCTGATGGACTGCTGCCTGATGAAAGAGGCGCCTCCAGCCTCCTGCTTGGCACACACACACACGCGCTTAGTTAGTTGTTGATCAAATGACCAAGAGACGTGAAAATCCGCGGTTTATAAACACTCGGGGAAGTTCGAGACCTTTCATGAATAATCAAGACACACCCACAGAATTTTATTGGTCAAATTTAAAAGTGGCCCTAAGAATCGAAGAAGAAATACAGGATAGGTTGGAAATTAATTACAAAATTAGGTATCGGCTGGATTCAAAACTGGCGGAAAGAAAAGATAAATATTGCCAACCCTAAAATAAATGAATATCAATGATTAAAAAACACTCATGAATTAAAAACTTCTCAAAACAAAGTTCTTTCACTTCGCACCAGGGTGCAGGATTATAGTTTTCTAGCAGTGACATCTATGAGAGTGTCCAAACTTCTTGATGAACGAAAAAAAAAAAGTTGAAATTCACACATTACTGGAAACTTCACAATAACAAAAATTCCGGTAGTGACATCTTCTGAGTAAAGGTTTAAGTAGGTCTAGTTTCAAGTTCACTGTTTCTCCTGTAGAGGAGTTCTTTTAGGCGCAAGATTTAAATGTGCGGCGTAGAGGTGTACCTCCCGGTACAATAATAATAATAATAATAATAATAATAATAATAATAATAATAATAATAATAATAATGTTTGGTATTTATTAATCAGCAGTGGTAATGCAAGTGATTTGAGCCGGACAGCTGGACGGCTTGCATGTCGATTTCGACGTTCTGTTCTCACTAACAGAGAGGATTGTTGCCGAGTTGTACTTCCTCTTAAAGCAATAATCACCACCGTCATCTCACATTTTGGAAAATCGATTACTTAGTTGTCTCCACAATTTTTATCCTATACGTATACAAGGTACAACTAATTCTAAAAGTGATATTATGGTCAAAGTATGATATTGAATTACATTCTCGGATTTCCACTATAAATCAATATCAGGCTACATTACACGTCAGTAGGTTTCCTATTCATTTTCCTTGGACTGTACTTAGACTCTAATTAGAGTGGAAAATAACTTCATTACAGCTGAAGTGCTAAATAATAATAATAATAATAATAATAATAATAATAATAATAATAATAATAATAATAATAATAATAATAATTTAATGTCCTTTCAAATGTCACATATTTTACGATACATAACGGAGTGAAAATTTTATCCTGCAGGAGTTCTTTCATGATGATACGGAGATTTCGCATTTTAATACCTTCATACACCACCGACCTCAGTTGCAATCGACTTTCTATCTCGGTAATAGAAGAATAACGAATATGCAACTGTGTCACTGAGGTCAGCGAAACTCCTAACAGAAATTACAGAAGTGGTGGTGATGATAGTGGTGATTTTTGTTTAAGAGGAAGTACAAATGGGACACCAGCCTCTATTAACGCTAATCAGAGAGAAAAAACTGAAGGGGTCCGACACTTCGAAACATGAAGATATCGGCCAAAGAAAGACACGGGCCACGAAAGTGAAAATGAAGGACTTCGTGGGCCTCGGTAATAGAATAACGAATATGCAACAGTGTCACTGAAGTCAGCGAATGTTCTAACAGAAAAAACAGAAGTGGTGGTGAGGATAGTGGTGATTTTTGTTTAAGGGGAAGTACAAGTGGGACACCAGCCTCTATTAACGCTAATCAGAGAGAAAAAACGGAAGGGGTCCGACACTTCGAAACATGAAGGTATCGGCCAAAGAAAGACACGGGCCACGAAGAGAGTGAAAATGAAAGACTTCGTGGGCCTCGACACCTAATACCGTCGAAGTCGGAAGAGAACAAGTGTTGACCAAGGGAGGTCAGATTGGATAGGTAAAAGTAAAGAGTCTGGCAGAAGTAAGTGGAAGCAATGCAAGTAGTGTGGTCGCCAACCCACGCTCCAAAGTTAAAAGCGCCTGGGCCCCTTTCAGTTGCCCCTTATGACAGGCAGGGGATACCGTGGATGCTATTCTACAACCTCCACCCACAGGGGGACAAATTACAGAAATCATCCTAGAAAGGGGCTCATCGGACTTAATGTTACCGGAATAATTGTATTACTTCTTATTTTTGTTTGACATTGACTTATATTTTCAGATTGTCGAAACTTAAGCAGGTCTCTGCCATAGACAAAATTTCGTAACATGTGTGTGTGATCCGCAACCTGAACGTCACGTAATGTGAACAGAAATCTAAATCATGAGCAATACACAGATCAAATACTCCATCCAGTAAGGGGTGACGGCCAGATAGGCCGAGGATTTTCTTTGTCACAGAGGGAATCGTCCGCTATGAATTTGTTCCAGACTACTAGCATAACACACTCATGGTCATAGAAAACAGAGCACCTTGAATGACTAGAGATAGGAAGTTCATCCTCACATGACATGTTTATTAGTATGCTCTGCAGAAACGATTAGCATGTCAGTCTCCTAGCTTCAGGATGCGTCCTGTTGCCTAGTAGGCACTGGGTCCTCCATGGGCACTGCTAACTTGTTCCATGCGTGATGGCATCGACACGTATAAGGCACGAATGGCGTCCTGAGGTGTAGCCATCCATGCCGCATTCACCCGGTTTCACAGTTCATCTTTTATGGTGGCCTTGGGTGACATCGCCGCACCCGTCGTTTCACCATAACCCATACCTTTTCGATTGGCAACAAGTTCGGTGATCGGGGGAGCCAGGGCAACAGTCTGACATCCTGTGACAACAAGAAGGCACGTGTTCGTGCAGCAACATGTGTTCGCGCATTGTCCTGCTGAAATATGGCGCCTGGGGTGTTGTGCTGAAAGGGTATGGCTACGGGTGGCAGGGTGTCATTCGCGTAGGTCAAACTGGTCACAGTGCCCTGGACACGCACCAACTGTGATTTGTGGTTGTACCCAATAGCACCCCACACCATAAGGCCTTGAGTTGGTGCTGTACGTCTTGTGCGAATGCACTCAGTGTGATGCCTCTCTCCCTGTCTGCGGCGAACCAATGCGGCGACCATTTTCAAAGAAACAGAACCTGTATTCATCCGAAAACATCATCTGCTGCCATTCCTGTCCCCAGTGATGTCGTTCCGTACACCATTGCAGTCTAGCATGTTTATGCATATTAGTCAAAGGTAGGTGGAGAAGTGGACGACGCGCCGGTAACCCAGACCGTGCTAAATAGCAACGGACAGTCACTCCTGATACTGTACGATGTCTTACACTGTTCCACGGTTGCGCGAGAGCCGAGGAGGACGCAGATCTGTCCTGCAATACCATCTGGATGAGGTGTCGATGTTATTTGGGGAAGGGGGTGCTGGATGATGTGACCAGACCAATCCTGTTGTGTTCTACGGCCTTCTGTGAACCATTCTGTACACACCCGTTGCACTGCCGACACACTTCGTCCCACATGAGCAGCAATTTCCCGGATGGATGCACCACGTTCTCTCATACCAATAATGCACCCTCTTTCAAACTCACATTTGACGGTACGGTTCTCGCATACGTCTGCGAGGCATCCTGCACGTCCGCTAAAGTCACACTGATCCATTACCTTGTGTTTAGGGCGACAACGCACATTTTACCAGTCGGTAGTGGTGCGCCGAGATATCGATGTGGACCTTGAACCTGAAGGCCGACGTGGTTCAAGTGCTAATCCTTTCTTCAGATCATACTAATGCAATGTCCTGTGAATACGATTTTCCTGTCTCTAGTCCTTTAAGGTGTTCCGGTTTTTATGAATATGAGTGTATATACCCGTTCTTGGCAAGGAAATTGATAATCGATTTCACGATTCCTTCATGAATTTATGCAAAGTTACATACGAACTTGAAATGACATGACAGCCTGTAAAACAGCCCGTTAATGATAGCTCGCTTGTTATCCACCTGCTGAAGAGGTGCACAGGAGGAAAAAGTTTTAAAGCATTGATTTCCATTAAGGCTGGTAGTTTTCCATTACGTTTGGTCATGCATATTTTGTGGGAGGGTAAAATCACTGTTTCGACTTCCTATAAACCCCCCCCCCCAACTAATCCTTGATTTAGAAATAATATTGCCCCTAAAACCTAACCAAGCACAGGTGGATTCTAAATATAAAGTTTGGTAGAAATATGTCCAGAAGTCTCCAAGTTATAAGAACTCAACAGACGGACAAGCAGATAAATTGACAAACAGACAGACACCGAAGCTAAAAAAATATGCAGTTGGTCATTATTAAACCTGAAATAATTGATAACTGTAAGTAAATTTCGCCAAAATGTTTAATGTACAGACACATGGTTGTTACAATTTTATTTATATAGATAAGGAATCTGCTCCGCGTACAGCACCTTTTGGACTTAGCCGCAAAAACGGTCTATTAATGATATCTCCCTTTATTAATCGAAATGATGCACATGAGAAAAATATTTTAGAAACTGATTTCCATTAAGGCAGGTAGATTTCCATTAAGTCAGGTTGTGTATAATTTTGGGAGTGCAAACTCACGGTTTCGGTTTCGTATAAACCCCCAATCAGTTCAGGGATTTAGAAGCAATATTGGCCCTAAAACCTACCCAAGGCAGGTGGATTTTAAACATGAAGTTTGGTAGAAATATATGCACTAGTATTCATGTTATAATAACTCGGACAAACAAACAGACAGATAAAGCTAAAATTATGCAGATGGTCATTACTACACCTGAAACTGATAACTGAATGAAAATTTCGCCAAAGTAGTCAATGTAGAGAGACACGTTCGTTACGTTCTTATTTATATAGATAAGGAATCAGCTCCACGTGCAACACCTTTTGAACCCTGCCTGTAAAATCATTCGTTAATGATATCTCCCTTATTAATTATCCTATCGAAAAAGTGCGTATGATAAAAATGTTTTAGGAATGGATTTCCATCAAGCTTGGTCCATTCCCATCCAGCTTGGTCTGGTATGTTTGGTGGGAGAGTGAAATCACTGTTTCGGTTTCCTATAAACCCCCGTCCACTCCGAGAGTTTGAGATGCTACGGATCCTAAAACATACGTTTGTACAGGGGAATGCTAAATATGCAGTCTGGTTAAAATATTTACAGTAGTTTTTCAGTTATCAGAAATATGCTTTACATGCACCCGCTTTTACGCTGTCCTCTCGAACTTAGAGTGAAAAACGGTCCATTAGTTCTATCCCTTATTAATCCTCGTATCGAAATAATGCACTTGAGAAAACACTTTTAGAGATTGATTTCCCCGCCAGGTAGATTTCCATTTTGATTGTGTATATTTTGTGGGAGTGAAAGATCTCGGTTTCGGTTTCGTATAAACTCCCAGTAAATTCAGGGATTTAGAAGGAATATTGGCCTTAAAACCTACCCAAGGACAGTGGATTTTACATATGAAGTTTGGTTGAAATATGTCCAGTAGTTCTCAAGTTATAAAAACTCAGACAAACGGACAAACAGACAAAGAGACAGACAGACATCAAGCTAAAAAATATGCATATGGTCATTACTACACCTGAAGCGGATAACTGAACATAAATTTCGCCAAACTCATCAATGTACAGAAACACGCCCATTACGATTTTATTTATGTAGATTAACCACTAATACTCAATATACATATGGAGTATATGGATAAAACACTACATCATCTCTGCCTTTCACTAATTATTACTTAACACCTGTAAGAATGGGAAACAGATAAAGACATTAATAGCTATAATTTAGCACCACCTAATTCATAATATCATGTTCTCTTTATGGCTATTTTAAAAGTCTAAGGAGTTAAATTTTAATGGCTCTCTTTATAGCTCTCTAAAGCCTACTGCTGAGTGAAACAGAACAGGTAATTTTACCGAATGCATTTTTAGAACTGATCATTATATGGTCGTGTTGACATACATAATGTTTTGTGTCTATGTTTGTTTTTTAAATTCATTTTTACTGCTGTCGGGTCGAAGTAGGTAACGGTGAAAAAAGAAAGATTGGGCCTATACAGTACTAGAAGAATCATTGTTGTATGGTGCAAAGTACAGTGGTCTATAAACTAGTCTCGTCCTTCTTCATGAGTTATTATTATTATTATTATTATTATTATTATTATTATTATTATCATCATCATCATCATCGTACAAACTCTTATAACTGACTGAACCGAGAGTCACGATACTGACCATTCAGCCAAATAGCTGGACGAATAATAAAATGTCTTCTAAATGCACCTTTTTATCATCATTTCACAACTTAAATACAGGTTCGAGATCCTTTCTTTCTATTCCAGTGCACCGCACAAATAAAATTAATAGATCATTTGTGGTGACCGGCGCCAGATTATAGAATTCCCTGCCAGCTCAGGTCAGAGAAACTAGCTCTTTATCAAGATTTAAGGTCACCTGCCGAGATACCTGCTGAGGACAGCTGACTGAGTGGTTGAAGTGTGAATGTGTGCGTGGCTAAGGATTAGTCAGTTTTAAGATTTTTAAAAAATTATTTAGTTTTAATATTAATTTAGTAATTTATTTAAATTAATTTTCAATTCTATTAATTCATGCAGCTTTAACTATTTTAGGTATCTTAGTATCTTATCTAAGATTTTGATTAGTATGTGGTTAAGTGTAAGAGAGGGCCCCGAGTCCTGACTTCGCCACTGTAAAAAATGGACTAATAATAATAATAATAATAATAATAATAATAATAATAATAATAATAATTGTTAACGTTCGTTCCAACTTGGGCGTTCTCAAGAAACACTCAATCGACGTATTTTCTCCGGTTACAAATAGTGAACGATCAAAGGAGAGTATAAGAAATGTGCTTATTCGTTGAGAATTACTATCGTTTGTAAACAAAGTGACGGCTCCTTCCGGTCGATGTAAAATTAAAAAGTAAGTAAGCAGGCAAATAAATCGAGTAAGTACTTTGCCACGCATGACGAACATGGGATCGTTCAGCCTCGTTTGGAAGTCAATAGAATACGTTGTCTGATCGTATTTTCTCATACTTCCTTTATTATACCCGTAAGGTAGTTAGTTCTCACCTTGTATTTGTAGTAGTGATATTCTAAACAGACCTGTTAATTGGATCTGCTGTATAAAGTAATCCGTTTTAATCCAAATTATTCCTATCACAATTACATTTACAGAATGGGTAGATAGGAACCCAGATAAAGAGATACTTTGAGGGAGAAAAGAACTGAAATTTCCCAAATACTTCGGTTCAGAACTAATGTGGATTGATCCTAGTTTTAAGGTCATATGAACTTCTTCATACCGATGTTATGTGGGGGGGATGTATTCAGTATTACGTATTTATGTGGTGGTTTACAGTGTGATGTGCTGCTAATAAATGAAGCTATGTATTAAAACGAACACAAACACCCAGCCCGTGATCTAGGAATTAACCAGGGCGGTTAAAACCCTCGGTTCGGTCCCTGAGTCTCATAGGCGCCCTTTGAACCGAGAGACACGATACTGACCATTCAGCCAAATAGTCGGACGAATTAGTGAGAAGAGAATGATCTGCCAAAAATTGACATGCGGAACATGTAAGTATATAGGACACATCCGAAATACTCAGGACTGGTACAGTTACTTCTTATGGGAAGGTTAGGACATAATAATGTCAAGGGTAGGACAAATGTACGACAGATTAGATAGATGTCTTCTTCTTCTTCTTCTTCTTCTTCTTCCCCTTAGCGTGCCTGTCCGCCTCGGACGTTGGCGATCAACATGGCTATTGTGGCTTTAACCATTGCAATCCGGAACAGTTCTGTAGATGTTTTGTTGAACCAGGTTTTAATGTTGTCGAGCCAGGAGATTCTCCTTCGCCCAGGAGATAATTTTCCTTCTATTTTTCCTTGCAGGATAAGTTGAAGCAGATCATATATTTTCTGATTCCTCATGATGTGTCCAAAATATTGTAGTTTACGACACTTGATGGTGATCATTTCTGGTCTCTTGTTAGCTCGGCGTAGAACCTCAACGTTTGTAACTTTCTGAGTCCATGATATTACCAAAATTCTTCTGTATAGCCAGATTTCAAATGCTTCCAGTCTAGCAGTGGTGGCTTTTGTAAGGGCCCATGCTTCCATAGCATAAAAAAGAACTGAAAACACATAGCACTTAAGGAACCGCATTTTGGTATCCATGGTAAGTTCGTGATTCTTGATGTTTGAGATCATTGATTTCAAAACACCCCTCGCTTTTCCAATGCGACACTTTATCTCTTACGAATTGTCCCATTGTCCCAGGTACGGATACTGTGAAACTCTCTCTATACTTGCTCCACTGAGGAACAGATTCACGCCTCGGATGTTCTTCTTACTGATGATTATAAATTTTGTTTTATTAGTGTTGATGTCCAGACCATACCTCCTGCTTGCTTCAGAAATTTTGTTCATCAACTTCTGTAGCCCTTCCATTGTATCTGCAAAGGCAATTGTGTCACCTGTGTAGCGCAAATTGTTGAGTTTGACACCATTCACTGAAATTCCTTCTTCCACATCAAATAGGGCTTCTCTGAATACGTGCTCAGAATAAAGGTTGAGAAGTATCGGTGATATGATACATCCATGCCTGACACCTCGGCGTATTCTCACTTGCTCAGATTGGTCTTGATCTATTTTCATGACTGCAGATTGGTTCCTGTATACATTTTCTATTATTCTTAGATATTTCCCTTCAATTCCTGTTTTCTTGAGTACGGCAGTAGTATAATTGGATGGTTCTGCGGCACCTCCGCCGCCGCCTCCGCCGCCGCCCGCGGGAAATTTGAATTTTGGCGGGAAATTTGAATTTTGGCGCGAGATTTGAATTTGTAAACAAAGCCACGTGCTTTTTGACAGCTGTCATCGACAACAACGCAACGCTAACCTCACTGCTGCCATCTTGACGGGCCTAAACCTCACTAGTGCCAACTTAACCTCACTAGCGCGAGGTAAACAAAGCCACGTGTTTTTTGACAGCCACGTGCTTTTTGACAGACAACAACGCATCGCTAACCTCAGTACTGCCATCTTGACGGACCTAAACCTCAGTAGTGCCAACTTAACCTAACTAGCGCGAGGTAAACAAAGCTACGTGCTTTTTGACAACCACGTGCTTTTTGACAGATTTGTAAACAAAGCCACGTGCTTTTTGACAGCTGTCATCGACAACAACGCATCGCAAACCTCAGTACTACCATCTTGACGGGCCTAAACCTCAGTAGTGCCAACTTAACCTAACTAGCATGAGGTAAACAAAGCCACGTGTTTTTTGACAGCCACGTGCTTTTTGACAGACAATAACGCATCGCTAACCTCAGTACTGCTATCTTGACGGGCCTAAACCTCAGTAGTGCCAACTTAACCTCACTAGCGCGAGGTAAACAAAGCCACGTGCTTTTTGACAGCCACGTGCTTTTTGACAGATTTGTAAACAAAGCCACGTGCTTTTTGACAGACAACAACGCATCGCTAACCTCAGTACTGCCATCTTGACGGGCCTAAACCTTAGTGATACCAACTTAACCTCACTAGCATGAGGTAAACAAAGCCACGTGTTTTTTGACAGCCACGTGCCTTTTTGACAGCTGTCATCCGCCATCTTTAATCCAGAGAGCACCGTGCTGCCCTCTTTATCGTAGTAGATGTAAATTCATCACCTGTCATCGGCAGTGCCGCCATCTTGACGGGTCTAAACCTTAGTGCTACCAACTTAACCTCACTAGCGCGAGATAAACAAATCCACGTGCAGCTGTCATCCACCATCTTTGAGCATCGTGCTGCCCTCTTTAGCTACTTACCTTGGAAATGTGGTACGTCACAGCTGTCATCCGCCATCTTGCATCCGAAACCTCAGTGCTGCACTCTATGTGGTGACGGCAAATTCCACGTTCTCTTGTTTGGAAACAAAGCCACGTGCAGCTGTCATCCGCCATCTTTAATCACCGTGCTGCCCTCTTTAGCTACTTACCTTTGACAGTTGTCATCCGCCATCTTGCATCGCAAACCTCAGTGCTGCGCTCTATGTAGTGGCGGCAAATTCTACGTGCTCTTGTTTGGAAACAAATTCACGTGCTATTTTTCTGACAGCTGTCATCCGCCATCTTTAATCCATAGAGCACCGTGCTGCCCTCTTTAGCTACTTACCTTTGAAATATGGTACGTCACAGCTGTCATCCGCCATCTTTAATCCAGAGAGAACAGTGCTGCAATCTATGTGGTGGCGGCAAATTCCACGTGTTTTACAAATCAACATGCTTTTTTGACAGCTGTCAACCGCCATCTTTAATCACCGTGCTGCCATCTATGTGGTGGTGGTAAATTCCACATGCTTTACAAACTTATATGCTTTTCTGACAGCTGTCATCCGCCATCTTTAATCTAGAGAGAACAGTGCTGCCCTCTATGTGGTGGCGGCAAATCCCACGTGCTCTTGTTTGGAAACAAAGCCATGTGCTTTTTTGACAGCTGTCATCCGCCATCTTTAATCAACAGAGCACCGTGCTGCGGGCAATTTCATCACCTATCACCCGCCTTTTTGACAGCCGTCATCCGCCATCTTTAATCAACAGAGCACAGTGCTGCACTCTATGTGGTGGCGGCAATTTGAAAAATTCTATGTGCTCTTGTTGGGAAACAAAGCCACGTGCTTTTTTGACAGCTGTCATTCGCCATCTTTGAGCACTATGCTGCGGGCAATTTCGTCAGCTGTCATCCGCCATCTTTAATCCAGAGAGAACAGTGCTGCACTCTATGTGGTGGCGGTAAATTCTATGCGCTTTACAAACCTATGCGCTTTTTCTGACAGCTGTCATCCGCCATCTTTGAGAACAGTGCCGCCCTCTATGTGGTGACGGCAAATTCCACGTGCTCTACAAAGCCATGTGCAGCTGTCATCCGCCATCTTTAATCACCGTGCTGCCGGGTGACGGCAAATTCCACGTGCTCTTGTTTTTAGAAACAAAGCCATGTGCTTTTTTGACAGCTGTCATCCGCCATCTTGCATCACAAACCTCGGTGCTACACTCTATGTGGTGGCGGCAAATTCTACGTGCTTTACAAACCTATATGCTTTTCTGACAGCTGTCATCTGCCATCTTTAAGCTGTAAATCCCCGATTCTCGTGTTAGAAGTTGTAAAACAGATTCTTAATCCGAGTTGTCAGGAAGGGCAACCGGTCGAAACAATAGTGTATGACGTGAGAGGCTAGATACTGCCAGTTTTGCATCAGGAAGGGCGACTAGTCTTAAAACAAATTCTTGTGATTTAAAAATCTTAGTTTTGCGTCAGGAAGGGCATCCGGCCGTAAAACAATAGTTCGTGATTTAAAATCTAAGAAGTGCATCCAGCTGTAAATCACCGATTCCCCGTGTTAGACGTTGTAAAACAGATTCTTAATCCGAGTTGCCAGGAAGGGGCAACCGGTTGAAAACTATAGTGTATGAGGTTAGATACTGCTAGTTTTGCATCAGGAAGGATAACTCAACAAATTCATGCGATTTAAACACATTTTTATTCCCAAGAGAATCGAACCCGAGACTACCGGGTGAGAGGCATGCATACTGTAGGCTATAGATTTGTTCTACAGTCCTTGAAGCATCGGCACAGTCATTCTGAGCGAGTTGTGTGGAATGCGTGTGTTAGCTGAAATTGTACACGTATCTTCCGGCTCGACCTTGAACGAGGACACTGCGTGCTTGTAACTCGCGAACGTCTTCTTAGCTGAGTCCCATGTAAGCTCTTAAAACACAGTACTAATTAAGGTTGTAAAATATTCTGAAATAGTCCTCCTCTGTGGTGTAGTAGTTAGCTGCTACCCTCGGAGGTCCGAGTTCGATTCCTGGCTCTGCCACGGAATGTGTAGCATTTAGCCTATGTAAGTTCCCAACGTAAAATATCATGATTGTACGGAGAGGTTAAAACACACACAGTGCCTACTCCTATCGAAAGAACCTGCACGGTACCGGCATGTAGGCTTCTCCTGGTGAAGGAGCCTGCACATGGTTTAACGCCTCCTATCAACAGCCCTTACTTAATGCTGGCTTTTTTGCACACCCCGCCTCACACCATAGTTTTACGACCGGCTGCCCTTCCTGACTAGGATTTTAAATCGCAGTATACGCGATAAATTTGTTGTAGCGGGTTTTATAACTAGATATCCCGGTACCGACACATAGCCTACTCTTACCAAAGAAGCCTGCACAAGGCTTATTGCCTCCATCCGACAAATGAATCACCGTCAAGTCTTGTACTCAAAAAATCATTTTCGAGGGAGTCTGCACAAGGTTTAACGTCTTCACACCATAGTTTTATACGACCGGTTGCCCCTCCTGACTAGGATTTTAAATCGATATCCCGACATAGCCTACTCCTACCGAAGAAGCCAGCTTAACACCTCCATCCGACAAATGAATCACCCTCAAACACTCTTCAATCATTCTCGCTACTTCGGAAGATAGCGGGTTCGAACTGGAAGCCGTAAATGTTAGGCGAGGGACCTGTGCGATCGTCATAACATGATCTAGCTAGATGCCCTTCCCGACGGTATAAGTTGCCAGGATTTGAATCGCGTACCCCGACTAGAAGAAGCCTGCACATAGCTTAACGCCTCCATCCGACGAATGAATCACCCTCAACACTCTTCAATCATTCTCGCTACTTCGGAAGATAGCGGGTTCGAACTGGAAGCCGTAAATGTTAGGCGAGGGACCTGCGCGATCGTCATTGCATGATCTAGCCGGATGCCCTTCCCGACGGTATAAGTTGCTAGGATTTGAATCGCGTACCCCGACTAGAAGAAGCCTGCACATAGCTTAACGCCTCCATCCGACGAATGAATCACCCTCAACACTCTCCAATCATTCTCGCTACTTCGGGGATAGCGGGTTCGAACTAGAAGTCGTAAATGCTAGGCGAGGGGGCCTGCGCGATCGTCATTACATGATCCAGCTTTAGCTCAATACCTACAGGTAAGGAATACCACGTATGTACCCTCGAGAAGTCGAGGATCACACGCTAACTTTCCAAGGCTCGAACTCTTAAATTCTGACACCTCGGCATCAACAGGAGGTTCGAATACGTCAGCCTGCAGGACTATAGGTGGGAGCTCTTGTTGCATTCGTTCCGATTGTACCCGCAGTTTGTCAGCGATTTTTTCACATCCGCTTGGTAACAAGCAGAATATTTAGCCGCTGCAGTCTGCGCGAAGTGCTTACAGTTCTCTGTATGCGTTTATTACGTACACACACACATCTCCCGTCTGCTGTGAATATTATTCTTCAGCCTTTATCTTAAGGTAAGGTAGAACTGTTAGTTACTTTTTTTATTTGCAAAGCAACTTCTACGCTAGACATCTACATTCATATATGTTTGTTCTTTTTTAGGTACCGTTCGAAAGTACGCAATTTTATTCATCCCAGTAACAGCCTGCAGCACGTGCATTTTTTTTAAAGGTATGTTTTCGAACTTTGAGTTGTAAAGATAATTAGGTTAGATGATGCATCCTACACTACATTCATATATGTTTCTTCTTTTTTTTAGGTACGACCAGAATATTATTATTCGAGTTTCAGGCTTGAACGCACGCATTTTATACATCCGAGTAACAGTTTGCAGCGCGAAGATTTTAAGGTATGTCTGACTTCTATTCGTTGAAACTTGGTTTCTTCTAAAACATCGTAACTTTAGTCTATTGATAAATAGTTGTTCTCTTTAATCCTCACGCGGGGTACGTACATAGCTATGTCTGCCCTCAACAGGTTGAAACTTGGTTTCTTCTAAAACATCATAACTTTAAGCAATTGATAAATAGTTGTTCTCTTCAACCCGCATACTATAGACGTGGTATAATTTCAAACACGTACACATAGCTATGTCTGACCTCAACGGGTTGAAACTTGGTTTCTTCTAAAACATCATAACTTTAGTCTATTGATAAATAGTTGTTCTCTTTAATCCTCGCGCTATAGACGTGGTATAATTTCAAACACGTACACATAGCTATGTCTGACCTCAACGGGTTGATACTTGGTTTCTTCTAAAACATCATAACTTTAGTCTATTGATAAATAGTTGTTCTCTTTAATCCTCGTGCTATAGACGTGGTATAATTTCAAACACGCGCACACATAGCTATGTCTGCCCTCAACAGGCTGAAACTTGGTTTCTTCTAAAACATCGTAACTTTAGAGTATTGATAAATAGTTGTTCTCTTCAACCCGCATACTGTAGACGTGGTATAATTTCAACACGCGCACATAGCTATGTCTGCCCTCAACAGGCTGAAAATTGGTTTCTTCTAAAACATTGTAACTTTAGTCTATTGATAAATAGTTGTTCTTGCATACTATAGACGAGGTATAGCTATGTCTGACCTCAACGGGTTGAAAGCTGGTTTCTTCTGAACATCGTAACTTTAGTCTATTGATAAATAGTTGTTCTCTTCAATCATCATGCTATAGACGTGGTATAATTTCAAACACGTACACATAGCTATGTCTGACCTCAACGGGTTGATACTTGGTTTCTTCTAAAACATCATAACTTTAGTCTATTGATAAATAGTTGTTCTCTTTAATCCTCGTGCTATAGACGTGGTATAATTTCAAACACGCGCACACATAGCTATGTCTGCCCTCAACAGGCTGAAACTTGGTTTCTTCTGTAACTTTAGAGTATTGATAAATAGTTGTTCTCTTTAATCCTCACGCTATAGACGTGGTATAATTTCAAACACGTGTACATAGCTATGTCTACCCTCAACGGGCTGAAACTTGGTTTCTTCCGAACATCGTAACTTTAGTCTATTGATAAATAGTTGTTCTTGCATACTATAGACGAGGTATAGCTATGTCTGCCCTCAACGGGTTGAAACTTGGTTTCTTCCGTAACTTTAGAGTATTGATAAATAGTTGTTCTCTTTAATCCTCACGCTATAGACGTGGTATAATTTCAAACACGCACACATAGCTATGTCTGACCTCAACGGGTTGAAACTTGGTTTCTTCCGAACATCGTAACTTTAGTCTATTGATAAATAGTTGTTCTCTTCAATCCTCATACTATGGACGTGGATTTTCTTTAATCTGCATGCCATAGAAGAGGATAATCTTATAATTTCAAACTCACAGCAATGTCTGACCTGTACAGATTCAAACTTGGTTTCTTCTGAACATCGTAAGTTTAGTCTATTGGTAAATAGTTATTCTCTTCAATCCTCATGCCATAGAAGAGGTTAATCTTATAATTTCAAACTTACAGCAATGTCTAACCTCTATAGGTTAGAACTTGGTTTCTTCCGAACACCGTAACTTTAGTCTATTGATAGAATAGTTATTTTCTTTAATCTGCATGCCATAGAAGGGGATAATCTTATAATTTCAAACTCACAGCAATGTCTGACCTGTACAGATTCAAACTTGGTTTCTTCTGAACATCGTAAGTTTAGTCTATTGGTAAATAGTTATTCTCTTCAATCCTCATGCCATAGAAGAGGTTAATCTTATAATTTCAAACTTACGGCAATGTCTAACCTCTATAGGTTAGAACTTGGTTTCTTCCGAACACCGTAACTTTAGTCTATTGATAGAATAGTTATTTTCTTTAATCTGCATGCCATAGAAGGGGATAATCTTATAATTTCAAACTCACAGCAATGTCTAACCTGTACAGATTCAAACTTGGTTTCTTCTGAACATCGTAACTTTAGTCTATTGGTAAATAGTTATTCTCTTCAATCCTCATGCCATAGAAGAGGTTAATCTTATAATTTCAAACTTACAGCAATGTCTAACCTCTATAGGTTGGAACTTGGTTTCTTCCGAACACCGTAACTTTAGTCTATTGATAAATAGTTATTTTCTTTAATCTGCATGCCATAGAAGAGGATAATCTTATAATTTCAAACTCACAGCAATGTCTGACCTGTAAAGGTTCAAACTTGGTTTCTTCTGAACATCGTAACTTTAGTCTATTGGTAAATAGTTATTCTCTTCAATCCTCATGCCATAGAAGAGGTTAATCTTATAATTTCAAACTTACAGCAATGTCCGACCTGTACAGGTTGAAACTTGGTTTCTTCCGAACATCGTAACTTTAGTCTATTGGTAAATAGTTATTCTCTTCAATCCTCATGCCATAGAAGAGGTTAATCTTATAATTTCAATCTTACAGCAATGTCTAATCTCTATAGGTTGAAACTTGGTTTCTCCTGAACGTCGTAACATTAGTCTAATGATAAATAGTTGTTCTCTTCAATCTTTCATGCTGTAGAAGAGGTTAATCTTATAGTTTCAAACTCACAGCAATGTCTAACCTGTACAGGTTCAAACTTGGTTTCTTCCGAACATAGCAACTTTAGTCTATTGATAAATAGTTGTTCTCTTTCAATCTTTCATGCTGTAGATGAGGTTAATCTTATAATTTCAAACTCACAGCAATGTCTGACCTGTACAGGTTCAAACTTGGTTTCTTCTGAACATCGTAACTTTAGTCTATTGGTAAATAGTTATTCTCTTCAATCCTCACGCCATAGAAGAGGTTAATCTTATAATTTCAAACTTACAGCAACGTCTAACCTCTATAGGTTGGAACTTGGTTTCTTCCGAACACCGTAACTTTAGTCTATTGATAAATAGTTATTTTCTTTAATCTACATGCCATAGAAGAGGTTAATCTTATAAATTCAATCTTACAGCAATGTCTAATCTCTATAGGTTGAAACTTGGTTTCTCCTGAACGTCGTAACATTAGTCTAATGATAAATAGTTGTTCTCTTCAATCTTTCATGCTGTAGAAGAGGTTAATCTTATAGTTTCAAACTCACAGCAATGTCTAACCTGTACAGGTTCAAACTTGGTTTCTTCCGAACATAGCAACTTTAGTCTATTGATAAATAGTTGTTCTCTTTCAATCTTTCATGCTGTAGATGAGGTTAATCTTATAATTTCAAACTCACAGCAATGTCTGACCTGTACAGGTTCAAACTTGGTTTCTTCCGAACATAGCAACTTTAGTCTATAGATAAATAGTTATTCTCTTCAATCTTTCATGCTGTAGAAGAGGTTAATCTTATAATTTCAAACTCACAGCCATGTCTGACCTCTATAGGTTGAAACTTGCTTTCTTCCGAACATAGCAACTCTAGTCTATAGATAAATAGTTATTCTCTTCAATCTTTCATGCTGTAGAAGAGGTTAATCTTATAATGTCAAACTCACAGCCATGTCTGACCTCTATAGGTTGAAACTTGCTTTCTTCCGAACATCGTAACTCTAGGCTAGCACACTTACCCTTTTATATCCTATTATTACTATGTGTGATGCAAGTGCTAACGCTACATTTATATATTTATTCTTTTTAGAAAAACCATGGAGAAGATTAACCAGCTAGGTCATATTTCAACTCCAACTACCAAGCCGTTAACAAGTCTACCGCTAAATGAGCAATTTAAAGTAATTTCACTACGAAGATTAAAAACGAAATTTGGAGAAAGGATTTTATGTGTCTGCGAAGACTTTCAAGTTTTTTTACCTAATAGATTTAGCGTGCTAACTGATTTAGAAATAGAAGAACTAAATCAACGTTCTATTTTCATTATATATCACGACATAGAGAACAAATCTTGTGTTATTAGTTTTACTGATGCGTAAAAGCATGTACATACAAGAATTACATCGAGAAAGCAAAAGTATGCAAACATCACTACAAGTAAAATCATTCATGATAAAACTAGTACATACAAGATGTGAATAAATACTGTAGAATTGGCATATTCTTTTATTTTAGATTAGGTATTACCTTCTCCTCCTACTCCTTCCTCTCGAAGAAGAATAAGAGCAAGAAAGAAGATGTTGATTAAATTCGTAAGTATGTTATCGTCTAGCACAGTAAGTATGTTGAGAAGAGATTTTTTTCCTAAACTATGCTTGATTCTAGTCTTGTAATATAGTGTACTACAACATCGCACTATAGTATGTGTATATATGTTTTTTGAACAGTGGTATGTATTCAAGTCTAAACTTGCACACTCTCGCTTTGCGATGCATGTTCGATAAAGATGTACCTTGACAGAGTAAGAAAAGGTAAAGGAAGTTATACACATCAATTAATGTTCTGATCACATGTTAAGGTTAACGACATCGAGTGCAGTGTTCGATTCTAGTCTTGATCACTTATCTAGTGTTTTGAGCACATCAATTAATGTTCTGACTACATGTTAAGGTTAACAACATCGAGTGCAATGTTCGATTCTAGTCTTGCTATGTTTTAATCTCATTTCATATTCTAATCACATGTTGAAGTTAACAACATCGAGTGCAGTGTTTGATTCTAGTCTTGTTATGTTTTACAATCTTGTTTTTTGCAATGCATGTTCGATAGAGGTGTACCTTGAAAGAGTAGGAAGAGTTCGATTCTAGTCCTGCTATGTTTGAACCTGATTTAATGTTCTAATCACATGTTGAAGTTAACATCAAGTGCAGTGTTCGATTCTAGTCTTGTTATGTTTTACAATCTTGCTTTTGCAATGCACGTTCGATAGAGATGTACCTTCACTGAGCAGGAAGAGCAGCTCAGTAAGTATGTTGAGAAGAGAATTTTTTGTTTTTCTAAACAGTGCTTGATTCTAGTCTCGCAATGCTGTGTTCTGCAACATCGAACACTAGTATGCAGTTCAAGTTGTAATAAGTTTTGAACAGGAGTATGTGTGTGTTCAAGTCTAAACATGTGTCACTGCGGGTATGCGAGCGGATAACAGCCGACGAAATTGCCCCGCATAGGGCAGCACGGTGCTCTGTTCATTAAAAGATGGCAGATGACAGCTAACGAAATTGCCTACATGATAGCAGCATAGTGCTCTGTTGGTTAAAGATGGCAGATGATACCTGTCAAAAAGCACATGGCTTTGCTTCCAAACAAGAGCACGTGGAATTTATCGCCACAACAAAGAGGGCAGCACTGTACTCTGTTGCTTAAAGATGGCGGATGATGGCTGTCAAAAAAGCACGTGAGTTTGTTTCCAAACAAGAGCGCGTAAAATTTTTCACCACCACATTTCAAAGGTATCTAGCTAAAGAGGGTAGCACGGTGCTCGAAGATGGCGGATGATAGCTAACAGAACTTTTCAAATTGCCCGCTACTACGTGCTTAAGGTAGTAGCCATAAAGAGGGCAGCACGGTGTTCTGCGGATTAAAGATGACGAAATTACCCACATGATAGCAGCATGGTGCTCTGTTGATTAAAGATGGCGGATGACAGCTGTCAAAAAAAGCACATGGCTTTGTTTCCAAACAAGAGCACGTAGAATTTGCTGTCACCACATTTCAAACTAAAGATTGCAGCACTGTTCTCGCCACCGGGGCAGCACTGTTCTCTCTGGATTAAAAGCTTTGTTTCCAAACAAGAGCACGTAGAATTTGCCGCCACCACATAGAGTGTAGCACCGAGGTTTGTGATGCAAGATGGCGGATGACAGCTGTCAAAAAAGCACATGGCTTTGTTTCTAAAAACAAGAGCACGTGGAATTTGCCGTCACCCGGCAGCACGGTGATTAAAGATGGCGGATGACAGCTGCACATGGCTTTGTAGAGCACGTGGAATTTGCCGTCACCACATAGAGGGCGGCACTGTTCTCAAAGATGGCGGATGACAGCTGTCAGAAAAAGCGCATAGGTTTGTAAAGCGCATAGAATTTACCGCCACCACATAGAGTGCAGCACTGTTCTCTCTGGATTAAAGATGGCGGATGACAGCTGACGAAATTGCCCGCAGCATAGTGCTCAAAGATGGCGAATGACAGCTGTCAAAAAAGCACGTGGCTTTGTTTCCCAACAAGAGCACATAGAATTTTTCAAATTGCCGCCACCACATAGAGTGCAGCACTGTGCTCTGTTGATTAAAGATGGCGGATGACGGCTGTCAAAAAGGCGGGTGATAGGTGATGAAATTGCCCGCAGCACGGTGCTCTGTTGATTAAAGATGGCGGATGACAGCTGTCAAAAAAGCACATGGCTTTGTTTCCAAACAAGAGCACGTGGGATTTACCGCCACCACATAGAGGGCAGCACTGTT
Organism: Anabrus simplex; assembly: GCF_040414725.1. Classification (NCBI taxonomy): domain Eukaryota; kingdom Metazoa; phylum Arthropoda; class Insecta; order Orthoptera; family Tettigoniidae; genus Anabrus; species Anabrus simplex. Next base: position 315,156,068 of record NC_090267.1, on the reverse strand, counting down.
CTCTCTAGATTAAAGATGGCGGATGACAGCTGTCAGAAAAGCATATAAGTTTGTAAAGCATGTGGAATTTACCACCACCACATAGATGGCAGCACGGTGATTAAAGATGGCGGTTGACAGCTGTCAAAAAAGCATGTTGATTTGTAAAGCACGTGGAATTTGCCGCCACCACATAGATTGCAGCACTGTTCTCTCTGGATTAAAGATGGCGGATGACAGCTGTGACGTACCATATTTCAAAGGTAAGTAGCTAAAGAGGGCAGCACGGTGCTCTATGGATTAAAGATGGCGGATGACAGCTGTCAGAAAAATAGCACGTGAATTTGTTTCCAAACAAGAGCACGAAGAATTTGCCGCCACTACATAGAGCGCAGCACTGAGGTTTGCGATGCAAGATGGCGGATGACAACTGTCAAAGGTAAGTAGCTAAAGAGGGCAGCACGGTGATTAAAGATGGCGGATGACAGCTGCACGTGGCTTTGTTTCCAAACAAGAGAACGTGGAATTTGCCGTCACCACATAGAGTGCAGCACTGAGGTTTCGGATGCAAGATGGCGGATGACAGCTGTGACGTACCACATTTCCAAGGTAAGTAGCTAAAGAGGGCAGCACGATGCTCAAAGATGGTGGATGACAGCTGCACGTGGATTTGTTTATCTCGCGCTAGTGAGGTTAAGTTGGTAGCACTAAGGTTTAGACCCGTCAAGATGGCGGCACTGCCGATGACAGGTGATGAATTTACATCTACTACGATAAAGAGGGCAGCACGGTGCTCTCTGGATTAAAGATGGCGGATGACAGCTGTCAAAAAGGCACGTGGCTGTCAAAAAACACGTGGCTTTGTTTACCTCATGCTAGTGAGGTTAAGTTGGTATCACTAAGGTTTAGGCCCGTCAAGATGGCAGTACTGAGGTTAGCGATGCGTTGTTGTCTGTCAAAAAGCACGTGGCTTTGTTTACAAATCTGTCAAAAAGCACGTGGCTGTCAAAAAGCACGTGGCTTTGTTTACCTCGCGCTAGTGAGGTTAAGTTGGCACTACTGAGGTTTAGGCCCGTCAAGATAGCAGTACTGAGGTTAGCGATGCGTTATTGTCTGTCAAAAAGCACGTGGCTGTCAAAAAACACGTGGCTTTGTTTACCTCATGCTAGTTAGGTTAAGTTGGCACTACTGAGGTTTAGGCCCGTCAAGATGGTAGTACTGAGGTTTGCGATGCGTTGTTGTCGATGACAGCTGTCAAAAAGCACGTGGCTTTGTTTACAAATCTGTCAAAAAGCACGTGGTTGTCAAAAAGCACGTAGCTTTGTTTACCTCGCGCTAGTTAGGTTAAGTTGGCACTACTGAGGTTTAGGTCCGTCAAGATGGCAGTACTGAGGTTAGCGATGCGTTGTTGTCTGTCAAAAAGCACGTGGCTGTCAAAAAACACGTGGCTTTGTTTACCTCGCGCTAGTGAGGTTAAGTTGGCACTAGTGAGGTTTAGGCCCGTCAAGATGGCAGCAGTGAGGTTAGCGTTGCGTTGTTGTCGATGACAGCTGTCAAAAAGCACGTGGCTTTGTTTACAAATTCAAATCTCGCGCCAAAATTCAAATTTCCCGCCAAAATTCAAATTTCCCGTGGGCGGCGGAGGCGGCGGCGGCGGCGGAGGAGTAGGCGGGCGGAGGAGTAGGCGGGCGGAGGCGTGCGGCGGCGGAGGTGCCGCAGAACCATCCAATTATACTACTTACGGCTATCATGTGTTCATGGTTCACACGATCAAACGCCTTTTGATAATCAATGAGGCATGTAAATACATTACAGTTGATATCCCTATATCTTTGGAACAGTAGTCTACCTGCTACGAGTGAAGATCAGAAAATAAGTTGAACTTCCCAGTTATGGCCATTTATTACACCACCTATACAACAGCAACACGACTATAACGACATACACTGTAACGTCACTTTTCCACATATTTTCCAAGAGACTCCAAACATTTCTGCGAACGCACAACCAACTTGTCGATGCCGGATGCATAGAAATTTCCTCCAGCGTTCTGCAACCACTCGGAGACAGCGGCCTTCACCTCCTCATCGGTCTGAAAACGTCGACCACCGAGCTCCGTTTTGAGCTTACCGAACAGATGAAAGTCACATGGCGCTAGGTCGGGATTGTAGGGTGGATGTTGCCAAACCTCCCGCTTGAAAAGCTGCAGCAGTTCTCTCGTTTGGCGGGCCTTGTGAGGTGTTGCGTTATCGTGCAACAAAATCACACCGGCGCTCAATTTCCCCCGGAGCTGCTCTTTAATCGCTTTACGCAACCGGTGCAACGTTTGACAATACGACGCCGCGTTGATCGTCGTTCCTTTCGTCATGAATTCCACGCGCAGCAAACCCTCCATCTCAAAGAACACTGTCGCCATAACCTTACCGGCTGAAGGTTGAACCTTGGCCTTCTTTCGTTGTGGTGATGAGGGGTGCACCCATTCCATTGATATTCGCTTCGTTCCGGGGGTGAAGTGGTGGATCCACGTTTCGTCGCCTGTGGCGATACGCCGCAGAAACCCGTTGCCGTCAGCGGCATAGCGTTACAAAAATGCCAGGGAAAATTGGAAACGTTATCCCTTGTGCTCATCGGTGAGAAGACGTGGGACCCATCTTTGACACAGCTTACGATATCCAAGGTCCTCGTGAACAATGGCGAACACACTGACATACGACATGTTCAGCTGGGTCGCGATTTCTCTCAGTTTAATGCGCCGGTTCTGTGTAATGATCGCATTCACACTGTTGACCTTTGCACGGGTCCTGGACGTTGCGGGCCTGCCTTCGCGATGGTTGTCGTGATATCCGTGCGTCCGGCTTCGAATTGCTGACACCACTTTACAATATCTTGCCGGGAAATGGCCCGTTCCCCATACACAGCACTAATTTCACGATGAATGTCCGTGCAATTCTTCCTTTTGGCCCATAGGAATCGGATTGTCGCACGCACCTCATATTTGGAGTGAACGTCCAGTTGACGACGCGCCATTGCATTTGGCCGCTATTCACACAATTCTAGACGAGACACCACAGCGACCTTCCTAACAGACGTGTGGGCAGTGTCTATCCCTTTCTCCGCTGTGCCCACGTTTGCGACACACAGCACCCTGCTGCGGCGCGTTAGTGCAACTAACCTTTTGATCCACCTACGTAAATATTGCTTTTCTAGCGTCAGCTGCCTTTAAAAACCCGAGCTGGTTGGATGCTATCTGTTCTTCACAAATACTGTATATCCGCTTGCGTATCAACAAATTTAGCAGATGGCTATTTAAACTGATGGTACGGTAGTCCCTACATTCTTTGGCGTTTGATTTCTCAGGTAAAGAAATAAATTCTGATTTTTACCATTCTGGAGGGATTTTACCTGAGGAGTAAATTTCGTTGGTTAACTTTTGTGGTGATTTTTATTTTGACTTTGCAGAGCAGTTTGAGAAATTCAACTTGCATGCCACCTGGCCCAGCTGCTTTTCCTTCCTTCATTTGTTGTATGCCCGCTTCCAGTTCACATCTGGTCCCGTTGTATCTGATATCTCCGCCTCCTGTCTCCTTGTGTCATCTTAGAATAATTGTTCCAGATATTTCTCCCATGTTCTCTTTTTCCTTCCCTTTCGATTATGAGGTTACCACTACTACTAGCTTCACATACACAGTTTGATTAGTTTTTTGCCTCTCTGACCTTCCGGTGCACATTAAAATCGTCATGTCTATTCTGATAAAAATCTATATCTGCACATAATTCAGTTTTCTTTTCCTTTGTCTTCTCTGATTTTCCTTTTGATTGTATTTTGAATCGCTGTGTATTCCTCTACCTCTTCTCTTCCTTCGTTCTTCCATTAGGTCCAGAATCTCATTTGTCATCCACGTTTTCCTCTTTCTAAGGTCCGGTCTCAGATACTCTTCTTTTACTCCTTTTATCGCTTCTTGTAGGTGTGTGATATTTTCATTTAACATATTCACCGTTGTCAATCAATTTATTGTTTGGAGCTGTCTTGAATGTCTGCTATATAGTAGCATCTTTCAATTATCTCAAGTCGTATTTCCGTGCTGTTTTGTCGATAACATACTTCATTCTGATCTTAAAATTTCCAACCACTGCGACATGGTCTGATTGTATGTCTGCTCCTGGATATGTTCCGACAGATGTAAAATCATTTTTGTATCTCTTGTTCACCATCATGAAATCAATCTGATTCCTCACAATGTGTCCTGGTTTTTCCATGGGCGATTCCCGTGTGTATAACTTGCGTGGTGGTAGTTAATACCATGTAATCATCACCACTAGCTGATTTGTTTCTGAAAATAGTTCCAAGTCATCTCCTCGAGCATTACTGTCTCCTAGACCTCGGGGTCCGACGGTGTCTGATATTCTTTTTGCCGCAAGTTTTGTATTAAAGTCGCCCACGACTATGTTGAGGTTTTCTCTTTTTAGCTTATTCAAGGTATGGTTTATGCTGTTATAGAAATTTGCGACTTCGTCATCCGGTTTGTCTGCAGTAGGAGCGTAGACTTGAATAAAATTTAAGGCAACTGGCCTTGCTTTGATTTGAACTAACATAACACGTGATGAGACTAGGATAACGTCACACACTTGGCTATTCTTTTTTTCAGTACGATTCCTACCCCATGTTCATGTAGCCGAGTAGTAGACTCGGTGCTCGTCTATGTTTCCAGATCCTAGCCATCGCATTTCGCTTACTCCTAGAATATCTATTTTCATTCTTGTCATCTCCTTTATTGCATTGTGGATCTTGCATTGCTCATCGTCTTCACATTCCAAGTTCCGATTTTGACTCTTTCTTGATGGTTCAGTTTTTCCATTGCTGTGCTCGTATCTGCCCCTCCCGGAGATCCGATCGAGGAGCTTACTCCGGATACTTATTTAGCTGCAAACACACCCATAATGATTACTAGGGAAAATAGATTGAGGTGTTTTCCCGTTGCCTTCCTCAATGCGCAGTGACCACGCCACATCCCAACATCCAAGGATGCCAGGACGCGAGGCAGCTGTATGCCGATACAAGGTCGACGTGTCGATCTTTTTATCAGCATTAATGATATAGCTGCTGCCACTTTATCATGTCCTCAGTTGATCCGCGGGTGCGCGCACCACTCTCCCACGGGAGCCCCTATCAGCCATTGGGACGCGCCGTGTCGGGGTTAAGGACTTCCCCATCCAGATCCCTCTTCCACAGAGTACAGGAAAGCCCCTATTCAGCTGCACCTGGCACTGAAAGTAGTTGTAGGATGCAGTAATTACTACAAATAAAAAAGTTCAGGATAGGTTTGCTTGGAGATCTGAATTAGACCAGTCAATGAATTGGTGACCTTAAAAAAACATCACAATATCTTGACATTTCTTTTCTTTTTACAATTTGCCTTACGTCGCACCGACACAGATAGGTCTTATGGCGACGATGGGTTAGGAGTGAGAAGGGAGTGGCCGTGGGCTTAATTAAGGTACATCCCCAGGCCAAGAAATCTTTAATTATTTTAGTTATTATTATTATTATTATTATTATTATTATTATTATTATTATTATTATTATGTAATAGGGATTGCCTGGCCGAGGTGGTTCACCAGGAATGACGTGAGTCCAACCCGCGGCCCTCTGAACCGAAAATCGCTATATATTTTAATTCGTTCTCCTCTGTGGTGTAGTGGTTAGTGTGATTAGCTGCCACCCATGGAGGTCCGGCTTCGATTCCCGGCACTGCCACGAAATTTGAAAAATGGTACGACGGCTGGAACGGGGTCCACTCAGCCTCGGGAGGTCAACTGAGTAGAGGTAAGTTCGATTCCCGCCTCCGCCATCCTGGAAGTCGTTTTCCGTGGTTTCCCACTTATCCAGACAAATGCCGGGACGGTACCTAACTTAAGGCCACGGCCGCTTCCTTCCCTCTTCCTTGTCTATCCCTTCCGATCTTCCCATCCCCCACCAAGGCCCCTGTTCAGCATAGCAGGTGAGGCCACCTGGGAGAGGTACTGGTCATCCTCCCCAGTTGTATCCCACACCGAATATCTCACGCTCCAGGACACTACCCTTGAGACGGTATAGGTGGGATCCCTCGCACTCAGCGAACCCTGGAGGGTAAGCAGATTAAGAAAAAAGAAATATTTTAATTCAATGTGTTTTTTCATTATACACAATTATATTATCTTACGGTTCAGGTTACAGATAATTCAATTAATTTTGGATCTCTAAAATGTGTACACCACGGACATAAATTTTCAAGTCAGGATATAATCATACTGTGATGTACAAAGCACCAAGGAATTGATTCTCAAAAGTGTGAACATTCTTCCAGAAACATCCTGTGCACAGTAAGTTATAATGTGTTAATAATATTGATCTTGCTTTCTTGCTCTTCCACTATCAGTGGAATGCATCATTCGTGCCTTCCTGAGAAATGCTTATTCGTCGAAGGTTCACATGGCATTCTCATTTCATTTCAGCCGATAGTTTGTTGAGATCTGAATAACTTGATATTAGTTTTAATTAATATCATAATCGACATTTGTGTTTTGGAATAAAATAACTTAATTACATTTTCCTCAATTGCCCAAGAAGTATGACATACAAATAACAACACTAGGAAAATATTGACAAAAAACTGCAATCACAACACTTAGAATATACAGCAGTAGAAAACCATGACGCTACAATTCTCATAGGCCTTGGCCTACCAATCGTCCGCTGCTGCAGCAGATTACGAGGTAAGTGTACAGCGCGACGAATCCTCTGGGTCGTTATTACTAGTTTTCTAGAACATGGCCACTATCTAACCATCAGTTAACTCATCAGTTACTCTCATATAGGTTGTGTGGACCTTGAACCAGCCCTCATATTACCTGGCCGGGAACCAACGCTGAACCTCCGGGTAAGAAGAAGATACGCTATCTTTAGACCACAGGGCTGGCATACTACCTGGAAAATATAGGTCATAGGCTTGCTAATCGGGAGTTGGGGCGCAATGCCAAGAAAATTAGTTAAGTTCTGCAGGAAATTGCGCTTTTAACTTAAAAAACGTCAGTAAGCATTTTAAGAAATTACCTTGAGTGATATTCCATTAAATCTAATGGGTTTGTTCACTTTTGCGTTATACAGTTTTAATAAGCTTATTGTTCTTTCTTCTGGTACAACGCACCAATAATTTGTCTTAAGGCAGTAGGAAGTAATCAATAAATATAATAAATATGTATAATCCAATAACAATGGATAATTGGTACCAGTTTAGCTTTTTAGATCGTCTGTTCGAAGCCTAGTGCTAGGAACGTTGTTGTTTAAATATACTGTACCTTCATTTGAGTTTTTCTGATACGTGTCATTAAACATGTTTAGACGTTGCCTTACTTCCAGTTCTGGCGTAACATCACTAATCTTGGTGTCAAGTCTGCAATTACAATTACACGCAGAGACACATATCAAGAAACAGAGTTTGTCAGTATAACTTGCTCCAGACAGTGGAACACGAAACTGGTTGCAGATATCGCCACCCAGTAGTCGAATTGGATACGGATCTCTACTTTCATTTCTTATATCCCCAACTCTCTGGTCAATGACACTTCATGACACATGCTGTGATCAGTATTTGGTTTATTGTTTTATTCTTTCTGTTAACATGTTTATCTGAGTGTTGCAGTTTCGTTACGAATGTATTTTTCGTGTAACGAGTCTAAGGAAAGTAAACAACAGTGTGTTTACAGTAAATCAGGTAGCCTACAGTGTATCGGATCTTCCTTCATCTTGGCTTTTTTCCAAGTTTTGGACTTGGTACTTCATATAGGTTTAGCCCATGCATACGGTCGGGTGCCTTTCCCACTGTCAACCATGTATTCACTACTGCATGTTTCTGTGGTTGGTTGTAGCGTAATGTGTTCTATGTAAATGAAGATGTATATTAAGACGAACACAAACATCCACCCCCGGCTCGAGAAATTAACTACACTCAGTTAAAATCCTCGACCCGACCGGGAATCGAACCGGGGACCCTCAGAACTAAAGGCCAGTACGCTGACCATTCAGCGAAGTAGTCAGAACTTAATTTCTCTTGTATCGAGATCGATAGCTGCAGTCGCTCAAGTGCGGCCAGTATGCAGTATTCGGGAGATAGTGGGTTCGGAATCCACTGTTGGCAGCCCTGAAGATGGTTTTCTGTGGTTTCCATTTTCACACCAGGCAAATGCCGGCGTTGTACCTTAATTAAGGTCACGGTCGCTTCCTTCCTACTCCTAGCCCTTTCCTTTCCAATCGTCGCCATAAGATCTGTTCTCTTGTAAGTAGTGATGCATTTGGAGTGGTCTGTACCTCTGATAAGCCATCGGAGAGAAGAAATCGTTTTCACCTGTACAACTACGATCTTTCCTCCTAACAATTGCACCTACCGAGTTTCTTCTCAGCTATAACAAGGTATCTTCCTCTTCTACTGCTTTTCCCACAAGTGTGGAGCCGCGGGTGCCAACTGTATAGCACATGAGAATTTGGCCCTGTTTCACGACCGGATGCCCTTCCTGACCCCAACCCTACGTGGAGGGAGGCATTCACTATTGGGTGCTTCTGTGGTGGTTAGTAGTGTGGTGTGTTGTCTGAATACAAACAGCCAATCCTCTAGCCCAGGGCCTCTCAAACGCCCAAAATCTCACGCGTGCAGATAGAGGCGCAAGAGCTCCGTGCACTGTGCATCGCTGCCGCTCGGCATGGCTCGGATCAACGCTTCGTCTCTGGGCTACTCGGCTAAGCTCGGCTCAACTCGCCTATGCTCGGCTCGAGTCAGCTTGGATTTGGAGCGCTACGGCGCAAGTGGGGCAGAGGGAGACAGGCGGAGCGAGCGAGACAGGCGTGAGGAAAGAGAGAGTAAGCGCTATTGCTCCAAATCGAGGAGTGGGGGGTCTGCACTCTGGTCAACCAAGCCAAGTCGTCTCTTGCACCGTGCACAGTGCATGCACCACGCGCATGCACCCTGAGAGGCCCTGCTCTAGCCAGAAGAATTAATCAGACGTGATTTTTTTTCCGCTAGTTGCTTTACAGTACGTTGCACCGACACAGATAGGTCTTATGGAGACGATGGAACAGGGAACAGCTAGGAGTGGGAAGGAAGCGGCCGTGGCCTTAATTAAGGTACAGCCCCAGCATTTGCCTGGTGTGAAAATGGGAAACCACGGAAAACCACTTTCAGGACTGCCGACAGTGGGGTTCGAATCAGACGTGATTAAGATCCCCGACCTCACCAGGAATCGAACCCAAGACTCTCCGAAACGAAAGCCTTAAAAGTAATCATTCAGCCAGAAAATCGGATAATTGCTCCATAATGCCTTTAGTCTTTAAATAAAAGCAACAAATATGAAAGGGATGAACGACTTAACGATGATCGATTAATTCATCTGTAACCAGTAAGTTTACTGTTTGCTATAGAACAACTGTCATATATTATACATATTGCAGAGATGCCCATGTTTTTAAAACCTTAGTCATGTTTCTGTAAACAAGTCTGCAAATGAGAAGCTGCTGAGTAGTCTAGCACGATCTGCGTGCTACATGGTATATTATTAATGGACAAGAAATTCATTATAAAATATCCTAGCGTAGATGGCAGGTTTCAATTATCGTGTGGAGCCGCCCATAATATCGAGTGTAAAATAGCACGCGAGTGATATTATTCACCACTCGAACTCAGACAACTAAGTACTGAAAACGTAAACTATATTCAACCAAATACAGCCTAGAATGTACAGAGTAGCTATGAAAAATTTTAATTGAATCTAGTGTATAAGAGAAATGAGCAGTTTATGACAAGAATCAAATAAGCTGTTTTTTAGATTTTCTAATGAAATAATGGTAGCTTGTTCTTAGTATCTGGTTTTGTCTGGAGAGAAATGTATTTGGACAATAATTTAATTCATTCGAGAGTGAAACAAAATGATAAATATGATAATAATAATAATAATAATAATAATAATAATAATAATAATAATAATAATAATAATAATAATAATTGGACTTTGGATTTTTAGGTGGTAATAGGTTAGAATGCAAACTGATTTAGTTAATAGGAAGTGTCGCACAACTCGCTCTTCCGTACTGTAGCAAGAGTAACATAAATTCTAGGAGTTCTATAGGCCGTACTCCTAAAGTCAATGCAAACCTCATAGGATAACTGTTGTACTCGGCACGGTGCACTTCTTATTGGCTTCAATAAGTTTGCAGTCTAACCTATCAGCAGCTAAAAATCCGGGCTCAAATTATAATACTTAAGCGAGTGGAAAGAACTTATTATTTGTGATAAAGTGGCATTCAAATCAAGAATAAACAATATGGAAATGGCCTACCACCTCACCAAAGATATCTACAAAAAACGATCTATATTTTTCCAATCCAAGCTTAGACATTACTGTACTGTAATTCAACCTGAAGGTCTATGCGCAGCAGAATGCCTTTCAGTGAATAAAAAAGGTCTGGGAAAACAACTGGAAGAAAAGGAAAGGAATATTCTAAGGTAGATGTTGCGCCCAGTAAAGGAAAATGGAGAATATAAGAGAAGGCACAATCGTGAACTACATCTGCATATGGAGAAAATAACGGACACTACCAGGAAAAGAAGGGTTTTATTCTATAGTCACTTAACACGAACGAGACCAGATAAATTGTCCACTGGAATCTTTGCCTACTTTCTGAATAAGAAAACTAAAGGGGTCTGCTTCACCGAGGTGGAAAAGGATCTTACGTGATGACATCTTGCAACGTGACCCTTTAAAGAAGAAACTTGAAGGTCTACAGAGTTTTCGAACAAAACGTAAAATGAAAACAGAAGAAGTTCACCGAAGAACAATGCGGGAGTAGTGGGCGAGTGTTAAAGCTCAAAATTGGAAACAGTTGAAATAGCGTGATCCATAGCTGGCCAAAATGATGATGACAATAATAATAATAATAATAATAATAATAATAATAATGTTATTTGATTTATGTCCCACTAACTACTTTTACGGTTTTTGAAGACGCTGAAGTGCTGGAATTTTGTCCCGCAGGAGTTCCTTTACATGCCAGTAAATCTACCGACACGAGGCTGACGTTTTTGAGCACCTTCAAATACCACCGGACTGAGCCAGGATTGAACCTGCCACGTTGGGGTCAAAATGCCAGTGCCTCGACCGTCTGAGCCACTCAGCTTAGCTTAGGCCGAAATGAACGAATAATAATCACAATAAAAGTAACGTTACGTAACTTACACATTTTTCGAAGCCTCTTTTGAAACCCAGAATAGCCGCATTTTTCTCTGGCAGACTGTCTTCTTCCCTCCGTCTATCCTCTGTTCTACTTCACTTCTTCATCGAAGATTTTGAAGATGCCGTAATCTGTATGGTGCTCGATCTGAGATGTCCCCCGCGTCTGTGATCGAATCTGCTGAAGTCCTTTATGGCCTTCTAATATAATACCACTTATCTGAAAATATAGGTCTATTGTCCAGTATTTTGAAAATCTGCCTTGAAGGCCACTTTCCATCCATTCGAACAATAATTTATTATTATTACCATTATTAATAGTAATATTATTATTACGTGTATGATTTTCTTTACACTGAATGCAGAATATAATAACATAGCTGCAATTTAAATCTTAAACTATCGGCACATTGAGTTGCCTGAGATGTTAAATGAGGAAGTCTTTCGGCTCTCCTGCGTAAGCATATATAAAACACTCCTTATTGATGTACCCCACATTCACACTGCGGAGAAGACATTTTCCCTTTGAAAATGCGGTCTCCAAATACTTTATGTTTGACTCGTTTATTCCGTATATACCTAAAATTTATATATGTTTAAATGTTTATATCTAGTACTTAATATTCGTATGTTTTTATGTACCCGCAATGTATGTATAGCCTATAAATGATGTGATGTGTTTTTTTGTATAGATCATGTGATTTTTCCTTAATATCACTAGGTTTATTTTATTAATACTGTACCGGGAGGTACACCTCTACGACGCTTTTTCAAAATGAGCGCCTAGAAGAACTCCTCTGTGAAACCAATAATACAACATGTTAGAACTTTACTCTGAAGGTGTCACCACTAAAATCTGATATAATTTTGTTATTGTTAAGTTTCATGAACTGTGTGAATTTCTACATGTTTTGTTTTCCATTCATCAAGAAGTTTCGACCTTCTCTCACAGATGACACTACCAAAGAACGATGGTCATGCAACCTGGTGCGAAGTGAAAGAACCTTTGATTTAAAAAAGTTTTGTATTCATAAGTTTTTTCTAATTGATGTTCATTTATTTTTGGGTTGGCAATATTTCCTTTTTTATTTCCGCCAGTTTTAAATCTAGTCAATCCCTAATTTCTGTAATTAATTTTATACCAATCACCGCCTCCTTCTTCGATTTTCAGTGTAACTTTTAAATTCACCAATAAAAGTGAGAAGGTGTGGCTAGTTGAATCTTGAATGATATCGAACTTTCCCCGAGGGTTTATAAACTGCGGATTTTCACATCTCTTGGCCAATTGATCGTCATCTGACCTAGTGTTTGTGTCAAAGTAGGAGGCGGGCGGCGCCGCTTTCATTAGGCAGCAGTACACCGACAAGGTAAAGCCACATAACATCTTTATTTCTTGCTAGCTCCGCAGTTTAACCTGAGGGAAAGGTCCGAATCATCAACTATGTAACCTAGTTTTCCTAAAAATGTAACTTTCTGCCGGCTAATGTAAAAACATAAAATCTTTAACTGTATATCGGGGATAGAGAGTGATGTACCCTCTCGAGCTCCCCTTCATATTGGTTTGAGGTGACTACGTTTTGTAACTGGCTTTCTTCCTTTCCGTAATGTGTTAATTTATTCTTACACGAGTCACCTCCATAGTTTGGGAATAGCCCCTGTTTCATCGGCCTAGTGCCCCTTAGGTTTTAAGAATTCATATCTAAGAGTGCAAGTACACGCCTCCATTCAATTTGTGTTTCGGGCCATTTTCTTAACCTGTTCTTTTCCGCAAAGGCCCAATAGGTTGGGTACTAGATACCTCTGCGTAATAAGATTCTAATTGTAAATAGTGCCTTGTAAGGCCAGTATGTTTTGTTGCCTTGAGTAGGCTTGGAAAACTGCGGGCACATTAGCTCTTTTTCAAGTGTTGTAAAAGTGCCTCTGGGAGGCCTGATATTGTACTTTAAGGAGCAAGTGCTCCATGTATCAGGGGATTTCTGCCCTTGTGTAAATTCATGAGCTTGTAAATTTGAACGGGTAGCTCAGGAAATGTAAGGCTAGGGGCTTAAAGCTCAATGGTGTTAAGATTTTGAATCTTGATTTTTTACCAATCTTATTTAACGTTTGCTACTTGAAAAAATTGTCAATTTTGGTGTCTGAAAATATAACCTTCGCTTTAAGTTTTAAATTCTTGACATTGTAGTTAGACCCATTCATCCCGGCGCCTTTTTTCACCTCTGTGATACACGATAAACTCCGGAACAAATACTATTACTGTTATTATTGTTAACATTTTTCGTCTTATTGTCATCAGTAGTTATTATTAACAGTGTTTTAGGTTAATTCCGGTAAAGTGTAAGAAAGGGAGTATTACTATGCGGTTAAGTGTTGACCAGGCACTCTCAGGTAGATAAAAACCAGAGAACGTTCTGTGATGCAAATTAAATCACGAAGTTCTCAAGAAGAGAATAGAATATTTGACATTCCTGGAACCATTGTTTGTTCAGATCGAAGTTGCTGGCAATAAGGCTTTCAGCCCGTTGAAAGAGAGGGTGCCTTGAACATAGTCTGAAAACATGTATGCCATTGAGATCTTCATGAATGGGCAGTTGCCAATTGTAAAATATCTTACGATATTCTCGAATAAGAGCACTGCATATGCGAATATCTGGTGGAGAGATGCGGCTTAGGGTAGGGAGCCACTATAGTAGACAGGTGGGTGAAAAGTGTGATAAATAAAGTACTCTGGAAAAATAAATATAATGTTATTTTATCTACGTCCGTTCTGTTATTATATTTCATTAGAGTTCCTGTGATCAAATGAGTGGAGTTATTCAGATGGGTATCAATCTTCTTCACGTTTTTAGCAAACAGGCGCACGGTACTCCGCTACAGGATACACAAGTCCAAAGGCAGAGCAGCGAAGAATTGTAGCAACTAAACTCCATGCTATTTCAGACATTTTCCAGAGAAAACTGTTTCGACTCTTGAGCTTGGCAACAGTAGTACCAATATTTTGTTTAAATGACAGTGTTCTGTCGAATGTAACGTCCAGATATTTGGGATACCTGCTGATCGCTAGACGTTTGTTTTTGAAGTAGACTTCAAGATCTCTATTCGCCGCTCTATTACTGCAATGGAAAGTTGTTACAATACTTTTGTTCATAATCGGTCGGAGCCTTCATTGTTGGAAATACTTTCCAAATACTACTACTAATATAATATTGTTGATTTTACCTTCCACTAACTACTCTTACGGTTTTTGGAAACTTCAAGGTGCCGGAATTTGTCCCGAAGGAGTTCTTTTACCTACCAGTAAATCAACTGACACGAGGCTGACGTAATTGAGCACCTTCAAAAATCACCGGACTGAACCAGGATCGAACCTGCCAACTTGGGCTCAGAAAGCCAGCGCCTTATACTTCCGAGTACATTAAGACATTCTTGAGCGTATCCTCTATTGTCTCTATACTTGTGTGCTGAGCATCTATTGTCCAATGAACAGCATATCCTTAATTCCTGGAAACTGTTTCAGGCATGTCTGAGATGTATAATCATTCTCAAAATACACCTTATTCTAATTTTACCTTAATATTGCGGACTTAGCCGAGTTTTTCCCTATATACTTTTATAAACGAGAATCACTAAATCTACCTGCTTCGTTTTTCATACGCTACATAGAAACTAAGATAAATTCTACAGTCACATTTGTTTAAATTTTTTAATCTAAATCCATCATTAATAATAACTAGCGGACCCGTGCTGCTCCGAAACATTCGTTATAAACAAGTCAGATAATAATTCATTCGTAACATAGTTTATAACACTTTTTTCTATACAATATTCACTGTCCTTCGATCATTCGATGGTATCTGGATCTTAATATTTACAAACCAACCTGCCCGAGATAGTTCAACATACAATTTGGCCGTGGGTAAGTAGACACCCACTTTTTCAAGAGTTTGTCCCTGTGCTTGATTGATAGTCATACCGTAGGCTAGTCGACTTGATACCATCCTGTCTGCGCGTACGGCTTCGATCACATTGGAGGCACGCTTGTGCAAGTAATTTGGTGGCGCGCGCGTGCGCAAGCGTGCACATATAAACAAAATCTGCAGGAAAGCGACAGAAACTAGTGGTGACTTGTCCATTGCTGCTCACACTGCCCGTCACAAGCAAGTGCACGCTTGCGCAAGCTTGATCCGACTCCACATCGAAACAAAAGTATTTGTTTTGTAGTTGCAAGAGCGCGTGATCTCAGTTGATTTCTGGCCATCGAGGCTTCTCTTCAGATGATACACACTTTCTGAAATGAGATTGCTTACTTATTCTAGGTGTGATTTTGTCCAGTATATAGTAGAAACTGCCCGGCATCATTCTGAAGTATTCAAAAAACTTATCAAGCTGTCTAAGCAAATCGTTGAATATTCGTGCATACTCTCCATCTTCCTCTCTGTCCAAAAAATACTCGTTCACCCACTCTTCCCTGATTTCCTGCTCATCCAAAAATAAAAACTTTAAAACACCATTTTCCAAAACAAGGTCCTCATCGCCTGACATCTCCATTTCGACTGACCTGTTTATAGTAATTGACTTGCACCTGCTTGCATTTAGTGTGAGCACGCGCTCGCCACCAAATTACTTGCACAAGCGTGCTTCCAATGTGATCGAAGCCTGTTATCTGCTTGCTCTTAGCAGCATGTAAGCTATTAGGAACGTTCTGCCTTCTTGTTTAGTATATGTAGAAGCTGGAAAAGTTTACAGAATCGAAGAGTATCTAGCAGGGAATAGTATTCTTCTGTGAACAGAGGAAATGTATACTCCAGTGGCGTATGCTGGGATCTAGACATGGGCTACCACAAGACTTAGGTTAACCCTTTTTCGATAGTTGGTTTAGTGAAAGTCGAGCCTTAAGCGTTTTGAGCTTCAGCCAATAGCCAATGGGGTAGCCTACTGTGTTAACATTGTTTCACAAACTACTGCCAATGCTCAACCCCTGATCAGTCGAGATGGTAGCCTAAGGTTTAGCAAATTAAAGTCCGGCTTTGTAGCTAAATGGATAGAATGCTTGCCTTTGGTCCGATGTCTGCGGTTCAATTTTCAGAACCAAAACCCTCACACTGTTAATTCCACTGGCGTGGGGACTGGGTGTTTATGACGTCTTCGCTATTGATTTTATCCTCGTTAGGTCACCACCAAGCCTATACAGATGCCATGCACCATTATTATTATTATTATTATTATTATTATTATTATTATTATTATTATTATTATTATTAAATATAGATGTTGAATTTTACACAGGTCGTATCCATGGTTCATTGGTTAATTAGCTTCCTCGGGAGATCAGTGGTGGTGCCCGACCCAAGATCACGGGTTCGATTTCAACCAACAAAAGAGAACACTAAACCTGAAAGGTTGCAATTCATTTCAGCAGATCTACCAATAAAACGAAAACTATTTTACTCCTATAACAGCAGCCCTGCAGTGTCTTCCTACAAGGATGTAGAAGTAAACGGGAGTGAAATACCAGCACTCTGTTATCTATATAAGTAAGTCGGAATCCCAAAGTGGAGCCCATTTCTCTGGAGGTGAGCTGCATATGCCTTTTTTTTTTTTGCTCTTGGCTTTACGTTGCACCGACACAGATTGGTCGTATGGCGAAGATAGGACAGGAATGGACTAGGACTGGGAAGGAAGCGGCCGTGGCCTTAATTAAGGTACAGCCCCAGCATTTGCCTGGTGTGAAAATGGGAAACCACGGAAAACCATCTTCAGGGCTGCCGACAATGGGTTTCGAACCCACTATCTCCCGAATACTGGATACTGGCCGCACTTAAGCGACTCCAGCTATCGAGCTCGGTATGTACCATTTCAACCACATACCAGCCCTCCTGCCAGTTCTTAAATTTCTGGCAGTACCGGGAATCGAACCCAGGCTCCCGAGTTCGGCAGCTAATAACACTAATCGTTACGTATGAGGTGAGGAAGTTTATATGATTAACGCATGGTTGATAGATAGCAGTGGCGATCTGACGGTAGGGTTGGACACTATGTCCCTGTTTCGGCACACTGTGCCGGAGCACAGTTATGTTCCGCTGTTCCAGAACACCGAGTGTCAATTGTTCCGAAACATTCTCAAGTGAGCCGGAGACACTGACTCGCTGTCCCGTCAGAAGCGCCACTATGCACTGCCCTTCGCCTACTAGCTGAACTGTGCAGCGGGCACACTGGACGCGGGACTGCGCAGTGTATAAAGAACTTCGAGAGGCAACATTACATGCTCCGCGCCAGTAGGAATGTGCCTGTACGGAACGTGAATTGTGGTGTGTGCCTGTGTGTACTTATGGCCATGGTCCAGCATAAAGCTGCAGGGAACGTGAACGAACAGTTGGAACACTGAAATTCGCGTCCAATATTCACGTTTAAAGTCTGCTTTTAGGTTAAGATTTTTCCGGTCAATATAAAATACACATAACACGGTTACAATGGCAGTGCAGGTATTTAAAAGTAACCAATTCAAGAATATTTTCACCAGTTGAATGTATTGGCCTGTATTGTGAGTAATTAGTAATTAATATCTCGAAAATTTCCCTCAAACTTTCTCGGGTATTGACGTTAAAAATTAATTTGGACTTTATAAGGAAACTTTTAAGCCAAAGAAAAATATCGGTCATCGCTTTGGAATTAAAGATATAACTGGATGAAAAAATGTTGACACTCCAGCACAAGGCGGCACACATCCGATATCGACAGGCAGACACAGCCAAGGCCAACTAATCTATCTAGTGCGGCCTTGACACAGCACGTTCGGTTCAGGAACATTCCAGCTGAAGCGGAGCATGTCCTGTTGCCTCTCGAAGTTCTCTCTAGGATGCAGTTACAGTCCTGTGTCCCGTGTCCCGGCACTCTGTACCGAAACACTCCGCTTCAAGCTCCTAATGTTGCGGAACAAGTGAATGTTCCGGTCTGCCCAACCCTATCTGACGGAACGAAGCCTAGCATAGCTATCACTCGGTCTGAGCACGTATCGGATATACGTCAACAAGCCGCGTGAGGTGGGTAGAGGGGAGAGGGACGAGAGTCTGGGCTGCAATATCAGTCTCATATGCCTTGCTCTCAGAAATAATTCTAGGACATTTCGTACCACCGGACATTTCGTACCACTTGACCGGCTGATTACCTGCGAAGTGTCAGCCAAATATTTAGAACAGGACATTCCGTACCACTTGAAAGAGAATGGAAGTATATTGTAAATTAAAGACGATTTCCTAATTAATGTATTCATTTGTATATCCATTGTCCACTACTGGCGCAGAAGCCTCCGCACCGTGTGACCACTACTCATGTTAACCTTCCGTCGGACGCTACTGACCTGATTGGTGTACGTGTTAATTCTTGTCTCGTATTCGCCATTCGCGGGGACCTAGCTACTTCCATTTTTCAGTAGTTTCCTATTTCCGCGTGACCTTCAAGCCCATATCCTGCAGTTCATCAGAATCTTTTATTTTACTTTCTTGATAATGAAATAATTCAGTAGTTAATATTCACAATAATAGTAATATTATCCATCTTCGTGCTCGTCAGGCACATTGCACCCGAACACGATGTATATTTCTATTGTGTTGTTTTGTTTCAGGCTTTATACATCAAAAAATCAACTTTCTTATGTTATCTATGTAAACGTAAGTATAGCTTAAACGTGAGGTATTAAAATAATATAACCGAGCTCGATAGCTGCAGTCGCTTAAGTGCGGCCAGTAGCCAGTATTCGGGAGATAGTAGGTTCGAACCCGACTGTCGGCAACCCTGAAAATGGTTTTCCGTGGTTTCCCATTTTTACCCTAGGCAAATGCCGGGGCTGTACCTTAATTAAGGCCACGGCCGCTCCCTTCCCACTCCCAGCCCCATCGTCGCCATAAGACCTATCTGTGTCGGTGCGACGTAAAGCAACTAGCAAAATAATAATAATAATAATAATAATAATAATAATAATAATAATAATAATAATAATAATAATAATAATAATAATAATAATAAACAACCTGGCGAACGAAATGGAATTCGATGGGGAGCTATCAATATTAATGGGGCTTATGGAAGAAAGAAGGTAGAACTGGCTGACTCAGCAAAGAGGATGCATTTGGATGCGCTAGGAGTAAATGATATTCGGGTAAGGGGAGATAATGAGGAAGAGATAGGAGATTATAAAGTGTACTTGACGGGTGTTAGAAAGGGAAGGGCAGTGTCTGGGGTAGGACTCTTTATCATGAATACCATTGCACGCAACATAGTTTCTGTTAGGCACGTAAATGAGCGAATGATGTGGGTAGATTTGTCAGTTGGAGGAATTAGGACAAGAATTGTGTCCGTGTATTCACCATGTGAGGGTGCAGATGAGCATGAAGTTGACAAGTTTTATGAAGCATTGAGTGACATCGTGGTCAGGGTCAACAGCAAGAATAGAATAGTGCTAATGGGTGATTTCAATGCGAGAGTTGGGAATAGACCTGAAAGATACGAAAGGGTGATTGGTAAATGTGGGGAAGATATGGAAGCTAATGGGAATGGGAAACGTTTGCTGGGCTTCTGTGCTAGTATGGGTTTAGCTGTTACGAATACATTCTTCAAGCATAAGGCTATTCACCGCTACACATGGGAGGCTAGGGGTACCAGATCCATAATAGACTATATCTTAACAGACTTTGAATTCAGGAAATCTATTAGGAATGTACGAATTTTTCGCGGATTTTTCGATGATACAGACCACTATCTGATCTGTAATGAACTAAGTATCTCTAGGCCTAGGGTAGAGAAAGTGAAATCTGTCTGCAAACGAATAAGGGTAGAAAATCTCCAGGACGAGGAAATTAGACAGAAGTACATGGATATGATTAGTGAGAAGTTTCGAACAGTAGACAGTAAGCAGGCTCAGGATATAGAAAGTGAATGGGTGGCATACAGGGATGCTGTAGTAGAAACAGCAAGGGAATGCCTAGGAACAACTGTGTGTAAAGATGGGAAAAGGCGAACATCTTGGTGGAATGATGAAGTGAGAACAGCCTGTAAACGTAAAAAGAAGGCTTATCAGAAATGGCTCCAAACAAGGGCCGAGGCAGACAGGGATTGGTACGTAGATGAAAGAAACAGAGCGAAACAAATAGTTGTTGAATCCAAAAAGAAGTCATGGGAAGACTTTGGTAATAACCTGGAAAGGCTAGGTCAAGCAGCAGGGAAACCTTTCTGGACAGTAATAAAAAATCTTAGGAAGGGAGGGAAAAAGGAAATAAACAGTGTTTTGAGTAATTCAGGTGAACTCATAATAGACACCAGGGAATCACTGGAGAGGTGGAGGGAATAGTTTGAACATCTTCTCAATGCAAAAGGAAATCATCATGGTGGTGTTGCAAACAGCCAAGCTCATGGGGAGGAGGAAAATGATGTTGGTGAAATTATGCTTGAGGAAGTGGAAAGGATAGTAAATAAACTCCTTTGTCATAAGGCAGCAGGTATAGGTGAAATTAGACCTGAAATGGTGAAGTATAGTGGGAAGGCAGGGATGAAATGGCTTCATAGAGTAGTAAAATTAGCGTGGAGTGTTGATAAGGTACCTTCAGATTGGACAAAAGCAGTAATTGCACCTATCTACAAGCAAGGAAACAGGAAGGATTGCAACAACTATCGAGGTATCTCATTGATTAGTATACCAGGCAAAGTATTCACTGGCATCTTGGAAGGGAGGGTGCGATCAGTCGTTGAGAGGAAGTTGGATGAAAACCAGTGTGGTTTCAGACCACAGAGAGGCTGTCAGGATCAGATTTTCAGTATGTGCCACGTAATTGAAAAATGCTACGACAGGAATAGGCAGTTGTGTTTATGTTTCGTAGATCTAGAGAATGCATACGACAGGGTACCGAGGGAAAAGATGTTTGCCATACTGGGGGACCATGGAATTAAAGGTAGATTATTAAAATCAATCAAAGGCATTTATATTGACAACTGGGCTTCAGTGAGAATTGATGGTAGAATGAGTTATTGGTTCAGGGTACTTACAGGAGTTAGACAAGGCTGTAATCTTTCACCTTTGCTGTTCGTAGTTTACATGGATCATCTGCTGAAAGGTATAAAATGGCAGGGAGGGATTCAGTTAGGTGGAAATGTAGTAAGCAGTTTGGCCTATGCTGACGACTTGGTCTTAATGGCAGACTGTGCTAAAAGCCTGCAGTCTATTATCTTGGAACTTGAAAATAGGTGCAATGAGTATGGTATGAAAATTAGCCTCTCGAAGACTAAATTGATGTCAGTAGGTAAGAAATTCAACAGAATTGAATGTCGGATTGGTGATACAAAGCTAGAACAGGTCGATAATTTCAAGTATTTAGGTTGTGTGTTCTCCCAGGATGGTAATATAGTAAGTGAGATTGAATCAAGGTGTAGTAAAGCTAATGCAGTGAGCTCGCAGTTGCGATCAGCAGTATTCTGTAAGAAGGAAGTCAGCACCCAGACGAAACTATCTTTACATCGGTCTGTTTTCAGACCAACTTTGCTTTACGGGAGCTGAGTGGACTCAGGATATCTTATTCATAAGTTAGAAGTAACAGACATGAAAGTAGCAAGAATGATTGCTGGTACAAACAGGTGGGAACAATGGCAGGAGGGTACTCGGAATGAGGAGATAAAGGCTAATTTAAGAATGAACTCGATGGATGAAGCTGTACGCATAAACCGGCTTCGGTGGTGGGGTCATGTGAGGCGAATGGAGGAGGATAGGTTACCTAGGAGAATAATGGACTCTGTTATGGAGGGTAAGAGAAGTAGAGGGAGACCAGACGACGATGGTTAGACTCGGTTTCTAACGATTTAAAGATAAGAGGTATAGGACTAAATGAGGCCACAACACTAGTTGCAAATCGAGGATTGTGGCGACGTTTAGTAAATTCTCAGAGGCTTGCAGACTGAACGCTGAAAGGCATAACAGTCTATAATGATAATGTATGTATGTATTGTACCATTACGTTACGATTGACGTCAGTTTACATGAATATAGATCGGAAGAAAAATGGCGCAGATCAGCTTCAAACGTTGAGAATGCACGGAATAACTTTTTATGACAAGTTCACCGCAAGGAGGCAGTGCCTGGCGAGATGGAAAGGAAACTCTATGAGAAATGAACCATTGTACTTAAGAAAATTGAAAAACGTTCTATTGTTATCTACTTTGGCAAGAAGATTTTCGTCGTAAACGAACTGTGAATTGCAATTACCTGACCAGAAAATTAGCTGACATAATCAATATAACCATAATAGGAGCCATACGAAGGAAGCATCCAGAAACAAACTACCGGAAAATACGTAAAAACGGCAGGGAAACACGCATAATACATTTCAAATACTGTACGGAAGAAGAGGTGTCGGAATACGGCATTCGTAAATAAGGCCTACACTGACTTAATAAACGGCCAAATTTTCCTCAAATTATACGTATAGCCCATTTATAAGATTTAAAGAACATTATTCAGACAACATAGAAAACCAAGGAAGAACCAGTTTATGAAAATAAAATTGAATCTGAGCAGTATCTATAGAGGAAAAGAAATATAAATACAGTTAGACAAAGTCCTTAGAAGAGCTCTATATACTGAAAATTAAGATGTATTCTATCAATTTAATAATATCTTTTCGTTGCATGGAAATTGGACACGAAATGGATGTAGCCTAAAGCGATGGAGGAAGGCTGACCAGATCATCGTAAGCTCAAGCCTGAAGACCTAGAGATCCAGCATGACGTAATCCAGCACAAGGCTAGACGTTCCGAGATGCCGTGAGGAGGAAGAAGAAAGCAACGTCGGACATAAAATGGCCTGAGATAAGTAACATTATAAGAAATTTTACTATAAAGTATTTCATTTGGTATAGTATAATTGTAGGAATGCTGAATTGCCAAAGATATGACCTGTTTGTGCCAAGGTGTGAATTCTAAGGCATATGCCGGAGAAAATAACCACAGATACGTATTATTTATGTGTAGTAATATACTGCCGTGCTCATAAGTTTGATCTGAGGTTAATGTGAGCAGTATCGGGAAGAGAATTGATGTTTTTGAACCTATATGCTTAGGGGAACGTCGTATTCAAGCTAGGCGAGGCTGAGGTATGAAAGTGAAGTGCAGTATAATAATAATAAACCTAGGCTACCCAATGACCAGATTGAATAACTAGGCCAATATCGTCCATATTTACGATGAGTTGAAAAACAGTAGCAGCTTGCGGTGTTTTGAGTAGATATTAAGGTAAAAGAAATGTTTTACTGCGACGTGGTAGACATTATGAAGAAGCTGAGTAGAGATAATGATTGTATACGGAGGAATCGCAGTAATTAAAAGCATAAATGATAATATGTTGTTGGAGATTTGAGATGTTGAATAGGTATTGTGTAAGTAAATGATTGAAGGAAATAGGTGCGAATTTATGCTTAGCTACAGTTATGTTGTGATTGAAAATGAGGCAAGCAGTGGAATTAAGGCCTAGATACGTGAATATTAAGTGTAGCAGTGAGGTTAAATGGTCAATTGGTCGAACTCAAATGAAATATGGAGATAGGTTGATCGTAATTTACATGTATTTGAAGTGCATATGGGAAAGAGATATAGTCGCCTAGTAATATGTATTTCTCTCACATAGTGAATATACAATATTGGAACACGCGTTAACCTGAAAATGGTAAAATTAGTAGGCAGTAGAAGGAACCATTTTTAATTGAAAATACACATAATAATTAATTGATCGGTACGATTCTGGCAGGTTATGACGGTTGAAGAACATGGAGATGGCACTCGTAAATGAAGATATTTAATTTTATTTTGGCACACATTTTAATATATAAGGATGTTGGGATTAATATTTATGGTTAGGATTAATTTCTTTTAGATACTTAAAATGGTATTTTGAAGCCATAATTGGAAAGAGTTACTTATCTCATGCCATAAACAAATACCTCACGGCATCTCGGAACGTCTAGCCTTGTGCTGGATTACGTCATGCTGGATCTCTAGGTCTTCAGGCTTGAGCTTACGATGATCTGGTCAGCCTTCCTCCATCGCTTTAGGCTACCTCCATTTCGTGTCCAATTTCCATGCAACGAAAAGATATTATTAAATTGATAGAATACATCTTAATTTTCAGTATATAGAGCTCTTCCAAGGACTTTGTCTAACTGTATTTATATTTCTTTTCCTCTATAGATACTGCTCAGATTCAATTTTATTTTCATAAACTGGTTCTTCCTTGGTTTTCTATGTTGTCTGAATAATGTTCTTTAAATCTTATAAATGGGCTATACGTATAATTTGAGGAAAATTTGGCCGTTTATTAAGTCAGTGTAGGCCTTATTTACGAATGCCGTATTCCGACACCTCTTCTTCCGTACAGTATTTGAAATGTATTATGTGTGTTTCCCTGCCGTTTTTACGTGTTTTCCGGTAGTTTGTTTCTGGATGCTTCCTTCGTATGGCTCCTATTATGGTTATATTGATTATGTCAGCTAATCTTCTGGTCAGGTAATTGCAATTCACAGTTCGTTTACGACGAAAATCTTCTTGCCAAAGTAGATAATAATAGAACGTTTTTCAATTTTCTTACGTACAATGGTTCATTTCTCATAGAGTTTCCTTTCCATCTCGCCAGGCACTGCCTCCTAATTGCGGTGAACTTGTCATAAAAAGTTATTCCGTGCATTCTCAACGTTTGAAGCTGATCTGCGCCATTTTTCTTCCGATCTATATTCATGTAAACTGACGTCAATCGTAACGTAATGGTACAGTATGTATGTATAATAATAATAATAATATAGAAGTTTTTTCAGCAATTGTAAATTATTTGTTTCTGATTTGTAAAATGTGCCTGTCAGGCTCATTGTGCCCGCTGGCGTGGAGATGGAATTCCAATTTGACATCAGGTGGTACGGATTGTCCTGGCGTAAATATTTGGGGATTACGGGAAAACCGTTCGCAGCTAGATAACGACCTAGGTGGTACGAAATGTCCTCAAAAATCAAGTGGTACAGAATGTCCCTGGTACGAAATGTCCGGACACCCTCAGAAATACGTGCGATGTTTTATCTCACAGCTTTCAAGTGTTGTAAACGGATCAATGTGTCAGATGCTTGCATTATAATGGGTTTTAGACTTCCATCATTCTCAGTATTGAGGTTTGGGCTTCACTGATAGCCTTGGTAGCCCTCAGTATACGCTACTAGTACACTGTATGGCTTCACAGATAGAAATCAAACATGGCTACATGCAATGACATTACTGAGGATAAAAATCACATGCATCAGAATGCTTGGATGGTAAAAGAGGTGTCAACATTAGAGGTAAGAGAACTGAATGTATAAGATTTGCTGATGATATGGCAGTAATGGCTGAAAATGTGAAGGACCTTCGCAAAATGCTGAGAGAATTAAACAAAAAGTGTGAAGAGTATGGAATGAGCATAAACAAAAAGAAAACCAAATTCATGATACTTCGAGGTAAAGGTGAAAAAGCAACAATCATGATAGGGTGAGAAATTATTGAACAGCTGAATAAGTTTAAGTATCTTGGAAGTATTGTGACTGAAGACCTTCACTCTATAACAGACATAAAAGCGCGAATTGCCTTAACCAAGGAAAGCTTCAACAAGAAGAAAAAACTGCTTTGTGGCCCACTAGAGAAAGATCTGAGGAAGAGACTTACAAGGTGTTACGTATGGAGTATAGCTCTATATGGCGCTGAAACATGGACATTAAGGAAGGAAGAACAGAGAAGAATAGAGGCGTTTGAGATGTGGATTTGGCGAAGAATTGAAGGAGTAAAGTGGGAAGATAAAATATCAAATGAGGAAGTTCTGAAAAAAGTGGGAGAAGTGAGGACCATGATATCCGTAATCCAAAATACGAAGAAAAATTGGATAGGGCATAATCTAAGACTTTACCACTTTACCACGAATAGCAATTGAAGGGATGATAAGGAAGGGGAAGGAGACGATACCAGTTATTAGACAGCATTAGAAAAAGAAAGGAAGATTATGCAGAAGTGAAGAAAAGGGCACAAGATCGAGAGATATGGAGGTCACAGCCATGACAGGACCTGCCGGATGGCAGAACAACCTATGATGATGAGAATATTAAAGAAAGTGTTAGTCGCTTAGCAACCTGCTAAGTACACAATATATTGCGGGTTAGGGCAAGCCTGAGATCATTGCAGTAGTTATTTAGTGACTTGATTTTAGTACTATTCAAAGTTGAATAAACTTAGAGACCCATCAAAATTTCATAATTCACTGGCAGGAAATTCTGGAGAGAATAAAATAAAAATGAACCAATTCGGTCCAGTAGAAGGGACGAACGGATTGGCCAAAACTGTTTTTAGTAAATTCTTTTATTATATAGAAAATACTACTACTACTACTAATAATAATAATGTAAAACGTTCACTATAACAGCTGCGATAACAAAAAGGAAGAAGATGAAAAACTGGACAAAAGAGAATAGCACAGAAGTAGCACGTGAGTCAATTCCAGCCTAACAATATTACTTCCGAGAAGCCTGCATAAAGTACGCAAAAACAATAACGGTAGCATCGTAAATGTCTGGACGGAGGCTGGTCTGCCAGCCTCTTATCGCCACGCTACGTGTCTGATGGTAATGGCTCTATTTCAAAATGCTGTTCTCGAGTAACTCAGTTAACGACGTGGGCATTATTCTATGAGGGTTGTAACCTTCAGGTAGCTAAATCAACTTATTGAAGGATGTGATAAATAAAGTACTTTAGGAATAATGCATATAATTTTATTTGTTCTACGACTCTTCAGTAGTTGTATTTTATGTGTCGCCTGGGTGTTGAAAGTAGGCCTACTGTAAGATTGTTCCGTACGAGTTCCTTACAGAGGTGCTAACCTTTGATGTGGGTTATCAGTGATCCCATTTTTAACTCGCGCACCGCCCCCCTCAAAACGTTTACGAGTCAGATCCAAAGCATCCCGTTTGCCCTTTCCAACTGAAATTTATTCTGAAGTAAATCACATTGCAGGATAAAATTTGCTCATTACCTGCTAGTTCTGTGATTAAAAAAATCATTGTAGCTTGTTTCGCACCCAGCAGCTGCTTTTCAGTGTAGGTTTTCTTGAAACATATTTCCCCCTGAGATGACATTTTCGTCTTCAGAACCATAAACGATTCCACTGTAGATGTACTTAATGTAGGCCTGAATTCTGTCTGATTTTTCCTAACAACACTGAAAACTCTTTCTGTGGGAGAGTTACTGTGAGGTACATTTAATACTGCAAATGCAAAATTACTTAAGGTTTCTTTTAATTAATATGTACACTTTCGTTTTTAAGCTCTGCAATGTTGCCCCAGTTCACGTCAATGTTAGGTCCACGTACAATATTTTAGGGAAAGTATCACGCTGATAAACTGCAAAGTCATCTTCAAGTTTGTCATGTTTACTTTCCTTGACCAAACTTGGGAATCTTCGGACAATATATTAAAGATATGAATAGGAAACCTTCATTCTGAGAGAGATGTCTACAACTTCGGCATGATGAAGACATTCGTCATCAAGGGGAAATTGCCTGATAATGTAACTGCATGCTGCCATATAAAACTCTCTTAGAGAATTATAAAACATCTCTTCATCACAGTCATTATCTTTCAAGTATGCCCTGGCTTTTGCTCCAATCACCATGTCCTCATTGGCTTTCTGGTATATCCTCCTCTTGAATTCAGCACTCAAAAGGGAGGTAGACTCTGACTGAATAGAACATGGCTAAACAAATCTGACCAATAGGTCAGTTAAACGACCAGTAAGTTTTCTCCTAAGAATATGTATGTCTGGAGCATCTTGTTGCAGAAATAAATTCACTGAGTTAAAGACAGGAAGTGTACTCCGAAGAAAGTAGCAAAACAGGTTTTTTGTGTGGGTCTTGTATGAAAAATTTCACTGCTTGCTGATATCATTTTTATGGTGGGGCTCACTACAAAACATGAGTGTCAAAGCTTCCCACTGCTCAAAAACTCGATTAATAGACTGAAGAAGCGAGAGCCATCGGGTACTGACATATTTCAAAATGTTGTGATCCTCTGTCCAACAAAGAGCCTGATATACTTTCAACGTTTTCGCCTTTTAGAACTTTTATAAAGATAGTAATATAACTGAACTAAAAATTTATCTACATTGACTGGTAACTGAGCTACTGCTTTTTGTGCACAGACGTGTATGAGATGAGGTGAACAACCCAGGATATAAACAGGAGAATGCCTGTCCTTCACAAATTTGGCGACACCTTTTCTTTGACCCTATCATTGTGTGTGCATTATCAGATGAAAAAGAAATTCAGTTTTCCCATGGAATGGCTAAAGAAGACAATTCACTATTAATAACAGAGAAAATTCGCTCGCCTGTGTTGTCAGTACTCTCTAACAATAACAATGGAAGAGTTGATATTTGGCCTCTCTGAGCATTAAGGAAGAAACAACTATAGGATAAAGTTCAACTGCGTTTGAATCAGTACTACCATCAGTAGCCATAGAAAAAGGCGTTATATGCAAAAGTTCACTTATTTCCTTTTTTGCCTCAGATCCCGTGTATTGAACTAAAGCAGAGGTTTTAGTTCATGCACAGCCATATTTCTGAGATATTTTAGAGTCTGGGAATATTGATCTAAATAAATATCCAGCGTGGTCTGAAACTGATAACGGAATATTATGCACCAAAAGAAAAAAGATGTGAACAGCAATTCGGCATTTGTCACCGCAGTTTCATTACTATTTACGAAGAACGATGGAACAGACAGATTTCGTAATTTTGATTCATCGTATGTGTGATGTTTCTTGGATTCTATGTGTCTTCTGAAATCATCTCGTCCACCGTGAGCCACAGAGAAATCACACGAACACACACTGCAGAACACGTGGTTTTCACTAACACGTGAAGCAAGTAGGCATGGCCATTCGTTTGTGTAACCGTCTCGATATTTCTGTAACACTGCTGCCTTCTTAGAAGAAGATGCAGTTTGATAATTGCTCCGTTTCATTTTACGAAACCAATCACTTCTTTTCGAATCAGCGACTAGGATAATTAGAACTGAAACGCGCTAAATATACCACTCACGTCTACGCACACAACAAAGAGAGAGCCGAACGCGCGCACTGGAGAACAGCAGAGTAATGAGTACTATACGCGCACTTTTTCTTGAGCCCGGAGCTCCCTAGTGCTGAATCGGTAGACCTCGGTTATCTTCGACATCCATATCGGCAACCTTTGAAACACAAACTATGAATCGCCTATTCATCGCTGTGCGACATCTAGCGTACACTTTGCAAACTAGTACTGTTGTAGTTTACACAGCAAAGCCAAACTATATAATTCATGCTAGTAACAAGATTCGCATTGAGAAATGTTATATAATGTTAAATAATGTATGTGTGACACAATTGTTGACGTAAGATAATAAATGTTTAGAAAATTCATATCGATCGATCATATTATCGGTTCAATTCAGATTTCATTTCCATCCAGTTGGCAGTATAACCAGAACTGGCAGCACTCCCTCCTTGCCCCTCACCCCGTAAAAATCGGGCTCAAGAAAAAGTGCGCGTATAGTAGAGCCTACTTCACGAACTTCACGAGCCTACGTCATTCTAGCTAAGCGAGCAGCGTATATCTATGTAGCGGGCCGTGATTTTACAACGCTCGCGGGAAACAGAAGGAAGTGACCACAAAATAACCGCCAAATATGTAGTTGCCAACTTACAAGCATTGAAACGAGGAGGGTTGACCAATAGTGCTCTAAGGGATTGAACATTTTTTTACTTCTTTCCTTTTTTTTCGTAGAAGTAATTTTTATCGTGATAATGTTCTTTCTTTCCTTATCTTCTTACCCTCCAGGGTTGGTTTTTACCTCGGACTCAGCGGGTGATCCCACCTCTACCGCCTCAAGGGCAGTGTCCTGGAGCGTGAGACATTGGGTCTGGGGATACAACTGGGGAGAATAACCAGTACCTCGCCCAGGCGGCCTCACCTGATATGCTGAACAGGGGGCTTGGTGGGGGATGGAAGATTGGAAAGGATAGGCAAGAAAGAGGGAAGGAAGCGGCCGTGGCCGTAAGTTAGGTACCATCCCGGCATTTGCCTGGAGGAGAAGTGGGAAACCACGCAAAACCACTTCGAGGATGGCTGAGGAGGGAATCGAACACACCTCTACTCAGTTGACCTCCCGAGGCTGAGTGGACCCGTTCCAGCCCTCGTACCACTTTTAAAATGTCGTGGCAGAGCCGGGAATCGAACTCAGACCTCCGGGGGTGGCAGCTAATCACACTAACCACTACACCACAGAGGCGGACATCAAGATAATGTTGCTATTCTATAACAATTTCTCCTTAGACCGTAATGCCGTAATCTCGAAGTGAATTCCGTAATAATTACGGACAATCCGTAGTAGTTGACACCTCTGCCCTTACTACGACATAAGCAAACAACACAGAGTTGTCACATTTAAATAGTTTCATATGCCACCGACCTATGCTGGGAGCGAACCATCTGTTATGGAACAGAGGGATAGTAACTAACAGACTGAGTGAGAATGTGAAAAATAATTTCCATTGGCTTGAACACGGTTTATAACACGAAAGAAAATACTGTATTAAGACATGAAAGCAGAAATAAAAGATAATAACCATATGTTTCGTTCCTCATATTCTCAATTTTTTATCTCTTAAATTGACTGAGCCTCCATGGCTCAGGTGGCAGCGCGCCGGCCTCTCACTGCTGGATTCCGTGGTTCAAATCCCGGTCACTCCATTTGAGATTTGTGCTGGACAAACCGGAGGTGGTACAGGTTTTTCTTGGGGTACTCCAGTTTTCCCTGTCATCCAGTATCATTTCATTTCATCCGTCCGTCCTTAATCATTGCTCCAGAGGAGTGCGACAGGCTTCGGCAGCCGGGACAACTCCTATCCTCGCCGCTAGATGGCGGCTTCATTCATTCGATTCCTGACCCGATCGAATGACAGAAAACAGACCGTGGACTTTCATTTTCAAATAAATTGAATGCCCCGCGGTCATGGGACGGTGAACCTTTCCCTTGCCCAAACACCTCGGATTTGATTTCCAGCTAGATTAGGGACTTTTACCTGAAACTAAGCGCTGGTTCGAAGTCCACTCAACCTACGTGAGAATAATTGATAAATTATCTGACGGTGACCCAGATCTAGAAAGCAGAATAACAGCAGAGAGGATTCGTCATGCGACTCTCTGTAACCTCGTAATCTTGAGGCCATCAGAATGAGCTGCGGTCGCTTGATAGGGCTGTAGTGCCATATAAATTTGACCGACTGAATTCTTCTTTCACGTTATCACTCCTGATGTATTGGCAAAGCAAATAAGTGCTTATAAATAACCAATTAGAAACTGAATGACTTGTTAATAAGGTCTGTCCTTAAGAATATTAAGAATACTGTCTGAAAACATAATCCTAGTGGATTCATTTGAAAAGACTGAAATTACTTTCGAAATTACTGAATTTGTTTGCACTACGTTAAGAGATTAGTTTACATGCTCTTCTTCTTGGTTATTCCACAATTATCTAGCGCTGGGACTTTGTACGGATTTAGCTCATTTTTACGGCCGGGTCCTTTTCCTGATACCACCGAGCGTGTTGGGCGTGTGGTTAGGATCGCGCAACTGTAAGTTTGCATTCGGGAGATAGTGGGTTTGAATCCCAACGGCGGTAGCCCCGAAGATGGTATTCCATGCTTTACCATTGTCACATTCGCATTGCTGGGAATGTATCTTAATTAAGGCCACGGTCGCTACTTTCCCAATCCTAGCTCTCTCTCACCTTTCTGTCGCCGAAAACCTTCGATCTGTTAGCTCGACGTTAAACAGGTAGTAACAAATAAAATATATTTATCTTCCTGATAACAACCCTACAACGACAGATATATTTACTACTGCGTGTTTCTGCGGTGTAACATGTTGTATGTAAATGAAGGTGTATAAGACAAATGCAAACACTCGGCTCTCGATCTAGATGAATTAACCAGACAAAATCTTAATTCCCGACCCGGTCGGTATGCAACCCGGGTCCTCTGAACTGAAGATCACTGCAATGACATCTTAACCAAGAAGCCGGAGATTGGTTTCCATCCTCCTTATGGTACTGATTATAGGTTTAGCCTCCCCTGCGAACAATATGACCTTGCCGCGGTGGGGAGGCTTGCCTGTCCCAGTGAAGCAGGTAGCCGAGTCGCAGGTGCAACCATATCGGATGGGTATCTGTTGAGAGACCAGACTAACGAATGGTTCATCGAAAGGGGGGTGGCAGCCTTTCGGAAGTTGCAAGGGTGGCAGTCTGGATGATTGACTGATATGGCCTTGTAATAATACTCAACATGGCTTAGCTGTCTTGATACTGCTACACGACTGAAAGCAACGGGAAACTACAGCCGTAACTAACTCCCGAGGACATGCAGCTCTCTCTATATGAATGATGGACTGATGATGGGTTCCTCCCGGGTAAAATATTCCGGAGGTAAACTAGTCCCCCATTCGGATCTCCGGGTGGGGACTACACGAGAGGAGGCGATCGTCAGGAAGATGGATACTGACATTCTGCGAGTCGGAGCGTGGAATGTTAGACGTTGAACCGTTGCGGTAGGTTAGAGAATCTGAAAAGGGAGATGGATAGACTAAAGTTAGAAGTAGTTGGTACAAGTGAAGTACGTTGGCAGCAAGAACAGGATTTTTGGTCAGGTGACTACCGAATTATCAACACAAAATCAAACAGTGGAAATGCAGGAGTTGGTTTGATAATGGATAAGAAAATAGGGCAGCGGGTAAGCTACTACGACCAGCATAGTGAAAGAATTGTTGTCGTCAAGATAGACACCAAACCAATGTCCACCACAATAGTGCAGGTCCATATGCCTACTAGCTCAGCGGATGATAAGCAAATTGAAAGAATATATGAAGAGATAGAATATTTAATACAATATGTAAAAGGTGACGAGAATCTAATTGTGATGGGAGACTGAAATGCAGTGGTAGGCCAAGGAAGAGAAGGTAATACAGTAGGATAATTCGGATTAGGACAAAGGAACGAAAGAGGGAGTCGGCTGGTTGAATTCTGCACTGATCATAATTTAGTCCTTGCCAATACTTGGTTCAAACACCACAAACGGCGGCTTTATACGTGGACGAGACCCGGAGACACTAGAAGGTATCAAATAGACTTCATTATGATTAGGCAGAGATTCAGAACCCAGGTGTTGGATTGCAAAACTTTCCCAGGAGCAGACGTGGACTCTGACCACTACTTGTTTGTCATGAAATACCTTCTGAAGCTGAAGAAATTGAAGAAAGGAAAGAATGCAAAAAGATGGGATCTCGACAAGTTGAAAGAAAAGAGTGTGAGTGATTGTTTCAAGGAACATGTTGCACAAGGACTAAATTAAAAGACTGAAGGAAAAACTATAGAGGAAGAGTGGATAGTCATGAAAAATGAAGTCTGTAGGGCTGCTGAAGAAATGTTAGGAAGGAAGAAAAGATCAACTAAGAATCAGTGGATAACTCAGGAGATACTAGACCTGATTGATGAACGACGAAAATACAAGAATGCTAGAAATGAAGAGGGCAGAAAATAATACAGGCGATTAAAGAATGAAGTGGATAGAAAGTGCAAGGTAGCTAAGGAAGACGGGCTGAAGGAGAAGTGCAAGGATGTCGAAGGTTGCATGGTCCCAGGAAGGGTAGATGCTGCATACAGGAAAATCAAGGAAACCTTTGGAGAAAAGGAATCTAGGTGTATGAATATTAAGAGCTCAGATGGAAAGCCACTTCTTGAGAAAGAAGACAAAGCAGAAAGATGGCAGGAACATATCCAAAATTTGTATCGAGGTAAAGATGTAGATAATTTGGTTCTGTAACAAGAAGAGGCTGTTGATGCTGATGAAATGGGAGACCCAATTTTGAGGTCAGAGTTTGACAGAGCTGTGAACTACCTAAATAGGAGCAAGGCACCTGGAATGGATGACATTCCCTCTGAATTACTGACTGCCTTGGGAGAAACCAGCATGGCAAGGTTATTCCATTTAGTGTGTAAGATGTATGAGACAGGAGAAGTCCCATCCGATTTTCGGCAGAATGTTGTTGTACCTATTCCCAAGAAAGCCGGTGTTGACAGGTGTGAAAACTACCGCACCATTAGTTTAGTACCTCATGCCTACAAAATTTTAACACGTATTATTTACAAAGCAATGGAAAAACAATTTGAAGCTGAGTTGGGAGAAGATCAATTTGGCTTCAGAAGAAATGTAGGAACACGTGAAGCAATCCTGACTTTACGTCTGATCTTAGAGGATCGAATCAAGGAGGACAAGCCCACGTACATGGCATTCGTAGATCTAGAAAAGGTATTCGATAATTTTGATTGGACCAAGCTATTCTGAAGGTGACGGGGATCAGATGCCGAGAACGAAGAATTATCTACAATCTGTATAAAAATCAGTCTGCAGTGATAAGAATCGAGGGCTTTGAAAAAGAAGCAGCAATCCAGAAAAGAGTGAGGCAAGGCCGCAGTTCCCTCCCCCTCCTTTTCAATGTTTATACAGAACAGGCAGTAAAGGAAATCAAAGAGGAATTTGGAAAGGGAATCACATTCCAAGGAGAGGAAATCAAAACCTTGAGATTTGCCGATTATATTGTTATTTTATCTGAGACTGCAGAATATCTCGAGAAGCTGCTGAATGATATGGACGAAGTCTTGGGTAAGGAGTACAAGATGAAAAATATATAAGTCCAAAACAAAAGTAAAGGAGTGCAGTCGAACGAAGGCAGGTGATGTAGGAAATATTAAATTAGGAAATGAATTCTTGAAGGAAGTAGATGAATATTGTTACTTGGGTAGTAAAATAACTAACGATAGCAGAAGGACATAAAATGCAGATTAACACAAGCAAGGAAGAGCTTTCGTAGGAAAAGAAATTTGCTCACTTCAAACATTGATACAGGAATTAGAAAGATGTTTCTGAAGACTTTCGTGTGGAGCGTGGCATTGTATGGAAGTGAAACATGGACGATAACTAGCACAAAAAGAAAGAGAAAGGAAGCTTTTGAAATGTGGTGTTACATAAGAATGCTGAAGGTGAGATGGATAGATCGAATCACGAATGAAGAGATACTGAATCGAATTGGCGAGAGCGATTTGGCCAAATTTGACGAGAAGAAGAGATAGAATGATAGGACACATCTTAAGACACACAGGACTTGTTCAGTTGGTTTTTGAAGGAAGTGTAGGTGGTAAGAACGGTAGGGGTAGACCAAGGTATGATTATGACAAGCAGATTAGAGCAGATGTAGGATGCAATAGTTATGTCGAAATTAAAAGTTTAGCACAGGATAGGGGACATGGAGAGCTGCATCAAACCAGTCTATGTACTGATGACTCAAGCAACAACATATAGTTTTAGAGATCAAGAGATACTGAAGTTATCAACACTTATTAATAGAAAGCCAAGAAAGAAACGACCCTCGAGGAATGAGAGAATCGGATAAATAAAGTGGATTTTCGTTATAGGTAGGAGTTTGACAGACGCTTCAAGTCTCCTAATCCATCTCCACCTGGAGGAAGGATAATGTCCAAAGGTAGTTGTGTAGGTGATCTGGTTGTGGTGTTGGTAGTGATGATGAATGTTGTTTTAAGGAGCAAAATAACGTGATTACTACAAAATATGACACTTTGGACAAGAAAGATGATATAAGGAGTATATTACAAGTGTGAGTCATTATCATTCCTCGGTACAGTACGCCTCCATGGCTAAATGGTTGGCGTGCTGGCCTTGGATCACAGGGGTCCCCGGTTCGACTCGCGGCAGGGTCGGAAATTTTAACCGTAATTGGTTAATTCCCCTGGCAGTGGGACCGGGTGTATGTGTCGTCTTCATAATCATTTCATCCTCATCATGACGCGAATGTCGTCTACGGCCGTCAAATCAAAAGACCTGCACTTGGCGAGCCGACGTCCTCAGACACATCCCAGCACTAAAAGTCATACGCCATTTCATTTTTTATTCCCTGGTATGTAATGCGGTACTGGAATATAAAAATATTGCTACGAAAGATTTTCTTTTTTGCCTGGGACACTGACATGCCATGCCTTCTCACGCAGGTGATCACAACCTTCCAGTGGAGAGACACAAGACTGATATAAAAGAAGCCAAGAAGGAAGTATCACCACTTTAGATCATCGTAGAATGTTATCACAGGGGAATAAATGGAAACATTCTCCAGTCGAAAGCGTTTACTCCGTCTACGAAACAACCGCGTAAACTCAAGCTTTAGATTAGAATTTGACAGTTGCAACATTTAGGTGTCCAAGGTACCAAATTCTGTACAGGCAGTGATCATTCTGAATGTGGCTGTTTCTTTCCAAGTATTCGACATTTAGTCTGCTCTTGGAACACAATTCAGAATGGAATAGGGCTTGGAAACCCCACTCTCTGCCATTCTTGAAGTAATTTATCATTTCCGCACTTTTACAACAGGCGAACAGAGTGGAATATCGAAAACATTAAAAGTAGTTAGTGGGACGTAAAAGCATTATTATTATTATTATTATTATTATTATTATTATTATTATTATTATTGTAGTAAATGCATCCCTCCACATAGCGTTCGCGTGAGGGAGGGAATCCGGCCTTAAGACTGGGAAAAATCCACACACAATATCGACCTTAATATGCAGTAAGGAAGACAGTCGGTGGTGGATGTGGTAGTGGTGATTATTGCTTGGAGGAGAAGTACAAGAAGACAACCAGCAATTTGTATTCTGCTGTATCAAATGCGGCTTTAAATTCCAGTCAGTTCACAGGTGTTCGCACGAAAGGCTATGGCGATAGGGAAGAAAAGAAGTACTTGATATGAGGCAGTTGGAAGAGTTAATGTATATTCTAAACAATATTCATGCTTTATCTTTTAAATATCATTTATAGAAAGACAGGACGAGTTATCAAGCCAGCCTCCTTGGATACGAGGTGACAGAGACAGATCGCTACACCCAGAGTGATAATTAGCCACTGCACAGCTACCACTTACTTACTACTTACTAATAGCTTTCAGTAGCTTATCAGCAGAAGTTGAGAAACAGGCATCTATATGATTCTTCTCAAGAACGTAACAGAGGTGTTGTTGATAAGCATATCCAACGTTCTGTGGTCAGACTGCGAACTTTATATAGTTGAAGATATATAATATCTTTGTGGCTATTGTATCTCAGTTGCGGACATTCACAGACTACTACTACTACTTAGTAGTACTTAGTAGTACAAAGTGTTTAAGAATGTAGTGAGATAATAGCAGAAATGCATTAGCTGTATAAATTCCCATTCCCCGAACACTAGAATTAACCATCAGCGAATAAAATTCCCGAGAATTTGAGAAATATACACACACGAAAAAAGAAAGAAAAATCTTTCTTTTGCATATTTATGCAGAAATTTATATTTGGAATCCCATTTCAAAATAAAGAAACAGAGAATTTGTGGGAGGAGGGGTTTTAAAAGGATTTGAATTATTTTGTTAGAGACTGAAAACAATACACCTCTAAGATGTTTTGAATTGGGGATGAGAATTACGACAAAAATATTCATATATAAAACCGTTTGAATTACGAAGTTAAAATTTCAATTGATATCTTAGGTGATAAGTAACTGAAGGTCTGAAACAAATTTAACCCCTCAGAAAGTTAAATGGGGGTTAATATCCGAACGAAAATATTATTCATTCATTAATGCGAAACGGTTTAACGTACGAAGACAAAATTCCAAATAGCGGTATATATTTTAAATCCTAGGTGCGAAATAGGAAATAATTTTTAACGTTCCACCTCCTAAAGTGTTAAATGAGGTTAGCTCCGTAAACGAAATTATTCACCCTTCAACAACCGTTTGACGTACGCAATTGTAATTTTACGCGAAGAGTCTTCGTTTATGTCCTAGGTGTAAAATATCGTATGCTTCAAAATATTCCTCCCCTAAGGGGTTTAGATGGTGGTTGTTTTTCAAAAACACAACATCCATTATTCCGAAACCATTTTAGGTACGGAATTATTTTTTTAATGAAGGGTGGTCTTCTATGTCCATGATAAGCATTTAAAACCTTCACCCCCTTAAAATAAGGATTCATTTCTCCATTAATGTTCTACATAAGAAATATAAATTTCTCAGGTTTGTCGCTTAAACATTCTAGATGTTAAATAATATAGTGTTTAAAACACTCAAATTCATCCGTATCGAGTTCAAATGAGTGTTAGATCAGAAAATAAATAACCGCTTGACTTTCGAATTGAGGGCGTATTTTACAGGCTCAGCTGACAGTAGACTGTCCAAAATGTAAAACTTTGAATAATAACCTTCAGTTTAAAACCATAGCGAAACACGGGTATCTTGCTAGTACAACATATCAACTGGCATAAATAAAACATTTCTTTTAATCACAAAATTATTTAAACCTACAATACTAAACTTGAACAATTTTCTTGTTTTCTTTTTTCCTCTGTACGTTTTCTTCCACGTCCCATCGAATTTTCAAGGATTTTTCTTTTACTGTAAGCACTAACTTCTGAATCCATTCCCTTCTCCTTCTTCTTTTTCTTCTTTATCTGTTTACCCTCCAGAGTAGGTTTTTCCCTCGGACTTGGTGAGGGATCACACCTCTACCGCTCCAAGGGCAGTGTCCTGGAGCTGCACACTCTAGGTCGTGAATACAACTGGGGAGGATGACCAGTACCTAGCCCAGGCGGCCTCACCTGCTATGCTGAACAGGAGCCTTGCTGGGGGGAGAGGGCGGGAAGATTGGAGGGGATAGACAAGGAAGAGGGAAGGAAGTGGCCGTGGCCTTAAGTTAGGTACCATTTAGGCATTTGCCTGGAGGAGAAGTGGGAAACCACGGAAAACCACTTCCAGGATTGCTGAGGTTTGAATCGAACCCACCTCTACTCAGTTGAGCTCCAGAGGCTGAGTGGACCCCGTTTCAGCCCTCGAACTACTTTTAAAATTTCGAGGCAGAGCCGGGAATCGAACCCGGGCCTTCGTGGGCGGCAGCTAATCACACTAACCACTACACTACAGAGGCGGACGGATCCATTCCCTACTAAATTCATTTATAGAATGGCAATAATGGACATGCTTTTTGTTGGAGAGAACTAAAATATATATAACTAGCTGCAGTGCCCGTCGTTGACGGGACACGTTTGCTTAGCACGTCCATGATTATACTTTTGTCCACCGCTCATATTGTTCCCCAGATTCTGCGGCGCGTACATGGGCATGCCTCCCCTGTTATCGGCTTGTCATGACGAACTCGCTTCCTTGCTGTCTGTGGCTCTTTGCAATTACACATTGTTTTGTTTGGTTATGTGGACCAAAGGTATCGGCGAAATGTCATTGTAATATTTGTCCCAAATGGAACATAATAATTGATTTTCACCAATAAAGTGAAAAATCCGCGGTAAATTAAGAAATACCGTCGTTACTAGAGAAATATCTAGAGAAATATGTATACGTACTAATAGGCTGTAGACAGGACTCCTTTATGTTGTATTCCGCTGCTGGTGCCGTCTTTTGTTTCTTTCTTGATGTCCAGGGCTTGCACCGACGAAGGGGAGTGCTATGTCTGCAAATTGTCATTATCTTTGTCCATATGACTAGCGCGGGCAGTTCAAACAGCAAAATAGCATGATCCCTGGACCAATAAATATATCATTTAATGACTGAGGTAGGGCACAAAATTCAAAGCAAAGGCCAACCAATGCAGGGACGTATCCCACCTGGAATGATCTTCATGATGAAATGCGATGAGAACTGATCTAAGATTACGATTGACCCGTTCAGCCAGAGATGGTTGAGGATAATACGCCGAAGTGGTTACATGTGAAATGGACAGATCAAAACAGAATTTTCGGAAGCAAAGATGGTCTTCAAACAAGAAATAGTGTGGACTGAGCGGTTGCCAGCTTATTCGGAAATAACCAAGAAAACCTAGTGAAACCATCTACACACACTAGAAAGAATTTGTTGGCGTTCCCCTTTGATTGGGGAAGGGTCCGACGTAGTCTATATACAGGCGCTCCATGGGGCGGGACGCTTAATGGGAAGATAGTAGGCCTAGCTTAGTGGACAAGGTGGGTTTACTAAGCATGCAAGATTTACAAGCTTTTACCAATTCTCGATATTCACCGTCCATACCTTCCCAAATAAACATCTCTCTGATCTTTTCTCGAGTTTTGAAGATGCCTAAATGCCCCCATAATGGGGTCTCATGATAGTACTTGAAGATGATAGGTACAAGAACAGCTGGAACCACAACTTTCATATTTTGGTCATGTCTCGACGGGCAACATAAAATCCCGTTCCTCAATACATAAGGGATGACATGTTCCACAGAAGAAAGGGTTTCAATAATAGGGGCCAGCATGGGATCTTCACGTTGATATTTTTCAACATCCCTAAACGACATAGGGGCATCAGTTAGAATGGCATTAACACCCGAAGGTAAGGGCGCGGGAAGAGAAGAACTATCATCCTGTTTGGCGGTCTCCACATCATGAGCAAACATGCAGCTTAGTCCATCCGCAACAACATTTTCAGATACTCTGATATGTCTAACATCAAACTGGAAGGCAGAAATCCTGATGGCCCAACGGGCTATACGACCAGTACGACGCGGCCTAGCTAAGACCCAACTTAAGGTTTGGTAATCTGTTTCCAGGTCGAACTTGACATGTTCCAGATAGAGGCGGAACTTCTCTAATGCAAATAAGACTGCCAAACCCTCAAGTTCATAGATAGAATATTTGGACTCTTGAGCCGATAATGTCCTAGATGCATAGGCGACGGGTCGCGTTCCGAGTTCAGTTTCCTGAAGAAGCACAGCAGCCACCGCCAACGACGAGGCGTCGGTTTGAACGATGAATTTCTTCGAGAAATCAGGCATAGCAAGGACAGGGCCGTTACAAAGAGCTAATTTCAGATCTTCAAAAGCGGTTGGTTGAGACGGCCCCCACTCAAATTTGACGCCTTTCCTACGGAGTAAGTTCAAGGGCGCTGCTCTGTTAGCGAAGTTGGGAATAAATTTCCTGAAGAAATTCACCATACCGTTGAATCTGGCAATACGTTTGATATCCTTAGGAGGTTTTAAATCACGGATGGCCTGTGTTCTTGAATGATCGATCGAAACACCATCGAGCGACACAATATGCCCTAGGAATGACGTGGAAGGTTTAGCGAAAGCTACCTTGGATAAGTTCACAGTCAACCCGGCCTTACGAAGGCGATTAAGGACCTCTTTTAGATGATCAAGGTGTTCTTCAAAGGTCTCAGAAAATATGACGACATCATCAGGATAATGGTACAAGTATTCAAATTTGATGTCGGAAAAGACCCTATCTAGCAGTCTCGTGAGCACAGCTGCCCCGGTGGGGAGCCGGAAAGGCACGCGGTTGTACTCATACAAGTTCCAGTCCGTGGCAAAAGCTGTTAGATATTTCGATTCTTCGGCTAGAGGGATCTGGTTTTACGCCTGTTTAAGGTCTAAGATGGTGAAGAACTTAGCTTTCTGAAACCATAAAAAACAAGAGTGAAGGTCAGGAAGAGGCACAGATTGTAACACCATCTTCCGATTTAAAGCCCGATAGACAATGACAGGCCTGAAGTCGCCTTGGGGTTTCGGTACCAGAAAAATGGGAGATGAATACGCCGACTTGGAAGATCGAAATACCCCATCTATTATCATTTGGTCGATGATCTCTTTTAGAGCCTTCATTTTAGGTGGAGACAGCCTATACGGTGTAAATCTAACCGGGATCGAATCAGTAACCTCAATCTTGTATCCAATGAGGTCAGTAACACCAAGAGTATCGGAAAACACATCAGGAAACGACTGACACAACTTACGAATACAATCAGCCTGCTCCTCAGGTAGATGTCTAAAGTCTAACATCATCTCATCCTGGGTAGGCGAAACAGATGAACATGACACAGAATTACACTTAAGCAAAGGAATTTTACAGTTACTAGCAAATTTGAAAATGCACGACTTGCTTTGAATGTCGAGCACTAGACCAATATGAGAAGTCTGCTCCTAATATTATGGGGCAAGACAAGTGCTTAGCCACAAACAATTTAACCTTCCAGGTGAATTTAGAAATCCGAATTTTGGAAAAGATAAACCCTAAAATTTCTAAGGGAGATGTGTTAGCCGAAACACATTGAACAGAAGAAGAAAAATAGTCAGAAAACTTACAGATGCTCTTTAATTTAGAATACCATTCAGCCGATATAATGGAACAAACACTCCCTGAGTATAAT
Organism: Anabrus simplex; assembly: GCF_040414725.1. Lineage (NCBI taxonomy): Eukaryota > Metazoa > Arthropoda > Insecta > Orthoptera > Tettigoniidae > Anabrus > Anabrus simplex. Next base: position 315,113,460 of record NC_090267.1, on the reverse strand, counting down.
AGAGCAGTAACCGGTTCACTATTCAGTTCAACGTTGGGAAAACGTACAAGTGCGGGGGTCTCCGCCGCAATCCTAAGGCATTCTTTAGGGCATTCAAATGATGGGTTAGAAGAACCCTTACCCTTACCCGAGCTTCCGCTGGGTTTAACAGGGGCTGAGCCTGGGAAAGATGAACACGCCGACTCAGCCGATGACACTAGTTACTTTCGATTATTAGAGCTCGCGGAGGTTGCACCAGAAGTTGAACAGGAGGGGGTGCTATTGGCGTTAGGGTAATTCTTTGCGATATGAGAAAACGAGGCACATTTAAAACATCCTTGTGATAACCCTGCTCCATTCTTTGTCCCATTCGATTTTATTACCGGGCACTTGTTACGGAGATGATCTGTCGACCCACATTGCGGGTGGTGAAAGTTCGGCGAGGTTGAGGCCGAAAGTTACTAGAAGATGGAGGGGCCTCCTTAGCGACGCGTAAGATGTCGGCATATCGCACTCCTTCGGCTGAGACAGTTATAGCTTCTAATTCCGCAAAAGTTTGAGGACGGAACGCGAAACATAAATACGACCTGTAGGGCGGGGAAATCCCTTCAACAATCGTCTGCACAATTTGATCTGGGAAATGAAGAGCAAATACATTTGTTTAAAACTTAATATCTTGGATGAAGCCTGCCAGGTTTTCATCCGGTCGCTGTACTCTGAAATAGTACTTTTGAATTAACGATGACATTGCTCGAGCCGGAATGAAGTTAGCCAGCACATGGGCGTGGAAGTCTTCTATAGAAGATTGATCGGCTATTGCTTTGACTATTTTGTCCGAGAGAACACCTATGTAGTAAGAATTTGAAGAATTTGAGAGTGAGAGAGGGAAAACACCAGTGCGTAATCTTGGAATTCAACTAAAAACCTTAAAAATGAAATGACCTCGTTAGTAGAATCTATAGAAAACTTAGATTTCCCTAAGTATCATAGCCAAATGATGAGGCAAACTACTTAACCAGGTGACATAGTAGGTAACGGCCTAGAAGGTTGAGAAGTCTCAGACACAGCATTATTTAAAAAGAATGGTGGAATGGATGTACGACGATCCGGCTCATTTCCTATTGGGGCCGATATTTGTTGCGCTGCTACGGATTTCCTGCTTTCTTCGTCCTTGTAAGAATCCTCCTCACTTACGATGTTTACCACAGTGGGATGGTCGGTTTTGGGAGCAGCAGCCCCAGTTAACAATTGAAGAACTTTATTTGATATTTCACACAGTTGTTCAACAAGGTTACTAGCCTCCTTGGCATGGTCTTCTTTTTTTGAGAGACAATAGGTCCCTGACCCTATTATAAAAATGGAACAATCTGGCCTGTACTCTTTTAAGTTGGTTAGCCGAAGGATCACTCACTTCAAAAAGCTAAGTACAGATGCTAGCTCGGTGGTGTTGTCAGTGATAGTGGATAGAGCCTCATCAATTTTGTTTTCCCCCAAAGTGGGGATACTAATAGGTAACTCTAATGACTCTTTGAACTTGGTGGTATCTGCCGCAACCGTGCCTCCAGACTGAACAATCCTAATAAGTAATTCGTAAATCAATCCCTCCTTGCGCAACTAGCCGGGATGGAGGACTTCGCGAGGGCCAGATATGGTGAAAGAGAATTTACAAATTTAGAAAAAAAATTCCAGCCACCGAGAATCTTCTTAGAGTTCGGTGCGGATTCTATGTTTAGCCGTCAAAGGGGCTTAATTGAGACCCATTCAACCACGTTCTGCTACCACTTGTTAGGATTACCGTGGAGCAGAAAGAGGTGAAAGAACGTGCCGGGTTGAAAGGGTCTAACTACAATGTCAATAATTGAATTTAAAACTTAAACTGAAGGTTATATTTTCAAAACTTCCAACTTAACAATTTTTACAGGTACAAGTAGCAATCATTAAGCAAGATGTGGAAAAATCCAATATACAGAATCTTAACACTTTGGGCTTTAAGCCCCTAGCTTTACATTTCCTGAGCTACTAGCTCAAATTTACCAAAGAGCACAAATTTATACAAGGGCAGAAATCCCCTAATTCAAAGAGTACTTGCTTCCAACATTACAACATCTAGCCTTCAAGAGGCATTCATTAATCACACAAAAACTTCGAAAAATAGCTAACAGTCTCTCCGTTTCTCAAGCCTACTCAAGGCAACATTGCCTGAAAATCTGATAATCTCTGGCCTTACAAGGCACTATTTACAAATAGAAATCTTATTACACAGAGGTATCTAGTACCCAACTTACAGGGCCTTAGTGAAAAAGAACAGGTTAAATAAATGGCCCGAGTACAATTTGAATGGAGGCGAAGACTGAGCTCCAAAAATTTAAAACTTATAGGGCGCTTGGCCGATAAAACAGGGGCTATTCCCAACCTACTGAGGTAGCACGCATGGAAATCACTTTAATACATTGCCAAAACGAAAGGTTACAAAAACGTGGCACCTAAAACCAAGATGAAGGGGAGCTCGAGAGGGTACATCACTCTCTATCCCCGATTTACAGTTAAAGATATTATGAAGTTATTACATTAGCCGGCAGAAAGTTACATTTTTAGAAAAGAAGGTTACATGGTTAACGATTTCGGACCTTTCCCTCGGGTTAAACTGCGGAGCTAGCAAGAAATGAAGATGTTATGTGGCCATTACCTTGTCGAGGTACTGCTGCCTGATGAAAGAGGCCGCCCGCCTCCTGCTTTGGCACACACACACAGTAAGATGACATTCAATTGGCCCAGAAATGTGAAAATCCGCAGTTTATAAACCCTCGGGGAACGTTCGAGACCTTTCAAGATTAAACTAGCCTCACCCTCTCACATTTATTGGTCACTTTAAAAGTTACACTCAAAATCGGAGAAGAAGAAGAAGAAGAAGAAGACTGTGATTGGTATAAAATTAATTACAAAAATTTGGGATTGGCTAGATTCAAAACTGGCGGAAACAAAAAGGAAATATTGCCAACCCAAAAATAAATGAACGTCAATTAGAAAAAACTTATGAATACAAAACTTCTTTAAATCAAAAGTTCTTATTCCTCGCACTAGGGTGCATGATCATAGTTTTTAGCAGTGACATCTGTGTAAGACTGCCCAAACTTCTTGATGGATAGCAAACAAAACAAGTAGAAATACACACAGTTCAGGAAACTTCACAACAACAAAATTACATCAGATTTTAGTGGTGACATCTTCGGAGTAAATTTCTAAGTAGGTATAGTTTCACTTTCACTGTTTTGCCAATAGAGGAGTTCTTTAGGCGCTGAATTTGAATGCGCAGCGTTGGGGTGTATCTCCCGGTACAGGACCAATAATAATAATAGATCTCTGAGAATTAATTTTAGGCCTTCCCCTAAAGTACCATTTCACTCAGCGTGAATAAAATGATTTATATCTTACAGTACCATCCAAGTTCTGAATAATTTTATCATTGAACTGTTTTAGAAGAAATTCTCTTAAATATTCATGGAAGTCCATGGTCATATGCTACTACGGTTGTGCTATAACGTGGAGGTGGTGTTGGTAATTACTATTTAAGGGAAAAAATGAAAGGAACAAAAATTATTACAGGAAACAGAGAAAATGAGAGACTCCCTTTGTTTGGTAAACCTAATACCGTAGAGGTCTGAAGGAGCAAGAGTTGACCAAGTGAGGTCAGAAAGAAAAGAGAAGTAGGACACAAGTAAGTGAATCACCAAGCGAGTTGGCTAAAGAGATCGAGTCCCGAATATTATTTTCTGTGGTTTCTCATTTCTATACCAGGTAAATGCCAGGACTGTACCCTAATTAAGGCCATGATCGCTTCCTTGCCGGTCCTAACTCTGTTCTACCCATCGTTGCTATACGACCTGGTTGAATCGCTGCAACGAAAAAAAAAATATATAGTGAAACGAATTCTGTTCTCTTGCTTGCGAGTTTACATAAATTTTGAGAAGTCTCTTAGGTGGGAAGTAGAAACACATCATATTGACATTTATCATTTTCTTGAACGAGATAATTACCCTGTGACAATATAAAACTAGAATTAAACACCTGACATCGGGAAAGCAGACTTAAAAATATTTGGCCTACAAAGGAAACCAGAAACAGTTTAGAAACAAAATTACTGTAGTTGATCTCAAACCTTGTCCAATAATTAGGAAAGGCTAGGAAAACAACAGATAGGGAATCTGCCACCAGGGCGACTGCCCTAAATGCAGATCAGTAGTGATTGATTGATTGATTGATTGATTGATTGATTGATTGATTGATTGATTGATTGATTGATTGATTGATTGATTGATTGATTGATTGATTGATTGATTGATTGATTGATTGATTGATTGATTGATTGATTGAGGAAAACCGATAGCGACTTAAGCTTAACACTAACGATAAACAAACAATCAAGCAATGCCGCCTGCAGATTAACGTGACGGTCGATATCGTGATCATTGCCACGAGAACTCCAGTTTTTATTGGAATACGTAGCATAGTGATGTGAATTTTAAAAATCTACATGCATTGGTCAAAATTAGACCTGAAGTTGGCTTGGTGAGAAGCCGTGGCAATGCCACTCGGTTAGCACGTCCCACTAGTTTATATCAACAACACCTGCAAACGTTGTATTGAGGATAGGTTAAACAATGTATTACCCAAAAAGTACAATTCGAATATTTTCTCTCCTATTATGCAAGCAGCACTAAACAAGAAATGCACTGTTTAACAAGATATGTACTTTTGTGTGATTAGCAGTAGCTCCGAAAACTTCAACCAGCGATTACCAACCTGTGGTCAGCGAACACCCCGCGCTTCGTGAGATCGACGAAAGGGATCTGCGAAGAATGCTATTTTTAAATTGTATTCTGATTTACAAACGTTTTCACAAATGTTGTATTATGCTAACCAGAAATATGCAAGTACCATTCGCAGGCCATGAGCACAGAGCAGTGACCCTCTGAATCCTCACCATTTCTCTTTTAGCAAAAAAGGAAAGATAATATAACGAACCGGAGGCTATAAAATGAAAACCCGTACCGTTATTTCAAAAGTGTTGCCCAGCACTGTCGAGGCACTTGTTCCAATGCGACACAAAGCTGTGAATGGCCGTCTCTTAAAATATCTGGGGTTGCGTTGTGAACCAGTTCCGAACGTACCGCTTGACGTCGTCGGCCGAGGTACATCATTTGCCTCCCAGAGCTTTCTTTAGCTCACCTTGGATTTTTTTTGGGTCATGGCAACCCTGCACGCTTCCACTGAAGACCTTGTCGTTTTGACTCGAGTTCGAAGTGATGGCATCAACTCTTGTCTCTGGTGACCACTTGTGAGAGGAACTCATTCCGTTCTTTAGCACAGCACAGCAGATGTTCAAGAGAGAGGTCCATTCGACAAGCTTGCTGTCCTGGCTGAGTACTGTTCCAATGGGCGCACTTTTAGAAAAATATCAATCTGTTCTTATTGATGGCAAGAACACATTTGACGTTCACTTTGAACTCTGCGGGAATGGCTGCTACCGTAACTCGCCCGTCTTACATAATGAGGGCATCCACCTGCTCGACAATGGCATCGGTAATGCGGTGTGACGTTCCAGACCGTGCATTATCGGCCAATGACTTGCGTCCTTCCCTGAATCGCAACGGACATGCAGGGCTCTCCGTACATTTGTACCATTCTACATTGAATTTTCATTCACCTCTCTCCTTCTGCTGCCAGAAAACGCTCTACACCCCCTTTGTTTTCCTTTTGAAACCTCCATTTCACTGTTTTCACCACGACTGGGTGCAGTGAACGACCAGCGGGTGCGCGTGCTCTGTCTGTCGTCACGTGGTGTGCACCCATGTCCCTCCAGCGACGACTTTAGCACCTCAGCGCTCCTATAGCGACCGCACCTTTTCCCGCAGTCAGTTAGATTACGATCCTTTCAGCGGTTTTTATTTTATAGCCTCCAGCTCATTTCTTTTTGAATGGCCCTCATACAATTTGGGATATCGGTTTTCAGTTTCCTTCTTTATAGGTAACTTGTTTTGTCGTGCGCTGTAGTGAAGTGCATATTTCGGTATTCATGATTTAGTGTTAATGTGGTTCGGTGCTTAAAATTGGATTCGCTGAAGAGACAGAATACTGAACAGCTTACAACTTCAACATTCAGTGAAGTTATGGCAGTGATTTATACTTGGGACTCACGGTGCTGGAAAATAAACTGTAAAAATCCACATTAGCTCAGTCAGATTTACACCTTGATATATCTACCACTAAGTCAATGGCAAGTTCAAGACAGACTCAACCATCCCATTGACTGTTTCAAGTAAGTTATACATATTACTCTACCGCTTCACCCCCACCTGTGGGGTCGTGGGTGCGAACTGTCCCGTACATGAGGATTTGGCCCTGTTTTACGGCAGAATGCCCTTCCTGACGCCAACCGTATCTGGAAGGATGTATTCACTCTTCTTGTTTCGATGGTGGTTGGTAGTGTGGTGTATTGTCTGAATATGAAGCGAGTGTCGGTATTGTCCGTCTGATGATTTTTCGTTCCCTTTTCTCAGTGACTTCTGTGCCAGGGGTACAAATTCTTCGGCTATTTAAACTGCGCGCTTTCTTTACGGCCATCTATGCCAACGGACTTGAACTTGTAAACTACCAAAGCGCGTGTTCTACTGTTAAATGCTTCCACCATCGACTTGTTTGCTCCCTCTACCGAACTAAAAACTAGCTACTAACTACTACCTTTTTCCGAGGATTTTTTAATGTACTAAAGTTGTCAACAATTCAGCTGATTGCTCCTCGATTGTAAGCTACCTGTCAGAGCTTGTAAATGTATTCTCTAGCTAATTGAAACCGGGTGTGTGGACAGGAATCAAGCCAAACAGCAAAGTGTTCTGGAAGCTTCCCCTTGCGGAACTATAAAAGCACAGCACTTTAGAGCCGTATTGCTTGAAGTGCTCCAGTGCATGGAAGTGCGACTTGAAGGGAGCCTAGGAGGTAGGGGCGAGGACTGCTTGAAGAACATCCAGCGACTCAAGGTAATGGCAGAACTTACCTAGACATATGATAGCTCCTGCAGGTAGTTTGAGGGGAAGGTTTCAGCCCTTTTCCTTTTAATGTAATATTGTAGCCTGGTGATTTCAATGTGGGATTCTTGGCGAAGTCTGAGGACTCTGTTTTTATTCCCTACTAAGAAATATGTAATGTAAGAGATCAGAGAGTGATAAACCTCTGTCGTTTCCCATTCAGCCTTGCATTGGGTGACTAAAGCTTTCAACCTCAACATTTTATAAATCTTGTCCCGCTTTAAATGTTCTTCCTCTAGTCACACCGCGTTGTATGGCCACTTAGGGTTTTAGCAATTTCTATTAGGAGTACTGGTGTTTCGCCTCCTGGCCTTTTGTTTATGGTCGGTTATAGACAACCTTCCCTATTACCGCAAATATGGCCCTGTTTGCTATGTAACAGTTTCCTCGTTTCGGTTCCCTTTAGGAACAGTGATCAATCTTCTTGTGGAGCAATTGATAAGCCCAACAGGAGGCAACCAGTGTAATTAAGTTATGAAAAGAAACTGTTTTTTTCTGCGAGGCTAGATTATGATATTTTGATGCTCAGACTCCTATGTAGTGTAACGGCCAGGAACAAACCGTTCATTTGTAAAATATTGTACCGGTCAGGAGTAAATATGCTCTTCTCTATGTAAATTTAACAAAATTGTAATTATCGCAAGCTTTTGTACCTGATGTTCGGACTTCGATCTCCCCGATATTGTTGGAGCAGACGAGCTCGTTAATTACCTGTTCTATTGTTTGTTTTCCATTCAGATTCTATATCTAAATTTAAAACAAAGGGCAGACATATAATTTCCAATGTTTTTACCTTACATTCCCGTCTGATTAATTCTTTGTCCAGCCATTCAACCCAGGCGATTCCTATTCCTCTGTGAGCCACGGGAACTCCGTAATAAATGGTAGCAGGGCGTGGTTGAATGAGCCTGGACAAATCCCGGTTCTACTAATTTCTCTAAATTGTGGGTTTTTGTACACTAGATTTTTCGGTTTTCCTATTTTTCAAAATTTTGTCAAAATTGCATTCATCACGTCTGGCACCAGATATGTTCTTGCTTCTTGATATTTGCGCAAGGAAGAGCTTATTTATGAACTAGCAATTAGAAAGGTTCATTCTGGTGGTACGGTTGCGACAGATGCGTCCAGATTAAAGGATTCTTTAGATCTACCTATTTGTATTCCTGTTTATGGAAAGAAGGAAGCTGGTGAGGCTTTATCCACGCTCACCACTAATATTGCTGATCTTACATCTGTTGTTAGTTTTTTTGAAGGAGGTGAACCTTCCTGTAACCAACATAAACGTTTTCAGCTTAGGCTGTTTCATTTATATAATAGAGTGGGGGATCTTCTGTCTCTTACGCTGCGCGAAGAACGTTCTAGTATGGCTAACTCCTTATGCCAACATATTTCTGAGCTGTCTAGTATCGTGACCCAATATTGTTGTCTACGTTCGTTAGTGGGAAGAGTGATTACGTTGCCCCGTTAACTATGAATACGAAAGAGGATCCTAATAAGTTTTCAGACAGTGGGGAATAGGCTGAACAACAGCAGGCATCCGCCCCATTGAACATATAGCTAACACTGTCGGCAGTCCACAATACCTTACCCCATTTTTTCGTTGTTAATGCAGCTTTCGAAGCACTTAACTCCCCGGCTACATCTCCTGTAGTATCCCCAGGCTTTAGAAGCTTATCCCATCAATTAGCCATGTTGCTTAAAGGGATTTCCAGATTTTCTCTAAAGACCACTAACGAAGTCATTTAGTTTTTATGATTTCCTGTGGAATTCCAAGATCACGCTTTGGTGTTTGTACTTTTACACTCTCAAATCTTACAAATAATCTATCCCTACACAGTTGGTGTCTTGTCAGACAAGATAGTTAAAGCCATGTCGGAAAGAAGTTCCACTGAAGTTTTCCATGCACACATATTGGCTAACATTATCCCTGAGAGAGCCTTGTCGTCATTAATTCAGAAATACTATTTCAGAGTTCAGAGGCTAGATGAACATCTAGCTGATTTCATTGAGATTATCAATTTCTACACTAGTGTATTTGCCTTGCCCTATTCCGAAGGTCAAATAGTACAGACCTTTATTGAAGGCATTTCTCCATCTTACCACTAATATTTGTGTTTTGCTTCCCGTCCTCAAACCTTTAGGGAACGCGAGGCCATGTCAGTTTCTGCGGAGGGAGTGAAATATGCCGACACACTGAGATTTGCGAGCGACCCACAAACTTTTTCTAATATTTCTCGGCCACCCCCACGTAAAACGTTCACTCCCTGGCAGTGTTGTGCTTGTGGCTCTGCGGGCCATTTAAGGAGTAAGTGTCCGCTCTTTAATATCAATGTTTCTAAAAATGGATCTTATACCTCTTCAGGCTGTTTTAAATGCGGTTCATTCACAATCTTGACAAAGAATTGTAATTCACCACTTTCTTGTTTTACCGTAGGTAATACCAATAAGAGAATTTGACTAGAGTCTCCGGCTGAGTCATCTTTCCAGTCTGTGACTCCAGGCTCAGCCCAGTTTAGTTCCGATTACACCATTTCAGGCATTGAGACAGTAAGTCCGCTTAAAGCTTTCTTTGTAGGTCCCCGAGAATGCTTGGAAATTGCTTCCGTCGCTCCATATTTGTGCCCTTCGTCAAAATTGAAATAAACAATGGACCTGTCACTGCCCTCTTAGATTCCGGAAGTATATTAAACGTCTTTTCAGAAGACTGGTGTTCTAAATTAAAGTAATGTTGTAAACTTCTTGAATATGTTTCTTCCAGTGTAAAATGTGTTTCGGCCAACTCTTCCCCTTTAGAAATTTTAGGATACATCCATGAAGAAATTCATATTTCTAGGTTTATCTGGAAATTTAAGTTATTTGTTGCTCAAAGTGTGTCATACCTAGCCCATCTACGTAGAGGAAGCACTGCATGATGTTCTAGTGTTTCGCCTCCTCAGAGTGAGATGACGTTAGACCTTAATCATCTACCTGAGGATCAGCCTACCGGCATTCGTAAATTGTTTCAGACACTTACGATGTATTTTCGGAAAATCTAGGTGTGAATGGCTTAATTGAATATAAGACAGAGGTTACGGATTCGGTCCCCGTAAGATTTCCTCCTTATAGGTTGTCACCTCCTAAGATGAATGCCCTCAAGGTAATTATTGACAAGATGTTGAGTGATGGTATAATTCGCCCCTCTACTTCGGCATATCCATCACCTATTTTTCTTGTGCGAAAACCACAAGAGGGCTTCAGGGCATCAGTTGATTAGAGGGCATTGAACCGTAAGATTGTTCGCCAGTCAGTACCCGTTCCCGATTGCATTCATGTTTTCTTTCGTTTCGTAAGGCTAAAATTTTCACCATCTTAGGTCTCAACCAAGCCTATAATCAGATACCTCTTGTGGAAGAATCGAAACATCTGACTGCTTTCGCTACCAACTGAAATCTTTACGAAATACAACCGCGTACCCTTCGTACTCCCCACGAGAGCGGCGGTTCTCACTAGATTGCTCGATAATGTCTTCTCTGACATTAAACTTGAATACCTTTACCCTTAATTAGGTGATGACTTTATTTTCTCGGAGATTTTTGAAGAACGTCTAGCTCATCTAGAGGAAGGACTAAAACGCCATAGTAACGCAAGTTTGACGGTTAAGCTGTGAAAAGTACCTTTTTCTAAACCAACAATGTGTTTCTTGGGGCATTTTCGTTTCCCCCGATGGAGTTTCGGTAGATCAATCTAGAACGCAGGCTATCCGTTATTTCAAGCCTACCAAAGGTTTTAAAGGATTTGGTAGATTCATCGCTATGGTAAATGTTTTCAGAAAACTTATCCTAATCTTTGCTAACTGGGAGGCGCCTCTGAAAATTCTTCGCAGGAAAGGTGTCAAGTTCGAATGAGGTCGTTCGCAAGAAGCCGCTTTTGGTGATCTCAAATTAGCCTTCTGCAATGCCTCTGTCATGGCTATGCCGATTTTTCTACGAACTTAATTGTATAGACCGATGCGTCTTCATCTGCTGTCATTGCGGTTCTTCTATATAAATCTGAATTCGGAAGGCGGCCCGTCGCCTATGCCTTGTCACCTCAAGAGGCAACATATTCCATAAAAGAACTAGAGGGCTCGTTGTACTCTTTGCATTAGAAAAATTCCGTCTTTACTTAGAGCATGTCAAGTTCGAACTAGGATCGGTAATCAGGCTCTAAGTTGGGAGCTTGATAGGCTCCATCGTACCAGACAAATTGCTCGCTGGGCTATTACGAATTCTGCATTCCAGTTTGAGTTGCGGCACATTCGGGGACCTGAGAAGGTGGTCACAGATGGGTAAAGCTGGATGTTTTCTAGTGATCCTAGTGTCCAAGAGTTAAGCATAAGTCACGAGTAAGCAGGGCAACAGAAAATACACCGCAAATCGCACGACATATGCACCTACCAACCATTCGTGTTCGATCTGTATAGGAAAGGAATGGTACCTGCTTTGACTAGCGGAGTAACAGCAAGGTAAACACACCCAGTGCCTGCGCCCCATATACCCTCAGTCGTGTTTGCCCTGTTATAGTGTGCGGAGTGTAGCCTCGTGGTGAACGTGACAACATAATGGCACAACGACGCCATCTGGACCCCGTTTTGCAGCGTAGAATACTCGGCCGCCTGAAAGCAGGCCAGACACAGTCCGAAGTCGCCATATCCTTCAATGTGCCACAAAGTGTCATTTTCAGGCTTTGGAGACAATGTCGAGACACAGGAGATGTTAGTCGCAGGCCAGTACCAGGTCGACCAAGGGTAAACATCCCATAGCATGACCGACATCTAGCCTTAATGATCGACGAAATCGGAGTGCACCTGAAAGATAATTGTCGGTGGAGCTTGCAGCTGTCTCAGGGGTTGCCGTTTCCAGGCAAACTGTGTACCGGAGGGTCCGAACAGCAGGGCTGTTTGCCCAACGTCCAGCGATATGCGTCCAACTCACTCCAGCACAGACACGGGCCCGTTTACTGTGGAGCTGTCAACATCGAAACTAGACCATGAATCAATGGAGGCATGTGCTCTTCACAGATGAATCCCGCTTCAGTTTACAGAACGATTCCCATCGCACATTAATCTGGAGGGAACCGGGTAGCCGATACAACCACAGGAACATCGTGGAACGGGACTAGTATGGTGGTGGTGGGGTAATGGTGTGAGCGGCATCATGTTGAATGGCCGTATGGACCTGCACATCTTCATGGGTGGTCCGAGGAACACTGTTAACGATCGGAGATACAGGGATGAGGTACTGAGACCACATGTTTGACTCTTCAGAGATGCGGTTGGTCCAGACTTCCTCTTAATGGACGATAATGCCCGACCGCACCACACTGCTCTGGTGGATGAATTTCTGGCTGGGGAAGATATTCATCACATGGACTGGACAGCGAGGTCTGCTGATATGAATCCAATAGAACATGTCTGGGATGCATTGAGGAAGCGAATTGCTTCCTGTCAGCCTCCACCAAGACCCACCAAAGCCTTCGCATTGCCCTTTCGGAGGAATGGGATCGACTGCCACAAGAGCTCTTGGACCATCTGACAGAGAGCATGCCACGTCACTGTGAAGCATGTGTGGCCGTTAGGGATAAGCATACACCCTATTAACAGCATATTTTGTTGTGGAAGATATTGCCAAGTTTTGTTAGTTGTTGTCAAAGGTGTACCTTAGCTATCAGGACCTTTCTTACACTGTTGTTTTGAACAAGTTGTGTGACATATCGTGTGTGATTCAGCTTCCGTTTGTTCAGCAATCCATCTGACATTCCTATCAGACGGCATGGCCTCGTTTAGTGATTATGCATAAAGTTTGGACACTAGTGCACTTCTGATTCGGAGAAAGGCCACCGCCTTCTCTCCTCCACCCCTTGTGGTATAAGTGCCATCCTGACGGATGCCCCTACGCCATACCATTATATTGCTAAATACCAACGTGAATAGCTTCTCCCATCATTGGAACACTTTCTTCTGGGGGACATGTTGTCCCTTATGTACTGAGGAATGGGGTCCTGTGTTGCCCATCTAGGCACGATCAAAAGATTAAAATTGTTGTTCCACCTATTCGCGTATTTATGATCTTCAAATATTACCATGAGACCCCATTAAGGGAACATCTGGGCATTTTTAAAACCAGAGAGAAAATAAGGAATCGTTCATCTGGAAGGCCATAGATGGCGAAATTAAAGACTTAGTTAAGGCATGTAAAACATCTCTGATTAGCAGGCCCACATTATCTACAAAAGTAAGCCTGTTGTCATCGCACCAAACTTCTTGCCCACTGGAGCGACTGTATATTGATTATGTGGGACCCTTCCCGAAATCAACAGGGAACGGAAATAAATTCATTCTTGTGTGTGGATGGTTTTACCCGATTTTCATGGCTGTTTCCTACTAGGCTTGCCACTGCACAAAGTACCGTTTCTTGCCTCAATTCTATATTTGCTTTATTTTAGCATGTCAGTATATAGTTTCCGATATCGCTAAGGTTTTTACTTCAAACCTATTTCGTAAGTTCTCTTTCGATCTCTCTATTTCACACGTCACTACGTCGAACTACCAACCCCGGCATCTCCCGCTGAGCGGGTTAATCGAAATCTTTGATCAGCCCTTATTGCCTTCCACCACGAAGATGATTCTCGCGGGGATACATCCTAGCATTGGTTTAATTCAGCCGTTCATGAGTCCCACAAATTTTCGCTAGTTTCTCTTATGTTGAATTTCGTCCCAAACACTCTATTGTCAAATTTGTGTTTATCAGTGAACTCTTGCCAGCGACAATAAACCCAGAGAATACACGGGACCTGTATAGGAAAGCTAGGAATAATTTTAAGGCCTTTCACAAGAGAGTAAATATGCGGTATGACCGTGGACGAAAACCCACCCATTTCAAATTTGGAGTTCAGGTCATGGGTAAAAATTTTGTTCCTGGGTAAACATGCCCCACCAGATTTCATGGACCCTAATGTTATTTTGGATTTCCTTATTCCTGTCACTCTTCTGGTGAGTAATCCGGAAGTGAAAGGATTTTTCATGTTCTTCTGTCTCAAGCAAAGCATGTGAAAGTCTTTCTCATTGTTCCTTAAATGACACAAAGTAATTAAAATTGCTGAATTAATTTTGTTTCTTTTCTTAGGGTAATTTATAAGCATAAGTTTAAGTACTGTAGGAAGGTAAGGAGGGCTTATGCTCCTGTTATTCATCTAAACTGCCGTAAGTAAAAGAATACTTCCTTCATATGATTAAGTTGTATCCTGAACTTAAGTTTTGTTGTAAAAAATAATTTGTAAAAACCTCCCCTTCTCTAAATTTCTATGTATTCTGACATAAGACGCCCCTGCCTTCAAACTTGACCGGAAAATCCGTGTTGCCACTGCTCCAAAGTCGCTAGCCTTGATCTGCAGTATATACAGCCCCATTGTACGATAGTTACATTCGCCACAAAATTTCCATGTTATAGTGCCCAACATTGCATCTGAGGTCATGTGAAATAAACCTGGGAGAGATGCTGATGCGGGGTATGGGTCCGTTTCGTTCCGACTGAGACTCCAGAAACAACCACCTTTGGGCCTGTTATCGTGGGAAGATGCTGGGATGCAGTACTCTACCTCCAACTCTGCCTTAGGGAGGAACCTTACTCTTTGGTCTTGGCCCCTCATCATCTCACTGCTGCTGCTGCTGCTGCTCGTCCTCTCAATATATTGGGAGGATAGTATCACAGGGTACCCAAGGGGGCCGAGCGTTCCATCGAGACGTCGGCAGCGGTGGTCACTCATGCCGTCAACCCTGGGCACTACAGCCCGGACTTGGACTGCTTGGGTGCTGTTACCAGGACAACTTTACTTCAAGAATCTGAAACAAAAAACAATAATGAACTTCTAAACAAGTTATTCTCCAGCTTACCAATGCATTACTCAAAATCAATGTGCTACTTTACTTCAAAATTTCAAAGCTTCCCCTTACGGAAGGCACTTACGCAGGGCACTTTCTCTGAATTGCTCCAATGCTTGGGAGTGCGACTTGACGGGACCCTAGCAGGCAGGGGCAAGACCTGCTTGAAGATATCCAGCGACATAGAGTAATGGCAGAACTTACCTAGATATGTGATAGCACCTGAGGGTAGTTTGAGGGGAAGGTTTCTGCCGTGTTTCTTGTCATGTAATTTCGTAAGCTGGTGGTTTCAATGTAGGATTATCGGTGAAGTCTGAGACTCTGTTTCTATTTCCTACTGGGAAATATGTACTGCGAGGGACCAAAGAGTGATGTCCGATGCCGTTTCCCATTCAGCCTTGCATTGGGTGACTAAAGTTTTCAACCTCAAAATTTTGTAAAGCTTGTATCGGCTTTAAATGTTCTTTCCTTAGTCACACCATGTAGTATACGATTGGCCTCTGTATCATTGGGCCATAAGCCCACTTAGGGTTTTAGCAAAAATCTATTAGGAGTGCAGGTGTTTCGCCTCCTGGCCTTTTGTTTATGGTCGGTTATAGGCAACCTTCGCTTTTACCGCAATTATGGCCCTGTTTGCTCTGTAACAGTTTCTTCGTTTAGGTTCTCCTTAGGAACCGTGATCAATCTTCTTGTGTAGCAATTGAAAAGCCCAACAGGAGGCAACCACGTACGAACACTCTAAAGTGCGTTGCCTAGTGTAATTAAGTTATCAAAAGGAACTGTTTGACTCTGCGAGGCTAGATTATTATATTCTGGTGCTCTGACTCCTGTGTAACGTAACGGCTAGGAACAAACCGTTCATTTGTAAAATATTGTACCGGTCCGGAGCAAATATACTCTTCTCTTTGTAAATTTAACAATCTTGTAGTTATCGCAAACTTTTGTACCTGATGTATGGACTTCGAAGTCCCCAATATTGTTGGAGCTGACGAGCTCGTTAACACCCTGTTCTATTGTTTGTTTTTCTTTCAGATTTTCTGTACCTCGATTTAAAACACGGGAAAAAATACAATTTCCAAATTGATGTCAAATTCTGTTTTTTATTAATTCCTTGTCCAGCCATTCAACCCAGGCACTTTCTATTCCTCATTGGGCCACGAAAACTCCATAAAAATTTCAATGTCTGCTTTGCTGTTAAAATAGCGTTTCTGTTCCATATTATTATTATTATTATTATTATTATTATTATTATTATTATTATTATTATTATTACACTCACACACAACTAGCCACACTATCAATAGCCACATAAATATATAGAATTCACCTCTGCATAGGGTTGCGTCAAGAAGCGCATCCACCGAGCTCGATAGCTGCAGTCGCTTAAGTGCGGCCAGTATCCAGTATTCGGGAGATAGTAGGTTCGGACCCCACTGTCGGCAGCCCTGAAAATGGTTTTCTGTGGTTTCCCATTTTCACACCAGGCAAATGCTGGGGCTGTACCTTAATTAAGGCCACGGCCGCTTCCTTCCCACTCATAGCCCTTTCCTGTCCCATCGTCGCCGTAAGACCTATCTGTGTCGGTGCGACGTAAAACAACTAGCAAAAAAAGAAAAAAAAAAAGAAAAAAAGAAGCGCATCCGACCATAAAACTGGATAAACTCTACAGTTGCCCCATAAGTCACTCCTACCAGCCAACGGAGGTGTAGAAAATGCGGAGATAAAGAATTGTTATTACCTTCGTGTTACAATGCATTGGAAATTCGTTGCCAGTGTGTACAAGGACAGAGTTACCCCGAGACCCAACTCTGCAGTCGTGTAGACGTACACTAGTAATATTAATAATAATTACAGAACAAGAAGAAGGAGAAGGCATCGTAACGCTTTTGAATGTATATGAAGTGTTACCCTTGCAAATTGGTTATGTGTCTCCGTATATATGTATGTAGCTTGTGTATTAATATATGGAAAGACAGACTTTGTGTTTCTGCATAAACATCGCCTCTCTCTGTTCGTGAACTGAATTGTCTATGAGAAGACGAGGCGACCCTTGTCCCGTATCGCTCTTCCAATGACGTTAGTCATGCCCCATCCCTCTTCTACTGTAGTCTCCCGCTGCGATGCCCAGTTCACATCCTTAAAAAAAGAAGAAGAGAACACCTTATGAATATCAAGTATCCTATTACAGGCGATGTCGATTTATATATTGCAACTGTCGGCAGTTGTTACAATCGTAATTTTTAGAACCACTATCTAACACAAAATGTGCAACATTTTCATTATAAATTTAGTGATATATCAATTTCTTTAACCTGTAGTATTATTAATTGAATATACCAAAAAACGTTCTGTGTGGAATGAAAAATAAGATTTAGAACGTCAGTAGACAATAGCAACAATTAATGGAAAACATCTAACAGGACACCTTGTGAATAACAAGTTTCGCAGTACAAGCTCTTGCCTTCGTATACCCCACCTGTCTGCAGTTGATAGAGACGTTACTAGCATAGATCTGACCATATGTTAACACCTTTGACTGACCAAATCCTTAAAAATGTATTAGACGTCATTACTTTAATTTTCTAAAATTCTTTAATATTTCGATGGAGCTGATTATTAATAGCGTTGTTCACAAGATGACAAATATGTTGCTTTCAAGTTCAACCTGTATCCTTTTGAGTCAATGGTAACAATTAAGTTCAGGACAAAGACATAATGGTAGTCGCACGCGCTACAAATGACTCCAGACAGAAGGTAATATTTAGTAGCCTAGCAGCTGAAAGGCCAGTCGTGCTAGAGCGAGAAGAGACAAGCCTTTCTAATGTAAAACAGTGCATATTTTAAGGGTTATATTCGAGTCGGCAAGTGTGTGTGTGTGTATGAGTATATACAGTACGTGTGTGTTCGTCTCTCTTAAATCAAAGGAACTTTGCCCGTCTTTGTCCAGCCAGTAAGCCAGACCTAAAGGTCATGTACCACTTTGTCGTGAAGTAGCTAATTGAAGCTGAATAGATGAGTCCCTGATTTGCAGGACAAAGGTATCAATGCGTATGATAATCGCACACTGATGAAGAACGGTTGCACGTAGAGATTTGAGGGTCATGGAAGTTTTGAAGGACTGTTATTCTAAAAAGGAATATGTATAAAACCCTAAGTCAGGGCATGCAATTTGAAATCAGAAGGCAGTAGTAAATATAAATACTTTCGTCACCACTAAGTTTATTCCTCAGAAATATAATCAAAATTAATAAAATATTACTCCCTCTTCCTATTTTAGTTTCTGCCATGCAAGAAAATTCCCAAACATTACTGCAAATTTCAAAATCTTAAAATAAACATTTTATAATTTCATGTTTGCGTAGCGCTGTCTTTCTGCTTTGAAGTGCCATCTATCTACTAATAGGTAGATTGCAGCAGTTGGGCCTAAAACAAGGGCAGTGTGTACGTTTATAGAAATCCTTAGTAGAGCATCCAGTGTCTTCCATCTTGAGCGAGTTTCTGTAGTCGCTGGGTCTGGTTTGACAGCTCAAGCATCTCTCAAATAATGATGCTTTGCTTACTGGTAGAACCGTACAGAATGTGAAACACAGTAGAAAATTTGGGAATCTTGCTATAGAATTTTCAGAGAGAATGTTTTTCAACGTTTGGTTAAGAAACATTGATGGAAAGAGGAATTCTCATTCTGCCCACTCTGCTAAAATATACCCACATTGTCATTATACCGGCTTGGGTTCGAGTATGTGAAGAGCTATTTGTTTCTTCTATACCAAACTGAATAATTGTCTAATTTATTGAATAATGACGTCGAAATGAAATGGCGTATGGCTTTTAGTGCCGGGAGTGTCCGAGGACATGTTCGGCTCGCCAGATGCAGGTCTTTTTTGATTTGACACCCGTAGGTGACCTGCGCGTCGTGATGATGATGATGAAATGATGATGAAGACGTCACATACACCCAGCCCCCGTGCCAGAGAAATTAACCAATTAAGGTTAAAATTCCCGACCCTGCCGGGAATCGAACCCGGGACCCCTGGGACCAAAGGCCAGCACGCTAACCATTTAGCCATGGAGCCGGACAATGACAGCGAAGAAAGTACCGTTAACAAAATAATAAAACGTTAGCAAATAATGGAAATAATAAGGTCTCTAATACTGGGATACAGTATAGGAAACATAAGCCGATAAGAAATCACTGCCATCCTCTGTCGTCTTCCGTGAAGAGCCAAGTTTTTATATATGTTAAATCATGGTCGCCTGGTTCAGATTCCATGTCACCACTGGTGATCTGGCGGGGGCTAAATTCGCGCCCTGTCCTAAGTAATGCACCAATTTATTGCTTCAGATTTGAGAACAATGCATTCCACATCGGATGTACTGATGTTGATTAACTATTCACAGGCAAGAAATAATGTTGACGCAGTACTGTAGAACGCCATTTATTCTTACACTCTTAGTTAATGTCCTCCATGAAATGATTTCCTGATGAAAACAAGTTCATTGATGTGCCGCACCAAGCTTGCCTTGGTAGCACACTTCTTTAAATATACCATACTCTTTGACTGCGATCTTGCCTTGGTGGCACATTTCTTGGAATATACCATACTCTTTGACTGCCATCTTGCCTTGGTGGCCCACTTCTTGGAATATACCATACTCTTTGACTGCCATCTTGCCTTGGTGGCACTCTTCTTGAAATATACCATACTCTTTGACTGCCATCTTGCCTTGGTGGCACATTTCTTGGAATATACCATACTCTTTGACTGCCATCTTGCCGTGGTAGCACACTTCTTGGAATATACCATACTCTTTGACTGCCATCTTGCCTTGGTGGCACACTTCTTGGAATATACCATACTCTTTTTTTTTTTTTTTTTTTTTTTTGCTAGGGGCTTTACGTCGCACCGACACAGATAGGTCTTATGGCGACGATGGGATAGGAAAGGCCTAGGAGTTGGAAGGAAGCGGCCGTGGCCTTAATTAAGGTACAGCCCCAGCATTTGCCTGGTGTGAAAATGGGAAACCACGGAAAACCATCTTCAGGGCTGCCGATAGTGGGATTCGAACCTACTATCTCCCGGATGCAAGCTCACAGCCGCGCGCCTCTACACGCACGGCCAACTCGCCCGGTACCATACTCTTTGACTGCCATCTTGCGTTGGTGGCACTCTTCTTGAAATATACCATACTCTTTGACTGCCATCTTGCCTTGGTGGCACACTTCTTGGAATATACCATACTCTTTGACTGCCATCTTGCCTTGGTGGCACTCCTCTTGGAATATACCATACTCTTTGACTGCCATCTTGCCTTGGTGGCACACTTCTTGGAATATACCATACTCTTTGACTGCCATCTTGCCTTGGTGGCACACTTCTTGGAATATACCATACTCTTTGACTGCCATCTTACCTTGGTGGCACACTTCTTGGAATATACCATACTCTTTGACTGCCATCTTGCCTTGGTGGCACACTTCTTGGAATATACCATACTCTTTGACTGCCATCGACATCTTCGTCGATAATTCCCGGACGTGACGTATGACTTACGTTATCTATGACAGAGAGGTGGGATCCCTCACTGAGTCCGAGGGAAAACCAACCATGGGGGTTAAACAGATTAAGAAGAAGAAGAAGACGAAGAGTTTTATACGTTTACATATTTTTGTTGTGGAGAAGGGAGATTTATTAAAGAAATAAATCGTCCGTTCTCCAATGAGGGTGACCATTCACATCCGGAATACAGTCAGGTTACAATTTCAATGGAGTTTAAAAATATCAAAAAGTGGAAATTTAATTGTTAATGCTGTTATCTTCATTTTACCACGATTAGTGGGAGGAAGAACGTTAATCACGTTAATCACGTTCTCAGGTACAGATAATAATAATTTCGCGTGACTGGTGGGCGCCATGTCTAGGTAAATGCGTGTTATTGTGGTGGAGGATAGTGTTATGTGTGGTGTGTGAGTTGGGGACAGCACAAACACCCATCCCCCAAGCCATTGGAATTAACCAATGAAGGTTAAAATCACCGGCCCGGCCGGGAATCGAACCCGGGACCCTCTGAACCGAAGGCTAGTACGCTGACCATTCAGCCTTCGTGTCGGGCTCAGGTATAGACAAAAATGATAGATTTGTAGGGAATCCTCCAATATCTGTAATATACATGTTTGTTATGGGCCTAATGTTTGTAAATGTAATACGTGGTCTCATATTAATCTGCTTAGATGTAACAAAATGCCGCGTGGCTATGTATTTGCCAGAATAAATGAAACATCAGTCAATCAATGGGTATTCATATATTCACGATATTATTCCACATTTCTAATATCTTTTTTCGTTAATTTCTTCGCAGGAAGCAAAATGTTAATTTATATTTGATTATTATATATAGTTATTTTTATGTACAGCAGGATAGCGTAGTACCGTAGAAATTTGTTTCAGTCTCTTTTTTCATTTATTCAGTATGTTATATATTTTTATGTTAATTATGTATTTCACTGGTTAAGTGTAAGACAGGGACACGTGTCCCTAACTTTGCCAGTTAAAATAAATCATGTCTATCTATCTATCTATCTATCTACAATATATAGACTATAAGATAATATGATAATAGATGCTGATGTGTTGATTGCACTTGCTTAACCTCGAATAAAATAGCCTTGGTATCATACAGAAACTTGGATCGTGTCATCAGTTTTCCTTTTTCGTGTCCCGGGTGTTTATCTCTCCTTCTTAATCTGCTTACCCTCCAGGGTTGGCTTTTCCCTCGGACTCAGTGAGGGATCCCCCCTCTACCGCCTCAAGGGGAGTATCCTGCAGCGTGAGACATTGGGTGGGGGGATACAACTAGGGAGAATGACCAGTAACTCGCTCAGGCGGCCTCACCTGCTATGATGAACAGAAGCCTTGGTGGGGGATGGGAAGAATGGAAGGGATATACAAGGAAGAGGTAAGGAAGGGGCCGTGGCCTTACGTTAGGTACCATCCCGGCATTTGCCTGGAGGAAAATTGGGAAACCACGGAAAACCACTTCGAGGATGGCTGAGGTGGGAATCGAACCCACCTCTAGTCAGTTGACCTCCCGAGGCTGAGTGGACCGGGGCCGGGCCGATTCCCAGCCCTCGTAACACTTTTCAAATTTCGTGGCAGGGCTGGGAATCGAACCCGGGCCTCAGGGTGTGGCAGCTAATCACACTAACCTCTACACCACAGAGACGGACCCGGGTGTTTATTATTATTATTATTATTATTATTATTATTATTATTATTATTATTATTATTATTATTATTGCTAGTTGTTTTACGTCGCACCGACACAGATAGGTCTTACGGCGACTATGGGACAGGAAAGGGCTAGGAGTGGGAAGGAAGCGGCCGTGGCCTTAATTAAGGTACAGCCCCAGCATTTGCCTGGTGTGAAAATGGGAAACCACGGAAAACCATTTTCAGGGCTGCCGACAGTGGGGTTCGAACCTACTATCTCCCGAATATTGGATACTGGCCACACTTACGCGACTGCAGCTATCGAGCTCGGTATTATTATTATTATTATTATTATTATTATTATTATTATTATTATTATTATAACAACT
Organism: Anabrus simplex; assembly: GCF_040414725.1. Lineage (NCBI taxonomy): Eukaryota > Metazoa > Arthropoda > Insecta > Orthoptera > Tettigoniidae > Anabrus > Anabrus simplex. The sequence continues at coordinate 315,090,905 of NC_090267.1, read as the reverse complement.
TCAAGTATTGCTATTCCCATTCTACATCTGACAATGTGAAAATTGTCCAGTCTATTTAATTTGTTTCATCGCGAGGGCTGTGGTGGTATGCTTACAAATTGTAGGGGTGATATTTGCAACACGAGAGTGGTGATTATCAGACAGAACTAGTCAGGCCAGTCTCGGAGGGGAGTTACCTGGCAGTAAGACAGAATACAGTTAAATTCGTAGATACTGAACAGTGCAGTTCCGCGTTAAGCTGTGTTCGTGGTGATGGTACACGCAGCTGAATTGTCCACTTTCTAAGGTAGGCTGCTGATAATAGCTTCACTTGTGTTGCACAGTATATTATTTCTTTTGTATTCAATAGAAGTAGCATGGTCATAACGAAAACGATTTCTTGGTTTTAATCGCGCAGTTTAAAACATTACTAGAAACAGTGAGGAAAATTACTTCATATTTTCTAATTTTCATTCTGTAACTTACTTGAACAAAATTAATTTCGGATATACGTCAGTTTCTGTTTGAAACATAATTTTCAAGTTATAAATGTTTTATTTACATAGTATTAAAGTCATAAAATTAGGCTCTCATTTTCTGTGGTCACTTGCTGTGTGCTGGTCAAGTCTTCATTTTAATTTCCACTTGTGTTTGCTGTTCCATTTTAGGGATGCTATAACTGCCAGTAACTTTTACTGGACCTGTTTGCATCGCGTAAATTTCATTATAATTGAATCTTCCTGGCATACAACAAATCGTGCAAAAAGTAAAGTCTAATCAACCTTGATTCTCGTTTCGACCTTTCAGCTTAAACGTTCTCGTTAAAGGTTTTAAAATACATGTACGTAAAAGATGCTGATGATGTTATACTTGGCTTTTATAATCGTAAATAATGATAACCTAGTCGTGTGCCAAATTCGTAAAATAACTCATACTGATTTTCGTTGATGGTGGGATAGGAAAGAGAATAAGGAAGGTTGCAGCTCAATTAAATTACGGAAAATTATTTTAAAATTTTCTGGACTAAAATTTTTGCTCAAGCCTGCCGAAGGTAGCGTTTGAATCCACCATCTCCCGAATTTAAGCTTACGTTAACACAAAGCTCAATGATTAAGGCAGAACAAAGTATTAAAACTCCGTATTCTTTTTCCATTATGTTGACATCTTAACAAAGCACGTATTAACGAACAGTCTGTTGAATATTGTAAACAAGAACATTTTACACAAATTGGTTGAAATTCGGAATGTAAAAATTGGCATTACACTATAATAACCTGTGTGTATGTTAAACTGACATTTGTTATTGTTTTTTAAAAAGAACGTACTTTTTCCTCATTCTCTTAGTAACGTACTGTATAAATACACCCTGTAAAAAAATATTGTAAGCGTTTTTTCAGTTCTGCTGCCAGGCCACTCAAAATTCTCCCGTTCTCATTTTTATATTCCTCTATTTCTTGTAAAATTTTCAGTTTGCTTCTTGGTAAGATACACCACACTGATTCAAAACAAAATTAGCTGGAGGGTAAACATTCCTTTACACAGGCAGGTATGTGACTTCCAGAAATGTTCTGTCTAATTTCCAGTTTATGATCCCCCTAATAATGAGAGATTCCCCGAACTACGCAAACTTCAAGGCACAAGACGTGGTCATTTGAAAAATCTCCCAGTACTAGCCCGACGAAATGGAAGGAGCATATAATCATAGATATCTCGTGTCTAGTCAATACGAGGATCTTTATCTACCCTTTTGTAAGAAAAGGATGCATTTTTATGACAATGGAAATTGGATGCGTGTTTCGAACTGTGTAATATAGTTGTTCGCCTGCATTCGGGATATGGTGGCTTTGATCCCCATCATCAGCAATCCTGAAGATAGTTTCCTGTACTTTCCTACATTCACACGAGTCAAATTCTGGGGTTGTACCGTAGTTTGGACTATGGTTACTTCCTATCCAGTCCTAGCCCTACTTTCCTATCCTATCATCGCCAAAACCTATCTAGGTTAGTGTCGTTAAACCACCAACAAAGAAAAAATAAATCGTCAGAAAATGTTTAGACAAAAAGGGATACTCTGTTTGAAATGGACTTTCAGCTCTTAAGATCGTCTCGAGTACATATACAGTCGTATATGCCGAAGGTGTCCGACTACTCAGCGGAGTGGTAGAGCATAGGACGCGAAATCCAAAAGTTTGAGTTCAGTCTCCACCGGCGTCCTGTTGGCATTTTCTTTCTTATTGAACATCTTTTTGGAATGTATTATTATATTATATTATATTATATTATATTATATTATATTATATTATATTATATTATATTATATTATATTATATTATATTATATTATATTATATTATATTATATTAATTTAATAATAATAATAATAATAATAATAATAATAATTTAATTTTTTTAAATTTCGTGTGGCTATTTCTAGCCGAGTGCAGCCCTTGTAAGGCAGACCCTCCGATGAGGGTGGGTGGCATCTGCCATTTGTAGGGCACTGCGTGTTATTGTGGTGGAGGATAGTGTTATGTGTGGTGTGTGAGTTGCAGGGATGTTGGTGACAGCACAAAAACCCAGCCCCCAGGCCACTGGAATTAACCAATGAAGGTTAAAATCCCCGACCCGGCCGGGAATCGAACCTGGGACCCTCTGAACCGAAGGTCAGTACGCTGATCATTCAGCCAACGAGTCGGACATAATAATAATAATAATAATAATAATAATTGTTACCGTGTTTTAGCGGTAGGTAGAGGCGTAAGAAGGTGCGGGCGTGAATGGGTTTCAAACTACGGAATCAAAGTTAATGTAAAAGTAATTTAAAATTTAACTAGGTTATATTTTCTTTTCAAAAACAAAGCAATAACAGACATGGCAGGTACAATGTAGCAAAACAAGGGGAGATACAATATTTACAGGTTTTGGGCTTCACGCCCTGACTTCTGCGATCAGCTCAGTTTTACCACAAACACAAGTTTTAACAGAGGGGCAGAAAACCCCATTCATCCCTAGGAGCCCCTGGCTCCGAATTACACAGAAAAGCCTCCACGAGGCATATGACACTCCATTTTCAAAAGAGCGATCCGCTCTTAAAATTTAAGCCTCTCAAAGGCCACACCAAACTCTACCTTCAAGCTGTCCTCTAAGGACGTATTCACAGGGGTAAAATACCCAACCTACAGAGGTCTATTACATGAAAAGAAGGTTGATTACATGACCTCTAAAATAACAATTTGAGAGGAGGCGATCTTGCACTCCTAATACACTTTGTTTTTTTAAAACCTAATCTGGCTCTGGGCCGCTAACGCAAGGGCTAATCCCATACTACAGAGGTGACTTAGAGAAGAACACTTTACATTACATAAACGAAGAATAGTTTGAGAAAATAAGTTCACCTCAAAACAAATGTGAGTGGGAGCTCGAGAGGGTTAGCACTCTCTATCCCAATATGTAGCCTTACAAGAAAAAGATGAAAAGAGTAATTACATTTTAGGAAAAGGTTACATGATGGAAATGCTTCGAACCCGCCGCGAGTGTTAAACTGCCGACCTAGCCAGAAAGAAGTTATTAATAGGCCATTACCTGGTGTTGAACGGCTGAAGAAGAAAGAGGCGCTTCCCGCCTCCTGCTATGTACTTAATACACTGAAAGATGGAACAGAAGTGGCCCGGAGACCCCAAAATCAGCAGTTTATATCCTCTCGCGGAAGATTCTAGGCGTTAGGGGAAATAAAACACCCTCCCTCAAAGTTTTTATTGGCTAGGGAAACGAAACCCCTACATAGAGGAAGAAGAAACACATTATTGGTGGAAAATTAATTAAAGAAATTCGGGATTGGCTAGATCCAAAATAAGGGGAAAAAGAGGGGTATACAGCCAACTTAAACCATGACAGAAAGAAATTTAACAAAGAACAAACTCTTGAAATAAAAATTTCTCCAACAAAATAGTTCTTTGATTTCGCACTAGGTTGCACTATTGTAATTCTTCAGTAGTGTCCTCTAGAAGAGAAAGTTCACACTTCTTACTTCAAGCGAAACAAAAACACATCAAAAATGACACAGTTCACAAACTCAAAAATTTCCAGGTAGTGACATCTTCTGAGAAATTAGTAGATTAATAGTGTAGATAAAGTTCAGACTTCCTCCAGAAGAGGAGTTTCAACTGGCGCAACTTTTAAATAAACAGAGTAGAGGTGTACCGCCCGGTACAGACCTCCCCCCCCCAAAAGTTCCTCCAAGGGGTGACACATGAAATCAGTTTGAAACAAAGTCCAAGTAATGATGTTGATACGAAGATAGATAGCAGAAGCATTTACAAGATTTCTTAATTCAGTTTCAAAATATTGTTGTTGCAGGTGAAAGTCTTTATGTTTGTAGAATTTGAATTTCTGAAGATAAACTTTTAATACTTAAAGGTGAAGAAAAATTTTGCAATGTCCACCAAATATTGTAGTTGAATGCCCAAGTGTAGTTATTGCTTATGGTGACTGTCCATATAGTTGATGTAGATTGAGTCGAATGGCCGGACCGGCCGTTGCAGCTTGCGTCCAACGGAGGCCGCTCGGACCCCTCAAGTACCCTGAGATACCGCTCGCCCGCACTATGAGGGGAGCAGAGGTGTTGAAGTACGCCGCGCCCGCGGTGAACAGATACAGGCTGCGGGCATGTAGTAGGTCGTGCGCCGCACATCAGCCTTGGCCGGGAGGAGAGCTCCGGCTCGCCGTGCACATGTCGTCCTCGCTGGAGAGGAGGGGGCCCATCCCCCTCCCCAGTCGCTGCACGGTGCTGCGCGGCTGCGGGGGCGCTGAAACATTAAAGCTAGGCGGCAGAATTGTGTTGGACAATCATTTTCTTTGAGGGCACAGGCTTGTAGAGAGAGTGAGGGGCCAGCGGCGTGCAGATATTCATGGTATTCATTAAGCCACTGTGTAGAGTGGAGCAGGAGACGGGAGCGTGGTAATGGCCGTGGCAAAGACAGGATGGCAGTTTAATGGGTCGGGGCAGGTTTCACAAACATGCTTACATAAGAAACAAAATCCTATAGAAGGGGCAGAATGCCTTAAAAGTGAAACTCAAAAAAAAATATAACCTTCATATCCTTTCAAAATAATATGGAGCAAGTTAACACAGAAATTACACCGGTTTCACCTGGGACAGGTGAACTCTAAATATCCGCTCGGTGGCTGGATTACTTAGCAATAAGGTAACCGGCGTAAGAAAATCGAGAATGATACAAGGCCCATGAAATCTGGGGGCAAGCTTGCCCGCGGGAACAAAATTTTTGACCATAACCTGGTCACCTACCTTCAAAGTGGTGGGTCTCCGTCCACGATCATACCTTTCCCTAACCTTTTCATGAGACACTTTAAGATTGGCTTTAGCCTTCTTCCAAAGATCTTTAATGTTGTCCGGATCTATTGTCTCGGGCAGAATGTCATTCAGAGACCAGAGGTTAGAGAGCGGCGTGTTGGGAACGAACTTAAACATCAAAGAAGCTGGAGTAAATTTGTGAGATTCATGAACCGCCGAATTCAAAGCAAAAGCTAACCAATGCAGGGACGTGTCCCACCTAGAATGATCTTCATGATGATAGGCAATAAGTGCGGACCTGAGATTACGGTTAACCCGTTCAGCCAGAGATGGTTGAGGGTAATAAGCAGATGTAGTTACATGAGAGATGGACAAGTCAAAACAGAATTTACGAAACAGATTAGATGTAAAAGCCTTAGCATTATCAGATACAATTGGCACGGACCAAAAGAAGCAAAAATAGAATTTAGGCAAGTAATGGTGGACTGAGCGGTAGCCAGCTTAGTCGGAAATAACCAGGAAAATCTTGTAAAACCATCTACACACACAAAGATGAACTTGTTAGCATTGCCCTTTGACTGGGGGAAGGGTCTCACATAATCAATATACAGGCGTTCCATGGGGCGCGACGCTTGATGAGAAGACAAAAGGCCTACTTTAGTGGACATGGTGGGTTTACTGATCAAACAAGATTTACAAGCTTTTACGAGTTCCCGAATTTCACCGTCCATACCTTTCCAGATGAACATTTCACGAATCTTTTCACGAGTTTTAAAGATACCCAGATGCCCTCCTAATGGGGTCTCATGATAATACTTGAAGATCATAGGTACAAGAACCGCTGGAACAACAACTTTCATCAACTTATCATGCCTCGAAGGGCAACATAGAACACCATTCCTCAGAACATAAGGGACAGCATGTTCCCCAGAAGAAAGGGTTTCCATTATAGGAGCCAGCGTCGGATCTTCACGTTGGTATTTCTCAATATCCCTAAAAAGCATGGGAGCATCTGTTAAGATGGCATTAACACCAGATAGTATGGACTCGGAAGGTGATGAACTGTCGACCGGTTCGTGGGTCTCTACGTCGTTATGAAACATACGGCTGAGTCCATCGGCGACAACATTTTCAGTACCTCTGATATGCCGTACATCGAATTGGAAGGCAGAAATACGGATGGCCCAACGGGCTATACGACCTGTACGACGCGGCCTACCTAAGACCCAGCTTAAGGCTTGATTATCTGTCTCCAGATCGAATTTGACGTGTTCCAGATAGAGACGGAACTTTTCTAAGGCGAATAAGACTGCCAAACCTTCAAGCTCATATATGGAGTACTTTGCTTCTTGAGCTGACAATGTTCTAGACGCATAGGCGATGGGTCGCCTCCCTAGTTCAGTCTCTTGAAGAAGAACTGCAGCCACTGCTGACGACGATGCGTCGGTTTGGACGATGAATTTCTTCGAGAAATCAGGCATAGCAAGTACAGGGGCATTACAGAGAGCTAATTTCAGATCTTCAAAAGCGGCTTGTTGAGAAGGTCCCCACTCGAATTTGATGCCTTTCCTACGAAGAAGGTTTAAGGGCGCCGCTCTATTAGCAAAATTAGGAATGAACTTCCTGAAGAAATTCACCATGCCAATGAACCTGGCGATACCTTTAATGTCCTTGGGAGGTTTAAAATCACGGATGGCCTGTGTTCTAGAATGATCGACTGCTACACCATCAGGTGACACAATATGCCCTAGGAATGACATAGAGGGCTTAGCAAAGGCAACCTTGGACAACTTAACAGTTAACCCAGCCTTACGAAGGCGATTGAGAACTTCTCGCAAATGATCTAGATGTTCTTCAAAGGTTTCGGAAAATACGACGACATCATCCAAGTAGTGATATAAGTACTCAAATTTGATGTCGGAAAAGACCCTATCTAGTAGCCTAGTGAGCACAGCTGCCCCGGTGGGGAGCCCGAAAGGGACGCGGTTGTATTCATATAAATTCCAGTCCGTGGCAAACGCTGTAAGATGTTTAGACTCTTCGGCAAGGGGAATTTGATTATAGGCCTGATTCAAGTCCAAGATGGTGAAGAACTTGGCCTTACGAAACCATGAAAAGCAAGAATGAAGGTCGGGAAGGGGCACAGATTGCAACACCACCTTCCGATTGAGAGCCCTGTAATCAATGACAGGCCTGAAGCCTCCTTGGGGTTTCGGGACTAGAAAAATAGGCGAAGAATACGCTGACTTAGAGGGCCTAATAATACCATCCTTCAACATCTGATCGATGATTTCTTTCAGAGCCTTCATTTTAGGTGGAGATAGCCTATACGGTGGAAAACGGACAGGAATTGAATCCGTGACCTCAATTTTGTATTCAATAAGGTCAGTAACACCAAGAGTATCAGAGAACACCTCGGGAAACGACTGACACAATTTCCGAATACTATCAGCCTGCTCCTCAGGTAGATGTCTAAGGTCTAACAACATCTCATCCTGGGTAGGCGAAATAGATGAACATGATACAGAATTACACTTTAACAAGGGAATTCTACAATTGGACGCAAATTTGAATGTGCACGACCTACTCTGGAGATCGAGCACAAGACCAGTGTGAGAAATGAAGTCCGCTCCCAATATGATGGGGCAAGACAAACGCTTGGCCACAAACAATTTGATCTTCCATGTAAATTTAAAAACCCGAATTTTGACATGTAAGGAACCTAGAATTTCTAATGGAGATGAATTAGCCGAAACATATTTAACAGGAGATGAGTCATAGTCAGGGAGTTTACAAACAGATTTCAATTTAGAATACCAATCAGCCGAAATAATGGAACAAACACTGCCTGAATCTAAGAGAGCTGTTATAGGCTCGTTATTTAACTCAATCTTAAGAAAAGGAACAGGTGCGGGGGTATCCGCCGCAATCCTAAGACACTCTTTAGGGCATTCAAAAGATGAATTTGAAGGCTGGTCGATCTCTGCATTTACAACCTGTTTACTAGGGGCTGAGTCTCGGGAAGATGGATTAGTCGGCTCAGCCGACGCCACTAGTCACTTTTTATTATTGGCATAGCTGGAATTTGCACCAGAAGTTGAGCAGGAGGGGGTGCTATTTGAGTTTGGGCAATTCTTGGCGATATGTGAGAAGGCCCCACACTTAAAACAGCCTTGTGATGACTCTGCTCCATTCCTTGTCCCACTTGACTTGATCAGAGGACACTTATTCCGCAGATGGTCAGGCGACCCACAAGCATAACATTTACGGGGATTGACTGATCGGCGAGGTGGAGGCCGAGTATTACTAAAGGAAGGCGGGGGTTCTTTCGCCACACGCAAGGAATCGGCATACCTAACTCCTTCCGCAGAGACGGCTAATGCTTCCAGTTCAGAGAAGGTTTGCGGGCACGCCGCGAAACACAAATATGACCTGTAGGGTGGTGAAATCCCTTCGACAATAGCTTGCACGATCTGATCCTCAGGGAAGTGGAGAGCAAACACCCTAGTATAAAACTTAATATCTTGGATGAAGTCTGCCAGGTTTTCATCCAAGCGCTGTACCCGATAATAGTATTTCTGAATAAGGGAGGACCTGGCCCTAGCCGGGATGAAGTTAGCTAGCAAATGGGCATGGAAATCCTCAATAGAAGATTGCTCGGCGATGGCTCTAACTATTTTGTCAGATAGGACACCAATAGCATAAGGATAGATAATTTGCAAAATTTGACATGGGGAAAGAGAAAACACAAGGGCATGATCCTGAAATTCCACTAGAAATCTTAAAAATGAAATTACGTCACTGGTGGTGTTGACGGAAAACTTAGAGATACCTCTAAGCAACATTGCCAATGGATGAGGCAAGCTGCTGAACCCAGGTGACATAGTCGTTAAAGGTTTCAATGGCAAAGAAGTTAATTCAGAGCGGATGTTACTCAATGACGCACGGCGTTCAGATTCGTTGTTCGATGGGGCAGAGATAGTTTGAGCAGCAACGGTTATCCTATTGACTTCTCCCTGAGGAGGAGGCTCTTCATCGCTACCTACGTTCACTGTGGCGGGTTGATCAGTTTTGGGAGGAGCTTCGCCGGTTAGCAATTGAGTGACCTTATTAGACAATTCAGAAATAGTTTCAAGGAGCGTATTAGCTTGCTTCCTCTGAACGTCATTCACCTTTAGAGACAACAGATCATTAACTCTATTTGCAAAGTGATACAGCCTGCCTTGCACACGCTTAATTTGATTAGGAGATGGATCGTTTTCATCAAAAAAACTGACTACCGATGCTAGCCCAGTAATATTCTCGACGATCGTGGAAAGAGAGTCATCAATTTCTTTCTCTCCCAAATTGGGGATGGAAATGGGCAAATCAAGGGACTCTCTAAGCTTGTTAGTGTCTATTGCAACCGTGCCTCCAGATTGAACGTTTCTGATAGTTAACTCATATATCAACTCCTCTTTGCGCAAGTAGTTAAGGAGGAGAACATCGCGAGGGCCGGGCATGATGACAGAACAATTTTGAAAAACTCAAAAAATTCCAGCAACTGAGAAAATTGTTAGAGTTCGAATTAAAGCAATGTTTAGCCGTCAAAAGGGGCTAAATTGAGACCCATTCAACCACGCTCTGCTACCACTTGTTACCGTGTTTTAGCGGTAGGTAGAGGCGTAAGAAGGTGCGGGCGTGAATGGGTTTCAAACTACGGAATCAAAGTTAATGTAAAAGTAATTTAAAATTTAACTAGGTTATATTTTCTTTTCAAAAACAAAGCAATAACAGACATGGCAGGTACAATGTAGCAAAACAAGGGGAGATACAATATTTACAGGTTTTGGGCTTCACGCCCTGACTTCTGCGATCAGCTCAGTTTTACCACAAACACAAGTTTTAACAGAGGGGCAGAAAACCCCATTCATCCCTAGGAGCCCCTGGCTCCGAATTACACAGAAAAGCCTCCACGAGGCATATGACACTCCATTTTCAAAAGAGCGATCCGCTCTTAAAATTTAAGCCTCTCAAAGGCCACACCAAACTCTACCTTCAAGCTGTCCTCTAAGGACGTATTCACAGGGGTAAAATACCCAACCTACAGAGGTCTATTACATGAAAAGAAGGTTGATTACATGACCTCTAAAATAACAATTTGAGAGGAGGCGATCTTGCACTCCTAATACACTTTGTTTTTTTAAAACCTAATCTGGCTCTGGGCCGCTAACGCAAGGGCTAATCCCATACTACAGAGGTGACTTAGAGAAGAACACTTTACATTACATAAACGAAGAATAGTTTGAGAAAATAAGTTCACCTCAAAACAAATGTGAGTGGGAGCTCGAGAGGGTTAGCACTCTCTATCCCAATATGTAGCCTTACAAGAAAAAGATGAAAAGAGTAATTACATTTTAGGAAAAGGTTACATGATGGAAATGCTTCGAACCCGCCGCGAGTGTTAAACTGCCGACCTAGCCAGAAAGAAGTTATTAATAGGCCATTACCTGGTGTTGAACGGCTGAAGAAGAAAGAGGCGCTTCCCGCCTCCTGCTATGTACTTAATACACTGAAAGATGGAACAGAAGTGGCCCGGAGACCCCAAAATCAGCAGTTTATATCCTCTCGCGGAAGATTCTAGGCGTTAGGGGAAATAAAACACCCTCCCTCAAAGTTTTTATTGGCTAGGGAAACGAAACCCCTACATAGAGGAAGAAGAAACACATTATTGGTGGAAAATTAATTAAAGAAATTCGGGATTGGCTAGATCCAAAATAAGGGGAAAAAGAGGGGTATACAGCCAACTTAAACCATGACAGAAAGAAATTTAACAAAGAACAAACTCTTGAAATAAAAATTTCTCCAACAAAATAGTTCTTTGATTTCGCACTAGGTTGCACTATTGTAATTCTTCAGTAGTGTCCTCTAGAAGAGAAAGTTCACACTTCTTACTTCAAGCGAAACAAAAACACATCAAAAATGACACAGTTCACAAACTCAAAAATTTCCAGGTAGTGACATCTTCTGAGAAATTAGTAGATTAATAGTGTAGATAAAGTTCAGACTTCCTCCAGAAGAGGAGTTTCAACTGGCGCAACTTTTAAAAAAACAGAGTAGAGGTGTACCGCCCGGTACAATAATAATAATAATAATAATAATAATAATAGTAATAATATGTACTCAACACGACCGAGTAACTACTGGGGGTCGTGAAAACTAAATATTCAATAACACTCTGAGTTTGGAGGAATTTCAAAGTTGAGACACGATTTTAGCAACCGTCTGTCAGTCAATATAGATGTGCTATACGCCAGCTTGGTAGCCATGGTCGTTAAGGCGTAAAGTATTATTGATGTGACACTGTAGTTAGCTAGTTCAAGTCCCATTGATGGCAAACAATTTACTATCAGAATGTTGGCCGGCAAGGTAGGAGAGGTGGTGGTATTCGATTGGGTGTTAGATGCCTAGGTTCAATGCCGAACCTCCCAGAAGTGTTTGTATGGATTGAGAGTATATGGTGTGTTGATGAATACTTTGAGCCATGGGCAGACCTCTTGGTGCAAGGTATGTGCCAACACCAAGGTTCACAGTCTCCCTACATCATCATCATCATCATAATAATAATCACAGGTACGCCCAAACGCTCAGGTCACTCATGAGCGTCAACTGAAAGACCTGCACCAAACCTTTCCCGTTGCCTCATATCATCACATCACATCAAATGTTTTGTACTCTCATCTGTTTCCATTGTTGATGAAAAAGATCACTTCGTGGCGTCCACTGCCATTGGCGGCGATTAGGGGTGAGGTAGGGGGAGCTATTTCCCCCCTCCCACCTAGTGAAGAAAAGTAGATTTACCTAAAATTAAAAATTATTTATGTAAACCTTGTTGTTCCAAGCCGAGTGAGATACGATCCTGGCTTAGTCCAGTAGTATCTGAAGGGGCTGAAATACGTCCGACTCCTGTCGGTAGATTTACTAGCACGTAAAAGAACTCGTGCGGGACAAAATTTCGGCACATCAGCTTCTCTGAATACCATAAAAGTAGATAGTGGGACGTAAAGCCATTTTTTATTATTATTTTTTGCTACTTGGTTGGCGGCGATTAGGGGTGAGGTAGGGGGAGCTATTTCCCCCCTCCCACCTAGTGAAGAAAAGTAGATTTACCTAAAATTAAAAATTATTTATGTAAACCTTGTTGTTCCAAGCCGAGTGAGATACGATCCTGGCTTAGTCCAGTAGTATCTGAAGGGGCTGAAATACGTCCGACTCCTGTCGGTAGATTTACTAGCACGTAAAAGAACTCGTGCGGGACAAAATTTCGGCACATCAGCTTCTCTGAATACCATAAAAGTAGATAGTGGGACGTAAAGCCATTTTTTATTATTATTTTTTGCTACTTGGTTTACGTCGCACCGACACAGATAGGCCTTATGGCGACGATTGGACAGGGAAGACCTAGGAGTGGGAAGGAATCGGCCGTGGCCTTAATTAAGGTACAGCCCCAGCATTTGCCTGGTGTGAAAATGGGAAACCACGGAAAACCATCTGCAGGGCTGGCGACAGTGAGGTTCGAACCTACTATCTCCCGAATACTGGATACTGGCCGCACTTAAGCGACTGCAGCTATCGAGCTCGGTAAAGCCATTATTATTATTAAATCCTGTTGTCTATTACCTAATTCTTATCTTTAATTTCTTTAAATATTAAAAACGTACTTAGCGGAAATATGCACAAAATGTCATTCGACGCAGCTAACGGATTTTTCAACGCCTCAGCAGCCGGGCTCAGTGACTCAGCCAGATGAGGCGTTAGGCTTCTGACGCTAACTTAGGAGGTTCGATCCGAGCTCAGTCCGGTGGTATTTGAAAGTGCTCAAATACGTCATCCCCATGTCAGTAGATTTACTGGCACGTAAATGAACTCCTGCGGGATTAAATTCCGGCACCTCGGCGTCTCCATAAACAGTAGAAGAGTAGTTAGTGAGACGTAAAGCCAGTAACATTATGAGCACCACAGCAAGCAGTGGAGACTCACACAGATGCGTGTAGAAGCACGATTAATCTCTGATGGCACAAAACCTTAGTTGCGCACATGTGTGATTGTTCCTTTGGTGAAAGTTTTATTATATAGTATTGAATAAAAATCCCAGAATAAACTGTTATTTCGGCAGTTACGTTGGAAAACTGTCATCTTTTACTTCTCTGTCGAAATTCGCTGAGAGAGCATCAAAAAATTAGCATTTTGTAGATATTTTGATTCAATTTTATCTACCCCTTCCCCTCTAGTCACCCAGGAGGTATCTGTTTGTTTCCATCTCAACTCCTCCCGCCTTTGGGGCATTATGGTATCTAACGTATTGGTAACTAATATTTACCTTCCAACCTTAATTAAAAATACACACACACACACACACACACACACACACACACACATAAAGACACAACGGTCATGGATGTTAACAGACTGAGTGAGGGTGGGGCATGATACTCGAGTAACATCGCACAAGAATTATCATAAAAGTGGACACATTTTGAATCCCAGATACAGATTTCTGAAATGAAAAGTCACGAGCCACTGGTTCGGATTTCACGTTAAACTGGAGATCCCGTGGTTATCACCATGATGCCAATTCTTATTTTACTTCTCAGCATGATTAATCCAATATGTGCGGTCGCTCATGCGGAGAATTCCTCTCCACGTTGCTCTCTCCTGAACCATCTTTTCCGCAAGCCCCGCTGTTTTGTGCTTTCTTGAATGCTGTCCATCCATTGTCCTCGACTCCTTTTCCCTGGTAAAAGCAGTTCAATCATCTTATTCCTCCCAGATAATCTCTTGTCTCGTGGCCATACCATCTAAGCCCAGCTTTTCTGATTTTATCAGAAACTTCCAGCATGCTACGTCTTCTTCTGATCACATCATTTCTGGCTTTGTCCAACCTTGTATACTGAACCCATGACCTTTGTGCCCTAAGAATATTATGTATTAAATTGTCAATGGGAATAAGAAGTTCGATTTCTTGACAGCACGGAGTTGACACGTGGCAAGTGGGGTGGCTACCTTCTGTCCCATGCTCTGAGAGGTGACGTCATTCGCACGTGTCGACCGCGGAAGAATCTAAGTCATTTCGGTGGATTATTTCAGAAGGACGCGCGTGTCTCGCTTACCCGCGCCAAGTCGACAAAATATAGTGCCTATCAAATGATGTCTTTTATCCAACTAATTTAATATGTATAAATTTTAAATGTCCATGAACACTACCGCCAGCAATGTAGCAAGTATGTGGTTACCTTCAAAACTCTTTTAATTACAGTCCAGTTAAGTCAGAAAAGTTACGGAAATTTTCTTGGCGGCAAAGAAAAATGCCCGGAGAGAGGGGTAGTTTCTATAAATAAGAAGGGACGCCATGATGAAGCCCCTGCATTTGGTATCACGAGGCTGAAAACGGAGGGTTGAACTGCTCAGTAAAATCGAACGACAAAAGTAGACTAAGTCCAACCAACAGATTTTAGCCAATGTGGCTGGGGTCTTGACTCCATGTGGAGTGGAAATAATTGTAATTCGGTGAAATGATTATTTTTGTGATCAGGTCTAATATCCATTCAAATCCAATAGTGTGATATGTTTTAAGACCATTTCTTATTTAATATCTAAGACACGGAAATATAACTAGCATGTGAAATTTCAAACTTGACGTCAAACGGTTTTGGACTTAATCTTTAATTTACCTCTCGAGGGCTGAGATGTTTCGTTACCATTTCCCGTTTAACATCTAAGACATAAAAGAAAATAGCAATTCTATTGTGAATTATCAACTCCGTACGTCAAACACATTCACATGATTGGTTTTTCGTTTTTTTTGGGATAACCACAATTTAAATTTGTTAGGGGTGGAATCTTTTAAAATACTTCCCTTTTAACAGCTTGGATGTAGAGAGGAACATCATAAGGAAGTTTTTACTTCGGACGTCAACTGGTTACGGAGGAGTTATTGTTTTTGTAATTGGACCTAATCCCCACTCACACGCATTAGTTTAGAATGTTTCAAGACCAGTTCTTATTTATTATTTAAGACATAAAAGAACAACATTTTGTGAAATTTCAACCCCGTACTTCAAACGGTCTCGGATAAATAAATATGTTTTTGTTTTCGGAGCTAACCCCTATTCAAACCCCTTAGTGGTGGAATTGTTTTGAATTATTTTATCCAGGGCGTAAAAGAGTGTGTTAAATTTAAAATTCGTACGACAAACGAGGAATAATATTTTGGTTTCCGGAGCTAAACCCTAATTAAACTTTTTAGGAATGATATGTTTTAAATCCAGTATGCGACAGAACAAACAGTACTGAAATTACAAATATGCTCTTTAAATCAGACAGTAGTGAATGTCTCCAGAAACATGCCACTACAATGACAGTTGAAGCAGCAAGATGGAGCTACACCGGGCGAGTTGGCCGTGGGGTTAGGAGCGCGCAGCTGTGAGCGTGTATCCGGGAGATAGTGTATTCGAACCCCACTGTAGGCAGCCCTGAAGATGGTTTCCCATCTTCACACCGGGCAAATGCTGGAACCGCACCTTAATTAAGACCACGGGCACTTCCCTCCCACATCTAGGCCTTCCCTGTCCCATCGTAGGATACGACGTAAAAAAAAAAGAAGTAGATGGAGCTACAGTGCACATCGCGATGGGGTCACTTGCCCTTCTGCAACAACACTTTGCAGATCGCTTAAATTCTCACATGTATCCTTCCCATCCCTCGGATCTCACGCTCCCATGTATGGAGCATGTTGAAAGAATCCGTTTTTTGGTCAGATGTACCACCTAGGAACGTTCGTGAATTACGACAGAAGATAGAGTAATTTTTAGTGCCCTTGTGGCAATGTATGTTCATCAGCATATTCGACAATATACAGGACCATGATGAAAAATGTGTGAGACTTGAAGGTGCATATTTTGAACACATACTGTACCGACGCAGTTAGTACGTGTCGCCATCCTCACTTTGATTGTCATAATGATGTATATTGTGGTTCGGAGCTTCTTCGTAATTTCAGTACTATTATTATGTATGTGTTATTTAACATGAAGGGCATGAAAGAGAAACCATCGCGCGGAATTTCAACTTCGTTATTCGAAGGGTTTCGGAGAAATGGACATTTTTGTCGATGGACCTAACTCTCATTTAAATCCCATAGGGGAGGAATGTTTTAAGGTATTTAATATATAACACATAAAAGAGCAACCATCGTGGGAAGTTTCAATGTTCTACGACAACAGTTTCAGGGGACTGAACATTTTTCTTCTTCTAGCTAATCTGTATTTAAATCTCTTAGGTGCAGGAAGTTCTAAACATATTTCTAATTTAACGTCTAGGACGTAGGAGCGACCATAATGTGAAATTTCAAGTTCGTTAATCAAACGGTTTGGGGAGAATAAATATTTTCCGTTTCGGAGCGAACAGCCTTTTAAACCCTTTAGGAGTAATATGTTTTTAAATATTTAGTACTCAACATATAGGTCATAAAACCAACCATCATGTGAAATTTAACCTTAATATGTCAAACGGTTTTGGATGAGTCCTGACATGGAAATAAGCACTTGAATAAAGTAGGAATGGGTAGTAGACGCAACGCTTTGAGCAGCAGTTTCAGTCGTCTCCTCCCCGGTAAATGACAGTGTCCTATTTGACGTGAAGCCATAGTCAAGTCAAATTTGGTCCGTACTGAACACTAACGTCCTCATAAGGATTTTAGTAGAAACAGAAATAGGTTTCAGACTCACTCGTGAAATGACAAAATTAAATATGAACATCCGTGTAACGGATTGCTTAGGACTTGGGACCAATTGAAGTAGGAAGATACTTGTATTAAATTAGTAGTATTTATATGTCTCAATCTACCTCGGTTATTTAAAGAAAATGCAAAAACAGAAGGGCAAGAAATCTGCACACTACAGCTATAGCAAAATGTTACAATATATTGTGCTGTATTAGCTTACCTTAATGCGTGATCTATTTAAAACAGTTTTGTAAGTTGTAACTGATTTCAATAATGAGACATGTTTGTCACTAATACTATCAATTGCGGTAGTTACTATACGTCTTAATAATTTTCTAGAGTATCTGGTAAATAATAGCAAAACATTAATGAAAATATTTTTTCAATTTTTCTGTTAGTTAAAAAATAAAAGTTTCTGCCACTATTGGTTGTTTGAAATAATAATTAGTATAATATATTCCAGAGATTTATGAAGCAGTGTAGGTAAAAATACGGTTGGCAGTACTGATTAGATACGGAAGTTCTTCACTATGGGCCTTTGAAATAATGCGGAAGGTTAAAATATTAACATATTATAAAACAAAGAAAATTCAGTCAAGTAAAACGGAAATAGGTTTCAGACTGCGTTGCCCCCTTTCCAGACAGGTTTCGGACCATTGCATCCCTGGTCTTCATCGATTCCATTAGTAGAAATGAAGGCCGTAACTTACCTTACAAAATCCAGTGTTCTGGTTCTTACGAAGTGACAAGAGTAACATCCCGTCTGTAACGAATCTTGTGATCTTGAGTGATGTCACGAAATAAGGCGTTTGAATTGGGTCTTGCTTGTACGCAGTTGAACTTTTAGGCCAGCTGTATGTATTCGTTTCATTCCATTTAAAAATAATATGGAGTTAGTATCAATATCTCGGTTATTAATCACCCCATGAGAATAAGTAGCACATTATTTTACAAACCTCTGTGTATAGTTAACGAATATGAAAACAGAATACCTATTTCTTTAATAGTTTAGACGTTATTTGCGTGTAACATCTTAGGTGAATAACTCAGTATAGTGGTCTGCTGTCACGTGTGATAGCCATGGTGACAACCCCTACGCCCCTAGGCCCGGTTTCATCAACGTGGGTTAAATATACTCTAACCCTGGGCTTGTTAACTTAGGGTTAATATTTTAACTCATTCTTACAAGTCACGCGTTTCACCAAGCTATTTCGGCAGAGGGTTAACTAACACCGCGTTAACCCTCGCAGGAAACAGCTGCCCTAATAATCAAGGAGGCAGTGACTAAAAATCAGAAATCATGAACACACTTCTTGTGTGGTTCTTTTGTTCATTTCTTGCGCGGTATTTCGTTTTCTTGCTTAGGTCCGTGGTAGATATTATTCTTTCGTGATCTTGAACGAAAAATAGAAGTAGTGCAGAAGAGAAATAGTGGTACGAATTTTTCTGCTTTAGAAAAATCATTACTTATTGAATTAGCCACAGAGTACTGAAGTATTATAGAATGCAAGAAGATTGACGGTATAAAATTAAAAGAAAAGGAGGATACATGGAAAATAACAACAGGGGAATTTAATAATATTGCCCACGTTACAGTGCGATCTACGAAACAACTAAAACAGTTCTCTGTGGCAAGAGTTGTGTTTTGAAAGTTGGCACACCTTCACAGCAATAACACACACGAAAGTAAATATACAGTTTAATTTCAAAGTGCATTTCTGTATAACCACTACGTAATACACAGTATAATGTTCATAGGTGTTGTACTATTGAAGTGGTGTTGTGCAGTTGCATTTATATATGCCACTGTAGTGCTGTTGTTATCAATGTGAAGAATGATGTCATTCTCAATTCCAACATTCCTATTCCTTCTCTTTCCTGTGAGTTACAAATGCAGAGTCAAATCCTGTGGGGGGAAGTTCATCTCGGGTCTCCACTGTAATATTGTGTAATACCGCTGTTGCTACTATTACGTCAATGTAGTTTCTAGTTTAGTTCGCACGCCCAAGTTTGTTTCGATCAGCTGTGTATTCTAACCTCTCGCGAACTTCATTGACGAATTTACTGAGGACGGTTTTTGAAGTCTATCTCTTCAGAAATTGTTCCTCAGATAGATTTCCAAAGTCTTTCCTTCTTATTATAGGCCTATTTCTGTTAGGAACACCGTTTAACAAGTCTAAATAAAGCAACTCTGCATCAAATGCATAATTTACGATCGCCATATTGCTTTTAACCTCGAATAAACAGTTTAACCCAGGTGAAAGGAGGGGTTAACTTAACTCCGGTCTTAACCTAGAGTTAAAGATAACCCACCTTGATGAAACGGAATGAACAGTCAAACTCAAAGTTAAAACTGTGTAACTCGGGGTTAACGTTTAACCCACGTTGATGAAACCGGCCCCTAGAAATGCGCACTCGAGGTGACGTATCATAATTTGGTTCTCTCTGGAAGCAAAATTATTGATAATAGGATATAAATCGTAGACGTGTTAAACATTTGTAGATGAGTGTGGCAGTTCTGCTGAACATATATTAACCAAATAAGTAGGTTGTCTCAGGAGATTCATTCTAATTCAGGGTGAGAACTTTGATATCAATCGAACGGCCAAATTGTCTTAATTCATAGCAGCTCGTCAGTTTATGAACCCACCGGAATCTCCAAAAGTCACTCGTGCTGACTTCTCTACCGATCAAGCTATGATTTCTTACGATTCGTTGAGACAACTCGATCTTGAAGTATTGAAACAGGCCTTATAGAACACCCATGACTAGAATGGTGTTGAGGATAAACTGCAGAGAAAAACGCGTATACTCGAGCTCTTCCTTTTGTTATCTTCAAATGGAACACTTCCGTATACAGGGTGAATCACCTAACATTTGCAACCAAAATATTTCAGAAATGAAAGGTGCTATTGATGTGCTGTTTTCACAGAAATTAAAACTAAAGGTTCATAATATTAGCCAATACAAAAATTTCAATAATTATAATTATTAGAATGTGCATTATTTTAAAAGTTGCATTTTAAAACTTGAGCAATGCCTATTGGCATTAACAAAATAAAACCTGAGTAAATTAGAATTTCAGTGGTGCTTTCCTCCGGACTCTACTACAAATAGCTTACGATTTATCGTATTTTGAAAATTGTAAATACCGGCAGTTGTCTGCTCCATTCATCTGCTTAGTTACACGGCTATGTTGTTCTCTGTTTCCTTTACAGTGTAATGATTGCATTGCGGTTTCCTTGGTCAGTTACTTTGTTATAGTTCAAGAAGTAGGACATGGTGGAAGATTGTATTTGCCAATGCTGAAAAAAAAGACATGTTAATGGTGTATGGAGACTGTAGGAAGAATGCTATTCGTTCTTGTGATCTGTACGCTAAACGATATCCTAATAGCTGTCACCCACCTCGACAATTACACTTCAAACAATTACGTGAAACTGGAAGAGTAACACATAGAAAACGTAACAGAAACAAACTACTGACGTGAGAAAAGGGAGAAATTACAGTTCTAGCTGATGTTCCTGTGGATCCGCACGTTGCAATTGAACGAGGAAGTGGCATGAATCAGGCAAGTGTACTTCGCATTCTTCGCCGTCATTAGTTCAATCAGCATCAAGTCTCTCTCCATCAAGAGCTGCATGTTAACGATTTTGAGAATCGTGTTAACTTTTGTAAATTGGTATTAAGACATGATACACCAGATTTATCATGTGTCTGGTTTAGTAACGGAATAGCCCAACATTTACAAATCATGGCCCAGTAAACCAACCAAATATGCACTATTGGTCCGTAAACAAACCCCTTTGACTTCGTCAGCGTCCATGGAATTTAAATGTGTGGTGTGGAATATTGTACAACCAGCTCATCGGCCCTTTTTCATAGAAGGAACACTAGATTCTCAAAAGTATCTCACCCTTCTAACAGACCAACTTCCACAGATGTTAGAAGATGTTCCACTGAAGAATAGGAGGAACATGTGATATCAACATGATGGCTGTCCAGCACATAATGCATGACGTACAACAGCTTGTTTTCACCAGTTGTTTCCAAAGCGTTGGTTTGGACGGAGGGGACCTGTTCAATGGCCGGACCATTCACTGGATTTGACGCCTTTAGATTGTTTTTCTCTGGGAAAAGCTAACAATATTGTTTACAAGGACATACTGGTTATACGGAATGATATTAAATGACGTCTTACTGCTTCCTGCGCTGAAATTTCTGATGAAATGCTAGAACATGTGTGTGCATCAATCTTTACTGGATAGTAGGTTCGAATCCCACTATCGGCAGCCCTGAAAATGGTTTTCCGTGTTTTCACACCAGGCAAATGCTGGGGCTGTACCTTAATTAAGGCCACTGCCGCTTCCTTCCAACTCCTAGGCCTTTCCTATCCCATCGTCGCCATAAGACCTATCTGTGCCGGTGCGACGTAAAGCCCCTAGCAAAAAAAAAAAAATTACTGGAAGCTTGTATTGAAGCTGGTGGTTGTCATTTTGAATACAACCGTTGAAGGCCAATTCTCTTTCTTGTCCAGAATAAGGAAACAAATTTATGATTACCGGGCGAGTTGGCTGTGTGGTTAAGAGCACGCAGCTGTGAGCTTGCATCCGGGAGATTGTGGGTTCGAGTCCCACTGTCAGGAGCCCTGAAGATGTCTTTCTGTGGTTTCCCATTTTCACACCAGGCAAATGCTGGGGCTGTGCCTTAATTAAGGCCACGACCACTTCCTTCCTACTCCTAGCCCTTTCCTATTCCATCGTCGCCACAATACCTATCTGTATCGGTGCGACGTAAAGCCATTAGCAAAAAAATCTGTGATTACCGAGTCGGTTGGCCGTGTGGTTAGGGTCCCTTAGCTGTGAGCTTGCATCCGGGAGATTGTGGGTTCGCGTCCCACTGTCAGCAGCCCTGAAGATGTCTTTCCGTGGTTTCGTATTTTCACACCAGGCAAATACTGAGGCTGAACCTTAATTAAGGCCACGGACGCTTCTTTCCCAACCTTCCTGATCTTTGCGTCGCCGAAAATCTTCAGTGTGTTAGTGCGACATTAAACCACTAAGAAATATAACTTTTTAAACCCAATGTGGCTACTACATTTTACTTCCTTCCTTGTGCAAAATGCTTAAATGTACTCAAGTGAAGATTCATCTCTCTTGAGTATATAATATATACGTCCGCTTCTCAGTTAGAATGATCAGCTGCCAGCTCCGCCAGAAAATGCCAGGATGTTACCTAACTAAGGCCACGGCCGCTTCCTTCCCTCTTCCTTGTCTATCCCTTCCAATATTCTCCCCCCCCCCCACCAAGTCCCCTGTTCAGCATAGCAGTGAAGGCCACCTGGCAAGTTACTGGTCCTCCTTCCCTGTTGTATTCCCTCGACCCAAAGTCTCACGCTCCGGGACCCTGCCCTTGAGGTCGGGGTCTCTCGCTGAGTCCGAGGGAAAACGAACCCTGGAGGGTAAACGGATTAAGAAAGAAAGAAAGAAAGAAAGAAAGAAAGAAAGAAAGAAAGAAAGAAAGAGAAAGAAAAATATAATGCGTACTCTCAATAATAATGATAATAATAATATTGTTGATGTATAGTTGGAGAACTTCAAAGATGATTCGTGACACTTAAGGTCAGAAGGGGTAAACAGTGTGATGTTGCACTTGGAGTAAATATTGTTGAAATTCTAGGGAATTTTCTGTAGAGAGGTATCTGAGAGCAATCCCTAATTTGTTCCTTCCACTTAGTGCCTTTCTCATTTCTCCAATTTGGTAATCTCCAGGCCTCAGCCCCATCGAGCAGCTGTGGGATTGATGGAACGGTGCCTGCATCTTTTGGTATCTACCTCTGCTTGCTCTCTGATCAGATGTGCTGAGGTTCTCATCTAATCGCTGTCCCCACACCAGTCTTAAACCCACTTGCTTCTTCTTCTCCTTATTCTTATTTATTCCTTCGCATAACTCTCGAACACCCATACACAATACACTTCTCAGTACAGCATACCGAATACCCACAGAAAATATTTCGTAATAAGTCACATTCACAGAATTTATTGAACATTGGCCTGCCAGTCTCGAGTAATTATCCACTAGTACTAGCCTTGTGCTACAGATTTGCTAATCACTAGTACTGGCCACGAGTATTAGTCGCCATTATTAGCCGCTAGTAAACTGGCCTAGTGTGCCAGAGACTTAACAGTATTCGTTAGCATAGGCCCATGCCCTGAATCAGTCTGTTGATGCAATCTTCACTTATATGGACCTACACCAGGCAGGACACATGCCAGGCATACGCAGTATCACATTATGACATCGTGGCCCTCACGTACAGTGTATGTTAGCACGTTATGCCTGAAAACATTAGAGCCATAGGGGCTGCAGTTGATTGCGATATGCCGCACTTTACTTCAGTATTTTTTTCTACTCTACAAGACAAAATTTAGATATTATACATCGTAAGTCAAACCATTTCTAAGCAAACCCCGGTTTAAAAATATTTCTAAATAACATCCGGGTCATAAGGGAGTGACCACTATGTGAAATATGACGTTCAAAATAGTGTTGGCTACTGAATGCATGATTCGAAGCAGTGTATCGATTCATTCAAGTGTCCGAGTGAATCGATTCACAGGAACGGCGAGCGCTCAGCACACGATTCAGCTTACTCCCAGCGGACAGTGCTGAGTGGCGCACTCACTGGACGTTGACGAAGAGCCGAGCTTCCGCTGCAGCGAGACTGTGAATCATGGCACATCAAAAGAATCGTGAACGAGCACGGCTCAGTGAGACACAAGATACACGCGGCTCCTTATCGGCACACTGGACACTGGCGGATAGCCGAGCTTCCACTGCAGCGAGGCATACAGTGAGCCATGGTACACTGAAAGAATCGTATGCTATAATGGACTCTCGAGCTCAGCTCATTTGAAAATAGTACTCGCTTGCATTCACTGTTGTCTTCTTACAGGGAGGTTTAAATAATAGATGGATTTATTTGCAGTATTAAAAAGGTAGTCAAAACATAATTCTGAAGTAGCTAGTAAGTAGGTAGGCTATTAGGTTATACTATTTATTAGATTAATGAATCTTAGTCTTATAACGTATTTGACAATTAATTACACTCGACTCTAGCCTGCCCTATGACTATGAGTCATGCTCATGACCACTCAAAAGTACCTGTTTTATATTGGGAAGAACGGCTCACTATTCTCTCAGATCATATGTCACATCGTTGCACAAGACTTCAATCATATGTGGACAGTAAGTGAGCCGACTGACGCAATAACTTAACCAACAGTATGTTGTATCAGAAAACCAGCGGGCTACTGTACATCTCGGCTAGCCTATACAAAATATGACGATTTAAAAATCCTCAGCTGATAGAAAAATACATATTTTCAAAAATGTCTGAGCGAGTTGGAAGTGCGCTTGCATTTGAGGGATGGTGGGTTCGAATCCCACCGTCGGCAGCCGTTAAGATGGTTTTCCGTAGTTTCCCCATTTTCACACCAAGTAATGCTAGGACTGTACCTTGAGGCCATGGCTACTATCTTCCTAAGCCTAGACCTTTCCCATCCTACGTCGCCGGAAACCTTCGATGTATTAGAGTGACTAGCATTTTTTTCTAAGAAAGGAGTTCATATTATGAAGATCAGATGGCAGCAGTAAGCACTGAATGCTGTTGTTACTGTCTTACCAGTACATACTACACAGATGCAGTAGGAGCGGTGACTAATGTACCCTGAATCGGATCACTGTATCGATTCAGTAACGTGAACGGAATCAAATGAATTGATTCAGTAAAATTAATCGAATGTCCCATCACTAGTTCAAAAGTCAGAAATAATCCAAGGAATGAATATTTAACCCCATTAGGAGTAAAATGTTTTCAAATATTTTACATATAACATCTAGGAAAGAAAGGATCAAACACTGTAAAATTTCAACTTTTACATCAGACGATTTCGGAGGAATAAATAGTTGAGTATCTAGGACATAAATGAGCAACCATCTTGTGAAATTTCAAGTACGTAAGATGGATTAGTAGGAATGAACACTTTTGTTTACGGGCCTTAACCCCCATTTAACCCCCCGAGTGTTGAAAGTTTTTCAAACCCTCTCTTAACGTCTAGGACTCATACGAGAAGTTATTATGTGACATTTGAATATGGTACGGTGAACGATGTCGAAGGAATGAATATTTTGGTTTCTGGGGTTTGAGCAACATTTCATCCACTTAAGGGGGGATTTTCTCAAACCCTATCTTAGTGAACACCTAATGCAATTTTAACGTAATACATTGTCCGACTCGTTGGCTGAATGGTCAGCGTACTGGCCTTCGGTTCAGAGGGTCCCGGGTTCGATTTCCGGCCGGGTCGGGGATTTTAACCTTCATTGGTTAATTTTATGGCTCGGGGGCTGGGTGTCTGTGTCGTCCCTAACATCCCTGCAACTCACACACCACACAACACTATCCTCCACCACAATAACACGCAGTTACCTACACATGGCAGATGCCGCCCACCCTCATCGGAGGGTCTGCCTTACAAGGGCTGCACTCGGCTAGTAATAACCACACGAAATTAATTTGAACGTAATGCATTAAAGGGGTTTAGACTTCGGTTTTGTTTGTGTAGGTTAAGGTTATTATCGTGCTGGTTCCTTGGCTCAGGAGTCAACGTAGTGGTCTTCGATTGTGAGGGCCCCGGGTTTGATTCTCGGCCGGACCAGGAATTTTAACTGCGTCTGGTTAATTCCTTAGTTCCGGGGCTGGGTGTTTGTGTTGGTCTCATTACACGTCTTCAGTTACATACAACACATCACACCGCAAACTGATATGTACCAAAACGGTCTCTAACATCAACCAATCAATCAATAATCTATAATGTTCATTATAGATTGATACGCCTGCAAACTTCAGTGGATTAATTAATTAATTAATTAATTATGCGCCTCCAGCTCTGAGGTTTCGTTTAGTTCCACATCTCTGATCTTTAAATCATTAATAACTACGACTAACCAACGACGTTCGGTCTCCCTCTGCTTTTCTCACCCTCAATGGTCGAGTCTGTTATCCTCCTAGGGCACCTGTCCTCTCGCATCCGTCTAACATTACTCCATCACCGAAGCTGGATACGCAAAGCTTCGTTCATTGAGTTACATTTCTAACTTAGCCTTCATCTCCTCTCTTCTCACCTGTTGGTACCAAAAATCATTTTCGTTACCTTCATATCTGTTACTTCTAACTTATAAGATATTCCGTGTCCACTCAACTTAATATCCGAACAGCAAAGTCGGTATGAAAGCACGGCGATTGTAAATATAAATTCGTCCGAAAACTTCTTTTTTACTGAATACCCTTCATTTCGACTGCGAACTCACTGCATTGGCCTAGTTCTTTCTTTCTATCTTTCTTTCTTTCTTTCTTTCCTTCCTTCTTAATCCGTTTACCTTGCAGGGTTCGTTTATCCCTCGCACTCAACGAGGGATCCCACATCTACCACCTGCTATGCTGAACAGGGGCCTTGTGTAGGGGACTGGAACATCAGAGGGAATAGACAAGGAAGCGGCCATGGCCTTAAGATAGATACCATCCCGGCATTTGCCTAGAGAAGTGGGAAACCACGGTAAACCACTTTGAGGATGGCTGAGGTGGGAATCGAACCCTCCCCCCCCCCCCTACTTAGTTGACCTCCGAGGGCTGAGTGGACCCCGTTCCAGCCCTCGTACCACTTTCCAAATTTTGTGACAAGAGTCGGTAATCGAACCCGAGCCTCCGGGAGTGGCAGCTAATCACACTAACCAATATACCACAGAGGCGGATAGCAGCCTAGTTACACATCTTAATTTTATAGAACTTGCTACAAATGAATAAGTATATAGATAAATAAAATAAACTCGTGTCCTCGTCCTGAGGTGGTTCCAACTCTTTTCACGTACACCCCCAATGGAGATGATCTGCATGTACCATTTTAACATCATACCAGCTCTCCTGAAAATGAAAATGAAAACCTACAACCTGTTTTCTAGTCATTGACCGGATCAGGGATGTAATGAATGAAGCAGATAGAGGCTTTTAGTACGATGGGGTCGCCACTCCAAAAGTGATTTATTAATGAATGATAGATGCTATGAAATGAGAATGGAGAGTGTTGCTGGAATGAAAGATGACAGGGAAAACCGGAGTACCCGGAGAAAAACCTGTCCCACCTCCGCTTTGTCCAGCACAAATCTCACATGGAGTGACCGGGATTTGAACCACGGTATCCAGCGGTGAGAGGCCGACGCGCTGCCGTCTGAGCCACGGAGGCAGTTTGACCAGCTCTCCTGCCATTCTTAAATTTCCGGCAGTATCGGGAATCGAAAAGGGGCCCAAGAGGACGTCAGTTAGTAGCGCCAACCGTTATGCTACGGCGGTGGACATAAATATTGTCGGCATTTGTTACCTCAATCTTGGGTATATGTGGTGAGTTTCTAACCACTGAAGATGACTGTCAGCTGGAAGACCTGGTCGTAGTGAGACGAGTGAAATGTCAGATCGGAGCAGTCCTGTTACTGGCCTGAGCATCTAACGGCCCTGGTCCAAGACCACACCCCGGGTGCACGAATCATTACGATTATCAGACAGCTGCAAGCATTCCTCTTGCGACAGTTCAATGAACTAATACGACAGGGAACCCATTTGTGCTGATGTCTTAATTGCTGTCACGCACTGGGCTATTTGTCACAAGAGCTACCTCAGCAATGATTCATATCTTAATGTCCCGTATTTTAAAACATCTAGTTCTGGATTTATTGCTCTCTTATGACAAGTATCGGAAGTAGCAGATAAAATGTTCTTTTCGTCTACGAAGCTTTTTAATATCAGAATAACGCGTGATCTACGACCAGATCGTAAATTATCTAAATTGATTCATAAAATATTTTCTTAATAAAATTTGCTGTATGAAGAAAGAAGTTTGTGTTGGTTCAAATTCTCGCCCAAGGAGATACATGACTGGTTAATTATCGCGGCAGAACACATAACTTAAGAAACTTTCGGGAATATTGGACTACCTTGAAGAAATTAAAGGTGAAAAGCGGTAGTTTATGTACGTGTAAATTCATACTCAACCTACTGGACAATATACACGTAAATAATGCAAATATACCTGTAGGGTCACTGATAAATGGTATTATCATCTTATAAATCATGTGCTGTGAAGTGAAGATGTATAAGTAATGTTATTATTATTATTATTAATATTAATATTAATAATAATAATAATATAAATATACTTTATTTCTTTTACAATGCATTTGCAAACGTCTGATAAGCTATCATACATAATCTTAGCAATTGAAAAGAACTTACGTGGTTGTCTGCCAGGAATTTGTTACATACCGATGTGTGATAAATTGGTATGCACTGTTGTAATCCTATTACTGTTGAACGAATCGACTTCCCACAATTATGAGTTGCCACAGTTGACAAAGTATAGCGCATCAGGATACATACATTTTTATCTTACAGAAATATAGTAGTATAAACATGCTAGAAACAATGCAACCTGCGCAAATCCATTTACCCGCACATTCTCTCCGAGTGGATGGGCTGGGAAGACTCGGTTTTGAAGAAGACCCGGTGAAGACTCGAGTTTCGGTGTCTCTGTATTAGTTTTCGCGCTCTTGTTATGTAGTTGGTTTTTATACATTTTTCTTTCTTAGGTTCTTCTCGCAGATGGTTTTCCGTGGTTTCCCATTTTCACACCAGGCAATACCTTAATTAAGGCCACGGCCGCTTCCTTTCCACTCCTAGCCTCTTCCTCTCCCATCGTCGCCATAAGACCTATCTGTGTCAGTGCGACGTAAAGCAACTTTTAGAAAAAGGTTCTTCTCGCGCAGCGTTTACTTTACTGATAGATGATTTTACGTATACCCTGTTGTATAGCATGTTATTCTCGTTATTCTAGTGATAATGTTATGAGTTCAGTTATGGCTGCTGCTTCGAAGTCCGGTAGCAAATCTGGTTGGCCAATAAGGGCACAAGCCAGATAAATAGTGTATAACACAGTTGCTCACCTACGAGAACAGAAAATAGTTCATTAACTGAATTAATGTTGTGGCTGGAGCAAGTGAAGCAACGGGGGGTTTCACAGCCACTGGTGAAGTTTGTAATAGTGGAAGGAAAGACGTCTATGGCGAAGAGTGGTCTGCAATTTTTTACACCCGATGGCAAGAAAACAGGCCATAAAGAAAGGATCGAAAGAGATGACTTCAGAAAATATCTGCTATCGTACGTCAGAAAATACGAGAGTTTTTGTGATGAAGAATACTGTACCTGCATTAAAGAAACTGAAAAGCGTGTTAAAATCAGAAAATATGCCCGAATGCAGCAGGGAGTATCTTAAGGGATATTGAAAGAGATGATATGGGGTTCTGGTGAACTAAGTGCCGCAGTTCTCGAAAGCTGCTCTTAGAAAAATCTGATTTCGTGGCTTGGAGGGGAAGGCACCTCAGACAAAATCGTCAGTAGAGAGAAAATGATGGGAAAATAGTGTTTAAAACGAGATATTCGTCCATTCTATTAACTATGACCCACCATGCTGGTATTGTGATGCAGGACTGGGAAAATTACAAGCTGTGGGGAAAGGTCCTGAGTTATTGTAGTAGCCTACATGCCGGGGGAGAGAAAGGCTTTGTAAACAACGCTGTACTGATATTCAAATCAAAGCAAATAAACAGGGGTCTAACATGACGACATGTACTTTACCATCTTTTCAACTTCGGTGGAAATGCAAATGCTAACGAAATTAAGTCCAAACCGTGTAATAGTACTAGACAATACTCTCTGCCACAGCATACAAGTGAATAGGAAGTCAGAACACCGCCGCTCAAAAAAAAAGATTTAATTGGCTTATGCAGTACAGTTTGAAAGAAGTTTGACTAAAGCGTAATTGCTAATCTTAGTAAAAAAAATTCGCTAGTGAAATGATCTACAAACCTGATAAGTTATTTACCAATGGGGGTCATAACATTTTGCGTCTGCCACCCTATCACGCTGATCTGAATCCCATCGAGTTTTTGTGGGCGGACTAATTAGAAAATAGACAACTGCTACATTTAAGTATACCTGGATAATGTTATGCTGGATAATTACTTAATTGTAGCTCAGAGAACGTAGTATCTAAGAAGCATGTCACTAAAATGATTATTATTATTATTATTATTATTATTATTATTATTATTATTAGCACTGGCACAATAGCCACTCTGGCTAATTT
Organism: Anabrus simplex; assembly: GCF_040414725.1. Lineage (NCBI taxonomy): Eukaryota > Metazoa > Arthropoda > Insecta > Orthoptera > Tettigoniidae > Anabrus > Anabrus simplex. Next base: position 315,060,605 of record NC_090267.1, on the reverse strand, counting down.
TCGAGTTTCATAGAAGGTTCAAGGCTGGATGCCCTTCCTTACGTGACATTTCGGGCGGGGATTCCAACCTGGCATGCACTGGGAATCGAGCTTCTGTTGGCGGAGTGGAAAGCCATCAGCTAAGCCACTAAGCTAATGGCAAGGCTGTAATAATAATAATAATAATAATAATAATAATAATAATAATAATAATAATACCGAGCTCGATAGCTGCAGTCGCTTAAGTGCGGCCAGTATCCAGTATTCGGGAGATAGTAGGTTCGAACCCCACTGTCGGCATCCCTGAAAATGGTTTTCCGTGATTTCCCATTTTCACTCAAGGCAAATGCTGGGGCTGTACCTTAATTAAGGCCACGGCCGCTTCCTTCCCACTCCTAGCCCTTTCCTGTCCCATCGTCGCCAAAAGACCTGTGTCGGTGCGACGTAAAGCAACTGGCAAAAAAATTAATAATAATTTTTAAATCTATGCATCTTGACGAGACCAAGTTAGACATATACTCTTACTTGAAAAAAGAGCGCCCCTAGAACGAATCCTTCGAGTACAACGAAGGTTGCCACTCAGTATCGTCATAAACTGGCACGTGTCCTATTTGTGTTTAATGCTAATTTGTTGCTTCTAAATGCCACTTGAAAGCGCACACGTTCCTCCGACATTCATGTATGAAAAACACCGACTTAGGCCTGAGTAGCAGTATGAGCCACGGAGCAAAGTTGAGTCAAAATGCAGCATTTCTCTACGGCACGTTCGACAAGTTAGATGAGTTTGAGAGAATAGTGTCTCGGGTGAACTGTGTGGTGCATGTTTCGCGTAAATGGTATCCTCTAAGTTTTATATTATCGCTATAAAATCAAATTATCTAAGTTCCACAACACTGTACTGAATATTGAATAGCAACTTCTAAGGAACAGAATGAATTCGGTATTAAATATGGTAATGTGTACTAAAGACTCAATTTTCGTTAACTTACATTATGTCGACACCCCATCAGCATGAAAAATGGATGATCAATTAAAGGCGTGTAATGCCTTGGTTCTGTTTTCCCGTGCTTAATGATCCGAATATTAGTTCAGCAACCGAAATACCTTCATTTGTTTAGAATGATACGGTTCACTTTCCACTTCAGTGAACATCAGTAATATTAGCTTTGATTGTTAGGTCACAATCACGTTTAACTCTATATGAATGACACTGAATTCAAATATTCATGAAATAAAATCCTTACTAATTAATTACTTACACATACAATTGTTGATGGGCGTCAGCTACAAACAAATGTATCGATAATAGAATGCGAGTCTTGAATGTCTCTATGGTGTGAGGTAATAAGCTTACTTAGACAGCATGACATGTAGGTTCTGGGAAAAGGACATTGAAGTTTGGTTTCCCCACAAAATTTGAGGTTATCTAATTCTACCATTGAAATAAAACCATAAATGTTATTTGATACTAAACAAAATATATTCTCTAAATTGATATTTGAAATGGCCGACTTGTTGACATAATATAGATATGATATAAAAGTTTGAAATTAAAACTGAAATAAACTCTAGGCATTAAATTTAAAATCCTCTTGACCGGACATTTAAAAGCTGTACAATAAATGCATCCCTCACTGGTTCACGTAACAGTAGCTTCAACACTTTGAGTGTTATTACAACGTATTCCTTTCAGTTGTAAATTGAATTTTTAATCATTTAGGGCTCAATGTTAATCCTGAAGATAAAGGATATCATTGGATAAATCCGGATATAATTTCAAATACTGCCCCCATAAAATTTGAAATTTTTGAATAAAGGCCAAACCTATTTTGGTGATGTATCCTTTTAGTTTCACAAACGAGATATAGCATGACTTGAAATTATATTCACACTTCACAATCAACTTCACAAGTAATTCACTGATAACTGTTAGTCTGCATTACGACGACTCAGTATGCGGCTGTCACCGAACTGACACAAGAACTCGACCGAACAGATACACGAAACATACTCCGAACATATAATCTATTTGGTCACTGACGATTACGTATCCATGCGACTGCTTCTTCTTCATCTCCCTGACTCACTGAATAACTGTGACCTCACTCTCCTTCCAACTGATCCCAATACTTCATGGCAAGTCTCTCCATTAAACTCCTTCCAACCAACTGAACCATCCAACTGAACTGCCGCAATAGGATACAGCCCTTTATATAGACTTTAGTTGCTACGCCCACGTCAGAGCTGAAACAGCTATGATGTCACTCCCACCGAGCTATAAATATTACATATTGTGTTGAAATAGCCCCAGGCAAATAAGGAACTCCCTAAATATTATCCCATAGCTAAAAGCATACAATGATAGAGCGATGACTCGACAGTTACTGTAACAGTATTGCCCATGTGTTTCAATATATATATACACAATAAATTAACTACAATGAAGCAAGCGATAATTAATTAAGACATAGCGAAACCAGATTATAGAATTTAATCAAACTATAATAATACTTATAGTAATGATAAAAATACAGATATAATAATAATAATAATAATAATAATAATAATAATAATAATAACAATAATAATAATAATACAAATAATATAATAAAATACAGGTGAATGCTTGTAACGGGATTTGAACCGTTACATAGCAATCAATTGTAGTTTTTTCGATTACCTCCGTAACCCATTTTCGAAGTGTTCCTCTCATATTTATTCCCAAGATGAACTTCAAGTGCCGGCAGAGTTTGGTTCGACCCTCCTTGTTTGTCGGATGATTGTAAAAGTCTAGTGCCGGTTCTAGAATTTTACTACTCTGCCAAGTAGGATTTAGTGTTCTCTGATTGACATTATTATCTGAGGTTCTAAATACTGTACTAGGCAATGCTTTAATTCAGGATAGCGATTTGTATCTTAGAAATTTTTGTTCCTTGGCTTTCAGGATTAGTTTTTGAAGGGACTGTAATTACTATAAGGTACTTCTGAGTGTCAGTGGTTCATTGTTGACCTTCGGATCCTATGATCGTAGGTTCAAACCCGCCATAAATAGTCGTAATTTTGAAAGGCTGTAAAACTCCTTTATATACTCTGTCGTCCGATGTCGGCATGTAAATGACCTCTGGTGATACATTAATTCTAACTTACCCATAGATTGCCCAATTTACAATCTGGTGGATTAAAAGTCCCTTTTGGGGATCATTGTAAGTATCTAGGTGTTAATATAAGGAAAGATCTTCATTGGGGTAATCACATAAATGGGATTTTAAATAAAGGGTACAGATCTCTGCACATGGGTGTTTAGGGGTTGTAGTAAGGATGTAAAGGAGAGGGCATATAAGTCTCTGGTAAGACCCCAACTAGAGTATGGTTCCAGTGTATGGGACCCTCAGCAGGATTACCTGATTCAAGAACTGGAAAAAATCCAAAGAAAAGCAGCTCGATTTGTTCTGGGTGATTTCCGACAAAAGATTAGCGTTACAAAAATGTTGCAAAGTTTGGGCTGGGTAGAATTGAGAGAAAGAAGGAGAGCTGCTCGACTAAGTGGTATGTTCTGAGCTGTCAGCGGAGAGATGGCCTGGAATGACATTAGTATACGAATAAGTTTGAGTGGCGTTTATAAAAGTAGGAAAGATCAAAATATGAAGATAAAGTTGGAATTCAAAAGGACAAACTGGGCCAAATATTCATTTATAGGAAGGGGAGTTAGGGATTGGAATAACTTACCAAGGGAGACGTTCAATAAATTTCCGATTGCTATGAAATCATTTAGGAAAAGGCTAGGAAAACAACAGATGGGGAATCTGCCACCTGGGCGACTGCCCTAAATGCAGATCAGTATTGATTGATTGATTGATTGATTGATTGATTGATTGATTGATAAAACGGACCTCTAATTGACGCGCAAGCAGCCTAGACGGCATCAGTTCAAAATGGTTATACACGGTTGCTGAGGTCATATGCTGGTGATTATTATTATTATTATTATTATTATTATTATTATTATTATTATTATTATTATTCTGCCTGCTTTCATTTCTTGATGGATACAGTACTTTTGCATCCATCTCTTGGCACAGGCCAGAGTAAAGTGTAGCTTCCACCGAAGTCCCAGTCAACATCCATGGCTGTGACAATATGGAAGTTGCTGGGGTATGGGTAGTGCTGAGTAATGACATTCAGAGCATGACTAGTGCATCTGAGTGTCATGAAAGGTGCTGCTCATAGGGTCAGTTGTGCTGCAATAGTACTTTCTGACCCAGTGAGGAAAGCAATGGCAAACTACCTCACTCCTCATCTTGCCTAGTACGCCTCATTTTAGTGCTGCCATTGGTTTTTGGGGTTTCCTCATAACCGCATAACCTTTGGTGGTGCTATTTGAGGATCCAACCAGCCTCTGGGCTGATGACCTAACAGACAGATTATTATTATTATTATTTCCGTACTAATTATAGGAATTTTAGTAGTTATTTTTACATTTTACAATTAAGTGTTGAAATTCAGTGGATTGGAAAGTTAACTGTTGTTATGACATAGAAAATACGCTATTTATGTTGATCGAACACAGTATATTTTGGGGGCCGAATTTGCATATTCATTCAGTGTGGTCTCGTTGTCCACATTATAATTCCATCTGGTCAGGTGGCTACCTAATTGTCTTGTAACATCGGCATCTCCATCAGGAATCCACTTTACGACCTGTCCTTTTTATTTTCTTTACATGAAGTTGATATAGTGCCCCGCCCCTTCCGTGCACAACAATGAATGTATCATCGTTTCATTGGTCCACCAGCATTGCACGTATAATTACGTTTGGTGCCTCTGTTGATTACACCGTCCGTGCGTTTATTTGTTCATATGATGAAGAAGAGGGCGTCCACCATCAAGAGTACTCACCTGAACACACTCTTATTTGCGCACACATACACACAGTGCTTTTATAAGGGGCAACATTCGATTTACTATTGCTTCCTTTTAATAACTCAACTCATCCCACCAAGTCATAAATATAATGAAAATGCCTTCTTGAATACCGATTAAAGTTATCTGAGCATCTTCTATAGAATGAGTAACTGAAATAATTTGCCGCACACGATCCGTCGAGACCAAGAAAGCCCGATTTAACATTGTCTATTTCGTGGCATACATTGAGATTCAATTGCAGATTTTCAGTTATGCATTAATGTTATGAGTAAAATAATTAGATAAACAGGAATTTACCATTTAAACGGCAAATGCAGGAATAATACAGAAAAAGACAATTTTTTTGGTTACCGTCAGTGTGCATGTTTCCAATAGGTCGTATCGACTATGTGGGCATTCTATACAGGTTTAATGTTTGTGCGAAAAGAGCATGTCTACATAAATAGTAGAAAAGACATACTTTTGACTCTGAATCTCACTCTGTAAAATAACAAAATTTCTTGGTAATCTAATGAAATTGCCATAAGCTGAATATCATATTTCTCTGCTTTTCTCCTGCATAATCTCTCCTTCAGAGTATGAGAGTAATATTATAGTCAGAAAATAATACATTATTACCATAGCTGCTTCAGTGGAACAGTGGCAGATTGTCCGACTTGTTGGCTGAATGGTCAGCGTACTGGCCTTCTGTTCAGATGGTCCCAGGTTCGATTCCCGGCCGGGTCGAGGATTTTAACCTTCATTGGTTAATTCCGATGGCTCGGTGGCTGTGTGTTTGTGCTGTCCCCAACATCCCTGCAACTCACACACCACACATAACACTATCCTCCACCACAATAACTCGCAGTTACCTACACATGTGAGATGACGCCCACTCTCATCGTAGGGTCTGCCTTACAAGGGCTGCACCCGGCTAGAAATAGCCACACGAAATTTAGTGGCAGACTGTCTTACTAATGATCCCATGCTTCTAAGTTCGAAGTCTGAAGAACGATCAAAATTTTTGGCATTCCGTGTCATGTTAGAGATCTCTGCTGGCGCGCTCAGTGTTTGCCGATAAAATTAATTCGGCCATAGGAACTATTTAGTAGAGTTCTGCTTTCGTTGCTAGACATCATTACAATAAGTACGTAGGAACTGATACGAATTTGGAACAACATGGAAATAGCGAGAATGAGGGTTCTCCTTCCTCTTCTTCTTCTTCTTATTATTATTACTTATTTAAAATGTTATCATTTTTTATTTTTTTATTATTTATTTTTTATTTTATTTTTGACAATTTTGACAATTTTGCACCGACACAGATAGGTTTATGGCGAAAATGGGATAGGAAAGGAAGCGGCCATAGCCTTAATTAAGGTACATCCCCAAAATTTGCCTGGTGTGAAAATGAGAAACCATGGAAAAGTATCTTCAGGGTTGCCGACAGTACGGTTCAAACCCAATATCTCCCGATTGCAAGCTCACATACACAGAAATGTCAAAAGTGTCCCCATCTCCCTCGATTAAATAAGTCCTTGTGATACGGACACAAATAAAAAGTTAAGAATGGACGTAGTGAGGTCTTAAAAAATAATCATGCTAGTATATTTCTCATTGAAAACGATAGTATAGGGTGTATAAAATTCATTCTTCAAACTTCTCGGGATTATAGAAGAGAGGAGATATATTTATTAAATTACCGTAAGCCTGAAATAAATAGATGAAGTGCATTTTGAGGTGGCCGAGAATAAAATTATTTCATGCCAATTTAATTGGAATATTTTATAAAAACTGTTCAAAACCGCGTCCTCCTGCTTCAAAACACGCTTTGCAACGACAAGCCATTGCCTGTCGCAAACATTCAATGACCCCAGAGCCATTTGCTATAGAGACTATGGCAGCTGGAAGCACCCGGTGACGAGTTCTTTCAAACATCTTGGTAATAGCAATTGAAGTGAAATAGGTAGGATACAAAAATAAATATTACATTTAAAAACGCATTTTAACGACCCCCGGATTTTGTGAGTTCTTCAGCTAATAGCTGTTCGCTTGTTAAAATGATGTGCGAATGAAAACTAATTTCGAACCAGCCATACTGTAATATTCTCCATACATTCGTATTTGTTCGCTGTATGTTACATTTGCTGTGATCGATTTAGCATACAGTCACTTGAGTATAAATTATAATTTTATAAAACGTATCTTGTTGACAAGATAGACACCAAACCAATGCTCACCACAATCGTGCTGGTCTATATACCTACTAGTTCTGCAGGTGATGAAGAAATCGAAATAATATATGAAGAGGTAGAATATTTAATACAATATGTACAAGGTGGCGAGAATTTGTGATGGGAGACTGAAAAGCAATGGTAGGCCAAGGAAAAGGAAGTAATACGGTAGGAGATTTCAGATTGGGACAAAGGAATGAAAGAGGACGTCGGCTGTCTGAATTCTGCACCACAAAAGACGGCTGTATACGTGGACGAGACCTTGAGACACTGGAAGGTATCAAATAGGCTTCGTTATGATTGGGAAGAAATTCAGAAACCAGGTGTTGGACTGCAAGACTTTCCCAGGAGCAGACGTGGACTCTGGCCACAACTTGTTGGTCATGAAATGCCACCCGAAGTTGAAGAAATTGAAGAAAGGAATGCAAGGAGATGGGATCCAGACAAGTTGAAAGAAAAGAGTGTGAGGGACTGTTCCAAGAAACATGTTGCACACGGACTAAATGAAGGCTGAAGGAAACACAATAGAGGCAGAATGGACAGTCGTGAGGAATGAGGTCTCTAGGGCTATTGAAGAAATGATGGGAAGAAAGGAAAGCTCACCTAGGAATCAATGGATAACTCAGGAGATACTAGACGTGCTTGATGAACGACCAAAGTAAAAGGATGAAAAAACGAAGAGGGAAAAATGAATACAGCCAATTAAAGAATGCAGTGGATAGAAAGTACAGGATAGTTAAGGAAGAATGGCTGAAGGAGAAATGCAAGGATGTTGAAGGTTGTATGGTCCTAGGAAAGGTAGATGCTGCATACAGCACAATCAAGGAAACCTTTGGAGAAAGGAAAAATAGGTATATGAGTATAAATAGCTCAGATGAAAACCACTTATAGGGAAAGAAGACAATTGGAAGAACATATCCAATAGTTATATCAAGATAAAAACGTAGATGATATGGTTCTGAAACAAGAAGAGGCTGTTGATGTTGATGAAATAGAGGACCCAATTTTGAGATCACAATTTGACAGAGCTTTGAGAGTCATAAATAGGAACAAGGCACCTGGAATTGATGACATTCCCTATGAATTACTGTCTTAAGGGAAACCAGCATGGCGAAGTTATTCGATTTACTGTGTAAGATGTATGAGACAGAAGTGCTATCCGATTTTCGGCAAAATGTTATTATACCTATTCCAAAAAAAAAGCCGGTGCTGAAAAATGTGAGAAATACCGCGCCGTTAGTTAAGTATCTCACGCTGCAAAATTTTAACACGTATTATTTACAGAAGAATGGAAAGACAAGTTGAAGCGAGTTGGGAGAAGATCAATATGGCTTCACAAGTATGTAGGAACACGTGAAGCAATCCTGACTTTAGGTCACATACATGGCGTTCATAGGTCTTGAAAACGCATTTGATAATATTGGTTGGACCAACCTATTTGAGATCCTGAAGGTGATCGGGATCAGATACCGAGAACAAAGAATTATCCCCAATCTGCATAATAATCAGTCTTGAGTGATAAGAATCGAGGGCTTTGAAAAAGAAGCAGCAATCTATAAAGGAGTGAGGCGAAATTGCACTTTATCGCCCCCTACTCTTCAGAACAGGCAGTAAAGGAAATCAAAGAGGAATTTGGGAAGGGAATCACAATCCAAGGAGAGGAAATCAAAATCCTGACATTTGCTGATGATGTTGTCATTTTATCTGAGACTGCAGAAGACCTGGGGAAATTGCTGAATGGTATTGACTGAGTCTTGGGTAACGAGTACAAGATGAAAATAAATAAGTCCAAAACAAAAGTAATGGAGTGCAGACGAACGAAGTCGAGTGATGCAGTAGATATTAAATTAGGAAATTAAGTCTTAAAGGAAGTAGATGAATACCGTTATTGGATAGTAAAATGACTAGTGATGGCAGAAGTAAGGAGGACATAAAATGCAGACTAGCACAAACAAAGAAGGCCTTTCTTAAGAAAATAAATTTGCTCACTTCAAACATTGACATAGGAATTAGAAATATTCTTTGCAGACTTTCGTCTGGAGCGTGGCATTGTTTGGAAGTGAAACATGGACGATAACTAGCTCAGAAAGAAAGAGAATAGAAGATTTTGAAATGTGGTGTTACAGAAGAATGCTGAAGGTGAGTTGGATAGATCGAATCACGAATGAAGAGATACTGAATCGAATTGGTGGGAGGAGATCGATTTGGCTAAATTTGATCAGAAGAAGAGACAGGTTGATAGGACATATCTTAAGACACCCAGGAGTTGTGCAGTTGGTTGTTTTGAGGGAAGTGTAGGCGGTAAGAACGGTAGAGGCAGTTTTACCAACTTATATTTTCAAAATGCGTTAAATACTACAAATGATCCGCTAAAATTCCACCAAGAATTCCAATCTCAAATAATGATAAATAATGATAATAAAAGTAAATGTCTGCACTCACCTAATCTGTGAGTTTCACTGGGATTGTTGAAATGAATCAGTTGGTCGTCCTCATTCACGTCAGACTTCAAAGGCGGACTCGTCTGTTGCTGTGCTGGTGCTAGGACGTGGATCGTCCGTGTTGCGGTATGCAGCCATGTTTCCGATCTGGCGAAGTACGTCTGTGGGTAAATCGTAGTCGTGAGAACACTTTTTTATGCACCTCAAGCCAGCCTTTACACTTAGGATGGAAATAATCATTTGAATATTCAACTGGTTACACTGTGATGTTTTCACCAAGTTTAACTGGCTAAATGCTCTCTCCACCTCAGCATTCGGCCTCGGCAAGACCGACAGCACCAGTGCTAAGTCAGAAAATTCTTTTTGCTATTTGCTTTACGTCGCACCGACAGAGATAAGTCTTATGGCGACGATGAGATAGGAAAGGCCTAGTAATGGGAAGGAATCGGCCTAGGTCTTCACTATGGTACAGCCTCAGCATTTGCTTGGTGTGAAAATGGGAACCACGGAAAACCATCTTCAGGGCTGCTGACAGTGGGGTTCGAACCCACTATCTCCCGGATGCAAGCTAGTCAGAAAGTTCTAGGAATGGATTGAAAGCCGATTCATCCCTGTATAACCTCACCTCAATCCAAAATTCTACCTATTGCTTGTATTTTGCCACGTCTCCGTTGACGATTTTGTCCATTGAAAGTCAATTTTTGTGATGTCCCAATTAGGCAGTACCATTTCCTCAGCTAACGGTATGGTGGGCTATTTTATAACACGTAGGCATTTGGATGGTGAGAGTAGTGACACTTTCTGAAGAATGTTTACATTTTGTGCCAGACGACGTTGCAATTCAAATGCAAGACATGACAGAAAATTCTTGCATCTTCCCGGAAGATTATCTACCGCATCCAAGGTTAACATATTATGATTTCTCAGTTCTGTCAACAATTTTTTTACTTCGTGTCCTTGGTAAATTCTATGGGCTTTGTGATGACGCCAGTCAACTGTCAGTAGATCTACCATATATGCTGGTGCTACAATTCTTCTCGTCAGTCCCGTAATTAATACAACCAGATTATCCAACAGTTGTCCGACTCGTTGGCTGACTGGTCAGCGTTCTGGCCTTCGGTTCAGAGGGTCCCGGGTTCGATTCCCGGCCGGGTCGGGGATTTTAACCTTCATTGGTTAATTCCAATGGCCCGGGGAATGGGTGTTTGTGCTGTCCCCAACATCCCTGCACCTCACACACCACACATAACACTATCCTCCACCACAATAACACGCAGTTACCTACACATGGCAGATGCCGCCCACCCTCATCGGAGGGTCTGCCTTACAAGGGCTGCACTCGGCTAGAAATAGCCACACGAAATTATTAAAATCCAACAGTTTACAAGGATGTGCCGAGTTCGATTGAAACGATTGATTTACATGCTGAGAATCCACTAGATAAGGTTTCAGGAAAATCAAGTAATATTTGTTTATAACATTACGGTACATATTCTAGATTAGTTCATCCGTATAGCATTTGTCAGCCTAACAATTTCAAAATGTTTCTGTAACTCCACTCATTGAGAGAGGATGCGATTGACTGCCACCTCAGCCGACATCAATCTCGTGTTAGCCTTACGAACAATCTGAAGAGGATCAGCTCCTTCATTGATCGTATTAGTGATGGGACATTCGATTCATTTTACTGAATCGATTCATTTGATTCCGTTCACGTTTCTGAATCGATACAGTGATCCGAAGCACGGCACATTAGAGTCACCGCTCCTACTGCATCTGTATAGTATGTAATGGTAAGACAGCAGCAACAGCATTCATTGTTCGCTGCTGCCATCTGGTCTTCATACTATGAACTCCTTTCTTAGAAAAAATGCTAGTCACTCTAATACATCGAAGGTTTCCGGCGACGCAGGATGGCAAAGGTCCTGGATTGGGAAGGTAGCAGCCATGGCCTTAATTAAGGTACAGTCCCAGGATTTCCTGGTGTAAAAATGAGGAAACTACGGAAAACCATCTTAACGGCTGCCGACGGTGGGATTCGAACCCACCATCCCCCGAATGCAAGCGCATAGCTACGCGATACTAACCGCACGTCCAACTCGCTAAGTCATTTTTGAAAATATGTACTGTATTTTTCTATCAGCAGACGATTTTTTTAAAATCGTCATATTTTGTATAGGCTACGCGAGATGTACAGTAGCCCACTGGCTTTTTGATTCAACATACTGTTGCTTAAGTTATTGCGTCAGTCGGCTCACTTATTGTCCACGTAGGCCTATTATTGAAGTCTTGTGCAACGATGTGACATACGAACTGAGACAATACTGAGCCGTTCTTCCCAATATAAAACAGGTACCGGTACTTTTGAGTGGTCATGATCATGACTCACAGTCAAGGGCAGGCTGGAGTCGAGTTTAATGAATTGTCAAATGTCAACTAAGTTATAATACTAAGATTCATTAAACTATTAATAGTATAACCTAATAGCCTACCTACTTACTAGCTACTTTAGAATTATGTTTTAACACTGAAAATAAATCCATCCATTATTTAAATCTCCCTGTAAGAAGAGGACAGTGAATGCAAGTGGGTATTATTTTCAAATGGGCTGAGCTCGGGAGTCCATTTAGCGTACGATTCTTTCATTGTACCATGGCTCTGTATGTATTGCTTCAGAAGAAGCCCGGCTCTCCGCCAGTGTCCACTGTCCAGTGTGCCGATAAGGAGCCGTGTGCATCTTGTGTATCACTGAGCCGTGCTCGTTCACGATTCTTTCGGTGTGTCATGGCTCGCTCTATGCCTCGCTGCAGAGGAAGCTCGGCTCCCCGTCAACGTCCAGTGAGTGCGCCACTCAGCACTGTCCGCTGGGAGTAAGCTGAATCGTGTGCCGTGAGCTCGCCGTTCCTGTGAATCGATTCACTCGGATACTTGAATGAATCGATACACTGCTTCGAATCATGCATTCAGTAGCCAACACTAGATCGTATTGTACAAATGTTTGTGCGGCAGCTGGCGTAATGATGATTTGGAAAACCAAGAGTACGTCTCTGACAGCAGGAATTGTACATTCCTAGGTAAAGCCTCCCCTGCAGCTGCAGATACGGCCAACTGCACAGAGTGACAGACTCACGGGAACAAAACAAGATGACTTAATTCTTCATTCACTTATTAATGCAGGCTGTTATTGACGCCTACCATAACCGATGCATTGTCGGTTCCGATTCCTTGAATTTTCTGGATATCTAATCCTAAATACGAAATCACAGATTTCATCCCTGCTACAACTGCCATAGCGTTAGCCTATTCAAGTTCTACCATACCCAGGAAAGTGGAAACAATGCGGCTTGTTGTTTTCGAGAAATAAACAATACACACGGCGATCAGTTTTGACACACTTGTGTCAGTGGATTCATCTAAAGGAATACTAAAATGACCGACACCAATATCAATTTTTAGTTCGTCCTTAAAGTGAGGGAATAGGATATTCTCTATAGTACCACTGCACTTTGTTGGAAGTAAACGCAAACTTGGAGCTTGTTCCGCTCTCTTAAAATCCTTTTTTGTGAGGTCAGAAAGGTGGTCCATATATTTTATCGCGCAGTGATTTACAAGCAATCCAAGGTTTAGGCTTCATAGTGCACTGACAGTACTTGCACCGTACATTAGAACTACTGGAATCAACAGGCAACTCAATTAGCCACTCTTTTAGCGATTCATGGTTTAACCATTCTTTCTTAAACTTTTGCGTGTACTTTTTGTACTGTTTAGACATAAATAAATAAATAAATAAATAAATAAATAAATAAATAAATAAATAAATAAATAAATAAATAAATAAATAAATAAATAAATAAATACCCTTTCCCTAAGCATTACAAATATATGATACCATGATCTCATAAAATCGAACAGAACAGAACATACAGAAAGCAAGACTGAGATGGTTCGGACATGTAAGACGAATGGGAAAGGAACGGGTAGCAAGAAGGGAGTTGGAAAGAGACCAATTGGAAGACCGAGAAGAAGGTGGATGGGTCAGATTTGGAAGGACATTTGAGAAGCTGGATTGGATGTGGCGGAAGTAATGGGGCAGGAAAAGTGGAAGGACAGTAAGGAGTGGAGGAGGCTTCTTAACCACACCCCGGCAACTGGAGTGGGACATTGATGATGATTATGATGCTGATGATGATGTTTAGACATGGTAATGAAATATAGTACAACTGTAATAACAAAAATACTCAAACTTAGGACCACGATTCATGATAAGCTACACTCCGAACACTTCCTAATGCACCATTAATTGGACACTGCGTGAACCCCCTACCTCAAGGCCTGTTCATTAGACGGTCTTCCTTCATAGCATAAATTTAATTATCAGTTGTAATTAGTCAGCTAAGAGATAAGTACCCTTTCCCCACGCATTACAAATTTGATACCATGATCTCATAACATCGAATCCAATAACATGTTTTCTTCATGTGACTGCTAGCTCCTGACAATAAATACGGAATAACTCGGAGACAGACTGGAGTAGACATTTAAAAAAACGTAATATGGATAAAACGCCGAATTCCGCTATAATAAATCTAGAATTCCGCAAAAAAATCCGCTGTCCGATAAATGATATACTGTATTTCTTCGCCGACAGTCTTTTAATTCCACCAAATTTAGTGGAAAATCCGCTAAGTTGGCAACACAGCTCTGCAGTAGATAGATAATTATATAATGATTATACGTTGATTCATTCATTATTACTAAAAATACGACACCCTGATTTATCAGTTGTGGGATTTACAGCGTGCAAACTGGCATAGAGGTCCGGGTCGGGGAAGAGTAAGCTACAGTATGTCCTCCGCGAGCAAAGAGCGCAATCTTGCCGAATCCGAGATTGCAAAGGTTTTATTCACATTATAATCCGAAGACGAATATTCCGATTCGTGTAATTTCCGGGAAAATTATGATCGTAATGATATTGGTTATAATGAAAGTGCATAATTATGTTGACCAACCAAGTACGCAAAGCTTGAATTAAATAAGCCGTAAATATCCTCCGATATTCCAATCGTAGAGTCATGCGTTTAGTTAAACTGTACACGATTTTGGTGACCCAAATAGTGTTATTACTCTAGGCCGATTATGGTTAAATGTCTAAGTATCTTGAGTTATATTAGTTTCGAATTCACCACACAGATGGCCTTCTAGGAGGCGCGCAGTTCAACGGGACAGAGAAAGTGTACCTCCGGTACAATAACAATACCACATAACTGAAATCCACCAGAGACATATCTTAACAACTCGCTCTTCTATACTTCATCGTAATTTGACTATTTTTCACTCCCGTTTTGAATATGCCATTGGAACAGCATTTCGTAAAGTTGAATGCTTAATTTCTCGTACTTCCCAAGCAACGGAAGTGGCTCTTCAGCTGTTTTAGAGGGAAAAGTTAAATTCACATGAACCAAGCAAATGGCTGTGCGGTTTAGGTCACGTAACTATCAGCCTGCATTCGGGAGATAGTGTGTTCGAACCCGTCTGTTGGCAGACCTGAATATGTTTTTCAGTGGTTTCCCATTTTCACACCGGGCAAATGCTGGGGCAGTACCTTAATTCAGGTCACGGTTGCTTCCTTCCCATTTCTAGCCCATTCCTATCTCATCATCGCCATAAGATTTATCTGTGTCCGTGCGACGTAAAGCAGATTATAAAAACAGAACAAGGAAGGCAAGATTTAAAAGGTACAAGTACACCAAACAGGAAACTAATGTTGCAGAGCATCCAAGTGTTACCTAACCTTAATTTTGCATCGGTCAAGCAGTCAGTGAATGTGCTAGTGATAAAAAAAGATTAAGTGTGATCTAAAGTAAATATAATGTGTAGAGAGTTAAAAAAAAAGAAGTCTTCGTTGTGTATGTGGGAATATCGTAAATATTAGGGGTGATTAGGTTCTAGGATTTGGCTGTAGGCTTATTATTGTATGTGAAGATTGTGGTAGGCGAAAATGTGTACGCTTATAAACAGGCACGCTGTGTATGCGATGAGATGTGTTGATCAATGATTAGATAGACTGAAAGCCAAGGGTTAGATAGATTGAAAGTTTTCTTTAGCCTAATGAACTTTCTACCACAAGTGCAAAGCAGCACATATGGGCTGACAGTCAAACATATTCAATCTGCCATTTCAGAAGTTGCTAGTGAGTCATCAAAGAAGGGCACCCCAAAAAAGGGCTATGGGGTCTACTAAGGAAGGCCAGGAAGAGACTGAGGCTGGAAGAAAACACCAGAAGAGTCCAATGAGGAGGGAAGAGTAAATTCATACTGCTGGGGACGTTTACACTTCCACCAAAATGTGAAATTTGCAACGCTCATTTCCCATAAGTTCAGGTTTTCATTCCATTCTCTACCATTTTAAGAACTTTCAAAGATATCTCAGTGAATTTTTTTAGGTTCATTCCAACAATAATTATCAACAAAATGTACTAAAAGTATTACCCTAATTTCATTCATAATCGATTTGGCCAATTAAGGACCACGTAAATAACTCTTCACGAGTTCAGTTTTCTTTGGCTCCGTATTCCTTCACTCTCTTGCTTACAGCTTCTTTCTTTTCAGCCGTTCAATGTTGTTTCTTCTTAGTCGCTGTTTCTGGCTCTAGGAACCCCTCAAATGTGTGTAACTTATTCCTCGTGGATATTTCGAATCATGATGTTCGTTTATTATGCAAAGTGTTAGTAATGCAGCAACCATTATTTTAAAATCTTGAAACACTATTTCTTCTTTAAGTGTTTCAGTGATTCCAGTACATGGTGTTGTCATAACGTCTAGGATCACATTAAAACACTATAGGTTTTCCGTGGTTTCCATTTCACACCAGGCAAATGCTGGGGCTGCACATTAATTAAGGCCACGGCCGCTTCCTTCCGATTCCTAGGCCTTTCCTGTCCCATCGTCGCCATAAGACTTATCTGTGTCGGTGCGACTTAAAGCAACTAGCAAAAAACGCACCAAAACTGGGTCGATGACCTAAATATTAGGCCCCTTTAAACAACAAGCATCATCATCAAAACACTGTAACTACAAACATAAGAATATTTACGTAGGTTACTATGGAAACCCCAGTCTCTTGCACAATATGCAGTCGCCATTTTGAGTGCACAAGTATCTATGTTAATGCAACTTTGTAAACTTTTAATAATGGTTAGGTGTTCTAATTGTATTGCAAATAAACTATGCTAAATTACAATTCAATATAATTTCTCATTGTAGAGAAAAATGATAAAATTCACCTTTTTGCTGTTGTTGAATGTGTAGGTCCCCCATCAGTTATTATAGATTCGCTGCACCAGGCGTCGCTAACGGGTTAACGAACTTTCAACCACATCGCCAGTAAACGCGTTACCATGAAGTCTGAGCAATATTTCCATGTCAGCGATGTTCGCAGTTGATGAACATGGCCCAGAAAAATAAATTCGTTATTGTTTCCATTATTATAGCTCATACAGTAAATATGTAGCCGGTATAAAATATGAGAACTGTTATATTCTATATTTTTTGTTATTGAGACATTTTAGATGAATGTACCATTTTCAAATATATTTGGAAGTTATGAAAAAATATAATAAACACGAATATTTCCGATATGCCTCGTATGGTAATAACTCATGAAATCTAAAGGATAGGATTATAATGCACAGTTCTTTTGATACAACTAATATTAACGGAGACACTTGACGTTTCTTCGTTTTTCTTGCAAGTTGCAGGAGCACACCGATATTTGCTATGATTGAGTAGGTACTAACTATGGTCTCAATTAAGGCACAAACCCAATATTTTCCTTGCGTAAAAATGGACAACCATACACAACCCATCTTCTGAACTGCGAAGGCAGGATTCGAACCCTCCTTCTCTTGAATGCAAGCTCACGCGATCCGAACTGCACGGCCAAATCGCTCGGTGACATTTCGCCTGCGGCTCGCCTTGATACTGCTATATTACTGTATATGAATGAAATTCACGACGTAGTTCACAATCCGACATTCCCTCTAAACTTAAATACGGAGTTTCAAGAATTTCTGTTACGTAATTTTCCGGTCATTACCTAACGAAACTAACATTGGTGACAAACATACATATAGAAAAATATTGAAATGAACCTACTTTCTACTTTGTACGAATATAAAAATCCTCCTGTGTGGTGTAGTGGTTTGTGTGATTAGCTGCCACACCTGGAGGTCAGGGTTTGATTTTCGGCTCTGCCGCGAAATTTGTAAAGTGGTAGGAGGGCTGGAACGGGGTCCACTCACCCTTGGGAGGTCAACTGAGTAAAGGAGGGTTCGATTCCCACCTCAGCCATCCTCGAAGTGGTTTTTCGTGGTTTCCCACTTCTCCTCCAAGCAAATGCCGGGATGGTACCTAACTTAAGGTCAAGACCACTTCCTTCCCTCTTCCTTACAATCTTTCCATACCCCCTTCCCACCACAAGGCTCCTCTTCAGCATAGCAGATGAGGTCGCCTGGGTGATGTACTGGTTCTCCTCTCCAGTTGTATTCCTCCGACCCAAAGTCTCACACTCCAGGACACTGCCCTTGAGGCGGTAGAGGTAGGATCGTGGGATATCTAGCCGAGTCCGAGGGAAAAGCCAACACTTGAGGGTAAAGAGATTATGAAAGAAAGAAAGAAAGAAAGAAAGAAATAGCGAATTAATGTAAAAAACCAGGTCTGAGGTAAAATTTAAGTATACAGACAAAATTATCATTTTATGTATATATATATTTTAAGAGACGGCGGAGTATCTGAATTCTGTCATGCCAGCTGCAAACGATAAGAAATTGTTACATTTGTAAATCCTTCCACTGACCTCAGCAGAGTTCGAACCCGTTATGTTAGCAATAAATGTCATGACGACTAAGTACGCCACTGCGATCACTACAGTGATAGTTATTGCGGACCCTTGTGACTGGTAAACAAATACATTAAGGAACAGTGAACTAAATGCACCGTAAAATATTGTTCTGGGGTTATCACAGATACTGAATAATGCAAGACTTGGAGTGCTCCGCGGCACATGTGCTATTACGGCCTGTCACTAACGATTGATAAAGTACAGTGGACCCAGTACCCTACCGGAGAACGTTATTTTCTAACGATAACATTAGTTAAAAAGTAGGTCAACTAGTGCTGTGAATAAAACCTCTGATCGTTTCAAAACGATGAAATGTATTTTTCGTGAAATATACATGAGATTTGTTTTGTCCATTTACAACGAGAAACGAGATTGCAGAGCCTTACTCCGTCTTTGATATGGATGTATTTTTATAATAATAATAATAATAATAATAATAATAATAATAATAATAATAATAATAATAATAATCTACACGTTGTTCGTATTAAGCATACGTCCAACTAAGTATTTTTATGCCTATGTGCTGGAAGCCAATGGCCGTAGCCGTGTTGAAACACCGGATCCCGCGAGATCTCCGAAGTTAAGCAACATTGGGCGTGGTCAGGAGTTGGATGGGTTGCCACGCACTGTTGGTGGGGGTAAGGGAATGGAGGAGCGGAAAGGAACTGGCCACCCTACCGCACGTAAACTCCGGCTCAGGAACACCTCTGCGGAGGTTCGGACCTGCCTTCGGGCAGAATAACCCTTACCTTGGGTTACTATGTGCTGGAAAGTTGTCCTGCAAGAGTTCTATTACGTGCCAGTAAATCTACCGACACGAGACTGGCGTATTTTAGCAACCATTAAATGAAACCAGACTGAACCATGATCGGACCTGCCAACTTGTGCTCAGAAGGCCAGCGCTCTAATCGTCTGAGTAACTCAGCTCGTTCATAATAAAACTTTATGACGTAGTTATTCTACAGTTTCCTTAAAAGGGTGTATCTACATTCAGGGTTATTTTCTACCTAGAATTGAATTGGTATTCCTGTCACGAATCTCCTTCCTTGTGCATCGAACATCTATGATTCAGATCCCAATGTGAGCTGAACACCCAGGACATCGTTAACAGTAATAATAACGTCCGCCTCTGTGGTGTAGTGATAAGTGTGTTTAGCTGCCATCCCCGGAGACCCAGGTTCGATTTCTGGCTCTGTCACGAACTTTGGAAAAGTGGTACGAGAGTTGGAACGGGGTCCGCTCAGCCTCGGGAGGTCAGCTGAGTAGAGGGAGTTCGGTTCCCACCTCGGCCATCTTCGAAGTGGTTTTCCGTGATTTCCCACTTCTCCTCCAGGCAAATGCCGGGATGGTTCCTAACTTACGGCCACAGCCACTTCCTTCCACACCGAGCTCGATAGCTGCAGTCGCTTTAGTGCGTCCAGTATCCAGTATTCGAGAGATAGTGGGTATGAAGTCCGGCTCCATGGCTAAATGGTTAGCGTGCTGGCCTTTGGTCACAGGGTACCCGGGTTCGATTCCAGGCAGGGTCAGGTATTTTAACCGTAATTGGTTAATTTCGCTGACACGGGGGCTGGGTGTATGTGTCGTCTTCATCATCATTTCATCCTCATCAGGACGCGCAGGTCGCCTACGGCATCAAATCAGAAGAGCTGCATCTGGCGAGCCGAACTTGTCCATACTCCATTTCACTTCACTGGGTTCGAACCCCACTGTCGGCAGTCTGAAGATGGTTTTCCGTGGTTTCCCATTGTCACACCAGGCAAATGCTGGGGCTGTACCTCAATTAAGGCCACGGCCGCTTCCTTCACATTCCTAGCCCTTTCCAGTCATATAGTCGCCTTAAGACCTATCTGTGTCGGTGCGACGTAAAGCAACTTGTAGATATATATATCCTTCCATCTTCCTTGTCTACTCCTTCCAATCTTCCCATCCGGGAGACAGTGGGTTCGAACCGTAGTGTCGGTAGCCCTGAAGATGGTTTACCGTGGTTTCCCATTTTCACACCAGGCACATGCTGGGGCTGTATCTTAATTAATGCCACGGCCGCTTCCTTCTCACTCCTAGGCCTTTCCTATCCCATCGGCATCATAAGACCTATCTGTGTCGGTGCGACGTAAAGCAATGCAGGTGAGGCCGCCTGGGCATGGTACTGATCCTCCTTCCCTGTTTCTTCCCTCGACCCAAAGTCTCACGCTCCAGGACATTGCCCTTGAGGCGGTAGAGGTGGGATCCCTCACCGCGTCCGAGGGGAAAACCAACCCTGGAGGGTAAACGGATTAAGAAAGATAATAATAATAATAATAATAATAATAATAATAATAATAATAATAATAATAATAATAATAAATTCCCCTGGTCTGAAGTCAGTGACCATGGTATTGTGTACGTGGGTAGGTGGAGGGTGTCTAGTTCGGCTCATTGTAATATTATCATTATACTATTACAGGACATCCATCACGGTACCTGTCGAGGTACAACAGTACCGGACCGGTTTCTACGTGTCCACCGTGCAGGTCTGCTATTACTGCTCGTCCATCATCAGCCGAAGTGCAAATGAGGTGCAGCTCCCCACAGCTAAAGCACGCATTGTTAACGATGTCCTGAGTGTTCAGCTCACATTGGGATCTGAATCATAGATGTTCGTTGCACAAGGAAGGAGTTTCGTGACAGGAATACCAATTCACTTCTAGGCAGAAAATAACCCTGAATGTAGATACACTCTTTTCAGGGAAACTGTAGAATAATTACGTAATAAAGTTTTATTATGAACGAGCTGAGTGACTCAGATGATTAGGGCACTTGCCTTCTGAGCACAAGTTGGCAGGTCCGATCCAGGTTCAGTCTGGTTTTATTTAAAGGTTGCTAAAATACGCCAGTCTCGTGTCGATAGATTTACTGGCACGTAATAGAACTCTTGCAGGACATCTTTCCAGCACATAAGCATAAAATAGTTAGTTGGATGTAGGCTTAATGCGAACAACATGTAGATTATTATTATTATTATTATTATTATTATTATTATTATTATTATTATTATCCAGCAAGTGGCCGCGCAGCTTGGGTCACGTAGCTATCAGGTTGTATTAGGGAGATAGTGGGTTCGAACCCCATTGTCGACAGCCCTGTGGGTGGTTTCCCGTTTTCACACCACGGAAATGCTGGGGTTCTACATTAATTAAGGCCACGGTAGCTTCCTTCCCACTCCTAGCTCATTCCTACCCCTTCGTCGCCATAAGACTTATCTGTGTCGGTGCGACGTAGAGGATATTGTAAAAGATATTATTATTATTATTATTATTATTATTATTATTATTATTATTATTATTATTATTATTATTATTATCCTCATCATCATAATTCATACATTTATACACAAAATTGCGGATATACCCGTCGTTGACGGGTTATTAATTTGTACGATTGCAGCACTATCGTCATTTAGCAGAGATGAGTTGCAATAAGGGTGCAACTAATGAAATAATGGAATATAATATAATCGCTTATTCGGTTATTTCATTTTATTCGAATATTCGATTGTTTGTTTCCATTCGATTATTTTTTCATTTGAATATAGTTTAGTTTGTTCGATTATTTTTCTATTCAATATTTTTCTATTCGATTATGTTATAGTTTGTTCGATTATTTTTTCGATTCTATTATTTTTTCATTCGAATATTTCTATTTTGTTCGATTTTTCTATTCGATTATTTTTTCATTCGAATATTTTTTTAGTTTGTTCGATTATTTTTCTAGTCGATTATTTTTCTTTCATTCGATATTATTCTATTCGATTATGTTTTAGTTTATACGATTATTTTTTCCATTCGATTATTTTTTCATTCGAATATTTCTATTTTGTTCGATTATTTTTCTATTCCATTATTTTTTCATTTGAAAATTTTTCAGTTCGATTATTTTTCTATTGGATTATTTTTCTTTCAATCGATATTTTTCTATTCGATTATTTTTTAGTTCGTTCGATTATTTTTCCATTCGAATATTTCTATTTTGCTCGATTATTTTTCTATTCGATTATATCTTTAATTATTCGATATTTTTTGTTCGATTTTCCGATTAGTCATTGGAGATTTTATTAAAATGAGTGAGGCAATTGAATAGTGAATGCTTTCTAAATAATCGAATGAAAAGTTATCCAGATGCCATCAGCTCATCAATTTCATCACGGGTAAATATAGACTACTCATCTCCATTCCAGTACAGGTAGTGCGTGGGTGGATGGAGCGGTCTCTGATAAGCCTTATGCTATTAGACTGTGCTTATACCAAAATAATACGAACTCGTGCTCCACGCGTGAGAATGAGTCATACACTCAGATGTCATTTCTTAAATGGATAGTTCAAGAAATATTGCATCACGAGCCCACGCGACTACGCGAAGCGCAATGCTAGTGTTGACTACTTAGCTCATCAAATTAATAGTCATAAATTAAAATTCGAGATCTCAAAATGGTGAATTTGCTAGTCGTTATCTTTGAAATTCTGTCGCTAAATGACTTCAAAATGTCTGCCGATCGCTAGATTCATATTTTTTTCCAAGTTGTTTTACGTCGCACCGACACAAGTAGGTGTTCGACGATGGAATAGGAAAAGGCAAGGAGTGGGAAGGAAGCAGCCGTGACCTTAATTAAGGAAGTACAGCCCCAGCATTTTCTTGGTGTGAAAATGGGAAACCACGGAAAGCCATCTTCAGGGCTGTCGACAGTGCGGTCCGAACCCACTATCTCCCGAATGTAAGCTCACAGTTGCGCACCTCTAACCGCAAGGCTAACTCGCTCGGTCAGATCGCTAGAGTTGGCAGCACTGATGATGTTCATAATGATAGTTGTAATAGCGGTTATTTCCCCAGCCAAGGCGGGCAATACAAATAAGTAATGATTGAAACCAATGAACGAACAGATGGGTGTTTGAGCACCTTCAAATATCAGCGGACGGAGCCAGGATCGAACCTGCCAAGTTGGGATCAGAAGGCTAACGCCTCAACCGCCACTCAGCCCGGCAATTACTGTTTTAGGAGGAATTTAAACTGGGCAACTATCCTCTCTTAATACTGATCAGAAGGAAAAAAGAAAAAGAAACATGGAACGTGTCCGACACTTCGAGAAACGAAGAAAGGCAAGGGCCACGGAGGGCGTGAAAATAGAAGACTCGTTTGGCCTCGGAAACCTAATACTTTCGGCGTCGGAAAAGAACCAGAGTTGACTAACGAACGTCCTTTAGAATAAATTTTGAAGTTTTCATTTCGTTCACCTCTTAACATTAGGGGTCAATGACCTAGCTGTTAGGCCCCTTTAAACAACGTAAATCATCATCATCTCCAATTGTATTTTTTGCTGATTGAACACATAACCACGCCGATATCGTAGTGATTGACAAGAAGCGGGACACCGCCTTGTTATGAATCCAAAAATTTGGTTTGAGGTAACGATATACAGACCAAGGAAGCTGACTCCTAAAATAAGACATTATAACCTTACCTCTCACACTTAGAAGAAAAGTATCACATATTTCTTTGGTAGTGGCTTTACGTCGCACCGACATAGATAGGTCTTATGGCGACGATGGGATAGGAAAGACCTAGGAGTTGGAAGGAAGCGGCCGTGGGCTTAATTAAGGTACAGTCCCAGCATTTGCCTAGTGTGAAAATGGGAAACCACGGAAAACCATCTTCAGGGCTGCCGACAGTGGGATTCGAACCCACGATCTCCCGGATGCAAGCTCACAGCCGCGCGCCTCTACGCACACGGCCAACTCATCCGGTCTGCAACTATTGGGTAGCGGTGGAATTATTTTCAAATCAAAATCTTTTAAAATTATGCGATAAGTGAGGCGTTTATAAATTCAGTAGAATATTCGCGCTTATAACGTAAACCTTTATTATTTTATTTTTAAGGAATGGTCGATTAATTAAACAACGAGTTAACTTCAAATACATACCAATGTTTGATGTCAGACCGGACTCTATTTTCGCGTCACGTACAACCGCAGAATTTCCGCTTGTAAATTCGTTATTGTTAAGGCACATATCATATTACTTCACAGGAAATTAAGACCTTTTTCACGCATTTTTATTCTACATGTCTGCCAGTGCTTGGGAAATGATAGAACTGCTCTTTGCTGCGCAAGGATCTGTCAGAACATTTTCTTTGAATCTCTTTCCTCATTTTGGTATTCCATTTTTACAGTATCATCCTGTCTTAACAACAGTGTAAGAAAGGTCCTGATAGCTAAGGTACACCTTTGACAACAACTAACAAAACTTGGCAATATCTTCCACAACAAAATATGCTGTTAATAGGGTGTATGGTTACCCCTAACGGCCACACATGCTTCACAGTGACGTGCATGCTCTCTATCAGATGGTCCAAGAGCTCTTGTAGCTGTGGATCCCATTCCTTCTAAAGGGCAATGGAAAGGTCTTGGAGGGTTCTTGGTGGAGGCTGGCGGGATGCAATTCGCCTCCCCAATGCATCCCAGACATGTTCTGCAAACTGAAGCGGGATTCATTTGTGAAGAGCACATGGCTCCATTCATTCATGGTCCAGTTTCGATGTTGACAGCTCCACAGTAAACGGGCCCGTCTCTGTGCTGGAGCGAGCGGGACGCACACCGCTGGACGTCGGGCAAACAGCGCTGCTGTTCTGAGCCTCCGGTACACAGTTTGCCGGGAAACGGCAACCCCTCAGAGGGCTGCAACCTCCGCCGACAATTGTCTTGCAGGTGTACTCCGACTTCGTCGGCCGGTTAAGGCCAGATGTCGGTCCTGCTGTGGGGTGGCTACCCTTAGTCGACCTGGTACTAGCCTACGACTAACATTTTCTGTGTCTCGAAATCGTCTCCAAAGCCTGTAAATGACACTTTGTGGCACATTCAAGGATACGGCGACATCGGTCTGCGTCTGGCCTGCTTCCAGGCGACCGAGTATTCTACCCTGCAAACCGGGGTCCAAATGGCGTCGTTTTGCCATTATGTTGTCACGTTCACCACGAGGCTACACTCCGCACAGTATAACAGGGCAAACACGACTGGGGGAACATGGGTCGCAGGCACTGGCTGTGTTTACCTTGCGGTTACGCCGCTAGTCAAAGCAGGGAACACTCCTTTCCTATACAGAGCGAACACGTAAGTTTGGTTGGTGCATATGTCGTGCGATTTGCGGTCTATTTCCTGCTGCCCTGCTTACTCGTAACTTATGCTTAACTTTTGGACACTAGTGTATTTATTTTTAAAGCGGTTTAACGTCCAGGGTGTTTCAAAAAGAATATACGTATTACAAAGTATTGTTTTGTCCAAACCTTCGATCTCTGCGCCTCGGCTCGGCTTTTGGAGAAACGAATAAAAAGTCTAGTTTATATTAATAGCCGCTAGATGCCATTTGTCTTCTGTTTTGCTTGGTAAGCGTCATATGTTCAAAATGCCTACTCCGCAGCAGAAATCATTTTGTGTTCTCGAGTTTGCGAAATGCAATTCCGTGATTACAGTGCAAAGACATTTCCGGTTGAGATACCAAATTGATTCTCCGAATTGGTGGAACATTCGTATATGGCATCGACAGTTTGTAGATACAGGATGTGTATGTAAAGGAAAGAGTCCTGGCCGCCCTCGTTTTCCTGAAGAAAATGTTGCACGAATTGAAACTGCTTCCTAACGTAGTCCTTCAAAATCAACTCGTCGTACAAGTCGGGAGTTACAACTGCCTACAACAACAAATTGGCGTGTTTTGAGACGTCGGTTGGTTATGAAGCCGTACAAGTTACAGCTGTCACAAGCTCTGTGTCCTGATGACAAACGCAAACGTGTGCCATCTTGTAAAGAGATTCTTGATGCTATTGACAATGGTAACACTTTCGCACAACGCATCGTGTTCAGTTATGAAGCAACTTTCCATGTTAGTGGTCAGGTGAACAAACACAATGTTCGAATTTGGGGCCTACAGAACCCACATGCAGTCATTGAACATGTACGAGATTCGCCCAAAGTCAATATGTTTTGTGCGATATCCCAATTATCATTTTACAGCCCATTCTTCTTTGATGGAAACACGGTTAACGGTCAGCATTATCTCGCTATGTTACACAACTGGTTGTCTCCGAGGCTACACTTGGGGATCCCCTCACTGGAGTCGCCAAGTGCGTGAATGTCTGAATGAAACTCTACCGAACCGTTGGATTGGTCGTCAAGGATCTGGCGACTTAACATGTCTCAACTAGGCGCCACGGTCACCGGATTTGACACCCTGTGACCTCTTCCTGTGGGGTTTCGTTAGAGACAACGTTTATGTACCACCACTCCCATAGAACCTGGAAGAGTTGAAGAACCGGATCCGTACTGCCATAACATCAGTGACGAAGGACATGCTTGCCCGAGTACGGGAGGAATTTGAGTATCGATGTGATATTGTTCGTGCCGCTAATGGAGGACATATTGAACATCTGTAATCTGAACTTGAGAGGTTCGTAAATATGTGTGTAAAGTTTCATATTCGTATGTCTTACAGTTTAATAAATATATATGTACTCGAAATACGTATATTCTTTTTGAAACATCCTGTATATTTCGGTTATTTGGTATTAATGGGGACGACGGTACCGGATGTACAAACGCATACAGCAGACGATATGTCCATGTGCAGAAGCAATCACGTCAGTGGCAATGCGTCAACACATGTCCGCCGTTATTCCGTGAACGGTTTGGTTCCGACCAAGGCCGCACTAGATACACAGGCCATAAGGCTCCCCCCCCCCCCCACTTCCGGCGCTACGTCACACGAATAGCCATCAGCTTCATTTTTCGCCAGTGAGTTGTAGGCTGATATGAATTTCGCAGCAGTAAGGCTATCAATGGTGTTGAATGACTTAAACGTGTGTGAACATTGTGAATTATGTCCAAGTCATGTTGTGTACCTGGTTGTAGAAGCAACTATAGTTCAAAAGAGCCCAATATTTCAGTGTTTAAATTTCCTACTGACTTGGTTCGGAAACAAAAGTGGATCTTAGCCATCCATCGAACAGAATTTGTCCCTTCAGAAAGCTCAGTTATGTGCATAAAACACTTCGACGAACGTTTCGTAATTAGGGAGGATTCTGTTAAAAGACCCGATGGGTCTATTTTAACAGTAAAACGTAAACATTTAAAACTCTCAAACGACGCTATTCCTACTAAGTTTGAAAATGTGCCTGCCTATCTGTCTAAAAATCTTCCAAGACCGAGGAAAACTCCTATTCAAAGACAAGAAGAAATTGAAAAACGGGAAGAAGAAGAAGAAAGAAAGTTGAGGAAGAAGATGACAGGAACAAGGACTTCGATGACGTTAAAGGTAATTTCACTACTAAATGCAAATTAGATTTTGACAAAGTTATTGTCAGTTTCGACAGCCAAAGTCTATGTATTTTCAAAATGTATATGACTGAGGAAAATATTCCGAAAATTGGTAATTCTTTAACATTAAACGAAGCTCTTGATTTTAAAGCCATAAAGCATGGTATTTTCATGAGTGATAACCCTGACATACGTGCATTAGGTAACTGGGGCAAGATATTAAAATGGTCAAATTTGGAAAGTATCTGTAACTTCCTGTTTAGTCTTGCTTGTGACTCAAAAGTGACTGTTCACGACTAAATAGAAACTATGAACAAAATAATCGATGAAATTGAAAGTGAAGTTGATGACTGTATCATTACTGATAAATTAGAATTTTGCAAGGAACAGTTAAATTTAGCCTTTGCAAAGAAAGTGTCTTACTCCTGTATACTAATAACATGGTTCGCTTCAATATTTTTAGCATTTCCTGGGGCGTATAGGAAGATAAAACAGTCAAGGTTCCTTACAATGCCTCACCCTGTGTATTTGCAGTCTTTTACCTCAAAGCTAGGCAAGGGAAATTCGGGTATAGATGATTCACATTGGAATTACTTGAAAAAGAAAGTAAAATTGTTAAATGAACATGAACGATTTTGTAACTTGTTGTTGGATGAAGTTTATGTAAAACCTGAGCTTAACTATAAAGGAGGAAAGGTGGAGG
Organism: Anabrus simplex; assembly: GCF_040414725.1. Taxonomy (NCBI): domain Eukaryota; kingdom Metazoa; phylum Arthropoda; class Insecta; order Orthoptera; family Tettigoniidae; genus Anabrus; species Anabrus simplex. Next base: position 315,032,110 of record NC_090267.1, on the reverse strand, counting down.
GAGTTGCTTTTAGTAGTAAAAGTGGAGAAAATAACACAACATTAGCTACAACTGTACAAACCTTTATGTTGTCATTCATTCTTAAAAGAAATAAAGAAGTTGTTGGTTTGTTTCCATGTAAGAACCTAACGTCACATTTCTTAGAAGAACTAAGTTTGCAAGTCCTTAAAGTATTAATAGATATACAGTAGGTTATAAGGTAGTAAGCATAATTTCTGATAATAACAATGTTACTAGAAAAATGTTTGAAAAGCTGTGCAAAAGCAATTTACAAACCACTTTTCAAAATCCATTTGACGAAACACAAAAGATTTTTGTAATGTTCGATACTGTTCATTTATTTAAAAGCTTAAGAAATAACTGGCTTAATCAAGCCGATAACTTGCACACTTTCGTGTTTCCTGACTTTGACAACCCTGAGTCAGACAAAAAATATTTTGCTAGTGTGGGTCACCTTAAACAGCTCCACAGAGGAGAAGTTTATGATGTAGTTAAGATTGCTCCTGCTCTGAACCAAAAAAGTGTTGTACCCAACTTCTTTAGAGCGACAAAATGTAAACCTTTATTCTAAACTCTTTGATGAGAAAAATGTCGCCGCTTTAAAACACTTTGATAAAATAAAAATGGAGATGGTTTTAAAAGCACAGCTGTATTCTTAGAAATAATTCTTCGGTGGTGGAAGATTGTTAATGTTAAGCATGCTTTCAAAGGCGACAGATTTAACGACCCTCATTGTAACGCAATATTTTCAATTCATGACGTCAATGTTTTATTTCTGCGCAAGTTTTAACATGGTTAATTAGAAGGGATAATCTGTCTGTTCAAGGGGAGATTACACAAAAAACAGAGAGTCGTCATGGAAAACTTACTAATGAAACTCAAACAGCCTTAGTTCACACCACAAAAACTATTTTAGAGTTAATAAATTTCTTGAAAACAAGTTTAGGATTCAAGTATGTATTGTTGGGGAAATTTCAAAGTGACGAATTGGAAGTAAGATTTGGGCAGTACAGGGAAATGAGTGGTGCCTGCTACCATATTTCAGTGAAGCAAATCCTTGAAGTCAGAACGAAAATTGAAAGCCCTGACGGTAATAAATGCATACTCTGCTAAACATGCAGCCATCCCTATTAGTAATATTTCATTAAGTAAGTATGTGGATTGCAAGAGCTCAGATTGTAAAAGCTTCAAACCAACAGACATTTCACATTTTGAAAATGTGGTAGTTGAGTTAAATGATGTTATTGTATCTGAAAACATTTTGTTTGGTCTAGTTTATATTGGTGGATATATTTGTAAAATAATTAGGAAAAAGTGTACACGTATAAATTGTCAAGATGTTTTATTGTCAAATAATGATAATGTAACGTCAGATGTGTTAAAGCCAGAGGACAATTTTTATTTCAATATAATTAACAGGGGAGCTTTGAAATATCCATCAGATTTTATTGTTAACATTTTGATCACACAGTTTAAATTATTTAGTGTACTTATAAGAGATAAATTTGAATCGAGGTTTTTACATGGTGATTCTCAAAGAAACATTCTGATTTTGCTTGTCAACAAAGTTCTGGAAAACGAAAACGTCATGTTTGAAACGTGCAGTGATTGTAGAAGTAGTTTTAAAGATTACGTTGACTTTTGTAATACATTATTGAATAACTATAGAAAAGTTATCGCAGAAAAACTCGTGGCTAAGAAGAAGAAATCCTCAAGTAAGGATAGCCATAAATCGGCAAAGAAAAGAAAAATTGATAAACTGAAACCTTAAGAACTGTTAGATAGGCCTAAGTTTTAAGTTGAAGCCTAATTTCTAAGAAATGTTCCAGACTATTGTTGTTAATTGCTATCATGTATTTGCATAGTTACATTAAAACTATTTTTATACGTATTATTTGTTTTGATCTTTTGCATGAAACCGTGTTCCGTTACAAATGACAGATGTCAGCTTAATTTTACGTAAACAAATGTACATAAACTGTTCCGCTATTTTTCCCCCGCATAAAACTCATGTAGTACACAAGCCTAAATAAAACCACAATTGAAGGCGTGTTCATTTACATCGTTAAGGTTCAATAAATTAATAATATCAAGGAGACAGTGAGAGCGGGCCGTATACTATCATGCTGAACGCCAGCCACTCGCGTGACGTCACGGTCACAGCACGGTCTATCTAGTGCGGCCTTGATTCCGACCCCATATTCACTGAGGCCTTTTTGCTTCTATCGTGTACGTTCTACTATTTCGACTTGTTTTGACGTGGGTTACTGTTGAGCACAAGCACACTTTGTGACAGTTTTCCTAGTCAAGTGTTTTCTTTGTACAAGAACTGAATCATGCAACGTTGCTTCCCTTTGGACTTCACCATTAAACTTGAATATTGTGTTAACATTTTACTCTACGTAGCGGACGCGTGTCTCACGCTGGCCACGTTTTATAAACACCATATATCATTCAGTGCTGCTATCTGTTGGTTGTTCTGTGAGCTATTTGCAATGTTGCGAGCTCTGCCTGTGATTTAATTCAACATCTCGTGTAGGCGTACATCCCTTATAGGTATTGAAAAAAGGACATTAGCCTTGTTTTGAATGATCAGCTTGTTATTTCTGTCGAACTTAAGGTTAGCCATGGCATAATCAAACTGAAGACACAGCTATGCCTTGAACTACAGTATATTGAAAAAATCAACAGGCATCTTAGTGACAGCACGGTGCATGAGCAGAAAATAGGTTCAAGTTAATTTCTGCACCGAGGGGATCACTACTGTGCAACTCTGCATTCAGGAGGTGAGTACGTTCAAACTCCACCGTCGGCTGTCCTGAGAGTGGTTTTCTATGATTTCTCATTCTCACATTCAAGGAAATGCCGGGACAGTTCCTACTTATACGGGTAGGCGACGGGCAATCCCCTCTTCTCCACCACAAATCAAAAAACATCTCCTGGCCAGAGAATGGGCGATTTTTATAAACACTCCTTCAAATCAATCAATAACTTTATAAATATTCAATTCTCAAAGGAGTATTGTAATTTGACATGAAAAGCAGATTAATCTTCATAACACTGAACTTTTTCTGCTTCTTAAAAGTACCGATTCGTAACGGAATATTGGTGGTCGACATGAGAGGTAATTTCTTCTTTGTTGACTGCAGGCCAGAGCAATTCGATGGACGAAGATTGAAACAATGTAGGCTACACCGAAATTGAATCACATAGAAGAAATAGTCGGATGTCAATGTAACTTCGTACACGAACACATCATCGACAGGTATGTAAATGATTAGAGTTGTAATTCGCTGTGACAGGTAGAACAAACACTAAAGTACATTAGTATTGTTCATGTTTAGTGTTGTCCCAGGCCTGGTAGGGTATATAAGGGGCATTAACAGCGTTAGATATTGAATGATCACTCTGAAGGACACGGAGATGCCACACATTCGTCTGACTGCGTCATCGGCACCTGACAGAGTGTGGAAGGGGCCTCCATTTAGCCAGCTGGTCGAATCGTGCAATATCCAGATTTGCGGGCCATTGGAATGTGACAGTGACCGATGTTGAACTGCATGGGAACGTGAGGGCAGGCATAGGTACTCGTCGTCAAGTATGGTCCGGCTCCATGGCTTAATGGCTAGCGTGCTGGCCTTTGGTCACAGGGGTCCCGGGTTCGATTCCCGGCAGGGTCGGGAATTTTAACCATAATTGATTCATTCCTCTGGTACGGGGGCTGGGTGTATGTGTCGTCTTCATCATCGTTTCATCCTCATCACGACGCGCAGGTCACCTACGGGTGTCAAATCTAAAGACCTGCATCTGGCAAGCCGAACTTGTCCTCGGACACACCCGACACTAAAAGCCATACGCCATTTCATTTTTGCCGTAGTGTGCACCAAGTACATCGTAACCCCATCACATCTGCGCCTGCCATCCGAGAACAAGTAATGGACTCCTTGCAACATTCTGTGTCATCGCGTACCATTGTTAGGAGACTAGCATCAGCACTAGGGAATTACTATCCCATGCGTTAAGTTGCCATTAACATCACAATACAAACGGCTGCGTTTGGAGTTGTGCCGTGACCGGAAAGCATGGACTGCTGATGAATGACGTCTCATTGTATTCAGTGATGAAACGTGGTTCTGCACTACCAAGGATGAACGTCCCCTCCGAGTATGGCGGCGACCTGGGTAGAGGTCCCATTTTTTCAATGTTTTGGAGAGACACAGCGGTGTTACTCCTTGTACCATGGCGTTGGGAGCCATTGGGTGTCACTGTCACGGCTGGTAGTGTTTGAGGGAACTCAGACGGCACAACGGTACGTCATGGATATGTTGCGTCCTCATGTGTTACCTCTCATGCGACAGTATCGTGCTGCCATTTCACAACAGGATAATGCTCGTCCACACACGGCACGTTTCTCTGTGAACTGTCTGCGTGATGTTGAGGTACTCCCGTGGCCAGCAAGATTCCCGGATCTGTCTCCGATAGAACTGTGTAGGATCAGCTCGGACGTCAACTCAATCCTTGTGCTACTGTCCAGGATATTACGGACCATTTATAACAGTTGTTGGCCAGCTTGTCTCAGGATAGGATACAACGACTTTGTCAGTGCAGGCTAGAGAGGGTGCAAAGTCATGCTGATAAGTGGGCTCGTACTTCCATGTTCTTTGTAAATTTGACTTAATTTTGTAATCACTGAAATAACATTATATAATCTCTCAACATGCGAAGTTTAATTTTGTTCCCCCCTCCCTTTCTTGGTTCATCATTTTTTTTTCAGGCAGTGTAACGACAGCGCCAAACAAAGACGGATACCTACTAGTTGTGTATTTTCTGCCCAGAGATAACGAACGACTGTTTACATATTCTCTGTTGGATTCCCTGATAAACTGGGTTTATAGCCTTGTCTGGTTAAGTCCTCTAGCTCGGGGACCGGGTACTTATGTTCGTCTTAATTCATGTCTCTATTTACATAAAACTCATCAATCACACTACCAACTACTACAAAAGCACTGAATAGTGAATACACATTCCGCATAGTTTGACGTCAATAAAGGCATCCGGCCTTTAAACTAATCTTAATTCACATCTAGTGCTGACCCTAAATATTTTGTAAAAGTAGAAGAAAATGTATTGCCGGCCCCGTGCTGTAGGAGTAGCGTGCCTGCCTCTTATCCGGAGGCCCCGAGTTCGATTCCCGGCCAGGTCAGGGATTTTTACCTGGACTAGAGGGCTGGTTCGAGGTCCACTAAGCCTACGCGATTAGAATTGAGGAGCTATCTGACGGTGAGATAGCGGACTCTGTCTAGAAAGCCAAGAATAACGGCCGAGAGGATTCATCGTGCTGACCACACGACACCTCTTAATCTGCAGGTCTTCGGGCTGAGCAGCGGTCGCTTGGTGGGCCAAGGCCCTTCAAGATCTGTAGTGCCATGGAGTTTGGTTCTTTTCTTAGAAGAAAATGTATTACTCTGAAAATGGCAATGCCCACAACCTGCCTATGATACAGTTTATATCTTCCCTTGACCATTCATCAATTGCCGTTATCATTTACATATTGTTGCTGCAGCTGTAGTCCGTTTCACTGAAACTGAAGGCTGTGATAGCTGAACTACATAAAAATCAATACAAGTTGCAGTCAATAGCATACCTTCGATTTGGCGTAAAAATCAAATGACTTGCCAAAGTATTTACCATCGTAACATCACATGGGATTTCGATAAATTGAGGCATGCTGAAATATAACGTTAATGGACTTTTGACACAGATCTTGTTTTATTGATTGCATGTGCTGGCCTGGTGAGAAGTGGCCTAATTTGTAGTGTGTCATAAGAAGAAAAGCGAACTTGTATCCTCCCACTCAGTGAGGAACACCCTAACGAACTCACTCTACCCCTCCCTTTTGAGATTGAATTTCTTTGTGTACTACACTACAGTATTTTTATTTCCTACATTTGTATGTGTCGCCCCGCCGTTGTTGCAGAACATTCTGGACTGTATATGGTAAAACGAGGTTCTCCCATTGTGTTCTAGCACCCTCCTTCTTCCCCTCTTGTCTCTTTTTCTCACTCTTGTTACGTTACGTGTTAGTGAAAGAAGGTATTGTTTGCTCGCTTTTGCATTGTATCGGCATTTATTGTATTAGCAGGATTCAGGCCTGTGTTCTTTTTTTACCATGCTTTCTCCTCTTCCCTATGGACCTTCCCTTAAAGTCGCCTCTCTCTTACTTTTATCCTCACCCTCTTCATCCACCTCCTCCTACTGCTCTTCATGTCTTTGTTCACAAATGCTTTTCCATCAGCTTCTCGGACATTCCTTGCATTCTTAAGGAGACTCCAGTTAAGTCCGATGCGAACTAGCATAGACAGGTGAAGTGGAGGAAGAGAGACTTAGCTCGGGTGAGAGAGAGAGAGAAGGGAAGGAGGGTAGAAACAAGTGATCTATACTGACAAGTACTTTAACGAGTGGTGTAAAACTGTACCATGTTTCAAATCTCCCGCAGTTGAATCAGACGTGCCGTGTTGTGTGGTAGTGCCTTTAAATCTGTTCTGGAAATAGTTCTTTTGAACAACCATCGAATAGCAAATAACATTAGGTTTTAATAATAATTATTATTATTATAAAAATAAATATTACGTGTTGGCTCCAGCTTATTTTAGAACCCTTCCCGGACAGTCGTCCCAATAGGTTGAACGATTCCTTCGAAGCGCAGTGTAGTAAAATATGGAAGTGTATACTTACGGGTATTTTAGAAGTGGTACCATTTAATCGAATTTCATATGTTAAATGAAATCACAAGGCAAAGTGCTACTCAGATCAAGGTGACCTTCACGTGTGAGTAAATTAATTAGTGACTAAGTGTGGAGTGATTTCAGCCTGAACATCCATTTTGAATAGATACTCGAGTTCCTGAGGCTGTTTTGTTGAACCACGTGCCATTCATTATAGTAACTGCTCTCCCAACTGAGCCATTTTTGTGAGTATATCATTATTACTATTCGCTGCAGATCTGGAAGATCCCCAAGCCAAGTCAAGAGGTCAACCATTGGACATTTTGAACAAGATATTATTTTTAGAAAGGTTGGCAATTCCGATCCATTATTCTAATTTTTTGCAGCGATGCACTATCACACAAGTTATCACTCATAGCTTGTAAAATGTAGAATTGTAAGAGAGAGTATGCTTCAGCACATCCGTTATTTGAGGCTCCACGTAAATCTTGATGCCTTATGAACATTATCACAAGGTAAAACTGAGAGCTTTCTTACAGCCAACGCGTTGAGTAAGTAGGGCGTTGGTCGTTATCAACTCAATAATACTATATGAATAAATACATAAATTTATAAATAATAATGAAAACGGTTTACAACATGGTTGATATAAGGTTTCTATAATAGTATACAGTAAATATGGAGATGTAAAGGAAATAATAATGTTTCCGTTATATTTAAGGATGTCGTTAAGGAAAGTCGACATCTTCGCAATGAGTGTGTATAGGGAGGGAGGAAGGATGATGTAAAGAGCCGATCTTTGCGGCACAATCGGTTAGTCGTTGACCTTGTGTTTTTAAGACAACGGATTCGAATCCGGTTGAAGTTCGTGGCATTTTAAAGACGTTTAAAATGCCACAATTTCACGTGTCGTTGTATTCAGGTACGTTAAAGAAGTCCCCACAATTACAATTCTCTAGCGTCAGTTAAGGCTGATTATTATTGTCATTAATATTATTATTATTAATCGAAACCGACTTTCAACCTATTAGATCTGTTATGTACATTTAGTACGTGTTGAAGAGATGTTATGTAAGAACAAAAATGGCCAACCAGACACCAGTGGGATCCGAACCCACAACCTAATAGGTTGAAAGTCGATTTCGATTACAATGCGGTCGTGAAAATTCAATATTCATTATTATTACTATTTGCATTGTCCGGTTCAATGGCTGAATGATCAGCGTATTGTTCTTCCGGCCCTGGAATCCCGGGTTCGATTCCCGGGTAGATCGTGGAATTTTAATCGTTAACTGTTAATACTCTTGGTTCCAGAATTGTCACTGTGACACATACCACAGCCTTCCATCGCAGTAGCACGCAGTTTCCCAATCACGACACCCACTACCCACCCTCAAAGTTGGGCCTGCCTTACAAGGACTGTATTCAAGAGGAAGTTTTTCATAACAGCTGACATTGAAGAACTTAGAAAGCATTCGTTTCATCTCGTCCATTTCAGCAATATAATTGATGGGGATTTCATCCCAGAATGGAGCAATACTACTCAAGTGTCTAAGCTCGTGATCTCTCTGTAGTCATTCCGCTCCATGGTCATCTGATGAGCATGCTGGACTTTCGTGCTACGGGTCCGAGTTTCGATTCCCGGTCAGGGCAGGGATTTTTAACCTTTATTTGTTAATTCATATAATTCGTGGGTTGGGTGTTTGTGCCGTCTTCAACACTAGATTTCATCCTAGACTGGGTCTGTCCTCACAGACAGGTTATCAATGGACGTAAACTTGAAAGACCTACCCTGACCTCCCTTGGTCAACTCCTGTTCTCTTTCATTCCCGATAACATTAGGTTCGCGAGGCCTAGAGAGTCTTCCTCGCCCTTCTCGGCCTTTTGCCTTTCTTCTTCCTCTTCACCTTTGCTTAGTGTTAACAGGATGTTTGATCAGTTGCACTTCATCTTAAAACAAAACTCACTACCACCACAATCATCATTAACTCAAAAAACTCTTTGGTTCAATGTACTTCCAGGGGTTAGAGAAGCCTATAATCTCTCAGCTTTGTTGTTTATAGTTCACAAGGGCCATGTACTGAAAAGTACGAAGTGTCAGGGAGGGATTGAGTTAGGTGGAAAAATAGCAAGCAGATTAGTCTCTGCCGAAAACTTGGTCTTAACGGCAGACTGTGCTGAAAGCCCGCAATCTAATATCTTGGAAAATTTTTGCCGGGCTGAATGGACCAGACGGTTGAGGCGCGTCTTTCTGATTCCAGCTTGGCAGATTCAATTCTGCCTCACTCCGGTGGTATTTGAAGGTTCTCAAATACGACTGTCTCGTGTCGGTAGATTTACTGGCACGTAAAAGAACTCCTGTGCAACAAAATACCGGCACGTCGACGTCTCCGAAAACCGTAAAAGTAGTTAGTGGGACGTAAAGCAAATAACTTGGAAATTGAAAATGGTTGTAGTGAGTATGATATGAAAATTGACCTTTCCAAGACTAAATTCGGCAACACTATAGTGATATACCTATACCGCAACATGAAGGAACAGGGTATCCAGGAGCTATACGCCATTGTTATCACCGAGGAGTATATAATATTGTAATTTATAATAATAGTCTATTAATAATAATACGCGAGCTGAGTCGGTCATATCGTAGAGCGCTGGCTTTCTGAGACCAAATCGACGGATTCAATTTATGTTTAGTCCGGTAGTATTTCAAAGTGGCCAAATACGGCGTTCTTGAGTCGGTAGATTTACTGGCATTTAAGAATCTTCTGCGGGGGTTGGGGGCAATTCTGGCATTTCGGTGTCTCCAAAACCAGTAGTTAGGGGTACATAAAACCAGTATTATAATAATAATAATAATAATAATAATAATAATAATAATAATAATAATAATAATAATAATTGTGTATGTTTGTGTGTTGGAAGGTTAATGTTAACTAGGATATACGAGCGATGTGTCCGACATGGATACAGGTCCAGACTTTGAGGAAATTGAAGTGCAGAGGACAAAAGCTAGTGAATTTACTGACAAGTACTGTATCCTGTTGTGGGGAAATATTTATTACTGATTAACCTACTTTCTATTACTAATTAACGCCCTTCCTATAAGTTGTCCTGCCGGGCTGAGTGGCTCAGACGGTTGAGGCGCTGGCCTTCTGACCCCAACTTGGCAGGTTCGATTCTGGCTCAGTCCGGTGGTATTTGAAGGTGCTCAGATACGTCAGCCTCGTGTCGGTAGATTTACTGGCACGTAAAATAACTCCTGCGGGACTAAATTCCGGCACCTCGGCGTCTCCGAAAACCGTAAAAGTATTAGCGGGACGTAAAGTAAATAACATTATTATTATTATTATTATTATTATTATTATTATTATTATTATTATTATTATTATTATTATTATTTGTCCCGCAATGTAAAGTAATCGTCTTGTGGCAAATGAAGAAAAGAACGGTGATATATTTTGGACAACCCTTGGAGAGTGACATAATAAATAAAACAGGAAAAAGACAGAACGGGTTCACTTGTGTTGCGAATATATGCATGTTACGTTTTGTATAATTGATCTCAGATATACGCACGGCAGCTACGGGTGTCGTTTTTGTTATTCAAGAGAACACAGTATAAGCACTAGGCAGTAACAGATAAGTTACCTTCGCACTTGAATATTTATTTTCTACACTTCTGTTTTCTAACCCAATAAATATGGAAGAGAACGGAACATTCACAGTTCAAGTGCTTCGCAAATATAGGCAAGGCAGTGCTCTAAATATCGCGTCGGCTACACTACAGTGATATATACCGTAACGTGAAGGAACAGGGTATTCATTACGCGGTGAATTCTACTGTACCGTTACTGAAAAATAGATTGACAAACGTATCGTGAATCGAAATGCTAAGAAATTGCGATGGATTCTATAATACGACTGTAAAAATTGATTAAAGAGAAAATGGTGAATTAAAGAAATTAAGAGGAAATTAGTGAATATTTCTGTGGTGTGTGATAGTGTTTTATGATATTTTTATCATCAGAGTATTACGTTGTGTGTGTGTTCTGAACATTCCTGCCGTGGAGCCTCATCAGGGTGGAGGATCTGGTTAGTAAAGCATATTATAATAATAGTACAAGGTGTTTATTGTTGGTATTCAGCGCACGAACTCATTTCCATCACAATGGGGTCGGCTGTCCCTCTCTCAGTCTCGACGAGATATCTCCTCTCGTCTCTTCCCTTACAGCACCTGATCTTCATGGTGTGCCGCCTTCAATAACTTCACAAACTTCTTTCCTTAATGTAGGTGAATGTTTAGTCGAAAACTGTCCTAATGAGATTGTTTCGACTGCTTAGTTCTGTTGGCTCCTGTGTTCAGCGCTGCAGGATCGAATCCCGGCATACTCAATTGGTATTTAGGGCTACTTAAATGCGAGGACGTTGGATAATGAATCTCTTTTCAGAACCAAATTATTGCAGTCCGGTAACATTATCGGATACGTTAAGTACATATTCAGCCATGGACGGTCTCTGATTACAAAATTCCTTTCACTTTCTCACCTTCTTTCCTCTCGCGTCAATGCGCTTTTGTCCGACTCGTTGGCTGAATGGTCAGCGTTCGGGTTCGATTCACGGCCGGGTCGGGGATTTTAACCTTAATTGGTTAATACCAATGGTTCGGGGGCTGGGAGTGTGTGGCGTATTCAACATTAGAATTCATCCTAGGTAGGGCCCTCATCTTCACAGACATGCATCGTCGCCTAATAGGCCGTCTACTAGAAAAAGACCTGCACCAGGCCATGATTATTAATGCACGTTTTATTATCTCTCTCTCTGAAGTGCAATTTTAGATTTGAATATTTCTCTGTTGTCCGCTTCTGTGGTGTAGTGGTTAGTGTGATTAGCTGCAAACCCCGGAGGCCCGTGTTCGAATCTCGGCTCTGCCACGAAATTTTAAAAGTGGTACGAGGGTGGAACGGGGTCCACTCAGCCTCGGGAGGCGAGCTAAGTAGATGAAGGTTCGATTCCCTCCTCAGCCATCCTCTAAGTTGCTTTCCGTGCTTTCCCACTTCTCCTTCAGGCAAATGCCGGGATGGTACCTGACTTAAGGCCATGGGCGCTTCCTTCCCCGTTCCTTCCCCATCCCTTCCAATCTTCTCATCCCCCACAAGGTCCCTGTTCAACATAGCAGGTGAGGCCGCCTGGGTTAGGTGTTGGTCCTCCTTTCCAGTTGTATCACCTGGACCCAATGTCTCACGCTCCAGGAAACTGCCTTGAGGCGGTAGAGGTGGGATCCTTCGCTATGTCCGAGGGAGAGACCAACTCTGGAGGGTAAACGGATGACCTTCATGACACCAACCCTATGTGGAAGGGTATGTCTCCGTGGTATTGTAATGTGTCGTGTGGGAATGAAGAGGTGTGTATTAGGATGAAGACAAATACCCAGTCCCCAAGCCTTTAAATTTAGGCCTACCAGATGACAAACTTCCCGATCTGGTCGACATTAGAACCCGGGATCTGTTTAACCAAGAGTGTCAATGCTGACCATTCATCTACGGAAAAGGACAAGAAATATGAAATATATTATTCAGCCTTCCCAGTTTCTTAATTAAAATATTACATCATTATAGACTGTTACGCCTTTCAGCGTCCACTTTGGGAGTCTCTTTGAAACAACTAAACGCCTCCATAATCCTATATTTGTAACTAGGTCAGTAGCCTCGTTTAGTTATCTTAACACCACTAGAAACTACCGTGTATGATCCCACATGATCCCATAACCAAAACCGCTTTGTGCGTACAGCTTCATCCTTCGAGTACATTTCTAACTTAGCCTTAATCTCCTCATTCCGAGTACCCTCCTATCATTGTTCCCACTCGTTTGTTTCAGCAATCATTCTCGCTACTTTCGTATATGTTACTTATACCTCATGAACAACCTGAGTCCATCCAGCTTTCAATCCAATAAAGCAAAGTCTGTCTGAATACATACCGATGTAATGCTAGTTTCGTCCGACAGCTGACTTCTTTCTTACGCAACTGCGAGCTCACTACATTAGCTTTATTCCAGCTTGATTCGATTTCACTTCATCCCTGGGAGAATACACATTATATGTATATTTGAAATGATCTACCTGCTCCAGTTTTGTATTCCCGAGGTTTCTTCCCTATTGACATCCCTTAAAATTCATGGAAATGCTAACTTTCATATAAGGATATTCCATTACAAGCTTTCTGGTGGGCCAGCAATTAAGACTAATTTCTCGGCATAAGACAAAAAATTACTACAATTTACTCAACTGAATCTCTCCCTGACAGTTAATGCCGTACAATAGATGATCCATGTAAACTATGAACAACAAAGACCTTGTCTAACCTCTGTAAGCAACTTAAACACAGAACTCTCACTGTATCCTGATTGTCAAGATAAATGCCTTTCACTGCCTGTAATAATCTATCCTTAACCCCGTAATCTCTCAGTATGGCTAACACATTTTCCCTCGGTAGTCAGTAATATGCCGCGTCTGGATCTACAAAATAAATATAATTGCTATTCCTCCTGTAGCATTTTTCAATTAGCTACTTGGCGCATACTGAAAATCTGGCCCTGATAGCTCCTCTGTGTCTGAAACCATTCTTCATCCAACTTTCAACTATTGATCGCAACCTCCTTTCCAAATTTACGGTGAACTCCTTGCCTGGTGGATCAATGAAAGGCCTCGATTCTGTTGTAATTCTTCCTGTTCCCTTTCTTATGTGTAGATGCAATTACTATTTCCGTCCAATCAGAAGGTATCTTACAACAATTCAATGCTAATCTTATTACTCTAGAACCAATTTCATCCCTTTCTTCCCACTATATTTTACCATTTCAGGTCTAATTTCTTCTGCTTTACGACTTCCTCCAGCGTAATTTCACTGCCATCATTGTCCCCTTCCCTGTTCATGACCTCATCAGAAAGATTTCCTTTCACGTTGAGAAGGTTTTCAAAATGTTCCTTCCATCCGTCCTGTGATCTCCTGGGCTCAACTATGAGTTCATCTTTTTTGCCCAACACAGTAGTCGTTTCCTATTTTCTCTCCCCTTCTAAGATTCTTTCTTACTGTCCAGAAGGGTTTCTCTGCCGCTTGAAAAAGACCTTCCAGTTTATTACCGAAATCATCCCATAACTTCTTCTTGTGTTCTTCAGTGATTTGTTTCGCTCTGTTTCATTCGTCTACGTACAGTTCTTTATCTCCATCAATTTTTGTTTGAAGCAAGTTTTGATACATTTTCTTTGTACGCTCACTATCTCTCCCATTTTCATCATTCCACTAAACTGCTCGTTTCCTTCCATCTTTACACAAAGTTCATATTAGGTATCCCTTGACTGTTTCTAGTGCAGCATCCCGGCACGCGATCCATTCTCTTTCGACATCGCCAATCTAGACAGCATTTTTGGATCTTTTCACTAATTCCGTCCATACACTTTCGTATAATTTCCTCGTCCTGGAGATTCTGTAATTGTATTTGTCTGCAGACAGTTTTCACGTTTCTCTGATTCGATCTATCTCCTTCCCCTTCCAAGTTACCGCCCCTGCCCCTAGTCCGCGTTTTGTCCTCCATGTTTCTCTTCGAACGGATTTTCCCTTATTAGAATTTTAGTTCTGAGCATTTCTCTGCTTTTATAAGATCTGTATTGATCACACTCTTCTATATCCTGATCGAATTCTTTCACCCATGTGGCCTGCGTCATTCTTTTCTCCTGGTACTGAAGAAAAGTCTTGTTTGCTAACCTTTCTGGTTCTATGCTTCTGATTTTTTCTTAGAATGCAGTATTCTCTTTTTTCTTCATTTCTTAAAAATCATGCTTAGAACAGCCTTCTTTCTCCTTGACACGATCATTAGAATTCATAGTAACTAGCGAGTTTGCTGTGCGATTCGAGCCATTAGCTTGCATCCGCGAGATGGTGGGTTCGAACCTCACTGTCGGCAGCCCTGAAGATGGCTTCCCGTTGTCTTCCACTAGACAAATGTTTGGCCTGTACCTTAATTAATATCACGGCCGCCTCCTAACCAGTCCTACTCCTGCCGTAATCCATTGTCACCATAAGACACGTCTGAGTCGGTGCGATGCAAAACCAATAGCTGAAAATAGAATCAATTGTTGACTAGAGCTCTTCATCCCCCAGACTGTGCATAATCTTAGTTCTACATGGCAATCGATATCAAGACCATAACCAGGCGATCTTCAGTGTTATATGGGATCTGAACATTCCGACGTGACTATCTCATTTCAAAAATCCCTTGCATTGGGCGGGTCCGTCATCGTCGTCATCATCATCATCTCCTTTGCAGTACAATATCTTTTCTTTACTTACAAGGGATGTAATAACTCAGTGATATCGTCACTAAGGCAGCCACGATTCGAATCCTGGCCAATGCATGACGCATTTTTGAAATGAAGTGTGGTTTGGATTCTACTTAAAACTGGAGATTCTGCGGCTATGACCATGCTATCAGCAGTCCTGTACAAGCTTACCTTGCTTTATATGCTCACCTGGCTAAGTGTGATTCGAATCCTGGTTATGTTTTTTTATTTTTTTTTATTTTTTACAAGTTGCCTTACGTCGCTCCAACTCAGACAGGTCTTATGGCGACGATGGGACAGAAAAGGCATAAGAGTGGAAAGGAAGCGGTCGTGGTGTTAATTAAAGTACAGCCCCGGCATTTTCCTGGTGTGAAAATGGGAAACCACGGAAAATCATTTTCAGGGCTGCCGACAGTGGGATTCGAACCCACCATCTCCCGAATACTGGATACTGCCGCACTTAAGTGACTGCAGCTATCGAGCTCGGTGGTCATGTCCGTGATGTGTCACTTAGCTCAGATTTCAAGTAAAATAAAAATGAGGCCTTCAATTTTGGTGACCTATAATTAGAGCCATGTAAAAGGTTAGATTTGCAGGTGGAGCAATATGTGGCTCATAGAGGGAATAAATTACGTAGAAGAATAATGCAGGGTAAGAGGGACACAAGAAAACAAAGGCAAAGATGCTTAGACTTGCCTAGTTTTAATTATTTAAAGCAGGGACACCTAAACTACGGGCCGGGGGCCATATCAGGCCCGCTATGACTATTTCTGTGACCCTCGAATAGTTATTTTAGTATCAAGCATTTTTAGTACTAAGAATGTCCAACTCGTTGGCCGAATGGTCAGCGTACTGGCCTTCGGTTCAGAGGGTCACGGATTCGATTCCCGGCCGGGTCGGGGATTTGAATCTTCATTGGTTAATTCCAATGACCCGGGGGCTGGGTGTTTGTGCTGTCCCCAACATCCCTGCAACTCACACACCACACATAACACTATCCTCTACCACAATAACACGCAGTTACCTACACACGGCAGATGCCACCCACCCTCATCGGAGGGTCTCCCTTACAAGGGCTGCACCCGGCTAGAAATAGCCACACGAAATTATTATTATAGTACTAAGAATATATGGTTTCAGCGTGATTCGAAATAAAGTAAAACAAAGGTTGATTGAGACATTACTCCACAGACTGGTTTGATACAGCTCTCCATTAGACCCTATCCTACGCTAATCTGCAGTTTATTTCATTTTATATTGGAACAAAATTATGATGATGCCATGCCTATGATATTTATGCCTTAAGATGTGTCATATCATTCTATCCCTTCTTCTGGACAAATTTAGCCAATCCAGTAATCGAGAGATAGTGGGTTTGAGCCCCACTGTCGGCAGCCCTGAAGATGGTGTTCCGTGGTTTCCCATTTTCACATCAGGCAAATGCTGGGGCTGTACCTTAATTAAGGCCACGGCCACTTCCTTCCAATTCCTAGGCCGTTCCTATCCCATCGTCGCCATAAGACCTATCTGTGTCGGTACGACGTAAAACTATTTCCTTTAAGAATTCAATTTCTAATCTAATATTTCCTGTATCACCTGCCTGCACTCCACGTAGGACTACGCAAATGTAATTCTTTCAAAACTTAAGACGAGATAGTGTTTAAGGAATAACAGTCAGTTCTGTGTACATCCTTGCAACAGACGGTAGCGAAAACAGGCAGCTTGTGCTTAATAAAGCAAGGCCACCCAATCTCCAATGAAGGACATCACTAGCAGATCAATCATCTCTTATGCATCACTGTCCAGCCTCTTTCCACTGCCTTGTGTCTCCACACTGC
The DNA here is from genome assembly GCF_040414725.1 of Anabrus simplex. Classification (NCBI taxonomy): domain Eukaryota; kingdom Metazoa; phylum Arthropoda; class Insecta; order Orthoptera; family Tettigoniidae; genus Anabrus; species Anabrus simplex. The sequence continues at coordinate 315,015,208 of NC_090267.1, read as the reverse complement.
ATGAATGTTTCTTTCATTCTGAGTGATTTTACATGTACGGCACTGGTTATGAACAGTGCAAATTGCTTCCGAAAAGGCAGAAAATTGATAGTTGAAGGGTCAGGGGGAAAAAGTAGGAGAGTCAATATTTGTACAACTTGAGAAAAAGCAACTTTTGTGCTTGACTTCCCTAGTTCTTTCCCCTAACAGCGAAACTTTGAGTGCTAATTTCTCCTGACTCGCCTGCTTTTTTTTTCATTTCCGACCTCTGAATAGATTCGCATGATCACTCTGAAGCGGACTGTAACAATATCTCAATTTCGATGAAAAAGTGACTTGCCTGGTTTTTCCCCCGACCCTTCAGTTTAAAACACCAATTCCACACTTCTCATTAGATCTGTAATTTATCATGCACATACAGCACCAAACTTTGCAAAAGTGACTAATACGTCACATAAATTTAATTAAAAGCATCTACTAAGACTATTTTGACATTCCATAATATATTTCATCTATATCTGTAAAGTGAAAAGTACACTTATGATAATAAAAACCACACCTTGAAAGACTAGAGATACGAAGTTCATATTTACAGGACATGTCAGTTAATATGTTCTGAAGAAATGATTTGCATTGGAACCATGTCGGCCCTTAGGTTCAACGTCCACATAGATATCTCGGCGCATCACCACCGACTGGTAAAATGTGCCTGCGGCTCTCGCTGTCGCTATAAACCGAAGGTAATGGATCAGTGTGACTTGAGGAGACGTGCAGGATACCTCGCAGACGTATGCGAGAACCGTACCATCAAATAAGTGAGTTTGAAAGAGGGCGCATTTTTGGCATGAGGGAGCGCGATGCATCCATTCGGGAAATTGTTGCTCGTGTGGGGCGAAGTGTGTCGGCAGTGCAAGGGGTGTGTACAGAATGGTTCACAGAAGGCTGTAGAACACGACGTGATGGGTCTGGTCGCACCACTCACACGACCCTACGAGAAGATCGACTTTTCATCTGAATGGCATTGCAGGACAGGTGCGTCCTCTTCGGCTCTGGCGCAACAGTGGAACAGTGTAACACATCGTACAAGTTCTGTTTGTTTGGAAATGATGGCCGCATTTTTGTTCGCTGCAGACAGGTGGAGAGGCAACACATTGACTGCATTCGCACTAAACATAAAGAGTCAACTCAAGGCCTTATGGTGTGGGGTGCTATTGGGTACAAGCACAAATCACAGTTGGTGCGTGTCCAGGGCATTGTGACCAGTTTGATTTACGTGAATGACATCCTGCGACCCGTAGCCATACTCTTTCTGCAGGACACCCTGACGCCGTATTTCAGCAGGACAATGCACAACCTCATGTTGCTGCATGAACACGTGCCTTCTTGTTGTCACAGGGTATCAGACTATTGCTCTGGCCCACCCGATCGCCGGACTTGTCAATTGAAATTATGTGGCATAAGGTGAAACGACGGGTGCGGCGCTGTGACCCAAGGCCAACCATCAAAGACGAACTGTGGAACCAGGTGAATGCAGCGTTGATGGCTATACCCCGGACGCCAATCGCGCCTATTACGCGTCGATGAAATCATGCATGGAACAAGTTATCAGTGTCTATGGAGGTCCCAGTGCCTAATAGGCAACAGGACACATGCTGACCTTAGGTGACTGCAATGCTAATCGTTTCTGCAGAACATACTTACGAACATGTCATGTGAATATGAACTTCCTATCTCTAGTCTTTCAGGTGTTCTGTTTTTTGTGAACATGAAAATAAATTAGTTGTTTCGTTAAACAAATCTACTCGCATCCATTAATCGGTACAAAAATTTGCACCAAAACTTCTGAGGCACTCGGATGGGTCGTAGAGGTAGTTATATAGTCAAAGATTTGATAAAATAACATTGATCGTAATATGTGATATGCGGGCATAAGATTTTATGTGTTGACCCTTGATACCAAAGCTCTTATGGAATAGACTGGTCACATGACGAACATAGGCCTAAACTCTTCTTGGTACATCCCTGCATTTCACTCTGTGATAAAATCTAGCGACGTATTTTCGGAAAAATTAACCTCAATCCCATAAATGAGTCGGACGGGTCGTTGAGGTAAGTTACATCGTACCGAGCCGTGCGGTTAAGGGCGCGCGGCTGTAAGCTTGCATCCGGGAGATAGTAGGTTCGAATCTCATTGTCGACAGCTCTGAAAATGTTTTTCCGTGGTTTCCCATTGTTTACCTTAATTAAGGCCACGGCCAATTCCTTCCCACTCCTAGGCCTCTCCTGTCCTATCGTCGTCATAAGACCTATCTGTGTCGGTGCGACGTAAAGCCAGTAGAAAAAAAAGCAAAGTTACATCGTCAAAGATTTCATAAAGCTGGCCAAAATATATGATATACGGATAGAAAGTTTTATGTGTTGACGTCAATTTTAATACCAAAATTCTTATTGGATAGACTGGTCAAACAAATAGCAGGGAACTGCACATAGACAGGAACATCTAACATAAAATCTAGCCATTTATTTTCTGGAAAATAACAGGTGGCGGATATTGCTCTAAGATACAACGTGGAAATTAAAATAGAAAATCTACCGGGTGGGGAATATAAAACTGGCCCGAAAAATATTTATAAGACTGACGTGGAAATGAACAGGAAAACTGCCGATCACAGGAAATACTGGGTACCGCGATTTCGATGCATCAGTCGGTTGTTGTCACTTGTATGGCGTGCGCATGTCCCGTGTACGTCGCTGTGTCATTACTAGAGCCCGGATTATATGTAATTGCGTATGCTATTCCCATGTATGTAGCTACTAGGAAAACTAAAATGTCGGCGAATCACACTAAAAGGACCATTATTCTAGGGGTTAATAGTTACTTATTTTTACATATTTCGAGGCACAACAAATAATTTTGATCAATATTACATATTTTAAATATTTTGATGGATATAGCGCATTTAAAAGAAAACACAATTCCTTTTTTCACTAATTATACACCACGTTAAGTTTTTTAGTTAAACACTTAAAAAGAGTTTTAAAAGCCTGTACTTCTCTAACATCTAAACATAATTTAATAATTTATAGTGAAATATTCCGTCAAAGAATCACATCCCTTAGGTATGGTGACAGTGCATGTCTTGGGTGTCTCGAGCTGTGTCTATCAATATTCCCTTGCACAAATTTCGTCACCTTGTTCTCCTCTCAGATTTAGTGACTCTTCTTCTGTGATCCCTTCGTCAGTACTCGATTTAAATGTCATATGTCAAAAGTGCATTTTCTCTTTCTTTCTTTCTTTCTTTCTTTCTTTCTTTCTTTCTTTCTTTCTTTCTTCTTCGGTTATTGCCCAAGCTTCACTTCCATAAAGGGCTACACTCCATACAAAAGCCTTCAAGAACATTTCTCTAATAAGCATATTTGTGTTTGATGAGATCAAATTTATCCTCTCTTAATAAGGACCTTCTTTGCTTGTGAGCAAGTCTAAAATTACATATTTCTTTGCCGGGCAATTTGAATTACGCGCCAGTGACTTCATGTGAAGTCGAAAGGTCCTTACCTCTATATAAGAACATTTTAAGAGACAGAAAGTATTCGATGACCGCAGGAAATTTGGAAAACTATTTAGTTATTAATTGTGCCCCGAAATGAAAATTACAAGCTGAATAACATCCGCACTTTTAACCCTTTTCGCTTTTGTCTCCTTTTCTGTGTACAAGAATACAGTACATCAAATACAGCTTAGATATTAAGTTACATATGTTTTATTTATTACATATTTTGTCAATTTTAACTACATATATTTATGTACATATTTCTCATTTTTATATTAGACTAGCTGATGTACCCGTGCTTCGCTACGAAATTCTACAATGTATACAGAATTCTAGCTAAGCCGATGTACACGTTGTGTGCAAGATTGTATGAAATTGCATACCTCTTAACGTTACCCTAGAAACGCGACGGGGAAGTCACCAAACATCTTTTCTCATATGAAGACTGAGTTAGGGATTTTTCACTGTAATGGTAGTGTGCCATATCATATATGCCCCAAATAGTAATTATATAATATGGTGTAATATTGAGTATTTGTTACTAGAAGGAGCCATGGTGTAATATAGAAGTTGCGTAATGCAGTATTCCGGCAGCGTTGTATGAAAGTAACTTTTACAGTGACGATTTTTAATCGAACAAGTATATATAATTTGTGAAAGCTGAAACGTTATTGTTTTGAGAATATAATACCAATATGCAAGTGAATATAACTAAGACGATAGTTACTGTCGATATTTCAAATCCGTATTTGTAATTTGCATTTGGATTGTGCAAATACCGTGATCGATACGCGTCCGGTAATCGCGAAAAACGTGTGCGAATCGTCGTTATCGTTCCGGTACAATCTAATGGTGTGTGCGGAGCACCACATTTCAAGGATGATGGAAGAAGAAAGGTCCTGCAGTGTATTTGATAACGCCATGCAGTTTGTTGCAAATGTGACGTAATTTTCCTGACACAGCGGCCTGGAACCATGAAGAAGCTGAGACAAACAGATAAGTTCATCTTAAAAACCTTTTAGGCATGCTTAGATAGAAGAAATTAGGCTAATACGATCCTATAGTAATTTAGCTATAAATGCCAGTCCTTGTGCGGCTGAGCTATGTTTACTTTTTGTAGTTTAATGTCATGTTTCAGAGAAGATGCATGTTTGAGCACTGATTTTTATATATTAATTTGTTTCCTTTTTATTAGATGGGAAAGAGGGAAATGTTAGGTGTAGATGAGGACATATTTGTCAAGAGGTAACTGTGTATTCCATTTTTTAGTAACAAGATCTAGACTCTTTTATTAAAAAGGCTGCACAGCCTAAAGCGTGTTTTAGGATAAACTTCAGTAGGGAACATTTTATTTAAAGGCATGTAGCATGTTTACTGGAGAGGAACCAGCGTGTACGTGCATCGTTGAACTAGTATCTTTTAGATCGGCAAAGAAGACTAGTTAATTGTTATTGTGTTATAAATTTACGAGAAAAAGGCAAGATTAGCCGGATACTGTGATTACAATGTGTGTTTATTCAGGACGTGGGTGCCTGGTATATAAAAGAGGGGAAATATAATGGTGTAAGCTGCATGATAAGCGAAAGAGGCTTGATTTGCCTTGAATGTTCAGTGATAATATAAGAGTCGAACCCAAGGTCTCCGAAGTGTTAGGCCGGATGTGCCGTATGTCGTATCATAGCCGTGCTAAATATGTATTTAAGGCCAAATGAATGTGTATTGAAGTCTTAAGTTGAGTTCGAGGCCTTGTGTTAGTTTAATAAACAGAGAAGTGAGTGGCAGCGTTAATTTATATTCCCGATATATTAAAATCTCTCAGGCAGGAATTACCAATCCAATTAGTTAGTTTCTTTTTCTTGCGAGGCAGGATGCTTCATAGCTGGCTTATTAGAAGTGTTACTCGAGTTATGATTTGGCGTGTCAAGTGAAGACCAACATATGGACAGCTGAGCCAGGAGTTCCGTGTTCTTTCAATATGAAGGAGTTTAGCATCTTAGTGCTCGTATTTCAGATAATGGATACACAGATGTTTTTGTTTATTTTATTTGCATGAAATTTACAGGTTTATTTGAAGTGTTTTGTTTTTATTGAATTGTGATATATGTTTATTGTTGATCATGTCATTGTCATCGTTGATAAAGACTTGTTTTTTTTAATATGAGGCCGAGCTCATTTTACTGGGAAGTAGGCTTTCATGCCATCCAATTTGTAACAGAGCGATCTGTTAGTAATTCTGTGTAGCAATAAGTTAGTACCCTGAAACATTGATTTGTTGATTAGTGTTGTATATACAATTTTTAATTATGGATCGGATTTAGCATAATTTTATTCTGTCGCGGCATGTCCTAAAACCGTAAATGGAACGATATCCGTCAGGATTCGATAAGATGAACTTAACTGCGTTGAATCGAGGCGAAGTGTTTATTTCTTCCCCAGGTCGTTGTTTTTATTTTGTAAATATTTTTATTTTAAAAACGGGACATTGCCCGTCTTTTTGTAATAATTTTTGCGTTAATTATGTGAACGGCGCATATTGATTTCCTGGCATTTATTTGAGCCATATTATTTTTGTTTTTATATTAATTTGTTTATTTTCGATTTTTAATAATGTTTTTCTTTGATAATAAATCCATCTTACCCCTTAATTTGATTTTCATTTCGGAATTATGTTACTGTTTCCCGTTCACATACCCATGGTATAATTTTTATCCTGAGACTTTTAAATTATTTTTGCCCTGATCATATTTTTACGAACCGAACACGCAGCTCTCCGATTGGCGCCGGTAGACTGTATTTTAGACGGGAACGGTACAGTAGACCCGCTTGCATATCATCAGTCACAATCAGGTTGGGGAGCTTTCATTATAATTGTAGACACTCACTCTCTACCTGCCTTTTTACATCCTCACCAAGACTGTCTTGGTGGTTCTCCCAACTGAAATGAACATAACAATGACGTCAGTAGTAATGGCGCGATTAAAAGGAATGATTTTATATGAAATATTCGATCAAATGAAAAACCACACATTTTCTCACTTTTAACGAACAGGACTAAGCTGCCGATCTAACAGTCCACAGTTCCAGAGTTGGTATGACCAAGCCGCAGGCTGCCGTGAGCCGTGAACACTCCTCGTCCCTTTTCGGCGGGGAGAGTTCGAATAGTGGCGACTCCCAGGGCAAAAACTATGCCCTTTTACTGATCTGTTTCCTAGGAGTACGCAATGAGTCGGAAAGTATCAATTCACTACACTGGCGGCGGAAAAATCTATCTGACTTTGAGGCAAATTTTTCATCCAAGCCAGAGGAGAAACCTCTTCACGGCTAATTTTGAATAAAATGAACGTAGAATTTAATAAAAGTGAAGAAGCTTTTCTCAAGAAACGGCTCTTTTCAGGGTTGACTTTTTAATTATTTAGTGAATTGTCTTGCTATAATTTGGAATAGCCCTAATTGTTATTCTAGACCAGGCCATACTACTACTACTACTACTACTACTACTACTACTACTACTACTACTCTACTAAGTGAGCCTCTGCCTTAATTAGGCCGACTGCTCATTCGAAACAGCGCGTCAGAGTAGGGATCGAATATCTGGAATACTATGATGAACCAGTGTGTTACGTACCAGCTGTATCAGAAAATGTATGAACCAGAGGAATGGCATGCTAAAGAAGAAAGTTTTCTAACTCCCCGTCTATTTCCCGCCAGTATTCCGTCAGCCTATTATATTCGGTACCCAACAGTAATCCCATCTATCGGAGTTGAGAGGCAGCATAAGCGACAAACTACATCACAACAAACAATGGTCACTGTAATGTTATTGTTGATCAATGTTATACGCTTTCGATATTGCAGGCCTTCACATTTAGTTTTCTTTCGACTCTGAAATACCACTCTTATCATAGTCGGTACGTTAAAACTGAATAAAACATAAATGACCGTAAATTGTATTCTCTATAACTTTTGTTATGTAGTACTTTTCGATAGGACCAATAACATAGGTATTTAAAAATTATATTTTAGGCGCCTTCCCCTAAACTGTAATTTCATCCAGGGTGAATAAAACTGTTTATAGCTTAGACTAGTTTCTTATTCCCCGACTCTATATACCGTTTTTCATTAAATTCTGTTAACCCATTTTCTCGTGGCTCGGCGTTGATATGGACTTAGCAACAAAAATACAACTTCATGAATATCTGTGTTATCATAGCCAGTACGGTAAAAATGGTCGGAAATTTAATTCTATATATATTTGGTGATGTAGTATTTAACGATACGACCGCTGCAAATATAAATATTTGCGAATTACATTTTAGGCCTTTCACTGAACTACCATTTCACCCAGCGTGAATTAAATAATTAATAGCCTAGATTGTAGTGGCTCGTTCTCCGACTTTGCATACCAATTTTCAATGAGATAGGACCACTAAATATTTAAGAATTAATTTGTAGGCCTTCCACTAAACTACCATTTTACTCAGCGTGAATACAATTATTTATATCCTAGATTGTAGCGACTTATTCCCCGACTTTGCATACCTATTTTTATTAAGATAGGACCACTAATAACATAAATATCTGAAAATTACATTTTAGGCCTTCCCCTAAACTACCATTTCAAACAGCGTGAATAAAATTATGTATAGCCTAGATTGTAGCGACTTATTCCTCGACTTTGTATACCGATTTTCATTAAATTCTCTTTAGCCGTTTTCTAGTGATGCGTGTACAGACTGACTGACTGACTGACTGACTGACTGACTGAAATTACGGAAAAGTAAAAATTGCATTTCCTTGTTACTGTGGACATGACCGATACAGAAATACCATTCTTTTCAAATTTTGAGCAATGTACAGACAAAACTCTAATTTTATATATATAGATATAATCCGGGTTCTAATCATTACGTGTGGGCGAGTGAAAGGAGCAGACGTGTGTAACGACCAGCTGAATGCAGCACGATAAGGTGCTCATGATAAAACAGCGAGTGAGTGTTATGCGAAGCACGATTCGTGGAAAACCTGTGTGGAACTGTTGAGCAAGAGTTTAAGACTGGAGGTGTTTTGGAAAAAACCTCCAGCAAAGTCTGCAATGCAATCCTTAGTGGTAAAATGGCGTGAAACGGTTTCTGTAGAGAATTAAAACAGAACTATCCGACAATAGCTCCAACACCAGAAAACATTGCTCGAGTGAAGGAAAGCCTGGAATGAAGTCCGATGAAATCTCAACGCCGTTTGTCAGTGCAGGTGGGAATTAAGAAATCGTCGTATCGAAACGATAAAAAAGACCTGGATTTGTATACCTACACATTTACTATTGTGCATGCGATAAAGCGTCGAGATGAACCTTGGCGTGTTAAGTTCTGCGGGTGGTTTCTGACTGAATTGGAGTCAGGACTTTTGGATTTTCAGTTTTTAATTTCTTCAGATGGGGCCATTCCCAGCATCTTCTGACATATTCATTAACAAGGGTCAGTCTTGCGTCAGTCCTATTGTAAATATTTTCCGTTTTATTTTTATTAGGCCACCCTGTATTATAAAATCTAGCGACTTAATCCTTGGAAAATAACCTCAGTTGTATACATGAGTATCAAATTAATGTTTACATGTGGCGTATTTTGCTCTGTGATACAACATAGCAGTTACCCCCTGTGGTTGGGGGCCGCAGATGAAGAATGCACCCACGGTATCACCTGCCTGTCGTAAGAGGCGACTAAAAGGGCCGACCAAGGGATGATCAATTTCGAACCATGATCTTCTTCTTTTCCTGCCGCTTTTCCCACACCTGTGGGGTCGCGGGTACGAACTGCGTCGCACATGTGGATTTGGCCCTGTTTTACGGCCGGATGCCCTTCCTGACGCCAACCCTCTATGGAGGGATGTAAGCACTATTGCGTGTTTCTGTGGTGGTTGGTAGTGTAGTATGTTGTGTGAATATGATGAGGAGAGTGTTGGGACGGACATACACACCCAGTCCCCGAGCCAGAAGAATTAATCAGAAGAGATTAAAATCCCCAACCCGGCCGGGAATCGAACCCGTGACCCTCTGAACCGAAGGCCAGTACGCTGACCATTCAGCCAACGAGTCGGACAATTTGGAACCATGATACTACTTGTAATTAGTACCACCACGCAGGGAACACCATGGGTCGCTATTACTTGCGCGTAGTACCACTCCGTTAGGTACACAATAGGTTTGTGATTAGTAGCGACAGTGTGTGCTCAAGATGCATTTTACAGTACCTGTGTTTCCTACCACTATATGAGCGACACCATAGGTGAGCGACATCATGGTTCTGCCTTCCTATGATTAGTACCCACTATGTGAGGAACACCACGGGATAGTTCGAGTCCCTGTTGTTAGTCCACTTATGTGAAGAACACCATAGGTTTGCGTTACATGTCAATAACAACACAATGTGCGAAACGCCATAGGTTTGTGTTACATGTGCGCATCACATTATCTGTCAGTAGTACCATAATGTGTGGAATACGCTACTTTTGATTAGTACCGCCACATGACAAATACTATGGTTCTACTTTCCTAGCGATAAGTACCATTATGAAGGGCCAATGACCTGGATTTTGGACCCGTTTAGACTACAATCATCATCGATTCAGTACTGTGCTTTAGAAGCAGTCCGTTGGTCAGTTATACTATTGTTTAACGCTAGTTTCTGGGAATGTGGGACATTCATTCATTCATTCTTCGTCCTCACGTTTTGAGTTATGGTCTGTGGAGGATTATGGATTTTTAATTGTCCGTAAATTTTGCCTCAGTTAGTGACATTAGGGGCCGATGACCTAGATGTTAGGCCCCTTTCAACAAGCATCATCAACATCATCATCATCATCATCATCATCATCATCATCATCATCATCATTAACATAGCAATTGGTTTTCTTTGACACTCAGGTACCATGACCAAACTTTATACAGATTACATAGGTACCGGCTGGGATAAACTGTTTGTTCGCATATCATCTTTGACACTCATGTGCCATGGCCAAACATCATACAGATTACAGAGGTACCGGGATAAACTGTTTGTTGGTGCAGGGCATGTAGTATTTATTCATAACTACTCAGAATGGGAGAAAATCACATCACTCCTGTGGGTAGGGGACACAGACGAAGAGTACACCCACAGTACCCACTATCATAAGATGCGACGAAAAGGGGCGACCTAGGAGCGGAAATAGGTTGTGGCTTTAGTGCCATGTGCTGTACTCCCTATAGATGGGACGGTCTGAATACATCCACATCTAATCCTTACCTGTCGTAGAAGGCGATTTAAAGAGTGATGTGGCCATCAGTCCCCTCTTTATACACTGACTGACAGAGCAAATGCAACACCAAGAAGGAGTGGTTCGAAAGGGATGAAAGTTGGGGGAAAAACAGAGACGGCACGGACGAATAATTGATGTTTATTTCAAACCGATATGCAGGTTACACAATGCGCACGGCATCGATTCAGTAGGATGTAGGACCACCGCGAGCGGCGATGCACGCAGAAACACGTCGAGGTACAGAGTCAATAAGAGTGCGGATGGTGTCCTGAGGGATGGTTCTCCATTCTCTGTCAACCATTTGCCACAGTTGGTCGTCCGTACGAGGCTGGGGCAGAGTTTGCCAACGGCGTCCAATGAGATCCCACACGTGTTCGATTGGTAAGAGATCCGGAGAGTACGCTGGCCATGGAAGCATCTGTACACCTCGTAGAGCCTGTTGGGAGATGCGAGCAGTGTGTGGGCGGGCATTATCCTGCTGAAACAGAGCATTGGGCAGCCCCTGAAGGTACGGGAGTGCCACCGGCCGCAGCACATGCTGCACGTAGCGGTGGGCATTTAACGTGCCTTGAATACGCACTAGAGGTGACGTGGAATCACACGCAATAGCGCCCCAAACCATGATGTCGCGTTGTCTAGCGGTAGGGCGCTCCACAGTTACTGCAGGATTTGACCTTTCTCCACGCCGACGCCACACTCGTCTGCGGTGACTATCACTGACAGAACAGAAGCGTGACTCATCGGAGAACACGACGTTCCGCCATTCCCTCATCCAAGTCGCTCTAGCCCGGCACCATGCCAGGCGTGCACGTCTATGCTGTGGAGTCAATGGTAGTCTTCTGAGTGGACGCCGGGAGTGCAGGCCTCCTTCAACCAATCGACGGGAAATTGTTCTGGTCGATATTGGAACAGCCAGAGTGTCTTGCACATGCTGAAGAATGGCGGTTGACGTGGCGTGCGGGGCTGCCACCGCTTGGCGGCGGATGCGCCGATCCTCGCGTGCTGACGTCACTCGGGCTGCGCCTGGACCCCTCGCACGTGCCACATGTCCCTGCGCCAACCATCTTCGCCACAGGCGCTGCACCGTGGACACATCCCTATGGGTATCGGCTGCGATTTGGCGAAGCGACCAACTTGCCCTTCTCAGCCCGATCACCATACCCCTCGTAAAGTCGTCTGTCTGCTGGAAATGCCTCCGTTGACGGCGGCCTGGCATTCTTAGCTATACACGTGTCCTGTGGCACACGACAACACGTTCTACAATGACTGTCGGCTGAGAAATCACGGTACGAAGTGGGCCATTCGCCAACGCCGTGTCCCATTTATCGTTCGCTACGTGCGCAGCACAGCGGCGCATTTCACATCATGAGCATACCTCAGTGACGTCCGTCTACCCTGCAATTGGCATAAAGTTCTGACCACTCCTTCTTGGTGTTGCATTTGCTCTGTCAGTCAGTGTATTTCTTCTTCAGGGTTAGTTGTAAATCGAATCAAAATTTGAATTGCATGTTGCTTGTGGAGATACCTCTTACGTGTGCCATTACGGTCGAAAGCCCAGGTGTTATACCCCAGTCCAGACGGGTGGGAGCGCCATGTACTCATCAGTAATATCAGCCTGACAACGCAGGTCCCCGCACAGCCGAATGCCACAAGGACATATTATTATTATAATTATTATTTTACTTTTTATATTTTGAATGTACCATATATCTATCACTCTGTACACACCATAGGATATATGCTATTTCGGGGGATTTGAGGAACGGCGTCCTGGTACAGTGGCCGACCACGGGTGCTTGATGATCGCAATTAATGTCGTCTGTCGTCTAGCCAGGTTCCGTGATAACAGGCAAGTCACACTAGCTCGAATCGCATCCACATTCAATGCAAAGAGGTACCAGACGCATATCAAACGTGTCAGTGCAGCTTTCTTTAACGTCAGTGGGATATGGGAAAAGAAGACTCACCAGAGTGCTCTTGTAAACACCACGACACCGAGCACAGAGTCTCACTGAAGCGCATGACGTTGCTAATTGGACCCTGGAGGACTGGAGACATGTAGCTTGGTCCGTTGAGTCATAGCTGCGGTTATTTTGTGCTGATGGTAGGGTTCGGATATGGCGCAGGGCCCATGAAGTCATGGACACCAGTTGGCAACAAAGAAACATACGGGCTGGTGGTAGCTTCACAATGGTGTGGAGTGTGTTCACTTGGCATGGGCTGGATCTGCCGATCCACCTGAACAGGTCGTTGACCTGTGGCTGACACTTTGAACTGTTTGATAACGATAACCACTTACAGCCCTTCATGGATTTCACGTAACCCTACAATAATGCGATAGTATATAGCAGGATAATTCATCCTCTCATCGGGCCCAGAATTGGTTGTTCGAGGAACGTTCTGGAGAGTTTCTACGACTGTAGCAGCCACCTCGTTCGCTTGATATGAACGCTGTCGAAAACTTATGGGACGTGGTGGTGAGGTCCATTTACATCCAAGACCCGGTATCTGCAAATAGCAGTAAGTTGTGGGTAGCGATACAAACGACGCGAGTCAGAATCTCCCCACAGGTGTTTCTTTCACTGGTAGAATGGATGCCATGACGAGCTGATGCACTTGGCCGAGCTAGCGGAGGTTTTATACGATAGTGGACCCCTACCCTATGACTTCTGACATGTTAGTGTAAAGAGCGCTAATTTATTACTTACGTTAGCATTCATGTAAGTACTAGGCAGCAAAAGTCAGTCTCTCCTTGGCAAATTCTTTCCTTTTCGAAGTGTCGTTTCCTGCGGCAAGAGTTCTTCGTGGAAGTATCTTACAATTCAGGACCGATTCATCAATGCTATTAATTCGATATTATGTTATGTCACACTCCTTAATAATTTTTCAATTTGTGAAACAAATGCGCTTGTTGCTACATCATCAGCTGGTAGCGTCTGACTTGAAATCACCACGTTTTGAATCGCACGACGTATTTCGGCCTTCACTCCCAGTAAAATTATTTATAATTTTCTCTTTCAAAATTACAGCCTTTCCTTTGATAATGAGGGCAGGCAATGAAGTTGCTTTTCTGTTGCAAAAACCGCACCTAAAAAGCAAGATAAAATTGTTCACATTTTGGTTTTTCAAAATTTTACGATTTTCAAGTCGTTTCTAGTTTTTAGATACTCCCCCACTAACGCCCACACTAACTTCATCTAAAAATTTTAGTAGGGTCTCACATTTATATAATCATTCAAGCACTTTTAGCTTGCCTTCTGAAGTCAGCGTAACGTTTCTGTTTGCCAATACGACGAGTACACACACTGAAATTTTTTTTTATTGTAAAACACAAAATAAGTTCAGCTTGTCAGGAAACACTGCTAGGCAAAGCATCAGATTACACCGGTTGGTCAAGTATCACCAGCTAGTCGACTCAGCAATGTAAGTAATGTTTCAAGCGCATACGTGCTTACAATGTGCATACTTACAGCACATGTCTGGACCTGCATCATATTCGGAATATGTGGATAATCGAGCCATCGTTACTGTTCCGCTGTGTATATACGGCAACGGAAGAGCCTTATTTAAGCACTGGATTATGTGAAAACTCCGAAGAGTATTTGATCACGATTTCGATGGGTAGCTCAGGCGTTGATGTCTACCCTTTTGAGCAGTGAGTTTTTCAGTTGCTACTGACCCGCCCGTAGTGGTTTTTTTATGGAATTAAAAAATGGGATAAATCTATATTATTTTATTTTTTACATCATTTCCATGAATACACTTTCACTTCCAAGTTCTTCCTCAGACTCTGCATTCGTCAATATATTTGATATCTCCTTTATGGGCTACTTATGAAGAAAGTAAACGACTATCGTTGCTAGGAAACAGCTCAGAATAAAAATATATCAACTCTGTTCCAAGACCACTCATTATCTAAAGGAAAGCAGCCAAGAAAACATAAGAATAACTCTATCCAAATTCCTTTTTGCCGAGCGCAATTTGCCTATACAGATTGCCCTCAGATGTACTTCGGGTGCATGACAGATAGCAGTAGAAGCTTAGAAAAATGAGAATAGCACTTGTTCAAAGTAAAAATATATATAGAACAAAGTTCCACCATGTGGCCGATAGATGCCAGCACACTTGGAGTTAATTTCAAAACCGAACGTCACTTTACGTCAGTACTGCTCTGGTACAAAGTTTAATATGTATATGTGCGTCCGTACTACACTGTGCCAGGTCAACAGATGACGTAAATGTACGTCCGTACTGTTAAATGGACAGGAGAAGCTGTATGCAACTAGCTATCTTACCGCAAGTAATCACGGACTCTGAATGCCTAATTAGCGAACCAAGCCGTTTGGTTTTCTACTCCTGAAAAAAGGTAACGATCCGGTTGTCCAATCTAGATGGGCTTATCCATCACACGTGTCCATAGAAGGTTAATTTTTTTCCTTGATAATGTAGGTTATCTTCACGACAAGGGTGTTTGTACTCACAATATTCTTTGACAGAGCCCAAATTTTTTCTCGCCTTCTTTTTTTCTTTCTTTGGCCACCCGTTTTTCAACCAGACTTTTCTCGTTCATCGTGAGGCACTCTTCTATGTTTTAGACCCCCTGGTCTGATGAGACTGCTGTAGTGCATCAGCTGTGCATTGAGGAGTATTTACCTTTCGTTGTAGACACTCTTACTTAGCTGGCATGCCATTTCCATTTTGTACGTGCGTGATTTATTATTATTAGTATTATCGTTTGCATATGCCAGTGGAATTTAATACAAGAAAATGTACTAAGTACAAAAGTGAAACATACACATTAATACAATATCTGTATTTTATTGCCCTTTAAGATTTATTGAGGGCATACATCTTCAGACTTGGCTTGATATTCCATGATAATACAATTCCATGTATGTGACTCGAAAGGTCTTCTCACTTCCTCACGTTACACTGTACGAGAAAGTATCAAAGAAGAATATATGATATTGATCAAACTATATTCTGCACTATCGAGTCAGTCCAATCCATTAAATAATATTGTGAGCGAAGACGATAAATTAGAAGTTAACAGTATAAAGAATCGGTGCTGTTGTAAATATTGCTCTTACATCAATAAATACTTGTAGACTTTATTAAGTTAGACTACTTCATTTTGTGTTGGAAACTGAACCGGTTCGGAATTACTCTTTGCGTGGGCTGTTAATAAACCGGGTGACAATGGATGAAACCTGTATGCGGAGAAACAAAAGCATCTAAAGGGAAGGTGTGGTTAGAATAGCACCAGTAGCTGAGTGTCAAGACAAGTGCTCCATTATTTAACTCAAACTCGCTGGCCTTCGGATCAATGGTCCTGCTCGCCTGAGTCACAAAGTGGAAAGACTTACAAACTGACAGTCTTCATAATGGATGTGTCTTCCTAATGGATGAAATAGATTTTACTTTTAAGCTTTAATCTTTCGATCAACGAACTAAAATAGTCCCATGGTCTACCGTTGTACCCTGTGTTTGGAGGCATGATTTTTCTCGCATAAATGTATGGACGATTTCGTGAAACAATTTTTCGCTTGAATTTCGCTTAAATAATTTTTTTAATTATTCATTAAGTGTTATTTGTGAATTATTTATGTGAAATCTAGATATATAAATAGCAACAATTTTGATAATAATTCATTATTCATAATTATAGTCGTAATTAAGAATACATAATAAATTACTTGGAAATTGCGATTACGCCATAATATTCATTCTTTACTTTATAAAGGTAACACAGCACCGCGAGAGTCGTCGTTCATTCTATCTTTGCAACTGGTTTTATGGTCACTTTATTTTAACTGAACCAGAATGTCATTATAAGTGCACCAACCCTTCGTATAGACAGACAATAGAACAAAATCAAAAGACGGGAGTATATCTGGTAACATATGTCATTAAAGTTTTCCGAGAATTTTAGTTTATATGGAGTGAGTTACACGTGACAGCTATGATAAGGACAGGATTCCAAACACTTCAATTGATAAGACACCAAGGGTATACCGTGGACAATATTTGTGCCATGTTGCCCTTTCACACTATACGATCATGCCTTCAATTAAGGAATTTCAAATATCAAAGCGAATAGGTATTTATGTCAAACAGGGAAACACCTGTTCCCTCTATTCCGTTTATGTTTCACGGGTAAGTTATACATACAATCTAACGGTGGCCATTTTCTTGGAATTTCGCTGTAGTTTCGTACTTATCGCAAAATAAGTACATTTCGCTTTAAATTGACCTTAATGCTTTAATTCGCAAAAATCAAATTACTATTTTCTCAGTCAGAATCGTATGATTCATAAAGATATCTCAAAATAGCTTCAAAATATATTTTGTTGCGTTTATCGTTATTGTGAAAAGAGTATGCCTCTAATAGGCGTTCAATTATCGTCTCACCATTTTGCGATTAGATACAACACTGTCATCAGCTACGGGATTTTATTTATGTGAATTATAAATAACTCTCACTCTTGGCTCTACTAATGCCTTCGATGTTAAACTGGCAGATGTTCATCTGTGGGCCGATCTTCCGTGTTTGAAATTCAGCAATATACTACCTCCACATATCAGGAGACAGAAGGCCCTTTTTCAGCTATGGACCAGAATGCTGAAGAATGAACATCTACCTGTTCATGAGGATATCAGACAGAAATGCACACGCCTTAAGTCTCGCCAGCCTGCTTGGAAGACTGCCGTGAAGATAACATCCAGTGACTTCAACCCCACCTCCAAATGGTTAACAGAGTGGTCTTTATCCCCACCTCGGGCAATAGTGGATATTAATAACCCATCCACAAAACTGGCAGGCTTCGATCTGCCATGCTGCACCTGGAGTAGACTAAATCGCATGAGATGTGGAGTAGGTAGAACAGCATCTACTTTACACACCTGGGGCTGGTCAGTTTCTCCATACTGTGATTGTGGGGAGGTTCGACAAACAATGAAACATGTAGTGCACGAATGTCCACTGCGTGCTTTCACTGGCACCATGGAAGATCTCAACTCAGCAACACCTGAAGCAGTGAAGTGGGTGGCGGGTTTGGACATTCACATTTAGTGACATGTACATCACTCGCACTCAATGTGTATATACGAACTGTCAGAGTTGATAGGTGGATAGTGTTGTAAATATATTGTGTTTTTTTCTTAACTTTGTAAATTGTTTTCTTTGACTGTATAGATATGATAATTTGTATTTGCTTTGTACTCATCTTTCACTCGTTGTGTAAATAGTTTATAGGTTGTCATTATCCATCATACGCCAAATAAATAAATAAATAACTCTAGTGAAACGTCGTTCATGTTAACGTTTTCGGTTTTATCTTCTACAGATTTTCCCACACCCCACATCGTGGTGGTAAACTGTGTCTCGCATGAAAGCCCTTCCAGATGCCAAACTTTGTGTTGAAAGATGGATTCACTGTAGTGTGTTTCTTTGATGGTCGGTAGTGTGGTGTGTTGTGTGTACATGGCTAACGTGAACCTCCAGTCCCCGAGTCAGAGAAATGAACTAAATATGGCTAAAACTAAGGTCTAGCCGGCAGTTGAATCCAGGACCCGCGGCGAAGAGCGCGAATCTATAGATTCAGTAGCCGGACAGTAAGTGCACTTCCTTTCTGATAACTAAATACTAATTCGTTGGATGAATTATTGTTTGACAGCAAAATCTCGGATACAAGGTATGATTAATAGCTGGATGCCAGTTAGGCCGTTAAGCCTATAGTTTGCATTTTCAGAATGTTACAGAACTCTGGCCTGGATTTCGATATCATGCCATCACGACATTGTTAATTTACATATAAATCCTGACCATGAGCTGCAGATGACAGAAATGTGTATTTAAGGAATTAATTTATTGTCAGTCTTTGCCTTTTTAAATTTTACTGCGCATTTTTGAATTTTTTGTCATTAGGCTTTTTTTGTCGTTTTCAGTTGGTCATCTTAGTAATATAACATTTTTAGGAATTTTTATTTGTTCTGTGTTATTATATCGTTATTTTCATGCAATTACGTTGAGTATTCAACATATCTGAGCATCATCGGAGTTAATAATATTCAGTCCGAAGCTTTTCAATGCACCTACAAGAACGTGCTGGCAGACAGTGGACGTTCTTTTGTATTCGACAGACTGTGTGCGATAACCGTCATCTACTGCAGGACGGAATGAGGTGAATTTTGAAATATGTAGAGAAGCACATTATTTGTCTTAATCTTGTCCAGATACACGTTTGATTAAATAATCCCAAAGTTCTCCTTCTTTTCATATATTTTTCCACTCAGGGATTGCATAATTTTCTACATTCAGACGTAAACAAAAAATGAAATATGTTCTTATTTCTGTTGTTGTTCTTCTTATTTGATGATATGTATAAATGAATATACTAATAAATAAATTACGAATTTAATGTCGTCAATTTCAGGATTTTTATGTAATTTTATAGGTATAATAATAACAATGGCGTGTGGCCTCCGGGGAGGCCTGATGCAGGTCTTTTGATTTGACTCCCGTAGGCGACCTGCGTGTCATGATGATGATGATGATGATGAAATGACGATGAAGACGACACATACACCCAGACTCCGTGCCAGGGGAAATAACTAATTATGGTTAAAATTCCAGACCCTGCCGGGAATCGAACCCGGGACCCCTGAGACCAAAGGCCAGCACGCTATCCATTTAGCCATGGAGCCGGACCTTTTATAGGTCTTCCCGTCCGGGAATTGAACCGGACACCCTTTGCATCAAAGGCCACCATACAGACCATTCAGCCAAGCAGTAGAAATAGTTCTGCGAAGGATTAAAAAAAAAAACTTATTTCATGCCATACAAATGGCAGTTATACTACTCGTAAATTAAATCTTTGGTTTGAGGAAATGGGGGGGGCGGAAGATAATTCTTACTCCATTGATGAGGGTGGGGGATGTTCTTACACAAAACTAATCCGGTTACACCAAAATATTGCATTACCTTTTCACCTCTTTAAGAGGACGTAATCTTCGTGTAGCTTACTGTGCAGAACTTACGTCTGCTGTTGTCCGGCTCCATGGCTAAATGGTTAGCGTGCTGGCCTTTGGCCACAGGGCTCCCGGGTTCGATTCCCGGCAGGGTCGGGAATTTTAACCTTAATTGGTTAATTTCGCTGGCACGGGGGCTGGGTGTATGTGTAGACTTCATCATCATTTCATCTTCATCACGACGCGCAGGTCTCCTACGGGAGTCAAATCAAAAAAGACCTGCATCTGGCGAGCCGAACTTGTCCCCGGACACTCGCGGCACTAAAAGCCATACGCCATTACTACACGATAGATTTGAAAATACCTTGAATAAAACTTCAGAGTGACTTCATAAGCACAACTGGTAAATATTATAACCAACTCCGTAATATGTTTCAATATATGAAATTTTCAAAGAGTTAATGATGATGATGATGATAATACCTCAGTTATTTCTGAGGCCACTGGAGCCACCGACCGGGCGAGTTGGCCGTGCGGTTAGGGGCGTGCAGCTGTAAGCTTGCATCTGGGAGATAGTGGGTTCGAACCCCACTGTCTTCAGCCATGAAGATGGTTTTCCGTGGTTTCCCATTTTCACACCAGTCAAATGCTGGGATGTACCTTAATTAATGCCACGGCCGCTTCCTTCCCACTCCTAGCCCTTTTCTATCCTATCGTCGGTGCAACGTAAAACAATTGTAAAAAATGGAGCCACCAAGGCTCATTTGGTTTTAGCCGAGGGTTTAAGCCGGGGTGGCCTTTCTGACGCCATGTGAATTTTGAGAGGAAAATCTCAACCCAGGAGAGACCGTGATTCAAACCTCCGTCTACCGTTTGGAAAGCCAGAAGCTAAGCTAATGACGCCCCGGTAATAATAATAATAATAATAATAATAATAATAATAATAATAATAATAATAATAATAATAATAATAATAATAATATATGTTGGGTATTCAGCCCGTAGGCTGGTTTGATCCTCCACAGCTCCGCCAACAGCTGTCATAAATAGCCTTGGTGTCACTGAAAAGGCATACTAGGGATATAAGGAGTGAGGTAGTTTCCCGTTGCTTTCCTCATCGGGCTAGAAGTTGCTATTACATATCAGTCTGCCAAGCCCGACCGTATGAGCGATATTTCCACACCATTAATAACAGAGACTGGCTGAATATGGAATGGTATTACTAACATCACTCATACACCGGTTACTTTCATATTGTCAAAGCCAAGGGTTAGACTGAAACAATTCAATGAAAGTAACAGATTTATTCTTCTCCATACTTGAAGACATATAGCGCACTGTAAACAATACATCTCGCCAGCAAAGGAATAATAATAATAATAATAATAATAATAATAATAATAATAATAATAGTCATTTATTTCTTAAAACAGAATATTTGTTGGTTGTCCTGCTTGAACTTCATTCAACTGCTGAGAGGATGTGTCTGGTTTCATAATGATGACGCTTCTAATCTTACAGCTAGTTTTATGCTCACTAATTAGATTGGAAATCATTTCTGAAGTAAGCTGATGATCCCAGGGCTATGTGCCTCTGCAGAAGTGGAAGACACGTTCTGTGATTTTTGAATTTCTGATGAGAAATCGAAACAGAGTTAGTCTTCACCTCCTTGTACATAATTGCGTAATGTTATTTTGTACTTTGTTAGACTAAAGCGACAGTCAAATAACTCCTTTAAGACCTCTGAAATCTTAAGTTAGTCCAACTCTTCAATCCGCTAGATGGCTACGTTTATAAACAGAATATAAAAGAAACCACCCATGTAGTCCGCATGTCAGTGGACTGTAATGGAAACAAGACCTGTAAAGAAGATAAAAATCTTCCTCACATTATTGTAGTAACTGTAAATGTGAGAGGCAAAGAAATATTTAACATTTTAATGAGGCTTTTAGGGCAATCCAGAGTGAAATATCATGTTGAATCGCTATGTTATTGGGATCCTTAATGCGAACAAAATCCTCTCCTGGCTGTCGTGCACAGCTCAGGTTGAGGTCAACGACTTGGTTATTTCGTGTGAACTGTGAAGCCTCTTTTTGAATGATCAGCAGTGCGTTCGAATTCTTCTATACTGTGAAAAAAAAAAACCAACCAGGCATGCATGTTTACCTGACTGTTAATCTTGAGATCGAGACTTACTGTTTTATGTGGTACATGAACCATAGGGACGTGACTATTCCTTTCAACGAGTGCATTTAACCGTATTTAATTGTTGAAAAAGGATGATAGTGTCACTGAAATACCACGCTCCTACCTGCACAAGACGCTGTTTTAGAAACGTATTTAGTATTTCGAAGGGGAATCCGAGTTGAGACAATAAGGGGGCGTTCGGTTCACCTTTGAGTGACTTGGGTTCGCTTCGGCATCAAGAAATCGGAACATTAGAAACGAGACTTCCACCTTTGGAGAGACACAGTGCTGTTGGGTTCACTCACAAGGGAACCGTTCGTGTTGGACCAGATCAATTGATAGCAACGGAACCTGATGGAATGAACAAGCAAGACATCAAAACATCGTTGCATGCTTACCGTTGATACTTAGCCTGACAATTACATGACAAAATGAGTGATTCTCAACTGAATCTGGGATTTTCTTCGTAATACGTTAAGGGGGAAGACCCAGCTTAACACGGGGAAAATAGGTCGATATTCATTCGATTGTTAAATATGCTACAAACGTTGTTGACAAATGCTGCACATATCCCAGTATTGACATGTTTCCTAGCAATCAGAAGCAACTTCAATAATGTCAAAATTCGAATTGTAACAACTTTAAATAAAATGTTCAAAATTTCCCGCCTTTTTAACAATATATAACGGTTTCCTTCATAACTATCTTACTGTTCCACGCATAATTATGATTTTTTCAGGGTTTCCTCCCATAGTGTTGTACTACAATCTTTGCCTCATTCAGATCAATAGGATTTATATTAGATTTAATATAACATATTTACAAAATTATTAATATTTTCAGGTGCTCGGAATAAAAACTCGACAAACATATCTAAATCAGTCTCTGTTAGTGACTGAGGTTCATTTTTTAGGTGGAGGTTTGATACACACTTTAAAAAAGGAAAAGTACGAACATTCTTATAAGCTTGGAATTTATAAGGGAAACAGTGATATATAGTTAAAAAGGCTGGGAATTTTGAACATTTTATTTTAAAATATTATAATTATTAGAATTTCGACATTATTGAAGTTTCTTCTGGTTGCCGTCAAGCATGCCAATACTGGGATATGTGCAACAATTGTCAACAACAATTGTAGCATATTTAACAATGGAATGAATATTAATCTTTTGTTTGCCTTTGTTAAACTGGGTCTCCCCCCTTTTAAGCATGCACGTATATAGCATACATAGATGGCAATAATAATAATAATAATAATAATAATAATAATAATAATAATAATAATAATAATAATAATAATAATAATAATAACTAGACGATGCGTGCTGCTGCACAGCACTCGTTATAAATAGGTCGGGTAACATGTCTTGATATGAAAACGCTTGATGTGTTGCCCAGGTACGTTTTGAATGTCTACTTTTAGAATTTGTATCACCTCTTAATTATGTGCCAAGTGAAATTTTGTAGATTTCTGTATTGTGATGTTCATTGATATTTTACGAAATAATTTGTAGTTTTAGAATTATTGTTGTGCGTTTAATTAAAACTTTTAGTTTTACATTATTTTGTTTCACATGGACCTTTGTCGGTGTTACAGCCCATATTGTTTGGCAAGGAGCTGATCCCTTCAAATAAATAATACGTAAAAATAAGTGATACAGTACGTACATACCTGTCGCCCTATAGATATGATGTAGGTACACGATTCCAACTATCACCAATTAGCCTAGAGAACCAAAAAACAGTGGATTCAACAAAAATATAGAACATTTTGGACATGTTCACACCTTTTCACCCCTGTCATCCACATTCCGACGGAGACTGAACTCGAAATTAAACGGCATCAAGAGTGCCACAGTTCATCTCAGCGACCCAGAAAAGTATGAATTCGAAACCAATATTGGTTGTTTTCGATTATTTTTACATGTCACTCCCTCTCAATCCCCAAACGTAGGGGTGCTAGGGGTGTCTTACCCCCACAGTATTTTTCTCCAGATAGTAAGTCATATGTGTATGCAGTTCGGCTGAGAGCTAAGCTGAAACATGTACACATACAACCATAAATTTGGTAATTTTGGACATTTCCTTTTTAAAATCTCTATTCACCCTCATACCGATGGGGACTTAAATTATTTATGCATGTCACTCCTTCACAAACTTCAGCCTTAGGGGTGTCTTACCACCACAGTATTTATATTTTCAGATAATAAGTCATATGTGTAAGAAGACTAGTTGAGAGCTATGCTGGAGCATACACATATACACCCATAACCGCGGTCATTTTAGACATTTTTGTTTTTACGCTTTTTTCACCCCCATGCCGATGGAGACTTAACCAGCACCCGGAGTTTTACTATTCATTTCAGTGACCCCCAAAAGTACGGATTTGACACGGATACTACGGATTTGACACTAATACTGGACGTTTTCGATTCGTTTTACATGCCACTCCCTCCCTACTTCCAACCGTAGGGGTGTTAATAATGTCTTACCCTCCCGGTATTTTTCTCCAGATAGTAACAGGAAACTCAGGCTTGAGGCACTCAACCGGTGCATCATTCCCGTAGTGTTGTACGCCTGTAAGACTTGGTACCTAACAGTCAAGCAAAAGAGAGCAATAGAAATATTCAAAGGAAAATGGAATGGAAAATAGTAGGCATATCATTGAGAGACAGAGTTTCAAACAAGACACTCCAAGAAATTACAACCTCAGAGAATGTCACGCAACAGGTCGCAAGAGCAAAGTGGAAATGGGCAGGGCACGTAACGAGGCTACACCAGCAGAGATGGGCACAAAGGACAACCATGTGGGATCCCTACACAGGCAAGAGAAGCCGCGGCAGACCAAGAAGAAGATGGGCAGTGGACTTCAGGCAGCTACTACGACCACACTGGACCAGTACAGCGCGATCCAGAACCGATCGGAAAGAGATGGAAACACAGTGGTTCAAGTAAAATCTGGAAAGTGAAAGTGAAAATGTGAGAAGTGGTGAAATAAGAGTTGGGAAATAGACTTATGGACAGAAAACTTACACGGGTGTAGGTAATAGTATCGAAATGAGTACTAAATATACAATTAGAACGAAAAGCTCACATAAGGGAAGGTGAAATGTTAAAAGTAGGCATAAGTTCAACTAGTGGAAAAATACTAACAAAATGACAAAGAAACCACGTAACGCGACTAGCTCACCACGCGAGATCAATCGAACAGAGCTCCCAAAGTCGAGGGAGGCCTTTGCAATTCATGGGACACTACAGGCTAACCCATTCACTCATTCGTTCATTCAGTAAGTCATATGTATAGCAAGTTTGGTTGAGAGCTATGCTGGAACATGCATACATCCACTCATGTTCCTAAAAACATAACACACTGAGAGACTACAGATAGGAAGCTCATATTGACAGGTCATGTTCATTAGTGTGTTCTACAGAAACGATTATGATTTCAGTCACCTAAGATGTGACCTGTTGCCTAGTACGCACTGGGTCCTCCATGGGCACAGGTAACTTGTTCCATGCGTGATGATATCGACGCGTATAAGGCGCGAATGGCGTCTTGGGGTATAGCCATCCATGCTGTATTCACCTGGTTCCACAGTTCATCTTTGGTAGTTGGCACTGTGTCACAGCGCCCTACCTGTCGTTTCACCATTCTACACATTTTCGATTGGTGACAAGTCCGGTGATCGGGCAGGCCAGGGCAACAGTCTGACATCCTGTGACGACAAGAAAGCACGTGTTCGTGCAGCAACCTGTGGTAGCGCATTGTCCTGCTGAAATATGGCACCTGGGCTGTCGTGCAGAAAGGGTATGGTTAGAGGTCGCAGGATGTCATTCGCGTAGGTCAAACTGGTCACAGTGCTCTGGACACGCACCAACTGCGATTTGTGCTTGTACCCAATAGCACCCCACACCATAAGGCCTTGAGTTGGCGCTGTATGTGTTGTGCGAATGCAGTCAATGTGATGTGCCTCTCCCCCTGTCTGCGGCGAACCAATATGCGACCATAATTTTCAAACAAACAGAACCTGGATTTGTCCGAAAACACTATCTGCTGCCATTCCTGTCCTCAGTGACGTCGTTCAATACACCATTACCGTCTAGCATGTTTATGCACATTAATGGAAGGAAGGCGGAGAAGGGAGAATTGGCCGATGCGCCGGTAACCCAGACCGTAATAAATGGCGACGGACTGTCACTCTCGATAGTGTACGATGTATTACACTGTTCCACTGTTGCGCAGAGCCGAGGAGGACGCAGATCTGTCCTGCAATGCCATTCGGATGAGGTGTCGATCTTTTCGGGCGGTGGTCTGGGTGGTGAGACCAGACCCATCTCGTTGTGTTCTACGGCCTTCTGTGAGCCATTCTGTACACACTCGTTGCACTGCCGACACACTTCGTCGCACACGAGTAGCAATTTCCCGGATGGATCCATCACGTTATCTCATGATAATAATGCGCCCTCTTTCAAACTCACTCATTTGACGGTACGGTTCCCGCATACGTCTGCGAGGCATTCTGCACGTCTGCTCAAGTCACACTGATCCATTACCTTCGGTTTATAGCGACAACGAGAGCCACAGGCACATTTTACCAGTCGGTGGTGGTGCGCCGAGATATCGATGTGGACCTTAAACCTGAGAGCCGACATGGTTGGAATGCTAATCATTTCTTCAGAAGTTACTAATGCACATGTCCTGTGAAAATGAACTTCCTATCTCTGGTCTTTCAATGTGTTCTGGTTTTTGTGAACATGAGTGTACATACATACATACATACATACATCGTCATTATAGACCATTATGCCTTTCAGCGTTCAGTCTGTAAACCTCTGTGAATTTATAAAACGTCGTCACAATTCTTTCTCTATTTGTAACTAGTTCTGTGGCCTCATTTAGTTCTATACGTCTAATCTTTAAATCGTTAGAAAATGAGTCTAACCATCGTCATCTTGGTCTCGCTCCACTTCTGTTACCCTCCATAACAGAGTCCATTATTCTCCTAGGTAACCTATCCTCGTCCATTCGCCTCACACGACCCCACCACCGAAGCCGGTTTATGCGTAAAGCTTCATCCATAGAGTTCATTCCTAACTCAGCCTTCATCTCCTCATTCAGTACCCTGCTGTCATTGTTCACACCTGTTTGTACCAGCAATCATTCTCGCTACTTTCATGCCTGCTACTTCTAACTTATGAATAAGATATTCTGAGTCCACCCAGATTTCACTCCCATAAAGCAAAGTTGGCCTGAAAACACACCGATGTGAAGATAATTTCTTCCGGGAGCTCACTTCTCTTTTTTACAGAATACTGTTGATCGCAACCGCAAGCTCACTGCATTAGCTTTACTGCACCTTGATTGAATCTCTATTAATGTACTACCACCCTGGGAGAACACACATCCTAAATACTTGAAATTATATACCTGTTCCAGCTTTGTACCCCCCATGTTATACTCAATTCTCTTGGATTTTTTATCTACTGACATCAATTTAGTCTTGGCAAGGCTAATTTTCATATCATACTCATTGCACCTATTTTCAAGTTCCAAGGTATTAGACTGCAGATTTTCGGCACAATCTGTCATTAAGACCAAGTCGTCATCATAGGCCAGACTTCTTACTAAGTTTCTACCTAACTGAACCACTCCCTTTATTACTCATTTCCCCACTGTCGGCAGCCCTGAAAATGGTTTTCCGTGGTTTCCCATTTCCACACCAGGCAAATGCTGGGGCTGTACCTTAATTAAGGCCACGGCCGCTTCCTTCCCACTCATAGCCCTTTCCTGTTCCATCGTCGCCGTAAAACCTATCTGTGTCGGTGCGACGTAAAACAACTAGCAAAAAAAAAAATATATATATATATATTACTCATTTCTTATATTCTTTCACTGATCGTCCCAGATCAATAGCGGCTGACGATATACATAAACAATCACAATACCACCACCATCGCCAGATAACGCGTTACCATCACGATTGAATAATATTGGTGTCAGTGGTGCTCACCCTTTTGGAGCGTGATTAGCCCAGTGGCTTAGCTTCTGGCTTTCTACACTGAACGCTGAGTTTCGATTCCCGGTTGGTCGATCCTGTGTTGAGATTTTCACTTCAAGAATCGTGTGGCGTCAGGAATGTCATCCGCTCTTAATCCTCTGGTCAAAAGCAAAGGAGCCTGACTCCAGCGATTCCAGAAATAACTGAGATAACCTGAAGAAATTTTAATGGTGCTCATCGTTCATGAACTTAAGATTACATTATCGTAGTTCGTTAATCTCTCTGTTATAATTATTATCGTGAATTTCCTCGCACCAGCGGTTATCAATACTGGTGGGAGATATTAGTCCTATCATTTTATTTTATTTTATTTTATTTTATTTTATTTTATTTTATTTTATTTTCCTGTGGAGTTATATCACCTAAATCTACAAAACCGTCCAATTTGGGGGAAGAAGAATTAAATCGAATTTCTTCCCTCAATGTAACGTCGTCGAAAATCATTACGCCTCAACGTTGAATTTTCATCCTGTTAATTTTTAAATGCCTCTGCAATGGCATTCATAGTATTTTTGCGTTTGCGCCATACTAGCATTTACAGCCCTTATAGAGGTCCCTTAAATGGTTTGCATAAGGTAAAGGTAATAAGCCGTGCCGTAGGCAATGCATGTAAACCTTGGGAGATTTAATTTTGAGAAGCAAGCTTTCCAGAATAAATTCATCACTCTATCGCATACCTGTTGGACATGTTTGGCACTTCTTAAGCATAGTACCTATAACTAACTTTTGCTTCTTATTCAGGATATTCGACTTATATATACAATGGGACTGGGATGGAATAACAGTAGCAACGTTATTTTCTAGCAATGTTACCTTTTCCCTCTCTTTCAATAGCTTATTCTGTGTTCTCACTAAATTTATATGAAGATTTGTCACTTTGCGCTTCAGACTGGAAATAACTTTGCTGACATCGACCTTACTATCTACATCATTGGAAGTACCAGGTACTAGAACTGGTGAACCAACTAATTAAATTTTGGTTCACGATTTCGGCATCTCTCTCTCTTTTTTTTCACAATTCTCTTCGAAAAAAATTTGCGTCATTCTGTTGCGTGGTGAAATATCTAGGCATGTTTGGAAAAATGTGTGGGACCACTTCAGGCTTTAAACTCCATCTCAATTTCGCCATTTCGACTTTCTTTCCTTTTATAAGGAATGAGTCCGTTTTAACAAAGAAATCGTCGGTGATATGTTTGTCACATACGTATGACTTATTTGTTAGTTTAATTTATTTTCTCGGAATGGCCTTAGCTCATATAAATAAATCATCCTTGGCGTTTGGAGGTCTAAACAAATGCCCACCTGATGTAGATGATTTGTGGTATCCAGATCGACATCCGGGAACAAAACAACACGGCATATTCACTTACACAGTTTTATTTGACGGAACATACAAGGTTATAATTCACTATACAGTACAAACGTAAGGAATTCTGTGAAGACTTATAAACATTAAATGCATCACCACGGATTATCGGAACACATACATGTATATATTATTTCACTATAGTTTTGTGATCGCATACATTCTTCAACACCAAGAAGTACAGCAGCGATTCTACAGAATGTTTCAAATTCACTAGCTTTCAAAAAGCGATCAACCGCTGCGCAGCCTTTCGGGAGTAAATATAGTAAATATATGGCTAACCCGGGAGTCATGCAACTTTCTATTCTATACGCCATGGTCTGAATATTTCGTCTTCCTCTTACGAAACCGTGTTGATTCAAATTGTACGTGTGTGGCTGGTACTGTAGGGCACTGTGAACATGCATATGCCGCTATACAATACGACAAATAATGTGCCACATGGAGGAAGGAAACCAAATTTAAAAACAGCTGGTATGTAATATTATCGCTGTTAATTATGTAATAAATCGAAGCTCTCGCAAAATGATTAGTACAGTGTAAATTTGACATGCTTCAGGGTCAATAAAATATGCGAAATGGAAGAAGGCTTGAGATCTCTCTCCCGAGAAGTGGGCGAGAATTTACAAGGGTGCTGTTATTGCCAGCGATAAAGTACGAACATCTGATTTAAATAATTTGACTTGGACCGAAATGATTATAGAGGAGATGAAAGAGTGTCTGAATCAGCAGCTAAAATTGTATGCGATGAGTTGTGCAACAATGCTGTCAGCATTGACATAAGTACAAGTTTTATTAAACTCATGGAGGAATTGCTACAACTTCAGAGCGCATCCACAGTGTTCAGTTCTGGATAGTTTAAGTGACGACTTCTATGCCTCTAATATTATGGTAACTGCAGAACTAATACTTGATATTGTATTTTAAACTCAGTTTCCATGTGAATGGTCGAGGGTACGATCACTACATATTTCCGATTTAAGTCAAGCTCATCGGGCCTGTAGGACAAGGAACCGTCATAAATTAGCAACAACTACAAACAAATCCTTGCGAAACCCCCTTGGCTCATAGAAATCTTACTTATGGCAAAGCTGTTGAGGGTACTGCCCTGAAAAAGTACTCCGCTGAAAATAATAACAGAAATGCGCTCACCGATCGAGTTGGTTAGCGTCGCCCAGCTGTGAGGTTGCTTTCGAGAGTAAGTGGGGACTCTTATCTTAATTAAGGCCTCGGCCAATATTCTTCCCAAGTCCTAGCTCTTTCCTATCCCATTGTCGCCACAAGAACTATCTGTGTCGGTGCGACATGAGACGTTAACTCTGCTTTAACAAGCTTGGAATGTCTAACCTCTGAGGTGAACAAATATCCACCGGATGGGTTTGTTCTAGGAAGGGATGAACGTATTTCCAAGGTTCTAAAAATCAAGTGTCCGATTTCGTACAATGCTTGACCGATAAATAACTGAAGCTCCTGAGACCATGAATGTTAAATACTTGCAGAGAGACTCAGCTTGTCATTCCAGTCCGAAAACTAGCGATATCTATTACAGTGACAGATACTATGCAAAAGGTGGAAGCCTAAGATTAGTAAAAGATTTTTGAATTAACAGTGCAGTACACAAGAATGAAAGTCAAACAATAATTATGTCTGTAACACAATGATGAGTACAATGTCAATGAGTTAATCCACTGTAAATTATGTTTTAGGTAACAGCATGTTCCTGCTGTAGACCCACTACCAACTTAAAAAAACACTGTGTGTGCTTTTTAAATGCAACATACAGTAGGCTCTAACAATGTATCTAACGTACAAAAATAATCTTTTACACCTCAGATTGTTGACACAGGGCGAAATTAATCACCATTGGAACTACCTCAAATATACAGAATTTAATGAAGCAAAGCTTGTGAAAAAATAATTTTTGAGTGAGATTTCCGGGGGGAAATGTGTGTGCTTCTGACAGGCAACATCCGGTAAGCGAATAAATAGGAATTCAATCAGCTGGAAGAAGTAGATGACTCTTTCAACTTATCACTAACCGAAGTTCTGAGAAGCTAGATTTATCCGAGTGTATTACGTACAGTACGTCCGACTCGTTGGCTGAACGATCAGCGTACTGGCTTTCGGTTCAGAGGGTCACGGGTTCGAATCCTGGCCGGGTCGGGGATTTTAACCTTAATTGGTTAATTCCAATGACACGGGGGCTGGGTGTATGTGTTGTCTTAATCATCATTTCATCCTCATCACGACCCGCAGGTCGCCAACGGGCGTCAAATAGAAAGACCTGCACCTGGCGAGCCGAACCCATCCTGGGATATCCCGGCACTAAAAGCCATATGACATTTCATTTACGTACAGTAAAAGGGTTAGAGTTCTACGTTCTTTATTACTGATGGCGAGAAATTTGCTAGTGTACAAGCTACGTAAACAATGTCAATGATACGTTTCAAGATTTAGAAAAATATTCACCTTCCGTATGTATCTTTCAACATGAATTCGCACACTTGTTATAGTCTGAGATTGTGACACTTGATCTGCAAATCTCCCATTGTGGACGATCAAGAAAACTATGCTATGTACTGTAGTTCCATTTCTGTGTGTTCTTTTGAGTGCTGTGGCAATTCACTGCACAACAGTGTCTGTCTGATTTAGACATAGGCTACTATCACAATTTCACACCCACAGTTCCTCCGCTCAAGACTAGATCACCCGGAAACCGGTCGATTTATTCCGCTAGAGGTGCTAGAAATGGCCGTGTACTACAGTGACTCTGTATGTACTGCACCGTGTACGTTCCCTTTATAGCCTATGGCACACCGTGCAAACCTACTCCTAAATACCACGGCGTAAACCAATCAATTCTAATCCCTAGTACCAAGCCAATAATTCCTCTCTCTCTTACGCAAACTATCTCCTTCAAACAAATACTGAAAACCACCCTCAAATCTTGAAGCAGCAGAACGATAGGAGGACGCCGAGGCGACGTGCACCGCTAAATGCTGAGAATTACTCGCTGCGTTTTTCAAATTCCAATACCTGCACACTGGTATTATATGATACAAGTCACTGCACATACCAATCGGTACAATCACGTTGCAACCCCAAAGCAACATCGGGCGGGGTCAGTACCCGGATATCCTTCCACTTCCTAGGCCTTTCCTATCCCATCGTCGCCATAAGACATATCTGTGTCGGTGCGACGTAAAGCAAAAAAAAAAAAAAAAAAAAAGTACCCGGATAGGTGACCATCCAGACCTACCACATACCGAGTCGTATTGGTTGCTGTGCCAGTCTGATCAACGGGCATTACTATCGAGGGCAACTATCAATTGACCTTAAACACCAAAACACATCATTAAAAGGCATCCAAAAACTACTAAAACCTCCAAACTGTTGCCAACTTAGCGTATTTTCCGCTAAATTTGGCGGAATTAGAAGACTGTCGGCGGAGAAATATATCATTTAGCGGAAAGCGGATATTTTGGCGGAATTCTAGATTTATTATAGTGGAATTTACTGTTTTATCCATTTTACGTTTGTTTAATTTGTACTCCAGTCTGTCTCCGAGCTATTCTGTATTTCTTGTCAGGAGCTAGCATTCACATGAGGAAAATATGTTATTTGGATTTGATGTTATGTAATCATGGTATCATAATTTTTTAATGAGTGGGGAAAGGGTACTTATATCTTAGTTGACGAATGACGACTGATAATGAAACTGTGAGAGAGTAGCATTTATATTTATGCTATGAAGGAAGACCGTTAAATGAACTGGCCTGTTTTGTGTGTGGCCCTTGAGGTAAGGGATTCACCTAATTCGCACCCGGCACTAAAACGCCTACAAGTTTTAGCTCGCCGGCTCGCAGGCAGGGGGTTAATCCCAGTGAAACTCGCTGATCAGGTGAATGCAGACATTCACTTTTATTATTATTATTATTATTATTATTATTATTATTATTATTATTATTATTATTATTATTATTATTGCTATTATTATTATTATTGCTCATTACTTTAAAAAGCAGCGAGTAATTCTCGGCATTTAGCGGTGCACCTCGCCTCGGCGTCCTCCTATCGTTCTACTGCTTCAAGATTTGAGGGTGGTTTTCAGTATTTGTTTGAAGGCAGCTTATTTGTTTGAAGGAGACAGTTTGCGTAAGAGAGAGAGGAATTATTGGCTTGGTACTAGGGATTAGAGTTTATTGGTTCACGCCGTGGTATTTGGGAGTAGGTTTGCAGGGTGTGCCATAGGCTATAAAGGGAACGTACACGGTGCAGTACATGCAGAGTCACTGTAGTACACGGCCATTTCTAGCACCTCTAGCGGAATAAATCGACCGGTTTCCGGGTGATCTAGTCTTGAGCGGAGGAACTGTGGGTGTGAAATTGTGACAGTAGCCTATGTCTAAATCAAACACTATTCTATTATCACGTACACACAGTCACATACAAGCCGACAGAGGAGTGCAAAAGTGCACCGGTGTCGGAACCACTCAAAGCACCTATCACCTCGGAGATAGTTGGCACACGCGGATGATGGAGTTCCATTACTGAACTTAAATACGGAAATTCAAGAAAGCCTTTTTCCAGTGGTATCGTAACAAACAAACAAACAAACAAACAAACAAACAAACAAACAAACAAACAAACAAACAAACAAACAAACAAACAAACAAACAAACACACAAACAAACACACAAACAAAGAGACAGACAAAATTGAACTGAACATTCGACTTTTGTATACATAATCCGTGAAAAAAAAAAAATATGAGGCAAAAGTTTGTTGTGCATAGACCAAAATTGTAAATATAATTTTACTGAAAATACCGTACTTTCATTTACCTTTCTCTCCACTTCTGTATGCTATTGGCTTTACGTCGCACCGACACAGATAGGTCTTATGGCGACGATGGGACAGGAAAGGGCTAGGAGTGGGAAGGAAGCGGCCTTGGCCTTAATTAAGGTACAGCCCCAGCATTTGCCTGGTGTGAAAATGGGAAACCACGGAAAACCATCTTCAGGGCTGCCGACAGTGGGGTTCGAACCACCTATCTCCGGAATACTGGATACTGGCCGCACTTAAGCGACTGCAGCTATCGAGCTCGGTACTTCTGTATGTGAACCTCTTGTCTTCGTATTCGAACTTATCATGACATGCAGCTATCAGCGTGTCGGTCAGTATTGTTCAGAAAGTAATTACCGTTCGAAATTTAATTCACGAAGTAGAGAATAATAGATTCTAATTACTTTCAATTATTTATCAGATCTTTTGACCGATCACACTCTAATAATTGCTATATTGAAAACGTGAGGAACGTTGAAATATTACTGGGAAATTTAAAAAAAATATTTAAAAAAATAATTATATGTTAAGAGGTAAGCTCCTTGTTACGTGTCAATTATTTATTGTACGAGCTCTTCAGTTCTCTTTGTTTTGAAACAGGTAAGCGTGTGTGTTTTGTCCTGCACAGTGTTTGTTGTTGAGAGATTGCTATGAAGCATGCAAATCTTTTGTGAGGATGAATAATAATAATAGGAGGTCGTGATTTTCTTGGGGAACTTGTTTGGCAGCGTGCTTCAAATCAATCAGCTGTACTCGTGTCCGTTCGGGAGTTACTAGCCGGTCAAACAAGCACACGCAAAACTTTGCTTGGGAGTCCCACAGAGATCTGGACTTTTACATAAATGGTTGAAACAAGGGATGTACATATTTTGACACAAGAAATAAAAAAACTGTGTTGCCTCCTTACATGCGACACCTCCATGTTACTGCTTTCTGTAACGTTAAAGAACATTCACAGTTAGAACTGGCGCTAAACAAATAATAGTATTATATATGATCTGCATCAATAAGAATCGAAGGATGTGAAAGAAAAGCAGCTATATCTAAAGAGGAGTGAGGGCTATGAATTCCCTAAACAAACAAACAAACAAACAAACACACACCCACGTTTCCAATGATTATGTGGAGATTATTCACTAATCGAAGAGGAATTTGGTAAAGAAATCTCAGTTCAAGGAGAGAAAATAAAAACTCTGAGTTTTACCGACCTTATTGCAATTTCATTCAAGTCTGCCGAATGGTATGGACAGAGCCTTGGAAAGGGAGTAAACGATGAAAATTAATAAATTCAAAACGAAAGTAGTGGAATGCAGTCGAAGAAAGTCAGGCGATGCATGAAATATTACATGAATATTGTTACTTTGGTTAGAAGATTACGCATTGATAGCAGGAGTAGGACGACATACAACCAAGAAATGAAATTTCCTCACTTCAAATATATATATTTATATTTGGAAGGTGTTGTATTTTTTTTTGCTATTTGATTTACGTCGCACTGACGCAGATAGATCGTATGGCGAGGAAAGATGTTCTATAAAAGTGAAGCAGGGAGAAGAATTCTTGCAGAAAAAAAAGCAACAGAGCCTTTCAAATGTAGTATGGCAGAATAATACTAAAGGCAAGTCGGGATCCATTGTTAAATGGTTAATTCCGCTGGCAGGGGGGCTGGGTGTACGTGTCGTCTTATCATTTCATCCTCACCACGACGCGTGGGTCGACTACGGGCGTTAAATAAAAAGACCTACATCTGGTGAGCCGAACTTGTCCTCGGACTGAAAGCCATACGCCACTTCATTAACTAAAGATAATACCGAAGGATTGTATCACAATTGAAAGATACAGAATCAAATTAGTGAGTTGAGAAAAAATGGCGAAATTTGGTAAAGAAGAGAGAAATTGATAGTACGTCTGGAGACACTTAAGACTAGTTCACTTGATTTTTGATGGAAGTGGTGAGAATAGTGGGGTGAAGGCCAAGGCATGAATGTGAAAAACACATTAGATTAGAGGTAATATGCAGAATTTATAGAAATTAAAATATTAAAAAAATGATTGGGTGCTCTGGAGAACTATGTGACCCAAACAATAGCATGATCCACGTACATAGTTCCATTCAACATCAAAGCAAGTAACGTCGTCTCCGTACAGGCCATGAAGGCCCTTGAAGAGGTGGAAGGTAAAGGCTTCCACCATCCGTAACCTCGGCACTTGGTGGGGTAGAGTGGTTAGTTCCACGCCCGGCCTACACCAAAAATGAGTGTAGGCTAAGTGAACCTCAGGGCTATGTGCACCTCCGGAAGTGGAAATCTCGTTTCTAAAATTTTTTACAACTTCCTGACGGGGAATCGAACCCACGTCCTTCCAGGTGACCCGAGCACGCCTTTATCGCCCCGGCCAGGCAGCCCCTTTCATTCAACATGCTCGTTCCTAATTTTTTCAGCGTGAAAATAATAATAAATAATTATGCTATACATTTTGCATCCCGCTAATTTTTTTTTTTTTTTTTTTTTTTTTTTTTTTTTTTTTTTTTTTTTTTTTTTTTTTACAGCTTTTGGTGACGCCGAGTTGTCGGAATTTTCTCTCGTAGAATTTCTTTTAAGTGTTGGTGAATCTACCAATAAAAGGCCGGCGTATTTGGGCACCTTCAAATACCACTGGATGAGCCGGGATTGAATCATACTTGAACGCAGAAGACCAACACACTATCATCTGAGCTACTCAGGCAAGCAACATAATATCTCCATGTCATTGCTTTCATTACTTCGTATCAGCAATATTTCTCACTAATTTCAATTGCCTCATCTCCAGTTTAAGAATAACATACGGTATTCTAGACCCACTCAGTTCTCTCTTCCATACAATTAAGTCAGTGTGATACCTGATCTATATGTGAATAATTTTGTGTAAAAATTCACGTCTGTATTACAAAATACAGTTCGTTATCCATGAAGAACAAATAACATGCATTTTGTTGTCTTGATTTGATATTTTAACCAGGGTTATCCTCAGCTTAAGTTGCTTAAATATTTAACATGTAACATAATAAAATTATACTCCTAGCCTTGATACACATTTTTAGAACTAAATTAGTCGATAGATATGCTGTTTGAAGATAAATACAATCTTCTTAACTATAACTTAAGAAGGTAGCCTTTTATATTCGAACAGTTTTATAACCTCGTATCACATATTTGAGTGATTTTCCTCGCGTCTTCGTTGCATTGTAGGCCGAAAGCCTAAATCTATTAAATCTGTAATTCAATTACCGGCTCCTCGGAGTAGAAGTAGCGAGCCTGTCGTTTTCCAGCCTGCCCTGGGTTCAAATCCCGTCAGGGTCAAGTTTTACCGGTATTGGAGGGCTATCTCAAGGTCCACTCAACATACATAAGAACAACTGAAGAGCGATATGACGGTGAGATAGCGAGTCCAGTCTAGAAAGCCAAGAATAATGGCTGAAATATTCGTCACATGGACCACGCGGCACCTCTTAACCATTAGGCCTTCGAGCTGAGCAGTCGCCGCTTGTTGGCCCACGGCCCATCAGTGCTTTAGCGCCAAAATGTTCGTTTGTTTGTTTGTTTTTAAAACTCAGTCATTCATCAACAAATCAGTAAGACTTGTGTCAAGCTGTGATTATGAACTTTATATACCTCGTGGGCAGTATCAATTTTGCACCCTAGAAATAAGGAAAAGTTGCGTTTACTCTCCGACTGCGATGAAGGACGGATGAGGGGGTGGATCAGAGGCTTAAAATACTAGCACGTCCAACGAAAACCATTAGACTGAGAAGCCAGGTAGGTTCAAAACCACCGGGCGAGTTGGCCGTGCGCGTAGAGGCGCGCGGCTGTGAGCTTGCATCCGGGAGATAGTAGGTTCGAATCCCACTATCGGCAACCCTGAAGATAGTTTTCCGTGGTTTCCCATTTTCACACCAGGCAATGCTGGGGCTGTACCTTAATTAAGGCCACGGCCGCTTCCTTCCAACTCCTATACCTTTCCTATCCCATCGTCGCCATAAGACCTATCTGTGTCGGTGCGACGTAAAGCCGCTAGCAGAGGTTCAAAACCAAACTCTGTCGTCTACCAAACCTGAAAGAGTTTAACTTAGATTCTCATTTCAATCTCTATCAAATGGTACAGCAGGTGTGTGTATTTCTTCAACAGCCAGCGTCAAAGGAAAGTGAAGAAAGATATTTTTTGTTGCTTGTTCCTATGTTATTCCATCTTTGACGCTCTTTGTTATAATCAGTTTATGGACTGGTTCAACACGGTCTCCATCCACTCTGTCCTGTGCTAAGCTCTCCATCTCCATGTTATTATCGGATCCTACATCTACTCTGATTTGTTTATCATATTCACGTCTTGCCCTCCGCCTAGAACTTTTTTATCCCTGTCTCTAATCTGCGCAAGTTCTGGGTGTCTCATTTTGTGGCATCTCTCTCTCTCTCTCTCTCTCTCACACACATACACACACACTCGGGTAAGAGGCTGGCACGCTGCCCCTAACTCCAGATATTTCGATCGGGAAAGAATTAATTCAACAATCGCCACCACCAGATTTCGTTGTACTCAGTAAGATAACATGACTAGTAGTCATAGTGGATAGCCGGATGATAAAGTACGCTTTCCCTCACTGTCTGTGTCTAGGGAAATCATGATAAATACACTTAAGTCCGTCACAAAATTGGCTTCTTAAATCATTACATAGTCTTTACTGACAACTATCTGTTGTGTGTCCATGTTGACGGGTTAACTCCTTTCATTGCAGCCATCTACAAAGGCAGCAGAAGAGACAATGTACACCTCAACTATAACAGTAGTTATTAATGTTATTGTTGATAGATTTTTATGAATTTAGGATGGCCTAGGCCATAGGAGCGTAATGAGAGTTCCCACTCATTGAGCTAACGGTATGAGCGTGGGAAGAGCCAAGAAAAGCTGACTTCTAATAGTTTGGGCTATAGAGTCTAGATGGTGATATGTGGAATCAAGGCACAAGCAAAGGCACAGCAATGTGTAGGCCTATATTATGTGTATTTCTCTCTCTTCAAAAGGTCAAATTTCAATAAATTGTTCTCCACTCCAACCTAGAGTAATTCTCTCTTCATTAATGATCCAATTAGAGTTGAACTCTTGATTTATATCGGTCCGGTAATTTTGGTAAAATACAGAAATGTGGTAACATTGGCATTATTGGTATGAAGAGGAACACTAATATTCCGTGGGCTGGGCTACAACAAAGTTACACGTATATGATTTATTTTTAAATCGTGTATGTTATCTATTTTAAACGTCCACTGTGCGATCAATAAATTGGATGGCGTGATGTGAAGGCAACAAAGTGAACATTCCGGAAACTAAAGATTCGTCTTACTCTACGAATTCTACTGGGAAAGATGCTGTACTCTACGCCTTCATTTGTCTTTATACAGTACATTACGGTAGGATTACAACTCCAGATCCAATCTATCTCTTTCATCGTTTTTCTGCAACTCCACGCTTGGAAATATTGTTTTCTCTCTTTCTGCACCAGTTATTGTCCATAATTAAATACTATACACTGCCTAAAAGCCTTCAGAAATATTTTTAATGTGCTTATCTGCAGGGTATATGAAACATGCCGTCCCACAATCACATGTCATGATACAGGCGATGAGGACAATTAACATGACGATAGAAAACAACCCTCTAACAATAAATTCTCATCCAGAATCAACAGCGGGAAAGTAACGTAATACGCCCAGTTCGTTAAACACAATTAGTCAGGTGTGAACCTTCGTGGTCGTTCTATTTCACTTGAGTTACATTTATTACTTTCAAGTGATAAGAGTGAAACAAGTACCGTACTGTATTCGTGCAGTTTTTGACATATCTTAGCGATTCATGATTCCTAGACACAAAATAGTTTGGTTCCGTAACATAACTGTGATTGAAGGCGTAATGTGGGCTCCTCTTTATGATTTCGAAGGGTATTTGGGTCACAGATAACATATAAAATTGCGTTATTTATTTATTTATTTATTTATTTATTTATTTATTTATTTATGATATCCAACACTTCATTCGTTAGATCATTCAAATCCTCCTTTTCCTTCTCTGGGATGCCGTATATGAAAATATTTTTCCTCTTTGCGTCCTGGATAGTCATTTTCCGTTGCCACTTCAATTTATCAGTTTCTCCTTCAATCTCCTTCATATTCGACTTTAATAATTCTATTTCCCTAGAGTTTTCCACCACCTTTTCTGTCATAATTATTCTCTCTTCTTTTATACAGTCTTTCATTTCTGTCATATCATTTCTCAGCTCGCGAATTAACTCCCTCGTTTGCTCAAACTGGCAAGCATCTCTGACTATTTCCCTAATCTTATCTATGTCCTCCCAGCTCAATGAACCCGTTGGTCCAGGGTTCATTTCTATGCCTCCTATTATCAGAAGAATTGCCACCACTGCTGCTACCTTCATAGTTCCCTCAAGCCCAGATTTTCGTAAATGCACCTTATCACTTGGCGTACACACACACTTCACTCGCCCGTGCCATCGACCTATGGCCGCGCGATATTGCTCTATAGCAATATTCATATTTCTCTCGCTTCGCTAGCTCGATTACAACTGCATTTATTTATTAACTTAACTACATGGTGTAAGCTCACCGTACAAAAAAGTAGCCACCACTAGAGAAATCATTCCAAGCATCATTTCATACTGTGTAATTCCACCTCTGGACTTGATAACCGCCTGGATTTGGTTAGGAAGTGGGTCCACAAAGTTGTGAAGGTACCGGTACGTCGCATCCAGGTTAAGCCACTCGCTGAGGATTTGATCGCGCATTTCCACCAAATTGCGGGAATGCTGATATCGGCGTTTTATCCCATAGATTTCCAATGGGGTTCAAGTCAGGTGATTTTTCAGGCTATTTGAGATATAATAGGGTTGGGGACGGTTCATAAAACCAGTCGCATATGCGTCCAGCCCAATGAACTTGTCTGTTATCATTTTGAAAAATCGGAGTATCAATAGTATACTCATCGTGCAGATGTTGACTGAAAGGCAACACCTGATCATCCACAATGTTTAAATAAACATGCTGGTTCATGTTAGTGGTCAGCTCAGTGAGCAGGCCCAATCCATTATACGAAAAACACCTCCAGACCCAGACCCACCTCCGGCTTGAACCTGACTTTGTACAAACCCAGGATGAAATGCTTCATTTGACCTTCGGTGCACTCGACGACGTGCGTCATTGGAAGACGGGCAAAAATGTGATTCGTGAGACCACATTACGTTCCGCCAGTCAGCTACTGTCCACGTTCGATGATATCTAGCCCATTGAAGACGCGCAACTTTTTGTGCCTCTGTGAGCGATGGTCTCTTGCGAAGTGACCGACATCAAATGTTCATTGCATGCAGTTCCCGTCGCAATGTTCTCTCGCTAACGGGTTAAGGGATGGACCTTCATTCATTGTCTGCAGCAATTCCTGTCGGGTTTGGAAGCGATTTTGATCCACAAGCCATGAAACGCGTCCCCGGTCCCTCGTAGTCAGGGTCTTCTTCCGACTACAATTCTGACGTCGTGTTTCGTGGCCACTTGTGGTACACCACTGCTTATAGACACGTTGAACAGTCCGCTGCGGAAACACCAACAAAACTAGCAACTTCACGCACCGTATGATCATGGGCAAGGCCAAATACGACTGTCCCTTTTTGGCACTTTGTCACATGCTTACATGTACCCATGATGACGCGCTTGAAACATCGATGTCTCACTGATGACTTCTGCCTTATACTCACATAAAGGCAGTGCGCGTGCGTTTGAGCACGGGATTCGTTCACTGCGCCATATGTACAGGCTTAACGATTCATCTCTACAGATCCACTGTAGCTGTAGGGGTGGTATTCAGTACATCTTCCCACTCTTTAGCGAGCATGTACTAGGACAC
This sequence comes from Anabrus simplex, assembly GCF_040414725.1. Classification (NCBI taxonomy): domain Eukaryota; kingdom Metazoa; phylum Arthropoda; class Insecta; order Orthoptera; family Tettigoniidae; genus Anabrus; species Anabrus simplex. Next base: position 314,973,022 of record NC_090267.1, on the reverse strand, counting down.
TCCTGCAATATAGCGTATGTTGAACAGGTCCACATTCACACTCTGTTAAGTCCGATATTTCCCACGTATGCAGCTCATTTTCACTTCTCTCAACACCAGTTCTAACGCGATAACTTGTCCCAGTTGAATATGGAGAAAATAGCAAATTAATAATAGGCGTATTATTGGCTTTACGTCCCGCTAACTACTTTTACGGTTTTCGGAGAATTTCAAATTAAAGGGTTTGTGTCTACCCTCATGTCAATAAAAATTGACTGGATCACCTTTACTACGTTCCGTGATTATTGCATGATATTTTTCGTACACTCCGTATGTTCTAGGTGAAGATCATGAAGTTTGAGAGTAGGCCTACATAAGATCGATTCAGAGTATTTTTCAAAATATTTCTTCTTAACTCTCCGCAGGGGGCCCGGGACCAAAAAATGTAAAAAATTTAAATGCCAATAAGAATACAAATTTTGTTGTTTAAAACATGAAAAGAAATCAAGGTAGAGTGTGTATCATTGTGCAGCAGAGAAGTATGACGATAGCGTTGTTGTTACCGATTTTATACCAAGATGTTGTAGGGTAAATGTGAAGTAATATGCACTCTTTTTGCAACAAAGTGGCACAAAGGTTACTCCACAAATGTACTACGATGCCTGCTTCGAAAGATACACTAAGAATACACCAACTTTACACCAATTTTAAACAGTTATATTTGTGGGGTAAATACGAAGAAAATTGCACAAATGTTTCACTAAAATGACACCAGGGTGATTCCACAAATGCACCCACATCCTTGGTGTAAATTTGGAGCTATTTTGAAGCTAATTTGGTTCAACAATGGTGTTGATAATAAAGAAGGTTGAAAGAAAAACGTTGTTGTAGTTTTGGTGCATTTTTCATTGGCGTTAAATCGGTGCATCCACTGTCGCTTTTGCATCAAATTAGCACCACAAATACACCCTTTTTGCACCAATAAAAGTTTTCACCAATTTTACACGGTTATCACATCAATTTTTCGTCCAAACTCCGCCGCTAAGGGCTGATAATTAGGTAAGTCTTGGTTATAAAATAACATGGAAGATCCCAGTTCTGGTCTAAATTAAGTGGTGGAGGGGGGAATCAGGATTTAGGAGCTCAGACACATCTGTTGCCCAGGAGCCCGAGAATCCTCTCATCGGATCTGGGCACAGGTCACAGACTCAGTTTCTGACTACAACTAAAGGCCACGTTTCCCCACTCCTGAAACCCCAACAAACACCTATGCCAAGAGTCAACAAGTTATCGCAGTTGAATATTGTTTTACATAGAATACAAGCACCGCGCTGACTCCTCGACCGACGGAAGATTAATTTCAGGGCTGTATTTTGAATTCTGTAATTCTGCTATCCAACATATGATATACTGTGACAAAGTGGGGAGTGTAGCCTAAAATCTAGACTTCTTTGATTATCCGGCGTGAAAAGTGTAGGTAATCAGTAAGAAGGATGAAAGAAAATAGTCTCATTAGAATTATAACAACAAAAGCACAGTGTCTGTGAAAGTACAGTACACCAGTTTGGTTAATGCACTGTTAAATGTTTCCATTATGTTTCTTAATGTTCATGTTAAGAGATCCGACACACGTGAAAGGTGCCAGTTTTTATGTCTGATTAGCAATATGCTAAAGATTTTACCGTCGTTTGCTGTCTGTCAGTTGAGTAGCAGTACCTACGGGCGATCATGTCTCTACCATTTTACAGTACAACCCTTAATTACAGTCTTTCTACGAGTCCACTTAGAGTTCCAAAAGATACCGCGTTGAAGCGTAATGTCTTGTAGAATTTTTGGAAGACCATAGACTCGTGTTCGGAGGAAGGACAAACTCTTGTTTGGTCAAGATTGCTTGTAGTTTACTTTTCCGTCACGTGTTGACTTTACATTTATTAAGCTTATTGAATTGTAGCTCCCTTGGTGCCAATGGAGTTGAGTCTATGAGGTTAATGTATTTTTACTACCTGTTGGTTTAAGTCATAACAATCATTCGAATGGTAAAATACTGCCTTATAATGCTATTGTTGAACTTGCCAGTAAATTTGGAAATACGGATATTTCGTGTTCAATGCCACGGTCTTGAACAAAACGAAGTCAAGGCACCGGGCTGAGTATCTTAAACAGCAGTGCACTTGCCTTCTGAGCTCAAATTGGTAGGTTCGATTCTGGCTCAGTTCGGTGGTATCTGAAGGTCCTCAAATACATCAGCTTCGTATCGATAGGTCATGACAAAGTTCCGGCGCCTCGGCATCTCTCAAAGGACTTACTGGGACGCAAGGTATTATTATTATTATTATTATTATTATTATTATTATTATTATTATTATTATTATTATTATTATTATTATTATTATTATTATTATTATTATTATTCCCTAAGGGCCTTTGGCCTACCAAGCGGTCGCGGCTCAGCCCGAAGGTGACGCATGGTCAGCGCGACGAATCCTTTCGGCCATTGTGTTGGGCCTTCTAGACCAGGGCTGCCATTTCACCGTCATCAGTTGTAATCATGCAGTCTAAGCGTACCTCGAACTAGCACTCTGCTCCAGGTAAAAAAACCTGACTTGTTCGAGAATCAAACCCGGGGCTTCCAGGTAAGATGCAGGGACGGTATCTCCAAACCATGGGGTGGCTATTATTATTATTATTATTATTATTATTATTATTATTATTATTATTATTATTATTATTATTATTCCTAATGTTTTCCCCGTGGTACTGCAGGGTCCATTAATTTTCACGCCATTTTTCCTTAGGTCCTCTTAAGGGCATCATCAGGTCTGACACCTTCGATCTTCATGTCTTCTTTCAGACGTTTCTTTGAACGGCCGCGTAGTCGATTTCCTCCTGGGTTGTACAGGAGAGCTGCCTTCGTAACAGATCGATATTTCCTTCTCCTGACATGTCCGTACCATATGAGGCGAGCTCCTTGCATCTTTACCCAAATTGATGGAACTCCCATCCTTTATCTGATATGGTCATTGCTGACGTAGTCGAGTTTAGTATGTCCCAACGTCCAACGGAGAATTTTCATCTCTATTCGTTTTAACACGATCTTCGTCGTAAACCTTCATGGTGCCATCCGTTTGTGGATCATATTCAAGGTAGCCGGTTTTCTTTATCTTGAGCCGCAGATCATTTTCTCTCATACGATCATTCCTGTTCTGCATCCTTTCTTCTAAGCTCTGACGGAATTTATCTGCAAGAAACACGTCGTCTGCATATAAAATCATCCATGGATGAGGTGTTTGGATGTCTGACGTTACTGTGTCCATACACAGGATCAACAGTAGAGGCAAAAGTGCAGATCAATGGTGAACTCCAAAACTGACCGGAAATGAAGACGAAGTTCTTGATGGGAAACAAACTGTATTTATAACGTCCTGGTACAGAATTTGGACCCATCGGAATGGTACTGTTTGACAGCCAGAGTTTGGGGAGGCATCTTTCATCAATAATGCGATAGGAAAGGGCCACAAGGAGTTCAGCTCCGCTTTGGCCGAATATGTTGCAAATCTCAGACGGTACGTCGTCTGGTCCACTTGCTTTGCCATTTTTATATTACACTCATGTTCAGCATGTGTCCTGTTGCCTAGTAGGCATTGGGTTCTCCATAGGGATAGTAACTTGTTCCATACGTGATGGCATCGGCGCGAATGGCGTCCTGGGGTATAGCTATCCATGCTGCATTCACCTGGTTCCACAGTTCAACTTTGGTGGTTGGCATTGGGTTACAGCGCCGCACCTGTCGTTTCACTATATCCCACACATTTTCGATTGACGACAAGTCCGGTGATCGGGCGGGGCAGGGCAACAATCTGACATCCTGTGATAACAAGAAAGCACTTGTTCGTGCAGAAACATGTGGTAGCGCATTGTCCTGCTGAAATGTGGCACCTGGGGTGTCCTGCAGAAGGGGTATGTCTACGGGTCGCAGGATGTAAGTCAAAATGGTCACATTGCCATGGACAAGCGCCAACTGTGATTTGTGGTTGCACCCAATAGCACCCCACACCATTAGGCCTTGAGTTGGCGCTGTATGTCTCTCCCTGTCTGCAGAGAACCAAAATGCAGCCATCATTTTCAAACAAACAGATCCTGGATGCTTCCGAAAAAACTACCTGCTCCCATTCCTGTCCCCAGGGACGTAATTCCATACACCATTGCAGTCTAGCATGTTTATGCACTTTAGTCAAAGGGAGGCGAAGAAGTGGACGACGCGCCGGTAACCCAAACCGCAATAAACGGCGACGGACTGACACTCCTGATAATGTATGATATGTTACACTGTTTCATTGTTGCGCCAGAGCCGATGAGGACGCAGATGTGACCTGCAATGCCATTCGGACGAGGTGTCGATTTTCACGGTGCGTGGTCTGGGCTGTGCGACCAAGCCCATCTCGTCGTGTTCTACGGCCTTCTGTGAACCATTCTGTACATGCCCGTTGCACTGCCGACACACTTCATCCCACACAAGCAGCAAATTCTCGGATGGATGAATCACGTTCTCTCACTCCAATAATGCGCCCTCTTTCAAACTCACTCATTTGATGATACGGTTCTTACACACGTCTGCGAGGCAACCTGCACATCTGCTCAAGTCACACTGATCCATTACCTTCGGTTTATAGCGACAACAAGAGCCGCAGGCGCATTTTACTCGTCGGTGGTGGTTCGCCGAGATATCGATGTGGACCCTGAACCTGAGGGCCGACATGATTCAAATACTAATCTTTTCTTCGGAACACACTATTGCACATGTCCTCTGAATATAAAATTCCTGTCTCTAGTATTTTAAGGTGTTCTGTTTTTTATGAACATGAGTGTATTATTATTATTATTATTATTATTATTATTATTATTATTATTATTATTATTATTATTATTATTATTATTATTCCGGTGATTATGTGCAACGCAGAGGTATAAGAAGGTGCGGGCATGAATGGCTGGATAGAGAAAAGATCAAATTTTTGTTTAAAACTTTAAAATTCGAAATTTGTTTCTTCCGTTGCTTTTTCTTTTCATATTTTAAACTTTGTTAAGGAATAACAAATGACAATAGGACAAAGGTTAGCTCGTGAGCTCGAGAAACAATACTGCAGCATCCTCGAACAACCAGACAACAACGATTTAACAAAATGAGCTTGAAGCTCCAAGTTAAAACTTTACAAGTGCACTACTGCTACCTTCCATACATTCTCAAGGAGACTGAGCTCCAAAATACACTACATTCAAAAAGGAGCGTCTTTGTTTCACATACAAATTTCTCTCTAGGAGACTACTCTCCAATATTTATAAGATTCCAAATTTTCAAAGGCACAATTCAGGTATTACATTAGGTAAACAACAACCGGTTTGCACTGTCTTACTCGCTAGACAGTCTACATTGCATTAAATAGGAAAAGGAATAAGAATATTTAACAGGGTCAATAAGTGGCCATTCTACCTGGCCTTAGTAAAAAGGAAAGGTTAAAGTTAGTGGCAGGAAATAAAAATGTTCGGGGGCGAACACTTGCACTCCTTTGAAATAATACACTTGAAAAATACCTAAAATCCTATTCGAGCTGATGGCCCTAATTTACAGACGCTAAGCCTGTACTACGGAGGTGACTAGATGGACAGAAAGTTTAAATTACAAAGAAACGATAAATTTTAATGTTTACAAAATCATAGTCACCTCAAGATCAAGTTGAAGGGGAATACAAAAGGGTTCCCACTCTTTATTTCCCTAAGTTAGGTTAAGGTCTTAAACCAGATTGAAAATTTACATTGCAAGATTACATTAAGAAAGAATTTTTGAAACCTTCCTCTCGAGTTAGCTTTCAGAAACTATTTCATGATTACAACATGTCTGTCATTACCTTGAGATGGTGGACCTTCCGGAGATGGACGAGGCAAGCCTTCCCCTGCGTCCTCTAGGAACACACTCTACTGCTGGACTGGAGCGATCGAAAGACAACATGGTCCGAAAGGTCCCAGCTTTTATAGCTGAGAGGAAGGTTCCAGATTTCTCTGGGCCGAAGCCCTGGACAAACCCACAAATATCATTTTTCAATCAAATAAATATCAAAAATTTATGATTGCTCCAACATTTAGAAGAAGAAGGAAGGGATAGCAGTTCTAATAACCTGAGAACACAAAAACGAATTTACAACTATTCAGTGCTGAAAACCTCAAAATTACAAATTTCATGGAAAATTAATTGTTCATCCTCTCACCAGAGGGAGCACATAAATTGACAGTAGAGATATTGACGATAAACGTTTAAATTTCTTCCAATAGAGGTTTCACAGTTCGTATTAGAGATGGCCTTCTAAAAGGCGCTCGTTTTAAATGTACGGAGTTGGTGTACCTCCGGTACAATTATTATTATTATTATTATTATTATTATTATTATTATTATTATTATTATTATTATTATTATTACCAGATTATACGACTTTGACTGGCAGTAGGAATGGGGTCCTTCTCCAACTCCTGTGTAACTGGCATTAGTAAGGAGGGCCTACGTTGTAACGAATAGTTCACTTCTCGATTTGACTTGCAGAAGCAAGGGGAGCATGCAATTTTGTTCAAAACTACCCTACCCGATTGTGTTTGGCTGTAGGCCAGGGTGTCCACCATTATAAACAAATGCACCCATCTAAAATGTGACTAGCATTAGGCATAGTGGCCTGTTATTTTAATGGAAACTCACCAACTCTGTGTGACTGGCAGTAAGGTGGCTGGCAGAAGGAAAAAGTACATGTCATTATAATGATAACTGCACAATTAAAATTTGACTGGTGGTAGGGAAGTTGCCTGCCATTATAATAAAATCTCCTCAACTGTAATCTGTCTGGAAGTAGGAAAGAGGGCCTGCCATTGTAACGAAAACTCCCCAAATTGATTGTGACCGCGCAGTAGGCAATGGGGCCTGCAATTATAATGTAAACTTCCCAACTCGATTGTGAATGGCAGTAGGCAAGTGAGCCTGCCATTATCATCACAACTCCGCAACCCACACTTTACATTGGAAAAAACGTATGGGGACCCCCCATGCTATTTCTCGGATAACGCTAAGAGACATGCAATTTTAAAACAACCTTATTTACTGCACGTGCAGTATTTACTTCGATATCCGTATACAGTATAGAATACCGTAGCGAAGCACGGGTACATTTGCTAGTAAATAAATAAATAAATAAATAAATAAATAAATAAATAAATAAATAAATAAATAAATACCGACAGGGTGTCGGGGGATTCGTACACATGTTCTCCAGAATGCAAGTTTAAAGGAAAAAGCGTCTAGTCTTACGTGACTGTCGATATGGTGGCCCTAAACACAAGACCTCCAAATTTCCACAGAGACCTAACTCTTCATTTTACAAATTCCACTTGTTTTAACATCGATTTTTATCCAGTCGAAATTATGGGAAGTCATTGACTACGTTACTCGGCCATCATGACCAAGAATATAAATTTACAGCTATACGACCCGTACCAAGTCCTTCAAACCGGTGATGGTGGCTTATCTTCCGGATATTATGAAATATCACGTTAGAAATTATCAGAAAAGAATCGTGGCTGCTCCAAACAGAATCCTGCATCACTTAGATATGAGCTGACAAAATGAAGCGAGCTCACGAAGTAAATATTCTGTTTCGCATATATTATTGTCTGGTAGAAGAGGGCTTAATGACATGTTTGCACGCATTGCCTGCCAATCATTTTGTAAATTCATGTTATTAATATGAGAAAGCAGTTTTTATAGTTCTATCTAATAGTGATCCAGTCATGGAGAAGCTAAGTTTGGATTCAAGTTTCAGTATATCTGAAGTGAGAGTTTTACACGCCAGAAGTGTTATTAAATACCCGTTATCTTCGTAGAGGCATGCCATTGACTTATTCTGTGATTAACAGAAGCAATGGCCTCCCCAAAACACCGCGGGAAGTTAGGGGTTGATTTAATTCGAGGCTATCCCTAAACAGTGTTCTACATAAACTTATTTAACATTATTATTCAGAGTGAAGAGAGAGCCGTTCGCCTTCTTTTTTCAGATCACCAAGGCACGAGCTGATATTAACCACATTACAGAGGGAAAGCTTCACTGAGAAGTAACTCAGATTTTGATTACCTAATAAATGATAAAAAATGATCCTTAAAAGGAAAAAATGAACCTCCGGAAAGTGATTATTATTATTATTATTATTATTATTATTATTATTATTATTATTATTATTATTATTATTATTATTATTTAAATCACCTTGGGAGTGGCGACCCCATTGTAATAACAGCCTATATATCTTTCATTCATTACATCCCTGACCCGGTCAATGACTGGAAAACAGGTTGTAGGTTTTCATTTATTATTATTATTATTATTATTATTATTATTATTATTATTAGTATTATTATTATGCTTCTTTCTTAATCTTAATCCGCTTACCCTCCAGGGTTGGTGATTCCCTCGGACTCACCAACTGGGGGTTCTCAACGAGCAAAGGCGAGTCTATTTAATCAATCTATAGGTCTATACATGTCATTGTATATGTATATGTATGTATTACATCTCCGGAACTTCAGGAGGAAATACAAAATAAAAAGCTGAAAATTGCCAAATTTACTTTCTCGTTCTTCTATTGAGAAGTAAGGAAAGGATAGGCAACGGCAGAATAATTTTTTGATACAACCAGAGACCGTTTTTTTTTTACCACACCCTTTTTGCCGTATACTACACCGACCAAAGTGACTTAGTGAGAGTCAAACGGCCTTCTTGCACGCAAAGCAAACGTTGCGAAAATCAAGTCTCTTTCTCACAGGCTACTGGTATTTCTGAAAAGTACGCGTGATACATTCGATATTCTAATACCGCCAGTAATTCGAGGCCTCAAGAAGTCCCACAACGATAACATTATTGCGATAATGAGACCTCTGCCTCCATGGCTCAGACGGCAGCGCGTCGGCCTCTCACCGCTGGATACCGTGGTTCAAATCCCGGTGACTCCATGTGAGATTTGTGCTGGACAAAGCGGAGGCGGGACAGGTTTTTCTCCGGGTACTCCGGTTTTCCCTGTCATCTTTCATTCCAGCAACACTCTCCATTATCATTTCATAGCATTTATTACTCATTAATAAATCACCTTGGGAGTGGCGACCCCACTGTAATAACAGCCTATAGAAGTTTCATTCATTACATCCCTGACCCGGTCAATGACTGGAAAACAGGTTGTAGGTTTTCATTCATTTCTAATGAGATCTCTGCGCGCTGGTTCTTCGTGCTTTTAGTGCTCGTTTAGTAAAACTCAGAGCACCGTAACAAGTGAATGTTTCGATCGATTTAAACAATTTTGGTCTAGTTTGGTGCGACACTGCAGCGAATAAATGTACAGTCTGTGAACTTTGAAAATATGCAACTGCATTTTTGAAAATCAACCATTTTACCGTGTAAATGTCAAATTCGACACGTTGCGTGTAGTATCATTAGAAAGGTCTCTTTGAGATGGACATGACGATACCATAACGGTTGCCTTACGGCTTTCATAAGCATAGTAATATGAGTCGGAAATGTGATAATTTCTTAATTTGCTTCATATGGACTTTGAACATAAATTCCTACCATTTATGTGTGTAAGATTTAATATACAGTCTTACTCTCGACATAACAGTACCATTGAGGTAGAGCTAGGGCAGTAAGGGGAAAAGTTACAAGATGTATGATATTTTGAAAACTACTACATATGAAACGTAAATGCTCGGGCCATATAATTAGCCTTCCGCTTGACCAGTGAAAATAAATAGGCCTACTATCAATAACATGGCCGTAAATATGAAATCAGTTAGTCGCTATTTTATTATTTTTTTTTTTTTGCTAGGGGCTTTTACGTCGCACCGACACAGATAGGTCTTATGGCGACGATGGGATAGGAAAGGCCTAGGAGTTGGAAGGAAGCGGCCGTGGCCTTAATTAAGGTACAGCCCCAGCATTTGCCTGGTGTGAAAATGGGAAACCACGGAAAACCATCTTCAGGGCTGCCGATAGTGGGATTCGAACCTACTATCTCCCGGATGCAAGCTCACAGCCGCGCGCCTCTACACGCACGGCCAACTCGCCCGGTAGTCGCTATTTTAAATGTATTTATTGACATGATAAATGTCCACTGTGCCATTCGTCTCGTAGTTATCATCAGCTACTTGTAAACAAAACTGAACTAAATTGACTATCTAATGTGTCTTATTTCACCCAAAAACCCGAAGTCAGGCCCGTCAGACTCGCTCTGGGCGAAGTTGTTAGGAAATCCCAGTGGGAAAGTCCCTTATCTATTCCCACCTATATTCTCGTATTATTTTGTTAAAAAAAATTGCCTTCCAAGGAAGGTAGCCCCTTAGGAGACAGTATACTCACTAACAGAAATTGTATATTACAGCTCTAGCAAGTCGTACTCAAATATTTGGATTCAGATGGTGATTTATGATTTGGCAGCATTTATTCAGCACAGTAACTACAATCTCAAGCCGAATCTCTTTCCAAAATCTTTAAAAAACCATTGAGCTACTCCAGATTCCTCCTGGAATCACGGGGAAATTACAAACCCTAGACAAGTTTCTCTTTGCGTTATGAATAGCTCTCTATCGAGATTAACCGGAATTTTTACTGCCTGTATGGACATTAATTTTTTACCTTCAACTCGTCCGAGTTCATACGATTTATTTTGACACTGTCAGTGTTATAAGATTTGATAACATTTCAAAAAGGGTCCGGCTCCATGGTTGAATGGTTCGCATGCTGGCCTTCTATTCCGAGGATACCGGGTTCGATTCCCGGCCGGGTCGGAGATTTTAACCTTAAATGGTTAATTCCCTTGACTCGGGGACTGGGGTTTCTGTTGTCCCCACCATCCCTGCAAATCACACACCACACATAACACTATCCTCCACCACAATAACACGCAGTTACCTACAAATGGAAGATGTCGCCCACCCTCATCGGAGGGTCTGCCTTACAAGGGCTGCACCCGACTAGAAATAGCCACACGAAATAAAAAAAATAAAAAAGAATGTCCACATTATTTGCATGTTGCGAAAATGAAATATTTTACTGTAGTCTAGCTGGAAAAAAGACATGAAGTAATGAGAAAGATTCCTGGTGCAAAAACGTGAGAATAACTACCAGTTATAAAACCACAACAATGAGATCAAGGCTAAGTTAAGAATGAATTCGACCTGGCGAGTTAGGCATGCGGTTAGGAGCGCGCAGCTGTAAGCTTGTATCCGGGAAATAGTGGGTTCGCGAACCCCACTGTCGGCAGCCCTGAAAATGGTTTTCGGTGGTTTCCCATTTTCACACCAGGCAAATGCTGGGGCTATACCTTAATTAAGGCCACGGCCGCTTCTTTCCCATTCCTAGGCCTTTCCTGTCCCATCGTCGCCATAAGGCCTATCTGTGTCGGTGCGACGTAAAGCAAATAGAAAAAAAAAAGAAGAGAATGAATTCGATGGGTGGAACTGTGCATATGGAGCGGCATGAAAGTGTACTGATTAGACTACAGAGGGTAAGAGACGAGACTTGGAAGACTATTAGACCCAGGTTTTTAAAGATTTCAAGAGAAATGTGTGCATCTGGAAGAGATTAACAGAGCTAGTTACAAGCAGAGTAAAGAGTTGTGAAGACTTGTAACGTATTCACAGAGTTTTGCAGACTACATGCTGAAGAGCTTAAGAGATGATTATAATGAAGATGTGTGTAATATTTTTCACAAATCACCTAAAATAATATAAAAATAATGACAATTTCCCATCAGTTTAAAATGAACCGACCATTTTTTCGTTATCGACAGATATTACTGGGTGTTCATAATACCACCAATCATTGTGCGGTTATGGGTGCGCAGCTGTGAGCTTGCATCCGGGAGATAGTGGATTCGAACCCCACTGTCAGCAGCCCTGAAGGTGGTGTCCGTGGTTTCCCATTTTGACACCAGGCAAATGCTTGGGCTGTACCTTAATTAAAGCCACGGCCGCTTCCTTCCCACTCCCAGCCCTTTCCTAACCCATCGTCACCATAAAATCTATCTGTATCGGTGCGACGTAAAAGCAATAGCAATAACATATTGTAACTATATATTAGGACCTATAAAAACAAATATGAATACAAATACAACTTCTTCACAGAGGCGCGAATATCAGTTTCTAACTTATGCAGGACACCACATGTCTTGGAGGTGTGTGATTAGCTCTGTGTCTGAGCTTCGGGCTTTACATCCAGAAAACTCTGGTTTGAATCCCGATCAGTACTGAGATGAGATTATTTTCTCAATAATATGCCATCAGGAGGCACTCAGCCTTAACACCCGGCCAAACCGAAATGAGCCTGGGTGACTCGAGTCACTCCTGAAATATCTGGGATGAGCTGAAGAAAGTACTGTGCACCATGCATGCGAATTTTTTTTTTTGCTAGGGGCTTTACGTCGCACCGACACAGATAGGTCTTATGGCGACGATGGGATAGGAAAGGCCTAGGAGTTGGAAGGAAGCGGCCGTGGCCTTAATTAAGGTACAGCCCCAGCATTTGCCTGGTGTGAAAATGGGAAACCACGGAAAACCATTTTCAGGGCTGCCGATAGTGGGATTCGAACCTACTATCTCCCGGATGCAAGCCATGCGAAATTTAAAGTGCATACAATCGAATGGGCAAAATAAATAAATAAATAAATAAATAAATAAATAAATAAATAAATAAATACATTTCAAAGGAAGTAAGTTTACAAGATTTATGAGACTGTTGACATTCTGATCATGGATATGACACCTCGAGTTTGATGTGGAATCCGAACCAAACGGATATAGATTTTCATTTCCATAATATTGCTTATATTAGCCAGGTTTCAAACCTCAGCATCTTGTTGAGAAACCAGCCACGATGTCACTGAGTTATCAAGTCCAGGATTTACTGTATGTTTCCGGTTGTACAGAGCGAATCTAAATTTACTTTCTGAATAGACCTCGTAATTATTTTGAATTAACAACTGTTGGTATAAAGTTTTATTTTCTTCCCAAGCCTCATTTTCTCTGCATTCTTTAATTCCTGACAGTGCGCTGGCACGGCTAGCTCGCTCATCGACTCTACAATTAACGTCAGCTGACGTCAGTCAACAGTAATTGTGATCTAATATTCTTGTCACAACTCGTGCATTCAATGGAAATTGCCCGGCTACCTGCTTACCGACCTGCCTGCTTATAACAGAAGTGAGGATGAAACAGGTGCACTGAGTACTTCAGCATAAAACGACAAAAAAGAGAGCTTTAAACCAATTTTCAGTACAGTGGGTAATTGGACATTGTTACATTTAAAATTATTTGTTACAGATAATTCATCTAAACTGAGCTTTGCGATGTATTATTATTAATTGAATGCAATTTATTGCTTCCGATGGAAACAAAATAAGATCAATGTGTTTTAGTGAACAATGAAAGAGGGCTTGAACCTTGTAATTCAGGTACCCACTCGTTATATTGAAATCTACATAATTCATGCAAAAGCTTTCTAAAAAGTAATCGTCTGGTGTTTATTCTAATTGGATTTTTAAAGGCCTAACCTATTATCATTTCCGATTAATTAAAGCAGGAAAAGGTAATCTAGCCTCTTCAGAAACTACAGTTTAAGAAATATAGACCGAGTTCGATAGCTGCAGTCGCTTAAGTGCCGCCAGTATGCAGTATTCTGGAAATAGTAGGTTCTATCCCCACTGTCGGTAGCCCTGAAATTTCCGTTTGTTTCCCATTTTCACATCACGCAAATACTGGAGCTGTCCCTTAATTAAGGCCACGGTTAGTTCATTCCCTCTCCTACTCCTTTCCTATCCCATCGTCGCCATAAGACATATCTGTGTCGGTGCGACGTAAAGTAACTTGTAAAAAAAATATGGTTCTCGGTGATGATGGTTTCATTAGGAAGCACAGCTGGGCAACTATCCTCTGTTAACTTTACCTTGAAGAGAAAACCAAAGAGCTCCGATCCTTCGAAGAATATTGGCAAAAGAAACAACATAACGGTTACGAAAGGCGTGAAACCAAAGGACTCCTTAGGCCTCGGAAGCCTAATACCGTCCGGGTCGGAAATGAACAAGAGTTGACCAAGGGATGTCAGTAATATGAACGTGATGAGTTTGGCACAAGTGCAAACAATACCAGACTAAGCCAGAGCTTCATGGTTGCCAACCCACGCTCCCAAGTTGAGAACCCCTTTGACCCCCATTTTGTCGCCTCTTGCTGTAGGCAGGCTATACCCACGGGTGGCCCAGACTGGTTGCGCAGTAGATGTTAGTTTTCCCTCGTTCTGCTCGTGACGTCATCATAGGAGCACCGTGATTGTCCAGCATACATCCACGCGTGTTGTTTACCGCTGTCTGATAAAAAAGCGATTTCCACGTAATATCTGTATGTAATTTCTTTTCGAATATCGCAGTTGGTTTGGATAGTGGCCTAGTGTATTTTGCGTAGTGTGTGTATCGTAGTTCGTTTCTGTGAGATATCGAATACGTTGATGTGTTTCGTGCTGCGAGGGGAACTTATTTTCTTTTCGTTAGTTGCGTGAACATTATAACAGTAGCTGGAGCGAAATGTCTGTGCGTATATAGTATCATTGTAGTGTATATATTTGCGTGTTTCTTTTGCGATATTTTGAGTGTGAATAAAATTTCTTAAATGTGTTGCAAGGTATGTGTATCAAGGTAAAGATGTAGATAATTTGGTTCTGGAACATGAAGAGGCTGTTGATGCTGATGAAATGGGAGACCCAATTTTGAGGTGTGAGTTTGACAGAGCTGTGAGTGACCTAAATAGGAACAAGGCAGCTGAAATTGATGACATTTCCTCTGAATTACTGACTGCCTTAGGAGAAACCAGCATGGCAAGGTTATTTCATTTAGTGTGCAAGATGTATGAGACAGGAGAAGTCCCATCCGATTTTCGGAAGAACGTTGTCATACCTATTCCCAAGAAAGCCGGTGCTGACAGGTGTGAAAACTACCGCACCATTAGTTTAGTATCTCATGCCTGCAAAATATTAACACGTATTGTTTACAGAAGAATGGAAAAACAAGTTGAAGCTGAGTTGGGAGAAGATCAATATTTGGCTTCAGAAGAAATGTAGGAACACGTGAAGCAATCCTGACTTTACGTCTGATCTTAGAGGATCGAATCAAGAAGGACAAGCTCACGTACATGGCATGCGTAGATCTAGAAAAGGCATTCGATAATGTTGATTGGACCAAGCTATTTAAGATTCTGAAGATGATAGGGATCAGATACCGAAAACGAAGAATTATCTACAATCTGTATAAAAATCTGTCTGCAGTGATGAGAATCGAGGGCATTAGAAAAGAAGCAGCAATCCAGAAAGGAGTGAGGCAAGGCTGCAGTTTGTCCCCTCTCCTTTTCAATGTGTACATAGAACAGACAGTAAAGGAAATCAAAGAGAAATTTGGAAAGGGAATCACAGTCCAAGGAGAGGAAATCAAAACCTTGATATTTGCCAATGATATTGTTATTTTATCTGAGACTGCAGAAGATCTCGAGAAGTTGCTGAATGGTATGGAAGAAGTCTTGGGTAAGGAGTACAAGATGAAAATAATAAGTCCAAAACAAAAGTAATAGAGTGCAGTCGAACGAAGGCAGGTGATGTAGGAAATATTAGATTAGGAAATGAAGTCTTAAAGGAAGTAGATGAATATTGTTACTTGGGTAGTAAAATAACTAACGATGGCAGAAGTAAGGAGGACATAAAATGCAGACTAGCACAAGCAAGGAAGAGCTTTCTTAAGAAAAGAAATTTGCTCACTTCAAACATAGATATCGGAATTAGAAAGATGTTTTTGAAGACTTTCGTGTGGAGCGTGGCATTGTATGGAAGTTAAACATGGACGATGACTAGCTCAGAAAGAAAGAGAATAGAAGCTTTTGAAATGTGGTGTTACAGAAGAATGCTGAAGGTGAGATGGATAGATCGAATCACGAATGAAGAGATACTGAATCGAATTGGTGAGAGGAGATCGATTTGGCTAAATTTGACGAGAAGAAGATATAGAATGATAGGACACATCTTAAGACACCCAGGACTTGTTCAGTTGGTTTTTGAAGGAAGTGTAGGTGGTAAGAACGGTAGGGGTAGAGCAAGGTATGAATATGAAAAGCAGATTAGAGCAGATGTAGGATGCAATAGTTACGTAGAAATGAAAAGGTTAGCACAGGATAGGGTGGCATGGAGGGCTGCATCAAACCAGTCTCTGGAATGATGACTCAAACAACAACAAAATGTGTTACCGGTATAGCATATGATAACTGGTCGAAATAACTGACAACAATGCCTGAATGTAAAGTACCTGGCTGTCTGTCATACAGCAGAAAGACGAAAGAACGAGATATCGTGTATCATTCATTTCCTAAAAAAAGAATTTCGGTACATCGCCAGCTTTATCGCCTACCGTGCAAGGAAATATTATAGGTCAATGGGGTTCCACCGGGGAAATGCTTCCCATTTCTTCTGGTACAACCCCTGCAGAATGAATAGTGTTGTCTCGCAGGTCTACTCGTTCCATTGAAAGAATGGCTATACCAAATGTAGGAATTTGAATTAATTTTCACGAACACTCAAGGACGTGCTGAGCTGTCACGCGTACCGGTACCTAATATTATACGCAAACTGTATCAAATTATTAGCAGTTTATTCCCCACTCTGCCACCAGAAATAGTAAAAATGTACGTTAGAACGAGAACATCCATACGCATGCGGCAAATGAACATTCCGGCAATGACTGAAAAATCCATTGCAGCACATCGGCGATAGGCACGACAGTGGATTTCGTTGTCAAAAGCAACCACTTCATGACATCTGACATCACAGGTAGAAGTGTGTTCTAATTACATGTCTTTCTTGTTCTTCGTTATTCTGTTATTTAAAAAAAGTAGAAACGTCTATGCATGGTTTCGAATATGAACTTGCTTCTGCTGCTGTTATAATGTGTGTTGGTCTTAAACTCGATACCTGCCCAAATGTGTCAGTATATCGTATGTTAACATACGGTAGTTCTATTTTCTAAACTTTTACTGTCAACATTTAGTATTACAAACATTTCATAGCTATGAATATTTTTGTTTACAGATTTGAGAGCGAATAACCTTCCTTAAACTACAGAGGAAATTGGAAACGTTAATAAATTTCAATCGTGGGTCAGAGTACCGTCAGATATTCACGTATTACATTTACGCTTTATTCGTAATATAACAAATAAAAACTGACTATGCTTTACATCTTATATCAGTAGTAATCTTTGTCTGATGTGCTGCGAGTTCTAAGAGACTGCAATGTTTGATGTTATGAGTTTCTTACTGAATTGTGCGTCGTGCGCTCAGGGCTCAGGGCTTCGCCGATTTGCTCCTACGATGACGTAATTTCGTTAACCATTAACAGCTCGTCTCGTGTTGGTTCCAACCTTTAGTAGTGTTAAAGAACCTTGGTGTTTACCATGGATGTATTCTACTACTCCCACCCATAGGGAGGGAGTTCTGATCGTGGTATATTTCAAAATTACTTTCTTCTGGGTCCAGCTCCATGGCTTAATAGTTAGCGTGCTGGCCTTTGGTCACAGGGATCCCGGGTTCGATTCTCGACAGTATCGGGAATTTTAACCATCATTTGTTAATTTCCGTGGCACGGGGACTGGATATATGTGTTGTCTTCATCATCATTTCATCCTCATCACGATGCGCAGGCCGCTTACGGGCGTCAAATCAAAAGACCTGCATCTGGCGAACCGAACCTGTCCTGGGATTTCCCGGCACTAAAAGCCATACGCCATTTCATTTCATTACTTTCTTCTGGGACCATGGTCAACAGCAAATAAAAATACTGTCTTCTTCTCAGATGTGTTTAAGTTTGCACGTGTAGCCTCATACGATGTCGAGAGATCGTTTCCTGCGTGTAAGAACACACTTGTCCGCCTCTGTGGTGTAGTGGTTAGTGTGATTAGCTGCCACCCCCGGAGGCCCGGGTTCGATTCCCGGCTCTGCCACGAAATTTGAAAAGTGGTACGTGGGCTGGAACTGGGTCTATTCAGCCTCGCGAGGTCAGCTGAGTAGAGGTGGGTTCTATTCCCACCTCAGCAATCCTGGAAGTGGTTTTCCGTGGTTTCCCACTTCTCCACCAGGCAAATGCCGGGATGGTACCTAACTTAAGGCCACGGCCGCTTCTTTGTCTATCCCTTCCTATCTTCCTATCCCCCACCAAGGCCCCTGTTCAGTATAGCAGGTGAGGCCGCCTGGGCGAGATACTGGTCATCCTCCTCAGTTGTATACCCCGACCCAATGTCTCACGCTCCAGGACACTACCCTTGAGGCGGTGGAGGTGGGATCCCTTGCTGAGTTCGAGGGAAAAACCAACCCTGGAGGGAAAGCAGATTAAGAAAGAGAGAAAGAAAGAACACACTTTCCGTTAGCCGACGAAAGTTATCTCCTGTATTTCATGCCTTAATTAACTTGAGAATCTTACCAAGAACTGAAATGTGTAGTCTGTATGAAATTAACCTTCTTAAATTATTTTTGAATGAATATCAACAATTTTTAACTCAGAGTGCAATTTTGATATTTATTTACTTACTTACTAGCTGTAACACCCGGCGTTGCCCGGATAGTTTTGAATGTTTACCTTTAATATTTGTATTACCTGTTAATTATGTGTGAATTGAATATTTATGGAATTTCTTATTGAGATGTTGTTTACGATCTATTATTTAGATTTTGAGTTATCTAGAATGTGTTTGATTTCACGTTCCAGGTTATTTAACTTTCGAGTAAAGCTTTCTCCTTGTGGAAGCTCGAATTCACTGGGAAGTATTTGATCCTTTCAAACAAATAATAAATGATTGATAACTATATATTTTTTCGTATCACTATAGATATAATGTTCACGATTTCAGCTGTCATCAAGACCGTCACCAATCAGCCTTGCGACGCCAAAAACTGTGGATTCAACACAAATCTTGGCCAGTTTGGACATCTTCTTTACACTTCTCACCCCACGTCATGATAAGGGCTGAATGTTGATTTGAACGGCATCCGCTGTGTCAGTATTCACCTGCGCGTCCCCGTAAACTATGAATTCGACACTAATATCGGGCGTTTTCGATTATTTTCAGATGTCATCCCCTTAATTAGGGGTGCTAGAGGTTTCTTACCGCATATCATCTTTTTCCCGATAATGAGTCGAATGTGTACCATCCTTGAGTGTGAGCTGTTCTGCAATTTGCACACACACATCCATAATATCGGTGTTTGACATTTTTCTTCACCCCTTCTCAGACCCATGCTGTAGGGGGTGTAATTGCACTTAAACGACATGTGGAGTGTCACCGTTTATCTCAGTAACCCCAGGATCTAGGAATTATATATTAGTATCGGTCGTTTTCGATGATTTTTATGTCACCTCCACCCCTAAGATTGCTAAGGGGTGTCTTAACCCCAAAGTCTATTTTTCCAAATAGTAAGCCCTATACGCACCATGTTTGGTTGAGAATTATGCTGTAACATGCAAACATAAATCCATAACCTCGGTAATTTTGGACATCCTTTTTCAGACTTTCTCAACCCATATTCCGATTGAAGCTGAACCAGGACTTAAACTGCACACAGACCGAGCTCGATAGCTGCAGTCGCTTAAGTGCGGCTAGTATCCAGTATTCGGGAGATAGTAGGTTCGAACCCCACTGTCGGCAGCCCTGAAGATGGTTTTCCGTAGTTGTTGTAGCTAATTTCCTGTTGCCTCCATGTCCTTAAAATTAAAAAAATAAACATTACCTAGTAAAGTTAACATAGAATCGTCTTTGGTGGGTTCGAATCCCAGCGTCGGCAGTCTTGAAGATGGTTTCCGTGGTTTCCTATTTTCACACCAGGTAAATGCTGGGGCTGTACCTTAATTAAGCTGACGGCCGATAACTTCCCAATCCCAGCTCTTTCTCATCCTTGCGTCACCGAAAACCTTTGATGTACGATGTTAAAGAACTGGAATAAAATAAAACCTGTCTTTAAACCCCCTATTAAGTGACACAGTTAGTGCGGATACATTTCTATCGTGATGCGCAGTGTGTCACCAAGTACTTCTCCATATGTTCCATTGTGATGTTTGGCGCTGATTCGATGAAATTCTCTTGTAGGCTGAGAAGGACCGTTCAACATCGCAGGATATCACCGGTGTGTATTTTAAAACCTGAAATTTTCTGGGCGAATTATCTTCCGGGAGTCCAGCTCCATGGCTAAATGTTTAGCGTGCTGCCCTTTGGTCACAGGAGTCCCGGGTTCGATTCCCGGCAGGGTCGGGAATTTTAACCATCATTGGTTAATTTCACTGGCTCGGGGGCTGGGTGTATGTGACGTCTTCATCATCATTTCATCCTCACCACGACGCGCAGGTCGCCTACGGGAGTCAAATCTAAAGACCTGCAACTGGTGAGCCGAACATGTCCTCGGACACTCCCGGCACTAAAAGCCATACACCATTTAATTTCATCTTCCGGGACTATTCTTCTACTTCTCCACGAATGATCCTGCAAACAGATAGAAAACTCGAATAACCTGGGGTTCGTTTCAATACTGCATGGAGTTAGAAACTCTGATGCCGATTTTTCCTGGCATGGTACTATTATGTTTCAATCCAGCATTCGCTACAATTGTCATGCATTCTTGAAGTGGAGGCCAATGGTTTCTAGTTTTGTAATGCTCTGGAATCCAAATAAAGTTGCTCTGAATATATGCAGTGTCACTGACTATGCTCTGTTCAGTATATCTACGCCGGGCTGAGTGGCTCAGACGGTGAAAGTGCTGGTCTTCTGACTCCATCTTGGCAAGTTCGATCCTGGTTCAGTCCAGTGGTATTTGAAGGTGCTCAAATACGTCAGGCTCGTGTCGGTAGATTTACTGGCACGTAAGATAACTCCTGCGGCACTAAATTCTGGCACCTCGGCGTCTCCGAAAACCGTAAAAGTAGTTATTGCGACGTAAAGGAAATAACATTATTATAATTAGAATTTCTAGCAGTATTATTTGTAATATTTTCTTTCCTTGAAATTGTTAGTTTTTCTCTTGTTGTTGTTGTTGTTGTTGTTGTTGAGTCATTCTGTTTTAACGTTACTTTAAACATCACATTACTGTAAGTGACCATTGCCACTCGGATATTTCCAATTGCGATGTACTTGTTAATAATAATAATAATAATAATAATAATAATAATAATGATAATAATAATAATAATAATAATAATAATAATAATAATAATAAAATGCACACTGAGTACTGCATACTGACGTCGACTCTGGAGAAAATGGACCTACAACTGATTTAACAGCTTCAAAATGTTCATTGTAGAAACTAACAGCTTGAAGCCAAATGCCCCCACTGATAGGCTCAGGTAGCAAAGATACGTGCAGTATTCTCATTGGGGTTTTCGCAAATACTTTTTGTTGAGCTAGTAAATGATTTACGTTCGTAAAATTACCTCTCACTTCTTCAGCGACACGTTGTGATACTTGTGCTAAACATGTGACATGAACGGTCTTTTGCTTATGAGGTTGGTGCATGCATTTCAGTGCGCTTGGCAGACTGATGCCCGGTTTCTGGAACGTGAGATATCGAACCTATAGCGGTATCGAATGGTTAACTGGTGTTTTGGCGTTGCACGAACGTAAGATACATCTATCGGTTCGATAAATCGCTTGCTAACTTAGAGGGCCCTGAGCAGGAGATATCTATTTGTTAACTTGGTAACGCGTGCGCAGTCTTTCAGTATCGGCAGCTAACCTTGTGTTTGTTAACATTTCTATGGCTTTCTCATCTTCTTCTGACGAATAAATTTTAGAAATGGTCAACATTCTAGAACGATCGCGATTATATCATCATCGGTCTAATGTTCTAATGAAGTATACAGTAGAGTAGTGAAAATGAATTCAAAGACAGATTGAGGCTAAACAAATATATTGCCATAGGTTTGGTAGAGGTTACAGGCGACAATTTCCGTCATGTGACAAATAATTTTCCACTGTCCCCTGTTGATCAATTTTTAATTATGATACCCTTTAAGATTCAGTACTGCTGAGTCTTATCGTATTTGTATCTGTGACTGTATTCGTGTCCATAAAAGGTTGGTACCAGTAACTGAGTATAACAGATAATTACACATGAATCGTAGTAGGCCTACTGCAGGCCTACTTCCATTGGCAGTGAGCATATACTTTTATAGTGGGATTGTTTTAATTAACGATATTATATTACAAGGAACTAATAGGATATATAATTATGTTAATCACCCGATATATATCGTTATACTGTGATCAAACAATGTTCATATTTTGTAATAACAGGGAAGAGATACGGTATACTTATAATTCTCAGTGCAAACTGGACTGCGCGTGACATGTGCCACTCGTGTGCATATTTCATTAGAAATCCTCAAACAGTGTCAAATTCTTCTGACAATCCTTAAACACCACGAAACTGACAACCACGTCTGCAAGAAGTAGTCGAATACCCATTTCTTGCTGCATGGCAAAGATGGGATAATAGGAGCTGCACTCAAAGCTCAAATGCGATGCATTACTTTTGCGCATGCGCCTGACAATCTAGGTAACACATTTCATGCACAAAACCAAAGAAGTACGAGGGGTGGCATCTAGTGTGTATTTATGAAACTTGATCAACGAGCCAATAGTTGACAGTTTGATAAGTTAGCTGCTGTTCCGCTGTGCAACGCAGCGAAGATTAAATCGAGTCGACAGCTGTAACAAAGCAATAGCTATCGCAAAGATATCTCACCATTCCAGAAACCGGGCATCAATGTAATAGCAACTTCTGACTCGGTGAGGAAAGCAACGGGAAACTACCTCACTCCTCATTCCCCTAGTATTCCTCTTCAATGATGCCTAGGCCATCTATGACAGCTGATGGCAGAGCTGTTGAGGATCCAATTAGCCTTAGGACTGAAGACTGAACATACAATGCCTCCACAAGTGTAATGAAATGTCGTATGGCTTTTAGTGCCGGGATATCCCAGGAGGGGTT
Source organism: Anabrus simplex (assembly GCF_040414725.1). NCBI lineage: Eukaryota > Metazoa > Arthropoda > Insecta > Orthoptera > Tettigoniidae > Anabrus > Anabrus simplex. The sequence continues at coordinate 314,949,915 of NC_090267.1, read as the reverse complement.
CGGCTCGCCAGGTGCAGGTCTTTCTATTTGACACCCGTAGGTGACCTGCGCGTCGTGATTAGGATGAAATTATGATGAAGACAACACATACACCCAGCCCCCGTGCCATTGGAATTAACCAATTAAGGTTAAAATCCCCGACCCGGCCGGGAATCGAACCCGGGACCCTCTGAACCGAAGGCCAGTACGCTGACCGTTCAGCCAACGAGTCTCCACAAGTGTACACGGTAGAGGAAAGGGTATTTATGTACGATAATTATGTGAAAACAGAGTCTTATAGGAAAGTCATTAGGCGAATTTTTAAAATTTTTTTTTTTTTGCTAGTTGCTTTACGTCGCACCGACACAGATAGGTCTTATGGCGACGATGGGACAAGGAAGGGCTAGGAGTGGGAAGGAAGCGGCCGTGGCCTTAATTAAGGTACAGCCCCAGCATTTGCCTGGTGTGAAAATGGGAAACCACGGAAAACCATTTTCAGGGCTGCCGACAGTGGGGTTCGAACCTACTATCTCCCGAATACTGGATACTGGCCGCACTTAAGCGACTGCAGCTATCGAGCTCGGTAGGCGATTTTTAACACAGTTTGCAGGTGTACGCCCTCCACATGGAGAGACTGTGCGGAAACTCGTAAAAAAATTGAGAGGAACTGGTTCTTCACTCGATAAGAAGCGAAGTGTTAAAAAACGTGTACATAACGAGGAAAAATAAATGAAATTGCAGAAGGATTAGAACATACGCCTATAAAAATCCCTAAGACGACTTGGACAAGAAGCCGGGTTTTCGAAGAGCTCAGCATGGCGGGCAACGAAAATATTAAAATTGAAACCATCCGAATACAATGCCAGATATGTGTGGATGCAGGAGGAGAACATTTCTAACATTACCTGTCATAAAGTACGAACTTACTTTCTTAATTCTTCATTACTAATTTTCTTAATTTTAATTGTTATCTCATGTCATGCACGGATAAAGTAAGCGAAGTGCTGTCCTTGTTGGTATGGCGCGGAGCGGGTAGTGATGAGTCAACGGGCGGCAGATAAAATGGGTGCGCCTGCCGGCCAACCGATGAGAGAAACTCTCTGTATATACATTCTGTTCATCAAACTCTGGTGTAAGTGTAACCATAAAGTCACTGTATAATACATACTTTCTTCTCAGTGTTGCAATATTAATGCCGAACAGTGTACCTGATCAACCCTTTTGGAGTTTAGCGTGTGCAGGGAGCTTACATCATAAGAAGTTAAAGCGGAGATCTACAATAGCCATTCTTACAAAGAAAGAGCAGAGGTTGCTGAAGAGCATACCACGGCGTATTTGTCTGACTTTGTTCCTGCTGCAGACCGCGAAGTGTCAATAACAGGACTCGTTTGAAAGCTGCTCACAATGACTACGTTTCATCTCGAGTGCTTGGTATGCATACTTGGCTGGAGAATGTGTTGTTGTTCTTATTACGAAAATCAATATTTATTGTACTGCATCCGAGTGTGGGCACGATCAATGATTCTTCAAGAACGAGTGCTCCTGGAGGACTGTTCATATTGTTGTGGTCAATCTCGGTAAACAAATTTACTGCCACGAATTATATGGAGATGTCTGGCACCGCTAGGAGTACGATATGTATCAAAGCCTTGTTATATCTGGAGACAGGTTAGGAAACGTGACGTTTACATGGAGACAGGAAGTTGCATCTCAGGTGCCAGGAATTCATTGTAAACATTCATTTCTTTTGTACGTGAGTGTGTTCATGTTTATACTTCACAAAACTTCATCGCCGTACAAATGCAGGTAGCGGTGACCAATCAGAATTCAAACTGAATAGGACCATTGTCGGGTATACTATATCCACCGCCGGGCTGAGTGGCTCAGACGGTTAAGGCGCTGGCCTTCTAACCCCAACTTGGCAGGTTCGATCCTGGCTCAGTCCGGTGGTATTTGAAGGTGCTCAAATACGACAGCCCCGTGTCGGTAGATTTACTGGCACGTAAAAGAACTCCTGCGGGACTAAATTCCGGCGTCTCCCAAGACCTTAAAAAGTAGTTAGTGGGACGTAAAGCAAATAACATTATTATTATTACTATATACACCTTCATTCCAAGTAAACCTTCAGATAGCACCATATTTGAAAACACTGTGTAATGTAGAGCGACCAACTCTCGGCCAAGAAGTTGAAGGAGATAAAGTCGCGATAAAATTTGCCTAAACCAATAATCATGGAACGGACAGTATGAAACAAAATATTACATTACAGTGTGTACAGCACACAGATCAAAGCTCAACTTCTTGGGTGAATGATCAACGTCGCAGTCTTCAGTTCAGTGGAAACCGGGTTCGATTCCCGAACGGATGGGGAATTTTGCCCACGTCTGCTTGATTTCTCCTGCTCGGGGATAGTTTTGAACTCGAGACCCCATAATTGTAAAGGAAGGGCGACGGAGAAAAAAAGATAATATTTAACTATCAAAATTAAGAAACGTATTTACACATTAGGATGTTTCATAGAATTAATCTACTTATTTGCATGTGGTATTTTCCGACTGATTGTTCAGCATTAAGCTCTGAGTAAATTAAAAAAAATCGTAATTTCTACCATTATCTCCGACTGAATTATTTCTAAGTTGAACTGATTTCTTTGATCATTTGTCCCTATCAGTCATAATATCTTCACAGTTGTGAATTGAACCTGTGACGCTTAGAACAAAGATTTGGATCTTATTAAGATGCGACATATTAATTTACTTGTTTTCTTCCTTTCTTACTTTCTTACATTACGGAACACATTGATCCATTTTCGATCTATATTTTTATCACATCTGACAACTCATTCTGCACGGGAAAACTCTTCATGAACGCTATACTCATTTACAAAATCAAGATTAAATTACTTTACATAGGTTTGAAATTGCCTGAAAGAAAGTTCAGGACCGAGAAAGTGGCTTTGCGGTTTGGGTGATGAAGTTGTCAGCTTGCATTCGGGAGATAGTGGGGTCGGAACCCACTGTTGGCAGACCTGAAGATGATTTTCCGTGATTTCCCATTTTCACACGAGGCAAGTACTGGGTCTGTACCTAAATTAAGGCCAGGGTCGCCTCCTTCCTACTTTTAGCCCTTTCCTATCGTAACGTCGCCATAATACCTGTCGGTGTGGGTGCGACGTAAAGCAAATTCTACAGGAAACTTCAGTGTTAACCGATTATCTTAAACTATCGGTACTTGATAATAATATATGTGCCTTTGCTGGCAGGACCTAGTGTTTACAGTGCACTATGTCTTGTGGTATGGGCTAAAGCAATTTTGTTACTTTCATTGATCTGCCTCTGTCTTATCCTTGGCTTTGACAATATGAAAGTGACTGAGGTATGAGCGATACTAGTAATGCCATTCCTTCTACAGTCAGTCCTTACTATGAATGGTGTGAAAATGTTGCTCATAGGGTCGGTTGGTGCATGCATTTCAGTGGGCTTGGCAACTGATATGTAATAACAACTTCTGGCTCGGTGAGAAAAGCAACGGGAAACTACCTCATTCCTCATTTCCCTAGTACGCCTCTTCAGTGATGCCTAGGCCATCTGGCAGCTGATGGCAGAACTGTTGAGGATCCAACCAGCCTTAGGGCTGAAAACTAAACATACATACATACATACATACATACATACATAATACATATCCATGTGCGTGTACACCGTTACTCTTCATTCTCCGTATGGATACGATCAACAATTATTTACAGACCACGCTCCTCTGAGCTTTGTTGTACGCTGATGACGTGATGGTAGCATTCGAATCTTGTCCTATACTTGAACGATTAATTCAGCGTGGAAATACCGTCTCGGTAAATATGGAATTAACCAAAACCAAGAAGTCATAGTATCTTGAAGATGGAGAGCAAGCAATGGGAACATTATCTACTCATAGCTGCAAACTTTATAAGATGTCTGTTTTTCGCTAACTTGGCTCGCACCACAATAGATCTGTAACAGTTTGCAGATGCTGTACAGATACATCACCAAGAGTTATAGACAGAAAAAAACAATGCTCTGCTACAGAACCTCTGTGGATGGAAGCGGCAGAATACATACGCGGTATCCCCTGCCGGTCGTAAGAGATTAAAAGTGGATCCGAAGGGCTTTCAAATTGGTTGCAACTGTAGCACCTTAACGAACATCCAAACTAGGGTGTGTGCCACGTGGATGAAATGGCGGCAGGTTACCGTGGTTCTCTGTGATCGTTAACTACCTGTTTACCGCAAGTCTCAGACTTACAGGACCGTGGTAGCACCTGTACTGCTGACTGGGGCATAATGTTGTCCCATTATTAGAAAAAAAGAACAGTAGGTCCATATCACAGCAATGCGAATGCTAAACTGGTCCCTAAATCACACCCGAGTTGACCACATAAGAAGCTAAGAGATTAGAAAACAACTGGGTGCAGCCCCCATACTGGACAAAATCGCCTACGATGGCACAGCCATATTATCCGGAGTGCCGACAATTCGGTTGTTAAAACTGAACTGAACTTCTTTCCTCTAGGATACCTAACAAGCCAAACCAAACCGAACCCCATAACGCAATGAGAACCAAAGGGACATGGCCTGCTCAGCCTGAAAGCCTGCAGATTACGAGGTGTCGTGTGGTCATCACGACGGATCCTCTCGGCCATTATCCTTGGCCTTCTCGACTGGGGTCGCTATCTCGTCTTCAGATAGAATTACAACCACGTAGGCTGAGTGGACCTCCCGAACCAGCCCTCAGATCCAGGTAAAAATCTATGAACTGGCCGGGAATCGAATGCGGGGCCTCCGAGTAAGAGGCAAGCACGTTACTCCTACACCGCGGAGCCGGCACCGACCAAGACGACGATCAAAAAAGGGGAGAATGGATGTCGCCAAAGAAGATAATGATCAGAGTCCGAGTGACCGCTGAGAACGCTGAAGATCGCACGAAGTGGCGAGTCATGTGCAGTACAGCGGATCTTGCTCTGCGGAACAAATGCGAAGAAGAAGAAGAAGAAGAAGAAGAAGAAGAAGATTTATAGTGATGATGTTTTTGCTCGCGCAATCTTAAACGTAGGCCTAGGGTAAAACAATTAGAGAAATATCATTTGGAGGGAGGTAACATGACTTATTGGAAAATATGCTACTACACAAATTTAAGTGAAGAAGAATATTCTGGTAACGAGAAATGGCGAATCCAAGATAGGATTTAAGACAATTAACCGTCGAGGTATTCCAAATCAATTTCCGATTTGAGAAAATAGATCTGTAACAGTTTGCAGCTGCTTTACAAACACACCACCAAGAGTTATAGACAGAAAAGCAATACTCCGCTACAGAACCTCCGTGGATGGGAGCGACAGAATACATCCGCGGTATCCCCTGCCGGTCGTAAAAGAAGATTAAAAGTGGATCCCAGGGTCTCTGAACTTGGAAGCGTTGGTCGGTGACCATGGGTCCCTAGCTGAGTCTAGCATGGTTTCCAATTACTTGAGCCAGACTTTTCACTTTCATCTTTCCAATCCGGGCTTCCTTGATCAAATCTTGTTCTATTCCGACCCCTTCGGTATTAGGTTCGTGAGGTCTAACATGTCTTACGTTTTCAGGCCCTTCGTGTTCGGCTCAATGGACCCTTAGGTCCAGAGGGCCTTTGGTTTGATTCCTGGCCGGATCGGCGATTTTAACCTTTATTATTTAAGTCCAATGTCTCTAGGGCTGGGCTTGTTTGCCGTCCTCATTCTTAGTGATCATCGTAGGTAGGGGCCGTTCTCATTGACGCGCAGGTCGGCTATATAGTGTAAACTCGAAAGAACCTGCACCAGACCTCTTCGGAGGCCACACGCCATTAATAATGGCCTTTCCTTTCATTTGCCGATTGGTACCTTCATTCTTCGTTAGAGTGGAACTCTTCTGTATTTCTTTCCTCATTAGTTTTAAGAGAGCATGGTTGTCCAGTTGTACTTCTTCTTCCGAGCGAAATAGCTATACGGTTACGGCCGCGTAGCTGTGAGCTTGCACTCGGGAGACGGTCGGTTCTTATCCCACTGTCGGCGGCCCTTAAGATACTATTCCGTGGTTTCCCATTTTCACACCAGAAAATGCTGGGGCTGTACTTTAATTAAGGTTATTTCCGTTACCTTTCCCATCATTGCATCGCCGAAAACCTTCGATATATTAGTGTGACTTAAAACAGTAGCACAAAAGAAAACACCACCACCAGTCTGCTACAGGCAAGCTTCCATTCATTAAAAGATCCACATTCTACTTTAAGGCACGCTAGAAAAGTTTTTGTTTGTTGCCATCACATTAAAAAAAAAATTCATTCCATAAGCTCCAATTAAAAGGGTATGAGTCAGTAACCTCACCCAGCAGAATTAAATCTTTGATCATGCTGAAAGGAATTCTTTCTTGTTTTTCGGTATGCTATGTATGTTCTATACCGTAACATTTCATCCTAAACTATCAGAAATAATGCGTCAACTTATATGATATAGGTAGTATTCTGGAAAAGTGACGCATCGCAGAACATCGGCCACGTACCTCTTTACGATATCTCAAAGTAGGCTGGGCAAAATGCATGTGTGCGAAGTGTGACCTTAAACTTTTCAAAGGGACAGAAGATTAGCACTGCATATACTGTATTCTTTCTTTCTTTCTTTCTTTCTTTCTTTCTTTCTTTCTTTCTTTCTTTCTTTCCTTCTTAAATCCGTTTACCCTCCAGGGTTTGGTTCTCTCTCGAATTCATAGAGGGATTCCACCACTTTTGCCTCAAGGGCAGTATGCTGAAACGTGAAATTTTGAGTCGGGGATATACAACTGAGGAGGAGGACCAGTTGCTCGCTAAGGCGACCTCACCTGCTATGCTGAAGAGGGGCCTTGTGGGGGATGGGAAGATTGGAAGGGATAGGCAAGGGAATGGGAAGAAAGCGGCCGTGGCCTTAAGTTAGGTACTATCCCGGCATTTGCCTGAGGAGAAGTGGGAAACCACGGAAAACCACTTCGAGTATGGCTGAGGTGAGAATCTAAGTTCTCTTTACTCAGTTGACCTCCCGTGGCTGAATGGACCCCGTTCCAGCCCTCGTACCGCTTTTCAAATGTCGTGGCAGAGCCTGGAATCGAACCCGTTTCTGCGGGATTATTAGCTAATCACACTAACCACTACACCACAGAGGTGGACTCATTGTATATATTTAAGTTTGCAATTCATTGAAAATGATGGTGGTAAATGAAATGGCGTATGGTTTTTAGTGCCGGGATGTTTCCGAGGACTTCGGCTCGCCAGGTGCAGGTCTTTTGATTTGACTCACGTAGGCGACCTGCACGTCGTGATAGGGATGAAATGATGATGAAGACGACACATACACCCAGTCCTTGCGCCAGGGGAATTAACTAATTATGATTAAAATTCCCGACCCTGCCGGAAATCAAACCCGTGACCCCTGTGACCTAAGGCCAGCAAGCTAACCATTTACCATGGAGCCGGACATGATGGTGGTAATATTAACTTATATTAACGGATAGAGATGCACACATATTTATGAAATTCACTGAAGAGACACACCTAAATATATTCTATGAAGTACTGACTGTTCAACCCTCTGTAGATGGGGTGGCAGGATACATCCATGGTATCCACTACATGTCGCAAGAGGCGAATAGATAGAGTAACTCCAGAGACCTTCAACTTGGGATCTGAGTCTTTTCTATCCAGCCTCATCTGGAGAAATCTTGTTCTCTTCCGACCCCGAATGTATTATTATTTTAATGTTTTTGGTCAAATGAGTTTACCATTTTCACGACCATCGCGCCCCTTCCCTTTCTTTTGGCGATGCCCTATTTCTTCGAAGGGTCAGACTCTTCCATTTTATCCCGTCTAATTAATTTTCAGAGAAGACGGTTGTCCAGTTGTACTTACCCAGGAAACAAAATCCATTACCGCGGACTATGTAGAAATGCTTGTAGTGTGCATTTCTTATTAGCAAGATCATTTTCTTCCATACTACTGTCCAAATTGTCTAAAACTTGTCATAAGATCACCAATTAGTCACAGTAACCTGCTCGATAAATACTCAAAGGTTACAGACCTCTTCAGATTTTATGAGGGTATACAGGGGTAAGAATGTAAAGAAGAGGGTGTATATATGTTTTGTAGGATCCCAAACAAAGTAGGGCTCCTGTGTATGGTACCCCATACCAGGATCACTTGTTACGAGAAATGGAAAAGATCCTAAGGAAAGCAGCACGATTATTTCTGTGTGATTTCCGACAAAAGAGTAGTGATAGGCAAATGTTGCAAACTTTGGGCTGGGAAGACTTGGGAGTAAGGAGAAGAGCTGCTCGACTAAGCGGTATGTTCCGAGCTGTCAGTATAGAGATGGAGTAGAATGACATTAGTAGACGAATAAACTTGAATGGGGATGTTAAAGATAGGAAAAATTATAATATGAAGATAAAAATAGAATAGATAGATAATATAGAATACAAGAGGAGATGTTGGGGAAAATATTCGTATGTACGAAGAGGCATTTAGAATTGGAATAATTTTTTAAGGATAATGATGTATAAATGTCCAAATTCTTTGAAATCATTTAAGAGAAGACTATGTAAATATATATTTTTTTACAATCTGCTTTACGTCTCACCGACACAGAAAGGTCTTACGATGATGATGGGAGAGGAAAGGACTTGGAGTGTGAAGGAAACGGCTGTGGCCTTAATTAATTAATTCATTTATTTATTTACTGATGTCTTTATTTGTGGCGAAGTTAGGGCTCTTGGCCCTCTCTTACACTTAACCACATTATGCGGCTTAATACTGAATCCAAACTTAATATTCAAACTTAACACAGTGTATATAATATAACTTAATATAGTCTAAATCTAAAGGATTGCATACTAAGTCTAAAATTAAAAAAAAAATTCAATAATAACTACTCTAGGTGGAAATCATAAAATATAACAGTAATTTATGTAAACTTTTGGGAACTATTTACTCCAGACATTCACTCACACATTCACACATAAATACATGATATAGCCTACGCATTCAAGAGGAAATCTTTAGACTGTCTTTTGAAGGTAATTAATGAGGAACAATTTCTAATTTCAGGGGGTAAAGCATTCCATATTCTAGCGCCCGACACAAGGAAAGAATTACTGAAGGCAGATGTATGATGTGGAGGTATTGCAATTGTTGACCCAGATCGCGTGTCACGGTCATGAAAGGAGGATAGAAAACGGAAATTACTGGAGAGATATTCAGGTATATTTTCAGTCAAGAGTCGATAGATAAGGGTTGATACAGGGTGATTCCTCTGCTGCTCTACTTTTAACCAAGAAAGTTGTGCATAAAAAGGGGATACATGCGAGGCAAAATTCAATGAAAAAATAAATCTAATGCAGGAGTTTAAAGCTCTCTGCAATTTTCTATTTTGTTCACTGGTAGCATCCAGAAACACATCACAATAGTTAAAAATTGGAAGTATCAATGTTTGAACCACTTTTTTTTTAAGTTGAGAGGTAATACGGTCTGGTGAACCTTAAGGGGATGAAGTGATGAGTGAACTTTCCTGCATACGTTAGTGACATGCTCATCCCAGTTTAAAGTTTCATTTATAGTGACTCCAAGGCTTTTTACTGATTTACAGAATGGGATAACAACGCCATTTAGTTGAATGACTGGAATTTGTAGACTGTGTAGATGGGCAAGCAGTTTTCTCTGCCCTAGTATGATAGCTTGTGTTTTCGTTGGGTTGATGGAGAGAGAATTCTCAGCTGCATAACAGCTGATCTGCTCTAAGTTTCGGTTCATATTTTCAATAGCTGGATTTATGTCATTCACTTTTGTGTGGCAGTAAATTTGAAGGTCGTCGGCATAGAGATGGTAGTTGCAGTTTTTCAACGTAGAAGAGATGTCATTCAAATATAAAATAAATAACAGGGGTCCAAGTATAGAATCTTGTGGCACACCATTAACTTTGTACTTCCACTCCGTTCTCTTATCATTCATGACAACACACTGTCGTCGGTTATGGAGGTAGGAAGCGAACAATTTGAGAGCAGCGTGGCTAAGATGGAAGGAATGCAATTTCGCTATTAATATGTCCGTACTGATAGTGTCAAAAGCACTGCTGAAGTCTAGGAGAATGAGCACGGTCACTTTACGTTCGTCCATTGCTTTTCTTACGTCATCAGTAAGTTTTAGAAGAGCAGTAGATGTACTATGTCCTTTTTTAAATCCAGATTGCAGGTGATCAAGTAACGAATGGTGCATCAAATATTGGAGCAGTTGTTCATGCATGAGTTTTTCTAAGATTTTCGAAAGTGAAGAAAGTATACAGACAGGTCGATAGTCAGATGGAGAATTTGCTAGAAATTTTTTTGGCACTGGGAAAATTAAGGCATCCTTCCAAACAGTTGGGAAGTAGCCTTCCGAAAGACATGAGTTACATATGTGGGTTAAAATTAGCAGTACTACATCTATCAAGGTAACGACGAAGGATATCCGGATGTCGTCCACTCCGACTGCTTGCGATTTGATTGATGTTAGTTTTCTTCTTACATCGTTTTCATTTACTTTACGAAATTTGATCAAAGGCCGTTGTGGTGATGGAGTAGAATGAAGAGAATTTATTGTTGTTTGTATAATATGAGGGTGGGTATTAACTATTTCTCTAGTAAAGTGGGCATTTAATTCATCTGGATTTATGTCATGCGTATTGGAGTTTGTAGTTTGCCTCCCAATACCTACGGATTTGAGTTGTTTCCAGGTACTTTTTGTGTTCAAGGTACTGGCTAATTGTTGGAAGTACGCATATATTTTGTTTCTGATTATTTGTTTAACTTTATTTCTAAGCACACGGTACTTTTCAAAATCTTCAGTTGATAATGTCTGCTTGTAACATCTGTGTAGTGATTGCATCTCTTTCAGCCATTGCGGACTTAATGTCATTTGATAACGATGGAGCAGCTTTGCGAGTCACCCTAGCAATACGTTTAGGTACGTGTTTTTTATACAATCCCAACAATAATGTGTTAAACCTCTTTACTTTTTCGTCATTGTCAGTCAAGCGCAGTATTTCGTCCCACGGGCAGAGATTAGCATCTTTTATCAATTGTTGAGGATTTAACTTTCTCATGTCTCTATAGGTTATCCACTTCGGCTTGGTTTTGGGAACTTTCAAAGAATAAGCTAAATATATGAGATCGTGGTATGATATACCAGGAACAGTCCCAGCATTTACTTGGTGTGAGAATGGGGAAACCACGGAAAGCCTTCTTCAGGGCTGCCGACAGTGGGGTTCGAACCCACTATCCCCCAAATACTGGATACTGGCCACACTTAACTGACTGCAGTTATCGAACTCGGTAGGTAAATAAATATGGAATCTGCTACTTACGCGTCAGCCCTAAATGTAGATAAATGATTGATTGATTGATTGAATATGTATCATAATTTTTATTATTATTATTATTATTAGACTATTATTATTATGGACTTGTTCAGTTGGTTTTTGAAGGAAGTGTAGGTGGTAAGAACGGTAGGGGTAGACCAGGGTATGAATATGACAAGCAGATTAGAGCAGATGTAGGATGCAATAGTTACGTAGAAATGGAAAGGTTAGCACAGGATAGGGTTGCATGGAGAGCTGCATCAAACCAGTCTATGGACTGATGACATAATGTTGTTGTTGTTGTTGTTGTTGTTGTGTAAGAACATTTTAAACTTTATATCTTGTAACGATGAAATAAACCATGAGCTCAGATATTTTGAATACGTTATAAAGCCTGAATTTGTCCTTAATTGTTGAAGAAAATCTAGCGGAATTTCAGTGTCACAAGAACTGTCGAATATCTTCTAGACTAAAGATAGAATGCAGTCTGCATTACTGTTAATAATTTAGTCCTTTAAACTGCAAAAGGTATGTTGGTACTAGGTATGAAACCTGTTCTTAGGAAAACTTCCACCTTTCCTCCAAAACAACTTCGTTGTGTAAACGTACAGTAGAGGTGAAAAATATTTCATTGTTGAGCATTTATAGAGCGGAATTTGATTGTTGCTGCGATAACCGATGTAATAATAATTGCGGAGTATGAGCACACAATAATACTGTCATAAAATAACATTGTAGTACAGTAAGATATTCCCACCCTCATCATTTTATCATTACTCATACTCATATTGTATGAATTTCGAAGCGAGTTTTAATATGAATTTGTCACATTTGAATTCTTCCTTTCAACATGGACAGTTGTAAGTTTGTTACTGTGCCTTCTGCATTCTTTTATTCTTTTGCCTGCCCATGATTCGTCAAAATCCATTCATTTATTCTCTTGATATATCTAATTTAATTTTGATAAATTGTGAGAACCTGCTGCATTTGCGGATCACAATAAATTTAAAATCGACTAAAATAATCCATTGTTAATGGTATGTTTCCACAGGTTCGTGATATTCAAATAGTACTCAGAATACGTTCATGGATATTACCTGCACACACTTCCTGCATGACGAAGGTAATGTAGTGATATGATTTTGATTTATGAAATGCTACAATGGAGTAACTGAAACTATTGTTTGGTCTTAAGGTAATGGTCTTTGACTACGTTCTTTGCTCTACGAATAAGGGAAAAAAACCGTGGTAATCGGCAATAATCACAATGAAACTTGGAGCATGATGGGGCCAAAACGATACGTGTAAAATACTACTGTGTGCGGGGTCGTCAATTTCGTACATATAAGTGGTGCATGATTGGAAGTTCAGCATCTTAGCCATTAAAGCACTGAGAGTCAAATAAAACCCATTAAACATTACTTTTAGTAATCTTGCAATAGTGAATAGTCTATTTGTTTGTATAACTTGACAATATATGACATTACTTTTACCTGCTTTAATTAAATGTTGTTATTGTTTTTACATTTGATTTGAGGGCACCCAACATTTTACTTTGGCACATCACATCACCCACATCATTGTGTGTTCCTTGCACCCCTGGCTCTATGCTCATAAATCACCCCAAGCTTCTGATACAGCGATCGGAAATTAGTAGCCCCATGAAAGAAAATATTTTTAGATACCTAAGGGAATCCCTACTACGCTCGAAATATCCCTTGTTAACCGTACTCATTTTAAATAATAATAATAATAATAATAATAATAATAATAATAATAATAATAATAAAAGGATAAGAAGAATACTTTGAAAGTTGTCGTGCATGCAGTGTGGAACAGGAAACGGTGAAACATATTATACCATCTGGATGCTGAGTACTGGTATCCACGGATTACAAGGAGAGACATGATCTCTACCGGGCGAGTTGGCCGTGCGGTTAGAGGCGCGCGACTGTGAGCTTGCATCCGGGAGATAGTGGGTTCGTTCGAATCGTTCTGTCCCGCTGTCGGCAGCCCTGAAGATGGTTTTCCGTGGTTTCCCATTTCCACACAAGGAAAATTCTGGGGCTGTAGCTTAATTAAGGCCACGGCCGCTTCCTTCCAACTCCTAGGCCTTTCCTATCCCATCGTCGTCATAAGACCTATCTGTGTCAGTGCGACGTAGAGCCACTAGCAAAAAAAAAGACATGATCTTATTGGTATGACCGTACATCATGTTTTGCCATCAAATATGATTTGGTCACAACGCCAAAGGAACTGTAGTTTCTACTCGCCTGCTCGAAAACAACAGATACAACTTTGTTCTGACAAGAGCATCTTGACTGACAGAGGTGTGGTTACCGAACAAGTTGCCGTGCGGTTAGGGTCACGCAGCTGTGAGCTTGCATTCAGGAGATAGTGGGTTTGAACCCGATTGTCGGCAGCCCTGCAAATGGTTTCCAATTTTCGCACCAGGAAAATGCTGGAGTCATACCTTAATTATGGCCACAGCTGCTTCCTTCCCACTCCCAGCCGTTTATTGTCCCATCGTCGCCATAAGACTATCTACGTCAGTGACACGTAAAGCAAATTGTTTAAAAAAAATACAGGACGAATGGTTAATCACATTGTGGGACCGCACTGACATACCTTTGTAAATGGTCGTTTTTGCATTGCCCTGCAATGTCGTCAAGTTATGACGTGAAAATGCAGAAACATCAAGTGCTAGCACAGAATGTTAAAGATCGGTGGTGAATGTACCAACTGACAAAAGTACCAGTTTTTTTGGGGTACAAGATGGCGTCAGCGAAGGATGTAAGTGAAGATAGCTCCCGGTTCTCTTGCGAAATAATCGGGAATAAGTGTGGTGTAAACAAGAAGCGAGTGAAGAATGGTATCCAGTGTGAAAAGTGTTTAATTTGGTACCATTTTGAGTGTATATGTAGTGCTGGGTTTGCTAAAAATGAAGATACTTGGACTTGTGTTAGCTGTGGCGAGAGCAATTTGAATAGCGGTAACAAACCTTGGCCTACAACGGTCAACGAATCGCTGGCGTCTCATTCCTTGGAGGATGGAGGTAATGATGTCTGTCTGTCAGGTCATGTCTGTCAGGTCATCAGCCCAGAGGCTGGTTGGATCCTCAAATAGCACCACCAAAGGTTATGCGGTTATAAGGAAACCCCAAAAACCAATGGCAGCACCAAAATGAGGCGTACTAGGCAAGACGAGGAGTGAGGTAGGTTGCCATTGCTTTCCTCACTGGGTCAGAAAGTACTATTGTAGCACGACTGACCCTATGAGCAACACCTTTCACAACCCTCAGATGCACTAGTCATGCTCTGAATGCCATTACTCAGCACCACCCATACCCCAGTAGCTTCCATATTGTCACAGCCATGGATGAGACTGGGACTTCGGTGGAAGCTACACTTTACTCTGGCCTGTGCCAAGAGATGGATACAAAAGTACTGTATCCATCAAGAAATGACAGCAGGCAAGGAGGTAATGACAATGTACTTGTAATTCTCTCTTTATTGCAACAGGATTTACAAGCATTAAAAGCGGAGAATGAGATTTTAAAGGAGAAGGTACGTTTACTGAAATCGAAAGTACCGGTATATCTAGCGCGTGGTGTCAAGTTGCTTCAGATTCTAGGATGAAAAGTGTACAGTTTAATAAGTACAACTTTGTAATTGGCACTAAAAATAGATTTTCAGCCCTGAGGGAAGTAAGCGATACGCAAGGTATCCGTATAGGAAACAGTCAAACGTATAGCGCAAAATTCGTTACGAGAAGCCGCAAAGCTAGGCCTAAAATCCCACACAGTGCACCGGCGAAAGTGTCGAACATTCTTATATTATTGGTGATAGCCAGGCGAGGGGAATTGCGGAGAAAATGATCAATGAAGATATTGCAGCATCGGCAGTCGTCTATCCTGGGGTCCCAATGCAGAACATATTGGAAAACACGGAGCAGGCGGCAAGAAATCTCGGAAGTCGTGATGCAGTAGTGATCATCGGCGGGACGAACGACGTAGCTCACAACGACGCTAAGAATGTTATTTCTGAACTGTAATGTACACTAGGTAAGCTGACTCACACTAGCATCTTTGTAGTGAACGTGCCCCACAGGCATGATTTGATTAGAGACTCGTGTGTGAACATTGAAGTGGACAAAGTTAATACAGATATGGTTAAAATTTGTAAACATTTTCGTAATACACAGGTAATTGATATCAGCAGTTTCGAGAGACACTGTTA
This sequence comes from Anabrus simplex, assembly GCF_040414725.1. Taxonomy (NCBI): domain Eukaryota; kingdom Metazoa; phylum Arthropoda; class Insecta; order Orthoptera; family Tettigoniidae; genus Anabrus; species Anabrus simplex. The sequence goes on along the minus strand of NC_090267.1, from coordinate 314,934,295 downwards.
CACAAAGCATGGCCTTCATCTAAACAATTCAAGTAAACGAAAGATAGCAAATATTGTTCTAGATTTTATTAATCATAAGATACGTACTCTAAAAAAGGCAACTCCCTTGAGTTATAATACTGACCAGGAAAACTAGTAGAAAGAGCCAGCTGTACTTCAAGCTGGCTCAGCCAACTAGAAAGTGAAACTCAGGAAATTAAGGAATTTCAAATTACCCAATTGCAACAGTCAAGTTTTAGGGAGGAAGGGGGTCTGAGACTGCTCTTGGTAAACTGTCTGAGTGAAAAATAAACAATTAAAATTCGGTACATTGATGGAATCTTATGAGACTGATGTGGTGATAGGAGTGGAATCGTGGTTGAGAGAAGGGGTGGTTAATAGAGAAGTATTTCCAGAAGGGTACACAGTCTATCGTAAAGACCGAGGAGATAAAAAGGGAGGGGGTGTTTATTCTGGTGAAGGAAACTTATTGTTCACATGAATGGTTTACCGATGAAAGGGATGAAATAATAGGGATAAAGTTAATTAGTGATAATATGAAGGAGGTGGGAATTATTGGAACATACAGGCCAGGAAGAGAGGAAAGAGACTTGGAAATATTTGAGAAAATAATAGATTATACTCATAAAAACAATAATAATGATGTGGTAATAATTGGGGGAGATCTAAACTTGCCTGAGGTTGAATGGAATGGAGCTACAAGTGAAGCCCATGAACAGAAACTGGCAAATAAGTTAATTTGGAAGGGAGGATTTACACAAGTAGTACAAGAACCGACTCGTCTCAATAACTTACTAGATGTATTCTTGGTTAAACCATGGGAAATTGTTGATAAAACTGAGGTAATTGAAGGAATAGGTGACCATAAGGCTGTAATAATGGACGTAGGACTGGTACCAAAAAGTCTTAATAAGAGGGTCACACAAGACAAGAAATTGTACAGAAAAACTAAAGTTGATGAATTTGGGACTTACCTTAAATCACATAAGTGAAGGAAGTAATGTGGATGCACTTTGGGCTAAATTCAAAGGAATCGTTTGGGAAGGAGAGAAGAGATTTGTACCTGTTAAAAAGGGTAAAATGACCTCAAACCCCGTTTATTATACAAGGGAAATAAGAAAATTAAAAAGAAAATGTAGAATAGTAAACAGGAAAATTAAAGAAGGTAGGGAGAGTAGAGAAAGTAGAAAACAACTAATGAGGGAACTGAATAGAGTGAAAAAGGAAGCAAGAGAGAATTATATGAATGGCATTCTTCAAGAGCGTAATGACCACAAAGGGAAATGGAAAAAGCTGTATTCATATATCAGGAATCAAAAAGGAAAAGGAATCCAAATTCCTACAATGTTGGGAGAAGGGGGTGAACACTATTTAACAGATACTGATAAAGCAAACCTCTTTAGTCGGGAATTCAGAGATTCAGTAGATGATTGTCAGGAGTTGCAAACCGAAACAGAAGATAGAGAGGGAGAGAGACAGAGGGGAAACAAGAAGCTTCTCATTCACAAATGAAGATATTTTCAGAGAAATCCAACTGATTCAGCAAGGAAGAGCAGCAGGAAGTGATCAAATTACTAGGGAGGTGTTAAAGACAATGGGCTGGTACATAGTGCCTTATTTAAAATTTCTCTTTGACTATGTCATAAATAATAGTGTAATACCAAAGGAATGGAAGGAATCTATAATAATACCAATTTATAAAGGAAAGGGTGATAAAAGGAAACCAGAGAACTACAGACCAAGCAGCCTGACCAGTATAGTTTGTAAAATAATGGAGAGTTTAATATCAAAGTACATCAGAAGGATATGTGATGATAAAAATTGGTTCATGAGTAGCCAGTATGGATTTAGAAAGAAATTTTCTTGTGAGGCACAACTGGTGGGATTTCAGCAGGACGTATCAGGCCAATTGGATTCAGGAGGCCAGTTAGATTACATAGCCATAGATCTTTCCAAAGCCTTTGATAGAGTGGAACATGGAATATTATTAAAGAAATTGGAGGGAATAGGATTGGACGTAAGGGTTACACGTTGGGTAAAAACATTTCTAAAATGAGGGTTCAGAAAGTCAAAGTAGGAAATAACGTATCGCAGGAAGAGAAAGTTTGGAAGGGAATTGCACAGGGTAGTATAATCGGTCCGTTACTTTTCTTAATGTACGTAAATGATTTAGGGAATAATATAACATCAAAAATAAGATTATATGCAGATGACATAATTGTTTATAGGGAAATAAATACCATCGAGGATTGTTCAGAATTACAAAGGGACCTCGAGGGTACCCAACAATGGGTTGAAGAGAATAATATGAAGGTTAATGGAGGCAAATAAATTGTTACAACATTTACAAGCAGGAGTTTTAAAACTGAATTTGAATATAATTTGGATGGGGTAGTTATCCCAAAAGATGGCAAGTGCAAATACTTAGGTGTAAGATTTGAAAGTAATTTGCACTGGAAGGGTCATGTGGATGACATTGTTGGGAAAGCATACAGATCGTTGACATAATGAGGCTACTTAAAGCATGCAATAAAGAATTAAAAGAGAAAAGTTACCTAACTATGGTTCATCCATTATTGGAATATGCAAACAGCGTTTGGGATCCTCACCAAGAATACCTAATAAAAGAAATAGATAGTGTGCAGAGGAAAGCAGCAAGATTCGTAACAGGGGATTTCAGGAGAAAGAGTAGTGTATCAGAAATGTTAAAGGAACTAGGGTGGGAAACTTTAAGCAAGAGAAGTTAGAAAACTAGATTTATAGGATTATATAGAGCATATACAGGAGAAGCCTGGGGGAGATATCCGTGAGATGCTTCAGTTGGAAAATAATTATATCGGCAGGACTGACCACAAATATAAAATTAGAAGGAATTTTAGCAGAAGCGATTGTGGTAAATTTTCATTCATTGGGAAGGGTGTGAAGGAGTGGAACAGTTTACCAGGGCTAGTGTTTGATCCTTTTCCGAAATCTGTACAGATAGATATTCAATAAGAGAATAAACAGCAAGAGAGAAAATAAATGAAATGTTAGAGGGCATTCGACCAGTGCAGGTTAATGTAAATAAAAAATGTGTGTGAATAAATTAATTCCATCCCCTGGTCTAAGGAGTTTGGACAGCCAAAGCAGGGGACTGCCTGTAGGGGGAAGTACAGTGGGGACTTCGAGGGCCCTGGGACCGCTACGGTAGCTGTGAAGGCCCTTCAGGAACTCTGAAAAGTGGTGGTAAAAGGGGCTCTGGTTAAGATGCAGCAGGTCGTTATGCTACTTAGGTTCCAGAATGGGTAAGGAAAAGAAAAAGTAAATAAATGCAATGTAAATTTTAATCTTATACCAGTTGTACAGTATTATTTGAAGTAATTCCACATCCTGTATATCAGGTGACTATATTTGTAAGTAGTACAGGAGATATTATAAGTAGCATTTTGTAAACAATGTAAATTTATTAAGGATGAGCTGTGTGTTTAATAGAAAAAATTGTTAACGTAAATTATATAATATTGTATTATAGGAAAATTTTTTCTCTTGTTAATTTAATATTTAGTGCTTGACAATAATGTATTTTAGTGTACCATTTGCCACCGAGGTAGACACCTCATTTGCAAATAAAGAGATTTTGATTTTGATGATTAGGGCAACAGGACTGGTTACAACCTTAAATAGTCCTTGGAGAAGCTTCACCTGTCCCTATGCCAGGTAGCAAACATCCAGAAATCTGTAGTTCTGAACATGTATAGAAATATGCGCAAATTTCTCAACAAAAGTTCAACGAACATTTATGGAATAACCATTTGTGTTCTTGATATATGATTGTGCTTAACAATTATTTATCCATATTATTATGCAAATGTACCAGATTCGAAGTCTGTCAGCTACGGAAATAAATAAATAATAATAGTGACAATTAATAATAATCGCGTACACGATATAACCTGTCACCTGAGGTGGCAGATGCGGATAAGAGTTTCAAATATGTGTCGGCTATACGGAAATACCATCTGAAAACCATTGCATTATTCGTTTTGACAGCTGGTGCCAATCAGGGCTGTAGAGCCATAGAGTTTGTCTTATCATTCTTCTTCTTCTTCTTGTTATAAATTAATTTTAAGTAACTAATTGTTCATCTGATAATATTACTTCTTAAAACTGCATGTAAATTCAACCACTGAAGTTATACGGCATGTTTATGGAATAACCATTTGTGTTCTTGATATACTTTGTGCTTAACAATTCATTATCTATATTATTATGCAAATGTTACCAACCTTACTAACCTACATACGTTCCTACCCATTCCAGCTGGAGTTAAGCTCCTTGTTATACGAGTAATACATTTTTTAATATTGCTCTTTACATTAAATGGTGTGTATTATATATATTGTGCTCTTTTCAAGGCGCCGTACGGGTACAATATATAAACCATCACTTCATATATATATATATATATATATATATATATATATATATATATATATACAGACAGCGTCAATTCTAGTGAATGTAGTTACTCAACACATAGCCTTCTCTTGAATAGTATCAAAAGGTCTGCTCAGGGCTTAAGGCCGCCATCGGAGAGAATAATCATTATGAACAGCGTCATGTACCATCATTTCACATGAATACTGCGGAGAAGTTTGGAATGGAATCCTGACTTTTGGCACGCAATCTAGAGATCAAAAAATTGCATTTCACTTTCGATTAAAACAGTATCCGAGATATCAGCATAAATTATGACAAACTCGTTTCTGAACCTTATTCGAAATGAAAGGAATTTACAAACGAGGGTCACTGATTTGTCGACGAGAATGAATATTTTACCGTAGAGTCCAAATCAACTTGTGTAAAATGTGACGTCATGCAACCCTTCGTAGCCCTAATATAGCGATCAGAAGCGAGAGTGGGCGTGAATAATCTATGGAACCAAATATCGACATTTAAAAGTAATAATATATTTTATAAGGACTGATAGAGATTCAAATACACGAGAAAACGCACACATTATTTGTTGGCTACTTCCATTTTGCCCCTGCAGAAATATACATATAAAAAATCAAATACGAATAAAACAATTTTTCTCTTGCATGAATTGTGATTTTACTCATTTTGTTTAATTTGTTTTGATTACAAAATTCTTTGAATACACAGACTGACAGAGCAAATGCAACACCAAGAAGGAGTGGTTCGAAAGGGATGAAAGTTGGGGAAAAACAGAGAGGGCACGGAGGAATAATTGATGTTTATTTCAAACCGATATGCAGGTTACACAATGCGCACGGCATCGACTCAGTACGATGTAGGACCACCGCGAGCGGCGATGCACGCAGAAACACGTCGAGGTACAGAGTCAATAAGAGTGCGGATGGTGTCCTGAGGGATGGTTCTCCATTCTCTGTCAACCATTTGCCACAGCTGGTCGTCCGTACGAGGCTGGGGCAGAGTTTGCAAACGGCGTCCAATGAGATCCCACACGTGTTCGATTGGTGAGAGATCCGGAGAGTACGCTGGCCACGGAAGCATCTGTACACCTCGTAGAGCCTGTTGGGAGATGCGAGCAGTGTGTGGGTGGGCATTATCCTGCTGAAACAGAGCCTTGGGCAGCCCCTGAAGGTACGGGAGTGCCACCGGCCACAGCACATGCTGCACGTAGCGGTGGGCATTTAACGTGCCTTGAATACGCACTAGAGGTGACGTGGAATCATGGAATCATACGCAATAGCGCCCCAAACCATGATGCCGCGTTGTCTAGCGGTAGGGCGCTCCACAGTTACTGCCGGATTTGACCTTTCTCCACGCCGACGCCACACTCGTCTGCGGTGACTGTCACTGACAGAACAGAAGCGTGACTCATCGGAGAACACGACGTTCCGCCATTCCCTCATCCAAGTCGCTCTAGCCCGGCACCATGCCAGGCGTGCACGTCTATTCTGTGGAGTCAATGGTAGTCTTCTGAGCGGACGCCGGGAGTGCAGGCCTCCTTCAACCAATCGACGGGAAATTGTTCTGGTCGATATTGGAACAGCCAGGGTGTCTTGCACATGCTGAAGAATGGCGGTTGACGTGGCGTGCGGGGCTGCCACCGCTTGGCGGCGGATGCGCCGATCCTCGCGTGCTGACGTCACTCGGGCTGCGCCTTGACCCCTCGCACGTGCCACATGTCCCTGCGCCAACCATCTTCGACACAGGCGCTGCACCGTGGACACATCCCTATGGGTATCGGCTGCGATTTGACGAAGCGACCAACCTGCCCTTCTCAGCCCGATCACCATACCCCTCGTAAAGTCGTCTGTCTGCTGGAAATGCCTCCGTTGACGGCGGCCTGGCATTCTTAACTATATACGTGTCCTGTGGCACACGACAACACGTTCTACAATGACTGTCGGCTGAGAAATCACGGTACGAAGTGGGCCATTCGCCAACGCCGTGTCCCATTTATCGTTCGCTACGTGCGCAGCACAGCGGCGCATTTTACATCATGAGCATACCTCAGTGACATCAGTCTACCCTGCAATTGGCATAAAGTTCTGACCACTCCTTCTTGGTGTTGCATTTGCTCTGTCAGTCAGTGTATTTTGTTTTATATTCATTTAAACGCAGCCGTCAAAACATAGGTCATTTTACTGTGTTGTGAGGGTACGAGAGAGCTGTCTATCAACTCAGCCACGGTATAATTGTCTGGTCACTGCAGTGGCTAATGCCAGCTATAGTTCTGGTCACCGCGTCTGCACTACAGCGTCGAACTTAATGTGTACCGAAGTTTAAGAAGCATATTTCGACCCAAACTTGCACTAGCTACAGGAAGATTACGATAATTACTGTAGCCGAACGAGTTGGCCGTGCGGTTAGAGCCACATAGCGATGAATTTGCATTCGGGAGATAGTGGGTTCGAATCCCACCGTCGGCAGCGTTGAAGATTATTTTCCGTGGATTCATCAGTGAAATGCTGGGCATTTATCTTAATTAAGCCCACGGCCGATAACTTCCTAATCTCAGCCCTTGTCCAACCCTCGATCTGTTAGTGCGACGTTAAACCACTAGCAAAAGAAAAAAAAATCACTGTACCGGGCGAGTTGGCTATGAGGTTAGGGGCGCGCAGCAGTGAGCTTGCATCCGGGAGATTATGGGTTCGAATCCCACTGACGGCAGCCCTGAAGATGGTTTTCCGTAGTTTCCCATTTTCACACCAGGCAAATGCTGGGGCTGTACCACACCGCTTCCTTCCAACTCCTAGGCCTTTCCTATCCCATCGTCGCCATAAGACTTATCTGTGTTGGTGCGACGTAAAACCACTAGCAAGAAAATCACTGTGTTTGGTTTTCTTGTTTTTCTCACTCTCTTGTTTACTTTTCTCTAGTTACTGCAAACGTTTTCTTGCTAGTTGCTTTACGTCGCACCGACACAGATAGGTCTTATGGCGACGATGGGACAGGAAAGGGCTAGGCGTGGGAAGGAATCGGCCGTGGCCTTACTTAAGGTATATCCCAGCATTTGCCTGGTGTGAAAATGGGAAACCACGGAAAACCATCTTCGGGGCTGCCGACAGTGGGGTTCGAACCTACTGTCTCTCGAATACTGGATACTGGCCGCACTTAAGCGACTGCAGCTATCGAGCTCGGTTGCAAACGTTTGAAGACGTCATTTATTGTCATTTTTCTCAAGATGTACCATTGCAGGCAGTTGTTACATACCTAATAAAGTATTTAGAACTGTCATGTGTTCTGCAATTGCATTAGTGTTATCTAAGAATGAACACAAACCGCCTTTCACTCAATCAGGTTTCAAATTAGTGGCAGATTGGGAATATAACCAAGGTCATCCAATTACAGACTGCGATAGAGGACTGATATTCGAGTATATCTATTTTTTTTTTCTAAACAAAATGTGTTGCCTGGATATTGCACCACTCAAACTTGCTCCAATTACTCCAAAAACAACTTCTCTGTAGCATCATTTTCATTGTGTGAAGCTAAGAAGAGGTGGAAGAAAGAATACAATTTGTATCTGTCCTAGAATAGAATGAATGTTTAGTTGAACATCTCTGTTAGAAACATTTGATCACAATTACATCATATTAAAGGGAGCATTAATGCTGGGCTCTGTTTTTGTACTAGTTGAATAATATCGACCGGTTTCTGTGCGGCCACTGCACTTGCTGGACTCAAGAATGTGAAAGTGATCCTCCTGCTCAGCTCAGAGCAACAGCCTTAATTATGCCATAAATAATGTTTATACAACATTAACACACGTGTTTGGACCTAACAATATTGCCATGATTACATGCATGTAGAGAAATGAGAACTTTGATAGATGTGAAACACTCCTATTGTTCGCTTCAGGTTATAGACATGGAAGAGCAATTATTCCTTCCTATAGATCATGGGTGTGCGCTTTAGAACAGTGAACATTCAAGAAATGTTCTGGCTTTCTCGTGTAGGAATTTTGTGTAGCAATAGAATATAGCTGTACCAGCCTTATGAGTACACTTTAATGGGTCGTAAGTAGTGTATTTACCATTTGAAAACATAGGTTTTTTCCTTGCGTTTGCTTTTAATACCAGGAGGATTCTACATGTTAAGTTCGGCCCGCCAGTTCTGTAGCTGCTTAGTTCCGGTACAACCCATGGGTGGGGGGGGGGGGGGTGAGCTACATGTAGCGCTGTGCGGCGTGTTGTCTATGGGTGTAGGTGTAATTGCACGGGCTAGGAATTGGAAGGAAGTCCCCGTATCCTTACGAAAATTACCAACCCTGCACGTGCCTGGAGTTAAAGTGGAGAAACCACGGAAAACCATTTCGAGGATGACAGGCTGGGGATTCGAACCCAATCTGGCTTCCGAGTACAGAACTAACTGATCGTGCCACAACTCACTGAGCTGACCTGTTTGGTATAGGACTTAACGAACTGATCATATTTTAAATATCTTCCCTGGCTGTTATTTACCCATCGTTGACAAGTTGTTTTTATTTTTATTGCAGTAATAATGTCGTCTTGGCGGAGATGAATGTCAGCAGAAGAGACAAAGTCCACCCCAACTTACAGTGATAATCAGCCAATGTAATGTTGGTCATTGTAGACACATGACCAAGAAAGTGTCTGTGTGGTTCCAGTCACGTAGCTATCAGCTTGTATTTGGGAGATAGTGGGTTCGAACCCCACTGTTGGCAGTCCTGAAAATGGTTCTCTGAAGTTTCCCATTTTTCACACCAGACAAATGCTGGGGCCAAGATCGCTTCCTTCCCATTTCTATCCTTTTCGTATCCCATCGTCGCCGTAAGAACTATCTATGTCGGTGCGCCTTAAAGCGAATTGTAATAATAATAATAATAATAATAATAATAATAATAATAATAATAATAATAATAAATAACGTTGTGTTTTCTTTCGGCTCGACTATTTATGGTATTCGAGCTCTAGGCTTACAGCCTCCTATTTCAGACTCCTTTTTCCCTCATTTTCCTAGTCATATTTCTTTCACGTATGACTCTTCATATCGATTGTCATGTTTATTATTTTCTTCCTGAATAAGAGTTAATGAACTCGCGGATTTCTACCTTATAAAATGATTATTACAACAAATATCACCATCATCTGTAAATGCATCAGGCTGATGCCTGAACAATATTTCTACGTAAGCAATGGTCGCCGTTGAGGGACTCATTAATAAACAAATACGTTTGTGAACATCTCCATTATTACAGCTCATATAGTATGCATCACATATTCTGTTTTCTATGATTTTCGACCATTTTCAATATGTAGGCTTTTCAGAAAGAACTAACATCACCCGCGGTATATCATAGCTTCATAGTTTGTGAAACATATACGATACTATTCATCGTATGGTGAAAACATATGAAGATGACTGCAAATCATATTTTATTCCAAACCATGACGTAATTGACTTTTATCGCTGATACTTTAACGTCCTCTAGTTACCTTCAGCACTATTTTCTTAGAAACAGCGCATGGGTAGATGAAGTGCGTTATTTTCATATAGGCTATAGTTGAAATTGAGTTATCAAGTGCGTCTTGTAGAGAAATGTGAGATCCATTCATGTGTATAGTGCATTAACTCCTGTCTCGAATAGAATCCAAGATATGACGTTGTGCTCTCTGTGTTAATTCGCTAAAATCGTGGTGGTAAGTGTGTAAAGAGCGTTATGTCCAGAAGGTTGTGATTAAAACGACTTTCATCACTCTAAAGAGTATTTTATGCATTTTTATAGAGCGTTATCTCTTTCTCCATACTGGTGGTTTTTGAAACCTGCAGTGCTTTTAGGAAAGCTCTGAATAGTGAGTGATTTGACGGATCCATAATGGGGAAAATCAGAGGATGCATATTATTTCACTCCTCTTTTTATCAATCCAAGCTAATATAACTAAAACACCGAGGAAACATGATAATACGTGGATGATCATCATCTGCATATATAAAATCGTAAGGCTCACGTACTGTATATGTATATTCATTATATGAGCAAAGTTTCCTTTTAATCTTAAAATTTCATTATAATTGTTTATTTCATACGTGATAATGATCATCTAAAGGATGTTTCCCTTTGATGTCAGTCTGCTTGTCTGGTTATCTATCTGCTTGTGTTCCTAAAACTGGAAAATGCCGGACTGAGTGGCTCGGACGGTTAAGGCGCTGGCCTTCTAACCCCAACTTGGCAGGTTCGATCCTGGCTCAGTCCGGTGGTATTTGAAGGTGCTCAAATACGACAGCCTTGTATCGGTAGATTTACTGGCACGTAAAAGAACTCCTGATGGACTAAATTCCGGCACCTCGGCGTCTCCCAAGACCGTAAAAGTAGTTAGTGGGACATAAAGCAAATAACATTATTATTATTATTATTAAAACTGGAAAACTGCTGGACATATTTCAACCAAACTACGTATTTGGTATCTACTCATTCAGGATTGCGTTAACAGGAGCATATGACGTCAGGGGATCACTTTGAGTTAGGGTTTATAGGAGGATTATTCCCAAATATCTTGGTTGAATTATGTTTATTAAAATACTGTATATAACAAACCTTTAAGAATATATTATTTACATTAGTTTATGCCATATACGCATTTATCGTACAACGGATAATAACGGAGATACTTACAAAATTTAGATTTTTAGTACAAGTCCCCTGGAACACTTGGTGCATGTCACTTCAAATTGAGTTAACGGGAGAAATTACAGAGCCATTTTACTCTTTTCAATAGAACAGATAATACGGGATATATCACAACGATGGGTTTTATGAATCCTCAATCACAGCGCCATGCCAGTAGTCAGAGAAATAACAATCTGTAACTGAGATGCAGGAAGAATTTCGCACAACTTTCAACCAAGAAATGTACCGTACATGTTACTTCATGTTACAGCCGCGTGATTTCGGAGACAATTATCATTTTAACTTGCCGTATTGATCGTGTGAATAGAGGCATATAATTACACATAAATTCATGAAGGAAACATATAATCCATAGCAAATCCCCGTACGAAGAAGGGTACAAATGCTAGTAGTGAATATATTCCAGACACGCAAGTCTGATACTTGACATCATCCTCCACATGATTACAGCATATTCAGCACAGTGTAATGGACAAGTTTCTGATCTATTTTGATGGCTGAGAACAAAAGTGTTAGAGATTTTTAAAAATCGGTTTTGGAATTTTACCATCAGTGTATAGCGACCTCTACAAGCTACGAAAGTGTTACAACAAAATATCTAATTCAATCATGCCAGGGAGCGCTTCTAACGCCTTTCAATGTTCCAATATTCCTCTGTAAAAGTCTAAACGTGACCTTTCCGGTGACATCCTAGAGCTACCTTATTAACTCTTCTCTTGCTCGTCACAATAAGAGTACATATAATAATTGTTACCGAGTTTTTGTGGTAGTTAAGCATGAAAGAAGGTGCTGGGTGGTGAATAGGTCTCAAGCTACTAAAGAGAAATTAAATTTTAAAATTTAACAAGGTTATATTTTCTTTTCAAAATTAGGTAACAACAAATAGAACAGGTACTTAGTAGCCAAAATACAACTTGAAATGTACAATTACAGGGATTAAAGAATTTGGGCTTCGAGCCCTGAAAACACAATTCTTGAGCAACTAGCTCAACTTTACGATATACCAATTTCAACAAAAGGGGCAGAAGACCCCACTCAAACCCTGGAGCCCTTGCTCCAAATTACACAGTAAAGCCTCCTCGAGGCATACAACTCTCAATTTTAGAAAAGAGCCACTCGCTCTTAAAGTTAAGCCTCTCCCAGGCCACACCAAACTCAACTTTCAAGTTGTCCTCAAAGGACATATACACAGGGGTAAAATACCCAACCTACTGGGGTCTATTAGGTGAGAAAAGATTAATACATGACCTCTAAAATACAACTTGAGAGGAGGCGAACTTGCACTCCTAATACACTTTGCTTAAGACCTACTTGGCACTAGGCCGTTAATACAAGGGCTAATCCCATACTACAGAGGTGACTTAAAGGCAATTTACATTACATTACGGGAGAATTGGTTGAGAAAAATAAGTTCACCTCAAGACGATGTGAGTGGGAACTCGAGAGGGTTAGCACTCTCTATCCCATAATGTAGCTTTACAAGAGAATAGAAGAAAAGAGTAGTTACATTTTAGGAAAAGGTTACATGATGGAAAACGCTTCGAACCCGCCGCGAGAGTTAAACTGCCGACCTAGCAAGAAAAGAAGATATTAATAGGCCATTACCTGGTAGTAGATCGCTGCCGAGGAAAGAGGCGCTTCCCGCCTCCTGCTATGTACTTAATACACTGAAAGATGGAACAGAAGTGGCCCGGAGACCCCAAAATCAGCAGTTTATATCCTCTCGCGGAAGATTCTAGGCGTTAGGGGAAATAAAACACCCTCCCTCAAAGTTTTTATTGGTTCGGGAAAAGAAACCCCTACATAGAGGAAAAAGAAACACATTATTGGTGGAAAATTAATTAAAGAAATTCGGGATTGGCTAGATCCAAACTAAGGGGAAAAAGAGGGGTATACAGCCAACTTAAACAATAACAGAAGGAAATTTAACAAGAAACAAACTTTTGAAATAAAAATTTCTCCAACAAAATAGTTCTTTGATTTCGCACTAGGTTGCACTATTGTAATTCTTCAGTAGTGTCCTCTAGAAGAGAAAGTTCACACTTCTTACTTCAAGCGAAACAAAAACACATCAAAAGTGACACAGTTCAAAAACTCAAAATTTTCCACGTGGTGACATCTTCTGAGAAAGTAGAGAATTAATAGAATAGATAAAGTTCAACCTTCCTCCAGAAGAGGAGTTTCAACTGGCGCAACTTTTAAATAAACAGAGTAGAGGTGTACCGCCCGGTACAGACCTCCCCCCCCAAAAGTTCCTCCAAGGGGTAACACAGAAGAACATAAGCTTTGTTTCCAAAATAAGGTCCAAGTTTTGATGTTGATATTAAGATTAATTGCGGAAGCATTTATAAGATTTTAGTAATTTGGTTGGTTGCAATTTCAAACTTTTGTTGTTGCCTGTGCAGTAAAGTTTTTCTGTTGTAGTAGTTGAATTTCTGAAGATAAACCTTTAATGCTTAAAAGGTGAAGAAAAGTTTTGCAATGTCCACCAAATATTGTTGTTAAATTCCCAAATGTAATTATTGCTTATGGTGACTGTCCATGTAGTTGATGTAGATTGAGTCGGATGGCCAGACCGGCCGTAGCAGCTTGCGTCCAACGGAGGCCGCTCGGACCCCTCAAGTACCCTGAGATACCGCTCGCCCGCACTATGAGGGGAGCAGAGGTGTTGAAGTACGCCGCGCCCGCGGTGAACAGATACAGGCTGCGGGCATGTAGCAGGTCGTGCGCCGCACATCAGCCTTGGCCGGGAGGAGAGTTCCGGCTCGCCGTGCACATGTCGTCCTCGCTGGAGAGGAGGGGGCCCATCCCCCTCCCCAGTCGCTGCACGGCGCTGCGCGGCTGCGGGGGCGCTGAAACATTAAAGCTAGGCGGCAGAATTGTGTTGGACAATCATTTCCTTTGAGGGTACAGGCTTGTGGAGAGGTTGAGGGGCCAGCGGCGTGTAGATATCCATGGCATTTACTATTATGAAGCCACAGTGTAAGGTGGAGCAGGAGACGGGAGCGTGGTAATGGCCGTGGCAAAGACAGGATGGCAGTTTAATGGGTCGGGGCAGGTTTCACAAACATGCTTACATCTAAAACCAAAATATTACAGAAGGGGCAGAATGCCTTAAAAGTGAAACTCAAAAAAAATATAACCTTCATATCCTTTCCAAAATAATATGGAGCAAGTTAACACAGAAATTACACCGGTTTCACCTGGGACAGGTGAACTCTAAATATCCTCTCGGTGGCTGGATTACTTAGCAATAAGGTAACCGGCGTAAGAAAATCGAGAATGATACAAGGCCCATGAAATCTGGGGGCAAGCTTGCCCGCGGGAACAAAATTTTTGACCATAACCTGGTCACCTACCTTCAAAGTGGTGGGTCTCCGTCCACGATCATACCTTTCCCTAACCTTTTCATGAGACACTTTAAGATTGGCTTTAGCCTTCTTCCAAAGATCTTTAATGTTATCCGGATCTATTGTCTCGGGTAGAATGTCATTCAAAGACCAGAGGTTAGAGAGCGGCGAGTTGGGAACGAACTTAAACATCAAAGAAGCTGGAGTAAATTTGTGAGATTCATGAACCGCCGAATTCAAAGCAAAAGCTAACCAATGCAGGGACGTGTCCCACCTAGAATGATCTTCATGATGATAGGCAATAAGTGCGGACCTGAGATTACGGTTAACCCGTTCAGCCAGAGATGGTTGAGGGTAATAAGCAGATGTAGTTACATGAGAGATGGACAAGTCAAAACAGAATTTACGAAACAGATTTGATGTAAAAGCTTTAGCATTATCAGATACAATGTATTGGCACGGACCAAAAGAAGCAAAAATGGAATTTAGGCAAGTAATTGTGGACTGAGCGGTAGCCAGCTTAGTCGGAAATAACCAGGAAAATCTTGTAAAACCATCTACACACACAAAGATGAACTTGTTGGCATTACCCTTTGACTGGGGGAAGGGTCCCACATAATCGATATACAGGCGTTCCATGGGGCGCGACGCTTGATGAGAAGACAAAAGGCCTACTTTAGTGGACATGGTGGGTTTACTGATCAAACAAGATTTACAAGCTTTTACAAGTTCTCGAATTTCACCGTCCATACCTTTCCATATGAACATTTCACGAATCTTTTCACGAGTTTTAAAGATTCCAAGATGCCCCCCCAATGGGGTCTCATGATAGTATTTGAAGATCATAGGTACAAGAACCGCTGGAACAACAACTTTCATCAACTTATCATGCCTCGAAGGGCAACATAGAACACCATTCCTTAGAACATAAGGGACAGCATGTTCCCCAGAAGAAAGGGTTTCCATTATCGGAGCCAGCGTCGGATCTTCACGTTGGTATTTCTCAATATCCCTAAAAAGCATGGGAGCATCTGTTAAGATGGCATTAACACCAGATAGTATGGACTCGGAAGGTGATGAACTGTCGACCGGTTCGTGGGTCTCTACGTCGTTATGAAACATACGGCTGAGTCCATCGGCAACAACATTTTCGGTACCTCTGATATGTCGTACATCAAATTGGAAGGCAGAAATACGGATGGCCCAACGGGCTATACGACCAGTACGACGCGGCCTACCTAAGACCCAGCTTAAGGCTTGATTATCTGTCTCCAGGTCGAATTTGACATGTTCCAGATAGAGACGGAACTTTTCTAAGGCGAATAAGACTGCCAACCCTTCGAGCTCATAGATGGAATACTTGGCTTCTTGAACCGATAGAGTCCTAGATGCATAGGCGATGGGACGCCTCCCTAGTTCAGTCTCTTGAAGAAGGACTGCAGCTACAGCTGACGACGACGCGTCCGTTTGGACGATGAATTTCTTCGAGAAATCAGGCATAGCAAGTACAGGGGCATTACAGAGAGCTAATTTAAGATCTTCGAAAGCGGCTTGTTGAGAAGGTCCCCACTCGAATTTGATGCCTTTCCTACGAAGAAGGTTTAAGGGCGCCGCTCTATTAGCAAAATTAGGAATAAACTTCCTGAAGAAATTCACCATACCAATGAATCTAGCGATACCTTTGATGTCCTTAGGAGGTTTAAAATCACGGATGGCCTGTGTTCTAGAATGATCGATAGCTACACCATCAGGTGACACAATATGCCCAAGGAAAGACATAGAGGGCTTAGCGAAGGCAACCTTGGACAACTTAACAGTTAACCCCGCCTTACGAAGGCGATCGAGAACTTCTCGCAGATGATCTAGATGTTCTTCAAAGGTCTCGGAAAATACAACGACATCATCCAAGTAGTGATATAAGTACTCAAATTTGATGTCGGAAAAGACCCTATCTAGTAGCCTAGTGAGCACAGCTGCCCCCGTGGGGAGCCCGAAAGGCACGCGGTTGTATTCATATAAATTCCAGTCCGTGGCAAACGCTGTAAGATGTTTAGACTCTTCGGCAAGGGGAATTTGATTATAGGCCTGATTCAAGTCCAAGATGGTGAAGAACTTGGCCTTACGAAACCATGAAAAGCAAGAATGAAGGTCGGGAAGGGGCACAGATTGCAACACCACCTTCCGATTGAGAGCCCTGTAATCAATGACAGGCCTGAAGCCTCCTTGGGGTTTCGGGACTAGAAAAATAGGCGAAGAATACGCTGACTTAGAGGGCCTAATAATACCATCCTTCAACATCTGATCGATGATTTCTTTCAGAGCCTTCATTTTAGGTGGAGATAGCCTATACGGTGGAAAACGGACAGGAATCGAGTCCGTGACCTCAATTTTGTATTCAATAAGGTCAGTAACACCAAGAGTATCAGAGAACACCTCGGGAAACGACTGACACAGTTTGCGAATACTATCAGCCTGCTCCTCAGGTAGATGTCTAAGGTCTAACAACATCTCATCCTGGGTAGGCGAAATAGATGAACATGATACAGAATTACACTTTAAGAGTGGGATTTTATAACTAGAAGCAAATTTGAATGTGCACGACCTAGACTGCAGATCGAGCACAAGACCAGTGTGAGAAATAAAGTCAGCTCCCAATATAATGGGGCAAGACAATTGCTTGGCCACAAACAATTTAACTTTCCATGTAAACTTAAAAACACGAATTTTGACCAGTAAGGAACCTAGAATTTCTAATGGAGATGAATTAGCCGAAACGTATTGAACAGGAGAAGAGACATAGTCAGGGAGTTTACAAACAGATTTCAATTTAGAATACCAATCAGCCGAAATAATGGAACAAACACTGCCTGAATCTAAGAGAGCTGTTACAGGCTCGTTATTTAACTCAATCTTAAGAAAAGGAACAGGTGCGGGGGTATCCGCCGCAATCCTAAGACACTCTTTAGGGCATTCAAAAGATGAATTTGAAGGCTGGTCGTTCTCTGCATTTACCACCTGTTTACTAGGGGCTGAGTCTCGGGAATATGGATTAGTCGGCTCAGCCGACGCCACTAGTCACTTTTTATTATTGGCATAGCTGGAATTTGCACCAGAAGTTGAGCAGGAGGGGGTGCTATTTGAGTTTGGGCAATTCTTGGCGATATGTGAGAAGGCCCCACATTTAAAACAGCCTTGTGATGACCCTGCTCCATTCCTTGTCCCACTTGACTTGATCAGAGGACACTTATTCCGCAGATGGTCAGGCGACCCACAAGCATAACATTTACGGGGATTGACTGGTCGGCGAGGTGGAGGCCGAGTGTTACTGAAGGAAGGCGGGGGTTCTTTCGCCACACGCAAGGAATCGGCATACCTAACTCCTTCCGCAGAGACGGCTAATGCTTCCAGTTCAGAGAAGGTTTGCGGGCACGCCGCGAAACACAAATATGACCTGTAGGGTGGTGAAATCCCTTCAACAATAGCTTGCACGATCTGATCCTCAGGGAAGTGGAGAGCAAACACCCTAGTATAAAACTTAATATCTTGGATGAAGTCTGCCAGGTTTTCATCCAAGCGCTGTACCCGATAATAGTATTTCTGAATAAGGGAGGACCTGGCCCTAGCCGGGATGAAGTTAGCTAGCAAATGGGCATGGAAATCCTCAATAGAAGATTGCTCGGCAATGGCTCTAACTATCTTGTCAGATAGAACACCAATAGCATAAGGATAGATAATTTGCAAAATTTGACATGGGGAAAGAGAAAACACAAGGGCATGATCCTGAAATTCCACTAGAAATCTTAAAAATGAAATTACGTCACTGGTGGTGTTGACGGAAAACTTAGAGATACCTCTAAGCAACATTGCCAATGGATGAGGCAAGCTGCTGAACCCAGGTGACATAGTCGTTAAAGGTTTCAAGGGCAAAGAAGTTAATTCAGAGCGGATGTTACTCAATGACGCACGGCGTTCAGATTCGTTGTTCGATGGGGCAGAGATAGTTTGAGCAGCAACGGTTATCCTATTGACTTCTCCCTGAGGAGGCTCTTCCTCGTTACCTACATTCACCGTGGCGGGTTGATCAGTTTTGGGAGGAGCTTCGCCGGTTAGCAATTGAGTGACCTTATTAGACAATTCAGAAATAGTTTCAAGGAGCGTATTAGCTTGCTTCCTCTGAACGTCATTCACCTTTAGAGACAATAGATCATTAACTCTATTTGCAAAGTGATACAGCCTGCCTTGCACACGCTTAATTTGATTAGGAGATGGATCGTTTTCATCAAAAAAGCTGACTACCGATGCTAGCCCAGTAATATTCTCGACAATCGTGGAAAGAGAGTCATCAATTTCTTTCTCTCCCAAATTGGGGATGGAAATGGGCAAATCAAGGGACTCTCTAAGCTTGTTAGTATCTATTGCAACCGTGCCTCCAGATTGAACATTTCTGATAGTTAACTCATATATCAACTCCTCTTTGCGCAAGTAGTTAAGGAGGAGAACATCGCGAGGGCCGGGCATGATGACAGAACAATTTTGAAAAACTCAAAAAATTCCAGCAACTGAGAAAATTGTTAGAGTTCGAATCAAAGCAATGTTTAGCCGTCAAAAGGGGCTAAATTGAGACCCATTCAACCACGCTCTGCTACCACTTGTTACCGAGTTTTTGTGGTAGTTAAGCATGAAAGAAGGTGCTGGGTGGTGAATAGGTCTCAAGCTACTAAAGAGAAATTAAATTTTAAAATTTAACAAGGTTATATTTTCTTTTCAAAATTAGGTAACAACAAATAGAACAGGTACTTAGTAGCCAAAATACAACTTGAAATGTACAATTACAGGGATTAAAGAATTTGGGCTTCGAGCCCTGAAAACACAATTCTTGAGCAACTAGCTCAACTTTACGATATACCAATTTCAACAAAAGGGGCAGAAGACCCCACTCAAACCCTGGAGCCCTTGCTCCAAATTACACAGTAAAGCCTCCTCGAGGCATACAACTCTCAATTTTAGGAAAGAGCCACTCGCTCTTAAAGTTAAGCCTCTCCCAGGCCACACCAAACTCAACTTTCAAGTTGTCCTCAAAGGACATATACACAGGGGTAAAATACCCAACCTACTGGGGTCTATTAGGTGAGAAAAGATTAATACATGACCTCTAAAATACAACTTGAGAGGAGGCGAACTTGCACTCCTAATACACTTTGCTTAAGACCTACTTGGCACTAGGCCGTTAATACAAGGGCTAATCCCATACTACAGAGGTGACTTAAAGGCAATTTACATTACATTACGGGAGAATTGGTTGAGAAAAATAAGTTCACCTCAAGACGATGTGAGTGGGAACTCGAGAGGGTTAGCACTCTCTATCCCATAATGTAGCTTTACAAGAGAATAGAAGAAAAGAGTAGTTACATTTTAGGAAAAGGTTACATGATGGAAAACGCTTCGAACCCGCCGCGAGAGTTAAACTGCCGACCTAGCAAGAAAAGAAGATATTAATAGGCCATTACCTGGTAGTAGATCGCTGCCGAGGAAAGAGGCGCTTCCCGCCTCCTGCTATGTACTTAATACACTGAAAGATGGAACAGAAGTGGCCCGGAGACCCCAAAATCAGCAGTTTATATCCTCTCGCGGAAGATTCTAGGCGTTAGGGGAAATAAAACACCCTCCCTCAAAGTTTTTATTGGTTCGGGAAAAGAAACCCCTACATAGAGGAAAAAGAAACACATTATTGGTGGAAAATTAATTAAAGAAATTCGGGATTGGCTAGATCCAAACTAAGGGGAAAAAGAGGGGTATACAGCCAACTTAAACAATAACAGAAGGAAATTTAACAAGAAACAAACTTTTGAAATAAAAATTTCTCCAACAAAATAGTTCTTTGATTTCGCACTAGGTTGCACTATTGTAATTCTTCAGTAGTGTCCTCTAGAAGAGAAAGTTCACACTTCTTACTTCAAGCGAAACAAAAACACATCAAAAGTGACACAGTTCAAAAACTCAAAATTTTCCACGTGGTGACATCTTCTGAGAAAGTAGAGAATTAATAGAATAGATAAAGTTCAACCTTCCTCCAGAAGAGGAGTTTCAACTGGCGCAACTTTTAAATAAACAGAGTAGAGGTGTACCGCCCGGTACAATAATAATAATAATAATAATAATAATAATAATAATAATAATAATAATAATAATAATAATAATAATAATAATAATATTATATTATTGCATTGCATTTATTTGTCGAGCAATAGTCTCAATATTATTAGTCACGTAAAATTGAAAACTCTTTCACTGTCTTGCTTGATTGCTTACTGGATGCATAATACTATAGTCACGATTAGTCAGTGAACTATAAGCAAATGACGTGATGCCTGGTTTTGTTGTATACGAGAAGCACTACATAGAACACAACTTAAAAGTTTATTTTCGTGAAATCTTTCACACAATACACAAAATAAATGATCTTGGAACTTGTTTCTTATTTGGAGCACACACTAAATAATACAGTGAGTAAGCTTGCTGTTCGAATGAGAAGTATTCACATTTATACAATTTTGCTCTATTGTGTACAATTGGATCTACGCTGACAATGTAGAATGTCACGAACATATGAATGTCCCTGATAGCTGATGGCTATCTAATGTCTGGAAGTCTAGCTTGAATGTAATACAAAGTTCTTCCTAGCAGAATGCTATATGTGTGTAGGTCAAGTTATAAGGAAGGCGGGAATATTGAGGCAGTAGTGAGTCCGGAGGAGAGACCTCCCAATCAGAATTCGGTCCACATATTTAGCCCACATTTTTAAGAGGGGTACCTCCGTGTCTGACTTACGGCGTAGAGCTGATCGATGGACACAGCTAACTGCCTACAGCTGCTTTTTTTTTATCGGGGAGCCCCCGAAGCCGCTCCCCCCGCGTGACCATCGACTCAATCCACATTCCCTATGACATGCTATTATTTCTAACAAGAAAAAGATAGCAGGGAAGAGTGGGAAATGATACAAGGAGTATCTGCCGGTTTCCGAATAAACTCGCTACCATGGCAAGCCTGTTTGTACGTTATTCGCATTACCAGGCAAAGTTTATGTTGGTAAGGTGGTGTTAAGGTGTGGTATTGAAAGGTCAGTTGAAAACCACATAGGCAGAAAGAGAAAGAGCCTACATGTAAAACCTGGCATATTGTGATAGCACATGCAAGGATGTGGGCTGGATAGGTCCAGTGGTTGTGTTAGTTGAGAATAGGTATCATACACCAGCCATGAACCATCGTCTCGCCATTTCATCTTTGCCAGGGATCAGTCCGTCTGGGCACTGCCGTGACCAGCGCGGGCCTTGCCGGTTGCGGAGCCATGCGTCAAGTACCACTAGGGCCCGCCGCACAGCGCCACCTCCTTGGGGTCCCTCGTACCCAGTCTGCTTTACCGGAGAATGAGGCCAAGCCCGCCGGAGCGGGGGCTTCCTGGAAGGGGGTAGGTCATGACGCCGGGCCTCCTTCCTCTCTGCCCGCGCCATGGCCCGGTAAACAGGGCAACTGCGGTGGGATGCCGTGTGCCCCCCCCCCCCCCGCGCAGTTGGCGCACACCGGCGCCTCTTTACATGCTGTGCAGGCCGTGTAGTGGTGATTTGCCCCACAACAGTTGCACCTCACTAAGAGCCCACAGCTCTCCTGCCGGTGGCCCCACCTCAGACAGCGGAAACACTGCAAGAGCTGTTGAGGGGGACATTTCAATCTCACCTGCCTGCCGCCGCCCGCTGAGGTCCTCTCATGTTTGGCTCCTCGGTAGACTGTTGTCCTAGGAGCAGTCCTGGGTTGCAGCTGGACGGACCCCTCTTGGTTGGCCGGCGTCGTCTTCTTCCTCGTCCGGGGGTGGGGTCTCTTCTCGGCAGGGGAGGAGACTTCTTTCTGGTTGCCCTCCTCCCGGCCTGGTGACCCAGGGGTTGCTGGTGAACCCGCTGTGGAGACGGCGTCTTCCTTCTCTTGGCTGGCGGCGGTGGCACCAGTCGGTGCTGACAACCCGACTCCATTCCCTATCCTGTGGGGCGCACGTCGATGTCTGCAGCTCAACAGACACACTGGCGGGCCGGGCCTGGGTAGCAACCTCCTAACGCCTGGGGGCGTCCTTCTCCACGGCTGTGATGCCGTCCGCCGTCCTGAGCACCTTCCTGGATTGCGCCCGGCTGGTAGGCCCTTCTTGGTAGTCCTTGGTCTGCGTCCACTTCTACCAAATCACCGTTGGCGGCTTCGGAACCTCGGTCTGCGTCCACCTGGCGGAGCCGAACCGCTCGGCCTGGGTCGCACAGTCGCGGCTCCGCGGGGCGGCGTGCACCGCGTGGGTGGTGGCATCGTTGGTCTCCGGCTGGGTGGCTTGGACTAGGTCGGTGTTAACCGCCTTATGCCTCAGCCTCTTCGGCGACTGGCTGATAGCCTCCCTGGTCTCCGTCTCGGCCCTCCTGCTGAGGGCGCCGGCGTTCATCCCTGGCATGCCGTCCCTCCCTGGTAGGCGGATGACCTGGAACAGAGTAGAGAGCTCCTTCACCGCGTCGCGCATCCGCTCCTGGTCGTGATACCTGATGATGAGGCCTCGTGGTAGGAAGCTCTCAACGGGCATGGTCATCGACATGATCCTGCCTCCGTGACGAGGGCGCCGCATTCTGTCCAGGACTAGGCCCCGTTTAGAAGATACAGGGCGTCCCGGCCTGTAGTACAAGAGCAGCGCCTCGTACTCCGGATCCGTGTACCCCTCGGAGATGAAGCCGTTGGGGGGGGGGGGTCGCACCCGTCCCTGTAATGCTCCGTCTCCTCCTCGATCTCCGGTGCCTCTTACTCCAGCTCGGGCTGGGGTGCCGGCTTCTCCGGCTCGGGTGGCGGGGACTCCGGCTCCGTGTTGCTCTCCTGTGCCGGTGGCCTTCGGCTGGAGATGCTTCGGACCATGAGCTCGAACTCCCTCTCAACTTCTTCGGGCATCCTTTGCTCCATCTGGCTGCCCTCTCTGTTGTCCGCCGTGGTCCTCCTGAAATAGGTTAGCTTTGAGAAGTGCTCAGCTCAGACAAAAGCTCTTTCGGAAGTGTATCAACAAGTACAGCTGCCTGACTAGTACCGAGAAAGTACAGTTCGCCTGGCGAGGAGAGGTGAGTCAGCGGGAAGCACTTACGTCTTCACGCTACGACAGTCAAGCTCGTCCTTTTTGCCTACACCTGCCGAGTTCGCCTTCTATTTATACTGGCTGGCTGATGTCACACGCCATGAGTCAGCGCGCTAGCTAGATACACCACGCACATTCCGGAGCTTCGAAGCGCGAGCTGGTTGCATAGCTGCAAGGTGGAGGACATTACAACAGGTTTTCCGTGGTTTTCCATTCTCCTGCACTAAAGCGAATGTCGGAATAGTGCCTAGTAAAGGCCACGGCCGCCAAGCCCTTCACTTTCTCCGAAAATCTCCTTCAACAAACAAATCTCCCTGCCTGAGAGACGGCGTGACCGTCTAAGGGACCCGCCTCCCCCTTCAGGGGAGGAATTAAAACATTTTAGTAGTAGTAGTTATGCCAGGCTGAAAAGTTCCGAACAGCGTTAACGTGCAGATTATAACAGTTTCAAGCTTATGGTTAATGTTCAGCGGTTTTTGAACATACTCCCCAAATTACATTCCAGTTGTTGTTGCTGTTGCAAACACTTGCAGGTATCTTATCCAAATGTCATAATTATCTTACTCACCATTCGTGATCAGTAAAACAAAATACTGTGAGCGGTGCAGTGCTAGGGGTTAACTGTAATACATACATTTCTGAAACTTTGATGTCAGTTCTTCTTTATGATTAATACCCCAGTTGAATAAGGAAGGTGAAATAGGATCACCCTTAATCACACCACATTTGATGTCAATCTTTCCTGTTCGTCCACATGCAATTTGTGTGAGGCCAGGGGCGTCACATTAGGGCCTACAGGGCCTGCATCGCAGGCGATCCCGGGCCTTTAAGGGACCCGGCAGACTCCTTGCAAACAATAGAAAAATATCGAGGCTAATGTGACTCTGAATGGAAATGTTTTGTAGGATCGGTCGAAATAGTTATTTCTTTCAATTCATACGTGGAGGAATTGTCGTTTGGTTGAATCTAGCAGCATTTTATTGTGTTTACTGTGACTCAGCACAGCTCTTACCGTCTCTGGCAACACCGCGACACGTTCCTCAGGAAAGTCCTGTACCAAATTAATTTAAAAATAATCACAGCAATAAAAACAGGTACCAACATATCATTTTAGTTAGGTGTGCAGTATACCCGTGATCGTACTATATTTGCAGAAACCGAGCTCGATAGCTGCAGTCGCTTAAGTGCGGTCAGTATCCAGTATTCGGGAGATAGTAGGTTCGAACCCCACTGTCGGCAGCCCTGAAAATGGTTTTCCGTGGTTTCCCATTTTCACACCAGGCAAATGCTGGGGCTGTACCTTAATTAAGGCCACGGCCGCTTCCTTCCCACTCCTAGCCCTTTCCTGTCCCATCGTCGCCGTAAGACCTATCTGTGTCGGTGCGACGTAAAACAACTAGCAAAAAAATAAAAAAATAAAATTTTGCAGAACATTTAATTTGAGCCAAACATTTATTTGACAACAGTGTATAACGCCAATAAGAAGTATGCGTAGCAACAATCAGTCAACTCAGTTTCGAACGAGCTCTCTTGGTGCAGATTTAATAATCGACTTATCAGTTCTACGTTTTGATATATTTCAAACCTTACTTGAACAGTTTACCGGGCGAGTTGGCCGTGAGGTTATGGTCGCTCAGCTGTGAGCTTGCATCCGGGAGATAGTCGGTTCGAACCGCACTGTCGGCAGCCTTGAAGATGGTTTTCCGTGGTTTCCCAGTTTCACATCAGACAAATGCTGGGTCTGTACCTTAATTAAGGCCACAGCAGCTTCCTTCCCATTCCTAAGCCTTTCCTATCAATCGTTGCCATACGACTTATCTGTGTCGGTGCGACGTAAAGCAAATAGCAAATAGCAAAAAAAAAAAAAAAAAAAAAAAAAAAAGAAGCTTGAATAGTTCATAATTTAATTTTCTTCGTTTTTTTTGTGTGTGTGTTATAATGGAGACTTCAGTATCGGCTACAGAATATAGTTCTGTAGTGACTGAAAATTGAAACCAATTGAAGTTACATACGAACATCTCAGCGGTTCATGGTTGGCAGTTCAGCAGCTTAGCCGTTAACTCACGGAGGCAGTCATATAAAACCTATTAAACATTATTTTAATAATATCACGAAAAATAATTATTCCTTATACCTGCCACAATTAAATTTATATTAAGTTATTCTTAAGTTTTATATTTTATTTGAGGGGTCCCAAATTTATAATTTTGGCAGGCGGGCCCGTATTACATTTGTTACGCCCCTGACTGTGGCATTATCTATAAGAAGACTGATAAGTAATCTCTTTAGACATTCCGGCAATGAAGAGTGTTCCAAGGTGGTCATAACTACTATCGAAGGCTTTGTTAACATCAAGGAGCACCATACACCCTGAAGTCTTCCTCATTGTTCCTGTTCGTAGAATACCACCAAGTGGTTAAGTGTATGAGAGGGCCAAGAGCCCTAACTTCGCCACCTACAAAGGCATAATAAATAAATAAATAAATAAATATTTATGAATAAGACAGTGTTCATCACGAATCCCTTCTGATACTGTTTCAAAGGAATGTATTCCCTAACATGTTTGTCCAGTGTTCTTGCAATTATTCACAGAATGAAAGAACAAGTACTTATTGGACTCCATTTACACAAACCCTGGTCATCCCCTACCTTTATGAACGAGAACTCCTCTGGCAGCATTGAGAACATTTAGTAAAAATCCATTGCTAAGCAGTCTTCGGATAATGTGAACTATTACATCTGAAGCAATGGGATCTCTCTCACCCTTCAGCATCATCCTAATAGGACCATGGCTAGTGTCAACGCTTTCAACTATGAAGAAAACTAGCACTTCAGCAATCTCGAATGTGTCATTAATATTTATACTTGTATGATCATCATAAGAAATTTTCACGCGATAGTTACGAGTAGCAAATTTGTTCGTACAGTATTTTTCAACGTCATTTTTTCCTAATCTGAAATTGTTGGTTAACCTGTCACTTAAGATTCTCCTCATAGCTTTCCCCATTTGATAAAAATATTAAAATTGTATAAGTTCGTAAATTTAGCTTTCGAAGTCAATTGAGGGTTGCTGTATGTTTAATAATTATTATTTTCAAAGGTGCAACATTTACGAACCTTAATGAACCTGGAGACATGACTCTCAGGCCCAAGTATAAATCTGTGGCTGTAGCAAGAAACTCAACAACGAAATTATTGAAATCATCATTACAAACCGCACCGGTCGATTCCTCTTATATAGTCATCTCTTCATGGAAAAAGTCATTAATACCCTCCTGTTCTTTGTTAGAAGATTAATGTTCTGTTACTTGTACACTTTCACTGGGAACAAGAATAGGATGTGGATATGTATTTGAAGGTGTAGATTACGTTTGGAATGATGTGATGGTAGGTGTGTTTAATAAATGCGATCTGTATTGCTCAGGGTGTGCCTTACTGATGTGTATTTTAAAGCTTTTGAATATTTGTCCACAAAACTGGCATTGCTCTTTGGTGATATTCATACTGTTATCAATGGTGACCATTGTTGTCGTTATATTCTTATACGTCGACGTTTGAAGTAGGTATTATAACAAATCATACCACTCGACATTTGGCGATAATAATTCTTAATAAAGGCAAAATAAATCAAGGGGAAGTAGCACAACACAAGTTAAAAGTAAATACTACTATAATTAGTGGTAATTGTTAAGGTTATATTCTTATAAATCGACTTTTTATGTAGGCATTAAAACGGAACCATCCCTCTCGACTTTTGGCGATAATAATTCTTAATAAAGGTAAAAGATATCAATGGTAAGTAACACAAATAGGCTAAAAAGTTATATTATCAATTGTGATCATTGTTGAGGTTACGTTCTTAAAAATCGACTTTTAAAGTACCGTAGGTATTACATATAACAAGTCATACCGCTCTTAATTTGGCGATGATATTTCTTAATAAAGGCAAAAGAAATTAAGGGGAAGTAACACAAAATACAACAGGTTAAAATATTATATTATCAATAGTGGACATTGTTGATGTTATGCTCTTATAAATCGACTTTTTAAGTAGGCATTAAAACAAATCATACACACACGACATTCGACATTAATAATTCTTGATAAAGGCAAAGTATATCAAGGGGGAGTAATACAAAATAGGCTGAAAATAAATACTTTACATCAGTACGTAACTTGCATGCTATGGCAGTGATAGGTTATTTAAAAGTAAACAAACGTGTTGCACAGCAAAGATGCACACAATGCGATAGAACTATCAAATTGTACCTACTGCTGAATGTTTACCTAAAAAAGATGACTACCAAACACATCAGAATCGATTAAGATCGTAATAATCATAAGAAGAATTTTGCAGTAGCACGAGCCTAAATCATATCGACTTACCAATTCACCGCCTTCCAAACATATACGCAGTACTCCACGGATACATCAGCGCATCCAGGATTCAATGAGACGGTTGGTTAATGAATGTATAAATGCTAACGGAGGATATTTTAAACATTTCGAAAGAGTTTCATACGCTATGCCGGTATGTTTTGTGTCTATATGTTTCCCATCTCTCTCTCTCTCTCTCTCATGGTGTTATAGACGCGAGTGTGAGCCTCTCCAGTATTTATCTTTGTGAAGGTGTCATAAGACGGTGTTAAGTATATATCAAGTGTGCATTCAGTGGTGCTTTAACTTGTGCATGTGCAGAAGTACTTTACTTGGAAGAAGGTATCGTGATTCGTAAGTAATTTGTTAAAGATTTTTGAATTACAATGGGTAACTCACGTAAACAAGTGAAGGCTAAAGCCCGTATCGCCCAGCCTGCGAGCAGTAGTGCCACCCCACTCTCTAAAGGCAAGGAAATAAACAGTGACAGCCCACGCTCTCATGTGCCAACTGCTGAAACCACGCGAGAACAAGTGAAGAACATCAACCGTCCTCTAAATTCAGAGAACAATTCTGCCAACATCTTGACCTGCGATGATCAGTGCACCCGATCGGACACGTTGCAAACCAGCGTAAGCAGGGAGGTTATAGATACTACGGTGTCACTAACGGTGGATAACCTCATTAAGAATAGTTCACTCCTCGACGAACTTGTAGACAGAGTAGCCGATAAGGTCATACAGAAACTTAAAGAAAGTATTGATTTTAATACTGATGTAATCAGAGAATTAAAATGTGAACTCACCAAACGTGACGAGGCAATAACTGATCTTCAACGGCAGTTAGACGATAGGACAGATGAGCTGGAAAGTTATCAACGTCGGAACAGTTTGTATATTTGGAGTAACTGAAACTTCAGGAGAAGACACGGACAAGCGCATTCAGGAGATTGCCACTCGGATCAATGTTCCACTTGATCCTGCGATGATCGACCGTTCGCACAGAGTTGGTGCCAGAAGTCACAACAAAACCAGGCTCATCATTGTGAAATTTGTTTCATACGCCTACCGAAATGCAGTCTTCAAATCAAAGAGGCTGTTAAAGAATAGTGGTATAACCATATGGGAGGACCTAACTAAGACCCGTACTGACATTCTCAAACGTGCTGTAAGCCATTTCGGACTAAATTCAGTGTGGACTATGGATGGTGTCATAATGGTGCGCGTTGGTGATGTGAAACATCGAGTGAAGATGGAACGGGACCTCGAGGAACTGAAGAAACGCTACCCAGCTCCACTGAAATGATGCGGCGCGATAATTCGTATTCCTGTGCATCACATGATTACTGGAATTACCTTGGACGAGAAGTAAAGATAATTCTGGTGAGGCTAACAATTCAAAAGTTTCTCTTTCGCAACCACTCTATTTAGTGTAGTATATTAGTTATAATTTCTTTTACATTTAGAAATAATTGCTAACGCGATTGATTTTATACACATTTTCTACACTTTTTTTAATCTCACTTCATCACATAATTTCCAAATCCTGAAATTATTCTTATATTGATATAGGCTACTAAAAACATCATACTTCTTGAACGATCTGTTATTTATCTATTGTGCTTAACCTTTTGTACTATATTGTACTCATGACAAGTAATGAGTGTGTCTTATCTGACTTACTACACGGTGTTAGTATGAGAAACACAAGAAATCTTAAGGTCATTCATATCAATTCTCAGTCTCTTCTTGACTCCTCCCATATATCTGAGTTCCGGCACATTTTTGGCAAGAGTTCGTTTGATATTATTGCAGTAAGTGAAACACTTCTCAAACCTTCAGTACCAGATTCTGCCGTCTGTCTCGATGGGTATAATATTTTCCGTAATGACAGAATAAACAGAGCCGCTGGTGGTGTTGCAGTTTACTTGAAGAACAGCATAAAATGTAGTGTACTTAGCAAATCTCCTGGAGAGTACAGTAAGAAACCTGAGTACATAATCCTTGATATAGCCCTTTCAGACACTAAAATTCTTTTCGCTTGTATATATCGTCCACCAAAGGTAGGATTCATGGATACATTCTTGAACGATATGTATTCTCATGTTATGAATTATAAATATGTATTCGTTGTGGGCAATGTTAATGCTCGTTTCGGAACTAGGACGTTTGAAAGCAATAACATACGCGATGTGCTCGACGCTTGTAACCTCGACTGCCTTCCATTCAATCCAACCTTTCATACTGCCACTTCCGATAGCACTCTTGACATAATCTCATCCAACTGCAATGAGTTGGTAGTAGAATACGGACAGGAACCAGCTGCCGGTTTTTCTGATCATGATTTGCTATATGCTGTATTCAATTTATCCACGCCAAAACAAATTCCGAAAACAATTCTTGTTCGAGACTTCAGTAAATTTGACGTAAACAAGTTTGTGCTGGCGCTGAATTACTACCCTGGAATGTGTTTTTCCAGTCTAATGACATAGATCAAAAAGTCTCTCTCTTCAACAGCTTTGTACTTTTTCTTTATGACAAGCATGCGCCCCCAAAAAGAATTCTCGTAAAACACCAGTCATCACCATGGTTCAATAAGCGTATTAAGGAATAGATAATTAAACGGGACAGAGCTAGGAAGAAATTTATTAAAACAAAACTTCCAGATGATAACGAGCATTATGAAGTTCTAAACAATAGCCTTTCATGAAAAACGGGTCCAGTAATTTTCAATATAAATGAGTAGGTAAGTACACGGACCTTGTTCAATATCATACGGTAGTATCAAGAAGCTTGAACATGTTATTCCAGTATTTTCTACTCCACATGAATTGAGACACCATCCATCACGGGAAGACGTGCAAAAATAAAAGCACCGTGGACGTCAAGGTACCCAAGTTTTCCCACACAATACGCAGCACATAGTCTTTGTCCGTTTTCTTTTCACTCCATCGAAGTGAAGACGTTATATTTCTCCTACTATTTTATGCCGTATTTCACCTTCTTACTTCATGATATATGTGACAGTAAGTAACTCTTATTACACTGCAATACATCTATATCAGGCAGGGTAAGTGGGCAGAACTTGAGTGCAACCCGGCAGTAATTGTTGCGGGACTTGTTGATCAGGGTGTTGCAGTACTGGATGTGTGGGCCGTAGACCAATTAGAGGCGGGGAAGCAGCTTCCAAAATTTGCCCCGAGCCCAATATAAATCTTTAGGTAACCCTGCCATCTATCTCCGTCTTGTATCTCATAATTCTGTAGCGGTCGTCCCGCACACTAACCTCTCATCAACTTCTCGTCCTCTTGGCTTCCACCGCTCACTGCAATAGCTCTTGACCTCATCCTCTCTAATATTTCCTTTTTTCAGATTCGCTGTCAGACAACTGCTGTCTTGTCTTGAGAACACTAATATGATATTAATACTGGGATATGGAAAGAAACACGTTGAAGAAATACTGTTGACTTCCAAGGAACAAAAAGTGTCAAATACTAATTAACTTTAAGAAAGAAATCTCACTTTCAACATGCGCGGCAGTAGAATGCTTTAAGATGAGACTCAACTAAAATCTATATTTTTTGTAATTTTAGACTATTTACACCAACGTTTTAATTAATATGGATTTAACTAAGAAAACAGTAATATTTTGTATAAATGGAGAAATATTAAAGAAATTCAATTTTTAAGATTTCTTTTTAAAATTTAATGCATTTGGGCCCTTGGAGAAAAATATTTTGGTTAGTTTTTTAAATTTATTTTAATTAGAGAAGTAGGGACGGGCAGCTGTAAGCATGCATTCGGGAGACGGTGCGGCAGCCCTCAAGATGATTTTCCGTGGTTTCGCATTTTCTCACCAGGAAAAGGCCACGGCCGATTCTTTTCCAGTCCTAGCCCATTCTCATCCTTGCGTCACCGAAACATTCAATGTGTTAGTGCGACGTTAATCCACTACAAAAATATAGACAATAAAAGAGTATTATTTCTGGCATCAGCGAAATTCTTCTATCATAACACTTTTATTAATATAATTTCTTTGTTGGTGAATTTTAACAGAAAATATTTCTGAAAGTTACCATTAATAATTAAAATTGATACTACAATGATGGTGACTGCTCGTTCAGTGGACGCGACCCAGGATGAATGTCTTATGTTAAACCTAATTTCTGATGCTAACCTAGTTTTACTAAATCTTTGTCCAAATTGTCAAAACATTACATAGCTTGTGCGCAGTAATCCTGACATTTTTGCAATCGATGTTAAAGTATAAATATCAAAACTAAAAACTAATTAGTGGGAAAAATACGAAATCCTTCACTGCATCGAGCGAAACTTAAAGAAAATCACAAGTTTAAACATCTCCATGGGACCTTTAAAATGGGAGCTCATGTTCCTTAATGTTTGCATTGCCTACTAGCATTAATCATCGGTGCTTGGGCGATTTCTTATCCACTACTTTAGTACGGTCTTCCCTTAAATTCCCACAAGTATGTGGAAGCCTCATAGAAATCCAGTAGCCAGTCTAGCAATGAAATTCCATTTCTAGGGAATTATCCCGAAAATATTCCCAGAAACATATTACTGATACATACAGAAACCACAATTAGAAACAACATTTGCATTTATGCTGGGTTACATTCAGATACTATAGGTATGTATACAAGTTAAATGCCTTGTATGCATTCGGTGACCAGTACCTGTAGGAGATTTCTGGGAAGAGCAGGCAACCTTAAGAGCTTGTGTATTCTAGTCCTAAATACTTTTTTCCCCGTCTCTTTTCTAGATTGTTGGGTCAGCGCTTGAAGTGGATTTGATGCAATTTTACAGACGGATGCCTTTTCTGACACCTATGAGGTGGGATGTATCCACGTTTCTGTGGTGATCGGTAATATGGAGAGTTGTCTGTAGATGAAGAGAAATTTATTAATACAAACATAAACACCCATTCCTCGAGCCAGTTGAAATATCCATCCTGGCCGGGAATTGAATGCAAGTTCTCTGAACCGAAGGCCAATACGTTGATCATTCGGATGAGTTTCCGGACAAGTCCTAAGTGTCTGTTCCAATGATAACCCCCAAAGGCATCTTACTCATTCTTCAGTATAGAGGTCCACGAACCTACTACGCTGGCGTAGCAGGGGGACCAAACACACTACCCCCTGTGGGTGGGGGAGTCAGACGAATAATACACCCACGGTATCCCCTGCCTGTCGTGAGAGGCGACTAAAGGGACGACCAAGGGATGATTGTATTAGAACTATGAAACTACTTGTGATCAGTACCACCACGCGGAGAATACCAAGGGTCGCTTTTACTTGCGCGTAGTACTACTATATTAGGTACGAAATAGGTTTGTGATTAGTAGCACACAGGAGCACCGTGCAGTCGGCTTTTGCAGTACCTGTGATTAGTACCACAATATGAGCAGGACCATGGGATGATAGCTACCATGGTTCTGCCTTGCCTATGATTAGTACCCACTATATGAGGAACACCGCGGGATAGTGGAAGGTCCCTGTAGTTAGTACTCTTATGTGATGAACACCATAGGGTTGCGTTGCCTGTAAATGGCGCCGCAATGTGAGAAAATCCATAGGTCTGTATTATATGTCAAATTTCATAACCTGTGAGTAGTACCATAATGTGTGGAATACCGCGAGTCTCTGCTACTTTTGATTAGTACCGCAACGTGACAAATACCATGGTTCTACTTTCCTAGCGATAAGTACCGTTATGAGGGGCCGATAACTTGGATTTTTACCCCCTTTAGACTGCAAGCATCCTCGATTCAGTATTAAGCTCTAGCAGCAGTTCCTTGGTCAGTGATCCTATTGTTTTTCCGTCAGTTTCTATGAATGTAAGGTATTGCGGGTGGCATCCACTGATGGTTTTAAATTGATATCCATCCAATCATTCTTCGTCCTCATGTTTTGAATTCTGGTCAGTGGAGAATTTTGGGCTTTTAATTTGTCATTCCATTTCGTCTCATTTCGTACTATTAAGGGTCGATGACATCGATGTTAGGCCCCTTTAAATAACAAGCATCATCATCATCATCATCAGTATAGAGGTCGTGGTAAGAGGGAGAACGTTTTAGCTTTAATTTAATACATATTAATGTACATATTACCAACATTATATTATTCTCACCTGTTGGACAATATTAAAAGGGATTTACCATACTAGATTTCCGCCTGATTTCCATTTCACAGCTAGAATTAGCGCCAATATTTAATAAAATTTAAATTACTATAAATGCCTACCCTGTCTGGCAAGGTATATCCTGCTACGGTAATTGAGTATGCCATACAGCCAGCGTCTCAACGCCGTTGTTGGGCGGCTGGAAGTAACCCAGCCAACTGAGGGGACCATCTGATTCGGGCCGAGGAGTCCTCTTAGTAGGACGATGAACCCACAGTGGAGGAAATGCAACTGGAATTCATAACTGCAAACGTCTGATCCATAGTGGGCGGTTTGTGGGCAGCGTCTGCTCTCCGCGTTCGGGGCGACTGTTAAACTGGTATGCAGAAGGCAACGGAAACCACTTACAAGCAAATTTCCAAAGTAAGCCGTTATGGACAGAAGTTTGAGCGAAACTGTAAATAATGTTTATGAGCTTCGGAACCCAAGATCCGGCAGGAGAGGGGTTGGCTGCAAGGCCTCTCAGGTTGTCATCCAACGAAATCCTTGCAGGAAAGTACGTAATAATTTCAATTTAAGGACTTTGATTGTGAAAACATTGCTAAGAATAGGTAAACAAGGAGAATCGAAAATCGCAATGCAAGAAACAGCACTTGATATTTTAGTTATATGTAAAAAAAAAATGTGGTCAGGAAACTGGGACTTCTGTTCAGACGGATTTAGAACAATATTTACAGTGGAAGTGAAAAGTCGGGAATGAATGAAGTCGCTATTATCTTGCGAAGAAAATGGTCCAGTCATGTGATCAACAAATATTATGTAAGTGACAGATTGATGATGACCAAAGTGAAACTCACTCAAGTTAATCTAGTTACCCTTCAGGTATACTGCACAACATCAAACAGTTTCGACGAAGAGGTAGAGGTTTCCTGCGAGCAAATTGAAAGGTTGTTAGAGCTCATAGGAAATAAATATAATGTGGTCATAATGGGCGATTGCAATGCCTCTGTTTGTTCACATAACAGCTTGAAATATGCAGATAAATTCGGACTAGGGAGCATGAACAAAAGAGGTCAAAGACTCTTAGAATTTTCTGAACAAAATGACATGGTTACAAAACACACATTCTTTGAAGTACCTGGCCGAAGAAGATACATATGGAAAGCACCTGGAGGTAATGCACGGTATCATATTGATTATACGTTGATCAGGCAGCGATATCGAAACCAGTGTAAATCCGGTCTCAGCTATCCAGGACCTGATGTGGACAGCGACCACAATCTTGTAATAGCCAGTGTAACATTAAGTTCAAGAGGAACATGAAATTGATCCAGCATGAATGGAACACACAAAGTTTAAAGAACACTGGCATACAGAAAGGATACAAAATGAAAACTAATCAGTTCGCAGACTCTCTTAAAGACAGTACAAAACGGGATGAAATATGGAATGAGATTACTGAGGCTGCTGAAGAAGTGCTGGAAAAGAGACAGTTATGGCCTGATGAAATCCTAAAATTTATTCGTGAGTAGGGAATAAAGGAAGATATAGAGAAATTAGAAATCAGTTCACAAAAATGTGTCAAAAAGCAAAGGAGAACTGGATGAAGGATACAAGTGAGATTATAGAAATGGACAAGATCAGAGGACAAGTGGAAAATTCATATTTCAATATGAGGACCCTACAACACAAACCAAAAACCAGAAGCACCATAGTCAAAGATAAAATGGTAAACTTCCTGTTTAACACCGAAGAAATCTGTGAACGTTGGAAAGAATACATTGAAGACCTGTACGAAGGATACGATGAAATACAAACAGCTACATTGAAAAAGAACACAAGATAAACGAATGCAGAAAGGGTCCTTCAATCACACATTCCGAATTTAATGCAACACTACACAGTCTCCAGGAAACGAAAGTACCTGTCCCAGGTAGCACTGCGGCAGAACTTCTGAAACACTGGGATGACGATATGAAACGTTGCTTTTTTCAGCTGGTGTCAGATTGCTATGAGAGTGGCCTAGTTTTCCCTGACCCTCATTAAAAGCAGAACTGTTGCAATACCGAAAAAGAGGAATGCGACGGACTGTTTAAATTATCGAACTATCACTCTCATCCTGTCCCATCCTTCAAAAATACTGCTGAACATTATCAAGAATAGAATTAAAGGGAAGTTAGAACATTATATCGACAATGATCAGTTTGGATTTGGATCAGGGAGAGGTACTAGGAAAGCAATTCTGGCATTACGTTTAATTCTGGAGAGAAGACTTGAGAATAATAGGAATGTATACGTGACCTTCATCGACTTAGAGGAAAGCTTTTGACCGAGTCGACTGGGAACAACTTTTCTCTGCCATGAAAAACGCAGGAATTGATTGGAAGAATAGACGCCTCACACTAAATTTATGCAGAATGCAGAACACTCATGCACGACAATGCCTCATGTAGCGCGCATCACCGGAGCTGTCTTGCGGGAACTGGACATTCAAGAGATGGAATGACCATCAGTGAGTCCCGATCTTAATTCCATCGAGCATGTGTGGAATAGGCGTGACAGAAGTGTTCGTGGGCGTCCTGTTCCACCACAGACTATCCAAGGCTCCCATTGAAGAATAGGACCTGATAACGCAACGTGATGTCCGTCGACTTATCCGGAGCATGCCACGTAGGTGCCAAGGTGTGATAAATGCTCGTGGAGGACACACACAATACTGAAGCTCTCCAACTGTGATATAAGTCCACCCTGGAGGACTGTTATCGCTTTGTTTTCGTTCCTATTTGGACATTTCCGTTTGTGTTCTGAAAATGAACACGAATCCATCGATGTTCCTTTGTATACATCAACGGTAAAGAATAAAGGTTCAGTTGGTAATATACCTGGGTGTGAGGTATTGTATTGTGGAGCAAGGCATACGTTCAAAAACACGTTCCCCTAAAGTTTGGAACTGTGTAGTATAGGCAGACGGTTATTCATCTAAGATATTACTCCGAAGTAACTTCTTATCCATTGAAGGCGTCGATATTTTGCTTTCATAATTATTGTTAAATATCATTAAGGGTCTTGTAAAACATTGAACTACGCTTTCCCGTGGGAGCATTGATAATGAAGTTATCGACACTAACATTGTTTTTCAACAGAACTATAGTAAGTTCTGTCACTGGCAGACATTTTCAATCTGTAACAAATTCAAACATGTAAGATATCCATACATCAGATAATTGTTTTTTGAAATATCGGTAATACTTCAACATGAGAGTGACTGATAAGAGGAGACTATGGCAAAGGGATGACCGATTCGATCCATCTTTGGTAGACGTGTAGGACATGACCAGGAGTATAAGAGGTGGAAGTAGCAAGGTGCAATTCTCAGCCGCTTCTGAGAAATTATTAATGAAAATTCCAGTGGGCTAATGTGCAAGCTATGTCTCCGAAAAGGGCAACGAGCTCGTGGCGCAGCGGCAAGAGCTCCGCTTCGTAACCGTGGAACCGCTGGATCGAATCCCCCCGATGGACGCTCTTTTATTTAATATTTCACATCTCTTACAAATTGAGGTGCCTTCAGTAATGTTCCTTTTCGAATCAATTCCAATAAATTATTTATTAAGCGCTCAAAGGGTTCTGAAAAATCGTACAGTACTGATTATTCTACCCTATTTTTATTCACTATCCTGCTGTTCGCGCGGCGAATTACTGCATG
Organism: Anabrus simplex; assembly: GCF_040414725.1. Taxonomy (NCBI): domain Eukaryota; kingdom Metazoa; phylum Arthropoda; class Insecta; order Orthoptera; family Tettigoniidae; genus Anabrus; species Anabrus simplex. The sequence continues at coordinate 314,896,461 of NC_090267.1, read as the reverse complement.
AACTAGGAAGATATTGGTCATAGAAGCAGGGAAAACAATAATTATTGCGGAATCTTGCGCAAGAGATAAATGCCGTATTTTTTATTTCTGAACGACTTTTTCAGAATGCTTTTCCCGCTAAAAAATAATTTATTGGAATTGGTTCGAAAATGGTCCGCATGTGTGGTGTAGTGGTTAGCGTTATTAGATGCCACCCCCGGAGGCTCGGGTTCGATTCCTGGCTCTGCCACGAAATTCGAAAATCGGGTCCACTCAGCCTCGGGAGGTCAACTGAGTAGAGATGGGTTCGATTCCCACCTCAGCCATCCACGAAGTGGTTTTCCGTGGTTTCCCACTTCTCCTCCAGGTAAATGCCGGGATGGTACCTAACTTAAGGCCACGGCCACTTCCCTCCCTCTTCCTTGCCTGTCCCTTCCAATCTTCCCATCTCCCCCATAAGGCCCCTATTCAGCATAGTAGGTGAGGCCGCCTGGGCGAGGTACTGGTCATCCTCCCCAGTAGTATTCCCGACCCAGAGTTTGAAGCTCCAGGACACTGCCCTTGAGGCGGTAGAGGTGGGATCCCTCGCTGAGTCCGAGGGAAAAACCAACCCTGGAGGGTAAACAGATTACGATACGATTTTTTCAGAATGCTTTTCCCGCTAAAAATTACTTATTGGAATTGATTCGAAAATGAACATTATTGAAGACACCTTAATATTTGAGAGACCGAGCTCGATAGCTGCAGTCGCTTAAGTGCGGCCAGTATCCAGCCTTCGGGAGACAGTAGGTTCGAACCCCACTGTCGGCAGCCCTGAAAATGGTTTTCCGTGGTTTCCCATTTTCACACCAGGCAAATGCTGGGGCTGTACCTTAGTTAAGGCCACGGCCGCTTCCTTCCTACTCCTAGCCCTTTCCTATCCCATCGTCGCCATAAGACCTATCTGTGTCGGTGCGACGTAAAGCAACTAGCAAAAAAAAAAAAAAAAAAAAAATATTTGAGAGATGTGAAATATTTGAAAGGATCGTCCATCGCCGGAATTCGAATCGGTGATCCGCGGTTACGAAGCGGAGCACTTGCCACTGCGCCACGAGCTCCTTGCCTTTCTCACGAACATAGCTTGCACATACGCGCCCTGGAATTTTTCATTCTAAGTTTCTCCGAAACGGCTGAAAATTGCGCCTGTCACCCATGTGCTACAGCCTCCCCTTGTGAGAGTAGCCGCAAGTCTTGTACATCACACAGCATTCGCTTGGCGCAAGGTCGTGTTGACATTCAGGCTATTTCTTTGTTGTGATACCAGCCACACAATACGTTCTGAACGTACTGTACACAAACATGTCTCGTAAATACAATGATGTATCCCCTGCGTTTGCGACGTTTTAGTGCCAGGGAGGTTTATGTTTATGTTGGTATCATCACAGCACGTACTGCAGTATCGAGGAAACTCTTCCGCCTGTAGTATCGTCCCTCGAGGAAAGGCTGCAAATGTGCATTGCTGTTGACGGTCAACATTTCGAGCACAGACTAAAATATAACTATATTTTGTGTGAGGATCACTATTTGAGGAGGTCCTTTTCAATCTTCAAATTAATGTGTATCAATTGCTTTTGTGATAATACCGCCTACAGTCAAAGAACGATTACCGAGTTCGATAGCTGCAGTCGCTTAAGTGCGGCTAGTATCCAGTATTCGGGAGATAGTAGGTTCGAACCCCACTGTCGGCAGCCCTGAAAATGGTTTTCCGTGGTTTCCCATTTTCACACCAGGCAAATGCTGGGGCTGTACCTAGCCCTTTCCTGTCCCATCGTCGCCATAAGACCTATCTGTGTCGGTGCGACGTAAAGCAAGTAGCAAAGAACGATTGACCGCGAGCAAAGAATCAGCGTAGTGACTTTACAGCATACTAAAAATATCTCTAGCCAACAATGTCTCTACAAAAATGCAAAACTCCCGTTAGTGTCATAACAGTTAAACAGTAGATACCGTGTTAAGTTTCCGTATTCAGTCCACTTGGATTATTAACAAAGAAATGTAACTCGTCTATAATTCAGTTCCTTTCCTAACAGAAGCTGTTAGGGGTCAATGACCTTAGATGTTAGGCCCCTTTAAACAATAAGCATCATCATCATCATCATCATCATCATCATCATCATCATCATCAAAAGGAGCTGTTCAATTTTATTGTTGTATTTAAAACGGAGATAATAAAGAATTATAAGAATTGTAAGGAAAATATTAGGTCATCTAAGAATTGCAGAGTTTTGGAAATTAAGAAGTAACAATGAAACTTACCAGAACATAGAAAACATATCAGAAACAATAAGAAAAAGGAGATAGCAATTTCTTGGACACATTTACAGAATGGATGACAGTAGACTAACTAAACGAATCTTCAAGTACCTTTGAGAAAAGAAATCAACTACCACCTGGATTCAAGAAGTCAAGAAAGACCTGGAAAGGAACAACATACGATAAGAAGAATTATTGGAAAGAAAGATTTTTAGGAAGAAAGTCTTACAAATGGAAGGATTCCAAGGGAGGAAGGAAAAGAAAACAGGCACAAAGTGGACTGAAGACAGGAAAAAGAAGCACAGTGAAACAATGAAAGAATACTGGAAGAAGAGGAAAGAACTAAGGAGGAATTGAAATTGTAGCGTGATCCTTAGAAGGCCGGAATGCAAGAAGGAGAAGAAGAAGAGATAATAAAGCTTTAGTTATAATCCTTTTTAACCAATACTATTATTGTATTTCTTTTGAAAACAGAATCTCCCTATCCCGTCTTTAGTCCCCCTCGCCCCCCCAAAAAACGTTGTAAATTCAAGAGTTAAATCATGTTGTATTTACGAGATATACTTGTATACAGTATGTGCAATACAACTGGTCGCAATATTCTTTTGCCGACGGGATTCGAGCTGACAGTTGCGTATGGTGCAGCAGGTTGAATCCGAGCGCGCGGTATAGTCTACACAAGTGTATTGCTGTGCCACTAGCACTACGTTCGGCTGTTGTAATGTTGCTTTTCCGCATAACAAACCCTGTACACATTCGAGGAAATTATACAGAATGTGACATGACATCGTATTGTATTTAGAATACAGACATACCCGAAGAAATCGCACGAGGTAGGCCTACTCCGGTCTCGGAGAAGGAAGTTAATATACTGTATAATGTTCTGAAGTTTTGTACAGAGATAGGGTTTCGTAATCCCTCTCCAGAAAGCTGTAGAAAGGACTGCTAGAGCTATCGGTAGAAGTGAAATGACACTGCGTAATATTGCTAGGCAGTGTGAGATATCCGCAGAAGTTGGAAACTATGACTTGTATCTATGGTAAAAAGGCGTCTTCGACGGAAGAACATCGAACCTGACGAATTCAGTAATATCGAGCAAATAGCTATGCGGTTGGGGTCATGTAGCTATCAGCTTGCATTAGGAAGATAGTGGGTTCGAATTCCACTGTTGGCAGCCCTGAAGGTGGTTTTCCCATTGTTTCTCCATTTTCACACCAGGAAAATGCTGGGGCTGTACTTCAGTTAGGGTCATGGTCGCTTCCTTCTCACTACTAGCCCTTTCCTATCCCATCATCGCCATAAGACCTATCTGTGTTGGTGCGACGTAAAGCTAATTGTAAACTAATCTATAAACACCTTCAATTTCTACAGGACCTTGTGCCGGCGAATATTGTATGATGCGGCAAGACCTGCGGCCCCTCTCAGCGGCTAGAATTTCAAGTTGAAGTATTATCAATATTTAAAAAGCAATTGTCCAGTATATGAATTATTGCATATCTGAATTTGCAACAATTCGAATATTTCCGCTAGAGGCAGAAATTACCGTAAATCCGCTTCAGAAAGCGACGTTAGTGTCGATATATCAATTATCAGTTATCTCATGGAGAAATGTAGCACAGTGCTTTACGAAACCTTAAATACTATTTCAGAATACGAAAATAGAATATTCATATCTTCAGATGATTATATACTTACCAACGTAAGGCTGAAGCAATTTCAGCATCTCCAAGCACCACTGGAGTGGGATGGGGTTGACCACCATACTGGACTCAGAAAGTCAGATCTCCACTGAGTCACTAAGTCCAACCTTGAATGAACTGCTGACGTTGCACTGGAGTCAGAAGATCCCAAGGTGTGCCCAAGGATGGTCAGATGGGGCTTGTGGAAAAACTGAACCGATTGCAAAAAAGTGCAACCACTAATTAGACACATTTCAAGTTTAAGTAGCTGTAAGGGTGAGAAGGGATGCATTTTTAAAATTTTCTCCGAATTTTTGTCGTCAAACACTGTATCAAGAAGCGGATGAGGACAAAAATTGTTCGGTTAAGTGTATTTTTGCTAAGAAATACTGGCAAGTTCTACAAGTGACTAGTTGTTAGACGGCTTAAAAGAGGGAATCCAAAGTCGGGTCTAAATATTTATTTCATTTATAGCTTATGGACAAGTGAAGAGTCAACAAATATTGTATAGAGGTATCATTAGACGCACCAAAACACCATGGGTCGACTTTACTTGCGACTAGTACCCCCTTGCGAGGAAAATCATGGGTCTACGTTACATAGGAGCAGTACCATTATGCGAAGAACACTACGGGTCTTTGCGTTGCTTGTGAAAAGTGCCATCGTTTGAATTACACCGGTCGGTTCCACTGTGTTCAGAATGGGTCTGCATTACTTACGAGAAGTACCACTTTATGAGAAACACTATGGGTCTCCGTTGCCTTTGATTAGTACCACTATGTGAGCAACATCATGAGTATACGTGACCTGTGATTAGTTCCACTATGTGAGCAACATCATGAGTATACGTGACCTGTGATGAGTACCACTATGTGAGCAACATCATGAGTATACGTGACCTGTGATTAGTTCCACTATGTGAGCAACATCATGAGTATACGTGACCTGTGATGAGTACCACTATGTGAGCAACATCATTAGTATACGTGACCTGTGATGAGTACCACTATGTAAGCAACATCATGAGTATACGTGACCTGTGATTAGTACCACTATGTGAGCAACATCATGAGTATACGTGACCTGTGATGAGTGCCACTATGTGAGCAACATCATTAGTATACGTGACCTGTGATGAGTACCACTATGTGAGCAACATCATGAGTATACGTGACCTGTGATGAGTACCACTATGTGAGCAACATCATGAGTATACGTGACCTGTGATTAGTATCACTATGTGAGCAACATCATGAGTATACGTGACCTGTGACTAGTTCCACTATGTGAGCAACATCATGAGTATACGTGACCTGTGATTAGTTCCACTATGTGAGCAACATCATGAGTATACGTGACCTGTGATTAGTACCACTATGTGAGAAACATTATGAGTATACGTGACCTGTGATTAGTATCACTATGTGAGCAACATCATGAGTATACGTGACCTGTGATTAGTACCACTATGTGAGAAACATTATGAGTATACGTGACCTGTGATTAGTACCACTATGTGAGCAATATCATGAGTATACGTGACCTGTGATTAGTACCACTATGTGAGAAACATTATGAGTATACGTGACCTGTGATTAGTACCACTATGTGAGAAACATCATGAGTATACGTGACCTGTGACTAGTTCCACTATGTGAGAAACATTATGAGTATACGTGACCTGTGATTAGTACCACTATGTGAGAAACATTATGAGTATACGTGACCTGTGATTAACACCACTATGTGAGAAACATTATGAGTATACGTGACCTGTGATTAGTACCACTATGTGAGCAACATCATGAGTATACGTGACTTGTGACTAGTTCCACTATGTGAGAAACATTATGAGTATACGTGACCTGTGACTAGTTCCACTAAGTGAGCAACATCATGAGTATACGTGACCTGTGATTAGTACCACTATGTGAGAAACATTATGAGTATACGTGACCTGTGATTAGTACCACTATGTGAGAAACATTATGAGTATACGTGACCTGTGATTAACACCACTATGTGAGCAACATCATGAGTATACGTGACCTGTGATTAGTACCACTATGTGAGAAACATTATGAGTATACGTGACCTGTGATTAACACCACTATGTGAGAAACATTATGAGTATACGTGACCTGTGATTAGTACCACTATGTGAGCAACATCATGAGTATACGTGACTTGTGACTAGTTCCACTATGTGAGAAACATTATGAGTATACGTGACCTGTGACTAGTTCCACTAAGTGAGCAACATCATGAGTATACGTGACCTGTGATTAGTACCACTATGTGAGAAACATTATGAGTATACGTGACCTGTGATTAGTACCACTATGTGAGAAACATTATGAGTATACGTGACCTGTGATTAACACCACTATGTGAGAAACATTATGAGTATACGTGACCTGTGATTAGTACCACTATGTGAGAAACATTATGAGTATACGTGACCTGTGATTAACACCACTATGTGAGAAACATTATGAGTATACGTGACCTGTGATTAGTACCACTATGTGAGCAACATCATGAGTATACGTGACTTGTGACTAGTTCCACTATGTGGGCAACATCATGAGTATACGTGACCAGTGATTAGTATCACTATGTGAGCAACATCATGAGTATACGTGACCTGTGACTAGTTCCACTATGTGAGCAACATCATGAGTATACGTGACCTGTGATTAGTTCCACTATGTGAGAAACATTATGAGTATACGTGACCTGTGATTAGTACCACTATGTGAGAAACATTATGAGTATACGTGACCTGTGATTAGTACCACTATGTGAGAAACATTATGAGTATACGTGACCTGTGATTAGTACCACTATGTGAGAAACATTATGAGTATACGTGACCTGTGACTAGTTCCACTATGTGAGCAACATCATGAGTATACGTGACCTGTGATTAGTACCACTATGTGAGAAACATTATGAGTATACGTGACCTGTGATTAGTACCACTATGTGAGAAACATTATGAGTATACGTGACCTGTGATTAGTACCACTATGTGAGAAACATTATGAGTATACGTGACCTGTGATTAACACCACTATGTGAGAAACATTATGAGTATACGTGACCTGTGATTAGTACCACTATGTGAGAAACATTATGAGTATACGTGACCTGTGACTAGTTCCACTATGTGAGCAACATCATGAGTATACGTGACCTGTGATTAGTACCACTATGTGAGAAACATTATGAGTATACGTGACCTGTGATTAGTACCACTATGTGAGAAACATTATGAGTATACGTGACCTGTGATTAGTACCACTATGTGAGAAACATTATGAGTATACGTGACCTGTGATTAACACCACTATGTGAGAAACATTATGAGTATACGTGACCTGTGATTAACACCACTATGTGAGAAACATTATGAGTATACGTGACCTGTGATTAACACCACTATGTGAGAAACATTATGAGTATACGTGACCTGTGACTAGTTCCACTATGTGAGCAACATCATGAGTATACGTGACCTGTGATTAACACCACTATGTGAGAAACATTATGAGTATACGTGACCTGTGATTAACACCACTATGTGAGAAACATTATGAGTATACGTGACCTGTGATTAGTTCCACTATGTGAGAAACACCTTGGGAATATTATCATTATTATTATTATTATTATTATTATTATTATTATTATTATTATTATTATTATTATTATTATTATTATTATTGTTCCCACTATGTGAGAAACGCCATGGGTATGCGTTGCTTATGAGTAGTACGCTTATGTGCGAATCCCTTTGTGTTACCTGTTGGTGGTGTCATTGTGTGTGACATACCATGGGTGTACATTACCTGTGATTAGTACCACCATGCGAGAATCATCATGATTCTGCTTTATGAGTGAGGGGCCGCTGACGTGGATTTTGGCGCGACCACTCCTCTCGATCATGAACGGTCGTGAAGCATCATCTCTGAAAATACGGAATTTGTAATTGGATCCACTGACTGTTTTGGATTCATGTTCATTTCTTTATCATCATTCGTTTCAGATTCTGTCTGGCTCCATGGCTAAGTGGTTAGCGTGCTGGCCTTTGGTCACAGGGATCTCAGATTCGATTCCCGGCGAGGTCGGGAATTTTAGCCATGATAGGTTAATTTCCCTGGCATGGGGGCTGGGTGTATGTGTTGTCTTTATCATCGTTTCATCCTCATCACGACGCGCAGGTCGCCTACGGGGGTCAAATAAAAAGACCTGCACCTGGCGAGCCGAACCCGTCCTGGGATATCCCGGCACTAAAAGCCATACGACATTTCATTTTTGTTTCAGATTCTAGTCAGTGGATACATTTTGAAGTTTTCATTATCGTGTCATTTCGTTGCACCTCGTACCATTAGGGGTCGATGACCTAGCTATTAGGCCCCTTTAAACAACAAACATCATCATCAAGATCATCGATACGTACAAGGCAGTTACTTTTAACCGTAATGAGTGGCACAGGCATTGTCTTCGTGGGAACACCGCAATCTAGGGGGAATAACGCCTAGAAAGAGGGAGTAGACCTTCAAGTAATTTAGAGCCACCGTGTTTGAGAGTGTTCCAGTGTATGAAAGGGAGCAAAATCATTTCCAGAAATATGGCTTAGGAACAGAAATGGGTTAAAGTTTCCTTTTCATAATCCTGTACTTCTTTAGTTATTATCACTTCAGCTCTGAACGCGTCGGTTGAACACAGAGCTGACCACTCTGTCCCACTCAGTACCAAGGTTTAGGAAATTTTAGTTTAAGCCTACCTTCTACTTCTCACAAGGAGTTCATCATTCTTATGGAAAATGTTTGACTTCGTTTTGTAGTAGTAGTTCGAATCATGATGAAGAGCCTGGAAAGTTTCATTTTCTTCCCACAGGGAAAGGAATTATTTCTCTTTCTGTTTTTCTTTTCTTTCACGAAGTATCTTCCATTCCTTTTCCTAACCATAGTCAATCATTAAGACAACCTAAGTATCCAAACCACGTAGAAATCGACGACGGTGATGAAGTCGTTCATGTTCCTTTGACAAGGTTCAAATTATGAAATGATCTCCCATTCAAATATTTCTCCAGAGTTCGAAACAAGTTGGTTGGTGTAATGTTCGGTAAATACGGTGTCTGGTAATACTGTGCGAAAATCGCATGTCACAAAGCATTGATTTTACTTTATAAGTAATATTGAAATATCCTCAGACAACACTGGCTGCATGCACTTTACATGGCTGTCGAGTGCTTTCCTGTCTTCGTAGACGAATATCATGCATATTTACCCGTAAGTTGCGTTTCTTGATACGGCTTCGGAGACGAGATGATATGAAATTATATGGCGTGTTTTTACGGCCGGATGTCTTTCTTGTTGCCAACTTCAGTTGAGATACGATAAGAAATAAATGAAGCTGAAATAAATTGATAACGGAAGTGGAAGGAATCGGCTGTGAGCTATGAACAGGAACTTCTCGATAATTGCCAGAAGTAAACATGGAAGGCAAGAGAAAACCATTCTCAGGACAGCCGACGGTGGTGGTTGAACCCACTTATCTCCCAAATTCAGAGTTTGGCTCCATAGCCATGGCGCAACCACTCCTCTCGATCATGAACGAATACAAACACGTATTGGAAACCATGTTTACACACACACACATTCTACTAAATATGATTAACGTTTACTAAGACATAAAATCAAATATCTCTCTGCAGTTGGTGATAACATAGAAAAGCAAAGTCACCTCCGTACAGGCCATGACGGCCCTTGGAGGGGTGGAAGGTGAAGGCTTCCACTATCCGTAACCTCGGCACTTGATGGGGTAGAGTGGTTAGCTCTGCTCCCGGCTGTCTTTGCCCCCAGGAATTAACCTGGTACTCATTTTTGGTGTAAGCTGAGTGAACCTCAGGGCCATGTGAACCTCTGGAAGTGGAAATCACCTTTCTTAAATTTTACGAATTCCTCACGGGGATCCGAACCCACGACCTTTCGGGCGCACCAAGCACGCCTTTACCGCCTCGGCCAGGCAGCCCCTTGGTTATAATATATTTTTAATAATAATAATAATAATAATAATAATAATAATAATAATAATAATAATAATAATAATAATAATAATAACAATAATATCTGTAATGTCCCTTAGGACTTACAATTAATGTCAACCGACCATGATGGATTTTAATCCCACGGCATTGACCTTCTAACGTCAACGCCGCGGTGGTCCATTATGTAATTTCGAGACCGATGCCTACGAAGTCACGTCCTTCGAAACAACAATAATAATGCAAAGGACTTTCTAAACGTGAAGATCGTGTAAATATATAACTGCCAAAGGCATTCAGGACATTGTCCACAACTCTTAATCTTTCTTAATCTGTTAACCCTCCAGGGTTGGTTTCTCCCTCGGACTCAGCGAGGGATCCCACCTCTACCGCCTCAAGGGAAGTGTCCTGGAACGTGAGACTTTGGGTTGGGGGATACAACTGGGGAAGATTACCAGTACCCGCCCAGGCGTCCTCACCTGCTATGCTGAACAGGGGTTTCCTTGGGAGATGGGAAGATTGGAAGGGATAGACAAGGAAGAGGGAAAGAAGCGCCCGTGGCCTTAAGTCAGGTACAATCCCGGCATTTGCCTGGAGGGGAAGTGGGAAAACACGGAAAACCATTTAGAGGAAGGCTGAGGTGGGAATCGAACCCCCCTCCACTCAGTGACCTCCCGAGGCTGAGTGAACCCCGTTCCAGCACTCGTACCACTTTTCAAATTTCGTGGCAGAGCCGGGAATCGAACCGGGCCTCCGGGGGTGGTAACTAATCGCGCTAACCATTACACCACAGAGGCGGACACAACTCAATATATGAAATGAAATGGTGTATGGCTTTTAGTGCCGGGAGTGTCCGAGGACACGTTCGACTCGCCAGATGCAGGTCTTTTGATTTGACGCCCGTATACGACCTGCGCGTCGTGATGAGGATGACATGATCATGAAGATGACACATACATCCAGCCCCCGTGCCATCGAAATTAACCAATGATGGTTAAAATTCCCGAGTCTGCCGGGACTCGAACCCGGCACCCCTGTGACCAAAGGCCAGCACGCTATCCATTTAGCCATGGAGCCGGATACTAAATACATGAGTAATAAATACTGTCCTTAAGGATACATTCAAACAACTCTATTTGATTCCTGAATTAACAGGATCTTCTGTACCTCCTCATACTGTAGGTCCCTCCCATCCTTTTCTTCATATTGAATTCATTTTCGTCTTCGTGACACTTAGCAGAGTAGTCCCGCTGTTGCGTTGAAGATGAGCTGTTTATACAGAAATGTTGTCGGAACGTGTTTTGCTGGCCAAGCACTCTCCAGGGGCGGCAAGCGGTCGTGTTCTCTTACCTGCTCTATAGCCCGACCGAAACCGCGAGTAACAGCAAGTGGCAAAAGTACTCCATACTAGATTTAACTAAAGATGTTGCGGTTGGCACACATTGTCTGAACAGGACCTACTGATGAAAGAAGTTATTCTATCACGAAATAATAATAATAATAATAATAATAATAATAATAATAATAATAATAATAATAATAATACCGAGAAAGCTGACCGTACGGTTAGAGGCGCGCAGCTGTGAGCTTCAATTCGGAGATAGTGGGTTCGAAACCCACTATGGGGGTTCCTCTTCCATCGACGCCATAAAAACTATCGGTGTCGGTGCGACGTAAATACAAATTGTATAATAATAATAATAATAATAATAATAATAATAATTATAATAATAATAATAATAATCATTGCCCGACTCGTTGGCTGAGTGGTCAGCGTACAGGCCGGGTTGTGGATTTTAATCGCTTCTGATTAATTCTTCTGGCTCGGGGACTGGGTCATTGTGTCCGTTTCAACACTCTCCTCTTCATATACACACACAACAGACTACACTACCACCACCACCACCACCACAGAAACACGCAATAGTGAATACATCCCTCCATATAGGTTTGGCGTCAGGAAGGACATCCGGCCGTAAAACAAGGCCAAATCCACGTGTGCGACGCAGTTCGCACCCGCGACCCCATAGGTGTGGGAAAATCGGTAGGGAAAGAATTAATAATAATAATAATAATAATAATAATAATAATAATAATAATAATAATAATAATAATAATAATTGTACCGGGCGGTACACCTCCACGCCGCTAATTCAAACTTTGCGCCAGTTGAAACTCCTCTGCTGGAGGAAGTCTGAACTTTATCTACTGTATTAATTTTCAAGTTTCTCAGAAGATGTCACTACTTGGAAATTTTGAAGTTTCTGAACTGGGTCGTTTTCGACGTATTTTTGTTTTTCCTGTAGTAAGAAGTGTGAACATTCTCTTCTAGAGGACACTACTGAAGAACTACAATGGTGCACCCTAGTGCGAAGTGAAAGAACTATGTTTTTGGAGAAATTTTGAATTCATAAGTTTGTTCTTTGTTAAATTTCTTTCAGTCATTGTTTAAGTTGGCAATATTAACCCTTTCTTTCCCCTTGTTTTGAATTTAGCCAATCCCGAATTTCTTGAATTAATTTTCTACCAATTATGTGTTTCTTCGTCATATTGTGTAGGGGTTTTCTTGGTTATCCAATAAAATGATTGTGGGCGGGTGTTTTCATTCCTGAAACGCCTCGAACTTTCCACGAGAGTATATAAACTGCTGATTTTCGGGTCTCTGCGCCACTTCAGTAACATCTTTTGGTGTGTAAAGTACGTAGCAGGGGGCGGGAAGCGCCTCTTTCCTTGGGCAGCTGTTCATCCATAAGGTAATGGCCTTTTAATAACTTCTTTTCTTGCTAGCTCAGCAGTTTAACTCTCGGGGCAGGTCCGAAGCCTTTTCCATGTAACTTTCCTTTAATAATGTGAAGAAACTCGGTGTCAATTCTTTCTGTTTTAACTACATATTGGGATAGAAAGTGCTTAACCCTCTCGAGCTCCCACTCATATTGCTTTGAGGTGAACTTATTTTTCACAACCGTTTCTTCCTTAACGTCATGTAAATTGTTTCTTTCTAAAGTCACCTCTTTAGTATGGCATTAGCCCTTGCATTAACGGCCTAGTGCCAAATAGGTTTTAAACAAACGCATTAGGAGTGCAGATCGCCTCCTCTCAAGTTGGTATTTTAGAGGCCATGTAATTAACCTTTTCTCACTTAATAGGCCTCAGTAGGTTGGGTATTTTACCCCTGTGTTTATTTCCTTAGAGGACAGCTTGAAGGTGGAATTTGGTGTGGCCTTTGACAGGCTTAAATTTTGAGAGCGAGTTGCTCTTTCTTTAAAATTTTGTTTTCTGCGCGCCTGAAGGAGGCTTTACTGTGTAATTTGGAGCAAGTGCACCTGGGTATGAATGGGGTTTTCTGCCCCTCTGTTGAAACTTGTGTTGGGGTAAAACTGGGCTAATTGCTCAAGAATTGTGAGTTCGGGGCTCGAAGCCCTAATCCTGTAAATACTGTAATTGTACTTTTGTTGTCTTGCTACTCTGTACCTGCCATTCTTGTTATTTCTGAATTTTGAAAAGAAAATATAACCTTGTTAAATTTTAAATTTAATTTCGTAGTTTGAGACCCGTTCACCCCCGCACCTTCTTTCACCTCTGCTGTTCCACAGATACCTCGGAACAATAATAATATGTGTATGTTGAATCTTAATCCCAATGGCTCTGCCATCAGCTGTTGTAGAGAGTCGTGTGTCGCCGGAGAGGCATGTTAGGGATGAATTTTTTCATTTTTTAATTTTTTTTTACTAGTTGCTTTACGTCGCACCGACACAGATAGGTCTTATGGCGACGATGGGACAGGAGAGGGCTAGGAGTGGGAAGGCAGCGTCCGTGGCCTTAATTAAGGTACAGCCCCAGCATTTGCCTGGTGTGAAAATGAGAAACCACGGAAAACCATCTTCAGGGCTGCCGACAGTGGAGTTCGAACCCACTATCTCCCGAATACTGGGTACTGGCCGCACTTAAGCGACTGCAGCTATCGAGCTCGGTTGTTAGGGATGAAAGGAGTGACATGGTATCCCGCTGCTTTCCTCATTGGGCCAGAGAGTACTGTTACTTATCATCAGCCTAGGATGAGAAGGATGGATATCAATGTATGTAAGAAAAATAATTGTTATAGATATCGAAAAATAGGGTATGTTAAACACTATATATCACCAAAGATGTATTTAGGAATAATAATAATAATAATAATAATAATAATAATAATAATAATAATAATAATAATAATAATAATAATAATAATAATAGTAGAAAGAACACTATTCTGCATGAACTTCTAAAAATAAATCATATATTTTGCGCAGAATTATTACTGAAATTTATTTCCATCACGTCATGTTTTCTAGTACTTGCAAATATTTTACAATTTTTGAGGAAATCGCAGTAAGAGGGCATTTTCATCGATTTATGTGCATCGCACTGAACAAAGGTCCGTAACGATATTTTCCACATAATTCAAAAATGCCATCCGCTTATTTCTTTTACGTTACGTTTTCCACTAAAAAGTATTTGGATCGTTTTAAGGAATTCACTGTAAGGCGATGATTTGTTTCTGTACACGGAAGTAGTGGAGTTCGTCAATGACTAGTTTTTTGTAAATTAATGACAGTCTGAAACCTATTTGTAATCAAGAGCCGCAGTGCAGCGTGAAAATACTGTGCGTTCGGTCTCATTTTATATGAGGGATTCCGTTTCTTAAGATGAAATCTCAAATAAAATAAATCAAAGTTTCATCAACTGTAGTCCACTAGGTAACCAAAGGGCGGGAGTCCGGCCACTAAATTCTGCGCTTGTGTGTGTGTGTGTGTGTGTGTGTGTGTGTGTGTGTGTGTGTGTGTGTGTGTGTGTGTGTGTGTGTGTGTGTGTGTGTGTGTGTGTGTGATAATCTTGCCTATAGCCACATTCGCTATTTACTAGTTTCTTTAAGTCAAGCATTTTTCTTCTAACACTAAGGAGTTAAAAATATAACCGCCTCTGAAAATCGAACTTGAATCACGCGCTGTCTGATTAGGTCATCTCGACGTGAAAAGTTATGAAAAATCCACACTTGATGTTTCATCCCTCTGTGTACAGTAAACTTCATTGAATCCAAGAATGTGTTAAATGTGAAAGTTTCTCAACATAAGCATATTTGAGACAGCTATGAAAATATTGCGGCACCACTGCAAATCCCCCTATGTCGTCAGATAGCATTACATTTCTGACAGTGACATATTTTAATATTTACTTCCACTTTTCACAGGAAAAACTAGAGCAATTAAACTCTGTGCACTTCTTCAAATACCTAAATGCTTCACAAAAGACTTAAAACACATCAGTAGCATGGCACTAACCAAACCCCAGATTTTTGAGCGGAGCATTTTGCCGTTTGAGACTGCGTTTTAATAGAGTAAAATACGTGTTTGGTACACCATGAAATTCTAGTGCAGATTATAGTGGTTTAAAATTGTAAATCACCTTTCTTTCTTTCTTTGTTTTCTCCTTTCTTTAATTCGTTTACCATCCAGGGTTGGTTTTCCCTCGGACACAGTGAGGAATCCCACCACTACCGCCTCAAAGGCGGTGTCCTGGAGCGTGAGACTTCAGGATTAATGGATATACGTACAAGACAACACGTGAAAACCGCTTGTGAAACTAAAAATTTCACTGTTCACAACTATTTTCTGACCTGGAAATGTATTATTTGCGAAATTATCTCCTTTCGAATGTTCAGATTGCCACATGTTTTGTTGATAAAGTAGTGATAGAGTCCATTATGAAGCAGAATGGCACCGGACATTCAATGTTTATTTTGGATACAGTTGGAACATTTCCATCAGGTTCATCACCGATTTGTTGTGTTTTTAACATCTTTAATCCAGGGTATATGAGAGAAAATAACACAGTGAGTTGGATATACAGTAAAGGTCGTGTAACTGTAAGTTATGAAACGGGGATGAAATCTGAAAACGATATTTATAAGGTTATTGGTTTTACTTCCTACTAAGTGCTCTTACGGTTTGCAGAGACATCGAGGTGCCGATAATTTGTCCTATGGGATTTCTTTCACTTATGATACAAGGCTTGCGATTTTTAGCACATTCACAATACCAAATGTTTTATCTTTGACGTTCATTTAATTGTCATAAATGCTTATTTCCCGCTAAATTGCCATATACATATTTAAGGTCCCGCGGGAAATAACGGAAATATTTACGAAAATTAATGTTTTAGTGGCAGAGCCACAAAACCTAAATAATCCTAGTGTGTTTTCGAGTACATTTTTTGTTAGGCCTGATGGAGAATAATCAAGTTAAAAATCATTATTTGATAACTAGGCATGACTGTGCCTTCAACTGCAAAGATGTGTCTTGGAGGGACGTGCCAGTCCAACTAATAAGCCCAATGACACGTTGTGGGTGAAACACTGCACACACACACACACACACACACACACATTAACTATATGTTCATCCGAGCTAGTTCGATGGTGACGGATTCAGAATCACAGATATGCCAGATGGAGGTGTGAACTAATCAGCAGGAGGTCGGTTGCAGCTGGATGGTCAATACTTTTTCCGCTCTTCCTATTTCTCTCAGCTCGTGGGCCATTCATCCAGTCGGTTCTCTCTCCCAGTATTGCTTAACATCGGAGATACAGCGTGATCACGTCTTTCAATAAGAATGCGTCATTGGATGTTATTCTTTAAAAACGCATTGGTATGGACATCATTTCAGGATTTAGCATTTATCTTCGTTCTCGGCGTTGTTTCTTTCTGCCCTTAGGCCATGCCTTTTCTGTTTTTAGCTTCGGATTTTCTACTAGTCTGCTTCAAATTTTATCTTATGTGGGTCAATCTCCTGGATGTCTTTATGTGTAATCTCCACTTCTTTCAGATCTTCTTCCACTTTAGAAGACAGGTAGTAAAAGATCAGATTAGTCTACCTTGCTGGACTCATTCATTCGTGTCACAAAGCAATTCTTCTGTACCAAATTTCATCACTTTTCTTTTCCACGTGTGTTGTTTTATGTATTCACCATTTTTTTCGAGAGGTCCTAACATTTTTCTCAAAGGTTGGCCCTTCTTCTTGCCAGCTATGCTCTCATCATCCGAGGGTCGGCTTTTCTGATCACACTCTAACCGCATTGTCTGTCTTGGACGCTATACTTCGTTATATTGCACTATTTACGGTCTTTCGTTACACGAGCTTCCGGTCTCATTTTCGGTCGTCCCATCGCCGGATTTTCCTTAACATCTAGCCGGTCGACTTGATGTGCGACATAATCTTCCGGTCGTATTTGAATACATTTGCTATTATTTTTAACTCATTATTATTATTATTATTATTATTATTATTATTATTATTATTATTATTATATTTTTATTTTTATTTTTATTTTTATTTTTATTTTTATTTTTATTTTTATTGTTGTTGACATCGCGTGGTAATGTTTTCTTAGCTTCGTTCTAATGAAAGAGATTCTAGGTAAAATTGTTTATATTTGTTTTCTAGGCAGTCTAGTAATATTTCTCTAGTAGCCTATACAAGTTAAAAAACAAAGGTTATCTAGTTATATAACACCATGTTCTCAATTACTTGGACACTAACGTACTCGTTCTCTGACGTTTGTTACCTGGTCGTAAATATCTGAGAACTATTTATTGATAATAAATAGAAGATTCTATCTATATTCTCAGAGCTTCGTGTCGTAAATATTGAAACTATCTTTATTCACATACCGAGGCAATGCTTGCTCAAGACATCAATAAAGACGTGTTGCAGCATGAAGCCGTCACATGTGTCTGAGAAAGTATTCCTTAATTATTAGATCGTTGCTGTCAAAATGATCTAAAATGCATGGGATGAATAAAGAAGAAAGCACGCACACAATAGCTGAGTTATTCCCAATAATATATTCAAAATGGCTCTTGTACAAATGTTGTTTTCCAGTACGAAAATTTACGACGCGCGGGCTACAAGGTTAAGCTCCAATATATCGACGGCACCCAACAGGTGGCACTCTCATCATTAGCCACAGAGAGTACTCCCGCGGTGACATTTTGATTTACAGGTGGATTTCTTAACAGGTGTATTCTTAATACTTTGAATATTAACACATATATGACGGTACACACATGTTCTTTTAAAATCATCACATAGAAGGCCGACAATTACCCTAACTACTGGGTTGTCCAGAAAGTGCTTTTGACAGGTTGAACGTATTTTATGTAGTCGTACAGTTGGAAAGCACATTCATGTGCTGGTGCTGTGGGGCGGATAATCACGTTTTAATCCTGGAAACAACAATCACCACCACCACCACTTTATAGGTGGTGTTTCTTTGTATCCCTCAGACTGTGATAAACACGGAAATACTAAAGTTACATTTTTCTATTATTCTGTGAATTAATGAGAGCGCTGTATAGACCTATAGGCCTTAAATAACCTAGAAATCGGTTTAGAGGACACGACAGTAAATGCAGAAGAGGTACCAAGATGACATTTTGACATCGTTCTTCTATCAGCTAACGGATGAAGAAAAGTCGCGTGTGTGGTTTCAACAAGATTCAGTCCCTGCTCATAGAACAGAAGATTCCCTTCTTACAACCTCGGAAGTGTTTGCGTACCGAAATCTAGCTCTAAAGATGCTCTGTAGGCTTCATTAGGATTAGCTGATTCTATCATCTATCGTAGCACAGAACAATACCATTTCCAGACAACTTTGACACTTCCACAGATAGTAATTTTATGCCTGTGTGTGAGTACACATCCAGACATCCAGAGTGGGGATTGGGTGATATTGTGACGGATTTTTTTGACTTCCCTTGGATTAATTTCTATAGCTTTATATGCGGCTACTTTCCAGTCAATTGGTATATGAGGATCTTTAAATTTTCTCCAGATTTCATTCCATTTCCTATTTGGATACTTCTCCGTGATCTGGGCTTGTGTTTCGTTCTTCTCTAATAGATGAATGTATATCACTCTTGTAGGACGTACGTTGTTTCCTGTCACTCGTATCGTATCTACCGTTTGCAGCGCTCTTCTAAAACATCGTGTCGGCACTGAATACGTCGGGTTTTGCTGACTTGTATTCCAAAAATAAGTATTATGAGCAGCTCCTACTCCTGTCTTTGCAATCATTAACTCTCGCATTAAAAGCGCTTGACATTTTTCACCGACTGCTTTGAGACCAAGTCCTCCTTCCTTTACTGATTTTCTCACTTGTGACCGTGCTACACGAAACACATATTCTCGCCATAAATAATAAATAATACATAGTTCAACTCGCTGGTTTCTTTTTACCGGCAGGGGTAGAATTTTCGCCACATGCCACAATTTAGATAAGGCAAACAAGTTTATATGCCACACCTTTTGGATGATGTTCAAGTTTAGACTCAAACTGATTGATAATGTACACGTACCCTTGAAACTATGGTTGTCCAGTTCATGTCAATATTTGGGGCCATATTAGGGGTGAACACTAATGCCAAAATCTTAATTCTATCTTTAATAGGTACTGGCGCAATTGATGTCTCATTTGACCAGCTACCAAGCGGTAATATCTCGGACTTTCGAGAACTGACGTGCCCTCCGTCTAAATGTATGTTGTTAGAAGACATAATATGAACAGTAAGGCATTAGAGGTTTTCTCGTAGGTTGTTATTATGCACTTCAACTGTGGGTCAACGGTTGGTGTCTACAGTAATATGGTGACGTCATCAGCATAGGCTGCAAAAGTCTATGGAGGTTAGGAATAGTGCACATTACAAAGTGGATGCCCGAGAAAAGGGCTCAGTGCTTAAAGCAAGAAGAGTCATTGATACGGGACATCCTTGTCGTACCGAAGTTTTAATGGAATTGGTCTCGAGAAGTGTCCATTAATACGTTTGCGAGAATGCGCCGAACTATAAAGGGTTCGAATACGATTGGAGATTGTGCTTGGAAGACTCGTGCGTTGCAACAATGCTAACAAGTACCCATAATGCACTCTCTCGAAAGTTTTCCAGAAGTCCAGGTTTAGAGTCGCGCCCATTCCAGTTGGTACTGTTTCAAATTGTAACACTGCATTTCTTACTGCCTGCAGGATGTGGGTTATTTTCCTTTCGGGAATAGCACATGTTTGCCCTACTTTGATGATGTTATTAAGGTAGGGTCGTATTCTTTTCGCCAGTATTTTCATGAAGAGTTTGTAATCGGTGTTGAGGAGTGTTATCGGGAGGAAATCCGATAGAGTTCGTGGTGCGGGGACTTTGGGTATAAGGATTATAATTCCTTCAATAACGCCTTTGCAATCTTGTAGATTAGCAAACAATATTTGCATCAGTGTTAAAAGGGCTGTTTTCATGGTGAGCCAGTACTTTTTGTAGAAAAATTAAGTCAGTCCATCAGGGCCTAGAGCTGATGTGTTACTGGCCGTTCGTAGGGCCTCGAATAGTTCACTTCCTTCAATTGGACGGAGGAGCTGCTGCCTTTCATTATTGTTGAGTTACTGAGTTCAACGAAAGACAGAATGGTCGTTTGATCTAGTGAGGAATTCTGACAGTCCCGGAACGTTTCTCTAAAATATTTCTCAGCCCAAAGGCCTGCAGATTGCCAATTGTCGTGTGGTTGGCACGATGAATTCTTGGGTTTCCAGACCGGGGACACCTAACTTAACCTTGTTGAATTGTTGAATTCTTGTCGAATTGTTGAATTGAATTGTTTCTCGGCCTGATTGCAGCACTGTGGTCCAGTACACATTGGGAGCAAAAATGACGTATCTGTGTTCCCCGCTCAAGTAATATGTTGCTAACACCTTGTTGAGTAATGTATAGATAAATTCATTTCCGACGGATACACATCTCATGTAGGCCTACAGTATTACTGTACAGTGTATCATAAAATAATGTCGTATTACCTTCATTAATCCAGGACCGGGTGACCATGTTTGCGACTGTTTCAAATAACATTACTTTTGATGTCTTATTAGCACATAACTCCATATACACACCTCTTAACAACTGCTCACAACAAAACAAGAAACGTCATTACATGAATGAAACATAAATGCTTTGCGTGACGACACGTCAACATTTTTTATAATTAAGTATTTAATTTAAAATAATTAAGCCGAGATAGTTGGCCATGCGGAAAGGGATGCGCAGCTGTGATCTTGCATTCGGGAGATAGTGGGTTCGAACCCCACTATCGGCAGCCCTTAAGATGGTTTTCCGTGATTTCCTATTTTCACACCAGGCAAATTCTGGGGCTGTACCATAATTAAGACCACAGACCCTTCCTTCCCACTCCTAACACTTTGCTATCCCATCGTCGTAACAAGACCCATCAGTGTCGGTGCGACGTAAAGCAACTGGTTAAAACATCACCCTATGAAGTAAAATAACTATTCTTCACCAATCTAGAATAGAAAATAGAGTATAAAAATGAATAATAGTGGTATGAAGACTCAATATTACTTTGGTATTCTGCCGTGCGAGATAAAACAAACTATCGGGAAACTTTGCCGCTTTCGGCAGTGGTTCACATTTGAGCAAACCGAACAAAGTTTTCACGAAATACAATTCCCCAGAAATTAACTCCGTTACACACGCCATAGACCCAAAAGAATAACGTGATGATAATGATAATTATGATGCTTGCTGTTTAAAGGGGTCTAAATCTAGGTGATCGGCCCCTTATGGCACGAGATAGAACGAAATGTAATGATCATTACATTTTTAAAATGTACGTGTACCTACTGACTAAAATTTAAAAGAAATGATGATGAAAAATGATTATGGTCTTTAAATAATCAGAGGATCGAATTCGCAATACATTATTTTGTTATAAAATGATAGAGAAAAATGATTAAGGTAGAATAACGCATTGCCTTGACGTGCAATCATATACCAGGTGGCTCTCGAACGCCGTACTTTCTACTTATAAATGTCCCGCATGCACATATGGTGAATGGGATGTCTACCAACTGATTTTCACAGCGGAACTACTGCCAGCGGGAAGGTTACGTCAGAATATGAAGAGATAAGAACCGGAGTGTCAGTCGCAGCATGTTACTCAGCGCTACCGGTCTAATGCACCCCTTGCATTAGTAAACATCGTTTTCGACCGCATACTTCTAGGCTGGTGTATGGTACACCCGCACTATATTTGCTGTCTGCATATCGGCAATGGCTAGTGTGTTCAGCAGCGACGAATACACAGACATTATTTTAATCTGAACAACCAGGTCGGAATGCAACAGAAGCTCCAAACAGACGTATGCCTTTTACACACGTACTTCATCGAACAGTATTAGTTTTTGTTTCATACAAGGAACTCTTTTATCGAGTGGAATGTCTACGCGTGTATAAATTAATTAGTTATTAGATTTTCTTTTCTGCATCTTTGGCGTGTTTACGAACAGTAGCGGTGATTAGGGGGGGGGGAGGTGAGGAGGGACAGCCCCCCCCCCCCCCGCAATTTGTGGAGTAAACATTACATTTTTATTCCATTTTAGCCAGCCGGAACTAAGAATTATTTTTAAAAAGCTGTTTGTACAAACCTTGTTATCTTATATGCTAATTCCTTCGTTTATTTTCTTTAATTATTAACATAATTATTGACGGAATTATTCACAAAATGCTATTCGTCGCGGCTAACCAATTTGTATAGCACTACGGCAAGTAGTGGAGACTTTACATGTGCTGTGAGGAACTGTAGAAGGGGTACATATTTTTTTGCCAAATTCGTGACCACTGAGTTATAATTCACCCGCTTGCCGCACGCATCGTCAGTCTGGCAGTCTCTTTAGTGTCTGTTAGTTTCTTAGTGTGTATTCAAGTACTAAAGGATTTTAATTGCATTATCATTCCGTACTTCTATTTAATTGTACCGGGCGAGGTGGCCGTGGGGTTACAGGCGCGCAGCTGTGAGCTTGCACTCGGGAGATAGTAGTTTCGAATCCCACTGTCAGCAGCCCTGAAGATGATTTTCCGTGGTTTCCCATTTTCACACCAGTCAAGTGCTGGGGCTGTACCTTATTTAAGGCCACGGTCACTTCCTTTCCACGCGTAGCCATTTCCTGTCTTATCATCGCCATAAATCCTATGTATGTCGCTGCGACGTAAAGCCAATTGTAAAAAAATATTCAGTTGTAAATATTGTATTTCAGTGGGAGATAATATCAACGTTCCTTTCACTGGGCTAAATTTTTTCTTTGTGTTATGTTAATTATTAATTAAATGTATTTAACCTGCCCCGTAGTATGTTTGTGAGACCTGGTGAAAATTTTATTATAGGCTACAGCATTGAATCAAAATCTTAAAAAAAAGTATTATTACGAATAATCTACAGGGCAGGTTAATAACATTTACATATAAAATAACATAATACAAACGAAAGAATTTAGTCCGGTGAAAGTAAAGTTGGAATTACTATTAAATATATCTCTTTTTACAATTGACTTTACGTAGCACCGACACAGATAGAACTTACGGGAAGGAAGCGGCCGTGGCCTTAATTAAGGTTCAGCCCTAGCATTTGCTTGGTATGAAAATGGGAAACCACAGAATACCACCTTCAGGGCTGCCAACAGTGGGATTCGAAACCACTATCTCCCGAGTGCAAGCTCACAACTGCGCGCCCGTAACCCCACGGCCAGCTCGCCCGGTACAATTACATAGAAATACGGGATGATAATGCAATTAAAATCATTTAGTACTTGAATACGTACTGAGAAACTAACAGACACTAAAGAGACTGTCAGACTGACGATGCGTGTGGCAAGCGGGTGAATTATAACTCAGTGGCCACGACCTTGGCAAAAAAAAAAAAAAAAAACAACATGTACCCCTACTACCCTTCCTCACAGCACATGTAAAGTCTCCACTACTTGCCGTAGCGCTATACAAACCGGTTAGCCGCGACAAACGGCGTTTTGTGCGTATTTCAGTCAATAATTATGCTAATTAAAGAAATAAAAGATTTAGCATATGAGACAACAAGGATTGTACAAATAGCTTTTTAAAAATAATTCCTAGTTCCAGCTGGCTAGAGTGGATTAATTTTTTTTTTTTTGCTAGTTGTTTTACGTCGCACCGACACAGATAGGTCTTACGGCGACGATGGGACAGGAAAGGGCTAGGGGTGGGAAGGAAGCGGCCGTGGCCTTAATTAAGGTACAGCCCCAGCATTTGCCTGGTGTGAAAATGGGAAACCACGGAAAACCATTTTCAGGGCTGCCGACAGTGGGGTTCGAACCTACTATCTCCCGAATACTGGATACTGGCCGCACTTAAGCGACTGCAGCTATCGAGCTCGGTGATTAAAAATTTAATGTTTACTCCACAAATTGTCGGGGGGGGGGGGCGACTGTCCCTCCTCACCCCACCCCCTAATCGCCGGTACTGTTTGTAGACACGCCAAAGATGCAGTGAAGGAAATCTAATAACTTATTAATTTATACACGTGTAGACATTCCACTGGATAAAAGAGTTGATTGTATGAAACAAAAACTAATACTGTTCGGCTAAATACGTTTGTAGAAGGCATACGTCTGTTTGGAGCTTCTGTTGCATTCCGACCTGGTTTTCCAGTTTAAAGTAATGTCTGTTTATTCATCGCTGCTGAACACACTAGTCATTGTCGATATGCAGACAGCAAATATAGTGTGGCTGTGCCATACACCGCCAGGCGGAGTGGCTCAGACGGTTGAGGCGCTGGCCTTCTAAGCCCAACTTGGCAGGTTCGATCCTGGCTCAGTCCGATGGTATTTGAAGGTGCTCAAATACGACAGCCTCGTGTCGGTAGATTTACTGGCACGTAAAAGAACTCCTGCGGGACTAAATTCCGGCACCTCGGCGTGTCCGATGACCGTAAAAGTAGTTAGCGGGACGTTAAGCCAATAACATTATTATGCGCCGTACACCAGCCTAGAAGCATGCGGTGGGAAACGAGGTTTACTAATGCAAGGGGTGCATTAGACCGGTGGCGCTGAGTAACATGCTGCGAGCGACACTCCCGTTCTTATCTCTTCATATTCTGACGTAACCTGCCCGCTGGCAGTAGTTCCCCTGTGAAAATCAGTTGGCAGATATCCCATTCATCATATGTGCATGCGGGACATTTATATGTAGCAAGTACGGCGTTCGGGAGCCACCTGATATATTCAAGTTAAAAACGCATTAAAATACACAAAACAAAATAGCACAGAATAAAACGTAGTTAACAATAAAATAAAATTAAAAGCAGACAAAACTTGCTTTTATGCACAATAAATCAGGTCACTATCGCTCATGAAACGGATGACAACTTCTGCTGACTGCTCGTCATCTCGTAGAATGAAGGATATGGAGCTCGAAGTTTTCGACAACGGTGCAGATCGGTCAGGTCCGTGCAATCTAAAAGGATGTGTACCATAGTATGATGACCGCAGTAAGTATACACCGGACGGACTCCTCCCAATCCGAAGACGACATAACACCACTGCTTCTCTCCGAGAAATCCGAAGAAGTTTTCCATAACTTGTTAGTTCCTTTTATCATTCTCAGCGTGTTTGGAAGCGTGATGGCCTGCCACTCCATCTCCCAATGGGTGATAACGAAAGTATTCAGTTCAGAACAAATATAAAAGAATAGCATGTGTGTTATTATGAGCCATGAAAGAAACAATCTGCACAATAGTGTTTGTTGTTCCTTCGGTTACTGTAGATCAGGGCCTCTCAGGGTGCATGCGCGTGGTGCATGCACTGTGCACGGTGCAAAATACGACTTCGCTTGGTTGACCAGAGTGCAGACCCCCCACTCCTCTCTCCCTATACCTGTCTCCCCGTTCGGCCTGTCTCCGCGTTCCTCACCTTCACTGCTGTTTCTCCCCCACTGCGAAATGTTGACGTGTGGTGAGCGGAGACGCACAGTTGTATGGGACAAGGTTACCAGTGTTATTAAAAAAATTAAAAAAGTGATTTAGAAATACACATGCATGTTTGAGAGGAATGTAAACATAATTTTAAAAAAAATGCAGAACCCGTAACCAAAATGAAAATGCTACAGTACTGGAACAAAACTCATTTGTGGATATAGAATGCTCTTCTTCAAGCTGTTTCAACTTCCTTAATTCTTTCTCTCTGACGTCTCCTATGATTTCACAATAATTTTCCGAATGTAGTCTGTTGTAGTGTCTTTCAATAGATGATTTTCTTACGCACGTAATTATCGTCCCACAGATTAAGCATTGGCGTTATCGTCACGACAAACAAACAAAAATACGAAAGTTCCCAGTTCGATTGAAATGGACTTTCGGAAGTCTTTGCTTTCTTCGAAACAGGTTGCTCCATTATTATGTTGTTGTCGTGCGCTTGTCTATTTCACTGATAAACACGTCGTCTACCACCAAACGCTTCGTCGCTCTCAGCACACTACACCATCCGAGTCAAGCCGAGTTGAGGCGAAGCGTACCGATGCACAGTGCACAGAGCCTATGTCCCTCGCTCTGCACGCGTGAGAGTTTGGGCGTTTGAGAAGCCCTGCTTTAGATAGTCAGGTACTCAGAATGTTTGTCTTGAAGAGGAAATTCTTAAAAGTTTCTGTAAATTAACCGACGCACGTATCTTACTTTTAAGCACCGTGTCGTGATTCGACCCCAAAATCTTGAATGTTAAAGAACTACCACTACGTATCCAGTCAGCTGCAAAATACTTTCATACTGTGAACACTGAAGTAATAATTATTTTGTGAACAAAGATCGACTTTTTATTCTTAGCATAAGTCATCTGATAGAAACAAGATTTATACTGGGGGTAAACGTAAGGTACAGAAGTAATTTATTTGCAGGTGAGTGGTGGTGCAATATGTCATAGCATGACAGTTACGCGAATGTATCATCATAATAGCTTATGATGAAAGTGGTTGTGTCAGCTATGATAGGCTTCTGAAGATAATACCCTAGTTTAGTAGATTATTCGAGATCTTGGAGTAAAAAGGAGTGGTATTTCAGTATAGTTATAATAGTATTTTTTTCAAGAAATGTCCAAATGATGAATTGTACCACTAGTAATGCATATATTCATTGGTATTTATTACCACTAGGCTACCTGTGATTACTGAAATCATCATGTGAAAGGGACAACAATTGTAGTATTTAGGCCTTAGGATATTGTAGTTATGTCAAGTAGATATGACAATTTTGTATCGTAAAATGATGAATCCTACACATCCGGACAACTGCAAAATACTTTTACATTGTCAAAGAAGAAACAATTATTTTGCGAAGAGAGTTCAACAACTTTTTATCCTTAGCACACAGTCCATGGGTGACCAAGAATACGCGAGACCTCACACTGTTTTGATGCAACACAACGCCGATCTATTCGTTCATTTTGGACTTTTAATAAATGCTTTCCTGAAATATATTCAATTAACTTCAGAGCTCTTTTCGAATGTATTGGATTTTTTCTTGTTTTGCTAGTGGTTAAAATGAAATGGCGTATGGCTTTTAGTGCCAGGAGTGTCCGAGGACAAGGTTGGCTCGCCAGGTGCAGGTCTTTTGATTTGACTCCCGTAGGCGACCTGCGCGTCGTGATGAGGATGAAATTATGATGAAGACGACATACACCCAGCCTCCGTGCCAGAAAAATTAACCAATGATGGTTCAATTTCCCGACCCTGCCGGAATCGAACCCGGGACCCCTGCAACCAAAGGCCAGCACGCTAACCATTTAGCCATGGAGCCTGACTGCTAGTGGTTGAACATCTATTTACCACATACAGAATTTCGGCAATGTTACGATAAAGAAGGGCAGCATTGGAATGATAACGGCATTGATGAGGTGCAGTTTCATCATTTGCCTTCAAATCAGCCAATTATAGGGTTACAGTTAACCACCTGCCAAATGAGTTTCCTCCCGAATTTGAGCTTACCGCCACGCGACCTGAACTTGTTCATTGGGATTAGCTTATAGAAAAAGATGTCTTTTAAGTCATACCAGGCAAACAGTCATTTCAGTGTTTAGGACTGTTGGAGACTATCATTGTCTTCATACTAAACCGCACCTTGTTAATCAGTTTTCCCCAAAGAAAGTCAATTCAACACGTAAGAGCTGAGTCCAGTATATCCTAATGTGACCATCCTTTAGCATCATGGCTCATTTTATAAGTTCACATCTAAGAAATTATTTGGTAAACTCTGCTCATCTTTAACATTAATTAGGGCAAATAGAAGAGCATAATATCAGCTATCTGCTTCTCTTAGCTCATTAACAGGATATAAACAGCAGAAAATGTCATTTAAATATTCAAATTTGCCACAACTGCAGGTACCATTTGTACGGAATTCATTACTTTATGGGTCGCAATGGTACTCTGTGGTTTAATGGTTAGGGTGATTAGCTGCCACCCCCGGAGGCCCGGGTTCGATTCTCGTCTCTTCCATTAACACAATTTTCGTCAAAATCTCCGTTATTTTACGCGGGACCATAAATATGTATATGGAAAAATAATCAGAAATGATATTTTACACAACTTTGGTCATGTACAATATTTCGACAGATGTAAGATTAACTGAATTTTTAAGAATGGTCGTTTTCATTTTCCCATAAACCCCTACTTCATGTGATGGATGACCTTGATGTCATATGCACTGATACCACAATCATGAATGAATTGATTCCAAATAATCAGTTTTGCTGAAATATGTCCAGCCATTTTCTGATTTGAGAAAAACAAAGATAGACAGACAGACTCTAAAGATTACAAAGTACTTTAGGTGATCAGTATCAGGTGCGAAACGAAAAATTATTACGAAATTTTTCTGAAATAGAAATTGTACAGACATTCGACCCTGACAATTGTATTTACATAGACTAGCTGATGTATCCGTGCTTCACTACGGAATTCTACAATGTATTCCGAATTCTAGGTTAGGTAGTGTACACGTTGGTGTGTAAGATAGTATTAAATTGCATAGGTCCTCTTGCCTACTATCAGTCACAATCAAGTTGGGGAGGTTTCATTATAATGACAAACACTCACTCTCCACCTACCCTTTTACATTCTGAGGAAGACTGCCTTAGTGGTTTTCCCAACTGAAATCAGCATAGGTCATTACAATGACGTAAGTAGGAATGTCGAGACTAAAAGCAATGCTATCATATTAAATACTTGGTCGAATGAAAAACCAAACATTCCCACACTTTTAACGAACAGTACTACGCTGACGATCTAACAGTCCAGTGTTCCAGAGCAGGAATGGTCAGGCCACAGGCAGCCGTGAACGCTCCTCTGCCATTAATCCGTTAAGGCGACACTCCGGAGATAAAAATATATTTTTACCTAATTTTCACGAAACTTTGTGGGAATGTCACCTGCATAAAAGTAGAGATATCACGGACATTATTTTCTTTCATATACGATTAATATTTTTCCAAAATTAGTCTTTTTGAATTTTTTGTCAGTTGCTTTACGTTGCACCAACACAGATAGGTCTTATGGCGACGATGGGACTGGAAAGGGCTAGGAGTGGGAAGGAAGTGGCCGTGGCCTTAATTAAGGTACAGCCCCAGAATTTGCCTGGTGTGAAAATGGGAAATCACGGAAAACCTTTTTCAGGGCTGCCAACAGTGGGGTTCGAACCTACTATCTCCCGAATACTGGATACTGGCCGCACTTAAGTGACCGCAGCTATCGAGCTCGGTTTTAAATGTTTAATTCCATTATTTTCATGAAATTTAATTAACATTTTAATGTAAATTCGTAATTAGGTAGATAATACTTCTTTTAACAGCATTACGTATCGAATTTTCTGTACGTAATTTATATAAGGAGATACTGTACATCGTACTAAAGTATATCGTATCGTATATCGTACTAATGTTTGTGTAATTTTTATGTTCTAAAATTTTGGACTTAAAATACGTGCTACTTAAAAAATTCTATAATCAAAAATTCCATATGCAGGTTTCTTAATACGGCTGTGGTACACATAACATTTGTTACATTTGGCGGAATATTATGGAGGGAAAATGGGATTTAAATGTAAAATTACAATTGACGAACAAAGCATTTGAATGAGGAAGATATCGATTTTTATCTCTGGAGTGTCGCCTTAAGTGTGCGCACTGCTCATTCCAATCAGCGCGTCAGATTAGGGATCGCATAACTGGAATACTGTGATGAACCAGCATGTTACCTACCAGCAGTATCAGAAAATGTATGAACCAGAGGAATGGCATGCTAAAGAAGAAAGTTATCTAACTCCCCAGCTATTTTCCGCCAATATTCAGGCAGTCTGTTATACTTGGTACGCAGCAATAATCCCATCTATCGAAGATGAGTGGCAGCGTAAGAGACAGAGAACATAACAGAAAAGAATAATCAATGTAATATTATGGTTGATCTTTTTTTTTTTTTAGCTTTCGATATTGTAGGCCTTCATATTTAGTTTTCTTCCGACTCGGAAATACAATTATCATAGTCGGTACGGTAAAACTCAAGAAAACATAAATGATCATTGTATTCTCTATAAATTTTGTTATATGGTACTTTCCAATAGAACCAATAACGTAGGTAAACAAAAATTACATTTTAGGCGCCTTCGCCTAAACTACCATTTCATTCAGAGTGAATACAATTATTTATAGCTTAGACTGCAGTTCCTTATTTCCCGACGCAACATACCGATTTTCTAAATTCTATTTACCAATTTTCTTGTGGCTCGGCGTTGATATGGGCTTAGCAACAAAAACACATATTCATGATCATCTCTCATTCGTAGCTGGTACGGTAAAAATGTATCAGAAATAAATGATCGGAAATTTAATTATATATAACTTAAGCTATGTAGGTACTATTTATCGACAGGACCATTAATAACATAAATATTTGAAAATTACATTTTTGGCTTCCCCTAAACTACCATTTCGGTTAGGGTGAATAAAATTATTTACAGCCTAGATTGTAGTGGCTCATTCCCCGACTTTACGTACCGATTTCTATTAAATTCTCTCCAGCCATTTTCTCGTGATGGACGGACGGACAGACAGACAGACAGACAGACAGACAGCAATGACGGAAAATTAATAAGTGCATTTCCTTCTTACTGTGAACACGTCCGATACAGAAATACCATTTTTTTAGTTCTGAGCAATGTGCATACCAAACTGTAAAGGAAATCCGCGTATGTGAACATATGTTTACCAGTCCCTTTAGATAGTTTTAATTCAAAGGAAGATATACCAGCAGTGGTGATGCATATTTATTCTTGAATTTTCGACTTGAGATGATCAGTATCAGGTACGTAGCCAATAATTTTCACGTAATTTTGCTGAAATAGAAAATGTACAAACATTAGAACCTTAATAGTTTATTTATATACATTAATTCTTGTGAAGGAAAACAATTATGAAATCTTTGTATGTGAATATATGTTTACCAGTCACTCTAGAATTTTTAATTCAAAGGAAGAGGAACCATTAGCAAGAATGAAATACAAGAAATTACGGTTCGTTATACTAGAGTTTAATTTCGTTATGATGCATAGTAGAGGTGCAGGTTATCTCTTGTTGAATATTTGTGGTTGATGTTCTCAATTATATGTATATTTGTAAATTTGGAAATATTTTTGTCTTTTAGGGCATACAACCCATTTGTGCTTCAGCATATCATTGACAACTTGAATATAATCCTTCTTTGTGGTGCATTATCAATGATATTAGGAACTGTACTGAACTACCTGCATTTTACTGATAATGTTTTTGTACACCACTCACCATGCCAGCATTCCGTAACTCAGAAACGGCTAGACTAAAAACATAAAATTCTCTCGTAAGAATTTTGTAATGGCTACGTATTTCAAACCGTGAAATAAATAAGTTACTTGAAATGACAATGTAACTTTTCCTTGTCATGTTACCATCAATAAGTTAAATAATCCTAAATATCAAACGTTATAAGAAGTAAGCAACAAGCAAGTGGACATTAAACAACTATTAAATATTACCTACTTGAAAATGTTATACCAGTAACAGTTAGATTTACAGTTGTTGTTGTCGTTATTATTGCTATGTCTAGAAGACCTAAAATAATTCCTTGTACATGTTATTGAAAATATAATGTATTATGTCTTAACCAAGTTATGACTGTGCGTGGTGCTCGAGTTACTCGCTTTCTTACATGATTCTAGATTTCCTTTTCCTGTATTTCTGTCAACTTACATGGCTATGTCAGTATGTCATCTGCGTATGTTGTACGGTGGGTGTTTTCGACGTTTGCTACAGTTTTATCTACATTATTAACATAAATAATATCAATAACAAAGGACTTACTATTGAGCCTTGTGTACACCGGTTATTACTTTTGCCGGTTTGCCCTGATCTCTCTAGTAAATCTTAGTAAACCCAACACTCTACCTCGGATCCGTAACCATCCAATTTATATAAGAACGAACGGTGGGATACATTATTGAAAGCCTTTTCAAAGTCGAGAAACATTCCCGTGGACAGTGAAGAATAATCTTCGTGTATTATCTTGGTGAAGTTAGATATAGGATCAGCCTTACCAATTTTCTTGACAAACCTGAGCTCTCTGGGTGAAGGTATTTGATGTTTCGTTTTTGACAATTAAAACATGTCAATATATTCCTGCAGTTATCGAAGTTGGTCTTTGAATTCTGATGTCATAAATATCTCTGCACTTGTGAGAATGTTTTACTATTGTATTTTACATTTATTTGGAAAGTAACACTGATTCATTTAAAACCCCGTTAGTATTTTCTTTTAATAATTAGCGTTATTTTTTTGTTGTTTCACATAAATGTCTCTTCAGATTACGTTTAGTTTACTGGTGTGAGGTAGCATGAATGAGATTTGCGAGTGATAGTTAATATGGAGTCATAAAAATGTTTACAGTGCTTTGACTTATCTGAGCTTTAATCAGATAATCGTTCAATTTCTTAGAAATATTCAAGTCAACTATAAATACTTCACCCCTATACCTGATTTCCTTTAATTTAATTAAATTTCGTACAATGTGCATGAGTGGAGTACATCCTCCTAAATATTAAGCATTTTCACAGAATTTCGTGAGACTTTTTTTTTTTTTCGCTTACATGTCATTACGTGATATCTGGCACATGAGTTACCACGAAGTTTGCCTACGCATAGTTCGTCCAGTTTATGGTAGAGTCGCAGATGTCTCTCGTGCAAACACGGCGATTTCCTTTATCTATTCCTTTCTATCTGTACTTTGTACTGTTTCATTGATGATTTTATTATTAGCATCAAAATGTCATCAGAATTTTTAGTACTCTATTTCTGGTTTGGCATTTAGTTTGTTCCTGTATTTTATATATTACTCTTACATTTTCAAGTTATATTTTCATTAAACATCGATGATAAAGATTGACTCTGGTGTTTATAGGTTCATTAGTCCATAAATAATCCTTTCCGATATTTGAACTTAGTTTACAGGGCCCCCTCGGTGGATCGAGTAACCGAGACCCTCCAATATCACCAACCATCGCTGAAGTATTTTCCTGCAAGAACTATGCCTCGCCAACTCTCCTCCCTCATTTCATTCTCTTCTTCTTCTTCTTCTGAACTCCCAATCCGAACCTTCTTCTACATCATATCGTCCTCTTCTCCTTTAACAACACTATAGCACAACTAGCTCCCACGACAGTTAAATTCAACTAAGACTAGTTTAATTGACTTCTGATAGAGCAGCGAAAAGGAGATTTCTTCACTGACGTGGAGAACTATCTTCTTCTCCACGACAGATCGCTTTTCCCCCGCTGGTGTACTGTGATTGAGATGTCTCCGACTCATAGGTTATGCCGCAGATACAGATCAGTAGAGGGGCATAGTTTTCGCCCCGGGACTCTCGAGTAGTTGCCCTCAACAATAACAAAAATAATTGAACTTAGTTTGATTTCATTCACACTAGCAATGTGACGATTCGAATACTTCGTCAATTCGGAAACACTACCAAGTCGAGTTTCGACTGGAGTGCACGAGTCGATCGGGTAGGGCAGGGAGTGCGAGACAATCGCAGTATGTCGTGAAAGAAGCGAGTAAGGAAGGTCGAGTTGAGAGTCGGGTAGGGAGAGCAGACGGGACGCCGAGGCCATCGTTCTGTCTGTCTGTTAGGTCATCAGCCCAGAGGCTGGTTGGATCCTCAAATAGCACCACCAAAGGTTATGCGGTTATAAGGAAACCGCACAAACCAATGGCAGCACCAAAATGAGGCGTACTAGGCAAGACGAGGAGTGAGGTGGTTTGCCATTGCTTTCCTCACTAGGTCAGAAAGTGCTATTGCAGCACGACTGACCCTATGAGCAGCACCTTTCATAACACTCAGATGCACTAGTCGTGCTCTGAATGCCATTACTCAGCACCACCCATACCCCAGCAGCTTCCATATTGTCACAGCCATGGATGAGACTGGGACTTCGGTGGAAGCTACACTTTACTCTGGCCTGTGCCAAGAGAAGGATACAAAAGTACTGTATCCATCAAGAAATGGCAGCAGGATAAAAGGCCATCGTTATGTCTCGTAAAAGAGGCGAGTGAGAGAACCCGAGTGCTTTCTATGTACGCATTTTACTCCGATCTATGTTAAGACTGTATGCGTTGCACATTTGAGGCATGAAAACGAAGACAATTTTATTCGTAGTCGTACCGTAATGTATTTTCTACCAGAAATCACATACCTGTTAAATTAACACTGGCTGGCAGCTGAAGAAAACATTAATAAATAAGGAAACAGAAATACTGAGTTCTTCTCAAACGTAAACCAAATAGTAGTCTCAACTCTTTGTAAAGGAAACTAATTCTGTAATACATTACACTAAAGCTAAAGGAAAAAGGCTTAATAATTTGTAAAAATAAAGTTAATTCAGTAACTTTTTTCTTCCTTAGGTTAGGAATCGGTCAAAGAACAGAAAGAACTCGGCCGAACTCGGGGCTATTCGGGACATTTCGTATCTTTGCCCTCATGTAGCAAATGACGAGTCTAATACTTCGTCTACTCAAGTAACTCGTATTCGGAAACTCTGGCAACTCGAGTTGGCAACCTCATTGTTATGTCTTGGGAATGAGATGGGATGCCAAAGTAAACAACTATTATGTTTATAGTTGAATGAATATTCGATAGTTCCACTTGAGTTCTCCTCCTAGCGTTTATTAAGAATCATTCAACGATGAACAGAAAGCACTCGACCTCACTCAGGATGATTCGGGAGAGTTCGTGTCTCTGACTCAGATGACTCGGGAGTGCGTTAGCGAGTGAGACTTCACCGAAGTCGGCACTGGTTCATGTGGACATTCGTCGATTTCTTTACTCGAGTTACAACAGAAAGTCACTCGAGTTGACTCGAATACATATCTGACTCAAGTTAAACGAGTTGAAAAGCGCCCAAATCATTGCTATTTATGACGACTTCCGTCTAGAGCAGGGGTTTCCAAATGGCGGCCCGCGAAACCATTTTTGCGGCCTGCGAGAGCACTGTAAGAAATAATGTGAAGAAAAGTCACAAAAATATTTATTGGCTCGTTCAAAAAAGTATTAATTTTTATACACAAGTCAGAACTAATTATTGTTTAATACTAGCTCCTCTTTTCAAATACTCTCTTCTGAACAGAATATTTTTGATTTTAAAACATTTAAAATCCAAATTTCAAGTGATAATGTTATTATTTTGCGTCCCACTGACTACTTTTGATGGTTTTAGGAGACGCTGAGGTGTCGAAACTTTGTCCCACAGGAGTTAGTTTACGTGCCAGTAAATCTAAAGAATCAGGCTGACATATTTGAGCACCTTCAAATACCACCGGACTGAGGCAGAATCAAACCTGCCAAGCTGGGTTCAGAAGGCCAGCGCCTCAACCGTCTCAGCCACTTAGCCCGGGTCCAAATTTCACTCTTTTATGCAATTTTAAAATATTTTAAGCAATTAAAATTATCAAACCCTCATTTCAATTGAACTATGCATATTATTTCATAATTGTGCTTCTGTACTATTTGCAGAATTTTACGAAATTTGGCCTATTCAAGTGCGGCCTGCGAACATGACTAACGTTTCCAAAACGGCCCTCAAGCCCTTACAAATTGGAAACCCCTGGTCTAGAGACTGACACTCAGGAGCCGTCATCGGCTGTATTCGTTGTCACTCGGCTTATAGAGCCGAACGTATAGTATCGTCACAAGTCCCACTCACCTTTGATTCTTTGAGAATCTTAGAATGAAATGATTAATTGAGCTAGTGTATTATTGAATTCTAAAAGAGTCATGAATAACTTCGTGTGTCCAGTATGTTCTACCGGTACATCCTTTATAGACAAGACTTCCTTTCCTTTCTTGTAGTGTGTGCTTTCCCGAGGAATCCGCGCGAAAGATCCTTTCTCTCAATCTATAATAACCTGTAGCTCGCAGTAGTCAGATGAAATTTGTTAAAACGAGGACTTGAATTTTTTCTTTAAGAATTGTGGAGTGAAATTCTTCATTCATATTAATCTAGTGTATTATTTAATTCTAAAGTAGTCACGAATAACTTGGTGTGCTCAATATGGTCTACATGCTTATAGAAAATTGAATCGTCATTTAAGGACGAAACATTCAAGTGATGCAGTGACATTAACATGTGACTTCTGCATCTGCAATATTATATGGGCTCCCTTCATAACGATATGATATTATGAATACTTCTAAATATACGTATGTCTTTTATAATAATACTAGCCAGTTATTTTCTCTTTAAGACGTTAGAAATAATGAATGTGTACCAAGTAGCATTAGAACCGATTATAAAGTGGTCACGCAGTAGCATTTTGGGCGTTCTATTATGTCGCTGAGCCTATAATTCCGTTCACAATACACTAAGCTCGAGGAAAGTGAAAATCCTTAGTTTTTTTGCTATTGTCTTTACGTCGCACCGACACAGATAGGTCTTGTAGTGACGGTAGGATAGGAAAGGGTTAGGAGTGGGAAGGAAGCGTCCGTGGCCTCGTGTGAAAATGGAAACCACGGAAAATCATCTTCAGGGCTACCGACAGTGGGATTTGAACCCACTATCTCCCGGATGCAAGCTCTCAACTGCGCTCCCCTAACCGCACGGCCAACTCGCCCGGTCCTTAGTTTTGAAAAGCTCAAGCAGAGGGAGGGTGTGGCGAAATATTCTGGCACGACGATGATGCACGAACTTAGTCAATGCCGGCTCCTGAATGTCAGACGCTAGAACAAAGTTTTACGACAACTCATTCATATCACTTAAACGTTCTCTGAGCTTTCTATGGTCTATTTTAAAATAGTTACGCCGATAACTTGCAATATTTCCCGATAGGAACGCGTTGTAAACTATTATATCCTGAGATACCTGAGATACTCCCTTTTAAGGAAACAGAGGGGGAGGGGGTTATCATTTCATTTATAGCACATCCTTTCCCACCCTGATGGCTGTCTATCAGTTCTACGTCTGCCACCATCACTGAGAGTTTAAAGTAGTAGCTTCCTGCCCCGCTGAATCGAGCTCGATTCCAAGCCCTATCACAGCCTCAGAGAAGTTACAGTCTCTCTCTTGACCATCCTAGAAATGTCTTCTCTACTTTAACTTTAAGCAAATGTCGGGTTGGAGCCTATAGGGAGACCGCAGCTGGCTAATTTGAATGGAGATTAATATGGGCTTGCCTGTTGTTCAGGGCCCTTATATGTCCACAAAATATATGACTACTAAAATTGCATGCCTATAGATAATAATAATAATAATAATAATAATAATAATAATAATAATAATAATAATAATAATAATAATAATAATAATAATAATAATAATAATATCGACAGTGCTCACAACATATCTACAGTATCATGATGTTAGAAGTGAGGTAAAGAAAGTGTGTCCTACTGTAATGTAGATACCTTTTAAGTGGAATTTCACATTATTTAAATGCCCTTTCCAGTTCGATGGGAGAAGTTCCACAAAGGATATGAAGCCTCGAAATGAATGAATTGATGGGAAGCTTTTAAGAAGGCAAGTTCATTGGTGTGGAGATTGGCTTTTCTTTTGTAACTCCAGGAAGACAACTCCCAGTAACACGTTTGACCAGTGAGTCCTCAGCTGCCGGCACGCATAACAAGTGTTGTAATCAAAACTGAAGAACAATAGGCTGATATGATCAGAGAAATCAAGGTTAAAGTTTGACCCATGTGTTAAAAATGTTAATCGTGTTGCACTTCCAGCGTTGTATTTACAAGAACAAAGTCCAAAATGTTCCACAGGAGGAGGGGGCGGGAGGGAAAGGGTCGGAATGCGTTTGCTAAATTGTGTTTACCTGGGTTAAGTTCTGTGGTACTAAGCTAAAACTATGTGGCTCTTCTTAGTTTCGAGTATGGATGAGCAAAATTGGCATGCGATACGTGGCACTTTCTGCATGCTACAATGTTGTGAAAAAAGTTCGCATGGAAGTTGGTCGGAATTGACCGAACAAACTCCCCAAAGTATGAAAGATTGCATCGCAGTAAGCATAATTAAGATAGGAATCAATATTGTCACCATATTTGTCACGTCGGTAAGATTGGGCATTTGAACGCCTGAGTTTAAGTTATATGAAACATAAACGTATTTACATGTATTTACGCCTGCACATCACAACTCATGACCTCTGCAAAAACATTTCTTTCTAATTAATCATATGTGCCGTATAGCACTAACGACAACTTTTTGCTATATCTGTGTATATGTTGGACGTAACTATCTGATACCTATCCCCAGTTTATTTTCTTCGGTATTTCCTTTCATATCCTGTCAATTTTGCTCGGTTTGTTCTGACCACCCTATATAATACATGCTGGCCCACCTAAACGCTTCGCCTCAAATATAATCTATATCTATATATATAAAATAACTTGTCCTGACTGACTGATTCATCATCGCCGAACCAAAACTACTGGACATAAAGAAATGAAATTTTGGGGATACATTCATATTAAGATGCAGGTGCTCGCTAAGAGAGGATTTGTGGATATTCTGTCGCTAAGGGGGTGAAAAGGGGGGTGAAATTTTAAAATGAGTGTGTCTATATCTCAAAACTTTAAAAGTTTACAGATGTGAAAATTGGTATTTAGAATCTTCTTTAAAAATAAGGAAAAACGTATTTTTTTGTTTTCAGACAATCCCAATAGGAGGGTTGAAAAAGGGGTTGAATGCCTGTAATCAGGATACCGGTAATTACATCTCAGAAACTGAAGATATTATAGACCTCAAAATTGGTACTTTTGATCGCTTTCAAAAATAAAGAAACACGTATTTTTTTGTTTTTGGAAAATCCAATTAATGCGAGGGTGAAAAGGGAGGTGAATTTTTAAAATGCGTGCATCTATATCTCAAAAGTTTTAAAGTTTAGAGATGTAAAAATTGGTATTTGGGATCTTCTTTAAAAATAAAGGAACAAGTATTTTTTTGTTTTCGGAAAATCCCAATAGGAGGGGTGAAAAGGGGTGAAAAGGGGTGAAAAAGGGGTTAAATGTCTTTAAGGAGAATACTTATATCATAGAAACTGAAGATATTACAGACCTGAAAATTGGTGTTTGGGATCTCCTTTAAAAATAAAGAAACGCAAAATTTTTGTTTTTAGAAAATCCAATTAATGGTGGGGGTAAAAGGGGGTCGATTTTGTAATATGAGTGTATCTATACCTCAAC
This sequence comes from Anabrus simplex, assembly GCF_040414725.1. Classification (NCBI taxonomy): domain Eukaryota; kingdom Metazoa; phylum Arthropoda; class Insecta; order Orthoptera; family Tettigoniidae; genus Anabrus; species Anabrus simplex. The sequence goes on along the minus strand of NC_090267.1, from coordinate 314,856,823 downwards.
ACTTTTGAAGTTATAGATGTAAAATTGGTATTTAGAATCTCCTTTAAAAATAAAGAAACACGTATTTTTTTGTTTTCGGAAAAGCTTATACGAAGGATGGAAAAGGGTGAAAAACAGGTTGAATGCCTCTAATATGGCTACTTTTATTTCAGAACCTGAAGATATTACAGACCTGAAAATTGGTATTTGGGATCTACTTTAAAAATAAAGAAACAGGTATTTTTTTTAGTTTTTGGAAAATCCAAATATGGGGGGTGAATTTTTAAAATGAGTGTATCTACATCTTAAAACTTGAAAAGTTTACAGATGTAAAATTTGGTATTTAAAACCTCCTTTAAAAATAAAGAAACATGTATTTTTTGTTTTCGGAAAATGGGTTGAATAATGGGTTGAATGCCATTATTTTAATTAAGCTACTGATATGTCAAAAATGAAGATGTTACAGACGTGAAATTTGATATTTGGATTCTGCTTTAAAGTAAAGAAACACGTATTCTAGAAAAATCCAATGAAAGGGGGGTGGGTGAAAGAATTGAAGAATTGACTTAATTGTATGAGAATACTTACGTCTAATAAAAACTAAGTTGTTACAGACGTGAAAATTGGTATTTGGATCTCCTTTAGAAACAAAAAAAAAACGCGTTTGTTGGGGGTGAATCATCTTGGGGGGCAGGATTGAAAAGGAGTTGAATTCCTTTCAAGATGTCACACAAATCAAAAACTGAGGAAGTTAGAGTCGTGATAATTGGTCTTTAGAAGATCTTTTACTATTAAAGAAACAAGGTTTTTGACGGAAAATTCAATTTGCGGGGGGGGGGGGGGGAGGAGGAGTGTGAAAGGAAGTGAAAAAAGTGAATTATTTTTATGGGGATACTTATATCTCAAAACTGAAGGTAATAGACGTGAACGTTGGTGTTTGGAATCTCCTTTAAACATAAAGAAACATGCCTTTCTGGTATTTTTGTGGGGGGGGGGGGGTAAATAAACTTTACGGCGGCGGGGTGTAAAAGGAGGTGTGAATAGTTGATTTTACTGTTCATAATGTACTTATAAGGAGCCTCCGTTGCTCAGGTGGCAGCGCGCCTGCCTCTCACAGCTGGGTTATGTGGTCCAAATCCCGGTCACTCCAAGAGACATTCGTGCTGGACAAAACGGAGGCGGGACAGGGTTTTCTACGGATACTCCGGTTTTCCCTGTCATCATTCATTCCAGCAACACTGTCCAATATCATTTCATTTCATTTGTCATTCATTATCCATTGCTCCAGAGGAGTGCGACAGGCTTCGGCAGCTGGCACAATTCCTATTGGCGCCGCCAGATGGGGGCTTTATTCATTCCATTCCTGACCCTGTTGAATGACTGGAAACAGGCTGTAGATTTCCGATGTACTTATTCTGATCATAAACCTATCATTTTTTATCTTTCCTGGGTTCGTTTTCAAGAGCAATTTTTTTTCTTCGGAGAACGTTCTTAGATTACAGTACATTCTCGTGGCATATAAATAAAAATTTAAACACCTTTGAAATAAACGATAGGAATGAGATTGACCGTCCAATTGTTCACCTCTATAATAAGGTCAACAATGCACAGAATATGTCATTCGTATCACCCGAAATCCCGCACATTCGGCTATGCGTGACAATGGTGCTGGTCACATTGTTAACAATGACAGTGGCAGCAGATGTAATTTACCGCCAAGTAGCGGTCTTGCATCTTGCTATGACGTCCAGAACATCAATAATAATAATAATAATAATAATAATAATAATAATAATAATAATAATAATAATAATAATAATAATAATAATAATGTACTGGACCGTCGTCAAATGTGCAGACCGCGCTGGAAACGGGTCCTGGGCGGGTAATGACTAAGAATGCAGTCCAGCCACGGGTTCACTACCGCCAAGGCACCCAAGAGGACACCACGCCGGATCTCCTCAAGGATTTGATCCATAATAAAAATTCTTATAGGAAAAGATGGCAAAGATTTAGGGACCCAACTGACCGGGTGGAATACCTGGACCTAGCCCGGGAAGTACGAAATCGATTGCTGGAAAGAAAGATTGAAAAATGGGAGGAAACTTGCCGTAATCTATTAGAAAACGAGTCAGATCACGAATTTTGGCGGATTCTCTCAGATCGCGAATTGCGGCGGATTACATATAAAAATAAGCATTCAAATATAAATTTCAGTATAATACCGTAGCGAAGCACGGGTATCTTGCTAGTAATATATAAAACTAGCGAATGTACCCGTGCTTCGCTACGGTATTCTACATTGTATTCGAATATCGAAGTAAATAGTGTGCATGCAGTAAATAAGATTGTTTTAAAATTGCATGTCTCTTAGCGTTATCCGAGAAAGAGCATGGGGAGGTCCCCGTACGTTGTTTCCAATGTAAAGTGTTTGTTATGGATTTGTGATATAACGGCAGGCTCACTTGCCTACTGCCATTCACAATCGAGTTGGGAAGTTTACATTATAATTGCAGGCCCCATTGCCTACTATGCGGAGAGAATCGATTTGGGGAGTTTTCGTTAAAATGGCAGCCCCCCTTTCCTACTTCCACACAGATTACAGTTTTTATTATAATGGCAGGCAATTACCCTACTATCACTCGAAAATGAGTTGTGCAGTTATCATTATAATGCCAGGCCCATTTTCCTACTTCCAGCCAGCTTACTGCCAGTCACACCAAGTTGGTGAGTTTCCATCAAAATAGCAGGCCACTATGCCTAATGCCAGTCACATTTTAGATGAGGACATTTCTTTATAATGGCGGACACCCTTGCCTACTGCCAAACACAATCGGGTAGGGGAGTTTTTAACAAAACTGCATGCTCACTTGCCTTCTGCAAGTCAAATCGAGAAGTGAACTATTCATTACAATTGTAGACCTTCCTTACTAATGACAGTTACACAGGAGTTGGAGAAGGAACCCTTTCATACTGCCAGTCAAAGTCGGTGTGGGGAGTACTGATTACAATAGCAGACCCACCCTTTCTCGATCGCTACAAATCGACATCAGTGAATATATATAGATCGACATACGAAAGTATATGCGTGTTTACAATATTGAATATTGAAGACCTTCATTTACAGATTAACTGCTACTAAACGTACGTCATATCGACAAAGGATTATACCATAAGACACGCCGGATTTAGTGGCCTAAATGGCTGGTCCTATGATATGTCATCTATTCTTGGGTCAGATTGAGTTAGAAACGTGGAACAGGGTAACGTTCTTGTAAGATTATCTCACATTACATTACTTTTCGGATACATACATAGCATTTGGCACATATATGGCTACTGGGTGGGCCAATTTTCGTGAAGAGTTTGATGATTCTGTATTTCATATAAGTAATCGAAGGTATGAATTATGCATGTGAAAATTCCAAATTGACTTAACATCCATTAATAGAGAAAAATCAAACGTAAAAGGGATACAGATACGGCAAAAAGTCATAAGACCAAGGTTGTAGATCATTCCAAATTGAACGGAGATTGTGCAATCTGTTATGTGATAGGAATTTCCGAAGGTCTGCACCATCATTAAAATTGCCTGCATATTTCGATATTCTTCGGGGATAAAAAGTGAAAAATTTAATGATCTTGGATATTTTCCGTTCGTTACAGGCTAAAACGTATAATTTTGTCAAATTTCAATTATCTTCTTTTTCTTCTGGCAGATTATGCCGCAATCTGGATTTTGGGCGAGGCGGGTAAAAATTAGGACTTTCAGGAAACTAAACCAAAAATTATGCAGATGGTCATTATTACCCCTTAAACGGAAAGCTGTACGAAAATTTCGCCAAAATAGTCAGTGTAGAGGCACACACTCGTTACGATTTGATTTATATAGATAAGGAATCTGCTCCATGTAAAACACCTTTTTGGCTATGTCCGCTGGACTTAACCTGCAAAACTGACCATTCATGCTATCTCCCTTATTAATCCTCCTGACGAAACAATGCACATGAAAAAAAGGTTTAGAGGTGGAATTCCATCACGTTTGGTCGATTTCCAGTCAGGGTGGTCTTAGTCTGTATATATTGTGGAAGAGTAAAATCACCATTTGTTTTCCCTATAAACCGCCAGTCCATTCCGGAACATGAAATGTTATTTACGTTTAAAACCTACCTTTGGACAGATGGATGCTAAATATGAATTTTGGTTCGAATGTCTTCAGTAGTTTTCAAGTTGTAAGGAATACGCTTTACACGCACCCGCTCGTGAGTTAAGTCCGATGGGACTTGTACAAAAAAACGGTCCGTTAATGATATCTCCCTTATTAATCCTCGTATCGACATGATGCACATGAGAAAAAAGGTTTAGAAATTAATTTCTACCAAGGCAGGTAGATTTAAATTAACGTTGGTTGTGTATATTTTGTGGAAGTGCAAAATCACTGTTTCGGTTTCGTATAAACCGCCAGTCAGTTCAGGGATTTAGAAACAATATTTGCCCTAAAACCTATCAAGGACAGGTGTATTCTAAATATGAGTATTGGTGGAAATACATCCAGTAGTTTGAAGCACTCGCGTACATACGGCGTAATTAAGGAAGAAAATAATACAGTTAAGAAAGTTGAAAGTAATAGAAAATGGATTATAACTGAGGACAGCCGGATAACGACAAATATGTAAATACCAAGTTAATGTATTGGAAAATCAAATGCCCCTCAATAAATTATGCTAGTGTGTGTTATGGATAAAATAAAGCGGTAACAGAGGAGAAATTTAGGTCCATTGATTCCTAGGTAAACAAAAAAAAAGATGACTAATGGTGTTATTACTTAATCTATTCGAAGGCGGTTATAACATCCAACGATATTCCGCCAATATCCCGAAGATAGGCCGATTGACGCCTCTCTTGCCTTCTACCCAAGGAACAACCACGAATTTAAAAGCATGATGAGGAAAATGGCAATACGTTACTTCCCTGCTGGCATGCAGTCAGAGACGTTGCCATGGTAACCTGTAGGTCCGTTGTCGGTCTGTCGGTCACTCAATGCAGAGCATGGTACCGCAGAAAATTGTAAATTTCTCCGTCATGTAAAGAGTAAGGTAAATTATGAACATAACGAAAGTTGTTTATAATGAAGAGACGTTTCACGTACGGTAAACGAAGTTTACAGAAAATCAATAGTATAAGAGAAAATGGAGGAAAACGATTGTGGGTTTCCTATAAACCACCCGTCTATTCTATTTAAAATGATATGCATATTGAAACCTTCCCCGGGATGAGTATACTCTAAATATGAAGTTTAGTTGAGATCTATCGAGCCGTTTCGACGTGATGGTGGAAAAACCATTCAGGTTTTCCTATAAACCCCCGTCTATTCAAAGATTTTAAAATGATATGCATATCGAAACCTTCCCCGGGATGAGTATACTCTAAATATGAAATTTGGTTGACATCTATCCCACCGTTTCGACGTGATGGTGGAAAAAACCATTCTGGTTTTCCTATGAACCCCCGTGTATTCAAAGATTTTAAAATGATATGCATATCGAAACCTTCCACGGGAGGAGTATACTCTAAATATGAAGTTTGGTTGAGATCTATCCAGCCGTTTCGACGTGATGGTGGAAAAACCATTCTGGTTTTCCTATAAATATCCCCGTGTATTCAAAGATTTTAAAATGATATGCATAACGAAACCTTCCCCGGGATGAGTATACTCTAAATATGAAGTTTGGTTGAGATCTATACAGCCGTTTCGACGTGATGGTGGAACAGACAAACAGACAGACAAACAAACAGACACGAACAATTTTATTTATATAGATAGATGACGGATAAGCATGAGCACGTTGAAAAGTGCAGACTTCCACTTCGAGATTCATATCTCCTAAACGGTTTATGATATTAAGAAACGGTTTGCGCCATCAGACGCCCCATTTATCGCTCTACATGTTTGCTTCTAAACCATTTCCTCGTATCTCCCACATTGAGGGGGTAAATTGAGTTCAAATTTTGAATAGGGTGAAATCTGGGTGCATTTTTAACATTTTACATTACATTTTGCCTACTTATGTATAAGCTAGAATCATGAAATTTGGTACACATATGTCGCTTACTCGTGCCAATGCGCGCACACAACGTGATGATCCTATCATTCTTATAAGTGTGTCAAACAATAAAATATACTTGTAAAAATCACCAAATTTACGAACAATCCAGAAATACAGCCAAATTTAACGTATAAGGGAGAGAGATACGACAAAATGTCACAGGACCTAAGTTGTAGATCACTCCGAATTGAAGGGACATTGTTCCATCCGTTTTGTGATACACTTACCGTTTAGCCAAAAAATAGCTCAAAAGGAATTTCTGCACAGTCAATAAAATTGCCTCCATATTTCGATATCTTTGCGGTTAAAAAGGGAAAAATTTGAACACATTGGAATTTTCCCGTCGGTTAGGGACCAAAAGCTATAATTTCACCAAATTTAAATTGTCTACCTCGTCTCGCAGGTTGTGCCGACATCTTGATTTGGGGGGATGGGGGATAAAAATGGGGAAATTCCCGAAAATTTTTAAGCTCACGGAACCTATAGGTTATCGTTTTGGATATACTATACGACTGTGTTCTTATGCTGAGCCCAAAAATTGAGCCCCCCCAGCGTGCCCCCTTCAGGGAATTTTGAGAATTTCCGATTTTTCTAGGGATGCTGGGGTCATCAATTTCCCTCGTACCAAGTTTCAAATTTCTGAGATTTCTGGAAGTGCCTCATTAATTCACGTCTTTTTTCGTTTTTTATATTTATATATACATCGCTCCAGCCCGACTTCCTTTTATATATATAGATGACGGATAAGCATGAGCACGTTGAAAAGTGCAGACTTCCACTTCGAGATTCATATCTCCTAAACGGTTTATGATATTAAGAAACGGTTTGCGCCATCAGACGCCTCATTTATCGCTCTACATGTTTGTTTCTAAACCCTTTCCTAGTATCTCCCATATTAAGGGGGTAAATTGAGTTCACATTTTGAATAGGGTGAAATTTGGGTGCATTTTTAACATTTTACATTACATTTTGCCTACTTATGTATAAGCTAGAATCATGCAATTTGGTACACATATGTCCCTTAATCGTGCCAATGTGCGCACACAACGTGATGATCCTATAATTCTTATAAGTGTGTCAAACAATAAAATATACTTGTAAAAATCACCAAATTTACGAACAATCCAGAAATACGGCCAAATTTAACGTATAAGGGAGAGAGATACGACAAAATGTCACAGGACCAAAGTTGTAGATCACTCCGAATTGAAGGGACATTGTGCCATCCGTTTTGTGATACGACTTACCGTTTAGCCAAAAAATAGCTCAAAAGGAATGTCTGCGCAGTCATTAAAATTGCCTCCATATTTCGATATCTTTGGGGTTAAAAAGTGAAAAATTTGAACACATTGGGTTTTCCCGTCGGTTAGGGACCAAAAGCTATAATTTCACCAAATTTCAATTGTCTACCTCGTCTCGCAGGTTGTGCCGCCATCTTGATTTGGGGGGATGGGGGATAAAAATTAGGAAATTCCCGAAAATTTTTAAGCCCACGGAACCTATAGGTTATCGTTTTGGATATACTATACGACTGTGTTCTTATGCTGAGCCCAAAATTTGAGCCCCCCCAGCGTGCCCCCTTCAGGGAATTTTGAGAATTTCCGATTTTTCTAGGGATCCTGGGGTCATCAGTTTCCCTCGTACCAAGTATCAAATTTCTGAGATTTCTGGAAGTGCCTCATTAATTCACGTCTTTTTTCATTTTTAAATATTTATATATACATCGCTCCAGCCCGACTTGCTTTTATATATATAGATAGATGACGGATAAGCATGAGCACGTTGAAAAGTGCAGACTTCCACTTCGAGATTCATATCTCCTGAACGGTTTATGATATTAAGAAACGGTTTGCGCCATCAGACGGCACATTTATCGCTCTACATGTTTGTATGTAAACCATTTCCTAGTATCTCCCATATTAAGGGGGTAAATTGAGTTCAAATTTTGAATAGGGTGAAATTTGGGTGCATTTTTAACATTTTACATTACATTTTGCCTACTTATGTATAAGCTAGAATCATGAAATTTGGTACACATATGTCCCTTAATCGTGCCAATGTGCGCACACAACGTGATGATCCTATCATTCTTATAAGTGTGTCAAACAATAAAATATACTTGTAAAAATCACCAAATTTACGAACAATCCAGAAATACGGCCAAATTTAACGTATAAGGGAGAGAGATACGACAAAATGTCACAGGACCAAAGTTGTAGATCACTCCGAATTGAAGGGACATTGTGCCATCCGTTTTGTGATACGACTTACCGTTTAGCCAAAAAATAGCTCAAAAGGAATGTCTGCGCAGTCATTAAAATTGCCTCCATATTTCGATATCTTTGGGGTTAAAAAGTGAAAAATTTGAACACATTGGAATTTTCCCGTCGGTTAGGGACCAAAAGCTATAATTTCACCAAATTTCAATTGTCTACCTCGTCTCGCAGGTTGTGCCGCCATCTTGATGTGGGGGGTTGGGGGGATAAAAATGGGGAAATTACCGAAAATTTTTAAAACCACGGAACCTATAGGTTATCGTTTTGGATATACTATACGACTGTGTTCTTATGCTGAGCCCAAAATTTGAGCCCCCCCAGCGTGCCCCCTTCAGGGAATTTTGAGAATTTCCGATTTTTCTAGGGATCCTGGGGTCATCAGTTTCCCTCGTACCAAGTTTCAAATTTCTGAGATTTCTGGAAGTGCCTCATTAATTCACGTCTTTTTTCGTTTTTAAATATTTATATATAAATCGCTCCAGCCCGACTTGCTTTTATATATATAGATAGATAGATAGATGACGGATAAGCATGAGCACGTTGAAAAGTGCAGACTTCCACTTCGAGATTCATATCTCCTGAACGGTTTATGATATTAAGAAACGGTTTGCGCCATCAGACGGCTCATTTATCGCTCTACATGTTTGTATCTAAACCATTTCCTAGTATCTCCCATATTAAGGGGGTAAATTGAGTTCAAAATTTGAATAGGGTGAAATTTGGGTGCATTTTTAACATTTTACATTACATTTTGCCTACTTATGTATAAGCTAGAATCATGAAATTTGGTACACATATGTCCCTTAATCGTGCCAATGTGCGCACACAACGTGATGATCCTATCATTCTTATAAGTGTGTCAAACAATAAAATATACTTGTAAAAATCACCAAATTTACGAACAATCCAGAAATACGGCCAAATTTAACGTATAAGGGAGAGAGATACGACAAAATGTCACAGGACCAAAGTTGTAGATCACTCCGAATTGAAGCGACATTGTGCCATCCGTTTTGTGATACGACTTACCGTTTAGCCAAAAAATAGCTCAAAAGGAATGTCTGCGCAGTCATTAAAATTGCCTCCATATTTCGATATCTTTGGGGTTAAAAGTGAAAAATTTGAACACATTGGAATTTTCCCGTCGGTTAGGGACCAAAAGCTATAATTTCACCAAATTTCAATTGTCTACCTCGTCTCGCAGGTTGTGCCGCCATCTTGATGTGGGGGGTTGGGGGGATAAAAATGGGGAAATTCCCGAAAATTTTTAAGCCCACGGAACCTATAGGTTATCGTTTTGGATATACTATACGACTGTGTTCTTATGCTGAGCCCAAAATTTGAGCCCCCCCAGCGTGCCCCCTTCAGGGAATTTTGAGAATTTCCGATTTTTCTAGGGATCCTGGGGTCATCAGTTTCCCTCGTACCAAGTTTCAAATTTCTGAGATTTCTGGAAGTGCCTCATTAATTCACGTCTTTTTTCGTTTTTAAATATTTATATATACATCGCTCCAGCCCGACTTGCTTTTATATATATAGATGACGGATAAGCATGAGCACGTTGAAAAGTGCAGACTTCCACTTCGAGATTCATATCTCCTGAACGGTTTATGATATTAAGAAACGGTTTGCGCCATCAGACGGCTCATTTATCGCTCTACATGTTTGTATCTAAACCATTTCCTAGTATCTCCCATATTAAGGGGGTAAATTGAGTTCAAAGTTTGAATAGCGTGAAATTTGGGTGCATTTTTAACATTTTACATTACATTTTGCCTACTTATGTATAAGCTAGAATCATGAAATTTGGTACACATATGTCCCTTAATCGTGCCAATGTGCGCACACAACGTGATGATCCTATCGTTCTTATAAGTGTGTCAAACAATAAAATATACTTGTAAAAATCACCAAATTTACGAACAATCCAGAAATACGGCCAAATTTAACGTATAAGGGAGAGAGATACGACAAAATGTCACAGGACCAAAGTTGTAGATCACTCCGAATTGAAGGGACATTGTGCCATCCGTTTTGTGATACGACTTACCGTTTAGCCAAAAAATAGCTCAAAAGGAATGTCTGCGCAGTCATTAAAATTGCCTCCATATTTCGATATCTTTGGGGTTAAAAGGTGAAAAATTTGAACACATTGGAATTTTCCCGTCGGTTAGGGACCAAAAGCTATAATTTCACCAAATTTCAATTGTCTACCTCGTCTCGCAGGTTGTGCCGCCATCTTGATGTGGGGGGTTGGGGGGATAAAAATTAGGAAATTCCCGAAAATTTTTAAGCCCACGGAACCTATAGGTTATCGTTTTGGATATACTATACGACTGTGTTCTTATGCTGAGCCCAAAATTTGAGCCCCCCCAGCGTGCCCCCTTCAGGGAATTTTGAGAATTTCCGATTTTTCTAGGGATCCTGGGGTCATCAGTTTCCCTCGTACCAAGTATCAAATTTCTGAGATTTCTGGAAGTGCCTCATTAATTCACGTCTTTTTTCATTTTTAAATATTTATATATACATCGCTCCAGCCCGACTTGCTTTTATATATATAGATAATTTGTCATGACTGACTGACTGACTGACTGACTGACTGATTCATCATCGCCGAGCCAAAGCTACTGGACATAAAGAAATGAAATTTTGGAGATACATTCATATTAAGGGGTGCTCGCTAAGAGAGGATTTATTCCGTCGCTAAGAGGGTGAAAAGGGGGGTGAAATTTTAAAATGAGTGGATCTATATCTCAAAACTTTTAAAGTTTATAGATGTAAAAATTGGTATTTAGAATCTGATTTAAAAATAAAGAAACACGTATTTTTTTGTTTTGGGAAAATCCTAATGGGACGGGTGGAATAGGGTGAAAAAGGGGTTGAATGCCTTTAATGGGGCTACTTATATTTCAGAACCTGAAGATATTACAGACCTGAAAATTGGTATTTGGGATCTACTTTAAAAATAAAGAAACAGGTATTTTTCGGTTTTGAAAATCCAAATAATGGGCGCGAAAAGGGGGGGTGAATTTTTAAAATGAGTGTATCTACATCTTAAAACTTTATACGTTACAGATGAAAAAAATGGTATTTAGAATCTCATTTAAAAATAAATAAACATGAATTTTTTGTTTTCGGAAAATCCCAATATGAGGGGTGAAAAAGGGGTTGAATGCCTTTAATGAGGATACTTATATCTCAGAATCCGAAGATATTACAGACACGAAACTTGGTATTTGGGATCTCCTTTAAAAGTAAAGAAATATTTTTTTCATTCGGAAAATCCAAATAGTGGGGGTGAAATGGGGGTGGATTTTTAAAACGAGTGTATCTATATCTCAAAACTTTAAAATTTTGCACATGTAAAAATTGATATTTAGAATCTCCTTTAAAAATAAAGGAACACGTATTTTTTTGTTTTCTGTAAATCCCAACGGGGGGGGGGGTGTAAAAGGGTGAATAATGGGTTGAATGCCTTTAATGATGATACATATATCTCAGAAACTGAAGACATTTACAGAAGTGAAAATTAGTATATGGAATCTCCTTTAAAAATAAAGAAGCACGTATTTTTTAATTTTGGAAAATCCAATTAATGGCGGTTAAACAGGAGTGACAAATTGGGGTGAATTTTTTGGAAGACTGTATCTACAGAATATCTGAGAAACGTAAAATGTTCGACGTAAAAAGTGGTTTTTGGAATCTCCTGTAAATGTAAAGGAAGATAGGTGATTTCTTTTTGGGAACTTATGGGGAACAAAAAAGGGGGTGAAATTTTAAAATGAGAATTTCTACAGTATATCTGAAAAAACTGGAAGACTGTTACAGAAGTGAAAATTGCATTTTTATCCCTATTAAAAATAAGGAACGTGTATTTTTAGTTTTCGGAAATACTACTTGGGCGGAGGGGGGGGGGGGGGATTGACTGAAAATGGTGTTTAATTCTTTTAATTAGGCTACTGATATCTCAAAAATGAAGATGTTACAGATGTGAAATTTGATATTTGGAATCTGCTTTAAAAGTAAACAAACACGTATTCTCGGAAAATCCAATGAAGGGGAGGGGAGGTAAAAGAATTGAAAAATTAATTGACTTAATTGTATGAGAATACTTACATCTAATAAAAACTAAAGTTGTTACAGACGTGAAAATTAGTATTTGGATCACCTTTAAAAACAAAGAAAAACGCGTGTTGGCCGGGGGTGGGGTGGGGGGATTAACTTGAGGGTCGGGAGTGAAAAGGAGTTGAATTCCTTTCATGATGACACATAAATCAAAAACTGAAGAAGTTAGAGCCGTCATAATCGGTATTTAGAAGATCCTTTACTATTAAAGAAACAAGTATTTTTTGCCAGAAAATTCACTTGAGGGGGGAGGGAGAGAGGAGTGTGAAAGGAAGTGAAAAAACAGTGAATTATTTTTATGGGGATAGTTATATCTCAGAACTGAAGGTAATAGACGTGAACATTCGTGTCTGGAATCTCCTTTAAACATAAAGAAACACGCCTTCTTTTTTTGGGGGGGGAGGGGGGCGGCGGTAAATGTACTTAACGGCGGCGGGGTGTAAAAGGAGGTGAGACCAACTGAATTTACTGTTCATAATATAAGGATCCTCCATGGCTCAGGCGGCAGCGCGCCGGCCCTTCACAGCTGGGTTCCGTGGTTCAAAGCCCGGTCACTCCATGTGACGTTCGTGCTGGGCAAAACGCAGGCGGGACAGGTTTTTCTCCGGATACTCCGGTTTTCCCTGTCATCATTCATTCCAGCAACACTGTCCAATATCATTTCATTTCATTTGTCATTCATTAATCATTGCCCCAGAGGAGTGCGACAGGCTTCGGCAGCCGGCACAATTCCAATTGTCGCCGCTAGATGGGGCCCTTATTCAGTCCATTCCTGACCCTGCCGAATGACTGGGAACAGGCTGTAGATCTTCGACGTAATTAATCTGATCATAAACCGATGATTTTTAATCTTTCCTGGGTTCGTTTCCAAGAGCCATCTTTTCCTTCGGAGAACGTTCTTAGATTACAGTAGGTTCTTCTAGCATATAAATAAAAATTTAAACACATTTGAAATAAACGATAGGAATGAGATTGACCGTCCAATTGTTCACCTCTATAATAAGGTCAATAAGGCACGGAAGTACAGTATGTCATTCGTATCGCCAAAAATCCTGCACACTTGCCTACGTGCGGCAATGGTGCTGGTCACATTGTCAACAATGACAATGGCAGCAGATGTAATTTACCGCCAAGTAGCGGTCTTGCATCTTGCTGTAGGGTTCAGAACATCTATAATAATAATAATAATAATAATAATAATAATAATAATAATAATAATAATAATAATAATAATAATGTTCTGGACCGTCGTCAAATGTGCGGACCGGGCTGGAAACGGGTCCTGGAATGGAAATGATGACTAAGAATGCAGTCCGGCCGCGGGTTCAGTATCGCCAAGGCACCCAAGAAGACACCACGCCGGATCTCCTGAAGGATTTGGTCCATATTTAAAATGCTTATAGGAAAAGATGGCAAAGATTTAGGGACCCAACTGACAGGGTGGATTATCTGGACCTAGCGCGGGAAGTACGAAATCGATTGCTGGAAAGAATGATTGAAAAATGGGAGGAAACTTGCGGTAATTTATTAGAAAACGAGCCCGATCGTGAATTTATGCGGATTTTATATAAAAAAATAAGCATTCAATTATAAATTTCAGTATAATACCGTAGCGAAGCACGGGTATCTTGCTAGTCCGACTACATAAAGACAGTTATAAGCGATTTTGACCTAAGTGAAAACCAATAAAGACGCACCAATGAAGCGTGCAATAGGCTATATATCCTGTGTTTTATTAAGCACCGAGGTAGGGGAACCATGTTGACTCACAGAAATTATACCCATTTTTGTCACATTCATAGTTGGTCCTAGGCAGCCACTTTCAGCGAAGCGATTATAGTCGGACAGACTTGCGGTTTGGGAGGAAAGGAGCAATGAAGTGTGCACGTTTTCAAATGTGGCACCGTCGGAGGTATTATCCGTGGGTTAAGAGGACAAGGACTGAGTATGACGCATATTTCATAATCGTACATACATACATACATACATACATACATAGATACCACACGGAGAGTGAACATACGAATAACCTCTAACGAATCACTTTCGCCATGACTTAAACGTTCAGAATGTTAGCGCCATATCTGAAAATGTGCACACGTACCCAATTTTTCCTGTACTGTTGCCATTTCTTGACGCACTAATTTTGCGCCTTTCTCATCAATCAATTAATCAATCAATCAATCAATCAATCAATCAATCAATCAATCAATCAATCAATCAATCATGTGAATTTTGAACTGTCGCCCATGTGGCAAATTCCCTGTCAGTTGTTTACCAAGCTTTTTCTTCAACGTTTTTAAAAACTTGGAAATTAATCGGACATTTCTCTTGATAAATTATTCCACTTCCATGTTCTTCGCCCTATAAATAAATATATATATTTGCCTCAATTTGTCCTCTCTGAATTCTTACTTTATTTTCACATTATGATCCTTCCTAGTTTTAAAAGACTGAGCGAGTTGGCCGTGCGGTTAGGGGCACGCAGCTGTGAGTTTGCATTCACAAGATAGTGGGTTCGAACTCCATTGTCGGCAGGTCTGACGATGGTTTCCATGGTTTTCCATTTTCACACCTTAAGTAAGCCCACGGCCACTTCCTTCTAACTCCTAACCCTTTCCTATCCCAATGTCGCCTTAAGACCTATCTGTGTCGGTGCGACGTAAAGCCAATTGTTAAAGAAATAACTTTTGAAAGCTCCACCCAAGCTTATTCGTCTACTAATATCATTCCACGCCATCTCTCTACTGACAGCTCGAAACATACCACATAGTCGAGCATGTCATCTCCTTACTCCCAAGTATTCCCAGCCTAAAGTTAGCAATGTTTTCGTAATACTACTTCTTCGTAGGAAATCATCAAGAACAAATGGTGCTGCTTTCCTTTGAATCTTTTCCAGTTCTCGTATCAAGTAATCCAGGCGCGAGTCCTATACACGGACATACTATAATTGGGGCATTAAAAGAGAATTATACCCACTCTCCTTTACATCCTTACTACAACCTTTACATACCTTCATAACTATGTGAAGCGGTCTGTATAAATGTTTTACAACCTCGTTAATGTGATTACCTCAATGAAAATCATTCCTGATATCCAGGTACCTAGAGTATTCCAATGAGGTAGTCACCTTATCAGCATAGTAATTAAAATTGAGAGGACTTCTCTTCTTTGTGAAACTAACTACGACTTAATTTTTTTGCCACCATACCATTGTCTACTGTCCATCTCACAAAACTGTCAAGGTCCTTTTGTTGTCACTCACAATCCTGTAACTTATCTATTACTCCGTACGGTAAAACATCCGCAAATAGCCTTACCTGCGATTTCATTTCTTTACTCACATCATTTTTGCATACTTTGTGTATAACCTAAAATCATGATATTTGGTTCACATATGGCCATCTGTCATGGCAATGTACGTACCAAATTTGATGATTCTATCTTTGCTAGAAGTATGTCAAACAATGAAATATCCGTGTAAAAATTACAAAATTTGCGTACAATCGAGAAGTACAGCCAAGTCTAACGCATAAGGGAGAAAGATTCAACGATTGTTCATAGGACCAAGGTTGTAGATCACTCCAAATTGAACAGAGAACGTGCCTTCCGTTTCGTGATACGACTTACCGTTTAGCCACCAAATACCTCGAAAGGAATATCCGCACAGTAATTAAAATTGCCTCCATATTTCGTTATTCTTCGGGCGTAAAAAGTAAAAAAATTAAACATCATGGAATTCTGCCGTCAGTTACTGGGTAAGAGCTATAAAAAACCAAACCCTATGGCACTACAGCCCTTGAAGAGCCTTGGGCTATCAAGCGACCGCTGCTCAGCCCGAAGGCCTGCAGATTACGATGTGTTGTGTGGTTAGCACGACGAATCCTCTCGGCCGTTATTTTTGACTTTCTAGACCGGTGCCGCTATCTCACCGTCAGATAGCTCCTGAATTCTAATCACGTAGGCTGAGTGGACCTCGAACCAGCCCTCAGGTCCAGGTAAAAATCCCTGACCTGGCTGGGAATCGAACCCGGGACCTCCGGGTAAGATGCAAGCACGCTACCCCTACACCATGGGGCCGGCGATTAAAGCTGTAACTTCGCCAAATTTCAACTTCCTAGCTCGTCTGGCAGATTGTGCCGCCATCTTGATTTTTGGTGAAAGGGGGCTAAAAGTGAGGAATTTCGTGAAAGTTTTTAAGCCCACGAAACCTATAGGTTGTGGCTTTGGATAAATAATACGACTGCGTTCGTATGCTGAGCCCAAAATTTGAAGCCCACAGCTTGCCCCCTCACGGAATTTTGAGAATTTTCTATTTTTCAATGGAAGTGCCTCATTAATTCACGTCTATTAATATCTTTATATATAGATCGCTCCAGACCGATTTTATATACAGGGTGAAGCGAAATTCGCGCACTCGGGCGTCGCAGCGCGACTCCTCACATGCCAGCAATAAAAAAATATCTCTCACTAAAGTTCGTCCTGCGAGTATATCCGGGAGAAAAATTTCGTTGAAGTGTGGCAATCTGGCAAAACTGTAACCACATGTAGGGTAACAACCTCTAATACGTGCTGTACAGTTGCTGCAGTGGGTAGAGTTTTGGGTTAGAATGCAGGTGGTCGGGTGTTCGATCCTGGGTTGAGGCGCGTTTTTTATTTG
Organism: Anabrus simplex; assembly: GCF_040414725.1. NCBI lineage: Eukaryota > Metazoa > Arthropoda > Insecta > Orthoptera > Tettigoniidae > Anabrus > Anabrus simplex. Next base: position 314,839,676 of record NC_090267.1, on the reverse strand, counting down.
CTAATTTCCATCGGACAGTACATACTGTAACACAGTAAGATACCGTTTGTTAGGTCACATGTACCCTACATTTACAAAATTTAGTAACGCTGAACACGTTGTAACGCATCTAGTAGATGAAGTGGTGCGAAGAAATTCACGCCCACGACGTGGGAAGGGCGTTTTTCAAAGCTGACCGACGAAAACGAATGTTCGTCCATTTCTAGGATCATAGTATGTAAGTGCAAATGGTTTCTAGAAAACCCGCTGCAATCGCTGTTGACGAACAAGATGTCAGATTCCATACCAGCTGGACTACATTTACAAAAAAAAAACGTACGCCTCAACTCAGGCTCGACCCCTCGACCTCCTGCATGCTAACCCAAAACTCTATCCACTGCTCCAACTGTACAGTAAGACCAGGCAATGCTGACAGAGGTACTTACCCTACATGTGGTTACAGTGTTGCCAGATTGCCACTTTTCAACGACCTTTTTCTCCCGGATATATTCGCAGGACGAATTTTTGTGAGAGACATTTTTTTATTGCTGGCATGTGAGGAGACACGCTGCGACGCCCGAGTGCGCGAATTTCGCTTCACCCTGTATATATACACTGACTGACAGAGCAAATGCAACACCAAGAAGGAGTGGTCAGAACTTTATGCCAATTGCAGGGTAGACTGTCGTCACTGAGGTATGCTCATGATGTGAAATGCGCCGCTGTGCTGCGCACGTAGCGAACGATAAATGGGACACGGCGTTGGCGAATGGCCCACTTCGTACCGTGATTTCTCAGCCGACAGTCATTGTAGAACGTGTTGTCGTGTGCCACAGGACACGTGTATAGCTAAGAATGCCAGGCCGCCGTCAACGGAGGCATTTCCAGCAGACAGACGACTTTACGAGGGGTATGGTGATCGGGCTGAGAAGGGCAGGTTGGTCGCTTCGTCAAATCGCAGCCGATACCCATAGGGATATGTCCACGGTGCAGCGCCTGTGGCGAAGATGGTTGGCGCAGGGACATGTGGCACGTGCGAGGGGTCCAGGCACAGCCCGAGTGACGTCAGCACGCGAGGATCGGCGCATCCACCGCCAAGCGGTGGCAGCCCCGCACGCCACGTAAACCGCCATTCTTCAGCATGTGCAAGACACCCTGGCTGTTCCAATATCGACTAGAACAATTTCCCGTCGATTGGTTGAAAGAGGCCTGCACTCCCGGCGTCCGCTCAGAAGACTACCATTGACTCCACAGCATAGACGTGCACGCCTGGCATGGAGCCGGGCTAGAGCGACTTGGATGAGGGAATGGCGGAACGTCGTGTTCTCCGATGAGTCACGCTTCTGTTCTGTCAGTGATATTCACCGCAGACGAGTGTGGCGTCGGCGTGGAGAAAGGTCAAATCCGGCAGTAACTGTGGAGCGCCCTACCGCTAGACAACGCGGCATCATGGTTTGGGGCGCTATTGCGTATGATTCCACGTCACCTCTAGTGCGTATTCAAGGCACGTTAAATGCCCACCGCTACGTGCAGCATGTGCTGCGGCCGGTGGCACTCCCGTACCTTCAGGGGCTGCCCAATGCTCTGTTTCAGCAGGATAATGCCCGCCCACACACTGCTCGCATCTCCCAACAGGCTCTACGAGGTGTACAGATGCTTCCGTGGCCAGCGTACTCTCCGGATCTCTCACCAATCGAACACGTGTGGGATCTCATTGGACGCCGTTTGCAAACTCTGCCCCAGCCTCGTACGGACGACCAACTGTGGCAAATGGTTGACAGAGAATGGAGAACCGTCCCTCAGGACACCATCCGCACTCTTATTGACTCTGTACCTCGACGTGTTTCTGCGTGCATCGCCGCTCGCGGTGGTCCTACATCCTACTGAGTCGATGCCGTACGCATTGTGTAACCTGCATATCGGTTTGAAATAAACATCAATTATTCGTCCGTGCCGTCTCTGTTTTTTCCCCAACTTTCATCCCTTTCGAACTACTCCTCCTTGGTGTTGCATTGTCACTGTCAGTCAGTGTAGATGTAATTTTTATTTTTTTTTTGCTAGGGGCTTTACGTCGCACCGACACAGGCAGGTCTTATGGCGACGATGGGATAGGAAAGGCCTAGGAGTTGGAAGGAAGCGGCCGTGGCCTTAATTAAGGTACAGCCCCAGCATTTGCCTGGTGTGAAAATGGGAAACCACGGAAAACCATATTCAGGGCTGCCGATAGTGGGATTCGAACCTACTATCTCCCGGATTCAAGCTCACAGCCGCGCGCCTCTACGCGCACGGCCAACTCGCCCGGTGTAGATGTAATCAAAATTGTGTGATCTCCTGCGAGTAGTTATCTATGACATGGCATATTATCAATATAAATCAAAGGCCAAAATCGTATAAGCGATGAGGAATATGAAAAGGAAACATTTCATTTTTTATAACAACAGTAGTAAGAATCATGTCTCTACACCGAACCACCTCCGCCGCAAGTGTTTAACCTGATATTCACATCTGATAGAGAAATTGCTAGTCTTCTGAGACAGTTTTGAGGGGTTTCATTTCTGACTCAGTCTAGAGATATTTGATGATACTTAAATACGCTAACTTCTTATCGATAGATTAAATGGCACGTAAAAAAATTTCCTTCGAACAAAATTCCGACACCTTGACGTCTTCGGATACCGTAAAAGCAGTTAATGGGACATAAAACTAATAACATGATTAGAAGGTGCTTCAAGAAAAACGGAAACAGGAGCTCGTAAGGAGGAACCTCATTTTAAAGGCATATGTAAGGATACACAGTAGTAGGGGACTGACACGCGTTACTATACAACATTTTCACCACTCTTGTCCGAGCACTTGTACTAACGGTCCACCAAGACATCGATGTAGCATGGAAGAAATCTGTGCCCAGTACCTGAAGCCCGGTCAAAACGGAACGCTGAACGACCGTATCGTCACTGAATCGCTTACCACCCTGCTGCTTCTTCAATAGTCCGATGAGATGGAATTCACTTGCTGTTAGGTCGTAACTGTTTGAACGATGGTCCAGTATCTACCATTGAAAGCCCCCTAAGCCCCTACCCCGTTGCACTACAGCCCTGAAGGGCCTTGGCCTACCAAGCGACCGCTACTCAGCCCGAAAGCCTGCCGATTAAGAGGTGTCCTGTGGTCAGCAGGACGAGTCCTCTCGGCCGTTATTGTTGTCTTTCTAGACCGGGACCGCTACCTCACCGTCAGATAGCTCCTCAATTCTAATCACGTAGGTTGAGTGGACCTCGAACCAGCCCTCAGATCCAGGTAAAAATCCCTGACCTGGCCGGGAATTTAACCCGGAGCGTCCGGGTAAGTGGCAGGCACGCTAACCCTGGCTACCATTGGAAGCGTCGGTAACAGTAGGCGCATCCTGTTGCTTGCGTGAGTGTGTGACGTCATGCAGCAATACAGTGCCTCTTCAGAAAACTCTAGGTCATTTCTGTGAACTGCTACCTGCAAACGCTGCGGTTTGCGAAATTAACTGACAGTATTCACTGGCGCTCCCCTGGAGAGGAAATCAACCCTCCTGAGATCCCACCTACAACCTCGACCTAGCACCCAGTACCTCGGTGATAAAAGATTCATTGAAGATATGGCCGCTGAGCCTGCTGCCAAGACGTGGCTTCTTCCATGCCGCCATCTATACCTTCGTGCACCGGCGAGACAACTTTACTCTGTGATCTAACAACGTATTTAGCCGGTTCGAGTCCCGTTGGCGGAATAAATTTTCACCGTCAGAATGTTGAGTGGCAGGGTAGGAGAGGTGGTGGTACACAATGTCTAATCACTAGATATCGCACCTTAAGCCGGGACTCAATTCCAAATCTCCCCACACTGTTGTTGAATGAGGACATACGATGCTTTTGATGGTGATTTGACGTCAGATAGGCTCGTTCACCCTTCAGCAGACCCCTTGGTTATTCGACAGAAGTGGACTATGTGCCGACACCGGTTTTCACTTTCTTTCTCATTATTATCATCTTCCTACACCCAGACACGTAGATCGCTACTGGGCCTCAAATAGAAAGAGCCGCATCAGGCGAACCGAATATTTCCTCGGTCACTGTCGGCACTAAAAACTATACGCTAAATCTATATAAATAAAATCGTAACGACTGTGTGTCTGTAGATGGACTATTTTGGCGACATTTTCGTAAAGTTGTCCGTTTCAGGTGTAATTATGACCGTCTGCATATTTGTGAGATTTAGTTTCCTGAAAGTACTCATTTTTAACCCCTCCCCTAAACCAAGATTGAGACACTGTCTGCCAGACGAGCTCGAAAATCGAATTTGGCAAAATTATATGTCTTATCCTGTAATCGACGGAAAGCTTCCAAGATCTTTAAATATTTTATTTTTGACCCCAGGAAAATATCGGAATATTGAGGCAATTTTAATGTCGGTGTAGACCTTCGTTTCGAGGTATTTCGCGGCTAAACGGTAAGTCGTATCATAAAACGGATTACTCAATCTCCCTTCAATTTGGAGTGATTTACAACTTTGGTTCTATGACGTTTCGCCGTATCTCTATTCCTTATATGTTAGATTTGTCTCCATTTCTCGATTATACCCACATTTCGTTCTTTGTGTACGTATAATTCGTAGTTCGAATCACTTATACGAAAGATAGAACCATTTAATTCTACATAAATATTGGCGCATGCAGTATCCATATGTGAGCCGAATTCTATGTTTGTAGCTGTCATATTAGTACCCAAAAGTAATGCAATGTAAGAAAACCGCACCCAAATTTCACCCTATCCAACGTTACTAACTCAATTTTACCCATACATAGATTTGACAGGAGGAAATATCTTAAGACCAGCTATTTAGACCGCTAAACAGGAATAACAGTCTTAAATATATTCTGTTCTTTATATATTTTAGTATATTATGACGCATACTGCCATCCATCAGGTCTATCGTCCTAATTTAAGAACGCCTCTTACTACCCGACTTTAGTATATTATTTTTAAAAACATATTGTATATTTATATTTCTCCCTATACTAATATGTAATCACCAAGAAATGCATGCAGTTTATTTATGGTGAGTCAACGGTGAGTCTCCAGATCCGTAAGAGTCATTTCAGAATATGAAAGTAAAAACATACCAATATCTTTAACGGTTACAGTAATACATATTTAAAATATTTACTTTTTGTTTTTACATCGGTCAGGGCAAGTAGTGGCCAATTGTCGGTGTCAGTTTATTTTTCTTATTTTTTGTTTGTTTGTTTGTTTGTTTGCTTGAGGATCACAGGAAATCATTTGGTAGGAATTTCATTGAAATTGTATATTTAAGTTAAGAGTAAGGGCAATTACAATTTTAGTTACTCATTTTGCGATTCGTAAGGGAGGAGGGTTTTTTGGGATGATCTGAGCACAAAAACAACGAAAGAAATCCCGAATATCTTCCATATTGTATTACTGTACTCATATCGACATTAAAATAAAATTAATATACCTGTGCACGTTTGTTGAAGACGTGTAATAGTAATAATAATAATAATAATAATAATAATAATAATAATAATAATAATAATAATAATAATAATGTAAGTTTCACTAATTCTTCAGTTTTGGGACATGCCAGGGTGTGGGAAATATTGTCCCACAGGAGTTCCTTTATATGCTGGTAAATGTACCGACACGACCCCGGCATATTTGAGCAACGCCAAATAACCATCGGTCTGAGCGAGGACCAAACCCATGAACTTGGGCTCACAAAGCCAGCGCTCCACCGTCTGAGCCACTCAGTCCGGCACGAGAACAAGAGCCAGTTGGTAGATAAAAGCGAGAAGCTAGGTAGAGGCGCCAGAAATACCGACATCAAGTTCCTTCATACCATGAGGGGGCACGCGTTAGCTCTTCCCACCGGATTGTATGTCTTAGCGAAAAACAAAAAAGAAAGTAATGAGAAGATTAAAACACGAAAGAAACGAATAAATAAAGAAAGAAAGAAAGAATTAAGAGTCGGTTTTTATTTTCCTGTCTGAGAAGTAACCAACCGGCTAAGCTGAGGTGAGCTAACTTGTATGGCCCGTATCATCATCGAGTTTAGCTTCTCACATGATGGGAACAACAGTTTGGGTCATTCACCTGCGGCACATACACACACACACTAACACACGCGCAGACCGCGCGCTAACACATCGTAAAATGCGTGAGTTGTAGAACGTAGTTTTTGTCTGCCGTTGTTTAAAGGATATTATATATAAATGGCTCAGGTCATAAAAACCACAGCTCAATTTCTGAAGAATTCTTTTCTTCTTTTCTCGCCTTGACAGATAAAAGCGTTGTCATAATTTTATATTATAATCGTAAATAATTTTACAAGTTCTAAACAAAAAGACACGTTGATCGACCATCAAATATTTTATCTTATTCTATGTTATGAACAGGAACAGCTTGTAAGCTGGTTCTATTAAAGCAGGTTTTTTTTTTTTTTGTTAATATTGCTTTCCTTTTTTCCTTTCTTACAATTGGTAACATACTTTGGATGGTTTAAATTGTAGTTCTACTCATGCGAATGAGAAATTAGGGTTGACAAGAATAACCTCTGTACGCGGAAATCTGGGGTTGATAATTAAATGAGAATGTTTTACTAGCAACCATTTAGCACCTGAAACGAATAGGACATTACCCTTAACCGCATACTACAAAAAATACGACGGCTTGTAAGGCGATTACTTCTTGTCGCTTTTCACAATTATGTTTATTACATATTATACACTGTAATTTCCAGTCAATTGCTCTAATTTTATCCCACTTTTATATCGAAGCTAATACGATAATCATATCTGTGTACCAATAACCTTAGACAGTTCTAAAGCGATATTCTGCATTACGTATTAGCAAACTGCACCTAAATTCAATCGTTAACAGATCAACTATATGACAAGCACATCCACTGAACTTTTTCCTTGATTGCTAATTTGTATTGCGATTTCCAAGTAGAAATATATGGCTTCATTCTTTATTGTTAATATACATATAATAGTACTAAGGACAGTTAGATCTATAGTGTACTACTGTCCGACTGAATGGTCAGCATTGAGGCCTTCGGTTCAGAGGGTCCCGGGTTCGAACCCCGTCCGGGTCGGGGATTTTAATCGCGTGTAATTAATTCTTCTGGCTTGGGGACTGGGTGTTTGTGCTTATCCCAACACTTTCATGTTCATATTGAGACAACGCACTACACTATCAACCACCACAGAAACACGCAATAGTGATTACATCCCTCCATATAGGGTTGGCAACAGGAAGGGCATCCGGCCGTAAAACACGGCCAAATACAGATGTGCGACACAGTTCACACCCGCGGCCCCACAGATGTGGGAAAAGCTGTAGAAGAAGGAGAATAAGAAGAAGAGACCTATAGTGTACTACTGACATTTAATGCTTTATAATTATAAAAACTTTGTTTTGTGTTATTAATGCATTGCAAACTCACAAAACTCTCATAATTTAATTAATCACGAAGTTCAAATTTTTTTTACATGTATCGTTTTTATTCTCAAATATTTATATTATTAGTGGTCCTATCTTAATGAAAATCGGTATGCAAAGTCGAGGAATAATTATCTACAGTCTAGGACAAAATAATTTTATTCACGCTGTATGAAATGGTAGTTTAGAGGAAGGCCTAAAATGTACTTCTCAAATATTTGTTATTCGTGGTCCTATCGATAAATACTACATAATTAAACATATAGTATTAATTTTCCGATCATTTATGTCTTATGCATTTTTAGGCCTACCCTATCGGCTATGATAATAGAGATATTCATGAATTTGGATTTTTGTTGCTAAGTCCATATCAGCGCCGAGTCACGAGAAAATTGGTAGACAGAATTTAATGTAAATCGAAGTATGTAAAGTCGGGGAATAAGGAACTAAACTCTACGCTATAAATAATTATATAAGACGCCCTAATACATCAGAGTCTAAAGAAAACTAAATGTGAAGGCCTACAATATAGAGAGCGCATAAAATTTATCAACAGTAACATTACATTTACCATTGTTTGGTATGATGTGCTTTGTGTCCCCTGTTGCCACTCATCTCCGATAGATGGGATTACTGCTGCGTGCCGAGTATTTTTTTAATTTGCTTTACGTCGCACCGACACACATAGGTCTTATGGCGACGATGGGATAGGAAAGGGCTAGGAGTGGGAAGGAAGCGGCCGTGGCCTTAATTAAGGTACAGCCCCATCATTTGCCTGGTTTGAAAATTGGAAAACACGGAAAACCATCTTCAGGGCTGCCGATAGTGGGTTTCGAACCCACTAAATCTCGGAAGCAAGCTCACAGCTGCGCGCCCCTAACCGCATGGCCAACTCGCCCGGTCCTACCGAGCATAGGATCCTGCCTGAATATTGGCGGGAAGTAGCAGGGGAGTAAGATAATTTTCTTCTTTAGCAAGCCATTCCTGTGGTCCACAAATTTTCTCATACTACTGGCACGTAACACACTGGTTCATCAAGTCATTAGAGCTATTCAGTCCCTACTTTGAGGCACTGATTGGAATGAGGAGTGTGTATATTTAACGGAATAATGGCAGAGGAGTGTTCACGGTTGTCTGCGACCTGTTCATTCACGCACTGGAACTTTGGACGGCTCGATCGGCACCGTAGTACTGTTCGTTAAGAGTGAAAAAATGTGCGGATTTTCATTTGATCGAGTATTTTATATGATAACACTGCTTTTAATCGCTACATTTCTACTGACGTTTTTGTAATGACCGATGTAGACTTCAGTTAGGAAAACCACAAAGAGACTCCTCCTGAGAATTTTGTAGCGAAGCACGAGTACATCAGCTAGTTTAACAATAAATTCAGCAGAGGTAATTTTAATTAACCTTCTTCCTGCATTAGATCTGAGGTGGTGGTGGTGATTATTGTTTTAAGATGAAGTACAACTAGGCAACCATCCTCTATATACACTGACTGACAGAGCAAATGCAACACCAAGAAGGAATGGTTCGAAAGGGATGAAAGTTGGGGAAAAAACAGAGACGGCACGGACGAATAATTGATGTTTATTTCAAACCGATATGCAGGTTACACAATGCGCACGGCATCGACTCAGTAGGATGTAGGACCACCGCGAGCGGCGATGCACGCAGAAACACGTCGAGGTACAGAGTCAATAAGAGTGCGGATGGTGTCCTGAGGGATGGTTCTCCATTCTCTCTCACCATTTGCCACATTGGTCGTCCGTACGAGGCTGGGGCAGAGTTTTCAAACGGCGTCCAATGAGATCCCACACGTGTTCGATTGGTGAGAGATCCGGAGAGTACGCTGGCCACGGAAGCATCTGTACACCTCGTAGAGCCTGTTGGGAGATGCGAGCAGTGTGTGGGCGGGCATTATCCTGCTGAAACAGAGCATTGGGCAGCCCCTGAAGGTACGGGAGTGCCACCGGCCGCAGCACATGCTGCACGTAGCGGTGGGCATTTAACGTGCCTTGAATACGCACTAGAGGTGACGTGGAATCATACGCAATAGCGCCCCAAACCATGATGCCGCGTTGTCTAGCGGTAGGGCGCTCCACAGTTACTGCCGGATTTGACCTTTCTCCACGCCGACGCCACACTCGTCTGCGGTGACTGTCACTGACAGAATAGAAGCGTGACTCATCGGAGAACACGACGTTCCGCCATTCCCTCATCCAAGTCGCTCTAGCCCGGCACCATGCCAGGCGTGCACGTCTATGCTGTGGAGTCAATGGTAGTCTTCTGAGCGGAAGCCGGGAGTGCAGGCCTCCTTCAACCAATCGACGGGAAATTGTTCTGGTCGATATTGGAACAGCCAGGGTGTCTTGCACATGCTGAAGAATGGCGGTTGACGTGGCGTGCGGGGCTGCCACTGCTTGGCGGCGGATGCGCCGATCCTCGCGTGCTGACGTCACTCGGGCTGCGCCTGGACCCCTCGCACGTGCCACATGTCCCTGCGCCAACCATCTTCGCCACAGGCGCTGCACCGTGGACACATCCCTATGGGTATCGGCTGCGATTTGACGAAGCGACCAACCTGCCCTTCTCAGCCCGATCACCATACCCCTCGTAAAGTCGTCTGTCTGCTGGAAATGCCTCCGTTGACGACGGCCTGGCATTCTTAGCTATACACGTGTCCTGTGGCACACGACAACACGTTCTACAATGACTGTCGGCTGAGAAATCACGGTACGAAGTGGGCCATTCGCCAACGCCGTGTCCCATTTATCGTTCGCTACGTGCGCAGCACAGCGGCGCATTTCACATCATGAGCATACCTCAGTGACGTCAGTCTACCCTGCAAATGGCATAAAGTTCTGACCACTCCTTCTTGGTGTTGCATTTGCTCTGTCAGTCAGTGTAACACTATCAGAGGGAAAAATGGAAGGGATCCGAAACTTCGAAAAATGAAGATATCGGCCAAAGGAAGAAAAGGGCCACGAAGGGCGTGAAAGTGAGAGACTCCCTAGGCCTCCATACGTAATACCGTCAGGGTCGGAAAAGAACAAGAGTTGACCAAGGGAGGTCGGATAGTATAGATGAAAGTGAGGAGCCTGGCACAAGTAAGTGGAAGCAAGGGCCCCGTGGTTGCCAACCCACGTTCCAAATTTCAGAGCCCCTCGGGGCCCCTTTTAGTCGCCTCTCATGACAGGCAGGGGATACCGTGGGTGTTATTCTACCGCCCCCACCCACAGGGGGAAATTAGATCTGATGTTCGACCAGTATTCCTTCACTCTGTCGCTTGTTTTCTATTCTGTTTCTTGTGCTACACCCTTCTGTTGTTGTTGTTGTTTTTGTTTTTGTCGTTGTTGTTGTTGTTGTTGTTGTTTGTGTCATCAGCCCATAGACTGGTTCGATGCATCCCTCCATGCTACCCTATCCTGTGCTAAACTCTTCTTTTCTACGTAACTACTACATGCTGCATCTACTCTAATCTGTTTGTCACATTCATACCTTTTTCTACCCCTGCCGTTTTTACTGTTAATACTTCCCTCAAAAGCAAAATGAACAAATCTTGAGTGTCTTAATAATAATAATAATAATAATAATAATAATAATAATGTTATTTGTTTTACGTCCCACTAACTACTTTTTGGTCTTCGGAGACGCCGAGGTGCCGGAATTTAGTCCCGCGGGAGTTCTTTTACGTGCCAGTAAATCTACCGACACGGGGCTGACGTATTTGAGCACCTTCAAATACCACCGGACTGAGCCAGGTTCGAACCTGCCACGTTGGGGTCAGAAGGCCATCGCCTTAACCGTCTGAGCCACTCAGCCCGGCCTTGGGTGTCTTAAGATGTGTCCTATCATTCTATCACTTCTCGTCAAATTTCACCCAGTTGTTCTCCTGTCACCAATTCGATTCAGTATCACTTCATTCGAGTTTCGATCTAGTCATCTCACCTTCAGCATTCTTCTATAACACAACATTTCAAAAGCTTCTATTCTCTTTCTTTTTGAACTAGTTTCACTTATATAAAAGCAATGCTTCTAACGCAAGCCTTCAAAACGTCCTTCTAATTCCTGTATCAATGCTCGAACTGAGCAAATTTCTTTTCTTAAGAAAGGCTTTCCTTCTTCGTGCTGGTCTGCATTTTATGTCCTTACTTCTGCCATCAATCGTTATTCTAGTATCCAAATAACAGTATTCATCTACTTCCTTTAAGGTTTCATTTCCTAATCTAATAACTTGTGGGTCACCTAACTTCATTCGGGCCGATGACCTAGATGTTAGGCCCCTTTAAACAAGCATCATCTTGACTTCATTCGACTGCTCTCCATTACGTTTCTTTCAATTTATTTATTTTCATATTTTATTACTTCTCCAAGACTGTGACCATATCATTCAGCAATTTCTCCAGAACTTCCGCAGGGGTTTGGTTTCCTCTCCTTGAATTGTGATTCCTTTTTCAAATTCATCTTTAATTTCCTTTACCTGTTATATACAAATATACATTTCAAATCAAATGAAAAAGGACAGGGGACAAACTGCAGCCTTGTCTCACTCCTTTCTTGATGGCTTCAGCTTTTCCTTAGCCTTCGATTATTTCTAGAGAATGATTTTTGTGCAGATTGTACATAATTCTTCTTTGTCTGTACCTGATCCGGGTCACTTTCGGAATCTCAAATAGTATGGTCCGATCAACATTATCGAACTCCATTCCTGGATCTACGAATGCCATGCACGTGGGCTTGTCTTTTTAAATTCCATCCTCTAAGATCAGACGTAGAGTCAGGATTGCTTCACGTGTTCCTACATTTCTTCTGAATCAGAACTGATCTTCTCCCAACTCAGCTTTTCCATTCTTGTGTAAACAATACGACTCAAAATTTTGCAAGCGAGAGATATTAAACTAATGATGTGGTAGTTTTCATACTTGTCAGCACCTGCTTTCATGGGAATAGGTACAACGACATTCTTTCTAAAATCGGATGGCACTTTTTCTGTGTCATACACCTTTTACCTTAAATGATATAACCTCGCCATGCTAGTTTCTTCGAAGGCAGTCAGTAATTCTAAGGGCATGCAATCAATTACAGATGCCTTGTTCTTATTTAGGTCTCTCAAAGCTCAGTGGAATTCTGACCTCAGGATTAGGTCTCCCATTTAAACAGCATCAACAGCTCTTGAGGAAAGGTGTCACCTTCTAAGAGTCCTTCAGGCTATGGAATGGAAACAATTTTAGTTACACGAAACAGTCAGTTTTGATACTCGTGTCAGTGGGTTGAAAAATACGCAAACATATACTTTTCTCTTCACTTGTTGTAATTATTTGTAAATATCACGAATTTGAGGTCATATTATCACAGATCTTAGTAAACTTGTCATTTACTAACAAGGTTTTAAAAATCTGCTTACTTCTTAATAAATACACATATTGTGATTAAATTCTATAAATTTCTATAGTTATGACCACCAGTGTAAATGAAGGCAGGGTATGAGTTCAGCAATATCACAGTAGTGAGTGTGAAGGCAGGAGTACCCTTGCGTGCTGGGAATAACTGCTCCACATCCAGTGTGCATTACCAGCACGAGATATCATCCAATTACACACATGCGAACAAAAACTACTTGACCGCGTTCTGTTATTCCTCCTGTATTTCCCGTTCCTAATACTTCTGCGATCTCTGAAACTTGTCTCGCTTTGGATAAGATGTGTACCCTAGTGTGATAATAATAATAATAATAATGTTATTTGTTTTACGTCCCACTAACTACTTTTTAAGGTCTTCGGAGACGCCGAGGTGCCGGAATTTAGTCCCGCAGGAGTTCTTTTACGTGCCAGTAAATCTACCGACACGGGGCTGTCGTATTTGAGCACCTTCAAATACCACCGGACTGAGCCAGGATCGAACCTGCCAAGTTGGGGTTAGAAGGCCAGCGCCTTAACCGTCTGAGCCACTCAGCCCGGCAATATTATTATTATTATTATTATTATTATTATTATTATTATTATTATTATTATTATTATTATTATTATTCCACATCCATGGCTGAATAGTCATCGTACTGGTCGTCGGATCAGAGGGCTCTGGGTTCAATTCTTGGCTGTGCCGAAAATTTTTACTCCGCATGGTTAATTCTTCTCCAAATTGTAATTCATCGAGAGGCATTCGCTGGCATACAGGCATTCTGTTTGTACTGCAGTGTTGTAATGCCATATTTTGGCACTCCATGACATTAAATTTTTGTTGTTGTTGTTTTTGATTTTGTTATTATTAATAATATTATTAATTATAATTCATAAATTATTAATAATAATTATTTTACAATTGTGTAACTACGTATGTTTCACTGCGGTAGAATTTTATTGCAGTTACATTATTTTGATTTTGTTAGAGTAACTGTACTTTATTTAGTACTAATTATGGCAGCATTAATCATCATTCTAATGCACGATAGTTGGTTTAGTGTAGGAGAAGGCCAAATGACCTTATCTACGCCAATAAAGAGATTTACCTATTTACCTCTCTATCTATCCATATGTATTTTTTCTACAATACATCTTGAGTAAACTGGAAACCTCTTAATGAGTGTTCTATGTTTTCTTCCCAGCAGTGTATTTCCATATTGGAGCACGTGCCAGAGATGTCCATCACAGATGTTGTCCATCAGCCTGTATACAGGCGTTCTGCCGTGGCGAGCGCGACGAATTCTCTCGGCCATTATTTTTGGTTTTCTAGACCGGAGGCGATATCTCATCATCAGATATACGAGTATCCTCAGTTGTTCTTCACGTAGGCTGTGTGGACTTTGAACAAGCACTCAGTTTCAGGCAAAAATCCCTGACCTGGTTGGGAATCGACCCTGTGGTCTCTGGGTAAAAGGCAGTCCCGTAACACCGAGAAGCAGGAATGGTCTTTAAGAATCCATAGCAAGGCTGAGTGGCTCTGACGGTTGACGCGCTGACTTTCTGACCCCAACTTGGCAGGTTCGACCCCGGCTCAGTCCGGTTGTATTCGAAGATGCTCAAATACGTCAGCCTCGTGTTGGTAGATTTACTGACACGTAAAAGAACTCCTGCGGGACTAAATTCCGGCACTTCGGCGTCCCCAAAAACAGTAAAAGTAGTTATTGGGACGTAAAGCAAATACTGTAGCCGTATTATTAAGAATCCATAGAACATGAAAATAACGCTTTAACGAAAGTTTGTGTCCACTAATGAGTCATATTGCCGGATGCTACACGATGAGATAATATAGAGTGCAGAGTCGGCTATACAGATCTTAGATCACTGATTATCACTTAGCAACGTTGTGATACAACGGATATGATGTCAAGAGACTCACTGGTATTTCGATTATGGGTGCTAATGACTTGTTTATTGCTTCCAGATAAGCGTAATAAATGCCCGCAAAACCTCCCCAGCCGAAGTTTACTGGCTGTAGGCTAGCCGGTTCTTCACTAATTACCAAGCAGACTGTACGTAGTCATTTAGACCTATCCGATTACTGAAAAGTCCGAAGTACTCAAGTTCGGAAGTATTCCTGATTTTTTTCAAAACGTATAACGCGACGTCACTAATGTTATTGGTTTTATGTCCCACTAAGTACTTTTATCGTACACTACATAAAAAACATTCAATCTCCCTAGGCCTTTTCAACAGTGAAATTAGCAGCGTTTCGGCCCAGTGTGTCAGTGGGCTCATCAGTTGGATTGCCACATCTTTCCTAGATGCCATTGAGCCAATGGCAGGCAGTTTTACAAGAGGAGGTACATACTTCCCCCAGTGCACCATC
Source organism: Anabrus simplex (assembly GCF_040414725.1). Lineage (NCBI taxonomy): Eukaryota > Metazoa > Arthropoda > Insecta > Orthoptera > Tettigoniidae > Anabrus > Anabrus simplex. Next base: position 314,824,425 of record NC_090267.1, on the reverse strand, counting down.
ACTGCAGTGTCGTACAAACGAGGCTTGCAGTCTTGTTTCAACGGTGCTCTAGACACCAGCGTCTTGAAAACGTGTGCCAATCCAACTGACGAGCCCACTGCCACTCTGAGGCGAAACACTGAAAAGTTCCAAAGAGCTTGAATGTTTTTAACATTTGCAATCTATGAAAATAAATTATGGTTTCCTTCTGGGAACTTAATTTTTGATACTTTTACGGTTTTCAAAGACACCATGAATTATAAATTAAAATTTTAAGCGTACAATTTTTCAGTATCAGAAATGAGAATATCTCTGAGACTGTGATTAAAGGAGTTAGGAACCAAGGTATTCAATGGATGTTTTCAAATAGCAAACAATTAAGTTAGTTGGAAACATTCTTAAAAGATCGCCTCAGTGCTCCTTTAAATGAGTTCATTTTGTGGCGAGGTAATAATAATAATAAAAATGACGTATGGGCTCCGGAGAGGCCTGGTTCAGATCTTTTTCTAGTAGACGGCCTATTAGACGACCTGCATGTCTATGAAGATGAGGGCCCTACCTAGGATGATTTCTAATGTGGAATACGCCACACACACACCCAGCCCCTGAGCCATTGGAATTAACAAATTAAGGTTAAAATCGCCGACCGGCCGGGAATCGAACCCGGGACCCTCTGAACCTAAGGTCAGTACGCTGACCATTCAGCCAATGAGTGTGGCGAGGTATCAAGGTCTTAAAAATTAAAATCAGTACTCGGAGAGGTACGGTATTTTACTACCAACTAAATTTATTAAAATACTGTTTACAGTTAATTACATGATTGTAGTGATTGATAGTGATTGAATGATTTGAGTTTTCCACTCGACAAAGATTTCACTCAGAGTCGTAGTCGTATACACGCACACCGGCGCCTCGGGCTCCTGTTATCCACGCAGTTTCTTACAGTGTGGTGTCTTTCCAGAACATTTCACAACTAGCAAGTCTCGTTCAATTCCGCGTGGCCGTCAAATAGCCTCACACCCGATGAATGATTCGTCACAGACTCGTGACAATCTACTTACGTTCACTCACTAGCGATTGACGCAACACTGACTCACCGGAGACTGACTCTCCGCTCCCTGGAACTATGTTCTTTACATAGACCCGTGGAATATCCTCGTAATTTCCACTTCCAGATCAAGTGCTTACTCCACTGTTTATCAGCTTCTAGCTTCTTCTAGAAGCTTCCTTGTCGCGAATCTCGACAATTCGCCGGCGCTATTGTTTTCTCGCTACTGGCGCGCACACATTGTCACGACACGCCAGCATTATTGACTCCCGCCCCCTACGCTCACGGGCTTCATTACCACAGTATATTAAGTAATAATTCCGTGGGACCTAAAAATCATTTAAATACGAAATTATAAAAGAATTAAACACTGGCTTTTTCAACACTTAACGTCGGCAATCTTGAACTTGGTTTTAAAGTTCCCAATTTCGCACTAAGCAAATTCTGAAGTTCTACCTCAAGACAAAGGCCGCCACCTCCCGTATCCCAGTGTCACTGACAACCCGAATTTGCTTGCTGGTAAGAAAATCACTAGCAAAGGAGAAACACTGTCTGCCTTCCTATGTTTGATGATGCTTGTTGTTTAAAGGGGCCTAACATCTCAGTCATAGGCCCTTTCATATGTTTAATTCCCTCCTCTGGACCCTAAGATTGCAGGTTCAATACCTACAGAGATAGTTGGATCTCTGAAGGGCTGAAACAGTTCAGTTCGGAACTACATATCGTATGATGTCGGCCTGTAAACTTTTTTCTGGTGACAGATTTGGTGTTCATTCGACAAAATTAGAAGTCAGCTTATAGGTCGCCCTATAGAGTTTCAGTTTGTCACCTTCTGGTAGAGTTAAACGGAACGTACCGGGCGATTTGATCGTGCGGTTAGGGGCGCGCAACTGTGAGCTTGCATCCCGGAGATAGTGGGTTCGAATCCCACTGTCGGCAGCTCTGAAGATGGTTTTCCGTGGTTTCCCATTTTCACAGCAGGCAAATGCTGGGTCTGTACCCTAATTAACGCCCCGGCCGCTTCCTTCCAACTCCTAGCCCTTTCCTATCCCATCGTCACCATAAGACCTATCTGTGTCGGTTCGACGTAAAGCCACTAGCGTTCTTCGTTAAGTGCTTCCAGCAAGGTACAGTACCTGTATGAGTGCAACGAGTGATTGTGTATGAAAATGATATGAGATTATTGCACAATAAATTAAATATTGGTTTAATATGATAATTTAAATTACATTAAAAAGATCCATATTGTATTTATGAAGTAGAAGTAGTCTAAACATAGCTAGTAGTAAGTACAGTATTTAACTTAGATCTAGTCTTGCAAGGATACAATTAGTTAAATTTCATTTAGTATTTTTATTAAGCTTACTGTATTTTTACATTCGTATTTCTTTCGTTGTGTATTGATTTTTTTCCTCGAACCTGTATTATGTAGGCAGTTACTTTTTCTTTCATTCTTCTTTGCGTGTATATATTCATATTTTTGTCTTAAAAATTAGTGTTATTTCTAGTTCTTGGTATTTTAAGTCAATCAATGTCATTGTATGGAATAATAACAATATGTGTGTGGTTAAGTGTAAGAAAGGGCCAAGAGCCCTAACTTCGCCAAAGAAAATAAAGGCTTTATCTATCTATCTATCTATCTATCTATGTGTGTAAAACGGAACGTCAACATCGATGCACAGACGTTCTAGGTGGCCTCAGGTAGAAATGCCTATACAGGGTAGTTGAGACTATAGGATTTTTATTATTGTCGTTATGTCCGACTCGTTGGCTGAACGGTCAGTGTACTAGCCTTCGGTTCAGAGGGTCCCGGGTTCAATTCCAGGCCGGGTCGGGGATTTTAACCTTAATTGGTTAATTCCAATGGCACGGGGGCTGGGTGTATGTGTTGTCTTCATCTTCATTGCGTCCTCATCACGATGCGCAGGTCGCCTACGGGAGTCAAATGGAAAGACCTGCACCTGGCGAGCCGAACCCATCCTGGGATATCCCGGTACTAAAAGCCATACGACATTTCATTTCATTTCATTTCATTGTTTTTATTATTATTATTTCTTATTATTCTTTTTCTTCTACTTCATATTGTTAGTAGTAGTAGTAGTAGTAGTAGTAGTAGTAGTAGTAGTAGTAGTAGTAGTAGTAGTAGTTAATTCGCTCAGTAATATTAGATTCTGAACCTTGACATTCAAAGCAATGCCTTCTTACTGTGTACACTGTTGTGCTAAATGGTGACTATCCTGCGCTCAGAGTGGTTTGTGTGTGCACCAATAACCCTCTGGACATCATTGTGTGTTCTTTTCAAGGTTTAAGGAGACGTGCATTGTTCATCACACGCGGAGACGTGCTAATTAGGAAAGAACGTGAGACCTGCACCCGTTCCGTTTCACTTTCGATTCCTTACAACCGTGCCCCTTCGTATCTGGATCTTGTATTTCGCTGACCTCTGAACCGCACAGGGAGGTACTACATAAAGATACGGTATCCGACCTCATAAAGCTACCGTTCCTTATCCCGCCAACCATCTTCTGTGTTTCCTTTCTTTTGTTATCGTGTTCAACATTTCTCCCCACCTTCTTTTCAATTATGTATATATGCACAGGTAACAATGCCTTACAAACAGTAAGGGAACGATCTCCAGTTGGATACTCACCAGATTAGCGAGACTAAATAGCCCTACTTAACATCTTTCGAATTTGTTGGATTTATTTAAGTTGCTGTGATTCACCGAACATAAATTAGTCAGTTTAAAATCCCACCCGTGTTGCAGATTAAATGTCACATTGTACACTAACACATGTTTGTATAATTGTTAGGTATAGTCGTTCTCTACCTTTAAGTTGTGAACTCTCTGCTGCAAAGGATTTACTTTCTAGATTTCCCATACTTTCACCCGATGGTAGTTAGGATTTCGAAAGGAGTTTTGACTGAGCATGACTGTGGATGCTATTTTCTCCCCTTCTACCTCCGAATGTCAAATATATCTAGTTAATGGCAACCAAATGTTATGAATCTCTTATTTGTTCACTTTGCAAACGCGTATACTGTGAGAAGGATTCCAGTATATTCAAGTTGTCTATAAGTGCTCTCGGGTGGAGGACATGGTAGTATTTGAAGGGAGTGTCCAGGGGAGTCCAGATCCCCCTCATACAAAATTTTCTCTGTTTCTTTGCATGTCCAGTGTTTAAGAATACTTCACGGCGCAGTATGAAGTCATTAGCTGACAAAGTAAACTCATGTCCTCGTATACCTCGACATTGTGCAGCTCTTGTCAGGTGAGCTTCCAAGAGATTTAAGTTGCATGTACCGTTTTAACCACATACCAGTCCTTCAGCAAATCTTAAATCTGTAGTAGTACCGGGAATGGAACACACGCCTCGAAGGACGACATCTTATAGCGCTAACCGTTACACTACGGAGGTGGACATTAGCTGATAAACATCTACTAGAATTGACGCAGTTTGAATATTATACAACCTTTCATAATAATAGTTATTTATGCCATAAGGGAGGTAGCAGTACTTACCAGTTGATGATGATGTTTCGCCCGAGCAATAAGGAGTGCTGGCAACAGAGTTAGAGGCTGGTCAGTTCACCCATACAATAATACAGTAATGTAAAAGTATTAACTTGAAATTACATCAGGTAATATCAGCAAATACGTCAGGTTTCAGTTTTCAATCCTTTGTTGCTACGAAACATGCGAAACTGCTCGTTAAAGCATTTATCGTACTTTTCCTAAGTTAACAAATCTCCCTTCGTCAATAGCAACCAACAATTTGACAATAAAATAGATTATTTTACTTTCTTGGAAACACTTACAATAGTGGAAGTGGAAAAAGCAAATTTAGGAAGATAATTTGAACTACTCTTGACTTCCTGCACTGCTCCACTTTCGAGCTGGACAGTGCATCTTTTCTCTTGTTATTGGAATGGACACGATTTCTGATCAGTAAGAAGTAATAAACAGCTTATAAATGTTGGAGAACGCAGCACACTGAACACTTTAGTGGTAGTGTTTATATGCAATTAAGAAAATATATTAGTAGATGGACAATTACCGGGCGAGTTGGCCGTGCGCGTAGAGGCGCGCGGCTGCGAGCTTGCATCCGGGAGATAGTTGGTTCGAATCCCACTATCGGCAGCCCTGAAGATGGTTTTCCGTGGTTTCCCATTTTCACACCAGGCAAATGCTGGGGTTGTACCTTAATTCAGGCCACGGCCGCTTCCTTCCAACTCCTAGGCCTTTCCTATCCCATCGTCGCCATAAGACCTATCTGTGTCGGTGCGACGTAAAGCCCCTAGAAAAAAAGATTGACAATTACTTGAAAATCCTTCACAACAAGTACATAAAATTAATAATAATAATAATAATAATAATAATAATAATAATAATAATAATAACAATAATAATGCAGAACTTGCTTCATTCGAACGTTTTTTTTCAAATTTGAGAATAATTCTAATTTTTTCGCGGTCATTTGTTATTTCTATACAAAACAATGTTAAAAATTCGCGTTTAATTCTAATAGCTTACCGTATTTTTTAATTCAAAGAAAAAAAACTATATTAGAGAACATATTTTAGGATAATGGGACGCTACCTGTTTGAAAGAAAAGTAGTGTAGGATCGAGCGGGTACTAAAAAAGGAATTTATTGTAGTTGTTGCGAGGCTAAGAAAAGGTTCAAGCTCTTGCCCACCTAAGGATATATGTCCCGGGAATACTATTCTAGGTATCGAAATTTGAAATTCGATAACCAGGATATTCTACTCATTAGAACTCCACGTGAAGTTGACTGACAGATATCGGTAGATGTAATGAGACATTTCACTATCAGCTGAAGCCTTGGAAGGTGGATCATGGTGATACTTGGTAAAATGTATGTCGTTAATTCCAGATGGATTGTGTGATAATACGCCTCGTACAGTTTTATGGTTTTGTTATGTTATCACAGCTTAAGGAACCACTTGAAAAGAAGGGATAATTTTGAATTCGAGATTCGGTTAAGGAATTATTGGGTGTGATATTGTTTAATTCGAATTCGTAGTTAATTCGAAATCTTTTCTGGACTCTTCAATTTCGAATTAACCAAGTTCTGCAGTAATAACAACACTGCAATACTCACTCAGTAGTAATGTACGTGTCCATACCTGTAAATCTAAGATAAGACTACTAATGCTTTAATGGTAAACGGTATATTCCTAGTGCGCTAAATTTAGGCAAAATATCGACTCGTAGACAAGTGACCACGAAACTAATTCCTTCCCACCTCTAAATAAATGTCTAAATACATGCCTGCTCAAAGATGTTTCACAAAGCTTTGGATTTATTATCGTCATTGTGTTTGAGGCATGTATCTGTGGCTTTACAAGTTACTTTTACCCCACTCCATCGTAACCGTAAGACGTATCGGTGTTCGTGCGACGTAAAAAATGAAAAACTCACTTTTATGCGTTTATTAGAGATGCAAACTTTGAACGATGTCCCCTGGAAAATTTAGAAGTAACTTCAGGCTATTTATAAAATATTTTAGTGAAATTAACGTTATTTGAGTAATTTACTGATGAAATATTAAGATTTAAATGAAATAAACATAACCGAAGGACGAGTTCAGCATTCTTCCCTGAAATACATTATACTTAAGAGACTTTAACCACTGAAACAGAAAATTAGGTAATGCCATATTTGTGTCTACTATTAGAAATACTTTAAAATTATCCTATAAGAAATATGATGATTGTTATACAAGATGGGAAAGGACAGGTAGCGGCCCTGTTCTTGATTAAGATAAGACACCAGCATTTGCCTCGTATGAAAATGGAGAGCCGTCTTCGGGACTGTAAACAGCAGGGCTCTAACCTGTTGCTGTTTCAAAAACGGTAGTCGAGGAGAGAATGAAGTTTTTCGAGCGTCCTACTAATGTTTACGGGGATTTTTTGCAAATATAATACCCGATGTATTTAATTTTACGAAGAATAATATATGAGCAGTAATAATAAATGAGTGTATTTGTTGTCTTTGCAAATGTGACCAAACTATACGCACAGGTACGATGATTCTGTATACTATGATACACTAAAATGTCTTTAGAAACCTCCATATGATTTGATCTTCAAGTCTTTTAATTCACCGTTTGCCTTTATGTCCAATGGGCAAATAATGCATTACACCAAGCGTGAAAACTCTCACCATGGTACTCAAGGTCAGCGACGCCAGCGTAGGCGAGTTGAAGCGGTGCAGGGAACATGTGGCGTAAATCGGAAGTATTAAAGACGTTTCGTGTTCGTACTATGTATCAGTTGATTCTTCGGCGCTACATGGCAATCATATCTTTTCTGACATGTGTCACGAGAATATAGTGAATTTAGATTATTGATACAAGATGCAGATAGTATCATAGAAAATATACCTTTTTTGTTATGTTTCTGTATATTGCTAGGGCAATATCGGCAACGTAGACACCACGCCCCTGATCACTTTGATATTTCCAGGACGAATAAAAATAATGTGACGACTGGAACTGCTTGATATGTTCCTTCACCGCGCGGTGCTAGTGTGGCTACTTAAAAGAACAAATTACCGTGAAAGTATGTTTTTTAAACGGGATGTGAAGCAATTCCATTCGGAATGTCACGTTTAAATAAATTATTTATCACAGTATGTCCGTTATTGTACTGTAGTGTTTCAGGTTTGTGCACTTTATATACTGACCTAAGACTATGTTTATTTACGATTTATGTTTAATCCAAAATAAGGCACAATCAGAGTTGAGACGTAATTGAATAAACGTAATTGAGTTACTTGTAATGTGATAGCACCTTTCCTGTGCGACGTCAAGCAAAAAGGTAAAAAAAAAAAAAAGAAGAATTGTAAACCGCGAGATTGAAAGAAGGGAGGCAAAAACTGTGGGTAACATTTTCAGACGCAATGATTTACTGTGCACATGTCTGAAAGAAAATATTGTTGGAATGATGAAAGGAGAAGGACAAAAAGAGTTCAGATTAGAGGCTCAATTATGATCAACTGTCCATAATGTTCAGAAGGCGCGAAAGAAGTGTATACAGGATGTGGTATTTAAATGAGTCCAGCTGAATAATACAACCATGTGTAGTGGAGGAAGATTATTGAAAAAAGGTTGCTTAGTTTGAATAAAAGTGCAGTATTGGTAGCTTGTTCATGAATAATATAAGAGCTTGTTCATTGGTGGACACATGTAAGTCATCTCCGTTATTTTAAAGGGATTGATATGTTTTGTAATTCATCATTAAACTGTAGGTTGTGAAACGTGTACTGCGACTGTGCTCTGAGGGTCATTTAAATTAGTTAAAGAACAAAGATAAAAAATACTGTCATCAAGAGAACTGATCTTGTGAATTGATAAGAGTTACGAAAAGATTGCAAGCGGAGAATACTGCACGTCGAATTCCACCTGAACTTGTTCATATATTGCGATCTTCAGAGCTTGTCGGTAGTTCAAGACTCGCTTGTTGTTCTTCCTCACAAATAAAAGTCTGGTGTACGTGCACGCTATTTACTGTATGTGCCCGGATCATTCAATCCAACGATCTTAAAACATACTGCTAAAAACGCTGTAATTCTCCGCTCAGATACTGATCTTGTTGTTACCACTTGGATTGTCGTATATTTAGCAGAATGTGCTCTATTGTAACAGCAATTATAAAACTGGAAGTACTTGTTGCTACTGATATTTAACGCACTGTCAATAAAATCAGAACCAACGGTACGATTATTTACAAGCCCGCGCACCATACATTTTCATGCAAAGACCTTCGTTTATCTACTTCTCTCATCCACTGTGGAGTACCATTTGTCAAGTAAACCATGTTGCAAAGATTTATTTGTCCATATTTTGAAAATGAAACATTCATTAGTAAATAAAACTTTATTTAAGAGTATGTTATCGATTTTCAGTTCTTGTAGCCTACACGCATGATTTGGTGAATTGTAACCGATTTTGAAAGTCATCGCCATGGATCTGTTGATGAAAGGTAAGTTGAAAGGGTGGGAACACTTCGTTGACTGATTTCAATCCATTTCGAAATGGCCTATGGACTGTGTGCCACAGCTGACATAGTGTCCTTTTGTACTTCTCCCATAGGTGTTGGTGTAATTTATTAACCATGTTTCCAGAGTCTTCAGATGTTCTTATGATATATCAAAGATAGATCGCGAAAGTAAGGCACCATAACACTGTACTATCTCACAGAGAGTTTTTTTTTTTTTTTTTTTGCTAGCGGCTTTACGTCGCACCGACACAGATAGGTCTTATGGCGACGATGGGATAGGGAAGGCCTAGGAGTTGGAAGGAAGCGGCCGTGGCCTTAATTAAGGTACAGCCCCAGCATTTGCCTGGTGTGAAAATGGGAAACCACGGAAAACCATCTTCAGGGCTGCCGATAGTGGGATTCGAACCTACTATCTCCCGGATGCAAGCTCACAGCCGCGCGCCTCTACGCGCACGGCCAACTCGCCCGTTCACAGAGAGTTTAATCTAGATGATATTCGCCTTACATGTAAAACATGGCTGCTTTCTCGGCTTTCGATAACGCATTCTAATACTCTTCATTCGAACAGAGATATAAAGGAAAGAGTAAAACATACTGAATATTTGTTTACATTCGGTTTGTAGAATTTCAAATATACGATAGTGCAACAAAGCAGTTAATCGGTTTCTCCTAGTGAGCTAATTTATCTTAGTCACTAACTTAGCACTATCCTAAATTATCCTCAAAACAGTCGTTACACACATCTTCAGAAGAACTATTAAAAGGTAAAATAATCCGTTTCAATCCATTTTAAAAATTCGGAAAAGCTCCGTAACTGTTGCACAGTGCTACCCATTAAACATCTATCAACATCACATTAATGATATCCCCCACCCCCCCAGTTTCAAATCAAGCAACTATCGTCTGAAAAATCTTATTATATTCTAACTAGCGGTCCTATTACCCAGGTGGCTTGTTTAAAATATCTCACTTTGTATAGGCTGTAAAGCGATAGACAAAAATCCGAGAAAGCATACTTATTAACGAGTGTGATTGTTATTGTGATCATAGCCACAGATCATCCAGATTTACGTCGAATCCGAACCACAGAGACTGGCTTTTCATTTTAAAACTCTCACATTGGCTGGGATTCGAAGTACCACCTTAGTGAGAGGTTAGCTACAATTAGCTACAATCACACTCTGCTGTCGCGTCCCCAGATTGATACGAATGAAGACATACGGACCCGTACTATCGGAGAAACTGTTGTGTCCATTGATTATGAGCTTGTGTGATGAGAAATTTTAGCCCTGTTGTAGATGAGCCAGGTAGAACAGTACAGATGGTAGAACGCTGGTTACCGGGAGAGTTGGCCGTGCGCGTAGAGGCGCGCGGCTGTGAGCTTGCATCCGGGAGATCGTGGGTTCGAATCCCACTGTCGGCAGCCCTGAAGATGATTTTCCGTGGCTTCCCATTTTCACACCAGGCAAATGCTGGGGATGTACCTTAATTAAGGCCACAGCCGCTTCCTTTCAACTCCTATGCCTTTCTTCTCCCATCGTCGCCATAAGACCTATCTGTGTCGGTGCGACCTAAAGCCCGTAGCAAAAAAAAAAAAAAAAAGAACGCTGGTCTCCTGATCTCAAGTAGGCAAGTTCAATCCTGGCTTTCTTAGTCTTGTATTTGAAATGCAACTCAAATGCTCAAATTCATCAATTCATCGTGTCGGCATATTTACTGGCACTTGAAAAACTTCTGTGGGACAATATTTTCGTACTTTGACGCCTCTCATAAAAAGTGGTTAGGGCGAGGTAAAACTAATAACATATTATTTCTTTCTTTCTTTCTTTCTTTCTTTCTTTCTTTCTTTCTTTCTTTCTTTCTTTCTTTCTTTCTCAATCAGTTTACCGTCCAGGGTTTCTCTTGCCCTCGGACTTAGTGAGAGATTCCACCTCAGTCGCCTCAAGGGCAGTGTCCTCGAGCGTGAGACTTTGGATCGGAAGGATACGACTGAGCTAGAGGACCAGTACTTCGCCCGGGCAGCCTCACCTGCTATGCTGAACACGGGCCTTGTGTGGGATTGGAATATTACAAGGGATAGACAAGGAAGAGGAAAGGAAGCGGTCGTGGCCTTACGTTAGGTGCCATCCCGGCATTTGCATGGAGGAGAAGTAGGAAACCACAGAAATCCACTTCGAGGATGGCTGAGGTGGGAATCGAACCCGTTCTACTCGGTTAACCTCCCGAGGCTCAGTGGACCCATTTCCAGTCCGCTTATCACGTTTCAAATTTCGTGGCAGAGCCGGGAATTAAACCCGGGCCTCCGGGGGTACCAGCTAATCACACTAACCACTACACCGCAGAGGCGGACCAATAACGTATTATCAGTTCATTATTATTATTATTATTATCATCATCATCATCATCATCATCATCATCATCATCACCACCACGTAGTACTTGAAGAATTCCTCGGCGAATGGCTAGTCTGCTCGCATTGGTACTCAAGAACGAATAATTTGGCGCACTTTCAGCGGATTATGTATAGATACTCCAAAGGCTTTTCTGAAGTACTCGGTTGGAGCGGTCGAGATGAACAAAACGCTCCGTTAAAGATTTTGCTACTGTATAAACCTGACTTGCTGAACCAGTTGAAACTTAATGAGACGGTTCAAAATGAAGTATGGGAAGATGGGAAAGGTGTACGCCTAAGGCCTCCCTACATACGTGAGTGAGTATGATTATAAGAATACATTTTCACAACGGCTAATGAAAGATTATTAGACCTTTGATATATTGAACTTGCAGATTCTTAACTTCAAATTATACAGCTTGCGATATAGTACATTTATCTTGGAGATAATTCCCGACCATTGTTCAACTTCTAGTAGCTGTGATCGTAGATGGTAAGTAAGTGATGCGCCAGTTGACCATGATAAAATTATCGCCAATCAATAAATGCCACTGAAAATACAGCGTTATTTCTTTCACTGGTAGAGAACAAGTTGACTCGTGTGGATATGAACTTGCCTTCGGGACTTGCACATTTCTTTCTGCTTTTTGTTATTTTTTATTTACGGGGCGAACCGACCGTGTGGTTAAGGGCGCGTAGCTATGAGTTTGCATCCGGAAGATAGTGAGTTGGAATCCCACCGTCAACAGCCCTGAGGATGGTTTTTCATGGTTTCCCATTTTCACACCAGGTAAATGCTGGGGTTGTACCGTAATTAACGCCACGGTCGCTTCCTTCCCACTTCTAGGTCCATCCCATCGTCACACTGAGACCTATCTGTGTTGGTGCGACGTAAAACAAATTGTATTAGGCCCTATATATACACTGACTGACAGAGCAAATGCAACACCAAGAACGAGTGGTCAGAACTTTATGCCAATTGCAGGGTAGACTGACGTCACTGAGGTATGCTCATGATGTGAAATGCGCCGCTGTGCTGCGCACGTAGCGAACGATAAATGGGACACGGCGTTGGCGAATGGCCCACTTCGTACCGTGATTTCTCAGCCGACAGTCATTGTAGAACGTGTTATCGTGTGCCACAGGACACGTGTATAGCTAAGAATGCCAGGCCGCCGTCAACGGAGGCATTTCCAGCAGAAAGACGACTTTACGAGGGGTATGGTGATCGGGCTGAGAAGGGCAGGTTGGTCGCTTAGTCAAATCGCAGCCGATACCCATAGGGATGTGTCCACGGTGCAGCGCCTGTGGCGAAGATGGTTGGCGCAGGAACATGTGGCACGTGCGAGGGGTCCAGGCGCAGCCCGAGTGACGTCAGCACGCGAGGATCGGCGCATCCGCCGCCAAGCGGTGGCAGCCCCCGCACGCCACGTCAACCGCCATTCTTCAGCATGTGCAAGACACCCTGGCTGTTCCAATATCGACCAGAACAATTTCCCGTCGATTGGTTGAAGGAGGCCTGCACTCCCGGCGTCCGCTCAGAAGACTACCATTGACTCCACAGCATAGACGTGCACGCCTGGCATGGTGCCGGGCTAGAGCGACTTGGATGAGGGAATGGCGGAACGTCGTGTTCTCCGATGAGTCACGCTTCTGTTCTGTCAGTGATAGTCACCGCAGACGAGTGTGGCGTCGGCGTGGAGAAAGGTCAAATCCGGCAGTAACTGTGGAGCGCCCTACCGCTAGACAACGCGGCATCATGGTTTGGGGCGCTATTGCGTATGATTCCACGTCACCTCTAGTGCGTATTCAAGGCACGTTAAATGCCCACCGCTACGTGCAGCATGTGCTGCGGCCGGTGGCACTCCCGTACCTTCAGGGGCTGCCCAGTGCTCTGTTTCAGCAGGATAATGCCCGCCCACACACTGCTCGCATCTCCCAACAGGCTCTACGAGGTGTACAGATGCTTCCGTGGCCAGCGTACTCTCCGGATCTCTCACCAATCGAACACGTGTGGGATCTCATTGGACGCCGTTTGCAAACTCTGCCCCAGCCTCGTACGGACGACCAACTGTGGCAAATGGTTGACAGAGAATGGAGAACCATCCCTCAGGACACCATCCGCACTCTTATTGACTCTGTACCTCGAAGTGTTTCTGCGTGCATCGCCGCTCGCGGTGGTCCTACATCCTACTGAGTCGATGCCGTGCGCATTGTGTAACCTGCATATCGGTTTGAAATAAACATCAATTATTCGTCCGTGTCGTCTCTGTTTTTTTCCCCAACGTTCATCCCTTTCGAACCACTCCTTCTTGGTGTTGCATTTGCTCTGTCAGTCAGTGTATAAATATTGCTATTTGTTTTACGAGGATTCAATGCCAAATTGGGAATGCGAAAATGGAATAGGTATTCCGGATGTGTATTCTCCCAGGACGGTATGAAACGTAATAAAGATGCATCAAATTAAATGCAGTGAGCTCACAGCTGCGATCGACGTTATTCTGTAAGAAAGAAGTCAGCTTCCGGATGAAACTGTATTTACACCGGTATTCTTCAGACCGACTTTATTGTACGGCAGTAGAATCTGGGTTGACTTAGGATACATTATTCATGAATTAAAATTAACAGACACACAACAGTGAGAATGATTACTGGTAGCAATAGGTGGGGACAATAGCAGGAGGGACATTGAACCCTTGAACTTTATAATTATGGCTTCAACAAAGGTTAAGTTAGAAATGAATTCAAGGGGTGAAACCGTGTGCATAAACTGGCTTCGGTGGTGGGGTCATGCTGGGTGAATGGAGGAGGTTACCCAGGAGAATAACGGACTCAGCCATGAAGGATAAGAGAAGTAGAGGGAGACCAAAGTGATCATGGTCAGACTCAGTTTATAAAGATTTTAAAATAAGAGACGTGGAACTAAATTACGTCACGGAGGTAATTAAAAATGGAGGATTGTGGAGGCGCTTAGTTAATTCACAGAAGCTTGCATAACACTCCACAATGAAGATAACTTTTTTATCTTTTACATCTCACAGCAACGATGGGACAGAACAGGCCTAGGACTGAAGGAGAAGCGACTGTTTTCTTAAAGTACAGCCCCAGCATTTGCCTGGTGTGAAAATAGAAAACCACGGAAACCAAAAGCTGACAGCTACACGCCTCGAAGCGCATTGCCAACCACGCTCGGTCGCTATCTGTTTAATGTCAAACGAACTTAGATAAGTTTTCAGTGATTCTGGAATAGGAAAGGGCGAGGACTGTAAAGCTAACCACCGTCATGTAATTTTTTGGTAGCTGTTATGTATTGCTAGTTTTCCTAGTTTTCCTTGGACCGGGCGAGTTGGCCGTGCGCGTAGAGGGGCGCGGCTGTGAGCTTGCATCCGGGAGATAGTAGGTTCGAATCCCACTATCGGCAGCCCTGAAGATGGTTTTCCGTGGTTTCCCATTTTCACACCAGGCAAATGCTGGGGCTGTACCTTAATTAAGGCCACGGCCGCTTCCTTCCAATTCCTAAGCCTTTCCTGTCCCATCGTCGCCTTAAGACCTACCTGTGTCGGTGTGACGTAAAGCCCCTAGCAAAAAAAAAGTTTTCCTTTTTTTGTTTATTCACTTACTCATATCACAGGGTCTATCGAAGGGAGGAAACTCTGTACAGACTTTTCGAAATAAAGTATAAAGTATACGGTCATCTAATTCATGGCTTAAGAAAGCAAACAAGACTGTTGTTATCATTATTATGGGTACAAAACAAACAAATCTGTGGCAAAATAGCCCGTTGGGTTTTTAGCATACCAAGATGACTGCTAACTAGCCAAATTACCTGCAAACAGAGCCGCGAGGTCAGCATCTCGCCATCCTCAGCCATATTTCTATTCTTTCTTGACTGGTTCCACTGCCTCTCTTATCAGTCAGCTCGTCGGTTGGTCTCAAACCGAGCTCGGTAGCAGCAGTCGCTTAAGTGTGGCCAGTATCCAGTATTCGTGCGATAGTGAGTTCGAAGCCCGCTGTCGACAGCCCTGAAGGTGGTTTAGCGTGGTTTCCCATTTTCACACCAGGCTGTACCTTAATTAAGGCAACGGCCGCTTCCTTCTCACTCGAAGCCCTTTCCTATCCCATCGTCGCCATAAGAGCTTACTGTGTCAGTGCGAAGTAAAAAGAAACAACTTGTAATAATAAACATAGATGTATAACAGGCTAAGTTTATCAAATTCCAACCTTCAGTTCAGAAGAAACATTTCTGAACTGACCAGGAATCGAATCTGAGGCGTCCGGGTAAGAAACCGGTAAGTTAGTTCGCTAATCATAGCTATAGGATATTCAGTTCTACGTGGAAATAGACCCCCAGAGGTTTAACTTTGCCTTTCAAAATTCTCACAATATTCAAACCACGATCGCCTTGATGAGAAACCAGGGACGATACCGTTCGGCTCTCTCGTCTCGTAAGTTTGCGTGAGAATATGAGGAACTCGGACAACCCTCTTCAAGGCTGCTGCTATGAGGTTCGAACTCCACTGAATGCAAACTCACAAACTGCACGTTCCATTTGATGTAGCCTCCTCGCCTGTATAATACTGAGATTATGCCCAACTCGACTCCATAACCTAACCGACTGGATAAGTAGCATATTATTGTTTGTATACCTTTATAGAATTTTATTTAAGTCACGGGATCGAAACTTCACGCAGTCGGTTGATATTTTGGAATACATAGATACAAGATTCTTCTTCTTCGGCTTTTTCGCAAATCCTGGTGGGGTAGCTAATGTGACTTGGACCTGTTTTACGGCCGGATGCCCTTCCTGGCACTAACCCTATTGGAGGGGGGGATATATTCACCGTTGTGTCTTTCTTTAGTGGTTAGTGATGAAGCGTGCTGTGCGTATGCGAGGAGGAGTGCAAATAGAAGCATCCAGTATTTGAGTGAGAGGAATTAGCCAGATCCCGACACGGCCGTCAAACCCGGGACCCTCTGAACAGCCTCGAAGCTGACAATTCAGCGAAGGAGCAGGACACTTCAATACAAGGTACTCATGCCACTAAATTTAGTGTCGTGAAAATGAGGCGACAAGTGAGTTTGACTCTCTCGTGCACACAAAACATGTGTGTTTTACCCAGCGGCCCCTTTGGCACATCCGTTGAAAATGCATGCAAAATGATGACTCCGCACTTCATTTCAGACCTCACGAGAGATGTGTTAATAGTTACACCTAAATCCAAGTGATAGAAGTGGAATACATTGTGGTGGCCTCTCTATCTGACGTTGTTTTATATGTGTCAAACATGCTTACATGCTCGTAAGTTACTGGAGGAAAGACGTCTACATAAAAGTGTAAGAATGTTTTATATAGCAGAAATATGTGTTCTTCCCAATAATACTACTATTTTGTCGTACATACAATGCAATGCTATAGGCCTCATATGAAGCCCATACAATTTTCAAAGTCACTCTTCAGACTCTTCTCTATTATATCCTTCTTAAACGACCTGACTAGGCCAGTTCTTGTCCATTTTGAAACCTGACACAGTACGTTTGGAAAGCCTATATATTCCTGAAAAATAAGCCATTTTGCCATGAAGGTGCATTTTTAACGCGCCATTTAATGCATTAACACAGGAGTAAAGGCACCTAACCAACCATTCTCCTCAGACAACTATGATCAGTTCTCTTATCAACACCCATCACTTTAAGCATAATTTTCTTTAGCTTCAACAGAATTTGAATTGTTATTGTGTGGGAACATCGATGGGAGATCTACCCAGAGGCTTCAGAGTCACTAATGCATTCATAAGACTATACCATTGTTATCTACAGTGGCTGCTGCTTCCACTGGGTCGCTATTATACAGAACAGTTCGGTTTATCAGCGATCGATTCGTGACTTTTGAAGCAGAGTGTAGATAAAAGTTCCACTCAAGAAACCGGTACCCGGGAGCAACGGCAACAAAAGACGGACGACCGCCGCACTGCAAGTTAATGGGATCATGGTTTATATAGCAATCATTCTGTGCTGCTGCTCCTGCTGCCTCTATCACAGCACGTATGGTGCAATTTAACATTTGAACCAGGCCAAAATAGAAAGAACACACACACTTGCGATGTAATTCGAAACAAAAGGAAAATACATTTGTGCTATTCTCTATTCTAGTTCCATAAGTGGCGCATTCCTTGGAGCAGTAAGCAAACCTCACGTATCAATATGAATGAGAGAACTGGACATTCATGGTGATAGTAGCTGCGCACGCTCATCGTTCAACGAAACGGGACTTGAACGGAGAGCAGTTTGATTCATAAAAGTGAGTAATCGTAACGCAATCAGTTACCATTCATCCCAGCAGACGTAGCTCGAAATATTGTATCAGAATGTAGGACCACATTATCACAGTGATAGAATAATTTTCTTACTGAATGTTAATAATAATAATAATAATAATAATAATAATAATAATAATAATAATAATAATAATAATAATGCCAGTTTGAGTGGCTCAGACGGTTCAGGTGCTGGCCTTCTGACAGCAACCTGGCTGGGTCGATCCTAGCTCAGTCCGGTGGTATTTGAAGGTGCACAAATACGTCAGTCTCATGTCAGTAGATTTTCTGGCACATAAAAGAACTCCTGCGTATAAATTCCGGCACCTCGGCGTCTCCGAAATCCGTCAAAAGTAGTTAGTGGAACATAAAATCAATAAAATAATTTACAATAATAATAATAATAATAGACTTCTTGGCTGAATGGTCAGCATCGATGCCTTCGCTTCAGAGGGTCTCAGGTTCAATTCCAGACCGGGTCGGGAATTTTAAGCATGTCTGGTTAATTCCTGTGTCCCTGGAATAGTGTGTTTGTGTTTGTCAAAATACATTTATTTTTATTTACAGGCAACACATCACAATGCCAACCTCCACCGAAACAAGAAATAGTAAGCACATCCCCCACATATGCGACACGATTTGAAACCGCGATCCCACTAGGGTGTGAAAAAACGACGGAATATTAATAATAACAATAGAACTAGTGACTACGTTCCGCAGTCACTTGAGAGCCTGGGAGTCAGGAGTGAACGGCATTGCTGTAGCTTCGGGATACAAACAATTCCAAGAGAGATTGTGGGTTCAAAGTCAGATTTCTCAACGATACGACGACTTTTCATCCTCGGCCTAAACTCTGCCAGACTGTCTAGCTTCACAGAAACGTATCGTGAGATCGAATCCCTTCGAACGTATGCTAATTTTGATGTCTACCAAGAATGAGAACGAGCTTTCTCCAAGCTCCTACCGCAATATCCTCTAGAATTATTTCTTCACCTGCTATTTAAGAGTAATAACATTACTTTTTCATAAGTTAATATTCCTTCATGATAATCCATGATGTTCTTCAAGCTTAATCTTTGAGCTTTTATAGATATTACTAGTGGCTTGTGCATCAAAGGATAAAAGTATTCTAAGGTACCTGTACCAATATCCAGCCGGGAAACTATTTCAGACTGGTCACGTTATATGGATTGCAGTATATTGATTTGTTTACTACATTTTATAATTTTATTTAATACAGCGATAGTAATTCCGTAAGTTCATCATAACATAGATCCGTGTTACACGTCGTAGATACAATCGGTCCACTCGAGGATAACTTCGACGCACACTTCGGTCCTTGATTGTCGCTGTGCGTCGCGTCGCCGATAATGTGTGAGTTAATTAATGTCGTTGTTGTTTGGGATCATAAGGATTCCTCATGCAGTGAGTTTTGTGTTGCGATCTTTATATATTATTCTAGTGACTTTTCTTCAAGAAATGTTGTTAATATGCGAAAATATACTGAACCCGCATTTATACAACGTATTACAAGTACTACAAATGTACAATCATTGCGTTTATCATAGGAATAAGTTATATTTTATTTATGTTTGTTTGTATTAATACAATAAGTTGTAGTATTGACCTAAGGAGAACCTCCTGTGAGTGGGGATCGCAGTGGAAGAATACGCCCGCGGTATCCCCTTCCTGTCGTAAGAGGCGACTAAAAGGGGTGACCAAGGGATGATGTAATTAGTACCATTACGTGAGGAGGACACCATGGCTCGACGTTACTTGCGATTAGTACCACCATGTGAGGAACACCATGGATCTACGTTACCTATCAGGAGTAGTACCCTTATGTAAAGAACACCGTGGGTTTGGACGTTGCCTGTGGTTCCTACCATTGTGTGTATCCCACCATGGCGACGGGGGGTGGGGGTGTTAGGGGGAGGGCACTCGGCTCCGCGGTGTAATGTGTCCACTCGAGAAAAGATGCTGTACGCTGCACTGGAATGTGTCGGTTCCCCTGTGTTCAGAATGGGTCTGCGTTACCTATGAGTAGTACCACTATATGCAGAACACCATGGGTCTACTTTGCCTCTGATTAGTACTACTATGTGAGGAACACCACGCATTTGGCTGTTGCCCGTGATTAGTACCACTATGTGAGGAACACCATGGATCTATTTGTGGGTGGTACCATCATGTGTGATACGCCGTGGGTTTGTATTGCCTATGATTAGTAGTACTAGGTGAGCGGCACCATGAGTATACGTGGCCTGTGGTTAATTTCACTATGTGAGGAATACCACGGGAATATCGGCGACCGTGATTAGTCCCGCTATGTGAGGAACACTATAGGTCTGCGTTGCTTCAGAGTGGTGCCCATATGTGAGGAACACCATGAGTCTGTGTTGCCTGCGAATGGTGTCATTATGTGTGACATACCATGTGTCTGCGTTACCTGTGATTAGTACCACCGTGTGAGTTGGCCGTGCGCGTATAGGCGCGCGGCTGTGAGCTTGCATCCGGGAGAGAGTAGGTTCGAATCCCACTATCGGGAGCCCTGAAGATGGTTTTCCGTGGTTTCCAATTTTCACACCAGGCAAATGCTGTACCTTAATTAAGGCCACAGCTGCTTCCTTCCAACTCCTAGGCCTTTCCTATGCCATCGTCGCCATAAGACCTATCTGTGTCGGTGCGACGTAAAGCCCCTAGCAAAAAAAAAGTTACCTGTGATTAGTACCACTACAGGAGGAACACCATGGTTCTGCATTACTAGTGATTAGTACTATTATGAGGGGCCGGTGACCTGGATTTTGGACCCCTTTCTACAACGATCATCACCTCTGAAAAGAAGGCATTGTGAACTGGATCCACCGATTGTTTTGGAGTTATGGTCATTCTATCTTCATCATTAGTAGGAAACCCTGGATTCTGGCCAATTCGATCCTGGCACACTTTTCAACCTTTTCATTTTTCATAATTTTGCGCATTTTTTCTTAGAATTTTTTAACGTTTTCACAAAAATCACCCACTTTTAGTGATAAAACACCAATTTTTAGTAAAAGTGTATCAAAAATTTCTATAACATAAAACCAACCAAGAGTTAGGAAAATCATCAAAAATTTTCGTAAAAATTGATAAAAATAACAATTTTTGAAAATCACAAAATAAAATAAAAATCGGCTTTTCCCAAAGTTAGCCGGAAGCTTGGTATTTGATAGTGTAGTGCAGTGCTTGTTTTACCTATATGAGGTAGTTGAAACCTTGGTATCTAATAGCATAGTGCATTGCTTTTCGTACCTATATGAGGTAGTCGAAACATGTTATTTGATAGTATGTGAGGTGCTTTTCGTACCTATATGACTCATTTATATACATAAAATTCTATTCAATTTATTTTATTCTATTTTATGATGACCCCAAGGTAATGTATCAATTCCATTTTCACATTTATATCCTTTATCATCAGCAGAACTTAAAACTATTTTATAACATTCAACGGAATAAAATTCGTGTTTGTAAGATCTAATTACATTCATTGTTCTATATTGTTTTACTTTTTCATTTAATCATTGCTTATAATCATCAAAACTATTTTCAAATTAACTGATTTTAACTCCTTTTGATTTTTTTATATTCTTTGTCTTCTACTCTAAAAGTGTTTATTTTTTAAAAACTAACATTTTCTGAAATTATTTTCACACGATTTTCATCTTTAAATTTTCTCAATACTTTTTTTACTTGCGGTATTCCAAATTTTTTGTCTTTTCCATATTCGCTTATATCAAATTCATTTAACATTGTTTTCATATCGCTATAAAAATCATCAGTTCTTAAATCATATATAAATGAATCGGTATCCATATAACACAAATCAATATTTATTCCATATTTTGGTTTCATAATATTATAGTGAAAATCATACATTTTATCTTCGAAATATCTAAAATACTCATTCCAATATAAAGTGGTTTATCAATTGTTTTTATGTGAACAGCAAGTGATTTTCAGAAAATAATGTTGTGTGATTATAATTTGGTTTTGAAACATATTTTGTATATTTTTCTGGATCAGTTATTATTTAAATATTTTGTCTATTTCTAATATTTTCCATTGTTTTACCGAAGAAGGAATTATTCATTAATTTATAGAAATCTTTTTCAAAATCATTAGTTGCCTTCGTTCTCATTTCTGTATCCAAGTCTTTATATATTTGTAACAAATTTAATGGTTTAAATGCTAAAATTCTATGAATTTTTGTTAATTTTAATCCGAGATTTAGACACTGTTTTAAATTTCTGTAATGTAAAACAAATATTTCTTTATTATTTAAAGTTGCTATTAGTTTGTTTGCTCCTTCTGGTCCTAAAGGTGAATCGTTATGTATATCATGTGATTTTTTTCTGGATATTTTAAATCAATTTCAAATATAAAACCATATCTATAATTATCAGGTATATCACATATTTTTAATATTAAAATAAAACGATTCTATCCACTCAAAACCACCATAGGGTAAATATTGTGACATAGCCCAACTATATAAATTATTAGCATCTAAATAGGATAATTAATTCGATTTTATTTACGATTATCATTTTCTAAATATTTAGTATTAGCTTTTGCATATCGCTTTATACTTTGCGATATACCGCCTCTAATTCCTCGTTCAACCATTAATACCATATCATAATCACTTAATAAATCTAGTTCTACTTTAGTCATTTTTAACATGGCATCCCAGGCTAAAGCAGGAGCAGTAAAATACCAAGCAGGATCTAATTTATATGCTTTAATAGAAGTATCTCTAAAATTTTGAAATATATCTGATAATATTAATACATCCGATTTATTATATAATCTCCAATATTCTTCCATGTTTTAATATTAAATTTCTTCCAAACCAGTTTTGCATGAAGATATTCTTCAGTAGTTATATGAGATTTAAAAAGTTTGGAAGAAAAACTTTTTGTTAGGTAATTCTGTTCTTTTAATTTTTTTTCACAATTCATATAATCATAACGATAAACAACTTTTTTAAACATTAATTCTAATTGTTCACTTTTAAAATATTTACCTGTTTCTCTAAATTGTTCTTTTGTTGGATTAGATGATAATTTATCTAGCCTAGAAGCCATAAATTTAAATGTATCTAAGAATCATAGTGTTATTCCAGTTTCTACTCTTTTACTAAATGATATATATGTTTCTTCATTATTTGGTATTGTATGAATATCATTTTTTATCAATTCCTAATTATTTTATGAATAAATGAACATCATAATTGGCTAAATTATATAAATAAACAGGTAGAAGAGATGGATTTTTATAATTAATATTAAAATTTTCATAGGCCGCTCCTCTAAATTTTCCTGTTAAATAATCATGGTCTCTTACTTCGAATTTTTCCTCACAAATAAAACAAGTTTTTGAATTCTAAAAATTCATTTCATCTTCCTTCGTCATTATAATTGGTTTATTTTCCTTATATAATTTATAAATATCTTGTGATTCCTTTATAAGCACTTCTACAAAATTTGAGGAGCATCTTTACCAACATATTCAATTCAACGTTTATAATAACCATAGGCATATTTTATATAATAAGTAAACGAAATGGGCTTATGTTCTTGATATTTATTAGTATACGATTGTTCAGGATTTGGGTGACAAGTACTAATATATTTTAATAAACACTCAAAATCAGCACTAATTAGAAATGGTACTCTAAGCGAATGATTAAAATTTTTTAATCTTATTTTATCACCTTTCTTAGGCATATAAATTTTTACTTTTTGCTCTTTGCAAACGTTTTCATGTTCATCTATTTTTTCTTGGGAATAATAAAATCTTAAACATCTATCACAAGCATACATTTTAGATTTATATTTATTTGTTGAAACTAATCTAGATAAATCTTTGATCCAACAATGTGAATTTTCATTTATCATCAATAGCAAATTAACATGTTTTCTTGTTTATTTTTTGTATGTTAAGGTGGGTATACAACAAATTTTTCATCATAAGCATAAACGTTGATTCGTATATGAGATTCCTTCTCAAATTTTTCTATATTTGTTATTTCTACAGGGAAACCAATTTTCAATTTTTCAAAAATTGCATCTAATTCTAAACCAACATTCTGATATTTTGGTAATCGTTGAGGATTTTTGTCTACAGGATATAAATCTGATTTTATTTCATATCGAAAACATTTTTGGTTATTATTTTTAACATTAATAATAGCTTTCTTTTCTTGAATTTTTCAGGTAAATCAATATATGAAGAACAATAAATTGGGTTATGTTTATTAATACAAAATTCTAAATTATTAATAGAATATAGAGCCCATCCAGAGTGTCTTTCTTGAAATTCTTGCATTTCCATTAATAATTTATCTGCTGATCTTCAATAATATTCTTCTAAATTAGTTGACCGTAATACAACTTCGTTTATTGTTTTAAATTTAATATCTTGTATTTCTTACGTCTTATAAAATTACAATAAAATCTAATATTAACTTTTAAAGATCATTCCGCTATTAACATATATTTAATTTTATTGATAACAAAACGTTTAATTTAATTTTAAAATGTTGCTGGTTCTACAACATTATCAAGATTAATAATTTGAAATATTTGTATTCTTGATTCGGATGCTGTTGCTTTTCTATTAATTCTTGTATTTGTATTACTGAAATCATAATCCTCAACATTTTTCATAAATCTGTCTTGTACATTTTTAGCTTCTATATTATATTGTTCATTATTAATTTTCAAAAATGAAGATTTTGTTTCAATTTTATCTAAAATGTATTCGAACAAATCAGCTTTCGTAAATTTAAGATATCCTTTCATATATTTTTCATGTAGATGTTTATCAATGTTTTAATTTTCTAAAATGATTTTAATCAAATTAACACTCCTAAGTTTAGAGTAATTTTCTCGAAGTTCAGCTTCCATTTATTACGAACGAACTTTTTAAAATTCTGCACATTTTTCATTATAACATTTTAAAAAATATTTAAAATTTCCATAAAATATCAGTATTATGTACATATCTCTGCACTACGTCTAAGTAATGTTAATTTTCCTATTATAAATGTTTTTAAAATCTTAAAACTTATGGAAATTTAAACCCCATCTCCTGTAGAGTGTCTAAATCATAATGAGAAATGAGCCATTCAGTAGTCAAATTTTAGGACCATCTTACATCATCTTAAACTGATTTAAAATATATTCTTTATTCAGTTTTTCTTTTCAATTATCTTTAGAGGTTTCATCTCTAAAAATTATTTCCATAAATCAATACTTCCTTGAAAGTTAATAACATTAATACTATGTTAAATATCTAATAAATAATATATCTTTGTAAGAAAAACTTATAAGGTATAGCTTTCTTTCTATAAGCGTCATTGTAAATTTCAAATACTTCTTCAATTTTAATTCTATCATAATGATTATTTATTAAATCTAACAAGTATTTATGACAATGTTTTTGTCTATAGTTATAT
The DNA here is from genome assembly GCF_040414725.1 of Anabrus simplex. NCBI lineage: Eukaryota > Metazoa > Arthropoda > Insecta > Orthoptera > Tettigoniidae > Anabrus > Anabrus simplex. Next base: position 314,799,162 of record NC_090267.1, on the reverse strand, counting down.
TTGTTATGAAGATTTACTTTTGGTGGATATCAACTATAACATCGGTTATCTAATATACTAGAGCTTCCACAGATCTGGCAATATTCAAATTCGTTATCCATTTATTAGGAATGAAGTTTATAAAACCATTCAATTTACATCTGTCTCATCTGCCTTAAAACGTTTTCAAGAAATTGTCTTTCCATTTCAGTTTTACCTGTAATGGCATTCCACATTTTAGTATTTCTTTTAGTTTCCTTGATTTAAACATTATTCATTATTTTTTTAAAATCAGCGATCTCTTTAATCAAAAATTTATAAGCTACCTATTTTCCTTCATAATTATTCATAAAAGTGGAAAATACTCGTTCGTTCAATTTAATTTCTATTATTAGCATCATCGATTAAATTTAATACATTTCTAGAGAACGATTTAGTCTATTCGATATTGTACTATGCTTACTATTCTTTATATCCGGTTCGCAGGTATAATATATATTATTTAATTTGGTATTGTTTCCACAGATATTACATAATTTTGGAAGTTCTCCTTGTTCAGCTTCTTCTTGTTCTATTTGTGGAGGTTCTCTCATTTTTCCTTCTATTGCGTTAACGAGATCAGACTTTTTCATATTATAGTAATTTTTTAACTTTATACTGACTTCCTAAACGTCTTAATTCCCCTATTTTTTATCACTTAATGTCTCTTCTGTTTGATTAGAATTTTTTAATATTAGTGTAATGAATTCATCCTTTCTCAGCTTAGAATAACCTTTGTATTTCTTTTGTTTACAAATGTTTTGTAATTCAGAGATTCTCTTTCCGTTGACTTCAGCTTCCATTTACATATGAAATTTTTTCAACATAAATTGAAAATTATAACGATAAAGGTAATGAAAAAGTTGCAGGATTTTTAAAAGTTCGCCTCTAATAAATGGAAGAGTCGATAGCAAAATTAGTTAGAAATATACCATTAAGAAATCTGACAAATTTTACGATGACCTGCAGCTTCGAGAGGTTGTTAGAAACAACATAAAAATACGCAATCGCAAATATATTTCAGGTCAAAATAAAATGTCAGAAGATTTTATCACAGAATTTCAAGATAAACTTGATTGGCCTCACATTTCAGAATATCAGAAATTATCCGAATATTTTATGCTAGAGTTCAAAAACAAGATTAGTTAGGGTTACATTTCTGTATGTCAAAACTTATCCGAAGATATTATGCGTGAATTTAAATGTAAATTTAATTGGTGTGGTATTTCTGAATATCAAAAATTATCAGAAGATTTTATAAGAGAATTTAAAGATAAACATAATTGGCGTGATATTTCTGAATATCAAAAATTATGAGAATACTTTACAAGAGAACTTAAAGATAAAGTTAATTGGAATTGTATATCTGTAGTTCATAAATTATGAAATAAATTATTTGAACCTAGATAATGATCTAATTGTATAGGTATATTACCACCAAATGAATCGAAAATATAATTTTCATTATTTATTTTATAATAATAAATTCAGTGAGTACCAACATGATCAGCAGTATCTAAATTAACAATTCCTGATTCAATTCTTTTTGGTTTAGATGGTAATTCATCAATTATAAATCATTTCTGAATTATTTTATTTTTAATTATTTAACTACTGTAATTGTTCTAAATCTAAATTACTCAGTGGTTTATTATATCTTTTAATTATCTTCTCAATTTTTACGAGTTTGTCTTCTAACTCCACTACATTTCTTTTCTATATCCAAATTATGTCCTTTCTGTTCAGCTGGTTCTGCATCATTTTTTATTATGAACAGAAGTTTCAATTCCTGCTGCTCCACCAGCTAGTGCCCCAAGAGCACATAATGCAGCAATTAAGATAGGTAAAATTCCTCATTCGTGTTTTGTTCATCTATAACTTTCTTTATTCTTTTTAGTTAATCATATATTTATTTGATTTACAATTGGAATAGCCAATATTAATAACAAACTTCCACCTTTTTAATTTTTGTTGATTTCTGATTCTTTTTTGTGGCTGTTAAATATGTATCTAAAATGTTATTCGTTTTTAAATCTTCATTTGAGAGTTTTATTTTATCAGCTTTAGGTGCTGCATTCCCTTTCGGAGAAATAATCAATACTAAATCCCTTCATTTATTAAAGAAAAATATGAAAATTTAAAGACACCGTCCATTTTCATCTGTTTCAATACCCATTCCTAGTTTTCTTTTTCCAAACATAATTCCTGTAATAGCTGTTGCTGCTAATCTTTCTTTAAAATCTGCATCTTTACACAATATGTGTTCTTTAGCAGCTTGTAAAAATTTATCTGCTTCATGTCTATGTTCTAAATCTTTGTAATCTCTATAAGCAATATCATATTGTTTACAATCTTCATCTAATGGATTTATTCCTTTATCACCTCTAGCTAACCCTTCATCAAAGTATGAATATCCTGGTAAATGCATTTCGGGCATTGGTTAATTATTTAAAGCCCAATTAACTAATCCTTTTCCATGTTCTTCTGATTTCCAGAGAGTGTTAGGAACGGTATTTAAAAATCTATGGTATGGAATTCCTTTTTTATTATCATCTGACATAGTCATAAATGCCTGTTTTGCCAATGCTGTTCTCTTTACTTCCATGCAGCATCTATTACCATCTGTTAGCATACTACCAAGATAACAGTATTGTTCCACCTGATCAGTTGTGATGTCATCAATTTCCATAGTTTAAGAATGTCTGAGAGGACTTTCAGCATTCTATTCATTTCCTTTTCCGAGTCTGCAATTAATACGATGTCATCAGCAAATCTGATACAATGTATCCTTTCAACATTGAATTTAATTCCCTTTGTCTTCTCCTTCATGATCTGAATAGCTTCCTCAATGAACATATTAAATAATTACGGTGATAGGGGACAAACTTGTCTAACTCCTTTTCTAATCCTGGCTTTTTCTTATACCGGATTGATGATTATTTTTGTGCTTTGGTTCAGAAACGGTTGATTAATCATTCTTCTATCCTTCTAGTCCAGTTCTATTTCCCTCATAGTTCTAAACAGTGGTTCCCAGTTAACACTGTCAAAAGCTTTTTCTAAGTCAATGAAGGTAAGGTATGTTGTTCTATTCGTTTTCATCCTCCTCTCCAATAACATGCGTAAGGCCAGAATTGATTCTCTTGTTCCTCTGCCTTCTCTAAATCCAAATTGGTCTTCTCCAACGTACTTATCCACTTTTCCCATTATTCTGTTCTTAACTAAGTTAATGCGTATCTTGGAGGCATGTGTTAATATTGATAGTGTTCTATAACTGGTGCAGTCAACTGCCCTTCCTATTTTAGATATGGAAATGGTTCTGCATTGTGTGAAGTCTTCTGGCACGATTCCTCTTTCGTAGCATTCATTTATTACTCTGAATAATTGGACTTTCATGTTGATACCTAAATTTTTCAGTAATTCTGCTGGAATGTCATCAACACTGGTTGCTTTCCCTTCTTTCAGATACCGAAAGGCATGTTCAAATTCATGTCTCATGATTGGAGGACCTTGCATTTCTCTTCCACACTACATGATGTCTTCAATTAGATTATTTTCATTTTTAAAGTCCTTATCATCGTACAGTTCTTTTATGTATTATTTCCAGCGACCACATATCTTATCGTTGTCTACGAGTAATATTCCTTCTTTATTTTTTACTACTACAGATTTGGTTCTATTTTTGTACTGAAGGGCACTTATTTTCGTACAGACTTGATCCTGGTTTCCCTTTTCTATATTTCTATATTTTCTGGGCTCCAGTTTCCTTTTTCCTAAAAGCTCATTTGTTGCTTCTTTTGTCCTCATCTTGATGTTATTCCACTGCCTTGGTTCGTCACTTCCATTATCTACTTTATTGGTTCGTTCTTCAGAAGCCACCTTTGTTGCTGCTTCTTTCAGTCCTTGTACTCTCCACTTCGTTTTTATATATCTTTTGGTTCTTTTAAATCTAATGTTGCACTTGGCAAGTGTATGGTAAGTATCTATATCAGGACCTGGATAGCTGTAGCATGATTTTGTACGAGTCCTGTATATTTGCTTCTTTAGTATATAATCTAACTGAAATCGTATTTTGTCTGGAGCCTCCTACGTGTATGTTATTCTAAGAGGAACTTCAAATAACGTGTTTGTAATAACCATATCATTTTGACTGCAGAAATCTACCAAAGTTTCACCTCTTTCATTTGTTACCCCCAGACCAAAATTTCCTACTGCCTTTTTGCCTGTATGGGATCCCATTATTGCATTAAAATCGCCCATTATTGCTACATTATACTTTTCATTAGTTTGTTTTAATAGTTCTTAAATATCTTCATACATAGCCTCCAGTTCTTTTAAGTCGTGAGCTGATGTTGGGAAATATGTCTGAATTATTACCAAGTCCACAAGTGTACTGTTCATTTTCACCATCGTCATCCGGTCGCTGACATGGTAGATACTGCAAACATTATTTGACCATTTTCCTCTCATTATAAGTGCCACTCCATGCTTTCCTCTTTTCTCTCCACCACTATAAATTACTCTAAACGCATCACTGCAGAAGTCTCCATTTCCTTCCCATCTTGTCTCATATATACATAATATATCTATCTCATTCTTCCTCATCTGGTCTTTCACTTCATCCAGTTTTCCCGCTTTCAATAGCGTTCGTACATTCCATGTTCCCATCTTCATGGCGGTTTTAGAGGGATTTCTCTTGCTAATGACCTGAGAAGCCCTCTTACCTCTCCTGCCACATCTTGGGTTCCGAAATCCATGATAAGTATTTAACGTTTCCTCATTAATATCAGCTTCCATGGTTGCATTCTACTTGGGATATCCTTAGGATCTTTAATGGAGTTATTTCCCGTTGCCTTCTCCATTCTATGCCGTTGACCAATATGTATCGGTTCATCCACCTTTAGGGGCAATTTCTCACTCCAAAGACAAGAGTGTCCTGACCTCAGTTCGTTCATCCACCCTCAGAGGAGTCTGTTGGCGATGTTGAGGGGAGGGGGGGGGGACTTATACCGGCGGCCACTCTGTCACCTTTTAGTCGCCTTTTACGACAGGCAGAGGTTTCCGTGGGTGAATTCTAAGTCGCAGCCCACACCTTCCAAAAATCAACTGTAGAGTAGACACGATCAACAAAATATTCTACAATATGTATTTTTGATTAGTAGTATCATTTTATGAGAGACTAGCAAATTAATGTACCCGTGATTAGCTGCGGTATTCTACACTGTATTCGAATATCGTAAATACTGTACATGCAGTAAATAAGATTGTTTTAAAATGGCATGTCTCTTAGCGTTATCTGGGAAACAGCATGGGGAGGTTGCCAATATGGTGTTCGCAATGTAAAGTGCTTGTTACGGATTTGTGATGATAACGGCAGGCTCACTTGCCTACTGCCATTCACAATCGAATTGGGGAGTTTTCATTATAATTGCAGGCCCCATCGCCTACTGCGCGGTCAGAATCGGTTTGGGGAGTTTTCGTTACAATGGCAAGCCCCCTTTCCTACTTCCAAAATCATAGATTTTAAAATGATGTGCATATCGAAACCTTCCTCGGAGTGAGTATACTCTAAATATGAAGTTTGGTTGAAATCTATCCAGCCGTTTTGCCGTGATGGTGAAACAGACAAACAAACAGACACGAAAAATAAAAACAGCGGATTCGGTCTTCAGTTGGCCTAAAACGGATAAGTATCTGAAACATTGGCAAAACAAACGAAATTACAGACAGCGGCCCCCCTACAACTTTATTTATATAGATGAGAATTTATATTCCTTTATGTTTAATACTGATTCAAGGGATGTAGCTTTATATTTTGTGGATTTATCAGGCACCCGAAGAGCAATGTAAGCGTAAAGCAGTAGACCTTTCCAGCAGTCCTCAGTATGATATTAAATTCAACGCTCTATTACGTGACATAAATTTTCGGCGACCAAATACAATGCACCCTTGGGAATACCACGTGACATACGTATATTATTCTTACACTAAGCCAGTTCCTCATAAAAAGAATCCCATGATGTCGTTACCGTATCATCTCCTTTAATAGGCTTATCGGGATGATTTTGGGACCAATGAATACGAAGACCTTTCGTACCTTTAACAAATTTATCGCAGATGGGACAGTTTTTTTTTTTTAACTCAGCGCCAACTACGGAAGCAATTTGAAAATTTATTAGTAACTCGCACGATGGACACATCCGAGAGTCAGCCCGCTAGTAAGAACCTGAACTTCCACATCAGAGATGCCAGCACAAATTCCGTGAATCCTCGAATGACGTATCTCACGGAGAAGTAATACATTGGATCTAGTGTCACTTGATTTCCTACATAGATGACAGGTGATTGTTCGTTATCTTCTATCTGACACACGCAATAACAAAGAATAACTAAAACGTTGAATATCATACTGGAAATACACAACGCTTGAATACTAACCAAGCATGGCTACCGTTCCTTCGTTGGTGTAGAGGAAACCTAGGTGATGTTAACTAACACAGTACACCTTTCGAAAACGTCAAGGAGAAATTTTACAATCAACGACAAACAAGAAACTATAACAAGATGACTCATGGCTGTCGTCTTGTTCACAGCTAAACTTACGAATTTAGTGGAAACATTGTAAAAAAAAAAAAAAAAAAAAAAAAAAAAATCTCAGCCAAGGAAGACAACACAATCATATATGTAAAACACACTAACAAACTTCGCAATCAGTCGGTGAACCCCAAATGAAGCACAATTTGGTTGATTGAAATACAGAGATTGCTTGATTGAAATCAATCAATGGTCAAACCCACAGCCTTCACTTCGCAATATAGAAATCTATAGAACCTCACCTCACCCATCGTTAATAGATTACACAAATTCTAGAAGTTAACATTCAGAAAAGTACCCATACAGTGCCTGGTACTACAGGTAGTTGGTACGTACAAGATACAATCGAGTAGGCAACTGCAAACGTTATAATTTTTTCGTGATGATGATTACCGATGATCCTAATGATACTTGAGTAAAAGAGGTGTTATATCAGTATCATGAGGATTGCCGCTGAACACAGATATATATACTTATTTCTGGTTTGTATACGCATTTTTTATCGTAAAAATTTTGTTCGTAACCCGTAGGAAACTTATTGACTGTTTCCTTAATGTGGCACCTGAGAAATATCAACACTCTTTGTATACTGGTGGTCAATTTTTTTTTCCATTATTTACGATTCAAAATTAATAAATATAGTAAGATGAATTGTTGAATATATGGCGGTATAAACTTTGAAATTTGGTACTTCTTCACGAAATGCTTTCTGTTCCGTAACCTGAAGATTGTTCGCGTCTGTGATGTTGTAGTTATTGTGATTAGCTGCTATCCCCGGAGACCCGGGTTCGATTCCCGGCTCTGTCACGAGACTTGAAAATTGGTACGATGGCTGGAACGGGGTCCATTCAGATTCGGTAAGTCAACTGAGTAGAGGGGCGTTCGATTCCCTCCTCTGCCATCGTTGAAGTGGTTTTCCGTGGTTCTCCTCCAGGCAAATGTCAGGATGGTCCCTTACTTAAGGACACGGCCGCTTCATTCCCTCTTACTTGTCTATCCCTTCCCATCCTCCCATCCCATCACAAGGACCCTGTTCAGCATAGCAGGCCGTCTGGGCGAGGTACAAGTCATCCTTCCCAGCTGTATCACCCGACCCAAAGTCTCCCGCTACATGACACTGCCCTTGAGGCGTTAGAGGTGGTATTCCTCGCTGAGTCCGAAGGAAGAACCAAACCTGGGGGTAAACATATTAAGAAAGAAAGAACCTGAAGATTTAGAAAAGTCTAAACATGCATCTTTAACAGTAGATCAGTGACATTTAACACGAGCATAAGTAGATTTTTTAATTGTGCGAAATCTTGTAGAGCCTCCGTGGCTCAGGCGACAGCGCGCCGGTCTCTCACCGCTGGGTTCCGTGGTTGAAATTTCTGTCATTCCATGTGAGAATTGTGCTGGAGAAAGTGGAGGTGGTACAGGTTTTCCGGAAGTCCAGCAACACACTTCAATATCATTTCATTTCATCCGTCAGTCATTAATCATTGCCTTAGACGAGTGCGACAGGCTTCGGCAGCCGTCACGTTTCCTATCCTCGCCGCTAGATGGAGGCTTCATTCATTCAATTCCTGAACCGGTCAATTAGGTGGAAACAGGTTGTGGATTTGTGCCAAATCTTGTGAAGTCAAGAAAGGCAAGTTTTGAGAAAATCCACTTCCAAGTAATTGAAGTTGATTTGGTCCTCTCATCCAGGTCCCCAAAGCGTTTCTCCATGTAATTACATTGTTCTGGAGACGTATGGAGGGAGTGTATTTACATGTAAGTAGATAAGTGTACATTTTTCTTAACTCGTTGGTCCATGACTAAACATTATAGTGGGCCGATTACCTAGGTGTTCGGCCCCTTTAAACAACAAGCAAACAAACGAAAACCATACCAGAGCAAAGTAAAATAAAGCTACCTATCTCCAGTAAAGGTCGTGGAGGGTCTTGGATATTAGAAAGATAACGGTTTTCGCTATACAAGTGCATAATCCCAGCGCAATGTGAGATAAAATGGTTAGATTTGAGCCGGACCATCGTCAGAAATTAACCTGGCACTCATTTCTGTTTTAGATCAAATAAACTCCGGGACAAGGACCATTTGCCTCTCTGAAAGACTTCCCGATACGGATTAGACTTAAAGGTATTCCTGGAGAGCCACGTATACCTTTATTGCTTCGGTTAATAAGACTATGTCCACTAACCTGTTATGCACTTGTTGAATATCTTGATTACAGGCCTGATTGTTTTCCAGAACATAAGCAGGAACAAGCAAGTAAGGTGAGTAGTGGGGTATTGATGGGCGAAGTAAATTTAAATTATTAACACTGGTTAATTTTTCTGACAACCTAAGAGGAGAAAACAGATAAACAAGTTGGTAGTAAATTATTAATATTACGAGAGCAATCTAAACACTGTTAAGCCTTCTGGCCTTGAAGGCTAGGTCTAATTTAGTAACGGAACGTCCAGCGAATTAAAAAGGATCAAGGTCACTTTAGGGCACTGCCATCTGACCTTGCAGTGAAACTGCTCGTTCTGTAGACAAACGCCACATAGCTAATTAGGAGGAGTAGATAACCTCTGGAATTATAGTGAACAGATTTCAGTCCCTCGTCCGATAACTTTACTATCCACAGCTACATAGAAATTTGAACGGCAAAGTGCAAATACTAAACAGAGCTTGAAACACATAATATATCAATTATTTCTTAGCTTTTTCCTTGTCCCGGATTTTGTCCCATTTCATTTTGGATCGACTCGCTTAGTTTGAAATCATGAATTCCTGTTGATCTGGATTATTGCGCCATCTAGTTGTACTCCCTATACATCTTTATGTATAATGTAACCAAGCAGGTTATACAGATGGTCGTGTCACGCCACTGTGAGCTTTCACCACCCCACCATCGGCAGCCCTAAAGTTGATTTTCCATAATTTTCCATTTTCACACCAAGCATGCTCTGTATCCCGGTCTAGAAAGCTAAAATTAACGGCCGAGAGGATTCATCATATTGACTGTACCGGGCGGTACACCTCCACGCCGCTAATTCAAACATTGCGCCCGTTGAAACTCCTCTACTGGAGGAAGCCTGAACTTTAACCACCATGTTAATTCTAAAATTTCTCAGAAGATGTCGCTATTGTAAATTTTGAAGAGTTCTGAACTGAACTGTGTCTGTTTCGATTTATATTTGTTTTCTCTGTGTGAACATTCTCTTCTAGATGACACTACTAAAGAACTGCAATTGTGCACTCTAGTGCGAAGTGAAGGAACTGTTTTTTGAGAAATTTTGTGTTCATAAGTTTGTTCTTTGTTAAATTTCTTTCAGTCATTTTTTGGGTTGGCAGTATAACCCTTCTCTTTCCGCTTATTTTGAATTTAGCCAATCCCGAATTTCTCTAATTAATTTTTGACCAATAACGTATGTCTTATCCATGGATATGTTGCTTGATCCTAGCCAATAAAGTTGAGGGGGGTGTGGGTTCTCATTCTTGAAAGGTCTCGAATGTTCCACGAGGGTATTTAAACTGCTGATTTTCTGGTCTCCGGGCCACTTCAGTAACATCTTTCCTAGTGTGATTATGTAGCAGGGGGCGGGAAGCGCCTCTTCCTTCGGGCAGCAGTTCTTCCATAAGTTAATGGCCTTCTAATAACTTCATTTCTTGCTAGCTCAGCAGTTTAACCCTCGGGGCAGGTTCTAAACTTTTATCGTGTAGCCTTCCTTTAAAATGTAAAAGATACTTGGTATAAATTCCGTCTCTTTAACTACAAATCGGGATAGAGAGTGCCTAACCCTCTCGAGCTCCCTCTCATATTGTTTTTGAGGTGACTACGTTTTCATAGCTTCATAATGTAATAAATTTTCCTATCGTGTCACCTCCGTAGTATGGGATTAGCCCTTGCATAAGCGGCCTAAGAGCCAAATAGGTTTTAAAAAGGTGTATTAGGAGTGCAAGTTAAACCTCCACTCATGATGGTATTTTGGGGCCATGTAATTATCCTGTTTCTTTAGTAAATAGGCCTCAGTAGGTTGGGTATTTTTACCCCTGTTCTTGTGTGCCTGGAGGGCAGCTTGAAAGTGGAGTTTGGTGTGGCTTTTGAATTGGCTTGAACTTTGAGAGCGGGTTGCTCTTTCTTAAATTGTATTTTCTGTGGGCCTCGAGCAGGCTTAACTGGGTAATTGGGAGCAAATGCTCCTTGGCATGATTGGGGTTTTCTGCCCCTTTGTTGGACCTTGTGTATAAGTAAAGTTGGGCTCATTGCTTAGGGATTGTGAATCTGGGGCTCGAAGCCCAAAATCCATTAATAAACTGTAATTATACATTCTTAACTGGTTGATATATAACTGAGTTCCTGTCATACTTGTTATTTCTTGATCTTGAAAAGAAAATATAACCTTTGTTAAATTTTAAATTAACTTTAATTTCGTAAGTTGAGACCTATTCCACCTAGCACATTCTTTCACCTCTGTTGTTCCACAGATACCTCGGAACATTGACCACACGCCACCTCGTAATCTGCAGACTTTCGGGCTGAGCAGTGGTCGCTTGGTAGGCCGTGGGCTTTCCGGGCTGCTGGGTCATGAGTTTTTTCTTAATACTATGTATGTTAAAGAAGGCTCCAATGGTCGCTACCGTTCCATTTCCATTTCCGAAAATTCTCGTGTAAGTGGGACGTTAAACTTAACCACATGTTGCTTCTTTACAGGCCAACACTCTGTACCATACAACATGGCTGGTAGTCTTGCTCTTTTATAGCATTACCCTTTGTTCTTACAGGAATTCTCCTGTCACATAGTACTCCAGATATTTTTCTCCATCTCATTTTGTTGGGCTTCTGACTCCATGATAGTTCGTTTTCATTCTTAGCAACTGGAAAGGGTCCTAATACAAAATTATTTCCTAATCCTGTTTTGCAGTGTTTTGCCTGGTCAAGGAACCTTCATCCAATTAGACCCTCTAACCTTTTATGTCCCTCATCCCGTGCTGATGCTTGTCTCTTCCAGTTCTATCAGATAAGTTTGTGAGACGAATGGAGTCTTTCACTTCCACACTTTTTATAGACCTTTCTTTCTATTAGCCGACATGTTAAATCTTTAGTGAGTCGGATTTTCTACCCCTCCTCTGACGTTTAATAACCTTAAAGCAACACTGAACTCTTCCATAGTGCCATGGACAAACATCCAGGAGGGAGCAAGTCAAGGAATGATGACAACAATATTCTGGGATTAATGTGAGAATATAACTTTGAGATCATGCAGAAATTCTGTACTATCCTACGCTTGATCAACAAACGAGAATAAACAGCTCAGTAACTTGGGTCACTTTAATTTAAATCATCGTTTCTCCGCCAAGGCTAGGCAGTATAAATGTACTCCGTTCGTTCGGGAAGACGATGAATTTTTTCCTCTTCCGACGCTGAAATAAATTAGGAACATCTACTTCTGGAAGGGCACATGGGCTGGGTGATCACTGTGTCTACACAAACCAAAAGTTACAAGGCTGGGCATAGAGCTGGCCACTCTTTCCCGCTTAGTGCTGAGGTTACGGATAGCGTAAACCTTTACTTGCCACTCCAGTCCCCTGTCGAGGTGAGGGGGGATGTAGAATGACATCCACGGTATCCTCTATATGTCGTAAGAGGCGACTAAATGGGGGACCATGGGCTCTCAACTCGGGAGCGTGTGCTGGCGACCACGGCTCACCTATCTCAGTCTGGCATTGTTTCCACTTACTTGTTTCGTGTTTGTCGCTTTCATATTTCCTATCCGACTTTCCTTGCTAAACTCTTGTTCTTTTCTGAGCGCAAGTGACGTAGCATATAGCCTTGAACTTATTTTCTCCTATTTTGAAACTAGTCTTATTTCATACGTTCTCCTATTCACTTTATACTAGAAGCGTATATGCAAAATGCTGAAGATGTAATGCATCCCAGTCTCAATTCGGCATTTATGCTATTGTTATTGGCTTTTTTAAAAATTATTTCCCACGAGACTTCCATAATGATATTCCGTTCGTCGCGTGAAACACGAAACTGGGAATAGATTTGCATGGACAGTGTTACAGAAAGTACTTTGAACCTTATACAATAGACACATTCTCAGAATCTCATTTACCGGGCGAGTTGGCCGTGCAGTTAGGGTCCGACAGCTGTGAGCTTGCATCCGGGAGATAGTGGGTTCGAACCCTACTGTCGACAGCCCTGAAGATGGTTCTCCGTGGTTTCCGATTTTGACACTAGGCTTGCACCTTAATTAAGGCCACGGCCGCTTCTTTCCCACTCCTAGGCCTTTCCTATCCCATCGTCGCCATATGACCGATCTGTTTCAGAGCAACGTAAAACAAATAGCAAAAAACAAAAAAACAAAAACAAAAAAACAAAAAAACAAATCTCATTTGTATATCTACGTGATATTGAAAGACGTTCCATTCTAAGATCACGGTCCGTGTGATAATACCTGGCAGCCATGGCATTGTCCTCATTGTTTTCCTTCAGTATGATATCTTGGGCTTGAAAAGTAGCTTCTAAATAATCATCTTGAAATTTTCAGTCGAGTTAGATACTACAAATAGGCATTACTCCCTAAGTTAATATTGGTATTTAAGTAGTTCATTTTGAAGTAAATTGCCGTACTGCTTTACTTAGAGAATATGGATAATTCTTCTCGAAATCTCTATATTTATATACGACATGGTTTTAATTCCGTCTTAGGAAGTCGAAAAAATTAGCTCTAACCACCTTCGTTTGGAAGTGCGAGAGCTTTAAGTGTCAAGGTCAAACTCCTTTATGCCGGGCTGAGTGGCTCAGACGGTTAAGGCGCTGGCCCTCTGGCCCCAACTTGGCAGATTCGATTCTGGCTCAGTCCGGTGGTATTTGAAGGTGCTCAAATACGTCAGATTTACCAGCACGTAAAAGAACTCCTGCGTGACTAAATTCCGGCACCTCGGCGTCTCCGAAAACCGTAAAAGGGTAGTTAGTGGGGCGTAAAACAAATAACATTAATTAATTAATTAAACTCATTTACCGACGACTTGATCTGCACTTTCTTTTACTACATGTTCCTCGTTTGTGCGTTTTAGTTAAGAATACATCTGAACGTACACCAAGTTTCATGGACAAATCTGCAACAGTTTCTGAAGTATGCTAGAACTGACCCAGAGGCAAATCGGTTTTGTTTACCGTAAAACACATTATGAACACATAGATCTGCGTGCTGGAAAACCTACCGTAAAGAAACTAGGAATATATTATTTTTGGTTCATATCCTTGATGTAGACATTAACACTCGCTTCAGGTAATCTCTGGATTAATGCACTATTTTCAGCAACAGGAAACTATTCAGAGTTCCATTTACATATCATAATGGTGAAGATCATGTTTCCCACTTATTGAATACACACGAGAGGTATGTATAATTCACGCGGAAGGACGTAAGTTTAATTTCTTGTCGGGAAGTCTAAAACGTTAGAAGCGAGACTTGCACTTCTGTAGGGGTGCATGAATCCAGGGTTCACTCATCCTGCATCAAACATTAATTCCTGGGAGAGTAACCAGTCTATTACATTCAGTGCGGAGGTTACGAGAAGTAGAAGCTTTTAATATCCATTCCCCTCAAGATACTTCTTGGCCTATACGGAGATGACTGCTTTGAATATAGTACACAACAGGATGGCGACGAAACGAACACATAAATAAATAGAATACGTTAGAGGAATTCACTGAAACTTCCAGAATGTTTAAACTGTCTACTTTTGTTTCGTTTAAGATTTCATTCCATACAATGAAGGCGTATAGTGGGTCTCCTAGAGGGTAATGCCCTCTCTGGGGCGGTGATTTGAGGTGCAGAGGTGAGAGGGTAGTGACCGTGGCCTGTAAAATGATATCTCCGAGCATTTGGCGGGACCAGCCCACCGACCCCCGAATTCAGAGCTGTAGATCCACGATAAAGCTGTGGCCACAGTTAAGGCGAAGCCTTCTCTGCTCGGCAAGTTAAAAAATACATTACCTTGTCCAAGACCAAACTCATTGCGACTCCCTGTGTACCCCGCGAAGGAGGGGCACCAGTGGATGATTGAAAGGTGGGACCTCCGACCTTGACGGTCCTATATCCTATATCAGTTGGTGGAGCCGTCTTGCTATAAATTCTGTTGCTGTGCTACGTTGTTTCTAGTTGCAATGATTCCAGTATTTCAAGGAAGGTTGGAGTGATTGCGATAGTGGAGTGGTTGAAATGTGCGGGTGGTGATTTGTCTGGACCAGAATTGGTGGGTAAGGGTTGTGTGACTGCAAGCATTTTTTTTTTTTTGGAGACGCTTGGCATCTGTCTGGCTAGCTTGAGGTCTAGAGGAGATTTATTAGGGGTGCGTTTTGCAGGTGAGGCATACCGTGTTTCTGGGTTGGGACGGGTCTTGTGTTTAGGGGATTCTTGAATTAATCTTGTTAGAAGAGAGAGGAGATATTTTAGAAGCTCTGTTATGAGAAGAGGTTGTGAGTGTATTAAGTGGCTATTGTTTTGGTTGAGCTTTACGTTTAATAGTGACGGTATTATTAAGTTTGGTGGCTGAGGATGGTGCTTGTTACCAATGTAGTGGGCCCTGACTGGTTTTTTTGAAGAAGGAGAAGCCAGGATAGGAAGCAGCGTGTTTTCCTTGACAGTTGGCACATTTTGACTGGTCTCGTGGGACTGGGCAGACGGAGTGGTGATGATGATCCCCGCATCTGTTACAGCGGGTGTCATTAGGGCAATTTGCGGCAGAATGATTTAACTGTAGGAAGTTGTAGCACATGAAGATTAAGGAAGGTTGCGTACAAGGTTTGCTTAAGTTGGTGCGAGTTTCGTTCTCAGTAGGTGCAATTTTAGAGCTAGAAGAGGGAGGGATTTGCGATTTGGGTATGGATAACGGCTGTTGGTAAGTTTCTGATGAGAGAGTATCAGCTTGGATGTTTTGAGAGATTGTTGGTTGGGCAATTTGAATATTTGATTGAGCTTTCTTTTGTTTAGTGTTGATAGGTTTTTCTTTGAATTTTCTGGTTTGAGTGGATCCAGGAGAGGGGATATTTTGCAGTGTGGTTGCAGATGACGTTTGTTGTGGTGTTCCTGATGACAAAGTACCAGTTTGAGTACTTTGAGAGGTTGTAGCTTCGATAATTTTGATATTTACTTGGACTTCCTTTTGTTTAGTTTTGATAGGTTTTGGTGATTTTTATGGTCTGAGTGAAGACTGTGAAGGTAGATATCCATATCCTCTAGAGACGGCTGTGATGTAGTTTGAGTGCCACAGTCGCATAGTTCCGGAATAAGCTGCGATAGTTATCTTTCTTCCGATTCTTCAAAATCTCCTTTTTCTTCTTTTTCCATTTCTTGCGTTTTGTGATCGGGGGTGAGATTCAAGTGGCTGAATAACCAGGGGCTTAGGGGCGTCCTTGAGTGCAAGCAGTCTTTCTAGGATGACTGAGAAGTGATTTTCTCGGATAGGAGTGATCATTAGAATGTTGGCGAGCGTTTCTTCTATGTAGGCAACATGGGTTGGAATAAGATCCCTAATGGCGCTGAGTACTGTGAATCGATTCAAAGGCATAGGTCCTGTGACGCCAAGGGGAATTGCAGCAATTTTACATTTACGTGAGATTGGAAGATTTGAATTATTGAGACATATTCGATTGAATACTCGAATTGTGGCCGTCTAATTGTGTGATGACAGAAGGTATTGAGTCGGATTTTTGAGAAAGTGCTGGCGACGGGGATCGATTGGAGTACTGAGAAGAGGAAATTTGGGGAAGCGGGGTTTGGTGGAGGCTGTGTAACTTCTGGTAGGATAAATTCTGGTTGGGGTTGAAACAGGGGCCCGGCTACTCAATTCACTGGACTTGATCCTATATCTTGACGTTTTAGGCATTGTAGGAATTATCTCTGAGGTGTTGCTTAGGAATGGGGATGAGGATGAAATACTGGAAGGTCAAACGCTGTACAGCGGACCGGGCTAGAGGTGCTCAACTTGTTGCCGGTGTCGTGTCAGTCTAGTTTTGTACGTGGATTACGCCACGGGCAAGGCACGAACTCAGGACACCAAGCTGACCTAACAATTGCTCGTGTGCAACCAGGGTGGCTCGTAATACATTACCTTGCGAGGAAGGAACTTAATTGGTTGTTCGGACTGCAGCTGAGAGTGTGGAGAAAATGGGCGCAATAATCAAAAACTAGAAAAATTAGATAGACGGCTTAATGATCCGCTCGGTTAAAGTTTAATAAATAAGGCAATTAACGGAAGTGGCAGATGTCTTCAGGTACTATTCCATAGTAAACTACTGTACTGTATATTCAGACTGTGCTGTTTTTGATATCAGGACTATCTGGCGACAACTGTATGAATTACACGCACTGCAGAGCACGACAATTTATTTCCTCAGCTGTTGTATACGTACAAGGCGAGTAATCGAACCGAGGGTGATTTAGCGTCATTAGGTATACTGAATCTTAGGGTTATCGACTCTGAGTAGAATAACGAGAATAACAGTTGTGTACGCACAAAGCCTATTGCACTATCGTCTACCAATTAGCTGCTGACTGTGCGGGAAGAACAGAAATTTGACCCTAATTTCACAAAAATGGAAGAATGTTTATTGTAAGTTTTTGAATCTTGAAATTGATAAGCATCAACAACGAGAATTCAGAGAAGTCGTAGTCAGATGAGATATATATATACTCTCCTCCTCCTCCTCCTCCTCCTCCTCCTCCTCCTCCTCCTCGTCCTCCTCTAACAATAACGTAATCAATTTTAAGAGATTGCGATGTAGTGGAAGTATGCTCTGAAACGGTCTAATAATAATCTACCGACACTCTCAAATGTTGAATGATGGTGGAGGAAATAGAAAAAAAGCAGCTATCCTTTAATAACTCTGAGGAAGGTGAAGGACAACGAATGCCGTAAACCTACGGACTCTCTAGGCCTTACAAACCTCATATTTAGGCGGGAAGAGAGCAACAATTGACCATGTGATGCTTGTTAGGCAATAATTTGAGCATTACATGAGTAAGTGGAATCACTTCCAAACTCAGCTAGTTGTCCTGAGGTTACCAACGCACGCTTCCAAGTTGAGAGCCTCTCTTACTTCTCTGTTAATAGATGTTTTTCTTTCTATATCGTCATATGTTTGATCATTTACAATAATTCAATTCTGACATGATCATCTGTTTCTCAACACTTTTCACTCTTGCAGCTAGCTACCTTCTTACTAAGCATCTTATTATTATGGGAAGACAGTACTGAATACAATCTGTAGTATAGGCCTACATTCCATTCAGATTTCTTTTAGTCGTGAATGAATGCGAGTGGTGAGGTTCGGTAATTAAAGGAGTCTGTCATCAAGAGCAATATGTGCGTAGGATGTCCGAAAGATCAGATAGGTTGAGCGAGTTACCCAGGCTTGTAACAAATTGCATGCTTCTGGTTTCACCTCTCAAGTGATATACTGTCTCACCGTCCAGGTTAGTAGCTGCGTGGGCTGATCACACTGCCTGCCAACTCGAGCGGTGGATGGTTAGCTCTCGGTTTCTCCGTTCGCACAGAAATGAGAATGTCAATGTAATTATTTATTCATTAAATAAGTATTCTACAGTATCCCTTTGTTGTTGCTCCTGTTGTAAGTAATGTTGTTGCTGCTTTATAAAAGAGATGTGAGGTATCTTGGTCATCAGCCCTGTGCAGTAGAAGAGCACGAAGTTTAGTAACTTAATTAGCTTAGGTCCGTCTGTAGCTGCTCAAATACGTCAGCCTCGTGTCGGTAGATTTACTGGCACGTTAAAGAACTCCTGTGGGACAAAATTCCTGCACCTCGGCGTCTCCGACAATCGTAAACGTAGTTTGTGGGACGTCAACCCAATAATATTATTAATACAAGAATGAGTACTAGGATAATTCCTCGGAACAAAGGTTGCTGGGCACAGACTTAACGCTCAGTGCTGAGTTAGGACTAATGCAAGACTTTACCTTCTACTTCTCCAAAGACCTTCATGCCCTGTACGGAGATGGCTTTTTCATTCTAAATGTGCCATTGTGATTTTCGTTGTCGATTTGTTTGCGGTGATAATATGAAAAAATTTCTGTCCGTCCGATACTATTTATACTGTATACGAAATATTAAGGCATGGGAGATGAAACAAAAATATTATAAAAACAAGAATAAAATGTTTTGTCTAACCATGTAGATGTCATCATATTTCAGAAACTTTTCACATCCTTGAATTTCGTTATGGACACCCACATGACATTTGTGCCTTCTACAAATTACCGGCAAGCACATTTTTGTTTGTTTTTGACTCTACTACTACTAGTCTGAAGATATTACGAAGAAGAAATATGGTCGAATAGAAACTGAAAGAAACAAGCTTGTAGATTCACGTGACTGTTGATATCATGATCATAGCCACAGGACCACCTTTCCTGCGTTACGTGGAATCCGAAACACAGGACTATGATATTTAGTTTCAAGTTTCGGATATGTTTTGTTCAAGATTCGAACTACGACAACTACAGTGACAATGGCATTAAAATGCAATGAACTTCAACGCTATATCATACATAGTAAGTTGTTTATAGAAAAGACATCCAGAACACAATCCAATGAGGTACATAAGGAAAAGAAAACAACATATGAATCAACCATCCGATTCTATCAACAAGAATACCAGCTGGATGATATCGAAGTCATAGGATTAAAGGAACCATTCCTCTCTTTTTCGCCCAGTTCAAATACTGAAGAACCGTACCCCCCAAACTTTTTAGTGCAACAATATACAGCAGGTCAAATGTGCTAACCAAATTTCAATTACTTTTTATGTTCATCTTGTCTTTTTGTATACTTTGTCCTCAGGGGCAATCTCCAGTTGGGGAAAGTCGAAATTAAACCAGGAGGGAATATATGATTTATTTATTTATTTATTTATTTATTTATTATAGAGACTAGCTCAAATTATAATAGACGGACCAGTTTCATTTTGACACGAAGTTTACAGTTGAACCAAAATAGCAAAAAAAAACAATAAAAATAAAAAGAGATTAAATTTAACAATAAATTATAGAATACGCCATCATATATCCAGGTACAAAGGCAATGCCATTTATAAACTACTTTGAATGACGAGGATATTATTGTTACAAAAAATGAGTACCAGGATAATATATACTTCTAGATACGTTATGACTGATTAATCAGGAAACACTTCGATAAAAGTAATGATTACATACTTACTATTTACAATCATAAATAACACACACACCTTCTTACTAGTAATAATATTTTAACTGACTCATACTGTTAGTATTTAATACGGTTTTGTTTAAATATACGGTATTTATACTGGAAAACGATAACGTGAAGTCAATTGCATTCTTTTTCAAACATTGATTATGTATTACTACCGGGAAAGTTGGCCATGCGGGTTAGGGGCGCGCAACTGTGAGCTTGCATCCGGGAGATGGTGGATTCGAACCTCACTGTCGGCAGCCCTGGAAATGGTTTTTCGTGGTTTCCCATTTTCACACAAGGCATATGCAGGGCTGTACTTTAATTAAGGCCACGGCCGCTTCCTTCCAACTCCTAGGCCTTTCGTATCCCATCCTCGCCACAAAACTTATCTGCGTCGGTGCGACGCAAAGCAGATTGTAAACAAAAATCATATATTATCCCAGAAAACGTTTTATATATATCTCTTAGTCCGTTTCTTTTACGGGGTAGGTGAGATGTCATGAGTATACGGCCAGATGCCCTTCTTGACACCAGCCACACTTGAGGTGCTAATGGATATGAAATGAATGAATGAAAGAGGGTAAGGAGGTGGAAAGAATCGACTGTCGCATACGAATAAGAGTTGTTTCGGCATGTGCCTGAAAGTGAAAATGGGAAACTACAGAAAACCATTTTCTGGACAGCCGACGGTTGGTGTCGAACCCACTCGTCTCCCGAATGCAGATCTTGGCTCCATAACCGTGGCGCGATAATATGCGCTACCAGTCCACTCGGTGTATGGAAAACAAATTAAAGCAATGATTAAGACAATGGCGTCTGGCCTCCGAAGAGGCCTGATGTAGGTCATTCGAATCGACACCTTATAGGTGAGCTGCGCGTCTGTGAGGATGGGGCCCTACCTATGATGAATACGGCACACACACCCAACCCCCGAGTCGGCGGAGGGTTAAAATCCCAGTACCGGCCGGGAATCGAACCTGGGACACACTGGACCAAAGGCCAGCATGCTAACCATTTAGCCATGGAGCCGGATAAAACAATCATGAATGGAATATAAACACACAGTAAACTCACCGTTTTTGTTGTTGTTGTTGTTGTCATTGTCGTTGTTGTTGTTCTTGTTGTTGTTGTGTATTACCTAGTTTGTAGGTCATTCGTGGAGATTCCTGTTTTGACATAGACTAGGTCTCTGGTTTCGGGACCGTCGTTAGTCTAGTGAGCATTACGAAAACATTGAAGTTTTTAAATCGTAATAATTTTTAGACATGACTGTTCAATGTATTTCGAAAATCACCACTTCTCAGCATCAAAAGGCTTATCGGGGACGTCTCAAAGTTAAAGCGGTGTCGTGAGGCATTATGAAATTGTAGGATCCCCAGCCGAGCACGCCTATTGGCCGAGTGGTGGGAAAGTTGAAACCCATACAAGCTAGATCCTGTATTTCGACAATGCCTATCGTGTACAGCGTATTCTACGTTAATACTTAAGTCCGTGACCACAACACAGCCCTGTTCGATAATGTACGAAGTACGTCCAAAAGTAAGTTCCGTTTGGTAATAAAACTAAATTGTGTACAGATACAGAAAAAGTTATTTGTTGCACAAAATTCTACAACTCTTAAACTACTTTTCCACATAACTGCCGAAATTTTGCAGGCATTTGTCATAGCGGGGCACAAGTTTTTGTATACCTTCTTCATAGAAGTTTGCCGCCTGTGTCTTCAAACAGTGGGAAACATTTTCTTGTAAACCTGCGGTTTTCCCGGATCTTGTCATCAATCGCGTGAACCAGTTCTTCTGTAACCAAAGATGGACGCCCACTTCGTTCTTCATCGTGCATGTCACTACGTCCTTCATTGAACTGTCGGACCCACCTTCTCACCATTGAATCACTCATCGCATTTTGTCCGTAAACGTCGCAAATTTGCCGATAAATTTCAATTGGTTTCACTTTCCTAGCATTCAGAAAACGAATTACAGATCTGATTTCACAAGCGGCGGGATTTTCAATCAACACCGACATTGTAAACAAGCACAACAAAGCGTACGTGGCTGACAGCGATCTCAAAATGGCACACGCTTCTTCTCCTTGATACAGAGCGTCTACCGTGCATGTGCGGAACTGCGATCGCAGCGCTGCAGCGGAGATAAATTGAAACGGAACTTACTTTCTGAACGTGCCTCGTATTTTGTAAACGAGGCAACATCAGAGAACATCGGAGGGTGAAGAAAAATATTAATGTCCCTTTAATTCAGGTGTGTGTGTTAACGCCAGAATACTGGAATTTTATCTACAACACGGACTCGTTAAACCTACAATGTTGTAATGCAGTGTGTAATACAGGTTATGTGCCAGATGCGACCGTGCCGGATGCGACCCGGCCATTATCGTGCCAATAGCGACCGAGCGGATAAGCATCGTGCCGCATGCGACCCATCAATCACTTACAATTGATCTGCATTAAGGGCTGTCACCAAGTGGCAGATTGCTTATAAGTAGCTAACTTGGTATTTTCTAAAATAAAGGTCTGACATCATTGTTAGCAGGTTCGAGTGCCGTTGGTCGAAATAAAAATATAATAATGTTGCTGGCTTTACGTCCCAGTAACTACTTTTATGGTTTGAGGAGACGCCGAGGTGCTGGAATTTAGTCCCGCAGGACTTATTTTACGTGCCAGTAAATCCACCGATACACAGCTGACGTATTTGAGCACGTTCAAATACAACCGGACTGAGCCAGATTCGAACCTGCCAAGTTGGAGTCGGAAGACCAGCATCTTAACCGTCTGAGCCACTTAGCCTGGAAGAAAAAAAAAATCACCATCAGAATGTTGGCCGGCAGGGTAGGAAAGTTGGTGGTAGACAGTTTCTAATCACTAGATTACATGCCAAAAGCCGGGATTCAAATCCAAACCTTTTCGCAGTGTTCAAATGGAGTGAGGGGATATGATGCTGTTGATGGTGATTCGGCCGTCGGATGGCGACATAAAGCATTGAGCAGACCCTTTGGTATTATTCGAGAGGAGTAGGCTACGTGCCGAAACCGGGTTTCATCTCTCCCTACTTCATTATCATAATCCCACATCCAGACGCGCAGGCCGCCCAAGGGCGTCAGGTAGAAAGACCTGCACTAGGCAAGGAATGGGAATGAGAAGGAAGCGGCCCTGGTCTTAATTAAAGTACAGCCCCAGCATTTGTGAAAATGGGAAACCACGGAAAACCATCTTCAGGGCTAACGTCAGTGGGATTCGAACCCACTATCTCCAGGATGCAAGCTCAGGGCCGCGCGCCTCTAACCGCATGGCCAACTCGCCCGGTGGGAAAAGACGTAAACGCATCACCATGTTTCGTGTTGTAAGCGAGTTTCCCCCAGAAGTCTTATGTAATGTAGGGGCAGTAACTATTTGTAGGACTTATTGAAATGGCATTGCACTTCGTTTAGCTTACCTTATCTTGGGTGATGACACAACTTATGAAATGACAATTTGTTTGTCAACGCCGGTCGCATCCGGCACGGTTACAGGTTATGCGGTCGCTAGTGGCACGGGTCGCATGCGGCACGGTCGCATCTGGCACGCCACCGTAATACAATACGTGTAGGTAATAAATGATTCATATTTCCTTCGCGGACATATTTTTTAGATTGTAGAAGGAAACATGTTATATACAATAAAAGTATGTATAATGCCATTTTATTTAGTTCTAAAATTTCACACCATGATTTAAACGAAGGCATAGTTTAGAGGTCCTGAGTTCGATTCTCGGTCGTGTCAGTAATTTCAACTCCTAGTTTTAGGGACCGGGTTTTTGTGTCCCTCTTAATATCCATCTCTTTGCTTCCGCACAACACAACAAAAAACAAAACACGACACGACACGACACGACACGACACGACACGACACGACACAAAAACACGCAGTAGTGAACACATCCCTCCATATAGGGTTGGGTACCAAACAACTTGCTGCGTGGTTTGTTCCACGTAGCAGTCAGCTTATATTCGGGAGACAGTGGGTACGAAACCTACTGTCGACGGCCCTAAATATGGTTTTCCGTGGCCTCCCATTTTCACACTAGGTAGATGCTGGGATGTACCTTAATTAAGGCCACGGACGCTTCCTGTCCACTCCCAGCGCTTTCCTACCCCATCGTTGCTATAATATCTACCTGTGTCCATGCGACGTAAAATACATTGCAAAAACAAAACCACACAGAAAATAATAACATAGGGTTGGGGAATCAGCTGTAAACTAGGCCAAATCAGTATGAAGTATCAGTCCGAAGAGGAAGGGAAGAAAAAGAAGTAGAAGGAGAATTTAAACAAAGAATATTTTGAATTTTAATGTATTTTTCTCTTCTGGAAAATACGAATTCAAACACACTTAAGTAATTAGTTTTCAATTTTAGATGCAGTACGTGGGCGTCGTTCGACGCGTAGCTTAGGTCAACAGGGACAAAGTGTACGCTTTATTACCGTGCTCCATGTATTTTCCTGAATCTCGATAAATTCGTTAACTTGAGTGTATTAAAGGTTAGGTAGGGATTGATGTTTTAAGGGTAAGACAATGAATCCCTCAGAACATTAATCTAAGCAGAATATGGAAAATATCCTACATCTCAAACCATGAGGGTGTCGACTAGGGAATAGGAAGATCACGAAAGTCGTTCTGTACCGTCGGAGTTGCAAAGGGATAGGTGTTGGTCAAGTATGGCCCGGTAGGAGTAGGATATCTATCAAAAATGGAAGCAATTTTTCACTCGTATTGGGCTTGATGGTCGCCAGTTCATGTCGGGTCAATTATAAACTCCTGAGGTTAAAACTAAGGTGACCATATAGAACAAAGTGCATATAAACAGTAACAGACTTCCACAAATGATTGAAGAATCACCAACAATACCATTGAGTTTCAGTTCAAACACGTAAGCACATTCGTTAGAACCTGGACGGTATTTGTAATTTTTTCAATTTTACAAGCATTTATTCGGTTGCCATCTCGAAATATTTCCTCAATGTCTTGAACTATAAACGATTGCATTTTCTTCTGGATATATCAGGTGAGAACATGCCAATGTTTTTTCTCATTCCAGGTCAAATTTAATGTGATATATGAGAAGAAGATTCTATGGTATAACACTGCTCCTTTTCGATCTTCTTTGCCGTGATCGTCGATGGAACTGGAGGTAAGATTTTAAAAAATACTAGTAGTGAGAGGATATGTATCAGGGTCCTATAAACCCTCTTTGCTTATTTGAACACGTACATATTCAGTAGCTGCAAGATTTGGTTAGTCTTATGTACAGCACTTTATGCTCTTGCTTGTTTCAGATTTGATTTCTTAACTAATATGCATAAATACCGTATGCTCGAGATGTACTGTAGCTACTGCACTATTTGTATATGTTTTGAACGGCCAGTTAAAAAAGAAAACTAGATGATGTAATTTTAATGGTCATACCTTCTAAATTTATAAGTACTTTATAAAACCTACAAAGTACTGATAGGTAATTTTCCATTTACTTTAGATATTTTGCCGGAAAGGGTATTTAAGCGGATCAAAGAACAAACCAACATGAAATTTTCCATCAGTATAATTTTCAGCTTAGCTATTACATAGTTCATTTTGAACACTCTCTGCGATGCAATCTGTCGGTCTATTTTGAATTCTCGATTTTGCTTATCTATATACAGGAAATAAAGTAGGAGACCTGTCAGTATCATAGTAAGAACTAATAAATCTTGTCTCTTTTTCTGTATCATTCGGGTTTATCATTTTATATTTCCATTTTATATTTCCATAATATACTGTATGCCTATCTTCACATATGCACATCACTTGGATGAAGTCGGCAAGATTTTCATCCAGTCGCTGTACCCTGTAATAATACTTTTGCATTAATACAAAAACAAAGACATTGCTCGGGCGGGAATGAAGTTTGCCAGAAGGTGTGCGTGGAAGTCTTCAATAGAAGAGTGCTCAGCGATTGCTCTAACGATCTTGTCCGAGAGGACACCTATGGAGTAAGGGTAAATAATCTGAAGAATTTGAGAAGGGGAAAGAGAAAATACAAGAGCGTGATCCTGAAACTCAACTAAAAATCTTAAGAATGAAATGACATCACTAGTAGAATTGATCGGAAATTTAGAAATTCCCTAAGCAACATCGCCAAAGGATGAGGCAAACTACTGAACCCAGGTGACATAGTAGGTAAAGGCCTAGGGGGCTAAGAGGCTTCAGAGACTGCATTATTCAAAAGGAATGGTGGAATGGATGTACGACGCTCAGATTCATTTCCTAATGGGGCAGAAGTTTGTTGAGTAGCTACCGATCTTCTACCTTCTTCACCCTTGGAAGAATCCTCCTCATTAGCTATGTTTACCACAGTGGGCTGGTCTGTTTTTGGAGTAGCAGACCCAGTTAACAATAGACTAACTTTACTGGACATTTTAGAAAGGTGTTCAACAAGATTACTTGCCTCCTTACCCTGAACTTCGTTTAACTTAAGAGACAATAGATCGCTAACTCTATGGAAAAATGGAACAGTCTAACTTGCAACCGTTTAAGTTGATTGGGCGATGGATCACTTACTTCAAAAAAACTAACTACAGATGCTAGTTCAGTAGTGTTGTTCGTGATCGTAGAGAGAGCCTCATCAATATCTTTCTCTCCCAAAGTTTGGATACTAATAGGTAACCCTAATGATTCTTTGAGCTTAGTAGTATCTGCCGCAACCGTGCCTCCAGATTGAACATTTCTAATACCTAATTCATAGAGCTATTCCTCCTTGCGCAAGTAGCCGGGATGGAGAACTTCGCGAGGGCCGGACATGATGACAGAAATTTACAAATTTGGAAATTTGGAATCATTCCAGCGACTGAGAAAATACTTAGAGTACAGATAAAATCCTATGTTTAGCCGTCAAAGGGGCTTAATAGAGACCCATTCAACCACGCTCTGCTACCACTTGTTACCGTGGTTGGTGGATCAGCAGAGGTCAAAGAAGGTGCCGGGGTGAATGGGTCTAACTACCAAATCAAAGTTAATTTAAAACTTTAACAAGGTTATATTTTCTGAGTTTTAACAATCAATAACAACAAAATTTAACAGGATCCAAGAATTTTGATACTCTTGGGCTACAAGCCCTTAGTTTTAGAATTTCGAGCTCCTAGCTCCACGCCCAAATTTATTCAAGGGCAGAAATCTCTTAATAACATGGAGCATTTGCTCCCACTTTACAATGTCAAGCCTCCCAGAGGCATTCCAACAGCACTAGAAAAGAGCTGACACGCTCTCAGTTTTTCAAGCCTATTCAAGGCAATATCAGAAACTTACAATTACTGGCCATCAAGGCACAACATACAAAAATGAAACAGGGGTATCTCGTACCCAGCCTACAGGGTCTTCGTGTAGAAGAAATAACAGATAAATAAATGGCCCGAAAATAAAATGAAAGGAGGCGAATACTAGCACTCCTCGATGTAACTTATTAAAACCTAACGGGCACTAGGCCGATGAAACAGGGGCTATTCCCAAACTATGGAGTTGACTCGTATAATGAGGAAATTTAAAACATTATGGAAGTGAGAAAATCAGTTACAAAACGTAGTCACCTCAAACCAAAATGAAGGGGATCTCGAGAGGGTGTATCACTCTCTATCCCCGAATTACAGTTACAGATTTTATGAGATTTTCACATTAGCCGGCAGAACTTACATTTTAGAGACGGTGGTTACATATTAAGGTTTCGGACCTTTCCCGCGGGTTAAACTGCTGAGCTGGCAAGAAGTAAAGATATTAAATGGCCATTACATTGCTGAAGACCTGCTGCCTGACGAAAGAGGCACCACCCGCCTCCTGCTTCACATCCACGCACTTAGATAGATGTTGATCAAATGGCCTAGAGACGTGAAAATCCGCAGTTTATAAACCCTCGGGGAAAGTTCGAGACCTTTCATGAATAATCAAGTCACACCGTCTCACTTTTATTGGTAGATGAAAAAGTTACACAAAAAATCGAAGAAGAAACCTGTGATAGGCTGAACATTAATTACTGAAATTAGGGATTGGCTGAATTCAAAACTGGCGGAAAGAAAAGCTCAATATTGCCAACCCAGAAATGAATGAACATAATTTAGTAAAGGACAAACTTACGAATACAACATTTATTCAAGAAAGTTCCTTAACTTCGCACCAGGGTGCATGATCATAGTATTTTTAGCAGAGACATCTATGAGAGAATGTCCATACTTCTTGAAGAACGGAAAAGAAAACAAGTTGAAATGCACACAGTTCAGGAAACTTCACCATAAAAAAACTTACGGTAGTGACATCTCCTGAGGAAAAGTTTAAGTAAGTCAAGTTCCAAGTTTGGTGTTTCTCCTGTAGAGGAGGTTTTATTAGCGCAAGATTTAAAAGTGCGGCGTAGGGGTGTACCGCCCGCTACAACTTTATAAAACCTACAAAGGACTGATAGGTAATTTTCCATTTCCTTTAGATATTTTGCCGGAAAGGGTATTTAAGCGGATCGAAGAACAAACCAACATAAAATTTTCCATCAGTATAATTTTCAGCTTAGCTATTACATAGTTCATTTTGAACACTCTCTGCGATGCAATCTGTCGGTCTATTTTGAATTCTCGATTTGCTTATCTATATACAGGAAATAAAATAGGAGAGCTGTCAGTATCATAGTAAGAACTAATAAATCTTGTCTCTTTTTCTGTATCATTCGGGTTCATCATTTTATATTTCCATAATATACTGTATGCCTATCTTCACGTATGCACATCACTTGAAAACGACCACACTTGTAATCAAACTTGGTCTCTACACCAAGGAAGGTATCTATGCACAGTAGACCATATTTCATTTGAAACGTGTATTTGAAAAGTACGGCATAGCAATGCGTAATGCATGCAATTGTTAACATCTCACGTAACATCTTAAGCTGTACCTGAAAATATTGTGTAATGAAAATTATTCCAAATAAAATTTAAGCATTCCTTTGTCCTACGCAAAAAGCGTAAGGTTTTTGATGGAGAATTAAGTTCAACCCACGCAACCACGAATAATTGTTTGATGAAGCTGCAGACCTACTCAACAGCCGAGTTTGCTAAGATCACGACAACCAAGGGTTATCCGACGTTTGCTGCATAACGGGTGGGCAGCTCCATCAGGCTAATATTCGTTGTTGCATAGAATGGACTTATGTCCCAAAGCAACATTTTGTCAAGACTACCCACGGAGATCGCCGAGAACATACGAGAAAGCTGATCAAGTATCGTTATCCTACTCTTTCCTACCACTAATTCATTGATAATGTGCAGATAGCTCCAAATCTTCGACAACGTAATCCTAACATTAGTCTCCTTTGTTCAGATTTGGAAACAGAATGCCATCTGTCATGAATGGGTATTAAAAACTCACTGCGTAGAACGCCTTGTTTTCTGTTTCTAATGCACTACTTGTGTTATGAGGGCAAAATAATTTTATATATCGTCATAGTTTAATTCATTCAAAGTTTGAGTCATCATTAACAACAAAAGGGGAGTTATAAAGCATAGTGAGAGAATCGCTTAACCTTGAACGGAAATGAGTTTCCACAGTGAGTAGAATAGTTTAGGCTGGGTGTGAACTGCTCCTTCCTTCCACTAACAGCAGTACAAATCATTGGATAGCTTGAAACAAATCATGATGGACCTAACCGCAACCTGAATGTTCTCCTATCCTTCATTTTGTAACCAGAATTTAAAATGCTGTGCAAGAGAAAGACTCAGTACATGTCGTGTATCGTCCACTTGTATACTCTTGACCAGTATTTTGTATGTATTTGGGAAATAATAATAATGGTGTATGGCCTCCGAAGAGGCTTGCTGCAGGTCTTTTTTCTAATAGACGGCCTATGACGACCTGCATTTCTGTGAGGATGGGGCTCTACCTAAGATGATTCCTAATGTTGAAGACATCACAAACGCCCAGACCCCAAGCCAGATGAATCAATTAATTATGGTTAAAATCTCCGACCCGGTTAGAAATCGAACCCGGGACCCCTTATACCAAAGGCCAGCATGCTAACCATTTAGCCGTGGAGATGGGCACTTGAAGAATGTCAGCGTTTTAAATACTGAAGGAAGAAAGAGGGCAAGGGACTTTGTAAGTATGAATAGGTTATAATGCACGAGTACAATAATACGTCTGCCTTTGTGGTGTAGTGGTTAGTGTGATTAGCTGCCACCTCGGGAGGCCCGGGTTCGAGGGCTGGAACGGGGCGCACTCAGCCTAGGGAGGAAAACTGAGTAGAGGTAGGTTCGATTCCCACCTCAGCCATCCTGGAAGTGGTTTTCCGTGGTTTCCCACTTCTCCTCCGGGCAAATGCCTGGATGGTACATAACTTAAGGCCACGGCCGCTTCCTTCCGTCTTCCTAGTCTATCCCTTCCAATCGTACCCCTCCCCCCCGCAAGCATAGCTGGTGAGGCCGCCTGGGCGAGGTACTGGTCATCCTCCCCGGTTGTATCCCCCAACCCAGAGTCTGAATCTCCAGTAGTTGTTATTTTCTCGACCTTTTCATAAAGCTACTGATTTGGTTGCTAGCGGAAGGCGAGGCACTCCTTTAGTTACTTGATGATAATGATTATTATTATTATTATTTTTTTGCTAGGGGCTTTACGTCGCACCGACACAGATAGGTCTTATGGCGATTATTATTATTATTATTATTATTATTATTATTATTATTATTATTATTATTATTATTATTATTATTATTATTATTATTATTATTATTATTATTATTAATATTCTTATGAAAAATATTATTATTAAATCATCTAATGACGTCATTGCCAGTTAACGGAATAAGAATAAAATATCACCGTTCTATAAGGTGAATTACGTTCGATTTAGAACGTATTGGGAATAAAATGTTTCATGTTAAGTTGACAAAGAACAGCTGATATACATTAATATTAAAAAGACTATGGTATACGGGAAGAAATGCCTTTATAACAACAGCATGTTGGAGGACCGGATGTTGCTGCTGATCTTCCACTTAAGGTTACTCACTCAAATTACAGTACTTGTCGCGTAAAGAGAATATTAAACATCTTGCGATGCCTTATAGGCACTGAAATTGATGACCAACAGGTTACCGAGGTTAGATATACCTGAGGTCAATGCGTGATGTTTTGACCCGTAAGTACCTTTATACTTACGGTTTCGTTGTATCGGGAAGTACTTCTCCGAGCTCCTTTGAGCTTTAAGATACTTGCATGTTATACGCTACAAGGTGATTTTTTGATCGAATAATGGCCTGTCTTCACTATTGTAGAGTTCGATGTTTTTTCAACAATTAATTTTTCTAATAAGAAAATCTTGGTAATTTAAGTTTTGTGATTTTAAGGGGATGTAAAACTAAGGAGGAAGTATTAGTGTTCGAACGCCCCTAATTGCATGGGAAACTGGTAGGAAAGCTCAAATATGGTCGTTGAAAACTAGGTTGGGGTTCTTTTCCGTGAAAAATTACGTATTTGATCCAACGAGTAACTTCAAGAAGTTACGGTTGGTAGCATTACTCTATGACGTTTGGTGTGGCCCCTTTTCAAAGAAAACTTCTCCCGTTTATTTGAGGCCGATGAAGCG
This sequence comes from Anabrus simplex, assembly GCF_040414725.1. Taxonomy (NCBI): domain Eukaryota; kingdom Metazoa; phylum Arthropoda; class Insecta; order Orthoptera; family Tettigoniidae; genus Anabrus; species Anabrus simplex. Next base: position 314,767,698 of record NC_090267.1, on the reverse strand, counting down.
CCCACACTCAGTTTCGGCAGTGGTCACAGGTTTAAGGCTGGATAACATTCCGTCTGAAGAAAAGAGACTGACTGGAATCTGGTAGAGATCCACTTATTATAAAGTAACTGCAGATTTATGTTTGGGTATTGTCGTAGGTACGGCATCGTAACTGGTGTAAAACCTTCAATTATTGCGGTTGGTATACTTTGGTCATATTTTATTAAATGCATTATAAAATTTGTATAACCTCAAATACGTATTGTGTATAAATTTAACCCCAAAATATATATAGTCGACAGCGGTAGAAAACTCTATAATGTTCGTATATTAGATTTATTGTACTATAATTTGGTATATATGAAGGGTTCTGGAAACTTACTGTAAGGTTTATTATCCATGTGCATTGGTAAATAGTAAGGGTAGTTCTAGCTGGATCCATTACAGGAGTACTCCATTCGACTGACTGGTCGATCTATGTTTAGAGTGTTGAAAGAACCCTTCCAGAAATCGATAATTCTAGACGGTTGATCGAACAGTACATATATCGAGCCGTCAGTCAGTGAGGCCGTGAGTTCAAGAGAGTGTACCGTACGCGCACCTTTTAGTGATACATCCACACCCTAGTGCTGAATCGCTCGACCTCGGTTATCTTCGAGATTCGTATTGGCAACCTTTGAAACACAAACTATGAATCGTTTATGCATCGCTGTACGACATCTGGCGTACACTCTACGTACTAGTACTGTTGTTGTTTACACAACAAAGCCAAACTATAGAATCCATGCTAGGAACTCGATTCGCATCGAGAAAAGTTGTATAATGTAAGTGTGACACTGTTGTTGGCGTAAGATAATAAATGTTTAGAAAATTCATATCGATCATATTATCGATTCTTTTTTTGTTATTGCTTTACGTCGCACCGACACAGATAAGTCTTATGACGACGATGGGAGTGGAAAGGCCTAGGAATTGGAAGGAAGCGGCCGTGGCCTTAATTAAGGTACAGCCCCAGCATTTGCCTGGTGTGAAAATGGGAAACCACGGAAAACCATCTTCAGGGCTGCCGGCAGTGGGGCTCGAACCTACTATTTCCCGATTACTGGATACTATTATCGATTCAATTCAGATTTCGTTTCCATTCATTTGGCAGTATAACCGGAACTGGGAGACCTCCCTCCTTACTCCTAACCCCCGTACAAAGTAATATCGCTAAAAGGTGCGTGGACTATATGTTACAGTGAGCGAGTCAGTGTTGTTGATATCTGTACTTGTCAAAATCGACTTCAGGGTACTCCACTATTAAGTGTTGTAGTGTTACTTGCTAGTGTGTATACTGTAATTGTGTGTTGTGACTTACAGTGACAATAAAGTAATTTACACAAGGAAGTGAACGTGTTCTCGTGTGATATTTATTTACGTCAAGTAAAATCGCATTTGAGAACGATAACGTGTATTTATATGGAAGACTAAACATGCTACAGTGCTGAAGAAATGAAAATATAAGTGTCCTGTCTGCAATATTAGAGGAGAATTCTGAAGTTAAGATAAATCGTGGCCAGCAAGTGACTGTGCGGTTTGAGTCACGCAATAAGCTTGCACTCGGGAGAGAGTGGGTTCTAACCCCACTGTCGGCATCCTTAAAGATGGTTTACCATTTTCACACCAGGGAAATGCTGGGGTTGCACACCTTAATTAAGGCCACTTCGTTCCCACTCCTAGCCCTGTTTTCCTATACCATCGTCGCCATAAGACCTATCTGTGTCGGTGCGTAATAAAGCAGGTTGTAAAGAACTTGGTAGATCGCGAATAAAACGATTGGGTGGAAAAGGAACAATATAATTTTTAATTTTCTTTTGTAGATTATGTAAGAATCTTACGAAACTGCCATATTTAAACTTCACAGGAAACATTTTTTGAGGAATGTAATAACTCGTTCAGTGGTCTTGGAGAAAATACTGTGGGGAAAGTACTGTAAGAGGAGTGCAAGAAACTAATATTGTGAAGAGATTAGTAGGGGAGGCCGGGGTATTGCCGAACACCTAAGCTTTGAAGGGAGATTCAAAAGGGAGTTCCAAAAAATTACTGCAACGTTCGGCATTACCCCGCTACCAGGGGTAATAGCGAACATTATGTTCGCCATTACCCCTCATGAAAATAATATGTTCAAAATGATGTGAAAACTATATTTAGGCTACTAAAGCATAACTTACAATATTTTGAAGAGTATGATTTAGGTTAAACTCTTATTGACACTTTCTGATGCAAAAATCACATAACGCTATAACTTATTTTCCCAAGAACTGCAGTCCTTGAGTCCAATGTTTGCAAGATGCATTTGAACATTTATACCATAACTCAATGTCACGTCCAAATTCCGCACAAACACAACATAGCTCTTCAGAATCAGTTTTGGATTCACCATCCATGTCCAATATATCGACAAGATCATCTTCATCAGTGTCGTCACAAATATTTTCACTTAGAACATTATCTTCTGATGATCCAAAATTAATTGACCTACTGCATGAAGGCTTCTCAATGGTATTACGCTTTTCCTTCCAACACCCATTTTAGATACTGTGGGCACCACCGACTTTCTTCTGTGCATTCCACCTCCTTCTCTTCTCCTTTTCCTGAAGTCTTTCTTTCATTGGAGTTGCTGTTAGATGTTCTGAATGTTGTTTCTTTCGTCCACCTGCACCACGATATTTTTGTCCAGAATTTGATGAAGGACCTGGGATTGGTCAAATATCTGCAAGAGGAATGTACCCGTTTCCCATTTTGATTGGTACATTGTGGCAAAGCCACATGATCTGCTGAAATTGTATTTGGCCTGCTTTCAACTCTTTCACGTATCTCTTCCTCTGGTTGTTCTTCTACAGGTGTCTCATTGTCCTGAACAATTCTCACTGAAGCACCAAGGAAGTCCTCCTCACTGAAAACACCTGGGTTGAGAGGGTATATTCCTGTCGTTCTAATGCCGGACACCCCTTTCTCAATGTTCGCTACTTTGATAAAGGCTCTCTTGAAAATCACCGGCACATCTGACATGATCTTTGGGTTCTCATGTGAATATCACACTTTTTATTGAAAGCGGCTTTCAGAGGCCCATAGAAAGTAATGTCAAGGGGTTGCATGCGATGAGAAGAATGTGGGGGTAATGATAGCATGCATATAACATTGTCCTTGCAGAAATTATATGAAGACAAAGAAATGTGGCTGGAGTGATTGTCGAGCACTAGAAGAACGGTATTTGATCTTGAGGCACCAACAAAAGAAGCAAAATGTAGCAACCAGGTGTTAAACAACTCTTCTGTGATCCAACCCGATTTGGAGCAAGCATAGATTGTTCCTTATGGCCCACCGCGACGAAATTCGGCTTTAAGGCGCAGTGCGGGAAAAATCATCATTGGGGGAACGTACGATCCAACAGCATTCATTGCACAGCATACGGTTATTGTTTTTCCACTTTCTCCACTAGTAGCAGCTCCTACCTGCTTCTGACCTTTGGGAGCCAGAATAGTACCTGGTTTCTGGACATAACTTAAGCCACTTTCGTCCATATTAAATATCTTCGATTGAGGGAAGTTGTACTTAGCCATCAGTTCGGACAAGAGTGAAAAAATCCTATGAACTTCATCTTTGTTGAACGCTGTTATGCGATTCAGACTCGTTGCCTCAGGTTTCCTTACGCTTACGGAAGGATTTCTTTGTAAGAATCCAGCTAACCAATCGTCACCAGCTTCACGTTTCTCTATATTGAAGTTATTTGTGATTTCATTTTTTCTGCAAAGTCAAATGCAAGACGTCTTAATTCGCTTGGACTAATTCCATAGAACGCTTTGGCTGAACAAATTACATGACAGGCCATATCTTTTTCTTGATCTATAGAAAATACAGGTTTTCTCCCCATGTCTGGTGCCTCCGTGTTACCAGATTTAAGTCTATCATATAGTGTAGTAACAGGAATAGTGGATAATCTAGCTACTTCTCGTTTGGTCTGCCTTCTGCTCTAACTCTCTTGGCTCTTTCGAGGTCCTCCTCTGTCCAGCTCGCGTTTGCCGTCTTGCGCTTCGGATTCCTCATCTGAAACGTTTTTAAGATGCGTTAATAAATAAACTGAATGAATAATTGAACAGATAAATAAATATGTTTCTGTGATACTTAAAACGAGACCTGTCACCCTAAATTGAATGATTTTAAATTAATGAAATGAGTTTTATCAATCGTAAATTACATGGGGCAATGCCGAACAAGTTGTTCGCCAAAGCCCCGTTGTACGCCATGATATTTCTTTGTCGTTAACTTACTAAATAAACGGTTTAAAAGAGTTCTGTAGATTTGAGATATTGTATAAATGAAGGTATATTTTACAGGTACTATCCATATAAATACAAAGTAACCAAATATGTACTTACTTTTGCAATTAACAGCTGCACAGTGTTATAAGCAGTCTCGTAGTAAACACAATTGACCTTCTCACGCTGGCGTCTTGCGGCCAACTGGAGTTTAGGCTGATGCGGAAGTCAGAGAAGCACTCGCGCTAGGTAGCAGCACCAATTAAGACACAGGCATGCCAACCGTTGCCCGAAAAATACCCTGTTCGCCATTACCTCAGTGTTCGTCAATACCCCGGTTTCCCCTACGGCTCGGAGAGGTGAAACATTCACTCTATAGACATGATTCGAACAGTACCACTACTATCATTACGTATATAATTTAAAGTTACTACGTTTCCTGAATCGTAACTGTACGCTTGGCAACCTTCGCAATTGTTAAAATGCTCCTGGATAAATAAGAAAGAAGGGACATACATCATTCAATCTCTAGCTATACCCCCATGAATCATGATTGACATATAAAGGATAACAAAATCGAAGTCAAGTCACGTACCTCATGAAGGAAGTCGCATGAAGTGTCTAGCGTCCTATTTGAAGTAGAATATGTCGTCTAGGTATGGAAGGTCTTATGCTTACAAGTGCTTTAGAATTGCAAGTAAGATTTAAAATACGAGTTCATTAACGTCAGGAAAGATGTTGTGAGAATCACTCTCAAGAAAGAATGGATTTAACTTTCGAAAACAAAAAATCTTTCCGGTTTCAGTTGCGGATCGCATTAATCTAAAATGGACAAGTTAATCTGACAAAATATTAAGGGCGTCAGTAGTATGAACTTCAAACAACAAAACGTACTATAACACGGTCATGAATCATCACCAAATTAATACTAGACCGGAGACAACTATGAAAACACATGAAAAAGTTGTTCATGACTTCATAAAATTCCCAAAAAGAGCATTCACGGGTTTCAGTGCAAAAGAAATGCAACTTGGTGAGATTTTCCAATATGTAAAGTATACATTCATCATGGCAATGATGTCCGCCTCCGTAGCGTAACGGTTAGTGTTATTAGCTGCCGTCCTCGGGGGCCCAGGTTCGATTCCCGGTACTGCCAGAAATTTAAGAATGGCAGGAGGGCTGGTATGTGGTTGAAATGGTACATGCAGCTCCCCTCCAATGAGGGTGTGCCTGAAAAGAGCTTCACCACCTCGGGATGAGGACACGAGTTTACTATGGCAATGATATCAGTCTATTACGTTTTTAGCCCGGGTTGAACAGTGACTTTGTGTTACGGACAATATGTACAGGTAGCCAGTGTTTCGAATACGTAGCAGTATATTTATTATCAAGGTGGCTAATGTACCCCTGCTCGAACAGGTAATGTCTCCGTAGGCAGGTAAAGTTGTATGTCGACCAGGTAATTTGTCTCCTTACGCAGGTAAAATTGTAAACTGTTCAGGTCATCACCATTCTCAAGCTGGTTAAATTGGTACGGACACTCAATGTCGCCAACGCTTTGTTGTTGGCTATTGAAGGTCCAGAATAGAACTGGACACTGCTCGCTGATATTTTACAGTATAGGGGATAAACCTATCGTTTGGTTGCCTGGCTGAATGGTCAGCGAAGTAGCTTCGGTTCGGTTCAGAGGGTCCCACGTTCGATTCCTCACCTATCCGGGGATTTTAAATGCATCTGGTTAATTACTCGAACTCAGGGACTGCGTATTTTTGTTCAACTTGTCACTCATTTATATACAGCACATCACAGAAACACACAATATTGAATACATTTCTTTACGTATCAGGAAAGGCATTCGGACATGAAACCGAGTCAAATCTTCATATAGGGCCGATCGTAAGTAGCTGGGAAAGATGCAAAGAGCCAGCTGAGGATGAATAGCTCAGTTGTTTGCTATACCATAATTCGGAAGGAAAATGCTATAAAATTTCCTCTCTAACCGAATAAGGTGGTAAATAAGTAAGGAATGTTAGCCCTAGCTGAAAGTGACAGTAAACATTTAACACGGAGCAAGTGTCCGGCTCCATGGCTAAGTGGTTAGCGTTCTGGCCTTTGGCCACGGGACTCCCGGGTTCGATTCCCGATTGGTTAGTTTCGCTGGCACGGGGGCTGGGTGTATGTGTCGTCTTCATCATCATTTCATTGTCATCATGACGCGCAGGTCGCCTACGGGAGTCAAATCAAAAGACCTGCACCTGGCGAGCTGAACATGTCCTTCGACACTCACGGCACTAAAAGACATACGCCATTTCATTTTACGGAGCCAGTACTAAGGTTCACGATATCTAAGTTAATAACTGCGAGTATCTGCTTATATAAAATAAGAGTTGTAGGCCCATCTGTACAACGCTCAGTATTTAAATAGTGGTATTTCTGTATCGGTCGTGTCCATAGTAATAAGGAAATGCACTTACAAATTTTCCGTCATCACTGTCTGTCTGTATGTATGCTTGTATGTGCGTGCATGACGAGAAAATGACTGAAGAGAATTTAATGAAAATCGGAATGTATAGTCAGGGAATAAGGCACTACAATGTAGGCTCTAAATAATTTTATTGACGCTGAGTGAAATGGTAGTTTAAGGGAAGGCCTAAAATTTAATTTTTAAATATTTATGTTATTATCAGTCCTGTCGAAAAATACTTCATAACTTGAGATATATATCTATAAAATTAAATTTCCGATCATTTATGTCTTATACATTTTTACCGTATCGCCTATGATAACAGAGAAATTCATGAATTTCGATTTTTGTTGCTAAGTACAGATCAACACCAAACCACGAGAAAATGGGAGAACAAAATTTAATTAAAAAAACCCATGTGTAAAGCCTGGGAATAAGGTACTACAGCCTAGGCTATCAATAATCAAATTAATTTTTAAATAGCCATGTTATTGGTCCTATCGAAAAGTATTTCATAAAAGATATATCAGAGAATACAAGTTCCGATCATGTATGTCTTATGAAGTTTTACCATACCGAATATGATAATAGAATTCATGAATTTAGACTCTTGTTGCTTAGTCCACATCAACGCCGAGCATCGCTAAAATGGAAATTAGGTTTAGTCGTGATAACTGGCAAGGATTTTGTCATGATTATCTGAAGCTGTAAAACTGGTGGTCATCGGTCTATATCGAGAAGGAAAATTGTAAAGATGATTATAAAATATTTAAAAAAATCATAAAGGATCGGTCGCTAAAAGAATAAGAGGGAGTCATGAAAGCAGGAAGTACTACCTTTACATTAGATGTCCCACTATCACAGTTGGAAGTAACATTACACTGACCAATTTTATTGTTATTTGTCTATTCTGCTGCCACTCATCTCCATCAGATGGAATTACTGCTGGTCCCGAGTAAAACAGCATGCCTGAATATTGGTGTAAAGTAGCTTGGGAGTTATACTGCTACTAACAATAATGAATCAAATCAAATCAAATCAAATCAAATCAAATCAAATTAAATTAAATTAAATTAAATTAAATTAAATTAAGCTGTGGCACATACAGCCCACTAAGAAGACTACTGCCAACCCTGATAGATAGCCGACAGACATTAGAATGCCACGAGATCGGAGTGCCGACATCTTCACCCGTATTATTTGACTTTCTTGACCGGTTCCTCTGTCTGTCATATCACTTAATTTCTCAGTTGACCTCACGAGGTCCATTCCAGAAATAATTCCCGAATTCAATTTCTTACCTGATTCGGTACTCGAACCTGAGACCTCTAGGTAAGAGGTACAGTATATATGCTATACCACTCGATTTCGTAATTTCATCTGAATAAAGAATTCCTTCTTTAAGAAACTCATTGAATACAATATTCATTGTTAATTAAGTACGAGGCAGGTATGACCCCAGATCCGACCCCTATCTCATCATTGGGTTAAATTATGCTGACTTATAAGTTAAATATTTCAAGGAAGATCACTCTGGACATGGCATCAAGTTTAAAACACGAACTGGAAGGCAATGTGAGAAAGGCGTGAACTTGGGTAGCAAGCGGTGAAGGAGCTCCGGGATTACTGAACATTGTCTCCTTGCTGTTGTGTGCTTCGTTCAAAGATCTCTTTTGAAAAAGCTCATTAACCTACAAAAATGTAAATTAGGTTCACACCAGCGATAATCACAGTTTGCTCTGTACGAACAAGAATAACAGATATTTACGCTATAAGGGCTGAAAGTGAGGTTTTAGGTATGTTGAGCCATCAGGAGAGGCTGGAATTTCGTAATTATTACGTGAAGGAAGGCAAGGCCCAGTATGACTGTCATTCGATGTTACAGAAGTTATCATATTTTATTCCAGTGTGACGTTAGGTACGTCGAAGCCAATTATATCGGGCCCCTCTTATTATTTCTGCTACTAGCTCATTGCGAAACAGCTACTTGTAATTACATCGAATTCGCAAGCTTCTTTATATAACGTACTTTGCATTCTCTAATGATTTTCACGAACGTCAGAGTGTCAGAGCTTAGTCCCTTAGGAGATCTCTAACATACGGAAGGCCAACAGCACCGAGCTGAGCTGTCACTTTTGAATGATCTTCAGTGCCACTTGTTCAGGGCTGAATAGAACCTGATCTTACGGAAACAGATTGCCAACGACCTTCGAGGTCAGTGAATAAAAGTAATACTTGTTGACTTACTTCATACACATTTATGAGGTTTTTCTGCAAGCCATACTAACATCGCATTAACACTCACATATTTTCTGCGGAGGACATAGAGATCTTAAAATGGGAGGAAAGCAGCCATGGCCTTATTTGAACACAGCCCTGTCATTTTCCTGGGGTGAAATTTAGGAACTACGGAAAGGCATCTTTAGGGCTGCCGACAGTGGGAGTCTAGTCTAGTATCTCCTGAATACCAAGATACACCTGTGCAACCCATATCACGTAGTCATCTCACTTAGTAAAAATATATTAAAACCCAGTCCAGCCCATGCCATGGTTGATAAATAACTGGAAGCGAAATTGACCCAAACTCATGAAGGCAGTTCATAAACTTTTTAATATATGAAATGATATATGATAATTAGTGACATGAAATGTCGTACAAGATATTGTGGTTCTTGCTTCAGTCACTCTACATGATTATTTTATAGTTAGAAATCCTGCACGTCAGCTTGACTAGATATCTTTACTTTTCGTGTGGAATGCAAACCCCCATTTTTTCGGCCCTCTAAAACAAGAAGATTAATAAACCGAGGATGTTGTTATGTCAGCCACGATGAATATCCGGAGTTCGTAATATATATATATTTAGCGAATAGTTTGTCTGAAGGAAGAGTTTGAAACTCAGTGTGATGTTTATGAGGTAGGTAGTAGCTTCGTTTGCCCCTCGGCTTATACCACTTGCCGTACCATGCTTCAAGCAATATGCATGCGTGATGTCTAAGAAGCTATTCTAAGTAGGTACATCACTGCACTGCAGCTGTACACATCATTTCACTGTGGCTTCAGGACGTATTCTGCAAGTGTAATGTGTAAATACATCATTTCACACCGAGGGAGTTGGCCGTGTAGTTGGGAGCGCGCAGCTCTAAGCTTGCATTTGAGATATAGTGGGTTCGAACCAAACTGTTGTAGCCCTGAAAATGGTTTTCAGTGGTTTCATATTTTCACACCGGGCAAATGGTGGCGATGTACCTTAAATAACACCACGATCACTTCCTTCCCACTCCTAGCCCTATCCTATCCCATCGTCGCCATAACATCTGTTAAAATTGTAAATATATATGCAGTTTCTAAGCACATCTCTGTACTGCAGCTTCAGGTAGCATGCGTGCGTAAGGTATAAGAAGCGAACGTATGTCAGCAAAGCCCTATGTCGTTCATCATTAAAAACTACCTGAGCTACAAACATACAATTTTCAACTTTTTTAAATTTTGGAATAGGACGTTATTTTGACATCGTATATACTAAGCGACTTACCAATTGCCAGCATAAAAAAGTATTTTTGCTTATGTCCCAAACACCTTGTATACAACATGTATGTAGACCTAAAGTTACATTAATTTTTCCCTTAGATTTTGTTACAGACATAAAATTCTGTATAAATATATTACATATACCTACGTGTAGCTACTCCTAGGTAAACTAATGGCAGGAATTGTGTTCTGAATCTCATATGAGGCACATATAGAAACATTTCTGCTTACCATTTTGGGATCTGTACTTTTTCTCTCTTATTTATGTCTAGTGTTTGTTCATGTACTCTCTTACCTTCTATTTTACTTATTCGTCTTCTCTGCAGTAATTTATATTGCCTCCACATTTGTCCTATAATAAATATATCACTTATCATTAGGAGATTTCGATTAATGGCAAGCCAGGCTGACTAGCTCAGACGGTTGAGGCAGTGGTCATCTGACCCGAACTTGGCAGGTTCGATCCTGGTTCAGTCCGGTGGTATTTGAAGGTGCTCAAATACGTCAGACTCGTCTCGGTAGATTTATAGGCACGTAAAATAACTCCTAAGGGAATAAATTCCGGCACCTCGGCGTCTCCGAAAACCGTAAAAGTAGTCAGTCAGAAGTAATGCCAATAAAATTATTATTACCGTATTTGATTAATATTAAATACGTAAAGTTGAGTAACGTTTCATGGATGAGTACCATACCCCATCAATGGAAATAAATACCATTCGCAGGTATTGTACTGAAATTTACCCTAATTGCATGACACAAGATTTTTTTTTTCTTTACGTCGCACCGACACAGATATGTCTTTTGGCGGCGATGGGATAGGAAAGGCCTAGGAATTGGAAGGAAGCGGCCGTGGCCTTAATTAAGGTACAGGCCCAGCATTTGCCTGGTGTGAAAATGGGAAACTACGGAAAACCATCTTCAGGGCTGCCGACAGTGGGGCTCGAACCCACTAACTCCCGATTACTGGATACTGACCGCACTTAAGCGACTGCAGCTATCGAGCTCGGTACGACCAATTTACCCGAGCAGGGATCGAGTTTTAATCCTTCCATTAGGGGGTATGAACACCATAATCATTACCGATCTACGACTCGGAATACCCTATAAAATATACCTATGGGATGTAATGCATCTGCCCTGTTGAGCGAGTAGACAGCGTGGTTCGGACCGTGTAGCAATTGGCTTGCATTCGGAAGACGGTCATTTCAAACCCCACTGAAGATGATTTTTGGTGGTCTCCTATTTTCACACCAGGCAAATGCTGGGGACACCTTTGCTTTCTTGTTCCATCCTATGGTTATCATAAGATCTCTCTGAGTGGGTGCAAAGTAAAGCCGATAGTTAATTATCTGACAGAATTGAATGCAATGCTGCAATAAATTATTTTTACTGGCGACTTCGCTGCTCCTAGTGGATTCCTATAATTAACTGGTGAAAGACAGAGAAGGAGATGTGTGGGATCGCACAGGTCAATGTCATCACAATACGGGTGGGAGGAGGAGGAGCTGGACATTCCAGTGGTCACTTAGTGGATCACGCTACCTCTGACCAGGAAGCCCTCATGCCAAACACTCACGCACCAATTTGTTGACTGTCCTGTCGTGCTTGTCCTTTTGCGAATGTCACTTCGCTGGCATGAAACACTGTTATTGTCTTCCCTATCTCTGTACGTCAAGTCCAACCGCTGTTCTTTGTCACAGACGTTTTTATCTTTCCATCGAAAACATGCTGTCATAATTTCTGATTCTTGAAACTGGACAACAGTATATATAAACGAATGTCTCTCTCTTTCACTGGCTCTCATGTTATACACTCATGCATTCCGTTCTACACATTGTATTTTTATAGTAGAAGAGAATGCATGTAGAATACGTTCTATTGTTTCCGGGAAGATCTAAAGAGCTGCTAGAATCTTCAGTGTTGTGTAAGATTGTATAATGTTGGTAACAAAACATCATATTCACTGTATACAATACACTGACAATTAAAACCTCATTATTTGATTCCGTTATTGTTCCTTGAAAAATGAAGAAAGGACTCAAAAGGAAGACAGCATAACTTTTCAAATGTGCAGTTATGGAAATTTGGTGAGCCACTCTATTCACTACCAGAACGTGAATGTCTTGCTCCCACATTCGGGCCTTGGCATGCGTTAGTCTGCATATACTGGAGTGTCACGTGGTCAACGTAACGATATCTTCGGTAGTATTTCTTGATTTTCTGGTCAAAATGTTGCCACCTCCCGTATCGGACAGCTCCCTAGTTGGACACACGAGGCTGAGTAAACCCCGTTCCAGCCCTCAGTACAGAATTAAATACCCTGGACTGACCACGAATCGAACTCGAGTCTATTACCCCTTATCTACCCTGGTGAATGACTTAACCGTATGTAACAACTAGGATAAGCAAAATGTGAACAAAGTTCTATCGCTTGGACAGGTTTTCCTGATCAACTGGATCAATCAATCAATCAATCAATCAATCAATCAATCAATCAATCAATCAATCAATCAATCAATCAATCAATCAATCAATCAATCAATCAATCAATCAATCAATCAATCAATCCTGATCTGCATTTAGGGCAGTCGCCCAGGTGGCAGATTGCCTATCTGTTGTTTTTCTAGCCTTTTCTTAAATGATTTCAAAGAAATTGGAAATTTATTGAACATCTCCCTTGGTAAGTTGGTCATAGTTGTAATCCTAGACAATGCGTGTGGTGTTCTAGAAGTATAAAATTAATCATGTCTTTGCGGTTCGGATTACGCGTTGAATTGTAGGTCCCGTGACATGATAAATGTTATCACGAATCACACAAAACTATTGGTTTGCTTGCTTAGGCTTTTCAGAGTCGCTGTTTTCTTTCGGCAGTTGGCACGGTTTGCCTCCCAATGTCAACAGCACTAATCTTCCAATTAGTCATCCATCCAAGTTACGTCCTCGCCCAGTCCGAATGAACTCTTGAGAATAGTATGTATGGAATTCGTACACGAGCATTCCGCGTGTAAGCATACCGTTTGTGCTGCCTGGTCTGTTGGTTGACATTTTCAATGTTATCCGTCTTCAAATGTTTCACTTCAGCTGGAGTAACAGAAAGTGCAATGATACTGGCAAATTTTGAAGATAGTAACAGAACGCGAAGAGAATAGTGTTTCAATATTCGTTCGATAATCTGTTAAAAGTAGTCTACTCTTTATCTTCTCATGTCTTTTTTCTTTTGTTGAGATAATTATCTCTATAAATAAAATCGTAACGACCGTGTGTCTCTACATTGACTATTTCGGCGATTTTTTTACAGTTACCCGTTTCAGTTGTAATAATGACCATCTGCATATTTTTGAGCTTTAGTTCGTAGAAGTACTAATTTTACCACCTCCCCAAATATAAGATGGCAGCACAATCTGCGAGACGAGCTAGAAAATTGAAATTTTTTTAAAAAAAATATAGGTTTTAGCCTTAACAGACGGGAAAATTCCAAGATATTTATATTTTTCACATTTTACCTCCGGAAAATATCGAAATATGGAGGCAATTTTAATGACGGGCCAGACCTTTGTTTCGGGGTAGTCGGTGGCTAAACGGTAAGTTGCATCACAAAACGGATTTCAATTTGGAGTAATCTAAAACTTTGGTCCTATAACTTTCTGTCGTATTTATATCCCTCATACGTTAGATTTGGCTGTTCCTCGATTGAACGTACATTTTGCAATTTTTTCGCGTGTGATTCATATTTTGACACACTTATAGGAAGGATAGAAATATTAAATACGGTATGAACATTCACCCACCCAATAGCCATATGTGTGCCAAATTCTGTTTCTAGCTGTCACGTAAGTATCCGAAAAGTAACGCACTGTGTGAAAACCTTACCCAAATTTTTCCCTATTCAACGTTTCTAACTCATTCTAATCCATAAATAAAAGAGATACGAGGAAATTTCATAGGATCAACCATTTAGATTGCTAAAAGAGACGTCTTATAGTGCGATCCGTTTGTCGATATAACGTACCGTTTTGCAGCAGTTAATCTGTAAATGAAGGTCAACAGTATTGTAAACGTCAATATACTTTCGTATGTCGTTCTATATATTAATTTAAGTCTATCTGTAGAAATCTTGAAAGGGGTGTGTCTGCCATTATAATTATATTTCGCAACTCATAGTGACTGTCAGCAAGAGGGCGTCGGCTATTGTCATCAGTATCGACTTTGACTGGTAGTAGGAATGGAGTTCTTCTCCAACTCCTGTGTAAGTGTCATTAGTAAGCAGGGCTTACCAATGTGATGAATAATTCCTATCTCGATTTGAATGGCAGAAGGCAAGAGAACATGCGATTATGTTCAAAACTCTCCTACCCGATTGTGTTTGGTAGTAGGCGAGGGTGCCCGCCATTACAGACAAATTTACTCATGTAAAATGTGACTGGCATTAGGCAAAGTGGCCTGCTGTTATAATGAAAACTCACCAAATCAGTGTGACTGCCAGTAAGCTTACTGGCATTAGGGAAACAGGCCTGTCATTAAAATTATAACAGAACACCTCAATTTTGACTAGCAGTAGGGAAGGTGCCTGCCATTATAATACAAACTCCTCAAATGTAATGTGTCTAGAAGTAGGTCAGGGGGCCTGCCATTGTAATGAAAACTCCCCAAATTGATTGTGACCACACAGTGAGCAATGGGGCCTGACATTATAATGAAAACTTCCCATCTCGATTGTGAATGGCAGTAGGCAAGTGAGCCTGCTGTTATCATCACAACTCCGCAACTCGCACTTAACATTGGAAACAACATATGGGGACCTCCCAAAGCTGT